>NC_085841.1:90486293-91694150 GCF_035594765.1 Anolis carolinensis | reverse complement strand
ACTAATGATATCTAGGCTAACTTCAGGGTTATTAGTTCCAAGGTAGTTACTGTGGAAGTTTATGCTGACATCTAGACCCATAATGAGAAAGATCCGTGTCAGACTTTAGTCTGAATTTTAAAGGAACTACCCAAGGTGCCAAACCCTACTTCCAAAATAACCATGCTAGTAACATTAAAAATTGAATTAAACTTTGGAGCTGATTCACCACCTTATTGACATGGGAACTATCAGCTGTCACATGGACAATTGGCCCTTTTGCCATTTAAAGCAAGCAAGGAGGCAGGTAGGCCTATATACCCTAAAGAAGTGATTCTCAACCTGTGGGTCCCCAGATGTTTGGGCCGTCAAATCCTAGCAGCTGGTAAACTGGCTGGGAGTTGCAGACCAAAATACCTGGGGACCCACAGGTTGAGAACAACTGCCCTAAATGCATCAGATCCTTTATGATCAGTCCTAGTTGGATGGGAGACCACCAGTGAATACCAGTTACTGTAAGTTATATTTCAGAGGAAGAGACTGGCAAAGCCACACCTGAATATTCCTTGCCTGAGAAAACACTATGAAATTTATTGTGCTGTCATAAATTGACAGATAACATGAAGGCAGGGGCGGTTCACCCACCAGGCAAACTAGGCATTTGCCTGTGGTGCCATCTTGTTGGGGGCGCAGTTCAGGCAAATCCTGGTTACGCCAGGAAGGCGTTCCACACTTTGCAGACCAGAGAAGCGGCCCGCTTCTCTGGTCTGCAAAGCGTTGAGAAACAGCTTCCTTCTTGTTCCTCAGAGCATTGCAGACTCTTCTCTTCCCCCCCCCCACTGCTCAGCTTCCCCCTGGTTTGGGGGGGGGGGGGCGCCAAAATTCGGGGGGGCACCAAAATTCTGATTTATTTATTTATTTATTTACTATATTTATACCCCGCTCTTCTCAACCCCGAAGGGGACTCAGAGCGGCTTACAGATTATGGCAAAATTCAATGCCGCATTATACAACAAATAATAAATATAACATATCAAATTATAAAACAATTAAAACATATACATGCAATAAAACATTAAAACATAGTTTTAAAGGAGCAGATGTTCCATCAGGCAATGAGACAAAACTGGTGTCGCAGTGCCAGCATTCACTCGAAAGGGCCCAGGTGAGTCAAGGACCATGGCCGGAAGAAAAAATGCCAGTATCTCTGTGCTGACCCCAGGATGCTGAAATGGAGGTGGGTCAAGATGGAGTCTGGCAGCACCAAGCGGCCAGAGTCTTCAGGAGCTGAGCCAGGGGCAGCAAGAGAAACAAACACTGCCCCTTCCCTCCAAGCCCCTGGTGATGGTACCTTCACTTCTTGCTTTTGCCTCCTCTTAAAAATTGCCTACTCTTAAAAATTACCTAAGGATGGTTCTGCATGAAGGTGCTCACAAACACACACAGAAAAGTGTGAGAGACAATATAGCGTGATGGAGAAACAACATAATGATTTTTGCTAAAGGCTTAATATATAAGGTTGCTTCCGTACAGATAACCAAATCCTCTGTGGATCAGATTAGAAGCTTGCACCACTATCTTTGTGTGTAACAAACCATCATATATGTATATTGGTTTATTTTTTTTTGGGGGGGGGGAACACTGTTTCATCCTTATAGTATGGCTCAGCTCAGTAGCTGAAGAAAGTGATTCAATAACTATTGGAGAAAATACTTGAGATCCCCCTGCCCTGAATTGCAAAGATTATGTCCTATACCTAGGTACTGCTGTGTTTTAAGTTAGTGAAGGCATCATTACTGAGACTGAATGACAGCTGCTTCAAAGATTCTCTGTGACAGAATTGTCAAAAATCTTTGGAACTCATAACTTCCTCTAGTCCATTAGAGTTCTGATTTACTGGCACAAATCTGTGCTAACGTGTACAGCTGGGTGTCTGCTTTTGAGCTTTTTCCTGGTTTTAATCTCTCTCATTTCTTCAGTTTTGGATTAATTGAACATTATCTGTATTTTAATTATGTACATGTGCCTGGAAGGCCTTTGGGTACTGGGCACACATTTCATTACTGTTAATAATGCAATTTCTGCAGCTATTACTATCCTTATAATAATATATGAAATAACATAATGGAGATTAAATCTATCTAAAAAGTGGGAAAAGAGCTGAATGAGTCTCATGAGATTATGAACAGAAGACATAATCTTTACAAGTAAAATTTTGTTTCATCAATAGTTCAGTACATACTCTAATGGGAAAATGTGCTTTTTTTTAACTAAGGCTCTTCTGCCTTATAGATCATACAATATACTGACCATATGAATAATCCTACTGTGTATTCTCAAATTTTGATCACTGTTCTACATGGGGATACGTTTGTGTGTGTATGTATATATATATATATACAAAGAGAATGATATTGGGCCATTTTGCAGGTAATAGGATTGACAGCTATGAACTGTTCTCTTGCCACTCCCATATGATGTGATGAAATATAAGAATATTTCAAACATAGCAGGCAACATTGAACCTCACCAAGCTTCCATAAGTGTTAGTTGTCTCCAGGTCTTTGTTTCATTTTCCCTACATTCTTTGGTTCATCCAGGATTGTTTAGCAGAAGTTAGATGTTTGTCACAGCACATGATTGTCCTCACTCACAGAGTTTGGATTCTGGGTACTTTGTTTCATGATTTGTCATTCAAAGGTAAACAAGATTTCATGTGCAGTGTTCTTATATCTGAAAAAAGAGCCTGTTGTGAGAAGGAAAATGTATTAACCACAAGAAAAAACACATTTTTAAAAAATCTTCTTGACCTTCTGTTTCTTTGGGGTATCATCTCAAATCACACACCTTGCTGTTTCAGACTATTTCTCAGTACTTGTGCCTTTGCATTGTATCAACATTTCTTAGAAGTCCTGCATAGGAGCAATACAAGAAGCTGTCTTAAATCAAATCAGATGATTTGTCCTTCTGGTCCAGTGTATTTCTAGCGGTATTGAATCCCCATAGTCTCAGGAAGAGTTGCTCCTCTCACCAGCTGACTGATCCCTTTAACTGATGATTCCCAGAACTGAGCAAAGCATGTACTCCATTAAGGCATGAGCAAGTTATGTATTTAGACTACCAGCTTTCCTAGCCAGTGTGACCATTCAGTCTTGGGAGTTATAATTGAAAAAAGTATCTCTTTTGTGTTCTAATATTTTGCTATAGAGATATAAGTTCTCCTGTTTTGCTGTGCTTGAAAGATTATTCTAACTACGGATTTGTCAAGCACAGAGATGTTATTTATACCATACATATTGAATACGCAGTTAACAAAATGATGATAATAAATTAAAATAATGATAACAATTCAATGTGTGAAGCAGCATTTTATATTAAGAACAGTTCCCCCTACATATTTGCAAAGTTCTTGTAGTAGACTAGGAAGCAGGAGACTGCCATGAGAGTTCGTCAGATTATTGATCATATTGAACTGTTAAGGTGGTATAGAGGAAATATTCATATATGCAGTAGAACACTCTATTATTTTACCTGCCCAAAATAGCCTGTTGCTGACAGTTGTGTATACCTTGGGACTGTCAGTAAAAAAATGTAAATATCATTTCTAGCTAGAAATGTTTAAATTTGGAATTGGATATCTCTTCTTTGTGACAGAAGAGAGAAAAAACATAATTAAACCAGTACAAGTGCAAATAGAAAGGCAGTTTAGGATTATCTTAAAAGCACCCACCAGATATCAGCTGCACATTTTGTCAATTTATCTGATACCCAGAGCGTGAAAGTGACCTATTATCTGTAACAGATCATTTTTTTGAAGTAGCAAGCACATAGCAGTATTTCTTTTGTGAACTCAGTGGGCAGAGGCATTCATTGAATCATAAAGTCATAGAGTTGGAAGAAACCATGTTTGTTTTGTATTGTTATATTGTGTGTTGAGGCCTTGGCCTTTGTAAGCCGCATCGAGTCCTTCGGGAGATGCTAGCGGGGTACAAATAAAGTTTAATAATAATAATAATAATAATAATAATAATAATAATAATAATAATAATAATAATAACCATATGACACATCCAGTCCAACCCTCTCCATGTATACATTTTCCCTGTAAAAAAGGTAATAGTTACTAAGCATAAAACCTTAAGTTTGGGAAATCCCTTTTTGGCCATTTGAAACTATTGTTTTATATTTCAAGTGCATGTAAATAAATGCATAAAAGGCGTGTATCAATAAAATGTTACCCTTAATTAGTGATATTAGTGTGATACTTGGCAGGTGGGAAGAGACTGAGTAATACAATACATTTGAAAAACAACATTTCAGGTTTTGCTAGGTATCATACACTACTTGGGGGGGGGGGGGGATGTGTTGTTTAATTACCAAAATTCAGATTCAATTTTCGAAATCAGGATTTGTAAATCTGTGAGCCTTGGTCACTGTCCTGCAGTGACCCAAAGCATGTTAAGAAATAACCTGGGTCAGGTACCCTATGTGTTGGTCATGTGTTCATTGTTTGCTAAGAGAGCTAATGTTGTGCAGTGCTTTGAGTGTTGGACTAGGACACTAGTAAATCAGTGTTAGAATATCTGTTCTACTATGGAAATTTACTGGCTGACTTTGGGCAAGCCATACTCTTCTGGGTTTCAGAAAGGCTGTGAAAACATGGCTGTGTGCACAAGCTTTTAACGAGTAATATGATAACGTCGACATGGTCCGATTGAAGGCTGAAGCATGAAGTTTTTAGACAAATGGATCTAATTTACATATGTTTTAATTTTTATAATGTATTTTAATGATGTATTTTTATAGTTTTAAATGATTATATGTACTGTTTTTGTTTTATTTTTATGTTCTTGGCATTAAATGTTGCCAACTGTTGTAAGCCGCCCTGAGTCCCCCCGGGTGAGAAGGGCAGGGTATAAATTCTGGAAATAAAAAAATAAAAAAAATATTGGCCTCACAGCAAGGGCAACTCCCATCTGAACAAATTCTGCTGACAATAATCCATTGATAGGTTCACCTTATGGTTGCCATAAGTCAAAAACAATTTGAAAGTACATAAGAACAACAACGTGCATTAAATTGGCCTGAAAACATGCATGTTCACATGTATGACTGATATATACAACTAGTTCATCATGTGTGTCTTTACTGTGTGATGGAAGAAACCTGGTCATTATGGATTGAAATAATTTCAGTTTGAACTCATCTGATTCCACCTTTCTTCTTAAATAACAAAAATTAATTTACATTACAGATTTACATATACATGTTGCTGTACATTAGCTAGAAATAGTAATTAGCTAGGTATATTAAAGAATTTTAATATACCTCACAACTTCTGAGGATGTTTGCCATAGATGTGGGCAAAACGTCAGGAGAGAATGCTTCTGGAACATGGCCATACAGCCCGGAAAACTCACAACAGCCCCGATTTAAAGAATGATTCACAGAATGGGCCTCTAAGTGTGTTTGGGTGTCCACTTTGGATTTGTTTAATTTTCAGCTATTTCTCATTATTTAAGGACATTGCATGCCCTGTTAATCCAAAACTACAACTCCTTAGAAAAATCCAAGCATATTTCCAAAAAGAAAAAAGAAATAAAGGTTCATCACTGGAAAAAGTTTCAGGGAAGGAATATTGGGGGTTTTTTTGTTTTTTTGTTTTTTAAAAAAGCCACACTTTGTTGTGTCCTGGTTTAAAGATACATTCACATTTGAGGATGAAGACTTAAGTTTTGGCCCTGTGTTTCATAATCTGCATGATTGTTTTGCTTGTCTGTTTGTTTTAAATGTGATTTTTTGAAGTAGGGGATAAATTATACCTATAGAGATCATTTAGAGAATTGCAGACTAATTTCATACCTTTTAACTAAAATTAAATGTTTGGCCTACATTTGGGAAATGGAAGAATCTCTCCGATAGCAATTCATATTTTAAAAGACTGTTGACTCATACTATTGTGGGCCAGTCTCTCACTTATGTTTAAAATATCTTGAAACACATAGTCTGCAAAATCAAACCCTGACCTGTGGCAAGATTGTTTCACCATCAGCCTCCTACATGCTTTTCTTATAAAGTAAATTGCCTGAGCAGCAATTCCAGCTGCCCTTCCAATTAAATCTAATTGGTCTAATGCATGATTAGTTGATCCCAGTTTATTTTCAGTATAGTTTTGCAGAGAATTCCTTTCTCTCTTGCCAGAATAAAATCCCTCATGGGACTTCCACTTTTGAAAAGCAACGTGGTGAAGCAATCTCTCAACATTTGCATGATTGGTGATGAAGAACTTTTCATGGAACAGCTAATGAAAGAAAATAAAACAATAAATGTGACCCTCTATTTTCCATCCAGTTCCTAGGAACTTGTGAAGGATCAAACAGAACTGTGAAGCAATTCTCAAACCAAAGAAGTGTCCAAATTAAATGACGCTGCTTCGCTCAAAAAAAAAAAAAAAATGGGGGGGGGGGGGGGTAAACCAGGACAAGAAAAGAAAGGATTTTGAATGTGATTACTTTGAATCCATGTTCAAAATAATATAAATACAAATCTTATAATATGGATTCAAATAACAAACAAAAAGATTCCACAGAAACATTAGAAAGAACTTACCTATTGCAAAAGCAATTTATCCATGGAATAGACTGTGGCTGAATCTTTGCCATTATGGCCAGTTAATCAAGCAAAACAAGCCAGATTGGCTAAAGGGAACTGGCCAAACCAAAAATCGCTGCATGTTCTGTTTTGTTTTGTTTTTTATTATTATTATTATTATTATTGTTATTATTATTATTATTATTATTATTATTATTATTATTATTATTATTATTATTAGAGCTATCCAAAGAGCTGAACACTATTCCCAACAGAGTTTCAGCACTTTGGACAGCATATGTAAAGTTGACACTGAAGTCCAAGGTGCACTCATTGATTTGGAAGGCAAAGGCCAGCAGTGAGATTTTATCTACTAGGAGATAAAAGAGCAGGGGCTTCACCAGGAATGGGCATGATTGTTCTTCCACCTAAACTTTTTGCCTTTTGTTCAGTAATCCTGATCAAATGGCCAGTCCAATCCAATGTCTCTAAACATACTCCTGTACATGCTTCATTTCAATGATTTTTAATGCAGTGTGAATTCAGATTTTACCATGGAAGTCCACTGGATGACTTTGGGCAAGTCATACTCTCTCAACTACAAAGAAAGACAATGAGAAACCTCTTCTGACTCATTTTATATACTTCATTCAGTGACCCTAACCCTACCAATGGACAGCTATTGGGTGGACTCTGTGCATGAAGAGTGTAAACAAATACATGATGTCTCTCTCTTCCAGTGGCTGTTTGGTTTACTACTTGTGTTAAGCTTTTTTAATCAATAGTTTTAATGATAAGTCATATATAAAATGTCTAACAATCTAATTCCTAGATAATAGGAATCACTTCAATTATGCATGTATATGTTAATCATAAGGATGAATGGCATTGTCTTGTCTTGCAATAAAAGTTGAAATACAGACTGGATGAAAATGCACAGTACCTGAGAAATGGATACATTGTTATTAAATTTATATCTCATCCTAGACTTCAAAAATTGTATAGATTTAATTTGGCACATTTAAGATTTTCTTACATAGCAAAATTCATCTCAGTTTTAAAGTAAGGGAATATTAAAATGAGTTTGATATTGCACATATGAATAAATGGTGTGTAAAGTACAGGCAGTATGTGTTTATCCAGCATCCAATTACTGGCTTCCTGGGATTGTGTGACATTGTGAGTGCAGAACTGATGCGATAAACACATTTGCTGTTTCCTTCAAGTGAAATTAGTTTTCATGAAAGAAGCCAGCTTGGGGGCATTAGAAAATGAATCACAGATTTATCCCCTGAACATTGGCACAGTATGTCCCAACCTCTCTTGGTCTCCAACATATGTATCAAAACCTTGGCGAGTAAGGAGACACACTAGTTCAGTCTCCCCTCCCAGTGTTCATTTATGCAAATTCTCCATGACCAGATATTTCAATCTTTGGCCTCTCTGCCACATCCAATCTAATCATAGCAGTTTCTGCTACAGAACTCATTACATGGGTCTAACTGCCCTATAAAATTCTAAGTCAGCAAAATGTGAAAGTGATTTAGCTTATAACAACATCTTCCTTTTTGCAACCGCAACATTATATTGCCAGTTGTGTGTATTTGATGTGCTTTCTTATTCTTTGACTCCTTCCTATTATTATTTTATTTCCACTGCAACTATTTTAGATGAGGTTTTCTTTCTGGATAGCTGATTATTACTGAAAAATGCATTGTGGGGATTACAATACAATATAAATCATTCAAACATTTCCATCTGTGTGACAGCAGTTGATTTAATAAACAGACAAAATTGGGCATGCTGGGGAATCTAGATTATCGTAATTGCAGCACAGCACAACAGTATCCTGTAACACAGTATATCCAGTAATATGTTAAAATCACACATTGTTTTGGGGTTCAGCCTTTAACGGAGGTGTTCTGCAATTTCAAAGACTGAAGCCTTAGTTCACTGCTAGTCCCAACCAGTGTTGACCCTCTGAATTAATACAGTTACTTTGAACTTACCAAATTCCAATTGATTCAGTGGGGCTACTCTTTTTGACATAACAATTGCATTTATGCCTGAATATATTATGACAAATTGATATCAAAAGAATTTTGATCCAGCTCTATAATTATGCTGTGCTTCCTTTTTTCAGGTTTTTTTTTAAAAAAAATCAATGCATACAATGTACATGGAACTTGCCAGCTTTAATATTATTCTTCTGCTCTCAATAAAGAAATTAGTCTTGCTGAGAACTTTGATAAACTCACTCAATGTATTATATACACCCAGCATGTCCAAGGCTACTGGACAGGTTTTTTTTAAACCCTTTTATTCATATAATTTGAATGCAATCACAGAATGATAAACGTACCACACACACACAAAGACACACACGCTCACACACTGTATAATACAGGGGGGGGGGGGGGGGAGAGAGAGAGAGAGAGGGAGGGAGGGAGGGAGGGAGGGAGGGAGGGAGAGAAGGAGAGAAGGAGAGGGAGAGAGATTGGGGGGGGATACCCTAAAAAAGATAGGGTCAGTTTCCAATGATAGTATAAATCTATTTTTCTTTCACTATTTTCCAGTGAAGAATCCTTATTCTTCCATTTACTAAATGTAAGGTATCAAGGGTCCCAAACACCCCCTCCCCCATTATTTTAGCAGAAATTCAAGTTGGTTTCAGAATATCAGATGTATGGCTGCCAATTCTCAATAAACATGTCTGTCCTAGTTCTGCATTAAGAAGTGTGATGTTAATAAGAGTTGTTAATGTTGCACTTAAGACCAAATCCTGAAGTCTGTGTCTTGCAGTGTCATTAGTTCCTACATGGACCAAAAGAAAGGGGTAATAGTCAGTGGTCTTGGTTAGTCTTTTTCATTCTTTTCCAGGGTGGATACACCATCCATTTCCAGGGTACCCACCCTGTAGCCAGGGCCATAGCCAAAAAAAAAAAATTTGGGAGGGGTTTTGAAAATTTCGGGAGGGGGGTTGAACCCCTAGCACCCCTCCCCCGGCTACAGACCTGTCAATATCTGCTTGAGATAGTGCCTGGAGGGACTCTTAATGTTTTGCGTCTCATAGACTTAGCATGTGGATTTGGTTAACCAGTTAAAATTCATGAGTAAACCAGGGGGTTTTTTTACCTGAAATTTTTCGGGGGGGGGGGGTTGAACCCCTAACCCCCCCCCCCCTCGCTACAGGCCTGCCTGTAGCATACCATTGGCTGGGAGGAAGGCAAACATGGAAGTGTTTGGGACATCTTCCTTTCACCAAGGCATTGTGTAAGCAGAGCCCACTGCCCCAACCCCCTTTCTTATTTCTCCTGTCAGGGCTCCTTGAGGAAAACCTCAGTGATCACTGGACATGTGAGTGCCCAATAGCAGAAGTGGGCAGCTAGTGGCAAAATGCTTTGGTTTCAGAGTATTTTGAATTTTAGATTTCTGGACAAGAGATAGTATACCTGTGCTAATATCCAATGTAAGTTGCATATTGGTATCCAAAATAAAATGTTTTCCTTTCAAAGGAATAAATGTTTAGTCCACATCATCCAGCAAAATAAACTGAAATCATCCAATTGCATCAGTTAAGCATTTATCTCAAGCAACCGACTAAAATAAATTTTTGATGTGGACTTCAAACCAGAACATTGAAGAGAGAGAGGGAGACCTTACACTGGATCTAAATTTTGGATTGTTTTATTCAATTTGACTAAGAAGAACAATTATATAGTAGAAGAATATTGGTAATTAACAATCTTCCAGATGAACAGCAACAAAAAGTCCAAAACATAACTACAAATGTTCTACCAAGAATAAGGCAATACAGTCTCAAAGGAAATCCTTGCCACTTCTAGTAAGAATTCTTACAAATACACCACTGATTTGTACATCTAAATGGTTGAAGAACTTTTGGCAGGGAAAAGTCTTCCTCCTTGGATGATTGTGATGCTTGCAAATGAATCAATACAGCCATAAGAACTATTCAAGTATTGGTCACAAAATGACAGGAGTTGAAAGATAAACTATAGATTTTCCTTTTGAAATAAAATTACTAAAAGTAGGAAGACCGTTTTAAAAATTCAGATATGAGTTTCCAGTGGGTGCAAGAAAAAAAATCAAGGATTTTATGGGATCCCCCCCACACGCACACACACACACAAGTCATTCACATAACCATTTGCTTCAATTAAATTATCATATTATTATATACAAATAATGCATGCAGCTATTTCTGGAGCAAGTGGGATATATAGCAAAGGATATAATGGCTATGGCTATAATTTAAGGAAAGCAGCAAAAATATAAATGTTGATGGAGGGACAATTTTATTGATTATTTATTTATTTCCATTATTTCTATCCCGCCCTTCTCACCCGAAGGGACTCAGGGCGGCTTATAAAATTGGCAGAATTTGATGCCAATACACAACAATACAAAAGAATAAAAACATAAGCAGTTAAATACAGATTTAAAACAATTCAAAATACTTGAGCCATTCATCCACAAAAACCTTGTACATAAACCTTAGTCCAGACCGAGTCGAAGCCAACAAAACTTATTCTTGGAACGCTTGCTCACATAGCCAGGTCTTCACTTTCTTTCTTAAACCTAAAAGGGATGGAGCCTGCCGGATGTCATTAGGGAGGGAGTTCCACAGCCGAGGAGCCACAACTGAGAAGGCCCTGTCTCTCGTCCTCGCCAGCTGCACCTGTGAGGCTGGTGGGACTAAGAGCAGGGCCTCCCCTGAAGATCTTAAATTATGTGGTAGGTCATTGCGGGAGACATGTTCGGACAAGTAAGCTGGGTCAGAACCGTTTAGAGCTTTATAGGCTAAAGCCAGCACTTTGAATCGTGCTCAGTAGCTAATCGGCAGCCAGTGGGGCTGACATAACAGAGTAGTAGTGCACTCCCTGTACACTGCTCCGGTTAACAACCTGGCTGCCTGTCATTGGACTAATTGAAGCTTCTGAACAGTCTTCAAAAGCAGCCCCACGTAGAGTGTGTTGCAGTAGTCTAATCGGGATGTAACAAGAGCATGGACCGCCGTGGCCAAGTCCAGCTTCTCAAGGTACGGGAAAGTAAAAAGAGAGTCTTTTAAATCTTTTTTAAAAATGAACATATAAATGAATACTCACTAATGGTTTTAGTGTTGGACTAGGGGTGCATCTACACTGTAAAATTAATGTGGTTTGTTAAAAGCTTAACTGTCATGGCTCAATGCTATGAAATCCTAGGAATTTTAGTTTGGTGAGACACCAGCACTTTCTGACAGAGAAAGTAAAACCCTTGTAAAACTACAATTCCCACGAATGGTGTCAAACTGTATTAATTCTGCAGTGAAGATGCACACTCAGCCTCGGGAGACCAGGATCCATTCAGCTATGGAAACCCATTGGGGGATATTGGACAAGTGACACTCTCTAAGCCTCCAAGAAAGACAATGGCAACCTCCTTCTGGATGACCCTCATAAAGAAAACCCTTAGGATTGACATAAATCAGAGACAACTTGAAGGCACACAAAGAAAAATGAAAGGAATTACTTTTGGATGTGCCAATAGATTGGAGGTGACTCTTTCATGAAGGAGACTCTTCTCTGCCCAATGTGCATATTCATATGTATCAGATCAGAGGCATTCTTCTGTTTGGTCTCCATGAAACTTTCTCTAGTTATCTTTTATATTCTGTTCCATCTTTTGTTCTTTCAAGTGGTCCACTGGATAGCTGAAGAGGGTTGGTTAAGTTCAGTTGATGTTAAAGGCAGGTTCTCCTTAATGGGACTGCTGCAGTTTTGAATCCTCATCTGTAGCCTACAAATGATCACCATGGTCCTCTACCTGTATTGCCAACTGATAAGTAAAAATATAGCTTGTTTATATGTGGAGGATAAAGGAATCAGTTTACAGCCAGTTACTAGGAAAGCAAGTGGTATATTCCATCATCTGCTTTCAAAGCTGTATATAAAAGATGGAAAGATGAAAAATGGGTCTCTGTATGCTAAATGATCTTAAAACTACCGTATTAGGATACTGCTCTGTGACTATGATTATGGACATGTTCTTCCCTTATATCTTGTCAGGCACTAGAATCATCTCCTTAAAGAACAAATTTGAATCTTATTTTTTAAAAAATATATATATTTGGAGGAATGTTTTTGTTTTAATTAACATGTGTAGCACAAGTTTTGTTCCTGGGTTATCAATGTTATATCTTAACTGGTTCTTTCATAAAAACATGGGAAAAGATTATTAAACTGCAAAAACTTTCTTTTTGTGGGACATCCTGTAGCACATTTTGCTATTGTTTTTCAATGAATATCTCATAGTCTCAACCAACTGAACATAGTTTGCGCCAACCACAAAAACGACGTTTCTGGGTTATAACAACTACTTTCAAAGTAAGTGCCACACAATTAAACAAGAAATATCACTTTCAAACCAGGAACAGAACATTTTTCAAATTTGGTTACATAGTGTTATCTACCAAAGTAACAAATCAGAGTTGATGTTATTGTTTGTACAAATTGCTTCCAAGGTCTCTTAAAGAATTGACAACCTCATGTGTAGATCATAGGACCAATGTGGCTGACATTTTCTGAGGATATCAGTATTATGTCATGATTTCTTGGCCACTGCTAAGTTTTCACAGAAGTGTCTTACAACAAACAAAAGAGAATAAAGTATTATTAACTACACCATGCAGTTTTAAACCAGAATGTTTATAAATGAGCTGTTCAAAATTTATTGTTGAAACACTTCTTTCCTTTGCAGAACATTTTAAAACTGTTTCAAAGAGAATTTTTTGTCTATTTTGAGATGTTTTCCTGATTGTACATTGCTCCTCACGAGGACTCTGGTGCATTGACAGGTGGTATAGAAAAGCCTTGAAACAAACAAATGATATTTCATTGTCATATTGCTCTCTTTTGCACATATACCCTCCTTGATATGTTTTCTAGCATGCTACTATATTCCTGTAGTTTTATCAAAGCCTTCCAGATTCTTATTAAAATTCTGCAGTCAACTCCTTGGAAGAATGTATCCTGTTCCAGATTTTGTGACTGCTTGAAATGAAGGGCTATTTGAATAGTCCATATTATTATCATGGTCAGTATGATTTACATATTCCATAATTAAATCTATCAATTACAACAGTTAAAACAACAACAAAACACCCACTATAAATGCATTATTGTAGCATATCATTGTTTTTATTCTATTTCTGAATTCTTCTGGTATTGAACTTTTTATGAGAACTAGTGATAGACCTCCATCACAGATCATCTTCCTTGTGAAAGCTCCAGTAAATCAAACTGACAGCATGATGTATGGAAACAATATTATGGGCTTTGTTTCATACTGATATGTTTTGTAGTATGTTACTATATTCCCGTGGTTTTGTGAAAGCTTTCCAGATTCTTACTAAAATTCTGCTGTCAAGTCCTTTAACTTGTATGTCATTCCCCATGTTAAGTTCATACCTGTGTATGCAGGCATAGGATTTGCATCTATTGTTGTATAACACATACCAACACATGGCTTCCTCTCCCTTTCTAATCCCCTAAATTTTATTGGTTTGACTTTGCTTTGTTCTCCCTGCAGTTCATTTTTCCTCCTACTAGTAGGTGGCTGGGAGCACTGTGATTATGGTCTAGAAGAAATCAGATTATTTTTCAAAATTAAACTAATGTATGCCTTTGATGTTGAAAAATGTGAAGGATCAAGGTGCACTGATGTTTCAAGCCTCTCAGTTAAAAGCTGCTTCCTGCAAAAGTTATACATGCTGGTGGTCAAAGGCCATTCCTTGGCGCTAAGACCCAATTGAGCACTCCAGCTGACTGATGAGTGGGCATCGGGCCATTAGAGCAGATGGACATGAGTGAACAGAGCCAAAAGACAATGTATGTGCATCAAGTGTAAATGCTGGTGGCAGGTTTCCCAGCCAGTGTCTGAGCTCATGCATCTGTAGTTACAGGAATGCCAACCTTGCTTTGGATTATATTTTCAAACAATTGAAAGAATAGCTGGGGGGGGGGGGAGTGTTTTATGATAGACCTAGGGAGTAAACTAAAAAATAGAGAAAGCGGCGGCGGGGGGGGGGGTGTGTGTTAACATTGGAAATCCTTTTTCTGAAATTCTCTGAGAGACACTTTCACAGATTGAACAGCAACCAAAATTACTATTGACTGAATATTACTCAATCAATAGTAAATTGACTGAATAATTGACTGTGCTAGCCTTAAAATCTTTTTAAGCTTCCTGCTGAGCAATGTTGATATGCCAAATCCCTAGTATACAGAAGCTCATTGGATCTGGCTGCCTCATCTTCATAGCACAGTAGATAATTTTTTCTGGCTAGCTTTGTAGACTGTCAGCTTTATGGTAGTTTTCAAGGCAGAGCCTTTTAATGATGGACATTTGCTTTTTGCACAATTTCAGGTAGGTTTTCCCCCTTGTTGTCAAGAGGGATGAAATGCAGTCTTCATTTCAAAGAGTTTGCCATCCTCTTATGTCAGGTCTTCTAGGATTTAAAAAAAAAATCCTTAAAATCCTGAAAGAGGGGGAGAGGGAGAAGAGGCAGCAGCAAACCAAAAAGAAGTTGCCATTGCTAGATCCGAAAATGTACAGAAAGCCGGAATCTACTGTTGTTTTGACTTAATTTATGAGTAAGAATTAATTCTTTTTTTATGCTTGCCATCCTGAACCTGGCTTAAAGTGCCATGTTGCATCTTGACATGACATAAGATGGACATAACATGGGCCATTACAATGCAGTTGAAGCATAACCATCTTTCTGGGAAATGGTACAGAAACAGCTGACTCAAGCTCTTTCCTTATTATCACCTTGAATGAGCAATTCGAAAGCACAAGACACAGTGAGGTGAGAAACACACCCAGCCAGCTGGGTTTAGTTATTTTATTCCTTTTACTACTGCTAGGCCTTTAGAAGCAATGCTATCAACTGAGGTAGTGTGGCTGCCCCTGGCTGCATGTAAGTTCCCTTGTACACTCACTCACTTGGATGGGGT
This sequence comes from Anolis carolinensis, assembly GCF_035594765.1. Taxonomy (NCBI): domain Eukaryota; kingdom Metazoa; phylum Chordata; class Lepidosauria; order Squamata; family Anolidae; genus Anolis; species Anolis carolinensis. The sequence goes on along the minus strand of NC_085841.1, from coordinate 91,678,563 downwards.
TGGTGGGATGGGGAAGCAAGTGGAGGGGGGCATGCACAGTCCCTTGCACAACCACCCATTCACTTGGGTGGGTAGAGTGGAAGGGCATGGGACAGAGGGAGGGAGGCAGGCAGGGTGAACATGTTCTCTTGCTCATTCACTCCGGTGGGCGTGGGGAAGGGAGTGGGATGGTGAGTGGGAAGATGGAGTGCATATGTGTTCCCTCATGTATTCACTTCCTCCCTCAGAGCATTGGGGGAAAGGGATGGAACTGGGATACAGGATGGAGGGAAGGAAAGGGGAGAACCAGGGCAGTAGGAAAAAGGGTAAGGGCAGTGGGAAGAGCACATGGCAGCTGCTTTTATGGCAGTGCCACTCCTTCCATCCACCTTGGAGATTTGGGCACTATGTAACCCCTCTCCTGCTGTCCCTGTCCCACCCCCTTCTCTCTTGCTTGAATGAGGGAGACAGGGATGGAATGCATTTGTTTTTGCCAGTTTGATCTCCTCCTTAAGCCTGACTTAACACAGTTCAAAATGGACACCAGTGTTATCAAAGTCCATATTTTAAAGGGTATAGGGCAGCAAATAATTCACAAAGAATAAAGTTCATGAATATTAAACCAGAAAATATGAAGGGATGATTGTACTTAGCTCTTCAAACTATTTGTGGCTTTCCGCTTCTCTATTAATGCACATTTTGTACTTTTTCCACTGCTTGCTTTATTCAGACATGTCTTTGTGATATTTTAGCCTCTGCCTCTCTAACTCCATAGCTTAGTTACACTGGCATCATTTTTGGATTTGTACCTGTCGTTTTTAATTTGTGGCATACATTTTATTTGAGAATGTAATAACTTCATAAGTAGGGAATGAGGATATGATAGTATGGTCATTGTTGATGGTGTTGTGTGCCTTCAGATTATTTCTGCACATTGTTACGGCAACCTGATGAAGAACATATCAAAGATTTTTGCTTGGCAAGATTTATTCAGATTGGGTTTGGTTGAGTTCTCCCCTGAAGATGAGAGTGTGACTTCCCAAGATCATATAGTATGTTTTCATGATTGAGCAGGGATGCAAATGGGGTTGTTATAGTAATAGTTTTAACATCAAAGCATTACATTATGCTGTTTCCCTACAGTAAAGTTACAGATTAAAATATGAGTACAGTGTTCCCTCACTTATCACTGGGGTTAGGTTCCAGGACCACCCGCAATAAGTGAAAATCCGCAAAGTAGGGACACTATATTTATTTTAATATTTATACATTATTTTAGTAGTTATACACTATTTTAAGTCTTTATCAACCAATCGTGTGTTGATAAATCGCCTCCTTCTCCTCCTGTTGCCGCTTGGGCTCCTTTTCTCTCCCTTTGGCTTCTCCTTCCTCCCTTCCTTAGGCTGTAAATTGTAATTTTTATGATTTATAATAGTCTTTTAGAGTTTATTGAAAAAACGCAAAACAGCAAATCCGCGAAAAGTGAACCGCGAAGTAGTGGGGAACACTGTATCTCATTACAGCTGCATTAAAGAATCCATACTGACTGCCAACTGACCACCATATTAAAGTATTGGAATTAGTACAGATAGCCATATCTCATGGGATGTATCTTCTATATCACCACCATCACCAATTGTTGGTACTATTTTTATGGAGAAGCCTGTTATCTGCATTGTGGTTTATGGATTTTCATATGACGATGGACTTTTTCAATGTGGCATCCAACTTGTTGAATGATATATCCCTTCTGACATATGTCTGGGTTGAATAAAATGTTTTAGGAAATTATTTAATTGTTTTAATGACTTTTTCTACCCATAAATGTTTTGTTTTTTAAATGATTTTATGGTAGTGTTGCTGTAAACCACTTGAGAATTTGTGTACATGAGCAGTGATATAAAATTATATCTAATGATATAATATGCATGTGTACGAATCTGTCCTTAATGTGAACTTTGCCATTCTGCTAATGTTCAAAATATTTTGAAGATGATGATGATGATGATGATGATGATTATTATTATTTCTTACCAACCTCTCTTCATGGCTCGAGACAGGGCACAACATAGTCACCGATTCATGCAGAAGCATACTTGTTATAGGCCTCCCTTACCTGTCTTGGATCTGATGCTGAGTTGTCTGTTCTGTTCCACAGTTACACAAGGTGGAGGATTCTTTTAGGCCTTCTGTTTATTTAAGACCTAAGACTTCTATTTAACCAATACTCTCATGTCTGACGTCTTTTTTTTTTTTTTTTGCAACAATGTTCTATATGTTGCTGCTGTTCCCCTGTCTGTTCTCCTAATCCAATGGTTCTCAACCTGGGGTCCACAGATGTTTTCAGCCTTCAACTCCCAGAAATCCTAACACCTGGTAAACTGGCTGGGATTTCTGGGAGTTGTAGGCCAAAAACATCTGGGGACCCCAAGTTGAGAACCCCTGTCCTAATCTCACTTGTGTTTTCTGGCAAGCTCTTGCTTTTCTGCTGCCCTCCCTCTCCAGCATCTTTGCCATTGTATCTGCCTTTCACTTTCCTCCCCTTCTTTCCCCAATTTTCCACTTTTCTATTCCCTGCTCTGGCTTCTGATTCCACCGCTGCCTTTGCCACTTGCTCGCCCTTTGTCTTGTTTCCTTTCTGGACTCCTTCAGGAACTTCTTCTGCTGGCCAAAGAGGTAAGGGACCCCAGGTTTATCCTAACTTTGCAATATCACACATTTGGGGGATACAGTTGCTAATTGGATGTGTTGCTGTCTCTGTGTTGTCAACCAGCACAACAGCACTTATATTGTTTCCTTCCATACATTCTTATAGAATAAGAATTGATTATTCTAATTATATGGATCTAACACAGACCACCTGATAGTGACAAAATACTAAAAAGAAATAAAGGAGAAAAAGGTATACTAGATAACAGCAATCACTTGAAACCCAGCAATATGATACTGCTTTTGTATTTTCTCCTCTGGATTTAAGGCAGTGAGAATTGTATAACTGTTTGTGCTTTAGAAAGCAATATTTTCAGGCACCTAAAGCATTTATGTGTAATGAAACCAGTTTTCAGTTAAGTGTAATCCTCCTAGCCTGAACATTTTTAAAATTATAGACACAATCAAGACCATTTTTATTGACATTGTTCATGTAATTGTAGCTATCTTGTGATAACTTTTATGACACAGTTAGACACAAAGGATTGCTGATTCCTAATAACAACTAGCTCATGATTGAGAGCCAAACTAGGTGGATTTAAGCTTCCCAGAGCTTAGTTGTGGCTCGATAGATATCATATGACTACAGTTCCCATCAGATCCAGTCTGTATAGTCATGGTGAGACATGATAGGACTCCAAAATCTGGAACAGTTTTGGAATATATGGTAAAAATAATTAAGTTGCTTTGTGAATTATTCATGAAATCCAAAAATTAATTTGTTATTCTTGATACTAGTAATGAAAATGCTTAATTTGTTTCAGTAATCCTTACATAAGTTCTGTCTTTTCAAACGAATCATAGGCAATATATCAACCAGAACTTTTTTCCATGCAAAAGCTCCCAAAACTTAAAACTTGATCTCATTTTGTAGCAAAACCTTCCTTAAAAAATCATTAGATAACTACAAAACCCTAATATCCAATCACTGATTGGAGATAAGCCCAGAAGAATAACAAGTCATGACTCACTATTCATTATGCCGCTGTAATGAGTGGGGCCTTTGTTAAATCAAAAAGCAAAATTTGTAATTCTTTCTCTGTATTATTAAAAACAAACAAAGAAGGAAATAATCTATGTTATATTAATACCATCATGAATTATTTCCAAGCTCTGGTTGCCCACCTCTGATATAGACATGCTGAATATCATGCACCCCAGTTATCTTTATTTACTGTAACAATCTATGTTCTGGTTCCTGATAAAATACTCCCCTATTATTTCTATTTAATATTGCCATGGCTTACAGATATGTACATTAAATTAAGAATGGGGAAAGTAGTCTGAAGGCTCAATGCAACCATTTGACTTGCAAAACATTTTTGAACCCTTCCCCCAGGAGGTATTGGAGGCATCCAATAAAAGGTGGAGGCATCCAATAAAATAAAATTGATTCCTCCTTTTCTTATTTCTACATTTTCTTATTTCGTATTGCCCCTGATGGTGCAATGGGTTAAACCCTTGTGCCAGCAGGACTGCTGACCGATAGGTGGGGGTCCAAATTGGGGGAGAGCAAGTGAGCTCCCTCTGTCAGCTCCATCTCACCATGCGGGGACATGAGAGAAGCCTCCCACAAGGATGGTAAAACATCAAAACATCCGGGCATCTCCTGGGCAATATCCTTGCAGACAGCCAATTCTCTCACATCAGATGTTACTTGCAGTTTCTCAAGTCGCTCCTGACACGAACATTTTTTTCTCCAATCCCTAAAAAGGCCAAGGGAACAACAAAAATGCGATTAAATTGCCTTCAAAAATCTTCTAGGGTGTGTTGTGAAGCATTTGGGGCATATAAATATTAAATATATATAACTTCTGTGTTATATAACTTTCCAGTGAATTTTGTGTTAATTTGTACAATGTCATAACAAGTAATAGGGAAAATTGGTAGTATTTCACTGACAATATGACTATATATTCAAAAAACGTTGTGTGCCTAGAAATATATTCAGGGGATACTGGGTCTAGATTTTGAACAGGCCTGTGTTTTTTAAACATAGAATAATGGGTTATATGTCTCCCTTCCTAGCACTTTTTTGTCTTATTGAATATCCCTGTTTTGTGTTTTTCTTAAAAATATATGATGTGTCTTGGGGGAATGGGAATGGCAACCCCAGTTCTCTATTGTCTCGCAATCCTTACTGATTTGTGGCTTTTATAAGTTGTGTAATGGTTACAGTAAGATAATGTAGTTATGTAGTATTCCTGGAAAAAAGATTAACACTTGGAAGATCTCTCACAAAATGTAGCTCTAATTAGAAATGGGAAATGCCAGTGGGATTTGTTCATTGTCTTCCCGCAGACTTTCAGTGCTAAGTTTCCAGAATGATTAGTTTAAACATGTAGCTGAAATGACATTTAAATAGCTGCAATCCAAAAACTAAAGATATTTGAAATTAGAAACATCTCCAGTATCTGAAAATTTGTAATGAGACTTTGTTTTAAGACAATTATATCTAATGTTACAAGATACCAGGCAGCAAATTGAAGCTGTTGTGGAGTAGGTGGTTAAGCATGTGGACAGCTCTAAACTGGGAATAATAATAATAATAATAATAATAATAATAATAATAATAATAATAATTCTTTATTTATACCCTGCCACCATCTCCCCACGGGGATTTGGGGCGGCTCACATTGTTCAAAAGTAACAACACAAATACATTAGCACAATATACAAAGGTTAAAACACAATAAGGTAATAAAACAAAAGTTAAAACAAAAGTTAATACAACAGTAATAATATCAAACAACCTCTAATACAATTCAGTCAAACCTCATAGGTGGGGAGACTGCAGCAGCAATATAAAGATAGAATCATTAGATTAAAATACCCAGATAAGAGGGACCTAGTAAAATTCAGAACAGAATTATAATGAGGCTGGTCATCCAATGGCTGTCTCTCCAAAGGCCAACCTAAACATCCAAGTTTTCAATTGTTTCTTAAAGGAGGATAGAGAGGGTGCCAAACTGATCTCCCTAGGGAGAGAGTTCCAGAGCCGGGGGGCCATGGCCGAGAAGGCCCTCTCTCTCGTCCCCACCAGATGCATCTGTGAAGAAGGCGGAAGCGAGAGGAGGGCTTCCCCGGAAGATCTCAGAGATCGTGTAGGTTCATAGAGGACAATATGGTCACGAAGACAGGCAGGTCCCAAACCATTTAGAGCTTTATAGGTAATAACCTGCACCTTGAATTGGGCTCTGAATATTATCGGCAGCCAGTGAAGCCGCTTAAACAGGAGGGTTGACCGCTCCCTGTAAGCAGCTCCAGTTAGTAACCTAAATGTTTTCATTCAAATGGCATTTCATGATAATTTAATTAAGTGGTCTCAGCTATCTAAGCTTTAGATCTGTCATATAATGAAAAGACATGGCCTTTGTGGGTGATCATGGTATTTTTTTTTAGTGTTGCACTAGAGCTCTGGAAGCCCAGGGTTCAAGTCCCTGCTCAATCACCGAAACCCAAGTTAATCTTGAGTAAGCTAGGCTTTCTTGACCGTAGAAGAAGGCGCTGACAAACTCCTCTGAATAAATCTTGCCAAGAAATACTTGTGATGGGGTTGCTATAAGTCAGAATCAGCTTGAAGGCACAGAAGAACAACAACAATCTTGACCTTTTACCATAGGAAAGAATAAGGGAAATTGGGGAAATTAACCATCTAAATTCAAGAATAATTTTAATTAATGCTGCCTTAGAACAAAAAACCTTTGCCCACCTCTGAACAAGCAATAAAAGTCCATGCAATAATTAATTATTAGTTTCTATTTCTATCAATAATTAATCACACATTGTTTCTTATTCATGCAGATTTAGAAATTTAATGGTATAAGAATTTTTCTCCAGTGGAAGAATGATAGGGTTATCTTTCTATAAGGCATCAAATGCTGGCCCAATTGAATTATTATCCTGACAGATTCTTTCTATCCATCAAATCAGGAGCTGGGCTATTTCCCCTGCTGCAGTTCCTTATGCGCCTCCAAACCTGCTTAGGACACCTGGGAAGCTCTCTAGACCAGGCCGGCACAACCTGGCTTCCAACTCCCAGAAGCTCTAGCCATTTTGTCCAATGGTCAGGAATTCTGGGAGCTGAAGTCCAAAACATCTGAAGGGTCACAGGTTGTGCATGCCTGCTCTAGATTATAGAGCATTTTTAGGAAGGCCCATATGGAAGAATGGCTCCTCCTTCATGGTGGCACCACAACATGATCTTAAATATATGCCAGTTTTCTTCACAGGATGTTACTATTATTTTCTGATACTCAGCCATTGCTATTTCCAGTTATGTTCATTTGAAGCAATGGATTTTCATAACTCCTCATTTTAAGTTGTCTTGTTTCAAGCATCTAGTTAAGATTTTACTGAATTTTCAGAACAACAGAAACAGAAATGAGAATTGTATGAGAGATTAGTGTTGCTGGGTCTCTGAACACATTCTAAAATGTGTCCATGGGACATAGGCAAATTCAGAAAAATCCAACTGCAAGAGCTGTGTGCGCCCTAAGCTTTGTAAAAAACCTTGTTGGGCATGTTGCAGACAGCAAGGCCGAGTGGTTAATTGTCCTTCCCCTTAACTCCCCATCTGAAAGCCAGCTTCTAGCCTGTTGCAGCATTTGAAGCCAGGAGATCAAACAATCCGGGTTTTGGGAGAGAAGGTAGGGAAGGATTAAAAGTGATGTTTTTGCAAAGTGGGACTTTCTCTGTGTTGGTATGTGTCTAGATTGCATCAAGTACCTTAGTTCTTAGTTTCTCTACTCTTCTACATTGTACTCTGCTTGCTTGTTTTTTTAATCTTATTTTCTTTATATGCCACCTTTTTCCCAAGATGAGACCCAAGGCAGCTCACAGATAAACAAACAAAACAAATGGTCATTCTTTTGTTGTTTGCTTCAATACTTACGTATAGGTAGGGAGGTGGTTGCTTCCCTCAGCATAGTCTGAATTTCTATCACAAATAAATTCAATTGCATATACAGAACAACTAGAACAGTGGTTCCCAACCTTTTTTTGACCAGGGACCACTTGACCATGGACCACTTTGACCAGGAACCACTCTCCAACATTAGTACCAAAAGGGTTACAAATCAGTTTTTGGTCAACTTTAGATTCGGTTTGGTTATTTGGGGTGCTGATTCAGAGAATTGCATTGCACAAAATTGCCGCTGAGTGAGTCATCTCCATCCTGGTCTGGGAAGCCTCCCAAGGCCAAAAAAGTGCTGGTGAGGGCATCGCGCTGGTGTCTCTTTCCTTCCTTCCTTATCTCCCTCTCCTCTTCTCTCTCGCTATCCTCCAACATACACCCTCAGCACCAATTTTCCCCGCATGGCTTGCAGCCCTTATTTTAGGTCTCACGGGCCACCAGTGGGCCACAACCCACGGGTTGGGAACTACTGTTCTAGAAACTAGAAAAGAAGAGTTTTTTATTCTGGTTGAAGTGTTGGACTGAAACCTGGACTATAAAACTCATTGTCAAATATTGTCCCCCTAACCAATGTCTCGTACAATGTTGCTTTAAAAATAAAGTGAACAAGAAGACAGCTTGAGCTCATTGGAGAAGAGAATATATATATATATATATATATATATATATATATATATATATATATATATATAATCACCAACAGTTTCTATAATTTCAATATGGCCCCAGTAACTCTTCCAATCCTTTTTACAATCCTTTTTATACCAACAAAGTCCGTTTCTATGCTGTATTTTAAGGTTATTGTGTACTTGTGTTTAGCACATAGCTAATGTAAAATCTGAATTGGTCTTAAACCACTAGAAGGCAGGATGAATCATCAAACAGGACCTACACAATTAACGATGCTTCATGCTTGACTCATGCTTGGATTCACTCCATCGATGGTTGTTTTCTTTGTGTGAGTTAAGCTTTTACAACATCAATTACACATTATAAGATTTTTAAAACCTGACCCAACTGTCCTATAACTTTTTATGCCATATGAGTCTGAGATATGGAGTGTTGCAGCTTTTTCATGTCCCCACAATTACGGTCTGATGTTTTGTCTTTTATTCATCCTCTGTTCCCTCCATGCATGTTTCAGATGTTACCATTTCCAAAATCACATGGGAAAAGTATATGGAAATGCATACTGAGAGATAGCTTTTATCCTAGAGCTGTGGCTATGTTGAACTCCAGGTTTTGCATTGATGTGGTATTGGGGGCTATGTAGTGGTAGTTGGTGTGTGGAGGAATAGATGTGTTGTTTTTGTGATGTGTGCTGGAGAAGGCATTTAATTTCATTGTGCAATAGCATAATGACAATAAGCCACTCCATGCAGAATATGTTCTTGGACTTATTGTGGGAACATGAAAATGTAGACAATACAGAACCCTACTGAAATAAACAACTTGCAATGGAAGTTGGACATAAGGTTACACTGGAGCACCTAGGCAATGCCTAGAGAGACCATTTATTTAAATTAAATTGTGCATACCAGTTTTTTTGGGTATGGGTGTTATACTTTATAGAAAAATGTACCCCTTACCTTTTTTAAAAAAGCGACATGTTATTTCAGGTACTGCAGTGTCACCACATTTAAAAATGCAGTTATCTTTAAATTGCATTTTTGCACAAGAACACCCATTCCAAAACATAGTTTATCCCATGTTTTGTAAAGTTTCACTATGAGTTGCATTAAGAGCATATCAAATGAGTGTAAACATAATTTATTATTATTACAAAGTATGATGACTTGTGGTGAGTGTTGCAAAATGAAGAGAAACAAAGTCTCTGTAACAATTCTCAGAGTCTGGGTTGACTGCTTAGAACGGTTTCATAACAACAATGTAGAAAAGTAACAAATTGAAATATAGCATTGAGTAACTAAAACACTGTGTCAATGTTTAACTTGGGTTGCAAAACAGAACATTTACAAAATGATATTAAAAAGAAGGAACAGTCTTACTGCGGTGTTTGTAGTAGCATGGAAAACAATTTTCTAGAGTAGTCATATAATGAGCCTGTAAAATCAATTTAATTATTATGAAAATAAGTCATATTAGCATAAATTTAATTCTCTTCATTTATTCTTATAAAAATATTAGATATTGTTTTGGGATTTCCTTTTTTTACAGCGTGTTTTGGCAAAGAGTCAAGTTATTAAAATGGAAAGAGAGACAGTTGTCTGGACCCAAATATGAAAGAATTGACAGGAAGACTCAGAAAGAGAACAGGGATTACTATAAATCATGAATACTGTATAATGTAGATATTAATTATATATTTGCATATATTTTTATAAAATAAGGAAGGAAGTCTTGCCATTTCCATTTCTTCTCTGTTTGTGGCTGGAAATATATTATTGGCTGCCATAGCTTTTGGAGTCCATTAGAAGTAATGGCTGAATTCTGAGGAATTCTGGGATTTGCAGTTTAGGGAGAAACATTTAGATTTTCCAAATAGGGAGCTCTAGTTCCTCTCCAAACTACAAACACCAGAATTTCATACAGTGGGACTATGGAATTCAGTGTGGAATCATTGTGCAAAAACTATGTTGTGTGAAAAGGCCCCTTGTTTATGCACTTGTAAAAAGATGTATTTTAGATTTAATTTTCTTGTTGCAATTTTTGATTTCTTATTTTTCAGTCATTTTGCTCTTTTTCTACTTTAGAGTTCAGTTTTTACAAGGTCATATCCATTTTTATTTGCATTTCTCTTTACATAAGCACCTTTGCAAGTCTTTGTCCTTAATGCATTTCCATAAACTGTATTTATGTGATGAGACACACATAAACATTGATACATTTTTGTGCATGCCTCCATATATATGGACTTTTCTTGGAGAATTTCTTCATAAATTTGACGGTAGTGTGAATGCCAAATATTGCATTTTGTTTTTTTGCAGTGATTTGGTAAGTGGAAATTAGCTGGGGTCACATTAAGGTATGATCTGAACCAATCTTCTCCCTTCTATTCCATGCACTTTGCCAGGTCTTGTCTTTCCTTGTAACATGATATACAGTAGACTCCCACTTATCCATTTTCGCTTTTCCAACTTTCTAGATTATCCAATGTAGTCTGCCTCCCACAGCTGTTTCTCTAGGCAGCAAGCCTGAACTTTTTATGGATTTAACTTCTGACAACGTTGCTATTGGAAGTCTATTTTATGCAATTCTATCTTTATTTGTAGTCAGTTTTTCAGTAGTCAATGTTTTTAATATATTGCGATGTTTTGGTGCTAAATTCGTAAATACAGTAATTACTACATAATGTTACCGCAAATTAAACTGCTTTTTCTGTCAATTTGTTATAAAACATGATATTTTGGTGCTTAATTTGTAACATTATAACATAATTTGATGTTTAATAGGTTTTCCCTTAATCCCTCCTTATTATCCAACATTTTTGCTTATCCAACGTTCTGCCGACCCGTTTATATTGGATAAGCGAGACTCTACTGTAATAGTGCCCTTGTAAAAATCTCTGAAATCAGTGGCTAAGATTGTTTCCCCATTTCCTCAGGAAACACTTCAGATTTGTCATGTAAGCTTTATTTAAACTTAGTTGATATCAACATTAATAATGTATTATTCCTTTTTCCTTTTCTGCAGTATGCTGTCTGGTTAGTCCTGTGGATTACATGGAACGTATTTATTATCTGCTTCTACTTGGAGGCTGGGGACTTATCAAAGGTAATTTGCCATCTGATATATCTAAGCCAACTGATGTCAACACACCCAGTTCTGAGCATGTCTTCTTGTATCTACTTAAAGTCATGGATGTGCTTAAATGAAGAAATCAGCTTGGAAATGATGAATATGCAGTGTGCCTTAGCAATGCTTTTCCTCAATTATTTGAGAAAAGGTGTAGGTGTAAAACAGATGTTTAGCAGTAGGAGGATTTTTAATGGCATTTGTGTTATTCAGATGAGAAACTACAATAGACTTTCAAGTTTTATATAATGGGGAAGTCATAGTTCTGAATGTCACGGCTGACAGTTATCTAAAGGAGTCAAACAATGCTGTTTAATGATATGTATCTTGCTATTTTTCAGTTTTCTTTCCAGAATATATATAGTTTTGCTAATTAAAGAAAGAATAAATTAAGGCAAGATACCAAGCTAAGATACTGAAGTGTTTTTGAATGTTGGCTTTTCTGAGTCTTCTGAAATAATTACCAGCCTGTGATAGAAACCATCTTTATAGAAGCAAATATTTTTCTAATGTTTTATGATGTGTGTTATTTTTGTGGATTTACTTCACATGCAAGGGCCACATCTTTCTGGTGTGCAAGGTTAGGGGAAGTCAGGTCTGTCTTCACTGCTCAGCTCTCTTGTGTTTCAGTCAGAGGGGAGAGACGTACATATTTGTATAAAACAAATATCTGTTTTGAAGCATACATTAAAATAAATTGTATTCCCTTTTCTTGTTTGTAATGCTTACTAGTCAATTAAATGTATTCTTTTTCTTATTTATATTTGACAACATTTCATTTGAGGTTCTGTTTTAATTTTAGGTTTAGTTTTAGTTTTTGACAAAATGGAATTATCAAATGTCTTCACATATAGATTTATCAACAATATAAAATTAAAAGCTCTAAGAGAGACATTATATTGAATTTGTAATACAGTTTATTTAAATGTTCTTAAATAAACATATTGCTTGGACAAGATAGGCTGGAACTACAGGGCTTGAGCACTACTCATTGTAAAACCAGAAAAAAATTCTACAGAATTTATTTCTTCTACAATATGTAATACCTGTAGTGAAAACATACCAAAATATAAGATCTGTTATGCTAAAAGAATAAAGATTTTCACCCTGCTTTATGACTACTAAAGCTATTAACCAGAATCTTTTGGGCCACTTTGCCAGAGCAATGGGGAATTGTGCTTGCAGTTCTACTCTTTCTGAGCTTGCATAAGGAGGCATTATTTTCCTGTTGCTTGATTGATTTGTCTCAGTTTGGGAAGAATGCCATCATAAGAGGCAAATAAAGAAGGATGGCACCCACCAAACTACCACCAATGAGATTAAATATTTCTCAGGGAGATGGAAGGAAACCAAGAAAGGACTCTGCCATGGGCTCTCTCCAATGGTTTGTCTCCTGTGAGCTTCCCACCTTCCAAAAAGTTTTTTTTCTTTTTTTTTGGGGGGGGGGGGGGAATCTAACTTAACCAGGCCCATAGCCAGGATTTTGATTCTGGGGGGGGGGGGGTGAGTCTTAGTGAGAGAGGATCTACCCTAGCAAACCTTTTGTATCCCAATACCCCCATGCATATATTGAGCATGGTGATCAGATCATGATATGAATAAATGTAACAGTTTAAATAATAAATGTAAGGCCTTCTCGAAGACTACCCTGATAATTTGGGGGGGGGGAGGCTGAAGCCCCTCAAGCCCCCCCCCCCTCCCCAGCTACATGCCTGAACTTAACATACCTACTGCCTCAGTGGTTGTGAATGATCTTGGAGGATCTGAATTTGCACAGATGTGCTCTCCTTCATGGACCTTATTGTACTAACATCACACTGGAAGGATGTGTGGGTCTTGGATGGACTTATCTTTTTTCTGATAGCTGATCTCAGTATGATTTAAATCTGCTGACCCTCCGTGATGCCTACGGAAATAGCTCGGAAGGCTTTATCACTGTCCTGGTGTTGTGGGGGAGTGCATGTTTGGAAGGACACGCTTCCAAACTGTGTAAAGTTTGAACTGATTGAACATTTGTGAGGTAGAGGTCTTCTATCTTTTTCTTGGATGGATGATGATGATGAATAATCATGATGATTTTATATCCCATTTTTTACTCATCCCTGAGACTCATGGTAGCTTACAATAGTTAAGACAGATAATTTTAAAATCCTCTGTAGGTGATGGAGCTAGAGGGATACTCTGTGCTTCTTATCATGGAGAGACCAGGTCACAGTGACTAAGACTGGAAACTGACTGATTCACCCATTCCTGCTTGGGAAACACTGGCTTGCACAGCTTGAGAGTCATTTAGATGTTACACTGTATTGTTTGGTCTCATCTTGCAATTAGTATCTTGTTAAGAGCCTTTAATCCAGCTGCTTTAATTTTAATTTGTTGGATAGCTGTTGTCATTCCCTATGCAAGTGAATCCCTAGAAGAAACATATAAATAATTCAAAACAATTAATTTAAGGCAAGCATGTCAAAACACAACAGAGTGAAAGGTATACTCAAAATAAAGTTCTTTGACTAATCTTTATTTCTGAGAAAATAGAAAATACATCAGAGCCATAGAAAATACATCACAGCTTCATTCTCAGGAAGCACAGGTTGAGTATCCCTTGTCCTAAATTCTTGGGACCAAAAGTGTTTGGGAGTTTAAAAAAAAAATTGAAATACCTCTATTTGCATATACAGTACATACATTATGAAATATCTTGAAGATGAGATACAGGTCATAAACACAAAATTCATTAATGCTTCCTATGCACCTTATACACATAGCCTGAAGATAATTTTATACATAATATTTTAATCATTTTGTGCGTAAAACAAAACTTACATACACTGTACCATTAGAAAGCAAAAGTGTCACTGTCTCAGCCACCCACGTGGACAGTTTTGAATTTCAAAATTCCAAATAAAAGATGCTCAATCTGTACTGTTTTATTCCTTCTCTTCTTCCTTTCTTGAAGGGTTTTAAGGATCATGCATTTTGTGGAAACTATTGATGTGAAGTGACTTGTTACAGAAATTTGATCTTTGAATGTGTATATGGGCATACATATACTGTGATTGTACAGTTTACAGTGTACAGTATATAAAGAGATTTATTTGGTATGTGTGATGAGCTAGTAGATAGAAGGTGTTCATGGCTCGTGCTAGTATAGAAAACAGCAACTTCCAGTCTAGAACTTAAGTGGACCTAAGCAACTTCTGCTTCTCCACCACTGTCTGTACATTAATATTGGTGGCTTGAGCAAAAATTGCACCTCATTTTGAGGCATGATCTGCTCAGTCCAAGTGCCTGACCAGGAGCACCTCTGTCTTGTCTGTTGCCTTCACCCAACAGACAGGAAATCTGGCGGAGACCTGTCTTATTCTTTCAGCCAACACTTCATTTCTAAATATCTTTCTGAAACTTCCTGAAAATATTTGCATCACGTGATGCTGTCCTGCTCCTGATAGGAATCATTTATCTATCACACTCTTACATAGATACAGAAGTTAATATAAGATGGTGATAAATAATCTAAAAAGGCAGGAATGATTTTAACCACATCGCAGATCAGCAACTGTCCTGACCCAAACATTTTTGTGTGCCCACTGTAAAACTATTCAGGCAAGTAACAACATTTAACTGTGAATTTTCTCAACAATATTGTCTTCAAGATTTTGCACTGAATTCTTTGCATTACCAGGGTTTTCAGCTGAGAATAAAAATGACAGTAAGCATGCAATGGCACTCTTGGGTATTTCCTCTTCTCTGGAAATGAATATTGAATCTTTAAAAAAGAGAAGGAGAGAGAAGTTGCATTGAATTAGCTCTTAAGAGAGAATTAAAATGTAACCTTTAGGGAACCACAGAGCTATGCTTTATCTTATACCTGGGATAAAATTTGAGTTGTGAACCATGAGAGATAATATTGCATAGGATGGATATAGGAATTGTAAATTAAAATTACAGGTTAGTTATCCCTCATCTGCATTGTTGTCTGTAAGTATAATATATAGCTTTCTGCCACACACACAAAAATACATTTTCTCAGCTATGCTCACCTATGTTAATTTTTTCTGCCATTACTCAGTAATATCAAGATGCCAACATATTTCAAGCTGCTATCATACCTTCTGTGAGAAAGTTTACTAATGGCTGCCTTCCTCCCCTTGTCACAGAGGTTATGACATTTTTGTCGCTGCTCTTTACTGAAGTGATAACGGGATATTCAGAATGATGCGATTGCCAACTCTTCATAAGATTGAAACGAGTAAAGAATAGCTCACATCACATTATAGATATATAATTTGAAGTTTGGCAGTGGACTCAGAACATTTCATGTCCTCTGTGACACCATGGCTTTCTGTCTGTTAAAATTATTATGACCATATAGATTGGTGAGGGGAAAAAAGGACAAAAGGTCAGCTTTAGAAAGCTGCCCTATACCTTTACTGTTTGCTATCAACGATGCATGTTATATAAGAATGATACTTACAGGTTAAACAGAAACTTTTTAGTACATGTTGTGCTGGGAACCTGGTTGTCTCCTTCTCTGCCCTATTGTAAGGACAGATTAAATGTAAGTATTTCTAACCTTATTTTTAAAAAGAACTTGCTTCTAATTCACAAACACTTGGGTCACTGGAGGTACATCTTGTTCTGCCCTTGCTTTGCATCCTAGAATGCATGAAAATTTAATTTTTCAATTATCACCTTTAAAGAAAGTGACTTTGAAATGTTGCCACCAAAAGAAGAGGAAAAAAGGAAATGTTACATTGAAAACACAAAGCTGAGAAGGAATATTTTTCAAAGCAGGGTAGTTATATTGGTCCATGAGAATAATCCACAGACAAGTAATACATTTATTAGGACTAGCAAAATTTCACATGAAATATAAGCTTTCAAGCATGCTTGCTGACTTGGAGTGCAATGGAGTCTCCTTTTCTGGTTGTTTTTAAGAATAGCTGGATGGCCATCGGTTGGGGGTGCTTTGATTGTGTGTTCCTCAATAGCAGGGAGCTGGACTGGATGGCCTTTCTGGTCTCTTCCAACTCTCTGATTGTAAGTTCTGCCATGTTGAGATAAAAATACTCACATATTTTTTTCATCTGTGATGCAAAAGGATGTCTTCACTAAGGATGTAAATATTTGACTAGCTTTGTTGTAATGTTCAAAAAAGTTGTACAAAATATTATTTTTCCACTTAAAATTGGTGGATTTCTGGAAAGAATATTTATGGTAGTTTTACCAAAAAAATTTGGTAAAAATATTTCTCCAGCAATCTTGCATACACACTATTCACGTAGCTATCTGGAAACATCACAGACTAAAACAGTGTATATGGATAGATTGAAACACAGAGCAAAACTGCAAAGTTCTTACCACCATGTTGTTCTTCTCAACTGGGTTTTCAGCCAGGAAAGAAATAAACATGGCTTTTCTTTCCCTTCCTAGTCTTGACATATCAAGACACCTCACTGAAGATGTCTAAGCACTATTAGACTGTATTTACTTACTCATTCATATAATTTGAGATTGATTTGCACAAAAATCATTTTCTCAAAAACCTTCTGAAAAATATTTTGTTCAAAAAACAAGTTTATTTATTTTAAAGAAATGACGGGACTTTTAACATTTTCACATGGGTTGTTTGTTTGCATGGAAAACACTAACTTTGCACAACAAACAATATTTTCCATAAAGAAAATACTTCTGTGCAGAAGTATTACTTTCTGTGCAGAGACTGATGATTCCTGCACAAAAAGTGGTCTGTAGACACAAAAAAGTGTGTATTTTGCATAGAATAAGTCCTGAACTGTTAAGATCTTCATCAGTCCAGGGCTCTCCTTGTCAGAGGTTTCCTGATACTGTTTACCAATGTTTTTTAAAAATATTATTTCCACCCCAAGTTTTAATTAAATGGATTCCCAACTATCTATGAGTTTCCAGAGTCACTTCTGGGGCTTCATGTCTTAAATTATAACTAGCAACTGATTCAGTGTCCTACCTAAAATATGATATTGAGGAAATGTGGAGTCTTTTCTCCTCAAAAAATTATGTATTGTTAGTTGCAACCTAATACCTGTCTGCTTTTTTATGCCTGTGCAAACTATTTGGGATATAGATTTATCTCCAGAATTCACCATTGTAAGATCTGACCAGACCTTTGGACTTTCATGCTTCTCCTCTACTTTATTGAATTACCTTTACTGATAAACATTCTTGAGAACTTAGGACTTGCTTACTCCTGGGAAATTTAATTGGTCAGAGCAGTGGTTCTCAGCCTGGGGTCCCCAGATATCTTTGTCCTTCAACTCCCAGAAAAGCCTAACTAGCTGGGATTTCTGGGAGTTGTAGACCAAAAACATCTGGGGACCCCAGGTTGAGAACCACTGGGTAAGAGGTATTGCATGTGTTGTGGATTTTGGATTTTTGTCAAAGTATTTTCTTTATTTCTATTGTGAAATCTGGCATTGTTGAAACCTTGCATTATTTTTGAACTTTGCATTAGTATGAAGAGGCTACATGTAAAGAAAAGCATAGGAATACAGTTAACCAAAAATCTAAAGTGAAGTGATTTCCCTACCTTCCACCCCCAGTACAATTCTATATAGAGGTAAATTCCATTGTGTTCAAGGGGGTGACTCCAAGATAAGTAAATATCAGATTGCAGCTTCACAGTGCTATCTGTCCTATCTAAGCATGAAGAATCAGTCTGTTTCCAGACTGCATCCGTTTTACAGATGTCCACTCATAAATCCACTGTATCCAATTTCTAAATCATGCAAGATTTTTTAACACACATAGTTTCCTCAAACATATGTACATTTTCCTAATATAAAAATGTAATTTTTTAGAGGAGCTCTATATTACAACATTCAAAGAAAGTCTAGATCAAAATAATAACTCCAATCTTCTTAGTAGCATCAGAAATGTAAATTAAGGCTATTGGCTTTAAAATACAGACTAAATGCAATTTCCCACACTCCCTAGATATGTGACAAAACATCATAGCTCATGGTATACACGTATTTTCCCTGCAATACTATGCAGGAAAGGTGTAATCTGATTTAATTTTCCTTCTTTCAACAACCTTTGACATTGTTCGAATTCTATTCTACATGCCATATGTCTCTATGTTAGACATAGAGGTACAACAATTATATAAATAGGTAATAGCAAGTCAGTGAGGGTAAACAGCTGCACATTAAAAATAAGCAGTTGCTCCAAAGAGAGAAATAATCTCTTTGAGACAGTAAATGTCAAAGAACAGATTATGGTAGCTGTAAATGCTTACATTTGTTGAGCTAAATGCAGCAATTTCCCTTCCTTGCTATGACTTTTTGAACCTAGATTTAAAAAAAAAGAAAAAAGAAAAAAGAAACTTAAGATACTTGAACTATCTATCCCCTGCATATTGTACTTGAACCTCGCTTCACTACCATGTCAGCTTTCAATATCTTACTTAGAGTTTCAACATATACTTCCAATAGAATATACTGTATATACTATATATACAGAACAACCCCTGTACCCCTGAAAATAGGAAACCGTGTATGATTATGAATCATCCTGAAATGAATGACTTATGCCAAAAGTTACCTACAGTTACCATGGAGCCATCCTCTAGGAATTTGCTAGGTCCTTCAGAGTTACTCTATGATAATTTCAACAGGAAGCACGCCATAGAATCGCCTGGAGGATCTAGAAAATTTCTAGAGAGGGCATATTTTGTTGGATACAAGTAAGTAAAATCATGGGGATTAGATTCTGTGAACTGAGTGTACTTATATAAATAATATACATAATACATACAAGACAGTATGACCACATGGTCATACTGTCTTGTATATGCAGTAGAGTCTCACTTATCCAAGCCTCGCTTATCCAAGCCTCTGGATAATCCAAGCCATTTTTGTAGTCAATGTTTTCAATATATCATGATATTTTGGTGCTAAATTCGTAAATACAGTAATTACAACATAACATTACTGTGTATTGAACTACTTTTTCTGTGAAATTTGTTGTATAACATGATGTTTTGGTGCTTAATTTGTAAAATCATAACCTAATTTGATGTTTAATAGGCTTTTCCTTAATCCCTCCTTATTATCCAAGATATTTGCTTATCCAAGGTTCTGCCGGCCCGTTTAGCTTGGATAAGTGAGACTCTACTGTATTATGTATATTATTTATATAAGTACACTCACTTAGTTCACAGAACCATAGAATAATAGAGTTAGAAGAGACCACATGGGTCATCTAGTCCAACCTCCTGCCATGCAGGAAAAGCAAAATCAAAGTATCCCTAACAGATGGCCATCCAGCCACTGTTTAAAAGTTTCCAAGGAAGGAGCTTCCACTACACTCTGAGACAGAGAGTTCCACTCTTGAACAGCTCATAGAGTTAGGAAGTTCTTCATAATGTTCAGGTGGTATCTCCTTTCCTGTAATTTGAAGCCATTGCTCCGAGTCCTAGTTTCCAGGGCAATAGAAAACAAGCCTGCTCCCTCTTCCTTATGACATCCTTTCACATATTTATACATGGCTATCATGTCTCCTCTCAACTTTCTCTTCTCCAGGTTAAACATACCCTACTTTCCCCTTTCTCCCAAGAAAACCCACTCATACAGACTGATTTCATGAAAGTGCCATGTGTCTGTCCTCAAATCTTAACATGCAGTCGATTATTTCATTCTGCAATTTTGGCTAAGTCTTTGATACCTAAGGCATTTGTGCTATTTTATCTTAATTTGCTGGCTAGCCAG
The DNA here is from genome assembly GCF_035594765.1 of Anolis carolinensis. Taxonomy (NCBI): domain Eukaryota; kingdom Metazoa; phylum Chordata; class Lepidosauria; order Squamata; family Anolidae; genus Anolis; species Anolis carolinensis. The sequence continues at coordinate 91,658,457 of NC_085841.1, read as the reverse complement.
ATGTGCTTAATATTAAAAAAAACATTGCAGGACATATAAGAAGTTACCTTGATGAACTGGAAATGTGCATTTCCAATTCATAGAGATATTTTGTGGTTACCTCAAGTAGAAGGGAATGGGGGAATATTTTGTCATGTAGGAAAGCTGGGGGAGGGAAGATATAAAGAGAGTGAAGGTACATGTACTGATGTATGAAATGCTTCCATATATAGCAGCTTTAATATATACTGGATTCTGTTCTCTGTGCCAGTACACATTCTTATCTTTCTAATTTACATATCATAACATAGTCTGTGACTCAGTTTTCTGTGGTATTGCTTGCTTTGCAGCTTTCTTGATTATTGATGGCTACTGATTTTTGCAAGCCTAGTGCTTTTTAAAAATGTGAAAGTGGGCAATAAAGATAATTCCTACTTGAGCTAAGTCAGGGGCATCAAACTCATTTTCATCAGCCTTATGGTTGCAGTCAAAGAGCCATTAAATCCATAGACAAAGAAGCCAGAGGGACAACTACAGTAGAGTCTCACTTATCCAACATTCGCTTATCCAATGTTCTGGATTATCCAACACATTTTTGTAGTCAATGTTTTCAATACATCGTGATATTTTGGTGCTAAATTCATAAATACAGTAATTACTACGTAGCATTACTGCATATTGAACTACTTTTTCTGTCATATTTGTTGTATAACATGATGTTTTGGTGCTTAATTTGTAAAATCATAACCTAATTTGATGCTTAATAGGCTTCTCCTTAATCTCTCCTCATTATCCAACATATTCGCTTATCCAATGTTCTGCAGGCCCGTTTATGTTGCATAAGTGAGACTCTACTGTATATATGTTTTACATAGACTGAACAAACTGAAGCTTTCTAGATGTTACTATATCACAACTCTTATCAGCTTTAGCCATGGTGTGTAATGATGAGAAATGAAGGAGCTTTTGTCCAGCATTTGAAGGGCCACATACAATAACATGGTGGGTTGGATTGGGCACATGGGCCTTGAATTGGACAGATGTGATTTAAGCGATCCTGCTACAACCAGACAAAATTCCTCCCAATCCACCTATCCATATATAGGCATTTGGACTTTTAGATTGTGGAAATCAAATTTGTTAACTTTTTTATCCTGTATTTACTAAATGCTATTTACATTTTAGCTGCATTCATGGGTGTACCTATTTGTAGAACCACAACTAAAACTAATGCATTAGCATTTGGCTTCCCATTGAAAATCCGGCATGGTTGAAAGTTGCATTGATCTCCATGGGATATGTTTTCCAATTCTTATTCTTATCTAAAGCTGTCAGTTCCTGAGCTGCAAAATGGAAATCAGCATTCACATTGAACTTTCCACTCACAGCATGTGAGGAAGGCTGTGGAAATATCCAAGACAGCACTTCCAGCAACCTTGTATTGAATTTCCAATAATGAGTCAGTTAAATGTGGCATTTCAAAAGGTTATTTAACATACCAGTTAAAATACTGTAATAAGTGTTTCATTAATGTATAAAAGGTAAAAATTAATTCTTAACATGACAATGCAGTGATTTGTTCATTGCACTAATCCTTCTGTATTAGCTACAAGAGTGATTTAGCACCAGAGATGGATTGGCCCCTTATTGCTTTCTATCCATCAGAGAAATAATTAAATTGTTGTTGGTTTCACATTTATAATGGAGTGGTTAGCAGTTAAATTTCAGTGTTGCATGTATTCTAATAAGGCTACCTGCAGGATATTTAATTTTGAACACATTACCTTCCTTGGATATTGGTTTAACAGATGTTCTGTTAAGATAACTGAGAAATTAAATTAGTTTTCTTCTCAAAGCATCCGGTTAACTTTGTAAGTAAATGCCTTTGAGCACAAATTCTGACCAGATTTCTCTCTCTTACTTTTGACAAATAACTATCAAAATGTTTTAGGTAAATGACTTCATTTTATTTTTATTTTTCAAACTCTGTTACTCAGGGCAGATTTGACATGGTTGATCATATATCTTACAAATGAAAATTGAAAATAGTGCCAGCATCCAACAGTGTAGAGTTATATCGAAGGTAGTTTCATGGGTAGATACTATTAAGTGTGCTTGTAGTTCCAGATAAATTGGTTTGCAGCAATTTTTTTAACCTCGGTGCTCTCCCAGTTAGAATGGAGCTGATTACAAAATTAAATTCCCTATTACTGTAGATACAGCATATTTGGGCAAGCCTTCATGCACACTTCCATTTTTTCCTACTCTCAACTAATAATTCATATGGTAATGAGAAGTTAAAGGTGATAGAATAGAGAGGAAATTGTATTCATGGTCTATTAGAAGTGGATGGGTACACACAGCAGGCTGCATTTAGGTTTGGGGCTAGATTGTATTTTATATCTTTAAATGCATACTGCATGTCCGGCTTTCATATAGAAGGATAGTTAGAAATAACCTACAAAGGAGGAAATTCTCCTTTGTTGAACATGCTGTTAAAATCCTCTTTAAACAGCTAACAACATATCAGTTGCTAAAACATCTAATACATTTTAACCACAGTCCCAGCATTTCAGAACTGGATATCTAAAAGGGGTTTTGAATCATTCAACTGTATATTGTCAGAAGTTTCTAGAATTGAATATAGCATCTGTGTGAGGTGGACCATTGAAATGCAGGATCTCAGCTTCTCAGTAGAAAACCTTTCAGAGTTATTTTCCCCCTCATCATTGGTCTGTTGGAACAAAGAGAGGTATACAAGGTTTCCAGTTTGAGCCAAGTATATTCCACATGCTGGGCTATTCTTCACTTTCTCCTTCATTCATTGTCTCAGTGTATTCTACAATTCTAATTGATTTGGACTTCTGTCTTGGTCGTGGTCCCTCACTTCTGATTGCATTTTGGCCTAAATGCTAATGCTAATAATAATAATAATAATAATAATAATAATAATAATAATAATAATAATAAACAACGCTTGGGAAGTGTTCGACTTGTGATTTTGTGATACAAAATCCAGCATATCTATCTTGTTTGCTGTGTCATACAATATAATAATAATAATAATAATAATAATAATAATAATAATAATAATTATTATTATTATTATTATGTGGTTTTCTGGCATTGTATATTTCTGCCGCTTCTGTGACTGTTCATTTGTATTTTGATTCTGTAGCCCACTTGTCGATGGATGTCCAGAATCAGCAGCATCCACCACAGTCCTTTTTATCTTGGGTGACAACCGAGCCAGTTGGTTTCTTTCTCCATAATGCTGATGGGTTAGGTGCGCTTAGTAACACTCCTCAACTGAGACCTCTCTGGCTTGATTGGACACTATTGCCAGCACAGCTCTCAGCATCCTTGGAGCAGTTAAGCCCCCCCCCCACCACCACCACCACCACAACAACAAGGTGGCACCCATCAAGGGGGTGGGGGCTCGTTTCTACATTACTTTCTACTTTCCAAATAACATCCATTGAACAAACAACCCTGTTTGCCCACAGTACAGCAGTGATAGTAACAGAAGAGCTTGGTGTGTTGTCGAAGAGCTTGGGCTCCTACAACCAATGCAGCCTCAAAGAAAATCGACTGGAAAACCAAAATGGAAGGTCAGCTTGGAGTTGAAAATCTAAAATCTATGATCAGATGCAAGTAATCTGAAAAATATGAAGGAGAAGAAACTGAAGAATGACAAAATCAAGCAATACCAAAGTACTGGCTGAACACCAGAAAAATTGAAGAAGCTTTGGAAATTGTGAAAGAACAAATTACAGCAAAAGCCAGAAAAATTGAAAGATATGAAGCCAGAATCATCCAGTACAGAAAAAATAAACTGTTTCAATCAGACCAAAGCTGGTTCTACCAGAGTCTGAACCAAACAACAGACACAGTAATAATAAAGCCTGAGAAAATTGCAACAACTAAGTTTTGGAAAGAACTTTGGGAAACAATAAGAACTACAACAAAAACACTGGGTGGATAAAGGAGTTTGAAGAAAAATTCTCACAGAACAAAATAGAACAGATGGAAATAACAACTGAAATGATCAGCAAACAAGTCCAAATGTCAAGAACTGGACATCGCCTAATAGTGATCAACTGCATGGATTTTGGCTCAAATATCTGATTAGCCTATATGGAAAAATGGCCCAACAATTCAATGAGATGCTACAAAAAGGAAGTATCAGTGAATTGTTAACAACTGGGAGAACATACCTGATACAAAAGAATCGAGCAAAAGGAGCAGCACCAGGAAACTACAGGCCAATAACGTGTCTGCCTACTATGTTTAAACTACTGACTGGTATCATAGCTGACAGAATTCAAGACTATCTTGAAGAAAATAACATCTTGCCAGATGAACAGAAAGGCAACAAATGGAAAAGCAGGGGCACAAAAGACCAGTTAATTGACAAAAAGATTCTGGAGCACTGTAAAAGCCGAAAAACTAATATTCACATGATTGTGATGCCTCATGGGCCTTGTAGTCCTGTTCCTAATACTATTGTGGCAGATGAAGATGAAAACATGGGGTTTTCGCCGGTTCAACAAGAACTGGAGTCTCTTCACCTGCCGGATGTTGACGTTTGCCCTCAAGAATTCAGTAAACCAGGCCTTGGGCAGTACTCCCCTCCGTTTCCGAGGAAGGAATCTTATTCTAAAGACAGAGGAGTCAGGGAAGCTAATCGGAGAAGTCTAAGAATCGCTGCCAAACAAACAGGCTGATTAGCCCTGCTTCCCTTGGGAAAATCTAAGGAGTCTTGCATCTGGACAGAGTTGGGTTTCGCTTCTTGTTCTCTAGGGAAAGAGATTGTTGGCGGGAAAACGAGACCCAATATAGGGGTTTGGCGCGAGAGATTCTTTGCGGAGTCAATTGATCACCTTCAGGAGAGAGATCGTGTGTGGACTTCGTAAACCCAGTTCCTTGCTTCCCGGATCAAGTTTCAAGCCTTGCCCTGCCTTGCAGTTTTACCACGGACCCTGCTTCATGCTTCATGTTTTGCCTTGTCTCCAGTCACAGATCTAGTCAAGAATCAAGTTTATTTCCAGCCTTGTTGTCAAGCTTCATTGGACTCTAAGACTCTGTTATTTCCCCACACTATTGCTTGGCAAGGTCTGTGTTTCGGTCAAGTGGATTAAAACTTTGAACTCTAATATCACCTATTGGACAATACATTTTTGGACTATATTTGACCTCATTTGAAAGGTCTGCTTCTGAACTATATTCTTCACTTGTTTTTATTGATTTTATATATTTCTTTAATAAAGATATTAGATAGAGACTGGCCTCTGTGTAAGGTTATTGGTGCCCAGCAGCCAGGGACCTGACAATGATGTAGATTGACTACAAAAAGGCCTTTGACTCACTCCCACACAGCTGGATCATTAAGTGCATGGACACCATCAGGATTTGTAAAAACGTTGGCACTTTTATTGAAAATATAATGGCGCACTGGAAAACTGAGCTGTTTGTTGGAAATGAAAGCTATGGACTTGTCAACATCAGGAGAGGAATTTTCCAGGGAGACCCATTATCCCCACTGCTTTTCATTATTGCCATGATCCCTCTGTCAACAATTGTACAAAAAACAAACCTCGGCTATCAAACAACTAAGAAATATCGCAAAATTTCACATCTGATGTACATGGATGACCTGAAGCTGTATGGGAAAAAAAGAAACTGAAATCGAGTCTCTGACTAACACTGTCCAAATTTTTAGCGCTGATACCAGCATGGAGTTTGGTTTGGAAAAATGTTCAACAGTGGCATTGAAGAAGGGAAAAATCATTGGAAGTGAGGGCATAAATATGCCTAATGGCCAAACGATAAAGTGTCACCAGCCAGAGACCTATAAATATCTGGGTATACTGCAGCTGGACAACATCAAACATGAACATGTAAAAACTGTAGTCAGCAAACAATATATCCAAAGGGTCAGAAAAATTCTCAAAAGCAAGCTCAATGGAGGCAACACCATCAAGGCCATAAACACCTGGGACATACCTATCATAAGATATACTGCTGGCATTATAAATTGGACGCAGATGGAACTGGACAATTTGGACAGAAAAACAAGAAAACTCATGACCATTCATCATTCACTTTATCCTCGCAGTGATATTGACCGGCTATATCTGCCTAGAAGACCTGGTGGCAGAGGACTTTTACAAGTAAAACAAGCAGTCAAAGAAGAAAAACATGCCCTGGCAGAATATGTAATGGAAAGTGAAGAAGCTGCTTTGACTGAAGTCAAAAATCAGAAACTCCTCAAAGCACAGCAGATGAGGAATCAGTACAAGAAAACTGCACTACAAACTAGAGCTGACTTTCTGTATATATTTCAGATTTCAATATTAATGTCAAAAATATGTAGTATGATTTTACATAGGATTTGTGCTACATTAGAACAGTAAAAACAAATATCACTTAAGTAAAATAAACATTAAATATTAAATAACCAAAAATAAATAAAATAAGGTGTAAACACTAAGCTAATCTGGGAATCTGCTATTGCAACACATCCAATGAAGTGGTTTAAAACCAGTATTAAAAAAGATTAGGACTAAGTACGTTCCAGTCTACTTGGAATACACAAAGCACATGCAGAAGCATGTTTAAGAATTGGTCCAAGAGTCCAGAAGAGCCTTGACTCCTTGACAACAAAGCATTGCATGGACAGTTCCTTGACAAAATTGAAGGAAAGGTTGATAAGGAGAAGACCTGGCTATGGATCATGAATGCGACACTGTAGAAAGAGACAGAAGGCCTGATTCTTGCAGCCCAGGAGCAAGCCACCAGAACAAATGCAATTAAGGCCAAGATTGAAAAATCAGCCTGTGACCCAAAATGCAGACTGTGCAAGGAAGCTGACGAAACTATCGATCATTTCCTCAGCTGCTGTAAGAAAATTGCACAGACAGACTACAAACAGAGGCACAACTATGTGGCCCAAAATATTAATTGGAATTTATGCCTCAAGTACCACCTCCCTGCAGTAAAGAACTGGCGGGATCACAAAACTGCAAAGGTAATAGAAAATGAACACGTAAAAATACTTTTGAAGCCAGACTGACAAAGTTTTAGAACACAACACACCAGACCTCACGATTGTGGAAAAGAAAAAAGTTTGAATTATTGATGTTGCTATACCAGGTGATAGTCGAATTGATGAAAAACAGGAAAAACTCAGCCATTATCAGGGCCTCAAAATTGAACTGCAAGGGCTCTGGCATAAACCAGTACAGGTGGTCCCGGTGGTAATCAGCACACTTGGTGTCATGCCAAAAGATCTCAGCTGGCATTTGGAAACCATAAACATTGACAATTACAATCTGTCAACTGCAAATGGCCACCTTACTGGGATCTGCACCCATCATCTGAAAATACATCACACAGTCCTAAACGCTTGGGAAGTGTTTGACTTGTGATTTTGTGATATGATATCCAGCATATATATTTTGTTTGCTGTATCATTCTATGTCTTTGTGTTAATAATAATAATAATAATAATAATAATAATAATAATAATAATAATAATAATAATTTTATTTATTACCCACCTATCCTTGTGGCTCGAGACGGGTTACAGTATAAGTAAAGCACACCAACATTTTGATAATAACACAATACACATATTAAAATGTATTTTTATACAATATACATATTAAAACGTATTTCTATAAAATACATATTAAAATACACAAAACATAGAGTAAATGGTTAAGCTTATAATTCTCATTACTCCTGGTATCAAAATTTAGTCTGCCACTATGTGTGCCCTAGTCCTGACATGCATAAACCTTGATTTTGTTTTCTCTAACAGAATGTGTTGAACATTTGTTTCTTACATTCATTCACTTTTATTTATTTATACACGTAAAACAAGCTAATTCAGCCATATCAACCCAAACAACGCCAGTTACATTTCTTGAAATGTATATAAAACATACATCTCCTAATCTAAACTCAGATAATAGGGAAATTTATTTACAGTTATTCTTGGGTTTTAGGGGGGAAATCCTTCATATTATAGATGTGTAGACTATTTTTTGTATAAAATTTTACTTTGGTATATGAAGAAAACAAAACATGCAATCTTCAAAATTCAACGATCAAGATACCCATTTTATTTCCCCAATCCCACCACCTCCCCATTCCCAACATGGGTGTGTAGGCTATAAGATATTAACCCGAATTGAGGGAAAGGGGGGAATGAGTGAATAGAAAATCAGAGACTAGTGGATGAAAAAATTGTATTTTGTACAACTATAACAAAAAACTAGTTTTAAAAAAACAATTCCTTATACAAAAAGTCCTAAAATATGGGAGGGGGGGGCTGACAATTGACAATATTCCATAAGGTGTTTTGAGATATCCTTTCTCATAAAGAATGTGAAATGTAAAAATTCTTTTTATCTTTTCTTACACATTACTTTTCATACCCTTTTATTTATCTTTACTTTTTCTAAATACAGTAGAGTCTCGCTTATCCAACATAAACAGGCCAGCAGAACGTTGGATAAGCGAAAATGTTGGATAATATGGAGGGATTAAGGAAAAGACTATTAAAATTACATTATGATTTTACAAATTAAGCACCAAAACATCATGTTTTACAACAAATTGACAGTTCAATACACAGTAATGTTATGTAGTAATTCCTGTATTTACAAATTTAGCACCAAAACATTGCAATTTATAGAAAACGTTAACTACAAAAACATTGATTACTAAAAGGCAGACTGTGTTGGATAATCCAGAATTTTGGATAAACGAAAGTTAGATAAGTGAGACTCTACTGTATATCTCATTTCAGGTTTTTGTTTTGTTTTCTTCCAGGTATTTCACCATGTTTACAAGCCCGATATTTGGAAATAGATCATGCTATATATATTAGAGGACAAGCAAAAATATAGTCACAGGGATATTGCTCAGTCACCTGTTATTAATTGCACATACTGTATCAGTTCGACTCCTGGTTGTTGGAATTTCAGGGACTTCCGTCTGCTTTGATTTAACTAAAACTACTTGTTAGTGTCAGGTGCTGGGGAGTTCAACATTTTAAAAATCCTTCAAATGAGTTCTAGGAATCTCAAACATGTAAGTTTTCCAGAGCCACATGGAAAATTTGCATATTTATTGTCAGGAAATAATCCAGAACAAATATTTTGAAATAGAAAAATAATATAGATGAAAAAGAGAATTAAAACAATACATCATGTAGTGTGAAATGGGTGTTATATTGGCAATCCTATTTATGTTCACATGCAATTACACAGCATCATTACAATAGCACTATATTGCAGAGCAAGCACTTAGCACCAATAAGTCTCTCCATTCTGGATGAAATGTAGCATATACTTATAACCCTTGCTCAATTTGACTTCTGAAATTTATGTTGCTTATCTGCACATACCCCTAAATGTATTGTGAGGTGTTTTTAACAGTAGCTTGTGAGAAAATCTATAGGTGGCTTAGGACATACAGTATTTCTGTACATCAGGAATGAGAAGCAATTTAATCTTCCTGAGGTGTTTATACATATCCTTACACGTTTCTTTGTGAAGGAAATATTTTAGGAAAAAAAACCAAGATTTTTGCACCAAAAGCTATTTTCTTCCCACAACATAACTCCACTTTGTAAAAAGGTGGGGAAAGGTTACTGCTGATGAATTTCAGAAGAAACAAATACATTTTGCACAGAAAAAGTCTATTTTGTTCAGACAAAGCATGAATTTTGCATATCCCCTGCCACAAATACCAAAGAATGGCAAACCATGCATTTTTCTTTGCCTTTGTGAATTCAGACTTAGATCTCAAATCACATTTAATGCCGTTCAAAATCTGCAACTGCAATTCCAATGGGATTAATTTAAGGTGCATGCTATCTATTCAGGAGTCTATTGCAGTAGTCCAGCATTATATTCCACTTATCAAGGGACCACAAAGACCTATTTGGAAAGAAATTGGATTCTGTGTTTTGAGGGTAGGAATTGATTGATTAAGTAAGCTTATGAATTGAACAGAAGTGCACTTGATTGTTTCTTTCATACCAAGAGCTTGCTCTTCAACAAGCAACAATATACAAAGCCATTTTCTCATTTTAAAAACTTGACTAATTGAGCAATTCAGTGATCAGTAAATTTGTTCACTTTACTTTTCTCAATGGTAAGAAACTTCCCATACTGCTGAGATTTATCCTAATGAGAAAATGCATACCAGGCTAGAGTAGCGCAGTTTATCTATAGGTTTTTATTCCACTGAATGATCTATAAAAAAGCATTTGTCTGTTTTTGTTGACCTAGTAGCTAAAGAAGTCAGAAGACTTAAGTAATCATCATCTGGAACTCAAATTAGTTCCAGAATTTCCTGTGTAATCATCATCATCATCAACAACAACAACAACAACAACAACAAAACTTTATTTATATACCGCTCTTTCTCCCGTAGGGATTCAGGGCAGTTTACACATGTTATACCAGCATACAACATTCAACAATCCAATAATAACATCACAATTTAAACATGATAAAAAATTTAAACAATGTACTCATTTGATATAAAAAGCAATTTCAAATAGCTCCATTGGGTGATTCAATAATCTTCAGAATAGTAAAGCCACTTTCTTCAGTACTACAGTAGAGTCTCACTTATCCAACATAAACGGGCCGGCAGAATGTTGGATAAGTGAATATGTTGGATAATAAGGAGGGATTAAGGAAAAGCCTATTAAACATCAAATTAGGTTATGATTTTACAAGTTAAGTACCAAAACATCATGTTATAAAACAAATTTGACGGAAAAAGTAGTTCAATATACAGTAATGCTATGTAGTAATTACTGTATTTATGAATTTAACACCAAAATATCATGATCATTGAAAACATTGACTATAAAAATGCGTTGGATAATCCAGAACATTGGATAAGCGAGTGTTGGATAAATGAGACTCTACTGTACTTAGAAACTACATAAAATAGTTGTATATAGGTCCCTAGATATAATCATATTGGTAACAGCTCTTCCAGATCCTGATTCAGCATAAAGTATGGATCCTTGCACTGGCTGACCCACTTGTCAACCAGTGATAGCTTGCCTGCTAAGAAACCACAGAACTAAGGGCCCACTTGGACAAGGTAGGAGTCTCACTCTAGGTGAGCTTATGTCTTGCAAGAGCCTTGTACCACCTGGGAGTGAGGCTTTCACACATGTCCCTTGGCTCAGCCTATCTTGAATGGCTGAAACCTCAAGACTCCTTAAGAAGATCTTAGCATGAGGAGACAAGGACGCGAACTGTCTCTATGTCTGTTTGACATGCAAAGTTGTGGCAAGATAAAACTTAAACAAAGATTTCCTGGTGCAAGCTGGATGCAAAATACATCTGCATTTCCTCAAACCCTTCCTAAAGCCTTTAGAGAGGCAAAGTGGGACAAATAATTATCATTGTTTTCACCTCCTTCCCCAACTCAGGGTAGCAAACCAGGTCCCACGTAATGCTCACCCGCTATGCTGCTGCTACAGTCCTCCTTCTCCTTCTCTTCCTTGTCACCCTCTTCCTTCTATTTTTCCCACCTCAAAACTAGAGTTCAATGCAGTATTGTAAAATGTACATAAAGTTGCTATTAAAATGGAATTAAATTGTTTTGAGGAATTTGAAAATCAGTAGCACAATGTTCCAATGTATATAGTCCAGTTGTACTGTCCTGTTTCTGAGCATATGGGCAAACTAGGATATATAGGTACTAGGCTTGATCGATCCATGAAAAATTTGATTCTAAACTCGTTTCAAAACTAGAGGGGGCAGTTTTTCGTTTTTGTTGCTATTTACGAATTTGGCCCCCAAAAATTTTCGAAATTAACGAAAATTCGTTATTTTCTAAATTAATTTGTTAATGGCGGACGCGCATGCGCAATTCCCAAAAACAGCACAGAGGGAGAGGACTTTACAGGACTCTCCCACCCTCATTTTTTGAGTGATCTTCTTCCAACTTGGTACAGTGGTAGAACACATTTAAAACTGATAGCTCACCAATATTTGGAACGTTTCCCTTATCCTCTGATTTTTGGCGAATTTTCATAGCTTTTATAATAAACCATTTTTTAATAATTGCAGAAATCTGTTCCTGGTTTGAAAGTCTTATTTCCTGTTAAATTGGGTTGTCTTTACTGTGAAAGTCATTGTTCTACTTCAGAAACTTTGTTTTTGTGGCTGAAACTTTGTTAAATTGGTGTGTGTGTGATATATACTGTGTATATATATAATATATAGTCCCTGCATAATGTGTGTGTGTGTATAGGTAAAGGTAAAGGTATCCCTTGACGTTAAGTTCAGTCATGTCTGACTCTGGGGGTTGGTGCTCATCTCCATTTCTAAGCCCAAGAGCCAGTGTTGTCCATAGACACCTCCAAGGTCATGTGGCCGGCATGACTACATGGAGTGCCATTACCTTCCCAGAAACACCCAGAAAATGGGAATTCCAGACAGGAAACAATCAGGGCCAGCTAATACCTCCCAACAAAGGATTCCCCCAGGTAGGAAGCAGCCAGGCTTTAAAGCTGCAAGGCTATTCAATGCTAATCAAGGTGACCAATTGCAACATTCACACTTGCCTCCCACAGACAAGAGTTCTTTCTCCCACCCTGGACCTTCCACAGATATATAAACCCCACTTGCCTAGCTTCGCACAGACGTCAAAACCTCTGAGTATCAGGCCTGGCAGGCAGGGAAGGGTGAGCGAGCGAAGGGAGGACAGCCGCCGGAGGAGGACGAAGCAGAGGGGAAGGGGTCTTGATCCGCCGCCTCCGCCCGCCTGGATGCGCCTTGCGAGGAGGAGGCGGAGGAAGCGGAGGAGGGGGCGGCAGAGGGAGAAGCAGAGGCAGGCAGTGAGGGAGGCATGAGCAGCGCCGCCCGCGCCCCTCGCCCACCTTCGCCTTCCGCCTCCTAAGCAGCCCTCCCTCCCTCCCTCCCAGCCCCATCCTCCCCGCAAGGCTTCCGAGGAGGAGGAGGAGAGGACGCCGCCCGAAGGAAAGGAAAGGTCGGTGGGCTCTTCGGGGGAGACCTTGGGGAAGGTCGCGGGAAGGGCGGGAGGGGAAGGGGAAAAGCGCCCCATTTTCAAGAGCCACTTCGGGAGGGAAAGAGGGCAACCAAGGGGGGACCTCCCTCTCCCCCTCCTTCCCTCCTGGAAGAAGAAAGGAAAGACACGTGGACGCGCCTCCTTTCCGACGTGCGGGCCTCGCCTTCCTGGGCGCTGACACGCGAGAGCCTCCCTCCCGAAGACAGAAACCAGGCCCAGTCCTTCCTCGGTAGGCTATTGGGAGATCACCCTTGGGAGGTAATAATAATAAATTATTATCAGCTGCTGAGGCGAGGCGGTGGCGGCCATTTCCCCCTCCGTCTTCCTCCTCCTCCTCCTCGGCCTCCTTCCCCCTCGCCCCCTCCCATTGGCTGAGCCCGTGACGCCCCTTTTGCTGAGGGGCAAAAGGGAAGGGCCTGAATGGTGGGAGTTTGGGTGCTTTGCAAAAGCTTTTTTTTCCTAACGAAAAAAACGACAACATAACGAAAAACGGCCTCTCGCGATTCGAAACCGCGATATCCAGACGTGTGACAACCAATGCTTCAAAATTGCTTCAAAACAAACGAAAATAACGAATTAATAACGGTTAACGGGGAAAACGAATTATTTGAGCAAGCCTAATAGGTACACTTAATGCTTTTCAACATAATTATGAGATGAAAGAATATATGCCCTTCCTATTTTATCGCATTGCACATTTCTCCCATGTGAGACTCAGGTCCCTTCTACACTGCCATATTAAATCCAGTGGTAGACTCATATAATTCAGTTCAAAGCAGATAATGTGGATTATCTGATTTGATGATCTAGGGCCCCTTCCACACAACTGAATAAAATCCCACATCTGCTTTGAACTGGAATATATGGCAGTGTGGACTCAGATAACCCAGTTCAAAGCAGATATTGTGGGACTTTCTGCCTTGATATTCTGGGTTATATGGCTGTGTGTAAGGGCCCTGGATTATATGGGTGTGTACATCCAGCATCACTTACTTACAAATATAGTCAACTTCCCACATTCACTGAGGTTATGGACACAGGACTCCATGAAAGTAAAAACCACAAATAAAGAAAATACCACTCTTTACCTGAGAGAAAGAACCCTTATCTAGGAATTTGTAGACCTTGACTATATGGTCAACTTTCACTGGAAGCTGAACATAGAATCGCATTAGGTGACCCAGAGACTCCTAGAGAGGTGTTCTCATTAAACATCTTTGCTTTCCAGCATTAGAAGAAGTTGACCATAGAATCACACTGGAGGACCTAGATATTTCTAGTGATAAGATTTTAAATGAATTAGTGAATAATCAAATCAACAAATGTGGAGGGGTGACTGCAGTCTGTGCAATTGGTCTTGCCTGAAATCCAAGCAGGAACTATATGCAACATTGTAGATTTGATTCCCCTAAACTCATTATTGTGGTGTATGCTCATATTTTGCTTGCTAAGCACTACAAGATAGTGCTACTGTTTCTTATCCAAAAAAATATTTTCCTTATGTAGCCCTCTGACATTACCGATAAAGGTCAAAATTCTAGATGTTACATACAATTCAGAATTTTGTTGTCTTTAGCTATTTCCTAGGTTACAATGTGGTTCTTTTTTTAACAACGTAGCCTCTCATATAATCAGGCATTTATTCAGAAGAAAGGTTTAGGAAAAGACTTGATAAGTAACTGATTATGATGGTATATAATTAGTTCTTCTTCATTAGTACATATAACCTATTACAGGAATAAGAGCATAATGATAATTACACAAGTCTTGGGTTTTGCACTCTGAAATATCATGAGGTATTTCAGTAATTGGAATCCATTACAAGAAAGACATATTTCCTCTCACACATTTAAACTAGGTTGCCTTCCCAGCCGACTGAAATGTCTATTTAATTTTATATGGAATTCTAAGAATCAAGAATATGATACTAATAAAAGTCAGTTCTAATCTAAAATGACAAATGTGTATGAACTTTGAAAAAAGTGACTTCATCCTAAATGCATAATGACTAGGCTTGATCGATCCATGAAAAATTTGATTCTAAACTCGTTTCAAAACTAGAGGGGGCAGTTTTTCGTTTTTGTTGCTAATAACGAATTTGGCCCCCAAAATTTTTCGAAATTAACGAAAATTCGTTATTTTCTAAATTAATTCGTTAATGGCGGACGCGCATGCGCGGTGGCCCAAAAACAGCCCGAAGGGGGGGGACTTAGGGGGCTCTCCCGCCCTCATTTTTTGAGTGATCTTCTTCAAACTTGGTACAGTGGTAGAACACATTTAACACTGATAGCTCACCAAAATGTGGAACGTTTCCCTTATCCTCTGATTTTTGGCGAATTTTCATAGCTTTTATAATAAACCATTTTTTAATAATTGCAGAAATCTGTTCCTGGTTTGAAAGTCTTATTTCCTGTTAAATTGGGTTGTCTTTACTGTGAAAGTCATTGTTCTACTTCAGAAACTTTGTTTTTGTGGCTCAAACTTTGTTAAATTGGTGTGTGTGTGATATATATTGTGTATATATATATATATATATATATATATATATATATATATATAGTCCCTGCTTGTGTGTGTGTGTGTGTGTGTGTAGGTAAAGGTAAAGGTATCCCTTGACGTTAAGTTCAGTCATGTCTGACTCTGGGGGTTGGTGCTCATCTCCATTTCTAAGCCCAAGAGCCAGTGTTGTCCATAGACACCTCCAAGGTCATGTGGCCGGCATGACTACATGGAGTGCCATTACCTTCCCAGAAACACCCAGAAAATGGGAATTCCAGACAGGAAACAATCAGGGCCAGCTAATACCTCCCAACAAAGGATTCCCCCAGGTAGGAAGCAGCCAGGCTTTGAAGCTGCAAGGCTATTCAATGCTAATCAAGGTGACCAATTGCAACATTCACACTTGCCTCCCACAGACAAGAGTTCTTTCTCCCACCCTGGACCTTCCACAGATATATAAACCCCACTTGCCTAGCTTCGCACAGACATCAAAACCTGTATGTCTGCCACAGATGTGGGTGAAACGTCAGGAGAGAATGCTTCTGGCACATGGCCATAGAGCCCGGAATACATACCACAACAGTGTGATCCCGGCCATGAAAGCTTTCGACAACACAACCACAGTATCCATTCAAGTTCATGTAGCGTGGTATGGACTGGAGACCTGTATTGGGGGGAGGGAGGGTGCGAATCTGGGCCCCTGGGAGCAGCCGAGGACGGGCCTGGCCCACACCCCCTCGCATCCCGGGCCTCTTCCTTCCTCTTCCTTTTGTTATTTAAACTATATATTGTGAAATTATGGTGTGTTTTTTTTCATGCGTGTTCTGTGTTCAAGATAGGGAGACCAAAGAGGAAAAGCAAGGGAGGGACGGAGGCCCCAACATTTCCGGCTCCCATGCAAACTCCCCCCTTGTGTGCCTTGGAGGGTGGAGCATGCGCACTGGCTCTCCCTTTCTCTATGGCTCTTTTCAGGTCGCTTGGGAACCCGAAGTGCCTCCTCCCTTTGCCTTTGTGTCCAAGAAGGAGAGAAGGACGTTGCAAGGTTTGCATTGAGGGTGTTTCTCTGGTGGGTTTGGCTTGGAAGGGGGCTCATTAAGGCCCAATTAATTAATGCACTGAGCTGAGGAGAGGCGGCGGCGGCGGCCATTTCCCCCCTCCGTCTTCCTCCTCCTCCTCGGCCTCCTTCCCCCTCGCCCCTCCCATTGGCTGAGCCTCCCATTGGCTGAGGGGCAAAAGGAAAGGAGTTTGGGTGATTTGCAAAAGCTTTTTTTTCCTAACGAAAAAAATGAAGAAATTAGAAAAAACGGCCTCTCGCGATTCGAAACCGTGATATCCAGACGTGTGGACAACCAAGGTTCGATATTGCTTCAAAAAAAACGAAAATAACGAATTAATAACGGGTACCGGGAAAATCGAATTATTTGAGCAAGCCTAATAATGACAACATCTTGATGTTTTTAAGGAGAGGCTGAATGGCCATCAGTCAGGAGTGCTTTGATTTTCCTGCTTGGCAGGGTTTTGGATTGGATGACCCTTGTGGTCTCCTCCAACTCTATGAGAGTCTGTGATGCCCATGGAGTGACTAGCAATGTCATACTCTATCTGGTGCTGATAAAGTTTTTCATGTTTGCAAGGTGCCATGGCATCATTGCAGAAGAAAAGAAGATTGGAAGGATAAGTAAGAATGGGTTATGGCGAGATCAGAAAAATCGCATCTGATAGACAGCATGAAACCAAACCATAATTATTTGTTGTACAAAAGAAGGAAATTTCATAGCACACATATGTGAATAGTAAAAGCAGCTTTATAGGACTGATATGGTTCAAAGGAATCAATAGTAACAGGAATATTCAAGAATATACAAAACATATACTGCTTTGTGTATTCACACAGTGTCAACAGTCAAGTATGACATAGAAAGCCTCTGGCACATGCTGAACTGTCATTCCTGTATTGACTACTTTGTTTTTTTGGGTTTTTTGGGTTTTTTGTTTTGTTTTGTTTTTTGGTTGTTTTTTTTTTTTGCAATTGTGGAAGCGTATCAGTGCACTACATGACTAAAGGACACTAAAAGTGAAAATGTAGTGGTATTCTCCTCCTGTTGTTATTTCCTATCAGGTCCATTATTCGGGGCATAAATCATGCACTTATAATAATAATAATAATAAAACTTTATTTATACCCCGCCACCATCTCCCCAACGGGGACTCGGGGCGGCTTACATGGGGCCATGCCCAGACACCATACAATATAACAAAATAAAACAACATATCATAACACAATATAACAGTGCAAAAATAATCATATACATTACAGCACAAATCAGAGAAAACAGTAAAAAACAGGGCGGGCCACATGAACACTTAATTAAAAACTCGGGAGAGAGAGACATAGGTGTCAGGCTTACTTCAAAGGACCAGTCTGAACGCAGATCAAAGACAGCTGCTCTCAAACACAATCTTTATTGAAGAATACATGACTTTGGAAAAGTCGAGAATGACCTAATGTTTACATACATCTAATTTTATCACTTCTGATGCAACGTAATATCACACGCAAATATCATCATCAAACCCCACCTTCTGGATCACATTTCCACCAAGGTTTCTATCCCCCCCACACTACAGCAATTATAATTGTTTATACTTTCACCCCTGAGTTCCCAGGCTCATTTTATCTTCTCCCGCCAGGTGCTCGCATGTTTATGTTATGAAGTCAGATTCAGGGCTTGGAAATTCAGCCCTGGGATCTGGCTGCATGACATGGCGCCCCCGTTTTCT
The DNA here is from genome assembly GCF_035594765.1 of Anolis carolinensis. NCBI lineage: Eukaryota > Metazoa > Chordata > Lepidosauria > Squamata > Anolidae > Anolis > Anolis carolinensis. The sequence continues at coordinate 91,640,121 of NC_085841.1, read as the reverse complement.
TCGTCCTCCTCTTCGGTTCTTTTTTCACCATAGTCCTGAAACAAATCAAACAATAACTCTATGGGTCCATTTTGTCTAAAGTCCCCATATATTTTTTCAGCAAGCTGCGATGGAAGACTGGGTGTATTTTCCCTAAACTTTTTGGCAATGCCAATTGGAAAGTCACTTCATTGATAACACCCTGTATTCTGAATGGTCCAATATATTTGGGGCCCAGTTTCCTTGAAGGTAACCCCAATTTGATGTTTTGGGTACTTAACCACACTAGATCTCCTTTATCTAATTTATCGCCTTCCACCCTCTTTCTGTCTGCGAACGTTTTATACTTTTTGTGTGCTTCTTTTAACGAAGCAGTCACTTGATTCCAACATTCCATCATTTGCGTTTTCCATTTCCCTGCCTCTGTTCCTTCATTTTCTGTCCACCTCGGCAATTGGGGTAAAGGTTGTATTTCATACCCGTAAACTACTTCAAAGGGGGTTTTGTTTGTTGCTGAATGTATAGTTGAATTAAAGGCTAGTTCCGCAAACGCCAACCACCTAGACCAGTCATTTTGTCTCATGTTAGAGTACATTCGAAGGAACTGCCCAAGCGTTTGCTGAGTACGTTCTACCGCCCCGTTTGTCATGGGGTGAAAAGCAGAACTTAAACTCCTTTCTGCTCCTAGCATTTCCAAGAATTTTTCCCAAAATTTTGCTGTGAATTGTACTCCTCTGTCACTGACTACTCTACTTGGACATCCATGTAATTTGTAAATATGGTTTATGTACAATTCAGCTAGTTTCTCAGCCGATGGTAGCTTCGTCAGTGCTATAAAGTGGGCCTGTTTAGAAAACAGGTCTAATACTGTCCAAATATAACGATGTCCTTTGCTGACTGGCAGTTCTCCCACAAAGTCCATAGCTACACATTCCCAAGGCCTGGTAGGTTCCGCTACTGTCTGTAACAATCCCATAGGCTTCCCTCCTCCCGATTTATTTCTGGCACAATCATCACATTGGACAACATGATTCTTTATGTCCTTCCTCATTCCTGGCCACCAACAATGTTTTGCTATTGCCTTTGTTGTTTTGGTAATTCCTGTATGACCAGCGCTCTGGTTGTTGTGAAAACGATGCAGAATCTTAATCCTTAATATTGCTGGGATATACAGTTTCTTGTTTACAAACCAAAATCCCCCCTTCTGGTCCCCCTTTTCTGCGTTGGACGCGATCCATTGATCTCCTTTATAAGACTGTTTTAGTTCATTTCCCCAGTTATCTTCCCCGCCGAGTTCGACAAAAGCCGTGTCCTCCTTTTGGGTTTGTGCTCTTGTCCTGACAGCTAAGCCCCATTGTTTGTCAGAGAATATTGTCCCCTCCTTTGCTGTGGTTAGGCCTTCGTGTTGAGGCATGCGTGAAAGAGCATCTGCCAAGACATTCTGTTTCCCTTGAAAAAACTTTAATTGGAAATCGAATCTGCTGAAGTATTGCGCCCATCTGATTTGTTTGGGGGACAATTTTCTAGGAGACTTTAAATACTGGAGATTCTTATGGTCAGACCAAATTTCGAATGGGATTCCGCTTCCTTCGAGGAAGTGTCGCCAGCATTCTAAGGCTTTTAATATGGCTAATGCCTCTTTTTCCCATATTGGCCAACTTTTTTCAGTTTCGCTGAACTTCCGTGACAAATATCCACAGGGTTTTAAGTTCCCATTTTGATCCTTTTGCAATAGCACTGCCCCGTACGCACAGTCTGAGGCATCGCAATGGATTATGAAAGGGCTCCTGATATCAGGGTGTTTTAGGATGGGTCCTTCAGTGAAGCATTCTTTTAAGGTCTCGAATGCCTTTTGGCATTCTGGCGTCCAACTCAGTTTGGCGCCGGGAGCTTTCACTTTTGCTGTCTCCCCTTTCCCTTTTGTTTTTAAAAGTTCTGTAAGGGGTGCGGTTATTTGTGCAAAGCCTTTTATGAAGGGTCTGTAAAAATTCGCAAACCCCAGAAACGATTGTAATTGCCTCCTTGTTTGAGGCACTCCCCATTCTTTCACATCTGCTACTTTAGCTGGATCCATAGCTAACCCTTCTGGAGACATCCGATATCCCAGAAAGTCAATTTGAGTTTTATTAAATTCACATTTGGACAGTTTTGCGTACAGCTTTGCTTCTCTTAGTCTCTGCAAAACTTCCCGGACCAATTTTACGTGCTTTTCCTTATCTTCAGAAATGATCAAGATATCATCAAGGAATATGAACACCCCTCTGTACAATAACGGGTGTAGTATTTCATTTATAAGCTGCATAAAGCAGCCGCTTCCATTTTTTAACCCGAAAGGCAAAATTTCGTATTCAAAATGGCCGAATGCGCAGGAAAATGCGGTTTTCCAAGTATCCTCCGGTTTGATCCTTAATTTATGATATGCTTCAATTAAATCCAGTTTAGTAAATATGCTCCCTTTCTTCAATACGGTAATTAAATCCTTGACTAAGGGCATAGGGTATTTATTGTCCTTGGTAATTGCGTTTAAATTTCGATAATCAATGCACAATCTTAGGGAATTGTCTTTCTTTCTCCTAAATAACACTGGAGCCCCGAGAGGAGAATTAGATGGCTTAATGAAGCCTCGAGCCAGGTTTTTATCAATGTATTTTCTCAATTCCTCCTTCTCTTGCACAGACATGGGATACACTTTTGGTTTTGGTAAGTCTGCTCCTGGGGTTATTTCAATCCCTACTTCTATATTTCTTTTGGGAGGCAATTTACTGGCCTCTTTCTGATTGAAAACATCCGCAAAGTCTCTGTATTCAGGTGGCAATAGCTGTGGGTCTATTTCCCCTGCTTCGTCTTCCTCGTCCTCCTCTTCTGCAATTTTGCTTATCTCCCATTGCATCTGCTGTTCTTTAAATGCTAAGCTTTTTCCTCTCCAATCTACTTCGGGATTTGCTTGTTCGAGCCATGGTATCCCCAATATTACATGGTATGTGGCAATAGGGGCTATCACAAAGGATATTCTTCCTCCCCATTTGCCTATTTTGCATGGAACTCCCCGTAATTCCTTTGTAGATACTTCCCCAGCAGCGACTGATCCATCTAGCTGCGAAAATGCAATTGGGGAGTCAAGTGCCATCTGCTGGCATTTCAGCGCTCCTGCTAATTCTGGGGTTATAATGTTCCTAGAACACCCGCAGTCTACAAACGCCTTGCAGGTGGCCCGATTTTCTAGCCCCGAGAGGCAAATTGGTACTACTATCATGCGTTTGTCCCGACTCACCAATCTTTCCGAAGATTCTGGGGCCTGCACCTCCTCCTCCGCACGCCTCCCGGTTGCTGGCTTGGGCTTTGGGGCTTTTGGCGGCTCCCCCTTCCGGGCCCAGCATTCCGCTGCTCGGTGGCCCGTCTTCCCACATACAAAGCATCCCGGTTTAGGTTTGTTGTCGTCTCCTCTGGAGGGAATCCCCGGCCTCCCTCCGGGTCTTTCTTGCTTCCTCGTTTCTCCTCGACCTCTCGCCACCGGTCTTTGCTGGCCGCTGCTGCTCCTGAAGCGCTTTACTTGTGCCAGGGTAGATTCGACGCGCCCCGCTAGTTGAATCCATCCCTGTAGCGTCTCGGGGTCGTCTCTGTGCGCTGCCCAGCTGAAAATCTCGGGGCGTAGTCCCTCTTTAAATAGTTCCACTTTGGTTACTTCAGACCACTCCGGTACCCTTTCCGCGAGGTGGAGGAATTCCTCTGCGTACTCGGGCACCGTTTTGTCCCTCTGTTTTATTCCTTTCAGCTGGTCTCGAGCCCTCAATTGCTCTAGCCGGTCTCTGAACCGGTTCTCCAGTGCGGCGAGGAAGCGGGGCACTGACCTCAGGCATGGGTCGCGTCTGGCATGCAATTGCACATACCAGCTGGCTGCTCCTCGCTTTAGTGTGTTGCCGATGGCTCGAACCCTGCTTGCTTCGGAGGGAAATGTGTGTGCGTTGTCTTCCATGTATCCTCTAATGCTAATTAGAAAAAAGTTCAGTTCCTCTGATTCCCCTCCGTATTCCAGCTTGAGATCTTCCCTCCTAGGCATCCATTCTGCAGCCCTTTGATATTGTCTGGGCGGCATGGGGAAGGGTTGCATCAGGTTTCCTCGGGTGGCTCCTTGGAACACGCCGCGCCCCACTCCGGTGGTCATTCTGCGCGGCTCCTGGAAGTCTGCCGCCGCTGTTGGCTCTTCCGCCCATCCGCATACTGGCCCAGCTGTAGCCCCCTCATCTCGCCTTTCCTCGTCGTACGGCACATCCTCCTCCTCTTCCTGGACCCCCCGCTCCTCTCCGCCTTCGTCTGCGAATCCACTGGACCCGATCCCTGGCCCCAGTGGCCTTTCCACCCCGACGCCCATTCGGGGGGTTGGGAGCTCTGTTGGAGACGGCGGCCTCAGGGTCCCCAGGGCTCGCTGACGCTCCATTTCTCGCGCCATGCTGTCCCGGAACTGCAGCTCCTGCCAGTATTCCTCATCTCCCTCGTCCCTTGCCGCCACGGGGCTCTGCGTTGACGCCCGCTGGCCCCTCTGGCTCCAATCTCCTTCTTTGCTTGGTTCTCTCTCGGCGCCATATCGGCTGGCCTCCTTCTGGAGATTCTCTTCCAATAATGGCACCAATCTCCCCACGGTTTCCGACAGCCTGGATAAATTAGTTTCCAGGATGGATAACCGCAGGGCCACGGTCTCCGGCATACTTCCTCCAGATCCCCAACTGGTTTCTGCAGCTGCAGAGACGCCTCTTCCGAGCCTGGGAATTCTCTGGGTCACGCCGTTCGGCTTGGGGTACCCCGTAGAGGAAGCTATGGCTTGCAGCGTCTCTTCTCTCTTCGGCTGGGCCCCTTGCAAAGGCCTCTCTGCCTCATTTGGGCTTTGATCTTCTTCCTCGCTCATTATCACTTCACTGCGAATTCCGCAGGAGGGTAAGAAATGGGATTCTCGACTTTAATGTCAGGCTTACTTCAAAGGACCAGTCTGAACGCAGATCAAAGACAGCTGCTCTCAAACACAATCTTTATTGAAGAATACATGACTTTGGAAAAGTCGAGAATGACCTAATGTTTACATACATCTAATTTTATCACTTCTGATGCAACGTAATATCACACGCAAATATCATCATCAAACCCCACCTTCTGGATCACATTTCCACCAAGGTTTCTATCCCCCCCACACTACAGCAATTATAATTGTTTATACTTTCACCCCTGAGTTCCCAGGCTCATTTTATCTTCTCCCGCCAGGTGCTCGCATGTTTATGTTATGAAGTCAGATTCAGGGCTTGGAAATTCAGCCCTGGGATCTGGCTGCATGACACATAGGAATAGGGGGAAACAGGGAAATAAAATGGTGGAGCAGTCTAAAGAATAAAAACCAAGGGGAATGGCCAGAGCAATATATTACATTTACTCCCCAAAGGCACATCGGAAAAGCCATGTTTTTAGATCTTTCTTAAAGGCTTATAGTATCAGTGGTTCTCAACCTGTGGGTCCCCGGATGTTTGCCTCCAACTCCCAGAAATTCTAACAGCTGCTAAACTGGCTGAGATTTTTGGGAGTTGTAGGCCAAAACACCTGGGGACTCACAGGTTGAGAAACACTGTTCTAAATAGAGACCCCCAAGAGTCTCAGTAATCAGCAGTTATCTACCCTGTGTATACTCCACATCTTCTTTAAATACATGGATTGTTGGGTTCTCTTCTCCCAGTTGTGCTGTGGGTCCGTCTTCCAAAGAAAGCACCAAGACACATGCGGGTAGATTCCAACAAGTTTTATTGTACTGAACGCCAGAACCTTCTTTTGTGCCATATATATAGGGACTCTCACATACCAGAGGGTAATTGATGTTTTATGGCCGGCCTGCTTTTATGGCTGGCATCTGTTCTTTGTCAGCTGACCAGAGATGTCAAGGATTGGGGATCCTGACATCACGCCCCCCAAAAAAACCGCCCTCCCCCCTTGTGTGGAGGTTTGTGTGGGTTTTGAGCGTGAAAGCTCTTGATGAGTGTGGGTGCATTTATGTCAGCATCCCTGACCCATTCTGATTCACTGAGGGGAAAATGCTTCCACCTGACGAAGTATTGGAGAGTGTTTTTCCTGACTCTGGAGTCTAATATTTCTGCCACCTCATAGTGTTGGTTGCCCCCTATCATGATGGGTGGAGGTGGGGGCTTGACTGGGTGCCACTGGGAGCTCTCGGGAGCTGGTTTGAGGAGACTGAAGTGGAAAACGGGGTGAATCATCCTGTAGGACTGGGGAAGTTCTAGTTCTGCAGTGACTTCATTGACTAGTCTTTTGACCATGAAGGGGCCAATGTATTTGGCTGCCAACTTCTTGGTTGGCTGTCTACCTTTGAGGTATTTGGTGGAGAGGTAGACCTGTTGCCCTGGCTTGAGGTCCCAATCTGGTCTCCTGTGTTTGTCTGCTTTGTGTTTGTAAGCTGCCTTGGCCTCTTCTAGCGCCTGTGTGATGACAGGCCATGCATCCTTAATTCTCGCCATCCATTCTGCAAAGGGGACTGGGTCAGACTGGATGACCTCTGGGGTTGGCAGCGTGCGGAGGTTACGGCCGTAAACTATCTCGAATGGGGAGTGCCCTGTGCTGGAATGTATCGAATTGTTGTAAGCCACCTGGGCATAGGCCAAAAATTTTGACCAATTATCCTGTTGGTAGTTGGTGTAACATCTCAGGTATTGTTCCAGCACCTGGTTGACCCTCTCTGTTTGCCCGTCAGTCTGGGGGTGGTATGCCGTGCTGAGGACTTGCTTGGCCCCTAATTGGCGTAGAAACGCTTTCCAAAATCTGGACACAAATATGGAGCCCCGGTCTGAAATGACCTTCGAGGGAGCCCCATGGTGCTTATAGCAGTGTTCAATGAACAATTGCGCCCATTGCTCTGCATTGGGCATGTTCCTGCATGGGATGAAGTGTGCCTGCTTGGAGAAGAGGTCCACTACTACCCAAATCACGGTCTTCCCATTGCTGGGGGGGCAGGTCTACAATGAAATCCATGCTGATGTGTTCCCAGGGGGCTGCTGGGGTTTCTAGGGGCCTGAGGAGCCCTGATGGTTTGCCCCCTCCCCCTTTCACTGTGGCACAGACTGGGCATTGGTGAATATACGCCTTCACATCCTTTCTCATGAGAGGCCACCAATATTTCCTCCGCACTAAATGCAGAGTTTTTACAAATCCAAAGTGCCCTGCTGTTTTGTTGTCATGATGATCGTGAAGGACCAGTTTCCTTTGGTCCTCGGGGACATAAGTTCTGCTGCCTTTCAGCCACACCCCGTCCTTATAATCTAATTCCTGATAGTGTTCCCTCAGCCAGGGGTCCCTGATGTCCTTCTCTGGGGGAGGAGTGGCCTCTGGTCCTGTCCCCTCTTTCTTCGCCTTGCTCCTAGTGACCACCCCCATTCCCAGCTGGGTGTTGGAAAAGATTGTCCCCATTGTGTGTTATTTATCTGCGTGGTACAGCGGCAACCTGGATAAGGCGTCCGCTAGGAAGTTTTCCTTTCCAGGCAGGTACTTTAGCTCAAAGTCAAATCGGGCAAAGAATTTGGCCCACCTCAGTTGCTTTGGGGTCATTTTGCGTGGTGTTTGGAGTGCTTCTAGGTTTCTGTGATCCGTGTACACTACAAATTTGTGAGGGGCTCCTTCCAAAAGGTGCCTCCAGGCTTCTAAGGCAAATTTGACTGCGGCAGCTTCCTTTTCCCAGATGGGCCAGTGTGACTCTGTTGTGTTGAACTTTCGGGAGAGGTAACTACAGGGGCACAAAATGCCCTTGTCATCCTTCTGGAGTAACACTGCCCCCGTGGCTGCGTCACTGGCATCTACTTGTATGACAAAGGGGTGTTGGGTGTCTGGGTGTTTCAGGATTGGCTCCGAACTCATGAGAGATTTTAGCATTTCAAAGGCCTCCTGGGCCTCCCTGTTCCAGGGCAGTTTTGCGCTTGGTTTGGGCTTGGCGTCTGATTGAGCTCCCCCTCCCTTTTTCTTCGTTTTGAGCATGTCAGTGAGGGGCAGGGCTACCTGGGCAAAGTTGGGTATGAATTGCCTGTAGAAATTTGCAAATCCCAGGAAGCTTTGTAGGTGCCTCCGTGTCCTGGGGGGCTCCCAGCCCAGTACTGCCTGCACTTTGCTGGGGTCCATCTCAATGCCCTGGCTGGAGATGCGGTAACCCAAGTAGTCTAGTTTGTCTTGGTGGAATGCACATTTGGGCAGCTTGACATACAATTGGTTGGCCAGCAGTTTTTTTTAGTACTTGTCGTACTAGGGGGACATGAGATTCAAGGTCATTAGAAATGATGAGGACATCATCCAAATAACAGAGGACATCTTTACCTAGGTGTTCCCTGAGCACTTGGTTAATGAGATTTTGGAAGACTGCAGATCCGGATTTTAAACCAAAATTCAAAACTAAAAATTCGTACTTTCCATAGACAGTGTTTATGGCTGTCTTATATTCATCCCCTGCTCGAATTCTCACTCGATGAAAAGCTTCCTTCAGGTCCAGTTTGGTAAAGATCTTACCGGTGCTAAGCTTCACTTTGGCCAACCCCATCCCAAGCGCGACCTCAGGCTTTATTATGGATTTTTTGCAGCCTGAGTCCAGGATTGCCCGTATGGGCAAGTCTGTGCCAGTCCCTCTTTTGCTCAGCTGCACCTTCAGCCAGAAGGGGGATTCTGTGCCACTCACCACAGTCTTGGAGCATCGCTTCCGTGCTGCCTGGGGCGGGGAGGATTCGCTGCCAGTCTCTGCTGCTCTGGCGCGCCTCCTTCCTTCTGCCTGGACGCCGGCGCGCTTTAACCCAGGCAAACCTCGTTTCCCGAGAGCTGTTCGCTGCCAGAGGAGGCATCTTGGGGTCCGTCGCAGGGGGTCTCCGGCTGTTTCTGCTGCTTTGCTGCCAGTGCTGTTGCGCTGGTCTTCTTCCCTGGGTTGAGGTTGGCCTAGGGCTGGCCTTCTCCTGTCCTGCGTCCTGCAGGTTTCTTTCCGCCTCCTGGGCAGGAGGTGGCCAAATGCCCCTCGCCTCCACACCGTAGGCACAGGCCCATCTTCCACCTCTGATCCTTTTCAGCCGGATCAAGCCTGTCCCTGTTCTTCGAAGGGGCACGGCTTCTACCCACGGTGCTTCCGGCTGAGGGGGTTTGTTTTTGGCGGAAGTTTTTGATTTCCTCCTTCAGCACCTCACCCTCGCCAGCCGCTTCCACCCATCTGTCCAAGGTGCCTGGGTTCTCCCTGGCCAGCACCCATTCCACCAGGTCTGGCCTCAAGCCCTCCTTGAACACTTCAATCCTATAGGCTTCGTTCCTGCATCCCTTGACTCTCCGTCGGGTGGGGGTTGCCAAGCTCCCAGGCAGTGGCTGGCTCGGCTCTGTGCGGCCTCTCCGGCCCCGCTGGTGTGACCCTCCATTGTGTGGCCACGGTTGGGGGGGAAGTGGCTGCGTCCACGGGGGTGTGGGATTCTTCCCTCTCTCCTCCATCAGAGCTTGCTTCCTCCGAGAGGCTGTGGGGTTCGTCCCTCGTTTCTCCGTCGGCGCTTGCTTCTTCTCCCGGGGAATATTCAAATTGGTTCTCTCTCTCTCCTCCCTCCATGTTGCTGTAGGTAGGAGCTAGAGAAAGTAGGTGGTTCGGTACAAATTGTTGGGTTCTCTTCTCCCAGTTGTGCTGTGGGTCCGTCTTCCAAAGAAAGCACCAAGACACGCGGGCAGATTCCAACAAGTTTTATTGTACCGAACGCCAGAACCTTCTTTTGTGCCATATATATAGGGACTCTCACATACCAGAGGGTAATTGATGTTTTATGGCCGGCCTGCTTTTATGGTTGGCATCTGTTCTTTGTCAGCTGACCAGAGATGTCAAGGATTGGGGATCCTGACATGGATGTAGAGGAGTGGAATATGAATAGGCAGAAAATCATTCTTTTGCTATTGGCTGTCTTTCTAGTGATTCCCTTTTTATTTCTTACTTCAGAACTCAGATGATCTGGAAAAGGTGAGGGCATCTACTTTACAACATGTCTTCTGTTTGCTGGATGAATTCCATTCTTTTTTCTATAATTATCTTTGTCTTTACTGATTATACCTATATATGGTTTTCTGGATATTTATGAAAGCAGCCATGACATATGCAAAAATGTTCCATGAAGGAGGAGGTTATAGACTCATAAATTGACACTACATATTTTTTTATTAATCCAGAATGTTTCACAGTTGGAGAGAATTCAATAAACCTGGTTTTCGTCATGTTTGTTGAATTTTGTCTATGAAGTCTGAAACTGCCCATGTGAACTATGTATATATCCTCATACCAAAAAGAAAAAGAAAAATTTAAAGGCAAATGAAACTAGATTGAAGTCATACAGTATTAGTCAAACTGTGAACACAAGTAGGCTGAAAAGCATTTTCCAGTTCTATAGAGAGCTTAGGAGAAGATGCATTGTTGAAGAGCAAATCTAACTATTGGCTGAGGCAATGTATAATGCCATCCTGGTTACATAATTTTGGTAATATCTCAGCTACAGATTACTTTGCTTCTGTCTCATAGGATGGGGAAGGAGAGGGTGCCATGAGTTGCCCCGCGCACCTTCCCTTTCGCTGACAAAATGGCACGGCCTGAAAGAGCTATGTGAAGATGTCTATAATCTACTATTTCTAGTTTCCATTGCTAGATTGAAGAAGAGGTATCTCAAGAAATATCTTGCAAGAATTATATAACTTACCATACATTGTAAACCTACTAACAGACAATTTACCCTGACAATAATGAGAAGCACTAATGTTTAGCAGTAAATAGACTAATCAAATATTTAAGCTTTTTTGTTGCTGTTAGTCACCATTATTGATACCCAGAGGGCTATGTAGATCCTAGCTTCTTTCTTTATCCCTCAACAATTCCAGTCGTGAGGTTCCTGTACTCACCAGAAGAATATGGCATGGACCACAGAATGCTCAGTGGTTTAAAAGAGTAGACTAAAATGAATTCAGATTTCGGTTTTTCTTGAGTACTTGTAATCTTATTTTCTTTCACCATAATGTTGTCTTTTAAAGAGAAGAACAAGTTCATACAAAAAACCCTCCTTTCTTTCCATAACCATGGCTCATATCCAGGGTCGGCCCTAGGTAATTTTCAAGTGGAAGCGAACAGAATTTTGGCCCCCTCCCCAACCAATCACTGAAAAATAAAAACGTTGGATAAGCAAAAATGTTGGATAATAAGGAGGGATTAAGGAAAAGCCTATTAAACATCAAATTATATTATGATTTTACAAGTTAAGCATCAAAACATCATGTTTTACAACAAATTGACAGAAAAAGCAGTTCAATACATGGTAATTTTATGTAGGAATTACTATATTTACGAATTTAGCATCAAACATTGCAATATATTGAAAACATTGACTACAAAAACATTGGCTATTAACAAATTGACTGCAAATAAAGATAGAATTACATAAATTGAACTTGCTGTAACAACATTGTCAGAAGTTAAATCCGTAAAAACTTCAGTCCTTGCTGCCTAAAGAAATAGCTGTGGATCCAGGCGGGAGGCCGACTATGTTGGATAATCCAGAACGTTGGATAAGTGAAGGTTGGATAAGTGAGACTCTACTGTACTAACTATGGCTGACTCTGCTTAGCTTCCAAAATCAGATGGGAGTTGGTACTTTTAGGGTACTTAGGTCCTAAGATGTATATATCACCCTCAGTTACCAAGAGTAAAATAAATACAAATTAAAACTTTAGAAAACAAGAGTCAATACAAAGAAACACTAATTGGGGGGAATTAACATTCTGAAAAAGCAGTGTATTTTTTGTATTGCTGCAGGTTTATCGGCCTGTAGGTTCTTCCCCAGTCTTCAACAGACCTCAACCTCTGAGGATGCCTGCCATAGATGTGGGTGAAACGCCAGGAAAGAATGTTTCTGGAACATGGCCATACAGCTCGGAAAACTCACAGCAACCCAGTGATTCTGGCCATGAAAGCCTTTGACAATTCATTATTATTATTATTATTATTATTGACACAATGACGTTGTATGACACAGCAAACAAGATAGACATGCTGGATTTCGTTGTCTGTCTTGTTTGCTGTGTCATACAACGTCATTGTGTCAATAATAATAATAATAATAATGATAATAATGAATTGTCAAAATAATAATAATAATTATTATTATTATTATTGACACAACGACGTTGTATGACACAGCAAACAAGATAGATATGCTGGGTTTCGTTTCACAAAATCACAAGTCGAACACTTCCCAAGTGTCTAGGACTGTGTGATGTATTTTCGGATGATGCGTGCAGATCCCAGCAGGGTGGCTTTTTGCAGTTGGCAGATCGTGATTTTGTCAATGTCTATTGTTTCCAAATGCCGGCTGAGATCTTTCGGCACGGCACCCAGTGTGCCCATCACCACCGGGACCACCTGCACTGGTTTCTGCCAGAGACTTTGCAGTTCAATCTTGAGGTCCTGATAGCGGCTGAGTTTTTCCTGTTGTTTTTCGTCAATGCGACTGTCACCTGGGATGGCAACATCAATGATCCAAACCTTGTTCTTTTCCACAACTGTCATGTCTGGTGTATTGTGTTCCAGAACTTTGTCAGTCTGGATTCGGAAGTTATTATTATTATTTTATGACACAGCAAACAAGATAGATATGCTGGATTTCGTATCACAAAATCACAAGTCGAACACTTCGAAGCGTTTAGGGCTGTGTGATGTATTTTCGGATGATGCGCGCAGATCCCAGTAGGGTGGCCTTTTGCAGTTGGCAGATCGCAATTTTGTCAATGTCTGTTGTTTCCAAATGCTGACTGAGATCTTTTCGTACGGCACCTAATGTGCCGATCACCATCAGGACCACCTGCACTGGTTTCTGCCAGAATCTTTGAAGTTGTTGTTGTTATTATTATTATTATTCCATAGCATTGAGCCACAGCAGTTAAAATGTCAAAGGCATGGATAAACTGGTTTTTGGAAGATGCTGTGTGTCTCTGTACAAAGAGAGAAGTCATGCTGTTTAATGATCAGGTATGTTTAGTGATAAGTCTTGCTACAAACCTGTCTGTTGGTTTTAAGTGACTCATGCTCTGCTAGCCTTGGCTGCAATGCGGTGATTTTAATCCTTGCCTACTCTTCCACCCAGCTGTATAACCCAGAAGATCAAGGCAGATAATCCAAAATATCGGCTTTGAACTGGATTGTATGAGTCTACACTGCCATATAATCCAGTTCAAAGCAGATGATCTGGATTTTATATGGCAGTGTAGAAGGGGCCATTATCAAGCCTAAGACAGCAGTGTAGTGGTTTGACTATTGAACGATGGCTTTTGAGACCTGGGTTCAAATCTTTGCTGTGCTATGGAAGCCCATTAGGTATCCTTGGGTAAGTCACACACTCTCAGTCTCAGAGGAAAGCAGCAGCATCCTCTCTTTGAACAAGTCTTGCCAAGCAACCCCTTGATTGGATTGCCATAAGTTAGGAATGGCTTGAAGGCACAATGACCCAATCTAACCTAAAACCAGGAAATGAAGCACCTAAATATTAGGAATAATGTTTTTATTCTGTGTGATAGTGGAATCGATTGTATGGAACTGTTGTGGACTTGTCTTGTAGCTTTGAACCCTGGCTGATTCCTGCCTGGTGGAATACTTTGTTGGGAAGAGTTAGCTGGCCCTGATTGTTTCATGTCTGCAATTCACCTGTTTTCAAATTGTTATTCTTTATTTACTGTCCTGGTTTTAATTTTTTGTAATGCTTGGAGCCAGGTTTAGGAGGTTTTGTGGGAGCCAGTGGGAGTTATGTGGGAGCCTGGGAAGGTGCTGAGTGGAGCCAGAGCGGCCAGGCGAGGGAGGAGGAAAAATATCGCTGTGAGGAGGGCTCTACAGTATCTTGAATTGAAGGAACTAGGGCTTGCGGCTCTGCAGCTCCTGCTGCAGCCATTCCTGGCTGGGCTGCCCTGCAACTGCAGGAAGGCAGGCAGGCCCTGCTTGCAGGCCCTGGAACGATCCCCATCTCAATTTCCCTCCTCCTCTCCCTCCTCCTGGTGGCAGAGAGAGAGCTGAGCCCTCTTCCACTTCCTGGAGGCACCTCAACTGCACCCTCTAGAGGACGGCGCCTTCAGCAACTGCATACTTTGCCTACCGGCTGAACCGCCCCTGCTCATATCAGCATCATTTACATAGATATCTTTTGAAACTTTAGATAAAATGTTAAATTAGCCCTATGAGATTTTTGGAACTACTTCGCCTTATGTCATCTTGTCTGAAGCATGTGTTGTGCTAACTATATTTCTGATGCTCTTCTGTACATATTTGAATGATGCAAGTATTAGAAAATGAAAGGGAATAAAATGTGTGTCTGGTATTGTTGACATCATAAATGTGTCTCTCTGGCACTTTTAGAAAATTATACTACATTGGTTGTCATTGTCTATTCTTTAAATATTAATCATCTTCTTTGTAGTAGTCAGATAAGGTATCTATCACAGATTTAGAATTATGTATAGTAACTACAGCATTCTGAAGATAAATGTTCTGTCATGAGTAACTGCAAATGCTATGATGGTAGAATTAAATGCAGAGATGCTTGTGGAATGAATAATAACAGTAACTACTAGGCATGTCCAATCGACAAAAAAATGTTTCAATTCTCATTTCTAAAGTAGGGGGCACCGGCACTTCGAAATAGAAACTATTTCCGATTTTTTCACCCAAAAATTTCGGATATTTCCGAAAATTCGTAATGATTCTAAATGTTTCTAAAATGGCAGGCATGCATGCGCAATCGCCAAAAAAAAACTGCACCCAGGGAGGGACATTTACAGGGCTCTCCCGCCCTCATTTTTGGAGCTATCCTCATCAAATTTGGTACAGTGGGAAAACACATCCAACACTCTTAGCTCAACAAACTGCAGAATGTTTCCTGTATCCTATGATTTTTGGTGATTTTCATAACTTTTTATAATACACCATTTTTAAATATTTGATTTATAATACACTATTTTTTAATATTTGAAGAAACCGTTTCTGGTTTGAAAGTCTTATTTCCTGTTCAATTGGGTTTTTATCACTGTGAAAGTCCCTCTTCTACTTGTGTATCTTTGTTTCTGTAGCCGGAAATCCACAAAAATGGTGGACATTTGCAGACACAGGAAACTTTGAAAACTATAAATTCTCTTGATATATTTTTAAGCAAGAAGGACACTGGAAATCAATGGTGCCTCTGGCTATGTGATCCCACAAGCCTCAACCCAATGCCTTCAATTAGAAATGGACCAGTGACCACCACGCCAAGCAATGCCCTGGCAAGATGTGCAAAGATATTTTGAAAACTAGAAATTCCCTTGGTGAGAAAAGAAAGCAGCAACAAAACCCTAACCCTTTCTCCAAACCCCTCTGTGGGAACAGCCAGACCGGGTCCCTTCACACTCTCTCTCCCTCAAGACATGAGGCTGGCTTGCTCTCCGTTTGCAGACCACCACCCTCTCTGCGCTAAACCCAGCCCAGAATGGCTCGCTAAGCTCCCATTCAAGGTAGGTTGCAAAAACAAAAATATTTTAAAAATATATATTTCAAAAAAAATTTGGGGAAAAAAATTAACGAAACATTAAGAGACAATTAGAGAATGGGCCAACGATGGTTCAAAATACATTGCCGGTTGCGCCGTGAGACAACATATCGGAATGCATCTCAAAAAGCGAGAACAATCCGATATCAGTCCGATATAAGATTCAAAACGATTTTTTGGACATACCTAGTAACTACCATGCATTACTTTTAGATGATTCCATGCTGGAAAAGGTGGTGAAAGTTTTTTGAAAACTTAAAATGCTTGATTGTATTTGAACATGAAGAGGTTCATGCTTTGTAATAGTATATGTCCAATGTGTTCCTTGTATTGATGGAGGAAACCTGCCAACATATTTCTAATGGGGAAAATTCACCTTACCCACGTAGTCCCTCTGTCCCTTCAGTGGCTTCTCCAGAGGGGCTTGAATTCTCTCCAAACCAGAAATTTGAATAGTGCATAAGGCTGGAGAAACAAAAGAAGAAAGGTTTCCCACTTAAGATATGTGAAGGCTGTGCAAGGACAGGGGAGAATTACTGCAAATATTATATAATTTTGATAATACAGACAAATAAATAAATAGAATAAATCAATAAATAGCAAAAAACATATCACCTCCAGATTGAGAGAAGCACAAGGAGAACTCTACTTAAGCAGCCTAGCTTTCATGGACTTGCTTCTACACTGCCCAAGAAAACTAAAGGAAAGAGGCATGGAGGCTTTCTCTAAATAGTTTTAAATAGTTCTAAATAGTTTTAATATGATGTATTTTCATTTGATGTTTAAAAAAAAGGATTAAGTATTTTTGATGAAGTAAGCTTCTCCCGCTTACACTCTCCAAACAATACACAACGGGAACATTCATACACAATGGACTAATATTGCTTCATGCGCTAATGCTTCGTCCATAAACGATGTGCAAGAATGACAAACTCTTTGCACACAAGAATGACCAGCTCTTAGACCTCTGTATCTTTACAAACATGATCAGGAGAGGGTGCTTTGACAATGACCTAAATCTAAGCCAATCCTTTGCTGGATGTAGAAAGCCCGTGGCATCAATCATGCATACTGTTCCATTTTACATGAGCAAATCTTAATTCAGAAACTTTGGGACATACTTCAGCATTCATGGATGAAGCATGAGTGCCTTTGGAGAAGTGCTATCAGTCTAATGTAGCATTGGGATGGCAGTAGTCATATTTTTAAGAATTGTTGTGAGACTGCATGGCATGAGAATTATACAGTTCTTTTCAGACTTAAAACACTTTTATAAATATACATGTATCCTAAATCTGATGTAATACTGGTAGAAGGAAATAATACACTATCAGAATTGTGTCTTGGTTTCACAGTTTGCAAGTGTAGGTTCAGTATCACTTCTCTGAAATGCTTGGGGCAAAAGTGTTTTGGATTTCAGGTATTTATTTATTCTGGAATACTCATATTTACATATGGCGCAGTGTGTTAAAGCGCTGAGCAGCTTTGCAGACCAAAAGATTGCAGGTTCGAATCCGGGGAGCGAAGTGAGTGCCCGCTGTTAGCCCCAGCTTCTGCCAACCTAGCAGTTCAAAAATATGCAAATGTGTGTAGATGAATAGGTACCACTCCGGCGGGAAGGTAACGGCCCTCCATGCAGTCATGCCGGCCACATGACCTTGAAAGTGTCTATGGACAATGACGCTTCTTTGGCTTAGAAATGGAGATGAGCACCAAACAGAGTTCATGTACATTGGATCATGACAAAGGAAAGGTGTCTTGGCTACCAATGTGGATTATTCTGAATTTCTGAATTCTGGATAAGGGATTCTCATCCTGTATTAGCATATTTGTTTTTTTTTTTACTCCCTAGGCACACTACCACCAATACAACTGGTTGCTTATATAACTAAATTATATTATTATCATGCCAGTCTCGAACACAGCTAGGAATAAATTACCTTGTCTCATGTCATAGCCAAATATTTTCAAGCACTAACATGCTTTTATAAGAGATCTTGTTGGACTAAAAGTGTCCAGAGTACATGCCTCCATATAGATTTAAATAACTTCTTCAAGATACAATGTGGTGGATTAAACTTTAGAATAAATACATAGATACTAATAAGAAAGAAAAGAGGATGCATCCATGACTGTTTTAATTTAAGATATGTCAGAGATCTTATAGATGAATTATCGTAATGTACAATACTAGAGAAAGAATTTTTTAGTAACATCACACTTAAGTGCAATCAACTCACATACAGTTCAGTTTCAAGTGTATTTATACTGTACTGCCAAAATGTGTTATAATGGACTAAACAACAGTATATAGTTATTTTTTGCATCTGTCTGTTCCATGATGGGCAGATTCCCTGCCAAATATTTCAACAGCAACATCAAACAAAGAAAAGAGCTTTATGTAATATGGCAGAAGTGTCAGTATGATTTTGAAATACTGAGAACATTCTACTTTATTTACCTGACTCAACATAATGTGATTAAAATGGCATGCATGCAATTATAAGCAATCATGGATGATTGCAGATTGCCTTAATTATTTATAAATTACTCTCTTTCTTCTTCCAACTGACTGGTTTTTTTAAATAATCTAAGTAATGTAGTTTCTCAGTTCACTCAAAACAAAAAAGAAGTTTATTTATGTAGTTCAGTACCAAACTAATACTGGGTTTAAAAAATGCAATAGGAGGAGAGCTTCAGTATATAGGACTAATAAAAATATAGTGTAGACAATTATATACAATTAATAATTACCTGTCTATGTCTTTCTGTTAGGCTGGTCTGAAGAGTCTGTTTCCATGGTTTTTCTCCTTTCCACCTTCAAGTTAACTCTGTGCTGGTTGTGTGCAGCTGTACAAATCCAACCAGGCTTTTAAGGGTTCATAAATCATTTGCCCCCTTTTCCAGCATAGTATCATTTTCCAAAGAAATAGAAAAAACTCTAAACATTTGTGTAAATGTTGCTTCCAAAACAAAAAAACAACAACTAAATGTTATGGAAAATAAATGACCAAGCTATGCCATGGGGTTTATTTTGGTTTTTGTTTTTGTTTTTTGCATATATGTTTCAAATGTGGATATGTTGTGAAACTCAGGCCCCTTCTACACAGGCCTTAATTTCTGAAAGAAAGTGGGATAAGGGGAGAGGGGCTAAATGACACACACTGAAAATGTATGCTGGTACACGGCACAGCATGAAAAACATGTGATAAAGAGGTTAGCTTAAAATCTGCAATTGAACAAAAAACACACTGCTACAGAGCACTGTATATCCCTGCACTTACAAAGTGCACCCACAAGCATTCCTTGCGATACGCTGGTATAGATTGTTGCAGTACTTATTCTCATTTTATAATCCCAAACAGAGATGCAAGCAGATGGAGTCAAATGGAAGCATGAAAGGAAACAATTCCCATGAGAATTCTCTCCAACCATTCCTTTGTTCTCATATTTCTCATATTCTACTGATATTGCACAAGCATGGCAGGCAAGCGACCCCAAAGGGAAACAGAGTCCAAGAGGGCAAACTTGAAGGCCTCACCAAGGTGTGAAGAGAGCTGACGAGAGAAAATCTGCTTGTTTGCACTTTGTTATATCCACATCAGTGCTTATGAGATGCAGCGCATCTCAGAGCACCAATAAGAAAAAAAAATTAAAAGAAAACTTTCAGCAGGTGTTCCATACTTTTGTAGTTCCCTCCAATCTGCATTATCCAAACCTTTCTGAACACCATGGGACCATTTCCCAGGTCTAATGGCTCCATGTGAAGACTTTTCTTAAGGAACCAGGGTTTTTGATTCCACTTTCTTACTCCAGATTAGGCACCTGTCTGGAAGGGCCTACAGACATCCTGGGATTTTTTGGACAGTCTCTGTGGATGACTTTATTGCTGGGTCACATCTCTGTTGTTCCAACTTTCCACTAGATCGATGGAGATTTTGGAAGATGGGTGTGTGGGGGGGTAATCATTCTGAAAATATGGGACTTGTTTTCTGCATGATCAGAACAGAAATTTGATCTCTGAAACAAATGAGGCAAAATGATAGCATTGCCCCTACAAATATGAATTCTGTCACTTAAATATGATTTGCCTTCAGCCTCCAGATTCTCTGCATTGCAATAACTTAAAATGTCAATTGAGCATTTAAGAATGGAATGTTATTGAGAAATAAGTTGAACTTTATCCTTCAGAAGTCGAAGGTGATCACATTATAAATATGAAGCAGCAAAGGTTGTAAGGAAAAGTAATGTGCTTTGCATGCTTGCAAGGCTGATAAAAAGACAAAGAATTAAAACATTCCAAGGTGAGCAGACTTCTATACATATAAAGAACTCTGTTAACATTACAGAGAAATATATTTCCCCACTACTACCACCAACACCAATACATCAGAGATTAAACTGAACCGAATAGAATTATAATTGCAAAATTCCAGTTTCCTGATTGCATAACCTAAAGGGGTTCTGGGGATTAAGCCACCTTTCAGAGACATTGAACATTGAGGGAGCACTTTACACTTAGGTGGTGTTCCTGGGTAAGGCTGGCCAAGGAAATCTAACTATCTAGCTTGCCTTTGAAGGCAGAGGTGGTTCCCATAGCACTGATGAGAGGGAGGTCAAGAATGACACCAGTCCCAAGTAGCTGCACTAGTAAGTCCCAAGAAGTCTTTCAAATGCTTGAAAGAAGAGAGTCTTCTATTGGTGATAGATAACATCCTAGCTTCTAGTTGGAAAGGTTGGAAAATGTACCACCTATTAAGAAATTACACGTCCCTGTAACAACAAGTAGGCTGAAAACACTTCACCCCATATTTTAAAAAGGCAGGCAGACAGGCAAACAGGACCGCATTTGATTTGAATATGGCTGATAACCTTTTCTTATCCTCTGGGTCCAATGCCATGGCCATAAGACTATGCCTAGCATTACCTAGGAAGAAAAACAAAGCTATTTTTAACCTGTTGAAGAGTAATGTCAGAAGAAAATTAACTAAGTAGTTTAGCTATCATAATGGTTGATTAGGGTCTATTGCAGAAAGTATAAGACAATAAGTCTGATTTTGAACAGGTAGCACAAACCTTTTTTTTTTTCAATTTATGGCCATCAAGGAAGGGGGCAATAGTAAAACAAAGTATGGGGTGCTGTGTGGTTTCCAGGTTGTATGGCCAGGTTCTAGCAACAAAACAAAGGATGTTGTTTAATACTTCCTAGTTGATATCAGTCAAAATTTATGAAAAACTAAAAAAAAATGTGAACTGGCTGGGCATCATCCAGTGTACAAACTGTAAAACAGTCAAGGAAATTTCTGTCAATAAGCAACAACAGATCCAGATTGACCACATTCATAAATGACAAAAGGAAGTGTACAAAAAAGCTAGATAAGAAAACATTTCACAACAGTCAGTAAGAATGTACAAAATAAAAATTTAAAAAACCATGGCAGTGAGCAGGCATTTTCTTTCTGATCTATTCGGGAAGAAGCAGGTGGACCTGGGAATCACCAGTTAGAAGTACCAGTTCCAAGCAGTACTTATGTCACATATTTTATACTATCTGAAACTTCTATTCAGAATTCCTTGTATACAATGCACTGTACTGTTATTGTTATTTATGAAATGTATAATGATTTGTTATAATTGACCACGATAATGCATTATAAAATAGTCTTTAAAATCAGATCAAAACTAATTAAAAAGCTGAATATGAAGTCCAGAAAGAACAATTCCATGACCAATGGTATCAAATACCACTGAAAGATCTAGGAGGACCACTAGAAGTTCACTCCCACTATCCAACTCTTGATGTACGCCATCCACTTAGGTGACTAAGAGAGTTTCTGTCCCATAGTCAAATCAGTTCATATAATGTATGTTCCCCCCCCCCCCCCAAAAAAAAGCCTTGAAATCTTTCCACCACTTGCTCCCAACCCTTTAAAAGTGCTTTACAAATGCTTCTTTTAGAGAGGTTTGGACATAGCTTTCTGTCAAAGAAGCATAACATGTCCACCACCCAATTGTGCACATCATTATGTTGAAGAACCTGAAACTCATCCATCAAAACTGAACAAGTATGTGCCTCAATTACCTCCTCATACTCTAGCTACAATTTTCTCTGCTAAGTATTTCATAGAATCATAGAGTTGGAAGAGACCTCATGGGCCATCCAGTCCAACAGTCCATGCTCTGCTCTCAAATAAAGGGTCAGGAACAGCTCATATTTTGCTTTGTCATGCTCAAATAAAAAGGAACAGCTGATATATTGGTTGATAGGTGTGGTAGAGGAGTCACGAATTTATCCTAATGCCCCAGGGATTATGATTTAAATCCCAGAGTTACTCAGATTTAAACAGTGTGTCAAAAATATCCATTAACCTTGTGTATTTCAATTGTCCGTATATACGTGCAACTTAAGAAAATGAATTGAACTGTTTTAAATAAAGAGACATAAATTGATTTTTTTATTTAATTGTAATTGCTTCCACACATAAAAACCATCATTTTAAATAATTTGATTTAAAAAGAGAAATAATTTGAGAATTTTAAAAAAATTGTTGTATTTTGATACAAATTATGGCTATAGCTTTTAAACTTCATTTATATAATTTATTCCATGACTTTGCCCTGACTGAAAGGGATACATACTGTAATGATAGAAATAATGTGACATTTTCTGTATAGATTTTCAACATTCTAAGGCTGCAGCATTTCTAGAGGAAATGCCAACTTCTTCGCTATAATTGTTGGTAATTTGTTGTAAGACTTGAGATCTAGTTGACACATGCAAAAGAAGAATAAAGTATCAATGGTGAATCTCTCTCTCCCCCTACCCTCACTCCACTCCCTTTATTTTTTATTGGCATGGAAACCCCTTTGTATGAGAAATAATGCGCACAGCCCTAGAAAATTCATAGCAATACAAAAGTCCATTACTGCTCAGTTCCTGAATACATTTCCATGTAGATGAAAGGTTATGTGACTTTTCACTCATAGATTAGCACTTTGAGAAGTACTGTGAAACTTTTACTGAGGATAATAATATCTTATGCTCAAGTCTGCATTCTAATCAACAACTCTCAAATACCTCCAGGGCCTCTAGAATAATTTTATTCAGTCATACAGGACATCTCTAATAGGGAGAGGGTCTGCTTGCTAGAAACAGATTCCCTAGTGGTTCACATAATATTAAAAATTTCTCAGTCCTCATTGCAGAAATGACTAAAAATATGTTCCATCTTCTAGATATGTAGCAGATTCTTCATATGACAGTTGAACCCATATGAAGTATGGATGATATACACATTGTAAGCCATATATATTTTCCCAACCAGTTTTCAAAATCATACTTGGAGTGTGTCTTTGCTTCTATTTAAGAAAAAACAACAACAAACTACCTTTCCCTTTAAAAGGAATGCACAAAAAGAAGGATTTGTTGGTTATATTCCTGTTCAAAAATCAGACAGCATATGCACATATGAAAACATATCTTATGTTCAACCATTTTTTCCCCACCTTATTAATGAGTATAGAATGGCAAAGATTCTAAGAATAAGTTACATGCAATGTTTCTGAAATGTAAAAAATATGTAATTTGAGGGAACACTTTGAAAAATAATTTTTAAAAATCCCACATACAATACGACCCCCATATCCATGAGAGATGTCTTCCAAGACAACGTGCATACTCAGTATATACCTGAAACTACTGATAATCGTGAACCTTATGTTATGACTATACTTAGGCCAAAGCATACCATAGAATAGCACTGGAGAGACCCACAGTATTTTGGGGAGACGGGATTTTGGGGGGAAGTATGGATAAGTGAAACCATAGTTATAGAGTCCAAGGAAAAGAGCACTGTTGTGATGACCCATGGGCCTTGTAGTCCTGCTCAGGACATTGTAATTCCTGATGAAGATGAAAACTTGGGTTTTTTACCTTCCCAGTCTGAACTGGATTCCTCTCAGCCAGATCTTTCCCAGGCAGATCTGGGAACCTTGCACCTGCAAGAAAGTTGTCTCCCAGAAGTATGTCAAACAAGCCCAGAGCCTACTTCTCCCGTATTCTTGCGCCGGGAGTTTTGTAAACAACAGAGAAGTTTGGATTCAGCTTCGCGCAGGAGTGCGAGGATTGCAGCTAAGAATGTGGCCAATTAAGACTGCTTCTCGTGAGAATCTTTGGGGAGTCTCACATCTGGTCTCAGAGTTAGCTTTCGGTTCTGATTCCCAGAGAACTGCTTCGGCGGGAAGCTAGACTCTATTTAGGTGTTTTACCCGCGTAGTAACTTCGCGGAGTCAATTCGTCAGCCTACGGAGCGAGTTGTGTCTGGACAGCGCGCTCCGGTTCAAGCCTCGCTCCTGCTCAAGCCTTGCCTTGCTATCCAGCCTTCGCCTTGCTTCCCAGCCTTTGTTTATCTACGGACTTTGCCTTGTTTCCCAGGATCAATCCTTGCCTTGTTCCACGGATTTATCAAGTTATTCCACGGACCTTGTTCTTGTTCTTAGTTACCTTGTTCCACGTTCAAGCCTTGTTTCAAGTATCAAGTTATTTCCTAGCCTCGCTCAAGTTTCATGGACTAAAGGACCTTGTCATCTCCCCTCACTTTGCTTGGCAAAGTGAGTGTTTCGGTTATTGGATTACAACTTTGGACCTTAATATTTCTTATTGGACATTGCTTTTTTGGACTAATTCTGACCTTTCCTGGAAGGTCTAATTCTGGACTATTTTCTACACTTGTTTTTATTAACTTTATATATTCCTACAATAAAGATATTAGATAGATTCTGGCCTCTGTGTATGGTTATTGGTGCTCTGCAGCCTGGGTCGTGACAACTGTACTGTATTTCAATAACTTGTAATTCAGTATGTGAGCTCAGCAACTTGAGCACATTACTGTAGGTAAATTTGGATATATGTAGAATGAGATTTTGAGGCTCATGTCCTGTTAATATAAAACTAACCGTACAACCTTACCCATAGGTAAAGGTAAAGGTTTCCCCTGACGTTAAGTCCAGTCGTGACCGATTCTGGGGGAATCGGACCTTCCCGCCGGAATGGTACCTATTGATCTACTCACATTTGCATGTTTTCAAACTGCTAGGTTGGCAGGAGCTGGGGCTAACTGCGGGCGCTCCTTCCGCTCCTGGGATTTGAACCTGGGACCTTTTGGTCTGCAAGTTAAGCAGCTCAGCGCTTTAACACACTGTGCCACCAGGGGCCCCTACCCACGTTACCCATATTTACTCACAAATAAAACTCAGTGGGTTCAACAGGACTTACTGTTGGGAAACGTTTGCATCCTGGGAGTGTTGGGATTTGTAAAATTGCAGTGTAAATGCAAGGAAATGTATAGGCATGTATAGGAAAAGTTCATCTTTATTCCAATTAAAGAGTGATTGTCAGAACTGATTATCCTGTCATGCTCCATATTCTAGATAATGAGATAACAGCCTATATTTTCATTGAAATGCAGTTCCAGAAACCTGTTTTTGCCAATAATTTAATATGTTTAAAATTGAGATTATAGGTTATGGTAGATCCTCACATCTGGTACTCTATTAATCTTTGGGTTATATTAGCCATTGCATTCAATGATAGTCTGAAATTATTGGTTGTTACTTCTGTAATCATCTATATCTGCCTGTTGTTGTTTCAAGTTCATGCATATTTTGCTTTGTCATGCTCAAGAAAAGAATATTTTGATAAGGGATTATCCAATTTAAAAGAAGATTCAAGGCATGTTTCACACCATTTATTTTTTGTATAGATGGCAGCATGTAATTTGCACCTCCTTGAAGCAAAGGATGTATATCAGTTCAGACTATCATGAATCTTCCATCTTCCATAAGAACTCTGCAGCCAGATCTTTAATACAAAGAGCAAATATGCAATACAATTTCTCTCTCAATGCCTTCATATGCACTAACATTTGATAATATACCAGGAGAGTTTCTCAGACATCAATACAGATGTTGATCCATTGTATAGGTGCATTGTCTTGGCCAAATAACAAGATTGCTTAATTCAATAAATATGTTCCCAAGAAAAGAAAATCTATTTTACAGTAATGAGATGCCAAGTCCTACTCCTTAGTTTTAAAGCTTCAAATTACTTGTGATGTCCATCTTATCTTTCCCACATCCATATCCACTCTGTGCAGGGTTGCCTCAGGTTGTTTATTTTGGGGGGAATGACAGCCACCTCTTTATATGCATTTCCCCTATTTGCACACGTTTATGAATGTTTTAAATTGTATGTAGTGCATAAACACACATTTAAAGTATATCTAAGCAGTATCTTGTATATAGTTTAAATATATGCCTGGTTTTCTATGTACACTTTTGAAATGTGCACATTTTTTTTGAAATGTATCCATCAAACTCAGTATTCTGAAATGAAAATCCTAACTGAAGATCATACATGAAAGTTGACCTGACACACTTCAGTCCATTATCATCATCATCATCATCATGATAATCGGCGATAACTTGTGTCCAAGCATGATTGCCTTCCAAGTGGTTCAAGGCTGGTCTTGGTGGTGGGTCTGTAGGTGAATGTAGAGACCTATTCTTGATCCGCATGTTCTTCAGCAGTGAGGATATCGGTTTCCAGGTAGAAGGCTGTCCCATCAAGATTGGCTTAACATGCCTTCCTCTTTCACACATTTTCCCTTTCACCCTCCATTCGTGCCTCTTCGAATTCCACAGCACTATTGGTCACAGCTGACCTCCAGTTGGAGCGGTCAAGGGCCAGAGCTTCTCAGTTCTCATTGTCTATGCCACAGTTTTTAAAGTTGGTTTTAAGCCCATCTTTAAATCTCTTTTCCTGTCCACCAACATTCTGTTTTCCATTCTTGAGTTGGGAGTATAGTAACTGCTTTGGGAAGCAGTGATTAGATAATAGATATCTACTCACAAACTCTATGTATCATAATTATTCAGATTCTTTAGGAATAGGTTGGCTGTTGAATTTTGTACATATGGGGTCCAACACGTATTACAACACTGTTCAAGGATTCAGTAACCTTCAAAGTTTAAGATGTGACATCTGTATTCTGAAACCAACCTGTATTCTGTAATCTTAGAAAAAAAATCAAAATGACTTAATACATGAGTAGAAAAAATGACAGTAGATTTTAAATAGATGTGGACTAACCTTCAGCAGCATAGTTTCTTCTCAATCTAGATTACAGATGTCACCATCCCCAAACAGCATGACTAAGGTAAGCTGCAGATTGGGGAAAGCTGATGTAGATGTATTTGCAGTAGTGATTTTGTTTTTGTGATGTTGCCAGATTAAGACCACCTGGGGATTTATAATGCTTGCAAAACAACATTATAGAACACAAGAGTTACAAACACATAATTCTCTGTCAGATTTTAATCTGAACTGGAGATTATTTGTACTCCTTTTAAACTCTGAATCATATAGCTACACACAGTGCCAAATAAATCTGAGAAAGGAAACTTTTGGGGTGTGAGATCATGTCTCAGGATCTTGATGGCAGGCTCCAGGCACTGCTTTTTCAGTCCTAGGCTGCTCCATTGGCCCCTTTATATGAAACCAGAATGAACAAGGAGGTCATTGACCCTTTCATACTTCACAAGTTATAGCACAACAAAGAACAATCTGAAGACCTCAACTGCAGAACTCGTGGAGTATAGCAAGGTACATGTTACAACAGCTGTGAAGGTGGAAGAAAGTTGCAACAGATGAGAGGCCATCAATCATCATGTTAACCATGCCATTGGATTAAAACCTCTCTCTCTGTGAAGATTGTGTGTTGACTGCTGTGCACTGATGTCCACACATAAAACAAATTCATGCCCAGGTGTCTTCCAAGAAAAAACTCTACCTTTGGAAGACAATCATACTTGGCCACGGGTACTAGCCTATGATGAATCATGGGAGAAGTAGTTTCTTGGGACATTTAGAATTCGTTTCCAGAGAGCTCTATAACTTCTTAAACTACAGCTCCAGGTGTTCAACAGGATACAGCTTTAATAAAGCACTAAAATGTTACAGTGTGAAAGGGCCCCAGAAGACTGCCAAGATTTTTCTTCTTTAAAAACTCTTGGATTTTCCTCCTTGATAACACAGGATGTTGCCATACACACCTTGAATTAGATGGATTTTTTTCTCTGTGGTGCCTATAGCTCATAAATTTAGCTGGGGGAGAGGTTGCTGCCTATAGGTTGCATAATGCACATTCCTGCACTAGAGGATTAGGCAAAGGACTGAGCTTAAGCTAGGTTATTATCCACATTTTGGGGAAATAGTTCAGTTTTCTGAGCCAATTCTGTTGGAAGGGAAATCATAACTCTGGAGTGGGATAGTGTCCTTCCCCTCCAATTCTTTTAGAACTGTAGATTCCTGAAAGAAAAATCACAGGGTGGTTACAACTGTTTTGTGGTTCTTGCTTGCATGTCAAAGCTTGCAAATTACACTTCACAATATTCGATCTATCTATTATCCGAAATGGATTTTGTTGTAAATGCTGAGAAATGTGTCAGTGTCAACTTACCACAGCTTATTTAGTTAGTAATGAGACTTTTCCTCTTAAAGATTACATTACATGAGTATGTCTGATTTTATTGTAACAGAAAGACCTTCAATAATTACACAGCATTATCCCAGTATTGCTTCTTCTTTTTTAAAGTTTAGTGTTTGCTTTGCATTTGGAGAGCATCCAACTTGCAGTAGATGAATATATCAAGAGCTAGAATCTGTAACTGAATGCCTGGAAAGGGAAAAATCAACAAATAGCTTTGGATTTTTTTTTATCTTGACTGTTTTCCTCTTGATAAATGCTGTAGGATATAGCCTTTGAAGTGGTAAACATAGTTGTTTCATATGGTAAACAATGATGATATAAAAATAAAATTTCTTTATCTTACATTTTATCCTTGTCAGTACAAATTAAAGATATCTAATCCATGGTAAATTGTATTGTTATTCTCTCAGTTTTGTAATTGCCCCTAAAACATCTTTCCTTGTAGATAATACAAAAGAAAAAGTGATCCTGTAGAACAGAATGTTGTCTATGGCAGGACAGGACAATGCCATGTGTATCCATCCTATGTAAACCCAATAGTGTCTAGTGAACCTTATATCAAGGGAGATACACTTATTAACCTAAATTGAATTCTGACTAAGCACATTTCATTGGTCAGGGACATATTCATATCACACAACTACAGCATTATTAGTCCACACTAAGTGCCAAGATACTAAATCTTATCTGATCTTTTATGTTAAGCAGGGTAAGTACTGGTTGGTTCTGGATAGGGACCACCAATGAATACAAGTGCTGTAAGTTATTTTTCAGAGAAAGCAACTGGCAAAACTACTTCTTGAGTGTCCCTTACTTAAGAAAACCCAACAAAATCCATGGGATTGCCAAAAATGTATGGGTACACAACTGCCATGTTTCCACCCTAGGGAATCTTGGGGATTATGATTTGGTGAGATGCTGACTAACAGTTCTAAATGTCCCTCTCTATACTGCAAATCTGAGGATTCTATAGGATATTGCCATGGCAGATAAAATGTATTCATAGCACTATAATTGTGTAGTGTGAACAGGGCCCAGGAGTGGGAAACTATAGACTTCATCTCACACATTGGCTTGAGACCTTCTTATCTCTGTTTGTCTGCACTGCTGAAATAGGGTCCCATCAAGCAAGGCCCCTTTCTATGGTACTTTGTGGTAGCAGCATGGGGATACGGAGGGAAGACTCCGTTTTCAGAAGACAGGTTCTGCCCAACTCCCAACTTCAAAAGCTGCAGCGAAGGCTGGGAAAGGCGTGGGAAAGACATGGGGTGTCTGGACATCCTAGAAGATGGGGAAAGATGGAAGGGAATGGAGTAAGACAGTTCCCTTTGCTTTCCCCCGCTTTCCCACTGCGCATAGGATGAGGCCCTAAGATAAGTCCAGAGCTCACTTATTTTCAGTTTGAATAATTTGGGGATTTCACAGAATGCCAAAATTGCCAAAAATAAAAACAAAACAAAACAAAACACAACTAATAATTCACTTCTGGTTTTGAAAAACACATTTTAAAGTTAAACAGTACAGGAGGCTTCATTTGAGGGGCAATTCACCTTGTCTCTCTTTTTGGACAGAAGATTTGGAAAGGCAGATGCCATAAATACAGCTAGAAGGCATACTTTGCCATTCCAGTTTAAACAAAAGCAAAACCAAACAAAATGATTTAAGCAAAAGCAAGTGATAGATGTGTTCATGCTTGTGTGCATGCAGATCAAATTTTTCTGTTCAAATGAATGGTGACTTTTGTACATGCAAGAGACACACTGCTGTTTAGAGATCAAGGCTCCTTTAAAGAAATTCTCTTTAAGACTGATACTTTGCTTCCTCAGGAAAATTCCAAGCATCTACAATGTAGTAAATAAAACATCAATGATATAAAATGACCTATAAAAACACTTTTAAGAGCCTATCAATGATTGTTATTGATGTTAATGTTTTATGATCTTATTACTGGCCTGTTGTACACCCAGTTGGTTGTTTTTATGGAAATGTGGCCTATAAACATACATAAAATAAACAAACTAGCAAACAAGAACAGCTCTTTGACTAAAGAAACCAAAAGCCAAACATCAAAGTTAGATTTTACAGTCTTTGTAAGAGAAAGGAGAAGGGGACATAAACATGAAATGTGAAACTGGCAGCTGATGAAACTGAGCTGGTAGATAGCTGTTTGCCAGGAAAGATCCTCTCTGAGATGTTTATGTTTAATGAAAGTGTTGTTAGAGACTTGGGGCTGTGATTTATTCCTCTGCTAATAATGTGGAAAACCTTGACCATAGGTTAGAGATAGCAGAATTTTAAATCAAATCTGTTTCATTCCACCCCCCACCCCCACCCCCAAAATCTTCTTAAACAATTTAATAAATTAGCATGCTGGATTTATTACATACATGATCAAAACTATTTTTAAAAATATTTAAATTTACCTGCTTTTCCAGCTATTGGCAAAAGTCCTAAATATTTGTACAAATGACATTTGATGTGTCAAACAGCTATTGTTAAAAACAAGTTGAATTTTTTGGAGCTCACTCAGCCATAATGATCTTTCAATTCATTTCTCATGTCATAGTCAAACATACCTTACTGCATTGTTTAAAATTCAATTTTTAACATTCAGAAACAGAACACACATACACACACAAATATTACTACTTAAAGAAGTGAAAGACTTTTTAGCAGAAACATAGTGTTCTCAGTTCCCTACCTGACTTAAAGCCTGGGCAAGGTACTAGGTATGCTGGTTAACAAAGAAGAAACTGTCTGAAGAGTGTACATTGTTGCTTATTGTGCCAACTTAGGGTGTGTTTAGGTCTCAGCCTATATACCAATCACTGGATAATTGTTGTGTCAGGAAGCAGTCACCTCATTCCACAGATTTCATCTGTTATAGAAAGGCAGCAAATGGTTAGTTATTGATTACTGACACAGCTTTACTACCAGAGATAGAGAGATATGACTGATTTTCTGCCTTAGGTGCCAGATTGATTTGTTTGTTTATTTTATTCCTTCCAATATGGGACCCAAAGCAATGTTCTTGGAATCATAGAATTGGAAGAGACCACAAGGGCCATCTAGTCCATCCTCCTGTAATGCAGCAATGCACATTCAAAACGCTCCAGACAGGTGATAATCTAGTCTCTATTTAAAAACATCTAGAGAAGAAGATTTAAAAATCTAGACAAGGCTAACATTTGTTGCTCTGCTTTAATCAGTAAATGGCTTCAAGAAGGCCTGTAAGATTACACCAAACCAAGCATAGGCATCCTCCCTAGGACTCATTGTTGGCTGCATTAATGTGTGCCCATGTGCTGAAAGTGAGAGGGAGGGAGGAGTGGAGTGGAGGAATAGATGTGGGATCTGTGTCTTTTCTTTCATTTTTCCCCAGTGAAGAATCAAGGAAAATATAGGGTGGAGAAAAGTCTGCAAAAACCGCCCAGGAAGCCTGGATGCACTACATAGACCACATACCCTATATATGCAAATATAAGTCTACCCCCCTCCAAATTGGATCATCTTATCCTTGAGTCAGTGTGAGTACTGCAGTTTAATTTTTATTTTAAAAAGGACCAACCCACTTCTCTGAGTGGAGTGGCAAAAGGCAAGAGCATATTCTCTTGCTAAAATAAGCACCAACCCCCTCAACTCTCTCTGGTACAGGCCTTTTTGAATGCCTGGGCAGGGAAATGGTGGTGGTGACTGCCCCCTAAGTATGCATTGACACTTTCCCCTCTCTGCAGAATGACCAAAATTATGGATTTGTATCAAAATCCATAATTTTTCCCCAAAACCTGCCCATCACTTAGATTTAAGGTCAATTTTTGCATAAGTATACAGTCTATGCCATTTCTGCTTGAACTTGACATCTGCAAAGGGATATTGCTTCACCACCTCCTTTCACACTCCCAGATATCTCCAACTTCCCTTCCCTACCTGGGTTAATGGCAGGAACATGGTACCAGACTAATATTATATAGATACTTCCTCAGACTCTTGAAAAGGGACTTTTGAGACTAATGGAGAAAAAAAAGTTGGCAGCCTAAGCTTTGATAGTTTTACTTCAGCAGGTGCATGGAATGTAGTGTCTAGGAACAGAACTTTATAGGTATGAATAAGCAGGTAGTATCTTTGGCATTAGTATACAAAACTTGTGGATATGATGATGAGGTTACAACTTCAGTTTAACTATGATCCTTGGGGATCATTATGCTAACTTTTTCTCAGTTCACCACAATGGTGCTGCAAGATCCTTTTGAATATCAACCCAGACTAGCATTTGAAATCTCGAACTCTTCTATCTCTCAACATCTTCTATCACTCTTATATCACTAAGATGGGAGCTTTGTGGTTTCTTTGACTGTCTCCTTTAACTTCGCATCCTTGTCCCACACCCACTGATCTTTTATAGATTCTTCTCTCTGCTTCTTAACTTAGTGCTGCCATTGTCCTTTCTGCTTCTTTCTTCTCTTCATTGTATCTTATTGTTTCCTCTACCCACTGTGTATACTAGGCCATTTTTTAAAGCCAGCATTATTATATATATTGTCAATATTTTTGTATATGCTGTCAACTCAATCTTTCATTTATTTATTCTTTTGCACTTGTTCATGGTAGAATTGAGGCTTTTAACACTAGAAAATAAGCATTCAAGTTCATAGTGTTAACTGTCTTATTTTCTGGTGTTGGTGAGAACTGTGACAGTAATGATACCATCATTATATTTTAGATGGCCTGGAAGCCATGTTTATATTTCTCTTACATCCAAATGCTTAGCATTAAGCAAGTTCATATTCATTTAGACAGAATCTCTGAGTTTGGGGCCAGCAACTCTAACCAGTATGGCCAGTGGTCAAACTGACTGGGGGGGGGGGGGTGGTCTGGGAGTTGTAGTGTTTTTGAAGCTCTGAAGAAGCCCCATTGACTGGGAATCTTATTCCCATGTAAGTAAGTATAGGATTGCATTCCTTAATATTTATCATTAAATGTTAATGTTTCATTAATAATTGCCACAGTTCATATTTGTCACTTTCATTTGGGGCAAACACACACTGTCTTTGATAAAAAATTCATTTGTGCAGAAAGTCCTTGACTTTAAAAAAATGATAATTTATTCACAGGCAGATTTGAAACAGGTTGAACAAGACTTAATCATTGTCTCCTGTCTTAGAAACTAGAACTTTCTTTACCATCCTTGTCTCTATTGGTTGATTCTCTGTGTGTGAATGTATAAGAAACTCATCATATTTCTTTCAATTGTTTTTGAGCATTTTCCCCACTTTTTAATTCATGGCCATGGTTTTATAGGCATGCCCCCAAATTGCCGCTGCTTTATTTATGATTTGCATATTTATATTCCATAGGCACAGAGTAACTGGTCTAGATTAGTGCCCCTGTGATGTTGACCTTTTTCAGTCATCTGATTTGCATACTGTTAATTGTGCAGGGAAAGGACGATGCAAGCGAAATGCCCTTTTTGCTTCTGTCTGCAGCATTATTATGAAATGACAAAATAAGTTCAGATATTAACTCTCTCTTTCTTATTACAATGTACTAAAATCATAAAATACACGTTTTATATGTAATCTCTGTGGTCATTGGAATTTAATCAATTAAAATATCTTTTGTTAACTAATCATATATCTTTTAGCTTGCTAATCAACTGCACAATACATTTTAATAATACCATTATCTTAACATAGTATTTTTATGTGAAAGTAACCTTTTCAAGCTGTCATTTGTATTCCAAATAACATAATAGAACCAAAATATCTTAAATGAAAATACATTTTAAAACATAATCAGTTCATTTTCCTAGTGATTAATTGATCTCACAAATTAACATTGGTCACCAATTACACTTCAAAAATTTTATATTTATTTAGAAGTGAGCCTCATTTAGAAAAAGGCAGCACTGGACAAAGTACTGGATAAAGATTTTGGGGCACCAAAAGGTCAAATCTCAGCTCAGCCATGGAAGCTTACTAGGTGGCCTTAGGCAAGTCTCACTGTAGCAGGTTCAGAAGAAAATCAATCCAAACTCCCTCTGAACAAATCTTGCCAAGACAAATCTGTGATAGTTTCACTTTAGAGTTGCTGTTAAGTCAGAAATTACCTGAAATCACACAACAACAGAGTCCCACTTCATTCCATAAGAACTACGCATTTGCACATAGCTGTGCACACTTGGAGTGTATCCAGACAGGCCCTAAAATGCACGCCCACCCACTTCTTCAAATGAGGCGTCCAGATGACACCCCACGTAAATGCGAGTGCATTTGCCACAAAGCAGGAAAACCCTGCTTTGTGACAAGATTATTTGATAGTGGGTTTGAGCCGTGCCTTCTTGAACCCATTATTTCTGTTGCCTGGACTGCTCCCTCAGAAGTTCTGGACTTCTGAGAGGGCAGTCCAGACAACCCTCTTGCATTTTTCCAGGCTGATTCATCCTGGAAAACCACAAGGGCACCAACGCCTTTCATCCAAACCTTCCAAAACCCCTCAAAAATAAGAGGAAAACTCACTGTGAGCCATTTAGCTTCTCCTCCTGCCTGAAGGAACATACCAATGATGCCCAAAAACATGGGGGGGGGAGCCAAATCACTCCTAGCTTCCCCAATGTTTTTGGGGCTTCTTGGTATGTTCCGTCAGGCAGGAGGAAAAGCAAAATGGGTCCTGGTGAGTTTTCTTCTTATTTTTGAGTGGGTTTTTTTGCGGGGAGGTGTTGGATGGCCAGTATTATCCTGGAAATATTCAGGATGGCATGTGGACAGCCAACGAGCAAATTCCATTTTCCCCTTGCCTGTGTGGATTTAAGCCCCCCTTTTTTCAACCCACTCCAAAGTGAGTTCAATGTATGTGTGGAACCACTCTTAGTTGATGGATTGTCCTGTTAAATACTGAAGCAATATTTTTGCTTTTACATCTTCTTTCTTCCAAAAAGAGTGCAAGCCAATGTACATGATCTTTCTCCCCATTTTTATCTTTATATTATTTCCACAAAGACATTCATGGTGTAGGAAAAAATGTTTGGTTTCCAGTTTGTTGATGCAACTTATTCCGTACATTTGCTTAGTCTTAGCTCTCATTGCTTCTTCCACTTTAATAGTCCACTCTATTCTTGTAAGTCAACATGGTGTGGTTCTTTGAGTGTTGGACAATGGATCTGGAGGTCAGAGTTCAATCCGTTCTCAGCCATGGAAACCCAGTGGCTGACCTTGGGCAAGCCATTCACAGAAGGAGACAAAGGCAACCCTTCCCTGAACAAATCTTACCAAGTAAACCTTGTGATAGGGTTGCCATAATTCAGAAATGACTTTCATGCGTACAACAACAATAACCCATTTTTGTGGCTTTGTTCCCTAGAATGCTCCAGGAGTACTATCCCAAGCACAAAGAACTGTAATTTATCTCTACATTTCAAAACTCTTTGAAAGCTTTTCCTTCTATGAAATATTCATTTTTTCTCTTCACATTTGTCATTCTTTTAATTCCTCCTTCCCACTCCCCCAAACGGGCTGTTTTCCATCTGCAAAAAGAATTTCAATACTTTGGTGCAGATACTTTATATTTAGCTTCATTGATTTTAATCTATGATGCTCACAAAGTACCAACAATACATCTACAAGCTACAAAAACAACTCTTCCTTGATTCCATTCAACTGTCAACCTCTTTATGATATCTCTTTTGGCCTTTGGGGTCTCCTTTTCAGTAGCAGTTGAACTGCACTAACTGCTCTCTCACACACTTCTATCAAAAACAGAGATAAAAGGACAGTAGAAAATCAGCCTGGTTTTTAGGCATGGACAAAATATCGAAATGATTCTTATATCGGATTAAAATTGGATTGTTCCCGCTTTTTGAAGCGGTATCCGACTCATGGTGTCACGGCCGATCAAGCTTGTTAATTTGAGACATTGTAGCCCTACTCTCGTTATGTCTCTTATATTTGTTCGTAATATTTTTGCCCCAAAATATTTTTTAAATATTTAAATATTTTTGAAATTATTTTTTAAAATTTTTTTAATGCAACCGAACTTGTTTGGGAGCGCAGCACAGACAAACATGGCCTCGGCTCCCCGACCAATCACAGGACTCCACAGTGGACAGAAGGGTGGGGGCTAACATCCTCTGAGTGCCCACGCATTCTTCTTCTATAAAAATCCTCATGGCATTCGGTTGTCTGCACATCCAGTCCACACAGTCATGCGTTGGCACTGTTTCTGCTACCAGTGGGGCCATCCCATCCTTTGGCTCCAAAAACCATGTCAAATCTCCACCTGACTGTTCTCTGCTGCTGGCACCTCATCCAAAATTGATGATGCTGCTATATCTTTCTCTCTCTCTATCTGCTGATAACAATTTCTCTGTTGCAACGAAGCGCTCCGGGGGATGTGGCTCGGTCCATACGAGTTCTGGCCGAGCCACAGCCGGTGGCCAAACAATGAGGGGTGGCAGGAAACTAAGGGGGGTGCTTGCAGGCAGTCCACAGCAAAGTGAAATTGTGCAAGGTCGTGGTCAGGGTGACTCGACTGTGGAATTTTTGTCCCTCCAAAATCAATCCCAGTCGATCGTAACAGAGGACGCCACAGATGTAACAGAACTTGGTTATGTTGTTGTCCTTGCGCCAGAAGTAATGGTTAAACAAGAAATTGATAGGCTCCCCATAACTCTTTCATCATCAGATGATGGGGAGGAAGAAGACCATTCCAGTCAAGTTCTCCCCTGGGAGGCCGTGCCATTGCTAACAACTCCCACCTCCCCTGGCCCCGTAACCACCCCACAAAGGTCACCGGGTACACCACCGTTGGGAAGGCCGAAGTCTTTTCTCTGGGACCATATCACTGTCCATCCCTTCTTTGGCAGTGTGCAGGCACTGCGGAACACACATTTGTCCACCACTGGGTTAAGGGTCCACATGAAGAGGCATCATCAATCTATTCCGTTGGGGGGGAGAACCCCTTAGCCCTGCCAGCAGTAGCCTCAGCACTCCCACATCTCCATTTCGGCAGAGTGGGAGACAGACTCAAGCAACCTTAGATGATTGGGGCCATTCCGCTGGCAGGAAGAGAACGTGGAAAAAGCCACCCACCTTTGAGCAGATCACTCAGTGAGTGAGAGAGATGCTGCCTCTCGAGCACCATCCCTTCAAAATGGTGGAGCAAGAAGGCTTTGTTCGCTTGATGAAACTGCTGTGTCCACAATACAAAATCACCTCACAACACACCTTTTCCAGAAGCGTGATACCCGGGCTGTATGAAGCCTGCAAGGTACGCGTTGAATAGATGTTGCGGAGCGCCCTTGGAGGGCACATCCATTATACTTCTGACATTTGGTCCAGCATTGGGGGAGGCCATTCTTACCTCTTCCTGACAGCGCATTGGTGGGAGAAAGATGAAAGCATGGAGACAGGCCATCGCTGGGCCCTCCTCACCATGGAGGCCGTAGATAAGGACCACAAGGTGGAAACAATTTGCCAGAACCTTGAAAACATGATGGCGGCGTGGACGCGTCAGCATCCAGAGGCCATGAGGACGGGGTCCATGGTCACTGATGCAGGCAAAAATATGATCTGAGTGGTGGAAAGCGCCAGATTCGCCAACATAACATGTATGGCACACTTGCTCCACAACACTGTCAAGGATGCTTTCAGGAGCACAGAGGATCAGCATGCCTCCAACACAGGCGCACAACATCGGTCTGCTTATGTAACGCTGCCGGATTTTTCCATCGGAGCGTGAAGGCGGGCCAAGAGCTGCGCGACAGGCAGAACTTGGAAGGGCTACCGCAGGACAAGCTGCTACAGGACGTACCCACCAGGTGGAACTCCACCTACAAGATGCTTGCACAAATGGTGGAGCAGCAGAAGGCAGTCCACGGCATTTCCCTTACCTAGGTTGTGCCCATTAGCAAGCTGGTCCCGAGCAAACAAGAGTGGGACACCATCTCCCAGCTGTTGACATTCTGAGACCGTTTAAAGAAGCAACAGAGACCCTTTTTGCACAGGGGGCCCTTCTCAGCCAGGGAGAGCCTCTGGTCTTGGCCCTTAAGAGGCACCTCGATATGTTGGGAGGCGGTCGAACACTCGATTCCCTGGCCGGCACTCTAACACCACAAGTCCAGGAGGTCATGAGAAAGCTGACCCTAGCCGTCCGCAAATGGCTAAAGCAGCTACTAAGCAGCCAGGTCCACATGCTGGCAGCCATGTGTGATCCGAGGTTAAAGGACACTGTCTGCTCCAAAGACTATCAGGAATGGAAGGCATGTCTCATTAACCTTGTGCACGAAGAGGAGAGTGTTGCCGGAGGTGGGGGACGGACAGCGCATGTTGCCCCCGTGCCACAGATGCCCACCACCCCTAGCAGTAGCGCCAGTGCCGAGTCCGACAGCCTGGAAGTGCTGCGTGATGGGTTGCCGATGTCAAGACAGCAGCTTCGGCAGCAGCATGGGCCACAGCAGCGACAAGGGGACAATTTATTTGGGCAGATGGTTGCCATACTGGCACAATTGGGGACATCTCAGTTCGCAAAAGTACAGAGGCTGGATTCTGCTGAGTGTTCGGTCAACCGTTACTTCGAGAAACCGCCGGAGAATATTTCCTGCAATCCGTTGGTCTACTGGTCTTCCTGGGAACACGTGTGGCCGGATCTTGCCAACATCGCTCGCAAGTTCCTCAGCTGCCCGCCCACCAGCGTTCAAAGCTAGAGGTTCTTCAGCATTGCCGGAGATGTTGTGACCCCTCACCGCAGCTTGCTGGATCCCCTTTCTGTTGAAAAATTGGTCTTCCTCAAGGCCAACCTCCCTGTTCTGAAATTTCCAGAAATTCCTTTGAAGTGCGGCACCCTCTCCTAAGTCCATAGGGTTTATCTTGCTAACACCACGTCTTTCTTTACAGCGTTTCTGGTTGACCTATTTTGGGACATTGTTTTCTCAATTTATCACTGATGGGCAGGCACAATAATTTCCTCTCTCCTTGTGTCCTTCTAGGGGGATCCCCTTTCTCCAATGACAGCATTTTTTTGTGGAAAAAAAACAAACATAACTTGTTGTAAAATGTATGCTTAATTATACGAGCATAATACTGTTTCAATACTTTTAGAAAAGAAATGCTTGGAAAGACAACAATTAATGCTTTTACAATACTTTAACAAGATGCTATGTTTTCCTAATTAAAAAAGTTTGAACTTCATAAGTCCACCACTTGTGTCAGTCTGGTGTTGATGCCTTGTCTGGGATGTCGGTATGAGGGTCACATCTTTGGCTCCTGTGTTAACAGTGGGATGAGAGCTATCCTGAGTACTGTAGAGAAGCAATAGATTTCTAAAGTGCCCAGGGATATATGATGGTGTTCTGCTTTTCGAGGTAATAGACAAAAAGCCGTTCTGAGCACACAAATACAGACAGTCTAATACCACGGCACCCTATCCCCATCCAAATATGTTGCACAAAGCTCTTATTTAGACTAATGAAGGAATAGGAGGCTTATCATGACCTGGGCTGCATCCAAAGAGTGGCAGGGAAAGGAACCAGAGCGGTTCTACTTCGAAGTACATCAGTACATACTAACATATGAGCTTGTTTTGTGGATGTCAGCCAGGGTAAGCATCTTTGGTTATATCTCTATGTTGAGCATTAGGTAGATGTAGAAATATTTATTCTTTCTACTTTCAGTGATTCATTTCTGACAAAACAAAAATTGTATAATTCTAATAATGTGAGAAAAAATATTTCTAAATACAGTAGAGTCTCACTAATCCAAGCTAAACGGGCCGGCAGAAGCTTGGATA
This sequence comes from Anolis carolinensis, assembly GCF_035594765.1. NCBI lineage: Eukaryota > Metazoa > Chordata > Lepidosauria > Squamata > Anolidae > Anolis > Anolis carolinensis. The sequence goes on along the minus strand of NC_085841.1, from coordinate 91,600,235 downwards.
AGCGAATATCTTGGATTATAAGGACTGATCAAGGAAAAGCCTATTAAACATCAAATTAGGTTATGATTTTACAAATTAAGTACCAAAACATCATGTTATACAACAAATTTGACAGAAAAAGTAGTTCAATACGTAGTAATGTTATGTTGTAATTACCGTATTTACGAATTTAGCACCAAAATATCACGATATATTGAAAACATTGACTACAAAAATGGCTTGGATTATCCAGAGGCTTGGATAAGCGAGGCTTGGATTAGTGAGACTCTACTGTAAGTGCAAAAGTATTACTCAACATGTATGACTTTTCTGAATACAGAATTGATATAACCTTTGAATGGATTATTGGTTGGAGGGGAGTTTTTGGCTCTGAATGTCCCCATTCCCAGATTTCTAAGAGCAGATGTTTTCTTCTGTAGCCAAGAAACAGCTACCAGTTAACTTTCGCTTCAATCATTGCTCCATTTCACTTTACAAATCCACTACAATTAGCTTCTCTAAGTAGAGTTATTTTGCAACTGGACATTCATCACAATTTGTCATAATTTTCATAAAATTCCACTGTAGTAATCCACGAGGATCAGGATATAAATAAGAGGCATGGGCTCCCAAAGTCTGCCCTGAAAGGCAGTAGAAAATATGGATAAAATACTGGGATGAGATTGCTTTGGGTTTTACCATCCTTTAGAATCTTCATATCAAAGTAATTTTCATGGGTGAGCTACAAGACAGTTTGTTTCAATGATAGAGTTGTAAAGAATATTGTCAAACATTCTCATTCTTTAAAAGAAAGAATGTCAAAACATCCAGTAAAATGTCAAATCAGTAGGAGGGAAAGGACCAGTGCCCCACCTCTTTGAGTGGTTTTTACATAGAAAACCCATATCTTTGAGCAAACTTCCCTTTTTGGAGGTAAAAGGGACTCCATTGTGCCAAAACCATTGTTTTCATAGGCTTAATCCACTCTTATTTCAGAGAGAGATTAAGCTAAAACGATTTCATCTTCTGCTCAGAGAAGACAAAATGTTTTAATATAAATTAAAATTGTACCATAAGTCATTTGACTAATTTGTAATAATCGTAATAATAATAATAATAATAATAATAATAATAATAATAATAATAATAATAATCACTTTATTTTTATATCCTGCCACCATCTCTCCGAAGGGACACAGAGCGGCTTACATGGGGACCAAGACTGTTACATGAGAAATAAAGATTACAAGCTAAAACACAATTAAAAACATAATAACACATAAACCATATAATTAAAACAATTAAAACCAGCATAGTAAAAAGATACATTTATACTTTTTATTATAATGAGTTTTCTTTGTTAATTGACATCAATTCAGCTTTACTTATGGAAATGTTGTGAATGGGAGACCTCCAAGACACTGTTATTAAGATTCCTCCCTCCCATCAGGGATATGTCTTCCATGATTGAGTCTATCCATCTGTAATGTCGTATTCCTCTTTCCTGTTGGCCCCCATCCTGCCTAGCATGATCATCTTTTCAAACAGGTCATGCTGTGTAATGATATATTTCAAATTAATCTGCTACACATTAGTTTTTGTTTTAGGTTCCCAGGAAAATTTCCAGAGGCCTCCTTCACTGATGTGTGGCTATCAGTATCCATAACTTCAGTTGCATAGACAGTCTGTGTCTATTATTGTGAATAGATGAATGTAGGATTAAAAACTACCACTCTGAAAACAACAGCTATCCAAGTATAATGCTTCGGTGAAGCTGAAACGTACCACAGCATGAGGTATCTTACTATATCTATAGTGCCCAAATAATGTGTCTGCTGTTGCCCTTAACAATTGCAATTTGCATACATTTCTGGAACTCACTGGAATGCATAAAGCCCTAAACACATAATGTGAAACTGAAAAAGTTGTTATTGAAATATCTATATGTGCTGGTGTAGAAAACTAGCATGTTTTACATGAATAACAGTATAAATTTCTAAGAATGCATACCATGTTGTAAAATAGGAAGTCAATGTGAATTTGTATCTCCATTTGCTAGCAAAACCTGCAGTATCCCATATTATTATTTCCTTTAAGTGTTTTGGTGAAACATCTCTTCTAAAACCATTTATTTTCCATTGCTGTTGTTCAGCAGCTTAAAGCCCATTTCATGTATCAACTGCCACATGCTCAGGAAAACACTATGAAGATTCTTTCAGTTTTAGTGTTTAGCATTTTAAAGGTTGATGATACGCCTCCTCTTTCATCTTCTACTAGGAAAAAAATTGCCATCAGAGATTTTACAGAGTTCAAGATCAAAGGAGACCACACTAGCATCTATTTTGTAACAACTACAATACTGTGCAAATCAGTCACCCCCCCCTTCCCCAACATATAACTCTGAAACCTATAAATGGATTATGGTTATAGAATTCTTAACAATTATATTATAAGCATTACAATTAGATTGAGAACGCTTTGAGGACACTGCTTCATCTCCTTAACATTCCAATATAAAATTGTAAATATCACACAATCCATTTTGAGCCATTGGGTCGATGTGGACTACAAAATGTTTTTCATAGGCTTTCCTTATTTCCAAAGCCTTGTTTTTTCTCTTCCGTTTTAACCTTCCTCTGGCCAGTCCTCAATATTGCATTTTCATGCCGAACATCCTCCCTCCACCTTTGTTCTGTCAATCTCCAGTTGTAAGCCCTGTGGGCAAGAACCGTGTCAACCTCTGTGTTTTCTGCTACCTCCAGCACTCTACGTCCGCTTTGATGGAAAGAGAGCATTTGCTTCACCCTAGGCTCTCTTGGATAATTACTCTGTGTTTGGGTCCCAGATTGGAATCATACTTGGTATTTAATTGAGCCCTGAATCTATTATCTAATGACATTCTGTATTTGAAGAGTTCTAAAGTTCATGATACCTTTTTTATACATTGAACTACAGTGTCACCTTTTGCTATCTTAGAGAATGGACTGGTTTTTTCTTCTTCTAAGCCATTTCTTCTAAGCTGTTCACTACTATTGTAATATTGTTGTGTCTGTATCTTTACTGTATTCACTTGTGAAACACTTCAAAAATACATTAATGGTTAGTGTTTTGAAAGCAAATGAATTTTTGAACATTAACTATTTTCTGAAAGAGAAGCTATGTGGTATTTTCCCACTTATCGTCTGATGTGTGCACAAACACATTCATACAACCACAAACCTCCCTGTGGTGAAACAGCACTATAAGCTTGATAGCCATCCAGTAAAGGGTTATCAGCATAAGAAAAAAAGAAGTTCATGTGATTTCAGATCCTTTGCAATGCCAGCTATTATCTATTATGTGTGATCCCAAAACTGGAAATAAATTATAAATTCACAAACATAAAAACAAATATGTGAATAAAAGAACCAAGAAAGAGCTAGAGGGAAGGGAGAAAGGGGTAAAGGAGAACAAAATATGAAACATTGGTCACTTCTTAAGAGAAAGGGCTTATCTTGTGTGGTTTTGCTTGTGCAAGTTCATATAAACACATGGTCTAGAGTACAATTTATGATGTTTCTTCAAGTTTTATGGGTAGAGGCAGCACTCTTTGAATACAGAATTTGTAGTCACCACCCTCTATGACTTCATATAAAATTCCAGAATTCTGATAAACTGTCAAAAAGAAAAATGATAAAGGGATTTATGCTCATTTTTGCTGGAAGGGGGAAATGCAAGGGCTGTCAGTCTGGGTCTTTAGAACAAATGAGTCACAGTTCGTAAGGCAGCTCAATAAGGCTATCATTTCCTATCAGCTTCTATACACTGACAGTCTCAAATTTATTGTCAGGGGAAAGCGAAAAATGGCTGAGTTTTGGTGCCAGGTGAGTCCAACACTATTACTCCATCAAACCAGACTTGTATAGACAAGAGAGTACCATGAATATTTGATATAACCTTCTTCCCAGAAAGAACACAGTGAAAGTGTCTTCTCATTTGCTGAGAAATGCTCTCTTTGTGTCAGCTTGAATCTCTTTGAAAAAGGCCATTTGTAAACCACAAAGCTCTCTCTGGTGTTTTTACATTTTTGCTTGGTTTGTTTGGCAGTGCATTCATTCTTTGCTTTTTATTTATAGCTCTGGTGGAATGAAACAAAAGAATCCTCAATCTGCTAGATTTTTCCTTTCTTTTATCCCAATACATGTGTCGTTACCCTTACATGGAAACATATAGCAATGCAGCCACCTGTGTTCCCAAGGAAAATAGACTGTGTCAATCTTAGTACTTACAATACTTAGTACTAAGTACTTAAAATATCCTGCTTTCTCTAGCAAAAAGACAAAAATTATGAAAAAATCATGAATTTTATTTATATTACCTATTTTCATTTATGTTGATATTACAAGACATGTATGTAGTTTATGTAGTCTTCTCCCACCAGAGGTGTTCAAAAGCTGAAAAACACATATTATAGGAACATGGAATATGTGAAGCATGAATCAGGGAAAACCAGACAATGTAAAATGGGACATAAAACATTGCAATATTTGGAATGGACAGGAATGGGATATTTTGAGTCAGATAATTACACAATGGTTTACTCTAAGAAGAAATGGGGTGGCATTTATAGTGAGGAGTGATGTAGCAAAAGCAGCCAAAGTATATAAATCATGTCAGTATTACTTCAGGAAAAACCTGTCAGAGAAGAAGAAACTGAAAGTTTCTATGCAGGAATCAAGGAGGAAATTGATCACACACCAAAACATGACTTCTTATTAATCACAGGCAACTGGAACACAAAAATAGAAAACAATGCGGACCAAAGACTATCAGAAAATTTGCCCTAGGATCAAGAAATTAATTGGGAGACCAACTGACTGAATTTTGCAAGATCAATAGTTTGTTCATAGAAAACACCTTATTCAAACAACCAAATATGTGGCTGTATGCCTAGATATCATTTTATTTTCAATATAGAAATCAAATAGACTTCATAATTGGAAGCAGAGGCTGGAGAAGAGCCATTATTTCTTCAAAAACAAGACCAAGAGCAAATTGTGGCACAAACGATGAACTTCCTTATGCAAAATGCTTAGGACTGTTGTATTTTGGGATTTCAGATTTGTTTGGAATGAAGATATTTTAATAATAATAGTGAATGAGGGATATTCAGGAAAGGAAGCTAGCTACACGTCCAGCACTTGAGTTTTCCTCAAGAAACTATTGCTCTACTACTGTCAGAAGTTTGACAGGGAAAAGGAAAGGAGAGAACTCCAGGTCATACAGCTATAATTACACAAAGCCCCTGTAAGAAACAGACATCAGGAGAGGGGAACGTCCAAATGCATCCAACTGCCGAGAACTTGAGAAATGTAAAACACTGGCTGCCTAGCCAGCCAATGTCACATTTGTTTTTCATGTCCCACTCCCAGAGTGACTCCTTTTGTCTGAGAAATAGTGGTGCTCTTTGATAAACTTCTTATGCTGTCTGATTCTTGTCAAAAATATTAGAAGTACTAACCATGAAACTTAAAACTTGTGATCCCTTCTCATCTTCTTCCTATGCAATGGAACTTTTTCCATCCAAAGTGCACCAGAAGCATTCTCAGTCCCCCAGAACAGTTTATGGGCATGCTCTGTGGAAGAGAGAATCAGTCCCAATCCCAGAACTGTCCCCTCCAATTTTTATTTATGGGATGGCACCATTGAGTTTAGGTCCATTTATTAAATTTTTACTGCCATCTGACAAACACAGTCCCGTGGAGAAAGGAATTAACTCCTGATATTAAGACATATTTCCAATCTTATATGCTACTTCCTTTTCTATGATCAGAGTATACTGCAATTTAAGGTCATAAAAAGCTTTCAAATTATCACTCTGTGTGCCTTAAAGGAAAAAGAAAATCACCAATTTGAACTAGATCTTTTATAGGGGTTTTTTTAATAACCCAAATATTTTTCAATCTATGTTACCTATTAAATTATAGCTGAATAACTATCCAATTCTCTAGTCTTTAAATTGCTTTCCTAAGTATGCAAGCTTAGTTTTTCTGCATTAAAAAATTAAAGCCCAAGGTCAATTTAGAGACTTCAGCTTTCTAAAGTTCTGTATTAAAATGCTTTTATTTTACTAGCAGCAATGAGAATGTGAAATACATTTCAGGCTTCTGCAAAACTACTATACAGAGTGCTTCTGATCTATTTAAAAGGAATTTCATTTATCAAGGAAAAGGAAAAAATAAACAGCTCCAGGTTTGGTTATTTACAAAAATAAAGCTGTAACCCTGGTAAAATTGGACTAGACCCATTGTAATTATTTAATAATTGCTAAGGTTTCAAAACAATGGGCACCATCAAGACAAAGTTAATCACTTTTAATTCCAATTGATTTTTGTTGTTTTGAGAATAACTCCTTTCTTCCAAAATCAATAATGAGACTCATTGGATGGTGTTCAATCTTACTAATATCAAAAAATCTTTCATATTTCATTCTTCCCCCAGGTTATATCACTTGGTTTCACTGATCATTAGCAACATGTGCCAGGATAATGTTTTCATTTGATATAACCATGGAAACATACACCAACTCTATCTTTGACCCTTCCCCACATACACACACACTTACATTTTAAGAATTCAGTAAATAAACATTCTAGAAGAGGAGAAAAATGAACGATCAAATAAAATCATACTGACAAACTTGTTTTCCTAGCCATTTAAAAAATCCATAGGGCTTTTTTTACCTGCAGTAGCACAAATTGAATTTTTGCTGTACTTCATCCAAAGCAACATCCTGTTACAAGCCTCCAAACTTTCCAGAAAGAAACATTCTAATGAGGCTTTGAGACTTGTTCTTTCCTACGCCACCAGGGCCAGCAATTGCGTGTCTGTCATATGGGTGTCCATGATGACATTATCTGCTATATAAGCACTTGGGGATCCTGTACTTTCACATCCTTCATATTGTGCAGACCTGGAGAATACAGAGAGGACTTTCTTTTCCAGCCTCCATTTTCTGCTGTATGCATATACATCTGTTATTAACTTTCTGGTTATGAAATTAGTAGGCTCTTTCATCATGATGCCAGCTGTATCTCAGATAACAGGTTCTAAAATATAATTTTCTAAGCCAATCCTTTCCAGCAGTAATGCATTTAGTTTTTTGTTCAAAGAATCAGAATAAGGCTTCTTTTGTTACCAAAAATAAAACAGAAATGGAAAGAAACCTTTTAAAATGACCTGGTAGTTAATTGAGACCTACATCTGTAGTGGTATGAACAATGCTTCCCTGTAGTATGATACTACATCAAGTGGCATTTCTGTGATAAAGGGTCATACAGTTAGCCTCAGCTGTGTGGTCCTGGCAATCATTTTCCTGCAATAACTGCAAGACCTCAAGCCATAGGGGAATGGCTCTTATGTGCCACTTTAAAAACATGTGAAGAGAGGAAGAGCCACCTAGAAATAGAAATAGGTAAGAATTTAGTTTCAGATTATTTCTGATAAGAATGTATCAACATTTGAAAATATCTTTGTATTTAGGGTGGAAAGCTTTGCTTACTGAATTTTGGATACCAAATACACATTAAAAGCCAGTGACTGTTTTCCATCCACCTTCAGCTCAATTCTATCCATCCATCCTCTGTGTTGCTGAGTTCAGCAAGCCAAGTAAGCATACGTAGCATGTCAGTTTTAACCTAGAATTTTTAAATCAAAATTTATGTATGCTGTCGATGATCCTTTATATGTGCATTATTTCTCTCTCCATGTTCTCAGCATTTCAAAATTTCAGCCATACATGTTTCAGTTTGCTCAAGGCTTGTAAATCTGCCACCTAGGAAAACAATGGCAGAGTAATGATGCATAAAATATAGACTTTGCCCAACTGTGAAGCAGAATAGAAGATATCTGAAATTATATGCATCTAGAAAAAGAAAGAAATTGAACTTAAAGTAATGGCATCTCCTCAGTGCAGCTTTGGATTCTCTATGTAGCAATTTAAGCATGATTGCACAAGGCCCCTCTTTGTGAATCACTTACATGTATTCATGGAAACAATATCCAGCAGCTCGTAAGTAGCACCCAGATGATTTAAAACTTCACTCTAATATTTCAGGAAAAATTATATTAATACACATTCACCATGAAAGTTAATTGGACATGGAGAGCCATGACTCTTTATAGGTTTGTTCTTGATTAACAGCTGCCCTCAATAGATCTGTATTTTCTGTGTCCAAAGTTTGTAAAGTTTTCAGGTGGCATCAAAATCCATGCTTTATCAATCTAAGTAACGTGCTTATCATCTTAGTTCAGTTGGTAAGATTCCATTCCTTTAGAATATAATTTTAATCATTATAATTCTATTATTTTGTCCCACAGAGCTCTGTGGGACTCTGTGCCAGCAACGTGCCAGCAGCACCGAGAAGTGCAGAGAAGGTACTTCTGGACCTCCATGTGATGAGGTCGTAAGGCTCAAAATAATCCCTCCTCTCTTCCTTGGACATATTGTTCAATAAGTTTGAGCCTACCTCAGTTGCCATGTATTCCACTTATGGAATACTTTGGTCAGGGCACCACAAATCGAGAAGATATTGACAAACTATAACATATCCATAAAAGGGCGATTCAAATGGCAAAAGGTCTGAATCCCATGGTCTATGAGGAGTGGCTTAGGGAGCTGGGTATGTGTAGATTTGAGGAGAAGATTAGGAAAGAATATAATACCCACATTTCAATATTTGAGAGGATGTCATATTAAGGAGGGAGCAATCTTGTTTTCTGCTGCTCTAGAAACTAGGATGTGGAGCAATGGATTCAAATTGCAGGAAGAGAGAGTCCTAAACATTAGGAAGAACTTCCTGACTGTAAGAGCTGTTTAGCTTGCAGCTTGGAATAAGCTGTCAGAGAGGCTGATGGAGTCTCTTTCTCTGGAGATTTTTAAACAGAGGCTGCATGGCCATCTGTCAGGAGTGCTTTCATTGTGTATTTCTGCATGGCAGGGGGTTGGATAGGATGGCCCTTATGGTCTTTTCCAACTCCATGATTCTATGAAAATAAATAAATAAATAAATAAATAAATAAATAAATAAATAAATATCTCTTTGTGTGCTGTTTTTCTGTATTTGTTTTAATTGTTGTAAGCCATCATGAAAAGTCAGGTCTTAGTGAATAAAAAAAACAATAATAATTCTAGGTATTGCAGTGCATGTGCAGCATGATTCCTGGGATAGTAGTTTGCTTTAAAATGAAGAAGAAAAACGTCTGAAAATCTCTGAAACTGCTCTATCTTGGCCAGAGGTTGATGAGCAGGATGCTGTTTTGGATTATGCCAGGAATCTTTCAGGAAGAGGACTGTGTGTTCTTTGCAGTGCAAAAGTGTAAAGCAGATTTTGACCTGCAAAAGAGTTTTGTAAGATGAAAGAAGCACCAATTTCTCTGCAGTAGTGCAATTCATTTTTATCTGCTTGGCTTAATAAACAGCCATTCACTCTCAGAGTTTGTAAAAGATCTCTTTGTGGAATTTTTTGGATGTCCCCATTTCCGTTTTGCAAAATAGGATTGTCTTGGCTCATTAGGTTATTTAGAATAAAAATGCAGTCAGCAAGATGAAAATCCTGGCAGTAGACACATTGGTACATGAAAAGAAAGCCTTGTCATAGGAGCTTTCACTCAGTTGTCAGCAATAAACAAACAGTATATTGCTGTCCATATTTAGCTGTATAGAGAAGGGCAGTGTTGGTAGGCATAAGAACTACTGGACACCTACAGCAATTAAAAACAGCCCAGCTCAGATTGAAATGGATAATATCATCATCATCATCATCATCATCATCATCATCATTTAATTACTTATTAATCGCCCTCCATCCACGATGCTCTAGGCGATTTACAAGATAAAATTGTAAAGGATAAAAATACATACATACAAATATTGATAAAAATTAAAATAGATTAAAAGCTCTAGTAAAGAGCCATGTCTTGAGTGCTAGGGTAAAAGGCCCTAACTCACGCATGGCTCTCATATAGGGCGGCAAGGCATTCCATAAGGCAGGGGCAGAAACAGAAAAAGCTCTGTGTCTGGTCCTTTCCAAGTGCACTTCTCTAGGACCCGGTACATAGAGTAAGTCTCGTTGGGATGGTCGTTGCGACCTCCGATGATGGAAGAAGGAGAGACGGTCCCTAAGATACGATGGGCCCTGGCCGTAAAGAGTTTTAAAAGTCAGGACTAACATTTTATATAGACCACGGTAATCAGTTGGAAGTCAATGCAGATGCTGCAGCACTGGTGTTATGAGGCATTTCATGGGTGTTCTTGTGAGTAGCCTGGCTGCCGCATTCTGAACAATACGGAGCTTCCGGGTCGTGGACATCGGAAGGCCAACATACAGGGCATTGCAATAGTCCAGCCTAGATGTGACCGTGGCATGGATGACTGTTGCCAGAGCCTCATCAGATAGATAGGGTACCAATTGCCTCACTTGTCGTAGGTGGAAAAAGGCCTGTTTGCTGGCAGCAGCGACCTGAGCTTCCATTGTCAGCTGCGAATCTAAAACGACACCCAGGCTCTTAACGGTGGGCGAAGGAGATAGGGCAGCACCATCGAAGGTGGGTAGCAAGTGGGTCAGACCAGTTGAGCGGCCATGCCAGAGAATCTCAGTCTTCGCCGGGTTCACCTTCAATCTACTAGCACGTAGCCAGTTCGACAGAGCCTCCAGACATAAGGTGAAATTGTCTGGTATTGACGTTGCTCCAGGCTCCAAGCGCAGAAGGAGTTGGGTGTCGTCTGCATATTGATAACAGTCTAGGCCAAAACTCTGAGCCAAACTAGCAAGGGGTCTAATGTAGATGTTGAAGAGAAGAGGGGAGAGAATTGCACCTTGGGGTACCCCACATAGGAGGGGAGATCTGTCAGAGACTTGATCCATAATAATATGGTGAAAGGACCTTCTTAGCCATGCTAATATTAATACATTGCTGCAAACTAATCATGTATATAAATTGGGATGCCTTAATAAAGTGCAGTACAGAAAACATCAGCCTGCCTGTCATACCTAGGGTCACTTTAAATCTCACCTGAATTTTTAACTGTAATTAGATGAGTACTTTGGGGTTATTACCTGATGGGCAGCAGGGGCCTATTAAAATTAACAGGCTGCTCATAATCTATTTCAATTAGGTTTAATTGGCCTTTCAGTCTCTGTTCAGCAATGACAATCATTTCAAAAACTTGAAATGTGATTTCCCCCCCTTTGGCCACTGCCATGATCAATGAAAGATAGTGTGAAAACCTGATATTACTTCTAAAAAATGGAAGATGTTAATGTAAAAAGTCAGAAGCAGTAATTTCACCAATTCCTTTCTGTTTCAAAATTATAATGCAGTTAATTTTCTTTTAAATAATATGTTAATGCTATGAAGGAAACGGACTGGTCAAACTTTGAAGAGTACAGACAAGAAGAATTAAGAAGATAAACCAACAAATGAAATAAATGGAAGATAGAAGAGCAGAAGTTTATCCCCCCCCCCCCCCAGGTTAGATTACTTTCCCTTTCCTACTCCCGTCTTCCCTACAATTCTTCCAACCCCAAACCTCCCCCCATACCTCAAATGTAGAACCTCACCCACCCTCACTTGCCCCTTACAGATCCCTACCCCCCAGACCCTCATGTCTCCCCCACAAAGTTTTACCTAATAACCCATCTCGCTCTTACCCTTAGATACTAATTGTAACAAACTTTAATAAAAATTATTTTGAAAAAAATAATGTTAACTTACTTTTACTTAGGCGATCCCTTGTAGTTCGAGGATGATTGTCTTCCATCTTGGGGGGGTGTCCGTAGATGGCTGAAGAGACCTATTCTTGACCCGCATGTTCTCCCGCAGTGAGGACATCGGTTTCCAGGTGGAAGGCGGTCCCGGTCAGGGTTGGCTTGAGGCTCCTTCCTCTTGGCACGCTTCTCCCTTAAGCCCTCCATTCGTGCCTCTTCAAACTCTGTAGCACTGCTGGTCACAGCTGACCTCCAATTAGAGCGCTCAAGGGCCAGGGCTTCCCAGTTCTCAGTGTCTATGCCACAGTTTTTAAGGTTGGCTTTAAGCCCATCTTTAAATCTCTTTTCCTGCCCACCAACATTACATTTCCTGTTCTTGAGTTGAGAGTAGAGCAACTGCTTTGGGAGACGGTGATCGGGCATTCAGACAATGTGGCCAGTCCAGCGGAGTTGATGGCGTAGGAGCATTGCTTCAATGCTGGTGGTCTTTGCCTCTTCCAGCATGCTGACATTTGTCCGCCTGTCTTCCCAAGAGATTTGCAGGATTTTTCTGAGGCAACGCTGATGGAAATGCTCCAGGAGTTTGGGTGTGATGTCCACGTTTCGCAGGCATAGAGCAGGGTTGGGAGGACAATGGCTTTATAAACAAGCACCTTGGTATCTCTACGGATGTCCCGATCATCAAACACTCTCTGCTTCATTCTGAAAAATGCTGCGGACGCAGAGCTCAGGCGGTGTTGTATTTCAGTGTCAATGTTGATTTTTGTGGAGAGGTGGCTGCCAAGGTAGCGGAAATGGAAATGGAATATGTTAACAGAGTCCAGCTAAATATAGTGGTTAATGTACATCTGGACATTTAACATCATCATTTTATATTCCTTTCTCTTTCTCTTTTTCTCTCTTCCTTACATCAGGAAATAGTTTACACAGTATCATTCTGGCATTTTCAGCATTAGTAAGCCACATGGTGTGTTTTTAATGCATTTGTAAAAGTGTACTCCCCCCTATTACCACTTGTACAGCTGCTCTGTGAAGGTTATCCATAAGCAGATGTAGAAAGGGCTGAATGGTTCTAGGAACACAGATGTTGCCCATGAATGCCTTAAGGGGAAGCATAAAGCAAATTTTGTTGTGAACACATAAAATTAAAGCAGGGATTATGTTAGCATTTTGAGCACATTAGATTGTATAAATTAGTATGTTGTGAGGTTCCTTCATTAAAATAATGATTTCAAGTGGTGACTCTCCTCACTGATCCAACACCAAATCACAGGCTTTATTATCACAGTTATCTAAAATAATGTATGTAGATTTGTTTCTTCAATTTCTTTGTTTTGTGACAAAGTAAATCTCTTCTCATTCAATCTATGTAATATATGTGTGATGGCTAAAAATGGCAAGTTGTGTGAATTTACTATTGGTTTTCTGCATTTCCCTGCTCTCACACTACCTTCTGATGCCAGTAGAAGCAGGAAATACAGAATTGGTCACACCAGGCTCTAAAACACTTGGACATGGCAAAAGGGGAAGGTGGAATTGTTATTCTGATGACAGATGTATTTTTTACTTCTCATCTAGTTTGGCTTCAATGTTTACAATGCACAATATTTATAGTGTATTCAAAGGTTTTTAAATTTAACTTCTTAGGGAATAATACGATTGCATGGGTCTTTTGCTAGTGTCATTAAAAACCATCTATATCCTTTTAATAATGAGATGTCTGGCTGAGCTGGGAAAGTTCAACAGAGGATGCCTAAAGTTGGAGAACAAACTGTAGATCAAACCCTCTGTAGACATGTTGGAACAGGGGGGAATGTATAGAAGAAAAACAATGAAGAAGTGATGTAAATAATTATAAAATAAACATTGGAAGCAAATTTATCTTTTTCTATGCCCTCTATTTGGGATTGCCCCAGGCGATGACTCAGAACCTATAGTAGAATAGAAAACAGCTAGATTTGTGAAAGGAACATTACATGGGAGCCATATGACACTGGAGTTCAAGGAATTGCTAAATGCCAATACATTTTGAGTCAGTGTGATATGATGAACTATGATTCTTGAAGTCCAAGGTTCAAAGCTCTGCTCCACCATGGAAATCTTATGTGTGGCCTTGGACAAGTCACCTTCTTTCAAACTCAGAAGAAGTTGATGGAAAATCTCTTCTCCAAATACTTGCCAAGAAAACCATGTGATGGGGTTGCCACAAGTCAGAAACAATGTGAAGACACAGAAGAACAAATATCCTTCTGATCTGAATGGAAGTACTAGTGGTAGCACTGAAAGGATTGAATGTCTTGGGATCCTGTCACCTGAAGGAATCCCACTCTATCTAGACTTTCCACAGATATATATTAACCTCTTTGCTTAGTTTTCTCCATACCTCACAACCTCTGAGGATGCCTGCCATAGATGTGGGCGAAACGTCAGGAGAGAATGCTTCTGGAACATGGCCACACAGCCCGAAAGACATACAACAACCCTGTGATCCCGGCCATGAAAGCCTTCGACAACCCACTCTATCTGTTTGCAAGCCTTAAGATTCTGATCTGTTGGAGGGTCATATCTGCTGAAGAATTCCAGTAGGAGTAAATCATTGTATCAATATGATGGATAAGGCTTTCTTTTCTATAGCATTCCAGTCATGTAACACTAGACCTCTTGGGGCCCAATCGGTGTCAAGGGTTGCTTCATTTCAGTCTAACCAAGAACATGGCTTCTTATCAAAGTCTACAAGATTCAGTCATTTTGAAGAAATATGCATAATTCATTGTTTTATGCTGATTTAATCTGTTAAATTATATTCTTTAATATACTTGCCAATTGTCTACATTATTCCCTGCTACTTTAAATTGATTTAAATCATGGTTCTATGTAGTCTTCAAATTATTTTATTAAAATGCTATACTGAAATCTTATGATATGGAGTAGAATATAAATATTGTGATCAATAAATATATACAGAGGACAAGATAATAACTGATGTACTCGAATTACAGGAAAGGAGGTTTTGACTAAAGAAAAAGAAAAATGCCATGTCAATAGTAGCTGACTGATAGTGGAACATAATGTCCTCCTTAGAAGGTTTTAAACAGAGGCTGTCTGGCTCCATCCTTGGAATGCTATAATAGTGGATTTCATGCATTGGAAGGCAGGTTGGAGTGGATGCTACTTTTGCACTTTCAAACTCTATGACAACACAACATATACTATATTGTGTGAGAGTAAAGCCTACCTAGTCCAGCATTTTGTCTGTACAGCAGTCAACCATAATAAGCCCACAAGAGTAGTCCATCAATACAGTAGCAAGCCCCTGCTTGTATTCCTCATCCTGCGTGACTTCACCCAACCCAGTTTTAATGCCACTCAAGTTGGCAGACATCATTGTAACTTAAGATAGGTATCAAAACCCCAGATTAAAAATACATAAAACCTCCAGGGCTCTTAGATTTCCTATTACTTGTACCCGCACCTTGGGAAGTCAGGCTTGGCCATGGTGGTCCACGCTCTTGTTACATCTCATTTAGATTACTGCAATGCACTCTACATTGGGTTGCCTTTGAAGATGGCCCAGAAACTTCAACTAGTTCAACGAGCGGTGCCCAGACTTCTAACTGGAGTGGTGTAAAGGGAGCATACCACTCCTCTGTTGTATCAGCTCCACTGCCTGCCGATATGCCATCGAGCCCAATTTAAAGTGCTGGTTTTGACCTATAAAGCCCTAAATGGATCTGGTCCAACTTATCTATCCAAACACATTTCCTTTTATGAGCCTACTAGAACTTTAAGATCTTCTGGGGAGGCCCTGCTCTCAGTCCACCTTCTTCGCAAGTGCAACTGGAGATGAGAGACATGGCTTTCTCAGTGGTGGCTCCTCGGCTATAGAACTCCTTGCCCAGTGACATAAGGCAGGCCCCATCTCTTCTGGGTTTGAGAAAAAAGTTGAAGACCTGGCTTTGCACACAAGCATTTAAAGAATAAGTTTCTATGGCTTCAACATGATATGGATTAAGAATTATGAGAAAGATTTTTGGATAAATGGAACTATGCACTTTATATGCTTTTAAAATTTGTATACTGTTTTACATCTTTTATTGCTTAATGTTAATCGGTTTAACTGTTTTTATGTTTTTATTGTTATTGTTGGTTTTTACTGGCACTGAATTTTTGCCAGAGATGTAAGCCGCCCTGAGTCCCTTTGGGTGAGAAAGGCGGGGTAGAAATGAAATAAGTAAGTAAGTAAGTAAGTAAATACTTAGCTGTGGTGGATAACTCTGGGTTCTAGTATTGTGAGAAAAGGAGGGGAACCTTTCCCTATTCATACTATCTAAGGGCAGTGCCATGCATTTCTTTACTATTCTACTGAGAGAGAGAGAGAGAGAGAGAGAGAGAGAGAGAGAGAGAGAGAGAGAGAGAGAGAGAGAGAGAGAGAACATAGAGTATTTCTCCTGTCCTAACATCATTAGAGGTATAAGATAGGTACTCAAGAGTCCCTTTTAGTTCAAAATGCCATCATCTGTCATTTCCCACGGCATTATTGAATCTCTTGCATGTTGAACTTCACCTCTCCAGTATGCCTTTATGTTTTCTCATTCTTTAATGCCTGGGACTAAATATGATGCTCAAAATTGTGTTTGATTTGTAATGCTCAAAACTGCATCTAAGACAAATGCAAATATCATCAAAAGACTTGCAGTAATTAAATAATAGATACATGTCTGTGGATTGTCCCTTAAATTGGGGCTGGGTAACATTCAGATTACATCTTCCATCCTCCTGGTATGGTAAGAGTTCTCATAGATTGACCACGGTTCTTTATCCCCCCCCCCCTTGGATTTTAACTTCATATCCTATCTTCCTTTAAGAGTAGTGGCTTCAAGCTTAACTCTAAATCAACTTCTTTGGAATATGGATACAAAATGTGGAAAACATTTTTAAAGTTCCTGTTTCCTTTAAAGTTTTCTGTCTCATATGGATCTGCCAAGAGATAGTGGCAAAGACAAGCGAAGTTTAGAAATGACATCATTGGCAAGACTGGGCACTGAGTCACTGGGAGAGCTAGAAAGACAAATGCTTGTCTTCATTCACTTTCTGTAATAGTTTAATCCCTTTTAATTATAGATTGCAGACCTGCAGATCCAAAGAGCTACTTTACGTGCACAGAAAGAGCGAGAGGAGGATTTTATATTGCTTTGAAGTTCCTTGCCCTTTGAAAAGTAGTTTTCCATGAGGCATGGGAGGAGCATACTGTTCAGGAAACTAGCATTTAGAAGGATGCTTTGCATTCTTAATTGAAATGGAGGAGGGGAAGAGAGATCAAAAAGATAGAATCTGCCATGTATCTTTGTTGATTTTGTTCTAAACACAAGTCATTGACAAATTAGGTTTGTTTTAAAAGATAAAAATTTCTATTATCCTTTATTGAATGCTACACCTTTGCGAGATATATATATATATATATATATATATATATATATATATATGATTGCTGGGTTGACGGATTCATTATATGTTTAGATACTGTTCAGTAACATATCAGTGAAGACAAAGGAGGCATGTCTTGGAAAATAAAACTAAATACAGATATACAGTAGCTGGAAGCGCCATAACTCAGTCTTTTGATCAGCTCATATAGTTGTTTCAAGAAGTAGACATCTGATATTGCATCTGATAAATTGAAATACCAATGAGAATAATCCATGGGATAGGCCAGCATTGTTTTTGTTTTGATGGATACTGAATATTTGAAAATGGCTACTCATTTTATCTATATCCATATCTCTATCTATCTATCTATCTATCTATCTATCTATCTATCTATCTATCTATAATACAAATCAGTGTTTGTTTCTATGTGTGTATATGTGAGTCTGTATGCGGGTGGCAATGTATTTTTCTGTCTGGGCCTCTGACTTCCATAGAGCACTGCAACATCCACAAATGATATACCTGGAACAAAGTTAGCACACAGACCCCCCCCCCCATGACCAACAGAACATACTGGAGGGGTTTGGGGGAGGATGGACCATGGATTATGGGATTTTCAGTACCTTTACCTGTTTTGGCTCTGACTTCCACAAACCACTGCAACCCCCATGACTGACTGACCTGGACCAAACTGACACACAGACACCCTGTGACTCACTTTACGTGCTGCAGCAGCTAGGGGGAGGATTGACAATGGGTGATGGGATTTGCAGTACTTTCAGGCCCTTCAGCCCCAACTTCACAGAAGAGTAATCTCCCTGAGAAGTGGTTCCTCTTAAAGCTAGAATCAAGGTCCCTTTCTGTGGGAAGTTTCATCAAAACCCTTTCTCGTTAGTAACTGTTTGCTTCTTCTCAAAAGCTCCCTTTCTTTTCTCTGTTGACAAATTGCTTTCCTGCTGTCAACCTCATTACTCTTATGGAGACTGGAATGCCCATCTGCCAAGGGATAACTCGACCTTGACTCTCCCAAGGAATGTGGTTCAAACTGCCTGCTTGAAACCATTGTATGCCTGCTCCCAGAATCCTTGGGGAGAGCAGCCTCATCTAACTCTGGCTTTACAGAATCCTTGACCTCTGGCTGCATGGAAATCCCAGGCCCAACCCAGATTCATCTGACAGGTCAGGTGCAGGTACAATCACAGGCTGAACAGGCCCAACCCCAGGCTCATCTGACAGCTCAGATGCAGGCTGGACTACAACAGGTCTGTGGGGATTTTGCATTATCAAGTCATATCCCTGAATGCCTTGCAGTTTGAATCTTTGTTCCAGTTAAATATCTTGCTCTTTGTTCCAGTTAAAGATCTTGCTCTTTGTTCCAGTTTTTTGATCCTGTTCCTTGGACTAATTTTGATTACCTTGTTTGAAGATTATTCTTGTGTCTGGTTTTCGTGGACCCTTGCTTCAAGATGCTCAAGTATTTCGTACTTTGTGGACTAAAACCTTGTTACATTGACTTCGAACTTCGTACATATACAGTAGAGTCTCACTTATCCAACATAAACGGGCCGGCAGAATGTTGGATAAGTGAAAATGTTGGATAATAAGGAGGGATTAAGGAAAAGCCTATTAAACGTCAAATTATGTTATGATTTTACAAATTAAGCACCAGAAACATCATGTTTTACAACAAATCAACAGAAAAAGCAGTCCAGAGTACGGTAATGTTATGTAGTAATTATTGTATTTATGAATTTAGCACCAAAACATCCCAATATATTGAAAACATTGACTAAAAAAACATTGGCTACTAACAAATTGGCTACAAATAAAGATAGAATTGCATAAAATGAACTTACAGTAGCAACATTGTCAGAAATTAAATCCATAAAAAGTTCAATCCTTGCTGCCTAGAGAGACAGCTGTGGATCGGAGTGGGAAGCAAACTGTGTTGGATAATCCAGAATGTTGGATAAGCGAATGTTGGATAAGTGAGACTCTACTGTATTCAATAAACATTGATTGTAGTCTGGGGCTCCAGTGTGGTTTTGAGGTGTCTCTGCAGCCTAGGGGTGCAACAAGACCACAAATGACAGACCTGGACCAAATTTGGCGCACAGACCACCCACGACACACTTTGTGTTCTGGTGTGGTTGGGGGGGGGGGGATCACAGATGATGAGATTTGCAGTACCTTTGCCTGCTTCCAGAAATCACTGCGACCCTCATGAATGATGGGGCTAAACCAAACATGGAACACAGATCCTCCATGACCCACTTTACCTTCTGGTGAGGTGGGGGGGGGGTGATTTACCTTGAATTCTGGGAGTTGTAGTTTACCCGCATCCAGAAAGCACTGAACCCAGCCAATGACGGATCTAGACCAAACTTGGCACACAGACCCAAAATGGCCTACTGTGGATACTGGCGGGGCTTGGGGAGATTGACACGTGATTTTGGGAATTGTAGTTCAACCGCATCCTTATGCATTTTCTAATGGGCTCGGGCTGTGGCGCAGGCTGGAGAGCAGCTGCAATGAATCACTGCAATGAATCACTCTGACCAGGAGGTCATGAGTTCGAGGCCCGCTTGGAACCTATGTTTGTCTTGTCTGTGTTCTATGTTAAAAGGCATTGAATGTTTGCCTATATGTGTAATGTGATCCGCCCTGAGTCCCCTTCGGGGTGAGAAGGGCAGAATATAAATGCTGTAAATAAATAAATAAATAAATAAATAAATAAATAATGGGAACATTCATAAAAATAGCCTAACCAATTACCAACTGGTATTACCTAACATCCAAAAACAAACAATGCCTATTTCAAATAACCCGAGCATTGCCGGATACCCAAGGTAGTACTTAAATAAAAGTGAAAATATGTAAGTATGTGTGTGTGTGCCTGGAATTCCCACTTCCACAGACAGGCCCCCACTTCCACAAACAGCTATAATCCCGCCACCCAAGTGAATGCTTTCATACAGAGATAATTTCATCCTAGATTTTATGTTTTTCCTCCACCACAGACATCTCAGTGTTTCTTTCTTTCTCCATTGGTGTGGAATTTGCATGATTCCACCCACTGCCTCTCCCATAACCTTTTCCTATTCTTTCTGTGGCACACAGCAAACAAAGTGGAATTGAACAACAGCTGTACATACTGGAGAAGTTTGGAGACTGACATAAAATGATAGAAGTTGTAGTTCACCCTGTATCAAGACAGAGCATTGTGGACCTGGACCATATTTAGCACAGAGAATCCCCCATGACCAACAATAAATACTGGAGAGGTTTGGGGAAAATTGACCTTGATTTATAGGAGTTGTAGGTACTGGGATTCATAGTTCACCTGCAATCAAAGAGCACTCTGAACCCCACCAAAAAAAGAATTGGACCAAACTTGGCACACAAAAAATACTGGAGGTCTTCGGGGGGAATTCACCTTGATTTGGGGAGTTGTAGTTCACCTACATTCAGAGAGCACTGTGAACAACGATGGATCTGGACCAAACTTGGCATGCATGCCTCATACACCCAAATTTGAATACTGAAGGGATTTGGGAAGGATTGACCTTGATTTTGTGAGTTGTAGTTCACCTACAACCATAGAAACCTTGAACCCAACTGATGATGAACCTCAATCAAACTTGGCACACAGAACCACCATAACTAACTGAACATACTGGAGGGGTTCAGGGGAAACTGACCTTTATTTCTGGGAGTTGTAGTTCACCTACCCTGTTTCCCCGAAAATAAGACAGTGTCTTATATTAATTTTTGCTCCCAAAGATGCACTAGGTCTTATTTTCAGGGGATGTCTTATTTTTCCACAGAGACAAATTCACATTTATGGTTGAATTTTTAAAAATGGAAATTTATTATCTACTGTACAGTAGTTGTCATCACAAAACAGCATAACCAAACTGGGAATCCTTTCAAGAATTTCTATATTTGATTGCTATACTGTTTTTAAATTACTGTTTTAAATTTTTGTTCATATGTAAATTTATGTTGTTGTTGGGCTTGTCCCTATGTAAGCTACCCTGAGTCCCTGCTGGGAGATGGAGGTGGGATACAAGAATAAAGTTATTATTATTATTATTATTATTATTATTATTATTATTATTATTATTATTATTATTTCTTGTTACTACCTTTATTTCCATGTACAACAATCTATGGTATGTACATTTATCGATTCTGCATGCTTCCAAACAAAAACTTTACTAGGTCTTACTTTTGGGTGAGGCCTTTTGGGTGAGCAGCAGTAGAAGAAACTGCCACGTTAGAAAAAATAATACTCAGATTCCACCTGAACATTGGGAAGAACTTCCTGATTGTACAAGCTGTTCAGCAGTGGAATTCTCTGCCTCAGAGTTTGGTGGAAACTCCTTCCTTGGAAACCTTTAAACAGAGGCTGGATGACCAGGGATACTTTGATTGTGCTTTTCCTCCATGGCAGGGGGTTGGACTAGATGGCCCATGTGGTCTCTTCCAACTCTAATATGATTCTATGATATGCTAATCCATTTATTTCTTTAA
Organism: Anolis carolinensis; assembly: GCF_035594765.1. Lineage (NCBI taxonomy): Eukaryota > Metazoa > Chordata > Lepidosauria > Squamata > Anolidae > Anolis > Anolis carolinensis. The sequence goes on along the minus strand of NC_085841.1, from coordinate 91,578,546 downwards.
AAAATCATAAACTTTCACAATTTGGTAATGTACAAAAATAAACAAGGATTTGTATATCTAGTGGCAGTTATTAAAACTTGTGGAAGTAAAAATGAGGCATGTGCTCATATGTATGTATAAATATTAATCTGGGTCTATAAAACTTTTAATCCTCATTTATGAGAGTGCCCTATATTTGGCATCATTAATATTGCACTGAAATCCCCCTTAATCCCCACCAAACACCCTCCTTAATTGAGTAAAAGCCAAATATTCAAAATAAAAAATGATTTTCAAAACTTCCAAACTGGGGCATATCTATCTGCAACTGTACAATGTGTATATTATTTTACTTAATGTGCTTTTTAAAAATTGAATATTCCACCCATATTCATGAAGAAAATGTTATTGTTAATTTCCTTCAGATCCTCTTTGACCTACAAACATCCCCATGAATGATAGTGCTATAAAAGCTCCTATAATTCCCTCTCCTGTTCAGGTCTTGCACATTCTACCAAATCTTATTGTCTTTTCCAACAAATCACAATATAGTAAATAGCTTCCATAAAGCTATCTTAATTTCTAATGATAGTTCAAGCCTTATTTGTTCCAGAACTCATTCATTTGTCTTTTTAGCAGTCCATGCTATCTGCAGAACTCTCACTAGCACTGTATTTCAAATGAGTTTCTTTTCTTTCTGCCCACTTTTGTCAAAATTTTGAAAAATTATTATATTACTTTAAAATGCTGCCTGATTTTTGATATCCTGTTATTTTTCGCTCAGTACACATACGGATGTTTCACCATTATTTCCTCCACTTCTTCATGTGTGTTCTGTCAAGTCTTTGAGAGTTCTCCCTTTCAGCAATTTTCATTCTGTCACCATTGTGTTTAGTTTCCTCAATCTTTCTTCTTTACATAGGAATTTCCGGGAAGCCTTCATTTACATCAGAGCTTTCCAACACTTTATGTTGGTGACACACTTTTAGATAATGCATGACTTTGAAACACAGTAATTCAGTTTATCATAAAAGTGACACAGAAACAGCATTTTCCACCCAATTATGCATGCTGTGCACTGCAGTACTTATGTGATCCCTTGACTGGTGTGTACATACATCGATATGATGGAAAAGGAATATATTAGTGCATCATGATAATCAGCACCTTCCTGCATAAAAATGCATTCAAGTTGGTATTGCTTTTTTTACCTTGACTTTGAGATTTTTTGTTACATTCACGTGATACACCTACACACTACAGGCAACACACTAATGTGTCACAACACAATTTGGAAAGTTCTAATCTGCATGTGTTCTTTCTATGACACATACTTCTCATTTCTCATCATCATTCAATTCTTTGGTATCTGCTAAGTCTTGGTTCCAGGACCCCTGTGGATACCAAAATATATGGATGCTCAACTGGATATATACAATGTTGTAGTGAATTGGTGTCACTCATATAGAATGGCGAACAACTCAAACAAGTGCTAGAAAGGGCCTGAAGATCAGCTTTTTCAAATGTATTTTAGCTGTGGTTGATTGAATCCCTGGATTCAGAACCTGTGGATATGGGTGGTCACCTGTACTCTCTATCTCATTCTATCTTCTTTCTCTTTTCTGTGTGTACCTTTTTACCTATCTTCACTAGTCCTACCATTTTTGGAATTTTTCAATTAACCTCTACTATCCCTTTCAGCTCTCCTTTTACTGCTCATGAACTTCCCATACTTGCCCTGTCTTTCTTTCCCCTCCTTTCTAGCTCTGAAAACTTACTTCCCAAGTTAGCAAGAAGCACATGAAGGTGTGCACAAAAGACTGCCCCCTCCTGCTCTCCCCCTCTGCTCTTCTTTGCTTGCAATCACAGCTGCTGTTTATTGCTGCATCTACCTTGCCCAGCTGAAAAGAAAGGCCATTGAAGGGGAAAAATGAGGGACACAATGCAGCATTCCCAAGAAATTGCTCTTATAATTACCATAAATTTCATTTTAAAGACCTGCCTTCTGGTTTAAAACACATAGACATGCACAAACAAATTTTGAGTAGTAAATATTCTAGCAATGACTTATGAGTTGTCGAAGACTTTCATGGCCGGGATCACAGGGTTGTTGTATGTATTCTGGGCTGTATGGCCATGTTCCAGAAGAATTCTCTCCTGATGTTTCACCCACATCTATGGCAGGCATCCTCAGAGGTTGTGAGGCCTCACTACCTCTGAGGATGCCTGCCATAGATGTGGGCGAAACGTCAGGAGAGAATACTTCTAGAACATGGCCATACAGTCCGGAATACATACAACAACCCAATGACTTATAACAATCACACACACATCCCCACCAAAAAAACCCCTCTGTATACCTACTTTTCAGCATTAAAGTATACTTGCTCTGACAAATTCTTGGCAGATGTATAAATCAGCATGGTATTGTATGTTTAAAAAAACAAGCTATACTACAAGACTAACAGCAGCTACAAATTTTATTGAAAACATTGGGCTTGCTTTATTGGATGTGGAGGCAGGAAGTGCGGATTACAATGCCAGGTAGCTGACACTATCTTGGATTCAGTTTCATCATGAAAACAGTGTGATTAAAATGCCGGACAGTATGTGAAGTGCCTGTCTCTTGGATTCAGAGACAGATGAGACAAATTCAGTTTTCACAGGCTCCTCTTCTCACTATAGCCCATCGTGTTTCCAAAACTACTTTTAAAGATTGCAGGCTTTGACTTTTTGCAGAACTGCCTTGAGCATGAAGATTTATGGATTTATGTCAAGATAATTTGGCACATTTGAATCTGAATTATTATGAACCCACAGTGTCTGACAGACCATATAGCTAGATTCTTCTAACTCTGAACACTCAATCAGAAATGGACACAGTATGTATGTATATATGTATGTATGTATATATGTGACTCATTACAATTTAGGCTAATATCATTTTAAAAATTGATGATAATTTATTTGAAAAGGAAAACTTTCATTTACTCTGAGCATGACTACCCTTTTCTTTCTGTTTGCATTCTTCCCCAAATATTTATCCATAAATGTTAGAAAGCAACGGCTATTTTCTTTTGATTTGTTTTCATTTTGTAAAGAAAATAGTTTCACTGCCATTGTAGCAGTTATTTTTAAATATGAATAACTTCAAACATCAGCATTAAACTATTGTATATACCTAGTTTGCTGTTTTCTTTTTTAAAGAATTATTGCCTTCAAGAAAGAGATATGTTCTGTAAGAAAAATTTATGGATGAAGTCTTGAACAATTCCTTTAACAGTAGCATGCACAGCTTCCTCCTGAAGCTTTGAGCCAGAAATGTGAGAAAATGAAGGTGAGCGAAGCCTGTCTGATAGGGAAAGAAATGCCAGAAGAGTGATTATATGGATCCACAGATAGCAAAACTGAATCTGCTGCCTTCACTGCATTTATTATTCAACTGGATGAAAACCTTTATTGAAACCATGATAGGCTGGAAATGCACAATTTTAAAAACTGTCCATCCAAGAATAATTGTGAAGCCCTGAATTAAGCAGCTAATTTTTTGTGTCACGGTGAAATATCATCAGTTTAGTATCCTTTGCATTTTTTGAAATCGGATTTCCTTTTCAAGTATTTGTAGGTAGTCATTCTGTTTCCATGGCTCCACTTTGCATGCTTGCCATAGTTTACCCTGTGTCCAGTTTTTCCATATAACCATTTCAGACATTAAACTAAAAACTATACAAGTTCAAAAATTGGGGTTTAAAGTCCTATCTTTTAAGGGCAGTCTAAAACAGTATTCTTTCTTAAACCCGATTAGGCGTGGGTTAAAGGGCTGTGTGGAAGCAGCCTTAGAAAGGCAAAGAAATAAATAGAGACAGTCAGCCCCCACATTCACTGGGGTTAGGAGCACAGGATCCCCACAAATGTGGAAAACTGCAAATGAGGGAATATCTCTCTGGGAATCTCTAGGTCATTCAGCATGACTCTAAGATCAGCTTCTGGCCGAAGTTGACTTTACAATCTCCCTGGAGGACCTAGAGATTCCCAGAGAGAATATTTAAATCATATTCATGGATAGTCAACCCACAAAAGTTAAATCCGCAAATGTGGAGGCTGATTGTAATGGAAAGAAAACCTTAACTGACATCTGAAAGTAAGTTTTCCCAATGCATAAAGGGCAAGGACGATGGGGATCATCTGTATGTAGAAGTGCCTAACTCTATGTCTCCATATCATTTGGAAGGTCACACAAAAGGTTAAGTTAAGACCTAGAAAATGGTTTTGGATTGAATTAGAAAACAAAGGAGATTTAATTTAGTGCTTCAAATAATAACAAGGCAAATACATTTAGTGCAGATAGGAAGTGACTTGTTTCAATGTCTGCTGAAGATGTATGGCTGAATCCTGCAGATGTACTCTGTTCTATGTTTTTATACTTTTGCAGCTAATGTTTCCAGATAAAATGGAAATTGGTAGATGAGGTGGATGCGAAAAAAAAACAAAGAGGAGGTGAATTGGGATTCTTTGGAAGACATCTTAAGATATGTGGAGGCTATTGCATATTTTCATCAGTTCTGGTGTGTGAAATTTGAAAGATGAAAAATGAAAAAAAATGTGTTAGCTATTGATTTTGGAAGATTTAGGATTAACTGCAATTGGTTGGAAATCATAATTGCAGTTACAAATGTGTTACTTTGCATTATATATTCATGAAAAATACACATTTGTGTGTGTGTGTGTGTGCAGAAAAGGCCGTCGTTTGCACAGAAATATTGTTTCCTTAGCAGAAAATGTTTTCTGTGATAAAATAATAAATACCAAACACGGGTGTCATAAATAATAGAACAGTCTCAAACAATGCTAGAAGCAATCTATAATGATAGATACAGATTACCTCTTCTCCAAAATGCTTGGTGCCAGAAGTGTTTTTTTTAAAAAAAAAAATACCTGTATTTACATATACGTACATAAGATATCTTGGAGATGGAACCTTTATAACTTAACATTTATAACAATGTGTTACAATATATAATTTATAACAATATATTATGGACAAACATAAAACATGTAAATACCAATAGCCCATGTAGACATTGGCAAATAGCCACAGAAACAGAAGCCTGAATAAAATGAATAAAACAGAGAAACTACATCCAATCATAACATGATGAAAACAAACACAGAAAAGGTCAGAACCATGTATGTATAGTCTATTCACATTTTCAGAAATATTCAATGTAATGATTTGCAATGGCTATAAATATTTTAAAAATTCAGGCAATGCCAACAATACCTGCAATAAGTAAGATAAAAAATCTAACAAAACTGTAACTACTATTTATTTAACTAGCTAAGTTCACCACATAATTCTATCAACTCAGTTTCAAGGCAACACTTAATACTCCTTGGTTGATGTGGTACATTTGGAATTTGAAGAGATATGACTTTATTTTTATTCATGAGCCAATAGGTATAGGTTGAATAAATAATGTCATCAAAATATCAGTGTTGTGTCATTCAAAGTTAGTTATAAATTCAGCCGCTTTGAGTCTCTTTCGGGATAAATAAAGCAGGGTATAAATTAATACAATTATAATTATAATTCAGAGAGGATAATATACTAAATCACAACAAAAGCAATGTACTCAAGAATGTGAAACCCCACTCTAGCATTATAGCACAATAAGAAACTTTTTTTGAAGAAATAACATAGTCATATGTGTAAACAGATCAATCAAACCTGTAAGACCAAATTAGTGCAATATATATTGTTCAGTGGCAAATGCCAATCCTTTGTGCAAATAGGATGATAACTCTTTGTGCAAATAGAATGCATAGTGAGCAAAGGCAGTTGCAAAGAAATAATTATAAAGAGTAGCACTATCTATCCAATCATAGAATCATAGAGTTGGAAGGGACCACAAGGACCATCCAGTTTAACCACCTGCCATGGAGGAATAATCATGCCAATACATATTATGATCCACAGCATCCACATCATAATAAGAATCTTAATTGGACCAGTAGATTAAAATTTTGAGACATAAAAGCTTGCACACACACACACACACACACCTCACCACAAACACTTTTGAAGAGATGTACACACATTCACATTCTTACTCAAGTATATTCAGGTTAGCGGAGTCTGGAAATGAATTACATTATGGTCAGGACCTGCAGTACAAACCTACTTCCTATTCATTGCATGGTTAGATCTCTAAAGTCAGTTTCTATGTAGCAATCCTGTGAAAGGAATCAGGTGGGAACTAACAGGTAAAATCCCCACTTTTTACAGTTCAGATTCTCCCCCTCTTAATGATCTTCTTTATTGTACACTTTCATTCAGGGTATGTGAAAAACATAATTCTAAGGTTCGGGTTCAGTCCTCAAAGCTACAAGAGCTTAAACTTTCCAACAACTTTGGACAAGATGGCTTCCTTTATTAAGATCTGTTTTTAACACTGATTCCAAGTTAGAGACCCTATATAAATCACTGTATCAGAAAAGCATTTTGCTGATTTGGTACAGCAGGCTTCAGATTATTATTCACTATCCTGGGGGATAAAATGCAGTGTCCGTTCAACTGCGTTAAATACCTTCATAGTATGACACTGCAATGGCGATGGCACAATGTAGGCAGAGAGCTTTGTTGCATCTGATCTGTTTCTCTCCACTACACTTCTAGCCATCAACCCAAGCACTTTATTGCCTCAAGCTCTTCAGAAAAACAAGTAAAAACATATAATGCCCAGATACTGTCCTTGGTAGAGATTGTCTTCCCCCACCAACAAATCTGGCTGATGCATATGCATGGGGTTCTTCTGTGCAAGGTAAGACCCCAATTAATTCAGGTTCTTTCCTCACAAGGAGGTGCTCCACTAGCTTTTTTTGTATTTTGCCACTCCAGTAATGGAGTGGCAAAATACAAAAAATTTGCCACTCCCTCATGGAGCATCTTGTTGTCTGAACATTAAGGTGATGGGTATATGTGCACATGTGTGATGGTGCTAGATATTCTTTCAACATATAGAATTGATGCAATGTGAAGCTGCCTAGTGTGAACTGATATTATGTACCCACCAGCAAAATATCAAAACATCAGTACACTGCCAAGATACTGACAGTATGCTCCTAATAGGTTTGCTGTAGAATCGTGTAGTCTGGCAAAAGCAGCCCTAACCTGACACCATAGTAATTTTATGTCACATTACAATATGTCATTACTAGAGTTGTAGATTAGGGGCCCATTCAGACAGGACCAAAATGCACAAGCTCTCACACTTTTCCCAGAGGCTTTTACAAACAATAAATTAATTCGAGACAAAGGAAAACCCTACTTTTCCCCCCAAATTAATTAGATAGCCCATTAAATCCAGGCCTTCCTGAAAGGCCTGGTTCTAATGGGATATGAGCCCAGTGGAGACTGACTTGCGACTACCCAGGGGTCAGTCTCGACACCCCACACCCATCTTTCATCTTTTGGGCTCCTGAAGCCCAAAGATGTGAGATGGCGCCCACCCCCTTCCCCACCGCCTCCCCAACCCCTCCCCCCAAAAGTATGAAAAATACAGAAGACCTTACTGGAATGCACCAGGAAGTGGGGGATGCACCAGGAAGTGGAGGATCATTCCCCCCCCCCCTGCACCTCCTCTCATGTGAGTTACTGCGCTGCAATAAGGACAACCCACAGGAAACTCATTTTCCCCCCGAGTTGTGGGGACTTAAACCCTCTCCAAAGCAGGTTTGATATATGTCTGGAAGTGCCCTTTGTCCCAGGACACTTCCATGAGAAGTACTGGAAGAGGGTGTTTAATAGTCTAGAAAATCCTGTCCTGAAGGATTTCCATTATTGGAAAGTCAGAGAAGAGCATGGGTTTTGCATGTTTTAGTCTATCTGTGCAAGTCTGGGTTTTTTTTGTTTTTTTTAAGGACTACACTCCAGCTGGCAGAAAATGTGAAATCTGATCTGCTCTTATGTTAGTTGTGCCAGTGGGGCATGGATAAAACATCTCTGGAATGAAGTTATTTAAAAATAAATATGTAGCAGCTTGAATACAGATAAAGGTACCAAATCCAATTAGGAAATACATTTTTTAAAATCTGAAAGCCAGCTTTATTCTCCTTGGTTAGAGAAACACAGCTGTGCAGAGCTGTATTACTAATACATTCTACATGAAGCAGATTGCAGAGGAAAACAGATATCCTTACTTTGGACAGCATTCAATTTTTTTGGCAGCATCTTCTAAGGTCATTTGCCCTTCTTCATTATAATGCATAGAAGTTGTTCATACCTTTTATGCACCTATCAGGTCTAAGTGAGATATTTCCATGCTGCTATGGTACAATATATTGAGAGGAATCTCATTTTAGAATTTGCAATATTTAGTGACTGAGTATCTAAGTGCCAACTACAATTTACCATATATGCATTTTGCAGAGGAAAGACTTGAACCTGCAAAAGCTGCTTATTATGCTGGACAGTCAAATGCACAGAATTCTAATGGACCAGATGTTCCTTATATTTCAGCTAGAACTCCAACTTTGAATTGATTATTCAGTTAAACAGCTTTTAAGCATGTGGTCAGCTGGAAAGGTATGCCCCAATTAAGCAGGCAGCAGATGCACACCCAAACCTACCGAAACTGTTGATGGGGACTTCTGTTTTAAAAGTGGTAGCTCCTATTTCTCACATAGAAGGAAGACTTCTTCTAAAATATTCACTATAACCTATACATGCATCAACAAAAATCAAAAGGAATAGACATCTAACTTCAGAATGATGTTTCACTATGTGATGGATTGACAGGGCTCCCTATTTATTTATTTATTTATTTATTTACATCATTTCTATCTCACCTTTCTCACCCGAGGGGACTCAAGATGGCTTACAAATATGGCAAGATTCAATGCCAATAAACAACAATACAATAAAATAAAACATAGAGCAATTAAAAGCAGCTAGGCAATTAAACAATTAAAAACAAAATACAAAGCTTAAAATATGTAAAGTGCTTAAATCTATTCATCCAACTCCCTACAATGAGTTGTTTACTCCTCGTGGCTGTTGTGTTTGGGTTAGGACTTCCTGTTGTCTCCAAATATGACTTCATAGGCTAGGGTTCAAGCTGCTAAAATGAAGAAGGAGGAGGAAGGCACTGAGTCCTTTAAATGGCCCAAGAACACCAGAATGGGCTGGAGAGGAAGGGAGAAAGTGAAATCAAAAGAAAATTAACAGGGTTATTACCATGGAAATTCAGATGTGGACACTGTGTTCATGTCTATGATGTGCTGTAGATTTACCTTTCAATGATTAAGAGATCCAATCCAGAAGGCATAGCCATAATAGCAACCATGGACATAATTAAGGAACTAGAAAGATGCAGATACTATTTGACCAATCTGGCAGAGTTCTGTTTGCTAGACTGTGTTAGTGAATATGCAACCTCTGTTGTGGACTCAAATGTCAGAAATTATTCTGATGATGGCCCAGTACTCCCTAATAATTTGTATTTGTTCTCCCCATCACTGTCAGTAGAAATACTTCTTTAAGAATAACTAATAGAATACTTGGGTCACTTTGGAACTGCATAGTTTTTAAAAGCCTTGGTGTTAACACTCATTAAAAAAATTGGAACAAATAGTGACAATGCTGAGGATAGAATCATAGAGTAGTAGAGTTGGAAGAGACCTCATGGGCCATCCAGTCCAACCCTCTGCCAAGAAGCAGGAAATTGCATTCAAAGCACCCCCGACAGATGGCCATCCAGCATCTGCTTAAAAGCCTCCAAAGAAGGAGCCTCCACCACAGTCTGGAGGAGAGAGTTCCACTGCTGAACAGCCTGCACAGTGAGGAAGTTCTTCCTGATGTTCAGGTGGAATCTCTTTTCCTGCAGTTTGAAGCCATTGTTCCGCGTCCTAGTCTCTAGGGCAGCAGAAAACAAGCTTGCTCCCTCCTCCCTATGACTTCCCCTCACATATTTGTACATGGCTATCATGTCTCCTCTTAGCCTTCTCTTCTGCAGGCTAAACATGCCCAGTTCTTTAAGCCGCTCCTCATAGGGCTTGTTCTCCAGACCTTTGATCATTTTAGTTGCCCTCCTCTGGACACATTCCAGCTTGTCAACATCTGCCTTCAACTGCGGTGCCCAGAATTGGACACAGTATTCCAGGTGTGGTCTGACCAAGGCAGAATAGAGGGGGAGCATGACTTCCCTGGATCTAGACGCTATACCCCTATTGATGCAGGCCAAAATCCCGTTGGCTTTCTTAGCAGCCACATCACATTGCTGACTCATGTTTAACTTGTTGTTCACAAGGACTCCAAGATCTTTTTCACATGTACTGCTGTCTAGCCAGGCGTCCCCCATTCTGTATCTTTGATTTCCATTTTTTCTGCCGAAGTGAAGTATCTTGCATTTATCCCTGTTGAACTTCATTTTGTTAGTTTCGGCCCATCTCTCTAGTCTGTCAAGATCATTTTGAATTCTGCTCTTGTCTTCTGGAGTGTTGGCTATCCCTCCCAGTTTGATGTCATCTGCAAACTTGATGATCGTGCCTTCTAACCCTTCGTCTAAGTCGTTAATAAAGATGTTAAAGAGAACCGGGCCCAGGACGGAACCCTGCGGCACTCCACTCGTGACTTCTTTCCAAGATGAAGACGACGCATTGGTGGGCCTTTGCACAATTAAAACTGGTGTACCAACTGTGCCTGTTCCTTGAGAAGCCAGATCTAGCCATGGTGGTAAATGCCTTAGTTACATCTCTTCTAGATAGTTGTAATGTGTAATCCAGAAGGGGGGCTGCCTCTGAAGAGTGCTCGGAAACGTCATCTGGTCCAAAGAGCTGCAGCCAGGTTGCTCACTGGGGCTGGCTACAGAGGGCCGACAACCCCCCCCCATTGCAGCAGCTCCACTGGCTGCCAGTCTGTTTCCGGGCACAATTCAAAGTGCTGGCTATGAACTTTAAAGCCCTAGAGGGTCCAGGTTATTTGGCTGACTGTGTCCCCTTGTACGAACCTGCCCAGGCCGTGAGAACTTCAGGAGAAGCCTTTCTCTCAGTCTCACCTCTATCTCAAACTCAATTTGTGGGAATGAGAGAGAGGGCCTCTCCATGGCTGCCCCTCGACTCTGGAACTCTCTGCCCCCTCCCTGCTGTCCTTCTGGCGAAAGGCTAAAACCTTTTTATTCAAACAGGCTTTTAAAGTTGAAGGTGCTTAAGATCAATTAAGGGGATGCTGTGGTTTTTAACTTTGTATGTGTTTTAATTGTTTTTAACTGGGAATATTATAATACTGGTAATATTTAATCCTGTTTTAATGTTTGTATTTTTGTATTTTTAAAAATTGTTATGCTGATGCTTTTATGTTACGCTGCTTTGAATCCCCCTCGGGGGAGATAAAGACTGGTATGTATGTATGTATGTATGTATGTATGTATGTATGTATGTATAGATGGATGGATGGATGGATGGATAGATGGATAGATAGATAGATAGATAGATAGATAGATAGATAGATAGATAGATAGATAGATAGATAGATAGATAGATAGATAATATGCAGGATTCAGAAACATGCAGAAAAACTGAATCCAAGATCTTGATTCTGTTGATACTCCTACCTAAGTAATGTTAACTCTGAGTTAGATCTTTGTTCATATAAATTATTTAAGTTTGACAGCTAGATAGAAAGTCATTTGATTTGCCCTTAGTCTGGTAAGTATATCTACTCCTGCTTCACTTCATTTCATTTCTTCCTAACTCTATCCATTTCTGCCCCTCTTTCTGCTACTACCTCAGCGCCCAAGCTCCTATCATTGTATAGCTTCTCAATCTCTGTTGTGCCATTTTTCTTGTACTGTATCTCTCCTTCTTATTAATTCCTGCAGTCTTTATATTTTTATTCCATTTTATTAGTTAGGAAATATATGTGTTGTACAGTAGAGTCTCATTTATCCAACACTTGCTTATCCAACATTTTGGATTATCCAACGCATTTTTGTGGTCAATGTTTTCATTATATCATGATATTTTGGTGCTAAATTCGTAAATACAGTAATTACTACATAGCATTACTGTGTATTGAACTCCTTTTTCTGTCAAATTTGTTGTATAACATGATGTTTTGGTGCTTAATTTGTAAAATCATAACCTAATTTGATGTTTAATAGGCTTTTCCTTAATCTCTCCTTATTATCCAACATATTCCCTTATCCAACGTTCTGCCGGCCCGTTTAAGTTTGATAAGTGAGACTCTACTGTACTTCTACTGTATTTCTCCTTATTAATTTCTGCAGTCTTTACTTATTTTCTTGTTCCATTTTATCAGTTAGGAAAGATTTGTCTTGCACTAGAGGGGCCAGTTTACTAAAGAATGTATAATGTCTATTTTCAACGAATATACATGTGCACATTTTTAAAACTCCAATATGTAAAATAAAATGTGTACTTCTGTTCTGATCTTTATTTAAGTGGTCTCGAAGTTACACATGGTTTCTATAGAGCAAGCAGGAGGAAACTTTGGCATTTAGCTAATGTGGGGCGGGGGGAGGGGGGGGAGTGCAGGCCATACAAATCCCAGATGGCATTTCTATGGCATAAGTAGCCTGGAAAGACCCTGCCCTGAGGTGGCTAAATTTCTGTTCAAACATTCAAGTAGTTCAGAAAGCAGAAGTCTGTTTGTGGTGGGAGAGCCCAGTAGTAGGTTGGCCATATGTTCTGCTCTAAATTTTTGTTGTGTGCATTAAAGTCTCTTCTGACTCCCTATCATGAGGTTTTCTTGACAAGATTTATTCCTAGGGGTTTTTGCCATAGCTTTCTTCTGAAACTGGGTTTCTATGGTCGAATGGGGGTGCAAACTCCGGTCGATAAATTCCTACAATCAAACCGTTACACACTACACTGTCTTTCCCAGTTCTCTATTAATAATTAATATTAATATTAATAATATCTATTAATATTAATATCAATAATATGAAGCAATCTTATATTTGCTATTTCTGCTTTTCATGCATCATTATTTTAGCTTCATATTTTCCTAATCATATTTAAACCATTTTAAGTTATCAATAACAACAACAACAACAACAACAACAACAACTACTTTATTTTTATATCCTGTCTCCATCTCCCTGAAGGGACTCGGGGTGGCTTACATTGGGAAAAGCCCAATCAACATAGTTAAAATGTAACACATTCAAATTAATAAACAGCATCATAAAACAATATAAAACAAACAACAACATGACACAGTATAAAACAGCCATCAATCAACAACCAGTTCTCTGCTGCAGCCCTTCTTGAAGATTTTGAAAGCAAAATAAAACATGATTCTTTATTTCTCATTTGTCCATCACTCTGTTTGAACTCTGACAACTATGCCATATTGTTGCTGTGGTGTGTATTTCTGTTCCTGAGCTAATTGCCAACAAAGATGATAAACTGTCTTCCCAAAATAAAATTGATGTCACAGGGTTTATATTGTTTATCACGTATGTTTACAGAACATTGTGAGTAATGCCAAAAGATCAAAATAAGTTTACTGAATTCTCAAGCTTAAGGTAGAGAATACACAATGATGCATTTTGAATAACACCAAGATAACTAATAATAGACTGCTGAAATTGCAATGAAATTAAAGGTTAAACTGTTTTATCAGTTTGTCAGCCAAAGGACTATTGCAATGTATTTCTGCCTTAACAAAATGCAATGATTCTCAACATGGTGGTACTTAAAATGGATAGGAAACTTAACCAGCAATATGAACGGTTTGTTTTTTTCACTCATAAGTATGTGGCTTATTTGATAGAGAAATGAAAGTGATAAAAATTAGCCTTATCCTACTATTATGAAAGTAAATGATAAAAATCCTCATATCCTCTGGACATTCTAGTTTTAAAAAATGAAAAATGTTTGTCATGGCTTGTCAGGATATTTGTCTGTTGTTACTGCATGGATCCCCCATTTATTTTTTAAAAAATGATAAGAAACATATTTAGTTATGTCAGGTCATCAGAGACTGACATTTCCAGTAAACATTCAGAATCATAGATTAGTATTAATGGAAAAGCAGGGCAGGGATAGAGCCACTAATTTTATTCTTTCAAGCAAGAACAAAGAATTTCAAAATATTTTTTGCTGCTGGATTAAACAGAAAGAGTTTTGTGTGAAATACTCATTTGTGAAAAAACGTTGCCCAACCCCTTTATTTTATTTCTTTTTTTCTTTTTCTTTCTTTCTTTCTTTTTCTTTTTTGCCCAGCACTCAGGGCAATTCCCTGAAAAAACACAATTTCCTCCCAAAAAATACACAAGGAGTGCAGCGAACAATATTTTGCCCAAAAAATCCTGAAGTGTGTAAAATCTCATTGCAATTTTCTGTTTTCTCCACAGTGTGTCTTACTTTGTGAGGCATTCTTTGTATCAAGGATATAACCTTTTTAGTACTTTCCTCAAACTCTCAATGAAATTACACTATTTTAAAGTGTCTGGAATTCTTTAAAGTATATTGTAGTTAATCCTTCTCAGCCTCTGTCAAGAGGTAAGCCTTCAGGAAAGCAATCCATGATTGTTCTAGCATTTTGAAGTCTCTGCCAGTGGTATTTAGGTCTGGCCCATTAGTTGTTATTTTGAGCAATTTTCTAGTCAAGAAAAGAATGAATGACAGTCCAATGGAACATGTCATTTCCCTGCCAGGTTATTCTCATTGTGCAAGAGCTATATAAGAATTGTGGGCCAATAAGTGTGTGTGTGTGTGTGTTTTGTCCATCTTCAACTTTCTCTCTCTTTACTCTATGCAGCTATTACTATCAGACCTACACATTTAAATCTATCCCCTGAGACATACATACCGAGTGAAGGTTGAACTTCCAGCTCTCAAATGGGTCTTTCTTGAGCTACATTAACAATATTGTTGACATAAACATTCCTAACAACCTCGAGACTTCACCTTTTAGTTGTTTTTATGTCATCATCACAGATTGATATTGGCTATTTGGTGGTGTTGGAAATGAAAAAGGAGGGGGGAAAGATTGCTCCTCAGTGGAACAGATGTAGAATTGCGGGTAGAAGGTTTTGAAGAAGAATACATTGTAGACCAACTATATTTAATGATATAGAAAGTCTCTTTTTTGAGGACTGTCAAAGTCAGACTCCTTATACAATGTTTTAGGACTAGGGCATAGCTTCATGGGTCCTTTCAGACTTAGACAAGTGGATCACTACAGATATATGATATACCAATTGAAACTGTCACATGATAGTTTGTCCGTCCATAATAATTCTTATAGTTAAATATTATGGGTTGTTTTTGGGGCAAAGTGCCTTCAAGCCTTACAGACCTCACCACACTAGCATTTTAAATAGTAGGTAAAGTGTGTGAGTCTGTTTTTATCTTGTGGCTGCCTCCTGCAGAATTCTGGAGTTTGTACTTTAGTGAGGCCAAGGGTCTCTCTAGCTGAAAATTTCAAAGCACCCCCCCCCCCCAACTAAAAACAACAGAATTATGAAGGAGGGATGGTTTAAAATGGATGCACACACTTTACCTACTCTTTCAAACACTACTGTGATGAGGTTGTTAGATTCCAATTGCATGAGTTAGCCTTACTTTATAGTGGGGGCAAATGGATGCCTCAGGAAGCAAAATGTCATAGGCCAGCCTTGAACGAATGAGTCTTACTCTCAGGATAATGACTAGAGGTCTCCATCCTGAGAAAAATATTCTGAATCTTGTATACGACTTGCTTCTGTGGGAAAAGTCTTTGTTTTTATGAGATGGATGATATCTTCTGATTTAAATAAGTACCGATAGATGATAGATAGATAGACAGATAGATGATAGATAGATGATAGATAGATAGATAGATAGATAGATAGATAGATAGATAGATAGATGTAACTTTTGTCTTCTTGGGATTAAGCTTTACTGGGAGTGTCACCTGCTGTCAATAGATTAAGGAGAGTTTTGTGGTGAAGTTTCTAGTCCACAGCTGACACATTTCTATAGATTAATTAAAATTAGACTTCTTTGCCTGAGATGATTCTTACAAGCACAAATTATTTTTGCTTGTATTGCAATGTTATCTTGCTGGCTAGTTTGTGACTGAAGTATTCACAGATAAGACTGGAGAAAAGTAACTGGTGCTAATTTGAGGAAGCCATAGGGCTGCTTGGGGGCTCTAGATGTGTCTAATGAGGAAGACACAGGAAGCCAAATAAAAGGCAGCTTTTCTGGCCAGCAAGGAGTACAAATATATTTTTAAGCTACTGTGAAGCCAGGTAGCTAATGAAGCTTTTGGACAGAATGTTGGACAGAAGGGCAAATGCTAGAGGGATTGTAGTCTAAGCCTAAAAGTACTGTCTGGAAATTTCTAGGCTCATTTAACTGAGTAGGCTCATATTTCTGATAATACTTATTTTATTTGAGAAGACTGATTTTCACATTTTAAAAAAATAACTTACTGTACTAACTTCCATCATCTTGCTCTCTGCTATAGTATTACATAAAAGATCAAAGTTGAAATGAAACTATGCTGAACATTTGCTAACTAGATTCAGTTATACACATTCTAATATTTTCTTGTCCTTGACAGGGTACTTCACCGTGTCGACCATTATTAATTTCAAATGGTCATGTCATTGCTTTGGTCTTCAACAAAGCAAAAAAAAAAAAAAACCAGTATTGTTGTTGTTTTCCATTTGTACACAATAACCCAAAGGTTTTGTAGACAAAAAGTATTTTACAGAAAAAGTAATGTTTTGTGCAGAAATGACATCAATCTATATCCTGCTTTTAGTTCAAACTAAAATCAAATGTTTGAATCAAAATGTTGTCCTTATGTGCTGACCTACCATTCAAGAACTGATTCAATGATTCTACTCTAGTTGAAACCAACCAAATCATTCCAGTTATAATTTTTGAGTAATTTTCACAGAAAAGCCCTAAAATGTGAAATATCATAAAAGAATATGCAAACCATCTGTTTATAATTCCAAGGAAGCAATAAACTCTATAACTCTTGGTTCGACATGTAAGCTAGTTGGTACACATGGCTCTCATGTTTAGTTCTTTTCAGTTTTCATCTGTAATTAATTCATACTTATACTACAATAATTGGTTTCAAAAACAAGATTCTATCACTGAACAAGAAGAAATATAATATTGGATTATAATTTATCTAGCCAGAAAACTCTGTGCTTTCATGTCTACCCACAAGTTATTCCAGTTTTGAGTAAAAACATAACTTCAAGCATAATAGCTATTAGCACGGTCCCCACAATATACCAAAACCTACACAGATAGTGAAGAGCAATGATGTCTCAACTCCTTCCCACTAAAGTCTCTTCTTTACCTGAGAAGTATTAATGACAGCTTAACTAGCTGTACTCTTGGACAGACTTCCCCAATGAAGTTCCATTTAGTCCTCAGTGGCTTTCAATCCACCATTAGTCTGAACCAAGCATGGTCCATGTAACAGGTTCACTTGCTGACCCTATTGTGCAAATACATAATGGAAATATGAGCACCACTTTAAATCAGAAATTAATCCTACAAATGTTTACATGAGCCCACCTTTACCTAGAACATGACAGAAGCCCACTCTTTGGAGCCAAGCACTGTGACACATCTCCATTAGTTCAGATTTATTGAGTAGAGACTTGCACTTTTAAAATCAGATATTGCTCATACTCTAATGGCCATCATTCAAAATACATAGAAAATAACTGATTGATATTACCAATAGATGCCCAGGAATATTCTACTATAGAAATACTCTACTATAGAACAGGAGAGAAAACAGCACCTATTATCTACTGCCCTTCCTAAACAATCACATTTTCCTCTCATAGGACATGTGTTGCCGGTCCATGTTTTGTTACAAGATGGCAACCAAACACAAATAAGTATTTACTAGCAATAATAAAAGCATATTATTATGCTTTTCTCCCTCGGGGAGATAGGGCGGAATATAAATAAAGTTGTTGTTGTTATTACAGTAGAGTCTCACTAATCCAAGCCTCACTTATCCAAGCCTCTGGATAATCCAAGCCATTTTTGTAGTCAATGTTTTCAATATATCGTGATATTTTGGTGCTAAATTCGTAAATACAGTAATTACAACACAACGTTACTGCGTATTGAATTACTTTTTCTGTCAAATTTGTTGTATAACATGAAGGTTTGGTGCTTAATTTGTAAAATCATAATGTAATTTGATGTTTAATAGGCTTTTCCTTAATCCCTCCTTATTATCCAAGATATTCGCTTATCCAAGCTTCTGCCGGCCCGTTTAGCTTGGATAAGTGAGACTCTACTGTATATTATTAAAGAGGTAAAATCACAGAAATTAGACCCTGTGACAGTCTCAGATGCCTTCTCTAGCCACAAACCTATTCTGGCAAGACTGTTGCAAGCTCTAGCAATGTCCTTTACAGAATCCAAGATTCATACTCATGATCATTTTATGATATGCCATCATCTTCCAATCATTATGTTCTACATTCTGCATAGGACAGACAAGCCAGTTTGTACAAAGAATAAATTGCACAAATCAGAAATGCCAGACTCAGAACCCAGGAAACAGGAAAAGAGTAACCTCCCAGGACATTCTGGCCAAGATTCTTCTTCAGCACTAGCAGCACATAAATTTCCAACATCATGCTTCTTCCGGACTTCCCTGTAACCCCCCCCCCCCCAGCACAATCTCAATGTGAAGCACAGGGGGAAATCTGTAGTTTAGAGGAGCCTCAGCCACTGCCCATCTTTAGTTTTGCAATCAGGAAAAAGAAAGCACTGTTATCATTCCAGTCCTCTAGCATACTATTTGGAGGTCCAATGGAATGACAGCTCTTCTATTTTACAGACCTGCATTCAAATGGTGTCAGAATCGTATCCCCCTTGGACACAGACTAGCCATGAGATTGCTGTAGGGAGGTTATTGAACAAAAAATAAAAGTTACTGCAATATACAAAAATTCCAATGTCCCACATTGGAATTGTGAAAACTTGCACCTGTTTGTATCACTTAAGAGATTTTAGCTTTTGTCAATGACTTCCAAAGACCTTGAAAGAAAGATTTCAAAAACAAATAACAGGGCAGGAAGTTGTTAAGAGGTTGTGTTCAGTCTTCTGTAACTTTAATGCAGACACTAGCAATTTATCACGTATATTTTATCAGCTCATCAGTACAAGGATGTTTCAGAATCTGTTCCTACCCAACTGTTCTTTCATTAGTGGTCACTGTTAAGATAATTATCACTTTTCTGCATTTCAGTTTTTTTTTTCCTGATCTCGCTGTTTACAGCTTTCCCTCAACACTTCATTATCCTGCCAATAAAGGATAATGCTTTGTGCATCTGATTACGGGGACTGAGTTCACAAAAGCTTAAAGAATAATAAATACATTAGTCTATAACACACCACACATTTTTTTAAAAAAATAAACTTTTTTTAAATATACTTATACAAGAAAATAAGTTGCAACAATCATTGTCACTGAGGGAAAGGGAGCTGTTGGGGAAATGGGTGAAACAACGAAAACCATAACATCTGGTTTGTAACATAGATGTGTATGTGACAGAACACAAGAAAACAAAGACAGAAAAAAATAGCATAAAAAAGAGAGTCAAAAGAGGAAGAAAAAATGAAAAAGAAAAAAAAACCCACAAAAACAAAACAGAACAGAACCACCGAAGGTCTAAGTTGTGATTACATACATACAACAAAAAACATAAAATTGACTTCCATCTATTGTGTGTTGATTCATATATTAATCTCTTAATATCTACTGTGCTCTTTTCTTATCTATTCTCCTTTGTGTCCTTTCTGTCCTAAAAAAGGAAAGAAAAGAAAAAGACTTATATTGAGACGATTGGTTGGCTCCTCCGCCCCTGTCTGATGAACGATTATATTATCAATTTACAATTTTCTTCTTTTAAGTAATTTTAACTAATTCCCAATTTGTTTGTTTTTTTGGCTTGCCTTGAGTATTTGCCAATAAATATGTTCATTTATCCATATTCATAATTTCCAGTATTTTTGGAACCATAATTTCAATTCTGGTGTGTGTTTTTCTCTCTACTCCTTGCATATGTCATTCTCGCAGCTGTTACTAAATAATTAAACAAAATTTCTTTATTTTTATCTATTTCTATATCACACACACCACACAATTTTTGTTGTTTTTCAAAGTTTAGTAATAAACAACAACAGGATAGTATTGAAACCCTGAAGGTATCAAATCCTGTCTCATCTCAGACGCTGAACAGGCTCAGGCTTGGTTAGTAACTTGAAGAGACACTGCCTATGAAAAAATAGACACTGTAGCCTATATATATTGTAAGATTCCCAAATATCCTCAAGATTCCCAAATGCTTCTAGAGCTATTTTCTTGGTTCCCCCACTTCTCGTGGGTCATTTTATGCCTACAAAAAACCTTTTTCAGCTTCGCTTCTGATTTTAGGAAAAGGTTTTTCCTGGATCTAAAATGACAGAAAATGTGGTAACAATACTCCTTCATCCCTTAGGGGGCACTTGGGGGCAAAATGTATTTGAAAACTGTTTGGGGGATCCCAAACCAACCCTGGGGCTATCCTGGACATGTGGGCTGTACTTTGCCCACTCATGATTTGGAAAAAAAAGTTACGACAAACCTCATGTGAATAAATCTGGCCAAGAGAACACTATGATAGGATCACTGAGGGCGCTTCCAGACAGAGCCGAAATCTGTGTTT
The DNA here is from genome assembly GCF_035594765.1 of Anolis carolinensis. Lineage (NCBI taxonomy): Eukaryota > Metazoa > Chordata > Lepidosauria > Squamata > Anolidae > Anolis > Anolis carolinensis. The sequence goes on along the minus strand of NC_085841.1, from coordinate 91,557,850 downwards.
CAGAACTGAATAAAAAATCCCGTGACTTGACAGCAGGTCCGCACACCAATCTATCAGTCCCAGGATATGTTCCCTGCTGTCCTCATCACCTTCCTCTGTAGTGGATCAAGATGAGGGGTGGACGGGGGACATCCAGAGATTTGTTCTTGTTTTTTTATCGCTCCGTTATGTGGTGGTCCATATATGCACATATGCAAATATCTTAATATAAACACAAGCAGACCGTCTGCCCCGATTCCACCAAATAGGCCTCAGAGGGTGATACGGTAGAGAGGAGAGTCTCCTCCGATCAGGTAAAGTCATGTTTTGAACACACTGGGGAAGCAGCAGTAATGAATCGTGGCTTTATGTTGTGCAAAAAGCCAACACAACTCCCAACTTGCATGATTCCCTCCTTCTCTTCTTACCATGGCTTCTTGAATTTCCACATTTAAGGGATTCCACTTTGACCTGAACTTGTGAAAATGTGATTACTTTAAACTCTGATTTGATGAAACAAGCCAGAATCTCCAGTTCAATTTCATTCTCTTTTATTTTAACAAACCAAGCTTTTCTTCTTTTTGGGGGTGGGGGGGATGTTTCACTACTTTTGGATTCACTACCTGTGGATGCGAGAGATGGACCATAAGGAAGGCTGAGTGAAGGAAGATAGACACTTTTGAACTGTGGTGTTGGAGGAAAATTCTTAGAGTGCCTTGGACCGTGAGAAGATCCAACCAGTTCATACTCCAGGAAATAATGCCGACTGCTCACTGGAGGAAAGGATATTAGAGATAAAGCTGGAGTACTTTGGTCACATAATGAGAAGACGGGAAGCCTTGGAGAAGAGAATGATGCTGGGGAAAATTGAAGGAAAAAGGAAGAGGGGCTGACCAAGGGCAAGATGGATGGATAGTATCCTTGAAGTGACTGGCTTGACCTTGAAGGAGCTGGGGGTGGCAATGGCCCACAGGGAGCTCTGGCGTGGGCTGGTCCATGAGGTCACGAAGAGTCGGAAGCGACTGGACGAGTAAACAACAACGAAAACTTTTGGATTTAGTGAGGAATGGTGGATTGTTTAAACATGGAAATAGATCCTTCTTGCAAAAGGAGATGAGAGGAGCATACAGTGTGCAAGATCAGTGTTCTTATAGCAGAATAGCATGATGATATACCCATATTTACTTGATTCTAATGCACCATCGATTCTAATGCTCACTTCTATTTTGAAGGTGTGCATTACAAAAAAAGATTTGTTGTTGAATGTCTCCTTATCTATAGACCTGTAGTGGCTTTCCAACTAAGGTCTCATTAATGAGACCTTCAAAATTGAAGAGGAAGGTTTGAAGGCTTAGTGAATGAGACCAGATGTGAAGTCATGCCCCTTAGGCTGAGGCAGGCAAGTTTGGCAGCCTCAGTGTGATGGACGGGTGCAGGCAGGTTTACATATGCGATGCTAACATGCCATCAAATCTAATGTAGACCTCAATTTTAGCAGTGTAATTTAGTCCTAAAAAGTGAGCATTAGATTTGAGTAAATATGGTAATATCTTGATAATTAAGAAATTGTGTACTTGTGCCATATTTTCCTTTTGCACTAATAATAATACATTGAGGTACCACTACTTAAAACTTCACCTAGAAGGTTGCAAATGCTGACTTTAGTTTCTATTTTGAAAAATTAAACTAAGCTGGAACATAAAGAAACTGAACATATGCCTTGCTCTGAATTAAGTATATTTTCGTTCTCTGGAAGCAGGTTCCATAACAGATTCTGGGGATTCTGCAACTCCTCTCTAGTACAAATTGACATTGATTACCTAAGTGACTCTGGACGGGACTTGCTTGCCGACAGAAATAATAAGACTCTCTACTAATGCTTCTTGAGACTGAATACTAAAGCATGCCCTTGAGGGACTTAAACAAGAGAGTTCAAAATTAGCTGGAGCACTGAGTTGGTCACTTGTTAAATAATTGTCATTTACTTATCCAGCTGAATCTCCCCATGCACTATTCCCCAGTGGATACATAAATTCGTTCCCATAACTCAAATATAAATTGTATGTATGTACTTAGTAGCTAAAACCATCATGTGCATTCTGGAAAAAACATTTAAGATGTTCTTAAAATATTTATGCAGCTGCGTTCAGTGAGATGTAGTACTTCACCCTTTTAAGATAACAGGCTTCTCTTAGTGATTGGATCACATTAAAAATAAAAGGCTTGTACCTTTGGGCAAAGCTTTTCACGTCCATATACATACGCATACAAGAGTATGCAATTCCAGGTTTCCTTTAAAATGCAGCACATTTGCATAGTGTTCCTAATTTCTATCTGAAGTCAAATAAAATAATCTGCCTATAGCTAGAAGTGTGTTCCTAGGAGCCCCAAGGTTGTCCAGTGGGGCCTATAATGGTGATGCTAGCATTGGCTTTTCTTTCTGATCTGGAATGGAGTTAATTTGAGAAGGAAAATGTCTGTTGCAGAAAACTAGATTTAATCTCATTTACCTGGATGTGGTAGTCTCAGTCTAGACCACCATCTCCTCCCTCCCTTCCTTTAAAGTAAAAGTAAGTGAACAAGGTAAACAAGTTTGAGAGCTTCACACTAGGTTCTGTTAGTGACTCATACAGTTAAACATATATATCTGTGTATGTCTGGTTTGGGGTCTTGTGGAGGGTCTTTGGGGTCTTCCTCCCTCTGAAACAACCTAAGCTCCCCCAGGGACCCACCATTTTGCTATGATAGGAACACCTGTTGGGCTCTCCTATTTGGATCATGAGAAACCAAACTACTTCCCACAGGAAGATGAACTGGCCAAGAAATTGGACTCTCCTCCCCCCCCCACCCATTACGTCCTGCGTTTTGTGCAAATTACATTAGGACACTCACCATGAACCAGATCTAATGGTCTCAATGCTCTAAAGGACCATATTCTCACAATGTATTTACATTCTGGCTGGTTGCTTTCACTGCAGCCAGAATAAGTCCTTACAAAAAATTCCAGACATCACCCAGATCTGCCTACAAGGGCAATACTCCTGGTGAGAGATGGCAGGTGGGCTTTTCAGACATGGTTAAAGCTGGGAGAGAGCAGGGGGGGATTGAAGGAACATCTATCCATATCAGGCATGGGCAAACTAAGGCCCGGGGGCCAGATGTGGCCCCCTGGGTGCTTACCTCAGGCCCTCCTTATTTTCCCTGTCCTCTTGGCAGAAAGACACAGTGGCCCACCATGTCCTTATGGCAAAAAGATGGGGAAGGAAGCCATGTAGCAGCTGAGAGCCCTCTGGAGCATTCTCAGTCACAGTGTGCCTCACCCTCCTCCTGGCATAAGGACAGTATGAGCGGCCCCATCCTTATGCCAGGAGGATGGCTTGAGGAAGGCACGTGTTGGCTGAGAGCCCTCTGGAGCACTCTCAGCCACTGCCTGTCTTGCCCTCCTCCCAGAATAATGCCAAGAGACAGCCCAAGGATTGGGGGAGGAGGATCGTGCAGTTGCCATGTGTCCCACCTTCCTCCAGGCATAAGGATGGGGTGAGCAGCCCCATCCTTACGCTGGGAGACAACCTGAGATGACCCGGGCCTGCCCTACCTCCCCCTGGCCCGGTCCTCCTAGCCAGGCCCGCAGTGTGGCCCCATGGCAAAAAGGTTTGCCCATTCCTGATCTATACCCTCTTAGCTGGAAAACAAATTGAATACAGTGTTCCCATGACCACCCGCAATTAGAGAAAATCCGCGAAGTAGGGACACTATATTTATTTTAATATTTATGCTTTATTTTAGCAGTTACAATATACAGTCATTACCCTCCCCCCTCTCCCTTTATTACCCCCTTTCCCCCTTCGAAAACCCTTTCTTATAAGCCTGCCCCTCCCTTCCTCCCCCAAAAACCTGCGAAACAGCAAAGATATGTACAGCAATTAATATATATTGAAAACCCATGAAACAGCAAGGGCATGAAAAATGATCGCGAAGTAGCGAGGGAACACTGTAAATCATCTGCCAAGACCTTTGGATGATTCCAGCAGATCTCAACAAGTGATGTAATTGGTTTGCATTTAGCTATGTGGAATAGACATTTCTCAGTTTCCTCTCAACCACTCCCAATTAACCACTGAATGGTTGTGGAGTTTGGCATGTTGCATCAAAGCAGTGAATTTTGGGGGTTGTGGCAGAGTTGCGGAACTCCCTCTCCTCTCCAAAGCTCTCAGTCATCATTTTGATGTGTCAGGAGCTTTCTCCAAGGGGCCTGAGGATGAAGTCATCCTCAAAGGAGAAAGAATTGGAATGGCAATAGGGATTCGCCCTCAGGATTGCAGAAGGCAGCCCCAAGAGTCAATCCTTTGCAGTAAGGTCTGGATCTGTTGTGGTGTTTTTTGAATCCTGAGTAAACTGGGAAGTCTCAGTTTACTCCAAATTAATTCACAACTCATTAAGAGTTTTGGGCCTGTGTGGAAGGGCCTTTAGTTAACTACGCCTCTAGGGACAAGTTACATTTGATTTGCTTTCTGACTCATTTATTTATCCTTTTCACAATCTGTGAAATCTGTAAAACTCTTCCGTGAACCATTTCAAATGAGCTATTTTTCTTTCTGTCAGCTTTCTTCACTATCCAGTTTTTGCAAGCATACAAACAAATTGGAAATATGACTTTATATTCAATGGAATATTATTGACTATTGAGCTATATTATATCAGTGGACAACAAGAAAACTTATCTAGTTCTTTCATAGGTGTCCTTCCAAATTCTAGTCTTCTTTTGCTATCTTGACTGCAGTCTCAAGTCAAATTAACGACTGAGCCAAAGAAAATCATGAACAATTTCAATGTCTTCACTATCTACTTTTTAAGTCATATTAATCATCTGCCTTTGCACTTTCTTCCTTAATTTTCTTCAGTAATTCTTTCAAATCTTTTCTGTTTTCTGCAGAGTATGGTATCATGTGCACATCATACCTCCAAATTTCACAGCTCCCCAATTGTTCAGTAATACCACATACAAATTTATACAGAATTCATCTGTGCAGTTTTCAAAGACATTTTTTTCAGCAGGAAGAAAATAGTTAAAAGAATTTGTTGCCTCCTTTGAAAGTAAGATTGGCGCAGATTTACCTCCCTAAGTCTAGGTGCAGTGTCACTCTTTTAAAATTCAGGTTTATGTAAAACAGGTTTCTAAGGTTGATTTTTAAAGTGAGGAGAGATTCATCACTCCATTAAATCAAATGAAATAGTCGACTGGAACTTGATCTACACTGCCATATAATACAGTTTGGACTGCATTATATAATCAGTGTAGACACATATAATGTGGTTTGAACTGCATTAAACTATATTATATGGGTCTATACTGACCATATATGGCAGTGTAGATCCAGTGTGGGGAAGGAGATACTGGAAGATAGCAGCAAAGTGACAGAGATAAGAGCTGAGCATATGTGGCCTGCTGTAAACTACTTCATGATGACAATTATGACAATGAGATGATGATGATGATGATAGTGTTTATTATACCCCACTTTCTCTCTCTAAAAGAGACTCAAAGCGCCATACAGTAAAACCAAATGAAATACAATTTCAAACCTAAAACTATACAAGAATTGAAATAGAATTAAATATTAATAACATTAAAAAGTAAACAGTTTAAATCCTCAAACACTGATTTCAAACACATTTTGAGCTAAAAATACAACTTGAATCAGCCTGATTCCTTTCCCAGTGTTTAGCTACTACGGTATTAATGCTGCCCAAAGAATTCATCCATGAATCCAACCACATTTTGGATGTGAAATGTAAAGGAAGTTCCACCTTCTTTACTTAATTAAACAAACTGTCTTTGGACCAACCCTTGAATTAGGTCTATATTTAAATTCTCAATATCTGGGATCTTTTTGTTTGGCTAGCCTAGAAATGGAATGAAAAGGAGGGGAAAGGGAGAAATTATACCTTTGTTCCTTTTCATCTTTTAAGGACTCTTCTAGTATATGAGAGCTTGCCCTAAAATGGAATAAATATACAACAATGGCAACATCTCCTGCTGTGTTATATAGAGCTGAGGGGCCCAGGTGTAGATATCAGTGCCAGTTTCAGCTCAAGATAATGAGATGAGTTGCTCTAATATTTTAACTGTAACCCCTCAACTCTGAAAGCTCCCAATTCCTAGTAAGGCTATTTTTTAGGAAAAGAAATAGCATGTGTGCCAGTTAAAAGAGCACCAATGTTCTTTTTCCTTTATCTGACAGTTTTCTGCTTTCCTATGAGTATGCAGAAATCACTGTCTTCTTTTGGGGCGACCCCATTTCACTTCTGAACTAATAGGCACTCAAACGTGTTAATTTGCCATTTAGAGGGAATGAAATATTGATGCATTAAATAAGATTTTTTTCCCTCTAGGCTGACAAAAACATTTTCAGTGAAGGCCACTTGTTTTGGCAACTGGTTTTTCATAGTCTAGATGACCTTGTGCTATTAAACTCATGACCTATTATTCTAGCAGAATATTTATGATATTTTTAGAAATATAGCAGTGTAAAGGAGTTATGAATAAAAAGATTGGAACATATATATTGAATCCTGGTTTGTGATCATCTTTAAAGAGGCAATAATTACATTTACATATGCAAACCCCATTATTTCCAGTAACCTAGGCAAGGTTGTTTCACCATATTAATTACATTTGCAAAGCTATCCTTAGCATAGTCAAGATGACAGATTACTGAAGATAGCATTGGCCTTTCTGGAAACCTTAATTCTGATATATCAGTAACTACCGTGTTTCCCTGAAAATAAGACAGTGTCTTATATTAATTTTTGCTCCCAAAGATGCTCTAGGTCTTATTTTCAGGGGATGTCTTATTTTTCCATGAAGAAGAATTCACAATTATTGTTGAACAAAAAAATGACATTTATTATATATTGTACTAGCTGTGCCCGGCCACACGTTGCTATGGCAAAGTGGTGGTGGTATTGGTTAAAAATTGTTGTGTAATTTTTATTTGACTTTATTTGCAATTTTTTATTAATTTTATTGTAAGTTAAATTTTTATTTATTATATTTTATTATTTTCTTGTATTATTTTTAGTTATTTTCTGTTATTATAGTATTTTATTGTATTAATTTTTAGTATTTTTATTGTTTTTTATTGGGTTGCTAGGAGACCAAGTTGGAGGAGCTTAGCCTTCTAACTGGCAGCAATTTGATAAAAGCAATTATTCCTCTCTCTCTAATTAGGACTTTATTTTTCTTTTCTTTTTGTTGTATCAACCTAGAGGCGTGGATGATGGGTTGTGTTGTCAAATTTCGAGGTTGGGGGGCCTGTAGTTTTGTTGTTTTGTGGGTTGCCGTGATGCCATCACTCTTTTATATATATAGATAGTAGTTGTCATCACAAACCAGCATAACCAGACAAACTGAATCCTATCAAGAATTTCTTGTTACTACCTTTATTTCCATGTACAACACTCTATGGTACATACATTTCCCAGTCCTGCATGCTCTGGTGTTCTGTTCGATGAGCATGCTTCCAAACAAAACTTTACTAGGTCTTACTTTCAGGGGAGGCCTTATATTTAGCAATTCAGCAAAACCTCTACTAGGTCTTATTTTCTGGAGATGTCTTATTTTAGGGGAAACAGGGTAGGAGCAGCTGGCTCCCTGGGGTAGTGTTACCGCTTTCTCCTTTCTGTGGAATCATTCTTAACTTACTCATGGCTCATATCAAAACCATATTTTTTGTTCTATAATCTAGCTTTGACTTATACATGAGTTTGGCTTATATGGTAAGCACTCTTACTCTGCAGTAATGCATAGAAGAGTTTGGGATTTTGGCTTAATTTAAAGGAATGTAAATGTGATTTAAGGTTTTACTGCCTGTAGACATGTGGTGGCGCAGTGTGTTAAAGCGTTGAGCTGCTGAACTTGCAGACCGAAAGGTCCCATGTTCAAATCCCGGGAGTGGAATGAGCGCCCACTGTTAGCTCCTGTTAGCCCCAGCTCCTGCCAACCTAGCAGTTCGACAAAATGCAAATATGAGTAGATCAATAGGTACCGCTCCGGTGGGAAGGTAATGGCGCTCCATACTGTCATGCCGGCCACATGACCTTGGAGGTGTCTACGGACAACGCCGGCTCTTCAGCTTAGAAATTGAGATGAGCACCAACCCCCAGAGTCGGTCACGACTGGACTTAACGTCAGGGGAAAACCTTAACCTTTACCTTTACCTTAAACAATATCACCAAAGATTATTATTTTTAGATTGGGTACAAAACTTAATTACAAAAATAAATAAGTACTTGCAATTTTTAGGAATTTTGTTATTTGTAAGGGCTATGCATTATTTGTTTCTTGTAGGAGTTAAACTGTACCTAGTAGGATGAAGTCTTTCCCCAATAAATAATGTATAACTATTTAAGAGCTTGGCTACATAATCACAAAACATTTATTTGGATCAGAAGTCACTGCTGGGTATCTAAACAATGTTCAGAGACTTCCATGCACAATGCAGCATAAAATGTGTTAAACTAGACCAGCATTTCAAGATGAATGTGCACAGCTGGACTGGCACTAATTGGAACTGGTCCACATGCCCCAGCACCACCATTTTATTTTCCCGTGCCTAGGAGTACATGTACACCTGACCATTTAGCGTGAAGTATGCCCAAATCAGCTTAGTGGTGGTCAAACTACACAGGTACCTGATCCAGTTTAACAAAGGGAAAAGCTACTTAATATGGCATTGATCCATGTTAACAAACGTTTCAGATGGCTCTGAATTCTGTACCAGAATTTAGAGCAGCCCATAACTTTGAGTCCATGTAAACAGTTCTGAGATGGAACTGGCACAACTGTTTAAATGACTATATCATGTGTCTGGGCTCAGTCCACCCTGGGACATAGGATGGTATTCACTCTTCCCTTCCATTAACCTTGTCACAGGGACCTGCAGATCACTAGTTGCATGGGTCCTGCTGGTCACCCATTGCATAAAGTGATGTTGGCAATCAGAGAAGGGAGAGCTGCCCTGTTGACATCCCTCCAGGAGACAGGATGAGTGCCAGGCAGGACCTGTGTCATGCCTGAAAAGTACTACAACAGGGAGAGCAGGAGAGGTTGTAAGCATGGCCTCCTGGCAGCACGAAACTGGATTTGGCACCACTGGGCAGTCAAGATTTCCTTTGCAGCTGCCAGAGGTAGTGGTGTAAACCATCCTGGGGTGATCTGGTATATGCTATGCCAGATTGGCCTCAGGACAATGGGTTCACCCTATGTTGTCCTCCTCTCACTATAGTAGATGGCCGTGGAGCTCTGGACAGCTGTTGGCCATCACTGGGTGCCTTTGCTGACATTAGCAAAGGCAGCTACATGACCATAAAGGGAGGATCAAAGAGATAGCTGGGAAGAGAGTTTTTTTTAATATCATGGGTCAGCCCCATGAAATTCCACTGATTTTAACACATAGCATTGGGATCTGAATTTGAATAAAAGTTCTGTTTTATTGTTGTTTACTGGGACAAAACAGTTTATTAGACTTGAGGATGAAAGTAACAAGCAGAAAGAGGGAGGAAAGTATGTATATATTAATAAGGCTTATTTGTCTTTTCATTAAAATTGTTTTGATCTCTTTGAGTATAAAGAATCCTGATCCTTAATCTTTGATCTGAGACCTTTACCACAACAGACATTTCTACTTTGTGACATTTCCACTTGGGTTTAATTGATAAAAGGGATGCTTGCATAAAATTGTAAGTCTGCATTTGATCACAAATGTTAGTAGCTTGATTTTTAATAGCATTATACAGTTGGCAATTATGCTGTCCTTTATACATTAAGAGGTTTCCTTAGCACTAAAAGGCCTACCACTTTAAACAATCTAGTTCACAGCGAGTCACTGAACTTGACATTTGCCTCCTCCGTCTTTTCCTTTCCAAGCATGATAATTGTGCATTTTAGATGTATGTGTTTATTTTACAGCTCTCAGTTCCAATATTATCACTATTTTTGTATAATAAAGAAATAATAATAAATCATTGTTAACCTTAAATTCTCCAAGATACCATGGGGTGCCAGTTTGAGGAAACTCTACCTTTTCTAAACACTGTGAAAAACATGTCTGATGATTCTGAGAACTAGTAGATCAGGAAAAAAAGATTCTGAGCTTCACATTCATCCTTATGCTCAATCATTGGTCGCCAAAAGTGTCTTAAGGGTCACTGAATAGAGAGGAAATACATTTCCAAGATCTTCAATATGGCTCCAACTTTGAACATGGATTGCTGATCCTAGATTATAAGTAATATTCCAGCTTCTTTCCTCCACCAAACCAGAACTCTGATACTGGAGAAACTGAACTGGGAAGGGGGGGGGGGGGGGGGGAGAGAGAGAGAGAGAGAGAGAGAGAGAGAAAGAGAAAGAAAATGTGGATCTATTTAACCCAGGTATGGGCAAACTTCGGCCCTCCAGGTGTTTTGGACTTTAATTCCCACAATTCCTATCATGCCTGATTTAACCCATAGTTCTTTTAGCATCCACATGCCAACAACACAGGGAGAAATAGAAATGAGCTCTGTCCCAAATCAGTTACTCCAATTCTTCTCTCTTTCTATAAAGTTCAAGAATCACTTAAACAAGGAGGGAAATCATAGAGAAAAATACTTAGGAATTTGTTGGCAAGTATCTTTGGAACTAGGACACAGTGTTTGACCCTCCAGGCTCTTTGCCTATAAAACTGCACACTTTGTGATCTCTTCTTGCCTTACTTCTGCCATGAGTTACATGTTCACGCTGTCTAGTCACCAAATAATACAGAATTGATAAGGTGTATAATATGGTTGGCTTCCATGGAAAACAAGATCATTGCTATAATGTACTACAGTCATTTGGGCCACATCTTGGAATTTATTTATTTCCTATCATCTGCAGTGACTGCAGCTGCCAATCAGGCTGCAAACACTGAGGATTATAGTTTATTCTCAATGTTAAATCTCATCAAATATCTGCTGAACATTAAAGTTTGCATCTGCTAAAGTGGAGTATAGACCACGAATGTATATGGTACTGGTTTTTTTTGTTTTTTAAGTACCACAAGACTGTTGTTTTTACTGCAGAAGAATACATACCTATTGCTCTGAACGTTTACCAGACAGTGTGTTAAATTATAGCAGGTTGTGAAACTGCAGCCCCCAGTGCTGCTATAAAAAGGATTTTTTTTTCACCCCCAAAATAAACCCTCTCAAGCCTTCTAGTAGGCATGTTTTTCTACTAAACCACAATCAAGCTTCATTGGATGCTTATGTTTAAGATGAAGATTGGCATAATGCATGGGTACACTATCTGAAAGCAAACATGCTTCTTGTTTCAGGAAAATTAATTGATAAACATCATGTGATTATTCATTTAATATATCTATAATAGTATGGTCGCACACACTCACTTCCTATAAATAGCCTGTAAGAGTGTGAGCAGTAAGGAGGGAACCACCCTTAGGGAAAATAAAACATCCACCCTAACTCCAAAGGAAGGATATGTGAGTGGCTTGAGGGACTTTGATCAAAATCAGCTGGGTCATTGTAAGGGAGGCATGTGTAAAGGATGGGCATGGGGATAGATTGAAAAGGGAGATGCAGAGAAGAGAGATGGGAATGAGGACAAGAAAGGACTGGAAGATTTACCTTTAAATCTGTCTGCTGTGAAGATGAAATAAATGATATGTTATGAGTATCTTGGCAAACCTGCCTGCTTTTGTTTATGGACTATCTGACAGAGTTTCACTGACCCAAACAGAAAAGGGGGTACTTTCACCATGCTAGCCAAAACTTTTTTCCTTTCCTCTTCCATAGGAAAAGGAACAATCTGCAACATAGCCATTCAGTACAACATTGCCTTGCAGTGACACACAATTGAAACATTCCCAACAGATGGCTATCCAAAAGACTCCACCATACTTCAAGGCAGTTCTTACCATCAGGAAGTTCTTCATAATGTTTAGATGGAATTTCTTTTCCACTGACTCCATAGGCTGCCAGTTTGTTTCCAGGCACAATTTAAAGTGCTAGTTATGACCTTTAAAGCCCTAAACTTTAAAGTAAGCTGCTCTGAGTCCCCTTGGGGAGAAGGGCAGGGTATAAATGCATGTAATAAATAAATAAATAAATAAATAAATAAATAAACAGTTCAGATCTCCTTGTATGAACCTGCTTGGGTCCTGAGATCTTCAGGAGAGGCTCTTCTCTCGATACCACCACCATCTCAAGCTCGTTTGGTGGGAATGAGAGAGCAGGTTTCCTTTCTTGGTGCCTGCCCCTTGACTCTGGAGCTCCATGCCCAGGGAAGCCAGAATGACTCTCCTTCAAGTGGCAGGCTAAAACCTTTTCATTCAGGCAGGCTTTAAGATCAAGTCAAGGGATGCCATAGTTTTAGCTTTGAACTGATTGGCTTGAGTCAGTTTTAAGGATTTGTATTGTTAATTTTTAATTAATACCATTGATGTTTAATTCTATTTTAATGTTTGTATATTTTTGTATTTTAAATTGTATTGAAATGCTTTTAATGTAAGCCACTGAGTCTCCTTTGAGAATAGAAAGAATATAAAATAATAATTATGATTCTGATTTTATACCCCACTTTTCATTGCTCTGTGTCCTAATTTGTGGAGAAAAGAAATGGTTTTTTCCACCATCTTGTAGGTCAGCTGTATTTCAGTTGCTCTTCCATGACAGAAAGATAGCACCAAAGGCTGGAATTTGTGTCACTGCAATTGATAACATTGTGGTTAGGTTGCCAGTTATTTCAATTTATTCTTAGTCCAGAACTTCCTATCCTTGGCTGCCTATTAACAGAAGGACAGTTGGGGTGGATGGAGGGGGTCACAATTTAAATAATCTACTAGGAACCCACTAGGGCAATCTACACTGGTGTTCAACACTACAACAACATTTCTGACACTACTGGGCTGTAACATGATGACAGCCCTTTTACTATTTATAATGGATTATGTCCTGTTTTTTCTTCTATTGTATGGGTCCATAGTGGTTAAACATGTTTTTAAAAGTAGTATTAAAATACCACTATCAGCATTTTTATTGTGCTCAATAGACCAGAATTTATATTAAAACTTAATTCCAAGCCTGAAAAAATCCCTAATGGCACATCAACATCATTTTAAAGCACTGGAATAGCCATAGGTACAGAAGCTATGATGAATATGTGATACTATTCAATAAGCAGGCAAATTACATTTATAAGAGAGAGAGAAACAGGCCAGTAGCACAGGAATCTGTCTTTTAATTCCAAACTGATTGCTAGCCATAATTGATGAAATGTTTGGATTTTGATTGATTGATTTTCCTTGTACCCACTACTTGGAAACACAAGATGGATCAAAGTAGTCACAGTGCTTGGGGAAAAAACTGGATCCATCTGGGTCATTGTCAGTTTTTTCATTCCCTTTTTCTGAAATAGTCATTGAAAATACCCCCTTGTCTCACCTTTGTAAATGGCTGGACCTAGACAGCTCCTGCAAAGCATCAAGCACAATAGCTTATTGGAAATGTAAGCGAATTCCCTTGTGGTATGGAGAGAAGTAGCTTCTGACAAATGGAAATGTCTGCCAGCAGATACATAAAATACCAAGAGAGCAGCTGATGGGCATCTATCAATGTTGTCTCATCCCTTGTGGGTGTGTGTGTGTGGAGAGAATGACAGAGTGGATGGGAAAATAGATAAAGCACTGTTTCAGGGGAGTAAAACTGAAGATCCTTAGAATAATACTTTGTAAATAAAAGAGAGGAAAAATAATAAATAGCTATACAGGCAGTCCCCAAGTTATGAACAACAGGTTCTGTAAGTTTGCTCATGAGTTTAATTTGTTTGTGAGTCAGAACAGGTATATTTTTAAGTAACTCCTCACTTTCTGTCCCTGAGATAATGGGATTTTGAAAAATGTAGCTTGTTGTGGAAACAAGGATTGATGGAATGTGTCCAGAGGAGGGCAACTAAAATGATCAAGGGTCTAGAGAACAAGCCCTATGAGGAGCAGCTTAAAGAACTGGGCATGTTTAGCCTGCAGAAGAGAAGGCTGAGAGGAGACATAATGAGAGCGATGTATAAATATGTGAGGGGAAGTCATAGCGAGGAGGGAGCAAGCTTGTTTTCTGCTGCCATGGAGACTAGGATGCGGAACAATGGCTTTAAACTACAGGAAAGAAGATTCCACCTGAACATCAGGAAGAACTTCCTAACTGTGAGAGCTGTTTGTCAGTGGAACTCTCTCTTCCGGACTGTGGTGGAGGCTCCTTCTTTGGAGTCTTTTAAGCAGATGCTGGATGGCCATCTGTCGGGGGTGCTTTGAATCCGATTTCCTGCTTCTTTGCAGGGGGTTGGACTGGATGGCCCATGAGGTCTCTTCCAACTCTACTATTCTATGATTCTACGTTAAAGCTTCAGTGGAGACACCTTTCTCCCATGATAACTCAGATAGATCTTCTGAGGCATGGAATTCAAATATGACTTAATATAAGTCATATAGGACACGAACAAATGCACTCTAGTAATGTAAATATGATGCAAAGGTAACTGATTTATGGAACTGCATTTCTATCCAGGGGTTATCCAGATGATAAAATAAACTCTGAGAATTCAGCACACATTATGTATGGTACATCCAAAATGTCAAAATAAAATTATAGCTTCATAATTCAAAATTAGTTGCGTAATTCTTCCCAGACATAGGTCTGAGCCTAGAGACACAAGATACGTCCTTTTCTTCACTCTTTTCATTTCAGAACTTTATGACTGTTTCTAGCTATGCTAGTCTTCTTTGAGCCTGAGTGCTGGGTAGTCCTACGGAACATTTAAATTACCATTGACCTCAGAAGATATGAAAAGAACCTTAATGTCGTCAAGTTATTTTAGCCTTTTAGCCTCTTATCATTTAGCATTTCTTATAGCTGGAGGTCATGTTGAGGAATGAACTCTCTTAATTAAGATATCTTAAATACATATGGATGAGTATACACTTGTATGATCCTAAGATGTCCATAAAGCAAATTAGAATGTAGATAAATATCTGGGCTAGATATATTCATGTTAATATCTGACAGCCTAAGAATTCGAGGGAAATACCTTCTGCAGCAAGCATGTGTCTAAGCATGTAATAAGAGAAACTGGTTTTGGTTGCTGGTTGATGCTCTTTTATATATTTCTATAATGTTGTTGTTTTAGTCTGTCTACATTGTTGAATTGCATTTTTATGTAATTACATTTTAACTGTGTCATTCGGGATTGGCTCCATGTAAGCTTCCTCGAGTCCCTTTGGGGAGATGGAGGCAGGTACAAAAATAAAGTAGTTGTTATTAATAATAATGATTATTATTATTTCTATTACTACTACTATTATTATTATTACATGGGTCAGGGAGGGAAGGGCAGAATGAATTGCACCCTTCAATAAGCATTCTGTCCCTCCATGATATTTTCCTTCAGCCCCCCCCCCCCCAATTTCTAGCATTGCAGAAAGTGAGACATTGAGAAAACATTTATACCTAACATCTTTGTATTTGCTTTGTTTGGATTCCTTTGGATATTTTCTGTGTCCCTTTTATTTAGATGCCCAAAATGATAATAAATACTCAAATGAGGTTTTAGTTTATTGCAATGCTAGAAATATGGAGACTGGAGGAAAATGCCAGAATTCTTATTTTGGAGAGGTAATTGCCTGATTTTGCCTCCCCTGCAGCTAACTCCTGGCAAATTGAAATGCAAGTTATTTGGGATTGTTTTGTGCCTTGTAGATTTGATATTGTTGTGAACAGTTGCCCACTGAGAAGATAGATAGATGGACACTGTGGGCCTATTTCTTCTTATACATCTAAGCTAATCTTTCATGATATCCCATTAGTATTCCTATATCAACTAACTAGGACATATTCCTTGCCATTATTCTTTAACAAAAACCTTTTGCGTGGGCAGGGGGACTCACCTCCCCTCGTCAAACCAAGGAAGACACGAACACATGGTTGGGTTAAAAACTGGCCACAACTAATTTATTGACAACAATAACAAAAAGGGTTGGCAGCCCATGCATGGGGCCTGGATCTAAAATTGGTCAGCCTGAATGCTGACCGATGCAAGCATGCCAGCGTGCAGCCGGGTAAAAACCAAGCCAGCGTTACCCCGCACCACTGGCAAATAGGGTACTCCCCCGCCTCCAATAGGGGGGGCCAATCCAGGGCCCATGCCAAACGCCAAAAGAAGGAGTGACTCGGGCCAGCCTAGGGGTCGCCTTAAAAGAGGGTGACCCCAGCCAATAGCCCTTGGTCCCAGGCCAATGGCTGGAATGGAGGGGCAGGATGCTGATTGGCTGGCTGCCCCTCAGTGGTGGGAAATGTTCCCGCTGAGTGAGGGGGCTTCTGGGAGAGAGAAGCCCCCTGCCATCTTGAGTGGGCGCCCTCACCCTGCAACTTGCACGCCCGTTAAGTCGGGTGCTGTCTTTGTACCAAAGACGGAAATAACATGGGAGGAATACTATTAGAGACCTTGTCTCACATGCTGCCAGAATCACCATGAATCACGGTTATATTGGCAGTGCCCGCCTGGGAACATGGAGACCTGTTGCTTCTTCCCTACCTCATTACATGAGGAGAAGCCAGTATAAGCTGACTCAATCCATTTTTCCCAATTGAAAGATGGGGAGATTTGTGTTGTCCACTGCTGGCAATTTTTTAGCAGGGTTTTTTTTTTCCAGTTCAGCTATGGAGCCACCCCAGAAGTACTTTTTTGGAATGTGATGGGAGCTGGTGGGCTCCATGGCTGAAGTAGAAAAAACCCATCACCACTGCTGAATTTTGGACTGTATGAAGATGTCCTGAGTTCCGGCTCCACAAAACAGAAAATTTTATTTATTTATTTATTTATTTACAGTATTTATATTCCACCCTTCTCACCCCAAAGGGGACTCAGGGCGGATCACATTATACATATACAGGGCAAACATTCAATGCCCATAAACACATCAAACAGAGACAGACAGACAGACAGACGCAGAGGCAATTTAACCTTCTCCTGAGGGGATGTTCAATTCTGGCCACAGGGGGAGCAGCTGCTTCATCATCCACTCTGATGGCTCTTCCTCACTTCCTCATTCCAATGTTGTAAATTAGTTAAACTTGCCTCCCCACTTTTATAAGTGGTACCTTATTTCCTACTTGATAGATGCAACTATCTTTCGGGTTGCTAGGTCAGCAACGAGCAAGGGCTATATTTTATTTTTAATTGACGGGTGCTCACTCCGCCACGGGCTGGCCTCAAACTCATGAGTGATTTATTGCAGCAGCTACTCACCAGCCTGTGCCACAGCCCGGCGGTGTTGTTCAACACTGCTTTATAGCTCCCTAAATTATTCATGCTTTGTCATATTATCTATTTAATCAACACAGAAAGGAATATTTAGTGAGTCCTGTATTATAGTTTCCAGCAGGTTGCACATCCATTAATGTGTTGACAGCGATACTATGAACTATGATATGATGCATCAGTGTGCTAGTTCTGATTAAAGGATTTTGTAGCCACTGGATGTAGAACAGGGAGCATGAATATGGGGCTCTCTATATGAAACCTTGACTTTAAAAGGAGGAGGGGTCTCTATTTTCTTCTGTGGAAGAAGTGGTGCCTATGCTCTATAGATCTGGATGAATTGTAATAAGTGAATATCACTATCCATGACTATATTATTAGAGGAAAATATAGGGATTATCTTGAAGGTCAATAACTATTATTTCAGACAGAAATATCACTTCCTTCTCATAACCTCTTACTTATCAGCCAAACTGTTAGTTGCTGCATTGCAAAATTCCTCCATCCTGATTGTAGATCTGTGGTTTTATATCTGTACCTTGAATGAGGATCTTATAGTGTGCTACTACATAACCGGAGGTCAACATAACTACTTTGTGCACTTAGGTGATATGTGTATGTACAGATATAAATTTAAAAGAAAAGAAAAAACTCAAAGCTAAGTCACGTTCTAGAATGGCACTGTATGAGAGCAAACGCAAACTCTGCAGCTCAGATTCTGTCAACTGTTAAATATGTGATCCCACAGATTTAAATTATAGAATTAGTTTGTTTTAACTTTCCAGCTGAAAGTAATGGTACTGAAATATGTATCACTTGCGCTGACTTACATTGAAGAATAAATGTTATAATCATGATTTAATTAAAGGTATAATTTGATCTTATATTATAGTTTTATGTAATGTGTTCAAATTGTTGTCATTTCACAGTTGTGCACAGTTTCCATTGTCAAAGCAGAGAGTTGCAAATCTCTCTTCAAGTTACTCTTATGATTTTGCAACATTTCTCTACGATTTAAATCTTTAATCCTGTAAATTGTGTATACTTTTTAAAAAAGAATTGAAAAAATCCATATTTATAAGCTTTAAAAGATGTATACATTTTTGCGACACCCTGTAGATATATACAATTGATGTCATGCACTGCTTGTCTGGTCAGGGAAGTACTCTCTATCCGTCATAACGGGACAGTTTATTTCCTGTTGCCAACAAAATTCCAGCTAATGCACAATAAGAACAATCATGGGCAGTTTAATTGTAACTTATGAGTAAGAGCCTCCATCATGAATTTTGCTGTACAGTACTCTCAAGACAATAGCATAGAAACTGGAGTTTGTGTTGCTCCAGCTGGGACAGTAACAGAACTACATACAACTCTGGCACTGTACGAGATCAAACAGTGGAAAAATTATTCACTCCCCTGACATGATTAGAATTTATTTTAGTATAATACTAAAAGCAATACTACGGTAGATACCAGCTAGGGTCCTAATATTTGCCCTTGCTTAATATATGCACTATAAAAGACAATGACAATGGCATTACAGAGATTCTGCAATGAAGACAGAGAGCCTGGCAATGAAATATTAATCGACAAATGCTTATAGATAGACTTCCAATTAGAAATAGAATGAGGATTACATAGCTAGGAAATAAAATAATGATTAGGAACAGAGCTCAGAAAAGATTTTTTTTTAATTGGACTACAGCTCCCAAAATTCTATCAGCTCTTTAAAAAGTATTTTCCCCTCAAGCTTGAGTTAGGGAGACACTGAGACTTTTACCAAATCAGATCATTAGTCCTTCCAGCTCAGGGCTGTATACACTGACTCATAGAAACTCTGTGGGGATTGTAACGAAATAGTTTGGTAAGAAAAAAAAGTATGAGCACAGTTGAGAGCTGGAATTGTTAGGTTATGCTGCTGTAAAATCACCCTATCCTAAGACAAAGTGCATCAATTTCTTTTTAAAAGCAAACAACAATAAAAAATTCACTCAAAAGAAGTGTGTTTTGATAACAGAGGATG
Organism: Anolis carolinensis; assembly: GCF_035594765.1. Lineage (NCBI taxonomy): Eukaryota > Metazoa > Chordata > Lepidosauria > Squamata > Anolidae > Anolis > Anolis carolinensis. The sequence continues at coordinate 91,538,498 of NC_085841.1, read as the reverse complement.
ATTTATTGCTAATATTTATCATCATGAAGTGAGCAGCCTTTCCTCCCCAGAATCTGTTTTACTTGGATTGGTTCAAGAGTTTCTGCAGCTGTCAGCTGTGCCTGAATTTCTTCGGGACATAATCAGTGAAAGGACGATGGTCACCAATTGGATGGAAACTCTCCAGTTATAAATAAGGAGACAGCTGTGTCAACTCTAGACACAAGTCCATATGTGCCCCTCAGCATCTCTGAAGGAGAGAGATCCAGGTGGCAGCAAAAAACAAAACAAAACCCAAGCACCTTATTGATGCACATTACTCAATACCTAGATAGCAACACCAAAACATTGCTGGCCACGAAGACTGAGGATTTCTTGAAGGGACAGAATATCAGAGCTATGGCAACAGCAACTAAGGCTGTACAAACCCCAATATCAATGAAAATTGGGTTGATTTAGATTGATTTGTACATGCTATGGATCAAATTGGCCCATGTTAGTTCTAGGTCAGAAACGCACTGCACAGAGTGCTTCAGACTAATCTGTGTAACCAGTCATGAAAAGTATGAAAAAAGCTAATATGTTTTCAGCAGGAACATATAAGGAAAACGTCAAAGTGGTGTGAAGGGTGGAGAGGAGCTGTGCTTTGCTCATGGTTGGCTCTAACATGCATTGACAGCTCTGTCGGTACTCACCAATCACAGTGCTTATGGCATCCTAAAGTGGTGTTGAATCAAGTAGATTTTCAGACTGAAGCAGGACTTAAACAGGGTTATTGAGAAGTAGTAGTAATGGAGAAAGTGGTTAATGCAATTTTTCCTCAAAGTAGTTTCAAATGTACATGGAAGGAAATCACATGATGTTATTGTGTGCTTTCTAATTGTTTTGGGCTTATGATGACCCTATAGTGAACTTGGCTAATAGTGTATGACTCATCCAAGATCAACCATTGGCTGAGATCCTGCAACAGAAGGTATGATCACTGACATGATCCACACTCACATTAGGGAATTGTGAAGATATACATATGGGCCATGATGCAAGAAGTCCCGTTGTTTGTCGCAGGCTCCCATTGAACCAGGACATGTACATTTGGATTACCGCACAATGCCTATGTGCTTCTGGCTCCAATATGCAATGCTCCTGGTGACATCTCTATGTATCTATTGTACGCAGTCATTCTTAAAAAGAGGATATATAATACTTCTGAAAATCAGGCATGCTTGAAGAATTTAAAAACTGGCATTGCTGAATCTGTGGCATGGGAAATTTACCAGGAAGACTGGAGTGAAGGCACGTTCAAAGTTATGTGTGCGTTTCAGTAATATTTATTAAGTGTCCCTGTTGGTAACTCATTTCCATATGAAATTGGTCTCTTTTTTTCTTTTGATCTGCACAGTTCAAATTATTCTATCTGCTTTTTTGCAGCCAGATCAAACAGTGGAGCGATAACAATAGTGTGTTGTGACAGAGTTGCTGAGGGAATCTCATTTGAAAAATATATATTTCAAGCTGTATTCCCCTTGTGCAATTGGATCACTTTAGACCAGAGCAACACCAGATTGTCTACACTGTGTTGTGAAAAGAATTAAGGGTTTTTCAAATGGATCATTGAGAAATAAAGGTCACATTGAGAAGCTGTAAATGCATGTCAAGCTCAATGACCCTTGTTTAATATAAAAAGAATATAGATAGCCCCAAGATTAGTCTGTAAAAATATAGAGGCTTCCTTGCAAGGCTTACCGCTATGCTGTGCAGTGACCCACCAAGACCAGGTTATTGAATTCTACTAATCCCCCTCACCAATAGTTGATGAAAATAAAAGTACTTTTTGGCTTTATGTGGACCACTATTAATATAACAGAAGATTATGCCTGATATCAACTACGCCCTCAAAGCTGTGATTTACATGAATGAAATGGAAGGTCTCATTGCTTCAATCAGGATATGTTATACACGTATGTAATCAAGGAGATCTCAACAGCTACATGAATGGTTTGGGATCTTGATTGGATTCATGAATTCTGATATTTTGTTTGGAAGATACAAACAAAAATGTCAGGAAATGTTGACACATAATGTGTCTTATTACCTGCATATATGACACTGTTTTGAAGATCACATTGTTCTCCCCATTTCTAGAAATATGGAATTAAACTGTAAACTGGGGGGTGAGTTGCTTTTAAAAAGAAGGACCATGTATCTTTGAAAGAGGTTCTGCTGATCTAGTACATTCTCTGGTTGCATTCATTTTGAATGGGGGGGAAACACCTTATGTGACAGAAGAGTTGAGGAAGATTTTAGATTGGTTAAATTACTATAGTGCCAATACATTAAGGTTTTTGAGGTGGTTTTTTGAGGCAGCAATGCCATTCTATGATCCCCAGGACATTACAGTTGTTAGTAGTCATTCTAAAAAAACCAAGGAGGCTTTACAGAAAAGAGGGTCAGTCATTTGGGGAACAGCTTCAAGATTTCTAAGTTAGCTGTTGTTGCTAATTGCCATCAAATCTGCTTCAACTTATGTGGACATTTTGAATAAGAGACCTCCAAAATAGTATGTCATCAAGAGCCCTTTTCAGGTCTCGCAAATGTAAGGTTGTGGCTTGGTTGAATCTATCAATTTATGGTGAGGGTTTCCTCTTTTCCTATTGCCTTTTTTCTTACCTAGCATTATCATATTTTCTAGTGAGCCACATGTTCTCTCAATATGTGGAAACTAAGAGCATCTCAGTTGAGTTATTTTGGCTTCACAGTTCCAACTTGATTTCATCTCAGGCCTATTTACGTATTTGTCTTTTTGGCAATCCATGGTATCTGTAGATCTCTTCTCAAACATATTTCAGTAGGTTGATTTTCTTTCTACCAGCTTTCTTCACAGTCTATATATACTCGTAGAAATTGAAAATACAACAGCAATGATATTATGAACTACAAAAACATATCTTACCTAGCCTTTTCAGTGTTGTGGTATTTATCATATGTATGCCAACCATGAAGGAGCCCCGGTGGCAAAGTGTGTTAAAGCACTGAGCTGCTGAACTTGCAGACCGAAAGGTCCCAGAGGGTCAAACTCCGGGAGTGGCCGCTGTTAGCTCCAGCATCTGCTAACCTAGCAGTTCGAAAACGTGCCAATGTGAGTAGATCAATAGGTACCACTCCGGCAGGAAGGCAATGGCGCTCCATGCAGTCATGCCGGCCACATGACCTTGGAGGTGTCTACGGACAATGCCGGCTCTTCAGTTTAGAAATGAAGATGAGCACCAACCCCCAAAGTCAGACATGACTGGACTTTACTTTTACCTTATGCCAACCATAACAGAGGAGGAATACTTTCAAAAAATAATAATAGCCACTTTCAGTGCACTGTGTCAGACTCGAGTTCATTTCAATTCTTCTCCTCTGCCAGCCATTAGGGTGCTCATTCTGGTATGATGAAATGGCCCACACTTCTCTGTCCATCAAGTAGCACTGTCTTCTTATCCTGCCTCCCACCTACCCCCCATGCTCAAGCTGCCATTCCTGTACCTGCTAAAATACAAGTGAGATGAGCTACTCTGATATTAAAAACACATTGCTTAGTTGTGACAAGCCCTGACTGAACTAAAGCTCTGACTTCATATAATAACAGACTGAATGTAGGATTTCCATATTAATGGCATGCCTTGAGGTATTGGACTGTCACTTTGTTTCTTCTGCTTATGAGAAAAGACCAGTAATAGCACCATTGGCCTGAAATAATTGCCATTTAAGTATGCTTTGGCTGAAAGTTCATTTTCTTGCCAACAGATGCCTGGAGCTCCGATGGCTTTGATTATAATTGCCTTAAACATGTTTTAAATCAGGGTAAGAGGGGGAAAATGAAGCACAGATATGGTAGCACATCCTATGAATTTCACACCCATAGCCCTATCCTATATTAGAAGTGTGGCTTTTCTGCATTCTTAAACACATGAATAGAACATCTATGCTGTAAAAATAATTCATTACAGTTTGTGTGTGCAATACAGGAGCATGGCTGTGATAATTTTTCTCTTTACATTTTTTGATTGGTGAGCAACCAAAGTTCTCTAGAAGGTAAACTTACAACATAATAAACAAAACAATGAAAGGGTGATAACAAAAGCAGTACATAATAAAACCAGAATAAAGTCTACTTTAAAAAGTAAAAACAATATAGTTTGTAATAAAATAAGCCACAGAGATTTAAAAGCATTAAAATGGTTCTGGGGTATTAAGCAGGTTGTTATCTCATGTGGCAAATAACATAATGCAGATTCTAGGTGAGTCTCTGTTGAAAGTCGATTTCACAATATAAGACACTATTACTGAAAAGGCCTCATTCTTGTAACTATCTACACTGAATCATTTCATGGGGCACCTGGAGTAGGGCCTCACATTATTACTTTAAGGTCACAGTAGGTAGATATGCAATGATACAATCTTGGCCAATTTAGGGATTTAAAGAATGAAATCAGTACTTTGAATTAGGACCAAAATAGATTGACAAACACCTAAAGACTGTAAGAAGACTGAAAACTAGTGGAGTAGTATCTGTAGTTTATTTCAGGTACCCAAAACATGTAAATATTCAAGATATTCGGAATATTCAAGACATTCAAAATATTCAAGATTGATAAAGGAGATTGATTATTTATAGACTACAGCAACACTGTTGTAACTGCGCCTTCGGAGATTATGGTTGATGGTGATGGGATTAGAAGAGGAAGAAAAAACCCTCGTGATGAGGGTTCATTGGAGGAGTTGCGCAGGAAATGAATTAGAGAGCTCAATGGGGAATCTTCTGAGGAAGATTCAGATGGGGAGTTTGGGGAAGAAATGGATGCTGAGGAACAGGTGGTGGCTGGGGAAGTGGGCACTGAATGGGCACAGCCACCGGAGATGTCTGGGGATTTGGGGCCTATGGATACTACTGAACCTGGGGTGTCTGCAGGGGCAGATCCCACTTGGGATGCTTGGAGAAGGGAGGATGGTTCTTTAAGTGTTCATGGGGCTAAGTATGGGCAGGATGATTGGGACTCCGACGAACTATTAGGCACTCCTGATCCACGAGCCCTAGCTGTGTGGAGTTCGGACTCTGAGTAAGATCTGGGACACCTGGTGTCTGGGTGTGAGTGTTTGGTCACCCAAGAGGAAGGGGAATAAAATGGGAATGTTTGGCCACTTCACTTTGCGTGTGGCAAGGTGTTGCTGAGGCGCCATTGGGATTTCTGTGCATTCATGAAGACTGGACTTGGACTGTGCTTCTGATCTGCTGTTACCATCGTTGCTTGGCTCTTTGTGCCTTTTCGTGGACCTGGTTTTGATGACTGCACCCTCTTCGGACCCTGGATTGGAATTTGACCTTGCTTCCGTCTTCGCCCTTTGATTGACGAGTACTCTCGGTTTTTGACTACTGGCTTGCCCTCTGGATTTCGCTGCTGCCTCCTGACCTGACCTTGGATCCTCCTGATGACATCTCTTCACCTTCCTCTTGGAGCTCTTGGCTTTATCTGCACCGTGGAAACAGTTTACTGCATTTCTAGTTTGTTTGCTTTCAGACCAGTTTGGTGTTTTCTTTTGGGAACTGTCTCTTTAAATCCACAAAGCCGGCTGACTGTTACAGAAAGGGCTTGGACCCAAAAAGTGCCTTTTGTACTAAGTTTGTTTAGCCTTGTTTTGTCCTGCTTGGAGTTCCGGATTTCTGCTACTCATTGCAGCTTTTGGAAGGTTTCAAGTTCTTGTTTATTTTGCCTATTTTTTAGTAGTCAACTCAATTTGTTTTCTAAGCTGAACTGAAGCGTCTTTTTAGTTTTATTTGACTGCCTGCGTGGATAAACAGCTGGGCTTGTTAAGACATACTTTTGAGTTATATTTTTGTTTGGACTTTTCTTGAAACATTGATAGTGAAGTGTTTCAAGATATCTTCTGTGTTTATGTTTACTTTTTGGCTTATTTCCTGAATAAACTCTGTTTTGTTCGTTAATTGGCGTCTGACTCTTGACAACACTTAGTCCTCATGTTCATATCAGTGCTACATAAGTTTTCAAGATGCAACTAGAACAGACCAATTTCTCTTTTGCCCCCTCACCAAGACCTTGGTAATGCATATCAAGCCCCCACCTTGCCCCAAATCCCAATATGGATCTTCAATATGAAAAGTTTTGGTTTGGTGAACCTGGCATCCAGAATCAGTACCAAGGGTCTAAATATTAAGCTATTAAGGAAATTAAGAACCTTTCATTTGAGGGAAGAACCAGAAGAAGAAAAAAGCTGTAAAATATCTAAGCACATTTCATCTCAACTGGACTATTAGCCATGTGTTAAGAAACTCGGCATACTACTATCTGAGGCCAACATTACCAACAGCCACCTGTTTTTTTGATGCCTTACTTGGGGATCTTCAGAGCCAAGGCTGTGCATCTTTTTGAAGGTACTTCCTATACCATCTCTTCCACTTTTTCTTTAAAGAAATAAGAGACCTGCTGCAGGAAGTGATTCCTAAGTGACCATCTCCAACTCTGGTGATGGCAGGCACAGGTCATCACTACTAGAACAGAGATCCTCATTACTATTCAGTTTGACCACCACTCTTCTACTTGGGTACATCCTCATATGAGCAGTGAGACTGTCAAACAACTCATGCATTAGCCCATTGGACAATGATCCTATAGCTAGCAGGAGCAAAGATTTCATGTGTGACTTTGACCACACTTTAGATGACCACAAAGTGTCCCCCAAAACATCCCAGCCCCATAAAAATTTAGTTGGCATGGCTTGGGAAAATTTGATCTTTAAAATTGGTTAGAAAGCCCTTTATGTATGAAAACATGTAAAAATGCTCCCACGTCACCTATAAGCACACCACATAACCTTATAGCATCTCCAAATACCTGTTTTCTTCAGCAGTCTCTCTCAAAATGGCAACAGAAAGACATATGTCTTCACTCCCTGATGCAATTCTGTGATGATTTGTAGAGGAAAATGGAGATAGTTGAGGTATTGGACTGTTGCTGGAGGAGCTTGCCGCCTCACTGCCCCACTTGCTCATCCCTGCCCCATAGAATACTGGCCTTGGTTTTAGAGAAGAAAACGGTAACATAATTATGGTGTATCTAATTATAATTATGCCACAGCTTATGGAGGGCATTTCCCAGATTTGACTGCTTCCATTTGTACTGTGGCCCAACAATTTAGCATCACAATCTTGCTAAGGTCATCAAAAGTAAAAGTTTTGCTGCAATTTAAAAACTGATTTTTAAAAAAGAGCTTTCATGAATTACAGATGATCACATTTTTGTGTGTGTGTGTGTGTGTGTGCGTGTGTGTGTGTGTGTGTGTGTGTGTGTGTGTGTGTGTGTGTATATATATATATATATATATATATATATATATATATATATATGTTTTAGAAGTAAGTAAACATATTTTGAATTTCTTAATAGCAGTACAACATTTATTATTGTAAAAGCAAACTGGCTTTCTAAAGAAGGAGCAAACAGGAGATTCTTCAATGTCTTGCTGCATCAGCAAAATAAATGCTTAGGATGCAGCTTGCCAACAACTGCACCAATGCAACATCAGAGCCATGATGTTACATCAGCATTATACCAGCTCTGTAAGCAGAGATAATGGGAAAGATTTTGTAGCAGGCATTTCTAACACATCTCTATAGTTTCCTTGAGTTAAAAAGACAATAGGTCAGACAAATGGTCCTTTCTATATACAGTGTTCTCTCACTAGTCTCAGGGGTTATGATCCAGGACCTCCCACAATAAGTGAAAATCTGCAAAGTAGGGACACTATATTTATTTTAATAAATATAGCATCCCTCCCTCCCTCTCTCCCTCTTTTAATGTACTGTACTGTATTCCTTCTTGTTCACTGAGGCGATGAGGCGCAGGCGGGGCCTACTGGTGCTGCCTGCGAGTGGCTGAGGAGGACAGTGCAGGACAGGCCACATGCCTGGGCCCTTTTGTGCCTGCGAGGGAGTGCGGGCCGTATGAAGAAACCCACAAAACAGTGAATCCGCAATAAGCGAAGGAACACTGTATCTACTTTTCATATTTTTAAAATAATCTAATCAAAGTAAAAGCTTTGACTCTAATAGCAGTGTATTACAATAAAATCATTTTATTGTTGTTTTAATAATACTGTAGCAAAGGAGCCAGCATGGTACATGGGTTTGAGTGTTGGACAGATGACATGGAATCCTTAGCAAGACAAAACAGTTACGATGTAATGGGCATACAATAGAGTCTCACTTATCCAAGACTCACTTACCCAAGGTTCTGGATTATCCAAGCCATTTTTGTAGTCAATGTTTTCAATATATCATATTTTGGTGCTAAATTCGTAAATACAGTAATTACAACATAACATTACTGCGCATTGAACTACTTTCTGTCAAATTTGTTGTATAACATGATGTTTTGGTCTTAGCTTGTAAAATCATAACCTAATTTGATGTTTAATAGGTTTTTCCTTAATCCCTCCTTATTATCCAAGATACTTGCTTATCCAAGGTTCTGCCGGCCCATTTAGCTTGGATAAGTGAGACTCTACTGTAACTGAAAGCTGGTGGGATGAGTCCTATAATTGGAATGTAGCAATGGAAAGGTATAACCTATTTCAGAGAAATAGAACAAACAGGATTAGGGGTGGAGTAGCATTATATGTCAAAAGTATTTACACCTGTGAAGAGATGTAAGACTTCAATTTTGGAAACCATATTGAGAGCATCTGGGTAAGAATTAAGGGAACAAAGACTGAAGAAGATGTAGTTGGGGGGATTTCAGCTACTCTGATATTTGTTGGAAAACAAACTTTGCTGAGAGTAAAGTCCAACAAATTCCTCACTTGCTTTGCAGACAATTTTATTGTCCAGGTGGTAGAAGAGGCAACAAGGGGATCAGCTGTTCTGGATCTGATCCTAAATAACACTGAGGGTCTGGTCTATGGAGTGGAAATAGTGGGATCCTTGCGAGTGACTATGTGCTCCTGGAGCTTATTATACAAAGGAAGGGTGAAACCTCATCTGGAATACTGTGTCCAATTCTGCACACCACAGTTTAAAAGAGATATTGACAAGCTGGAAGGTGTCCATAGGAGGTCAACTAAAAAGGTCTGGAGACCATGTCCTATGAGGAGTGTCTTAAAGAGTTGGGTATGTTTAGCCTCCAGAAGAGAAGGTTGAGAAGAGGCATGATAGCCATGTATAAATATGTGGAAAGAAGAGGGATCAGAATTGTTTTCTACTGCCCTGGAAACTAGGACTAGGAGCAATGGTTTCAAATTACAAGAAAGGAGATTCCACCTGAACAGTAGGAAGAATTTCCTGACTGTAAGAGCTGTTCACCAGTGGAACACTCTGCCTCGGAGTGTAGTGTAAGTTCTTTATTTGGAGGCTTTTAAACAGAGGTTAGATGGACACCTGTTGGAGGTGTTTTGATTGTGCTTTTCCTGCATGGCAGGGGGTTGGACTAGATGGCCCATGTGGTCTCCTCCAACTCTATTATTATATGATTTTAAAAGCATGCGTAATAGTCGAAGACATTGGCACAAATAATCTAGAAACTAGCACAGCCCACATACATGCATATACACACACACACTGGGCCACAATCTACAAAATGTGGCAATGAATTTACCATATTGAAGGAAAGTGCACAACATTTGTTGCTCTTTTTGCAGCAATCTGTTTTTGATTAACAACAAACCAACCTAAAACTTTACTTTCACACCAGTATCTATGATATCAGCTGTAATCATGGTCCTTTCAGTGACTTATGGAGTTTCAGAGGTAGGAGGAAAAAGCAAGAGCAATAACCTAGGGGAAAATCTGGCTCAGGGAACCCCTATTGTTAGCATTGTTGGGCCCTTCCAAACAGGGCCAAATCCTGGGAGTTCCTTCCAAGATTCAGGCCCCACACCCACCTCAAATCCCAGGTTTTCCCTTGGAGGTGGTGGCTACATGCCCTCCCGGGGTAACCAGAGATTGACCCGGGAGAGCAGCCAGCCAGACCCCAGCCCCACTTACCCTCAAAAATACCTGAGGAGCCTGGCTGCAATCCTCCCTGTGATGGCACGCCTGGGAAAAAGAAACTATATGTCTGGCTGCCCGGTGGCTATCGGTTTACCCTCTGGTTGTACTTCAAACCTTTAAAATAAATACTCTTGAGACTGGATAAAGTTAACCAAAATATGTTTATTGAACAAAGGCAATGTTAACTTCAGTCAGGATTCTTGAATAATGAATCAAAATAACATATAACAGAAACGAAGTGCATTGATTGAGCTTAGTCACACAGGAAATAAACTCTTTGTTGTATCTGAAATAATATGAGGTAAAATATTTGACTGTAACTGTGGTAAGTCACTTGGTTATTAGTACAAAACAGAATGAAGATGGCAAAGTACAAAATTATAATGAAGTACACTTTGCTTTAATGTTGTGAGACAAAACACTCCAAATTATAATGAAATAGAACTACAGTAGAGTCTCACTTATCCAACATAAACGGGCTGGCAGAATGTTGGATAAGCGAATATGTTGGATAATAAGGAGGCATTAAGGAAAAGCCTATTAAACATCAAATTAGGTTATGATTTTACAAATGAAGCACCAAAATATCATGTTATAAAACAAATTTGGTAGAAAAAGTAGTTCAATACGCAGTAATGCTATGTAGTAATTACTGTATTTATGAATTTAGCACCAAAATATCACGCTATATTGAAAACATTGACTACAAAAATGTGTTGGATAATCCAGAACGTTGGATAAGCGAGTGTTGGGTAAGTGAGACTCTACTGTATTTTGATTGTAAATGGAGGCTGTAGTGAAAAGTACAAGGCTTTGCTGTTGGTAAGTAAGCTGAGATGGCTATATAATATGAACTAGATTATTAAGGAAAGGTATAAACTAATAATGATGAAAAACTGAACTAATAATAGTAAAATACTCTAGGCTTTGTGGTATGTACTCTGAACTGTATTGGCTATAATATCTTTAAGGTAAATACTCAACTAAAATGGCTATAAGGTAGGTACACAAGGCTATAAAGTAAAATACTCTTGGCTATGAGGAATAACTATGCTGGTAAATACAGGGCTGTGGTGAAGTACACAAAGCTTTAATATCTATATGGTAAATACTGGACTATAGGTAAAGTACTCTAGGCTATGGTGGTATAGAACACAATTTAGGCTTTAGGTAAGTACTGAACTTTGCTATGGTGTGGTAAGTACATGCTATAGATTACCTGTTTTGGATTGCCAGTCCAAAAGAACCCAGACAATTTTCTGGCCTAACTTCTAGAAGCTCTGAAATAGAATGCCAAAAAGGGAGGGAAACCTCTAAGATGAGCTCTGAGGCTGCAGAGCTGAACCAACTCGCCCTGGCCTGCAGGGGGGTTTTAAGCTCCACCCCTAAATTAAGTGCAAATGGAACAGTCCACCAAAGGGAAGCTAAACCAGGAAATGAACAGAGAAGAGAAAAAGCTGAGTGAAGACATCACACTCCCTCTCCCACCCAACCTCCCAACGCTTCATTTTAACATGCCAGGAGCTTTTGCCAGAGGGGCATGAGCATGCAGCCAAGCCCCTCGGGTAGGTTTGGGAGGTAAATGGGGGGCTGAGAGGAGAAGGTTAGGGTGCCATCCCACTACTTCAGACTCTTGGATCCCAAAAAACCAGGACTGCAGTGGGGATTGATTGAGGAGTCAGTCCCCACAGGGCCCACACCTGGAAGGAGGTCCTCCAGGTCAGTCGCTTGGCCAATCGGGGCATAGGGTGGCAACCTGTGCTCGACGGGGTCGCACTCCCCCTGAAGACACAGGTCCGCAATTTAGGAGTCCTTCTGAATTCATCGCTGACGCTTGATGTTCAGGTGTCGGCAGTGGCTGGGAGTGGCTTTGCACAACTAAAAATTGTACGCCAACTGCGACTGTACTTCGTGAAGTCTGACTTGGCCATGGTGGTCCATACCCTAGTTACCTCCAGGATGGATTATTGCAATGCACTATATGTGGGACTGCCCGGAAACTAGTTAGTCCAACGATGTCAGGACCCAGGCTGCAGAGCACCAATAACCATACACAGAGGCCAGAATCTATCTAATATCTTTATTGAAGGAATATATAAAGTTAATAAAAACAAGTGTAGAAAATAGTCCAGAATTAGACCTTTCAGGAAAGGTCAGAATTAGTCCAAAAAAGCAATGTCCAATAAGAACTATTAAGGTCCAAAGTTGTAATCCAATAACCGAAACACTCACTTTGCCAAGCAAAGTGAGGGGAGATGACAAGGTCCTTTAGTCCATGAAACTTGAGCGAGGCTAGGAAATAACTTGATACTTGAAACAAGGCTTGAACGTGGAACAGGGTAACTAAGAACAAGAACAAGGTCCGTGGAATAACTTGATAGAATCCGTGGAACAAGGCAAAGATTGATCCTGGGAAACAAGGCAAAGTCCGTAGATAACAAAGGCTGGGAAGCAAGGCGAAGGCTGGATAGCAAGGCAAGGCTTGAGCAGGAGCGAGGCTTGAATCGGAGCGCGCTGTCCAGACACAACTCGCTCCGTAGGCTGACGAATTGACTCCGCGAAGTTACTACGCGGGTAAAACACCTAAATAGAGTCTAACTTTCCCGCCGAAGCAGTTCTCTGGGAATCAGAACCGAAAGCTAAACTCTGAGACCAGATGTGAGACTCCCCAAAGATTCTCACGAGAAGCAGTCTTAATTGGCCACATTCTTAGCTGCAATCCTCGCACTCCTGCGCGAAGCTGATTCCAAACTTCTCTGTTGTTTACAAAACTCCCGGCGCAAGAACACGGGAGAAGTAGGCTCTGGGCTTGTTTGACATACTTCTGGGAGACAACTTTCTTGCAGGTGCAAGGTTCCCAGATCTGCCTGGGAAAGATCTGGCTGAGAAGAATCCAGTTCAGACTGGGAAGGTAAAAAACCCAAGTTTTCGTCTTCATCAGGAATTACAATGTCCTGAGCAGGACTACAAGGCCCATGGGTCATCACACTATCCCCCTCCTCAAGGCCCCTCCCAAACTGGGGCCCTCTCCCCGAGGCGCGAGGTCGCGGTTTGGTGGGATAGGTCTGATGAAAGCGACGGGTTAGATCAGGAGCATGGACTGTGGAGGCGTCTTCCCAAGAGCGTTCCTCAGGGCCAAAACCCACCCAGTCAATGAGATATTGTAGGCGGCGGCGGTGAAAGCGAGAATCCAAAATGTCCTCAACCTCGAACTCCTCCTCCCCATTCATCAAAACAGGAGGGGGGGCTGGTTGGTCTGTATCAGGTCGCACACCATCCGCCGGAAGGAGCAGGGAACGGTGAAACACTGGGTGAATGCGCATTGAACGCGGAAGTTGGAGTTTGAAAGTCACGGGGTTTAATTGCGCCACCACTGGATAGGGGCCAATGAAACGGGCATCTAACTTCCGGCAAGGGCGGTGGGAGGGCAGGAAGCGAGTGGACAGAAAAACCCGATCTCCTACCTTGATTTCGGGGCCCGGCTGGCGATGTTTGTCAGCGTGGCGTTTATAGTCCTCCTTGGCTTGGTCCAGTTGCTGGAGCAAAAGTTGTTGCACCGCTGTGAGTTCCTGCAGCCAATCCTCTGCTGCGGGAACTTCTGAAGTTTCAATGACAGGGGGGAAGAAACGTGGATGGAAGCCGTAGTTTGCAAAGAACGGCGTTTCTTTTGTAGAAGCTTGAACTCCATTGTTGTAGGCAAACTCAGACAGTGGTAACAGAGAAGCCCAATTATCCTGTTGGTAGTTTACATAACAGCGAAGATACTGCTCCAAAGTGGCATTGGTGCGCTCCGTTTGCCCATCTGTTTGGGGATGATGAGCTGAAGATAAGCGAGAGTCTATGCCCAATAGTTTTTGTAGTGCCTTCCAAAAACGAGAGGTGAATTGAGATCCACGGTCTGTGACTAAACTCTTGGGCAATCCATGTAGTCTGAAAACATGTTGAAGAAATAGATCCGCAGTTTCTTTGGCCGTGGGGAGGCCTTCACAGGGAATGAAATGGACTAACTTGGTGAAAAGGTCCACCACCACCAAGATCGTGGTGAATCCACAGGAAGGTGGTAGGTCAGTGATGAAATCCGCGGAAATTATTTCCCATGGGCGAGATGGGGTAGGAAGGGGGTGTAAAAGCCCTGAGGGCTTCTCCCTTCGTATCTTGGAGCGCTGGCATACTGGGCAGGTGTTGACATATTTTTCCACATCCTTGCGGATCTTGGGCCACCAAAAATCCCTTAGGATCAAATGCATAGTTTTAAATAGTCCGAAGTGTCCTGCTGGTTTGCAGTCATGACACAGACGAAGCGCTTTTTCCCTGCCCGGTCCGGGTGGGATATAAACATGATTTCTATAGCAGAGCAGCCCATCTTTAAGCGAAAAGGGAAAGTGCAGACCTTGGCGAAGTTGGTCCTGCGCCCAGGCATCTGCTTGCTGACTAGCCCTGATTTCTTGAGCACAGATGAGTCCTGGAGTAGGGGAAGTTGAACCAATGGGAATGGATTTGGTGTTCCCCACCGTGAGCGTGGCAAAGTTCTCGGGTTGTAGCAGTTGGGATTCAAAGGTCTCCTTGCGTCCTGCAGCGTACTCCGGTTTACGTGACAGGGCGTCTGCTTGCTTGGTTTGGGCTGGGGTCACATAATGGATCTGGAAGTTGAAACGTTCAAAGAATAAAGCCCAACGTTGCTGCCTCTGATTTAGTTTGCGGGCAGTTCTTAGATGTTCTAGATTACGATGATCTGTGTGGACTTCAATGGGAAATTTGGCCCCTTCTAGCCAATGTCTCCAAGTTTCAAAGGCTGCCTTTATGGCCAGTAGTTCTTTTTCCCAAATGGTGTAATTCCTCTCTGGTGTGGTTAGTTGACGAGAATAAAAGGCACAGGGATGGAGGTGATCTCCCACCGGTTGTAAGAGTACAGCCCCAATTGCCACATCAGAGGCGTCCGCTTGCACCACAAAAGGGGTTCCAGGATTTGGGTGCTGTAGAATTGGCTGGGAGGTGAATAGTTTCTTTAGTTGCTGGAACCCTTTCTCTGCTTGATCAGTCCAGCGGAAAGGCTGCTTTCCACGGATGCAGCTAGTGATGGGGTCGGACCAGCGGGCAAAATCTGGAATGAACTTGCGGTAATAGTTCGCGAACCCCAAGAAACGCTGCACCTCTTTCTTGTTAGTTGGCGCCCGCCATTCCAATACTGCTGAAACCTTGGCTGGATCCATGGAAAGCCCTAGAGGCGAGATGCGGTAACCAAGGAAATCTACCTCTTGTAGATCAAAGGCGCATTTTTCCAGCTTGGCATAAAGTCCATGATCCCGCAATCGTTGTAACACCATTTTGACGTGGTTCTCATGTTCTGATTGTGATCTAGAAAACACCAAAAAATCGTCCAGGTAGATTATCAAGAACCTGTCTAGATAGTCCTGAAAAATGTCATTGACAAAATGCTGGAACGTTGCGGGGGCTCCGCATAAACCGAAATTCATAACTCGGGACTCGAATAATCCGAATTTAGTCTGGAAGGCGGTCTTCCACTCGTCCCCTTCCCTGATGCGAACTAAGTTGTAAGCCCCCCGAAGATCCAGCTTGGTGTAAACCTTGGCTCCTCGAAGCCGATCCAGTAGATCCGAGATTAAGGGCAGGGGATAGCTGTTCCGCTTGGTGATATTGTTCAATGCTCTGTAGTCCACCACCAAGCGTAGTTCCCCTGACTTCTTCTTCACAAACATCACTGGGGAGGCGGCTGGGGATTGAGAGGGTCTGATGAATCCCTTGCGAAGGTTTGTCTCTAAGAATTCCCTGAGAGCTTCTTGCTCTGGTTCAGTCAGGGAGTAGAGATGCCCTCGCGGGATCGGGGCCCCCTCCACCAAGTCAATGGCACAGTCATAAGGTCTATGTGGGGGTAATTTTTCGGCTTCTTTCTCATTGAATACATCCCAATACTCGGAGTACTTCTTTGGCAAGGTGATGATGGGCTCGGTGTCTGTGGCGTGGCATACCTTGGCTACGAGGCAATGGTTTTGGCAGTACGGTGAAGCAAACTGCAGTTCTCTGTTGGACCAGGAGATGTTAGGGTCGTGGAGAGTCAGCCATGGAATTCCCAAAATCACAGGGAAATGGGGGACCTCGGTAACAAAGAAGGAAATCTCTTCCATATGTTCCCTTATCCACATCCTGGTGGGTTCCGACCACTGACTTACGGGGCCCGTCTTGAGGGGGCGGCCGTCTATGGCTTGCACCACACGGGCATTCTTGAAATCATGATATTGTAATCCCAGAGAGTCGGCATACTCTCTATCGATGAAATTGTTGGTAGCTCCAGAGTCTATCATGGCGTGGATCATGACGGGTCCCCTTTTTGCTGACCATAATGTGACCACGAGAAGGAACAGGACCCCGGTTGGCGGCTCTTGGATGGATTTTTTGACCGGGTTGGCGAGCCTCTCTACACCCGGTCGTTGGCTTCCCCCGCCGGCTGTGTGCCAGTCGGCTCAGACGTCTTCGTCTCCGTGGAGGACGCCGCCGCAAGACGGGCGGCAGGCTTCCCTTTGGCTGGGCACTCTCTGGCGAAGTGGCCCCCGTTCCCGCAGTACCAGCAGAGGTTTAAGCGTTGACGACGGGCCTTCTCGGCGGCATCTAGTCTGGGACGCACATTGCCCAACTGCATCGGCACCTCCTCGCCTCCTCTGGGGTATGGGGTTGGCGGTGGGGGTCTCCAGACCGGACGTGGCTGAATGCTGGCGGGAGCGGGGGGTTTTGCCCCGGCTCTACCGCCCTGGCCTCGAACCCACTGTTTCCTGTTGGCAATCATGACTTCAGCCCGTAAACATTGATCAATGAGTGCCTCGAGGGTCTGGGGAGGATCCACCTTGGAGATTTCTTCCAGCATTTCAATGTTGAGACCCTCCCGGAATTGTCCCCTGAGGGCTACATCGTTCCAGCCGGTGTTGTGGGCCAGCACTCGGAACTCGGCTATATACTGAGACATAGGTCTGTCTCCTTGGAAAAGGCGACGGAGTTTGTGACCGGCTGCCTCCAAATTGTCCTCGATTCCCCAAGTCTCCTTGAGGTGGTCCAAGAAGCGTTGCGCTGATCTTAGGTGTGGAGAGGCTTGGTCGTACAGTGCCGTCGCCCAGCTGGCCGCTGGCCCGTCTAGAAGACTGTAAACCCATGCCACTTTGATGTCTTCTTGGGGAAACTCGGCAGCACGGGCCTCTAGATAAGCTTGACATTGGCGACGGAAGACATGAACCTTAGAAGCTTCTCCAGTAAACTTGGTTGGCAACGCCATGGCCGGAAGACGAATTCCGCGTTCCTTCAAACCCCTTATTTCTCCATCCTGTGCATTGAGCTTATCACGGATTCGGTCCACCTCATCCTTGTCGATGGTGTAGGTAATCGGCTGGCCGCTCGGCCCAGGTACGACTCCGGTAGACATTCTGGCCGAGGTTAATTGGTGCTTAGGGTGGCGGAGTCAAACTGTCAGGACCCAGGCTGCAGAGCACCAATAACCATACACAGAGGCCAGAATCTATCTAATATCTTTATTGAAGGAATATATAAAGTTAATAAAAACAAGTGTAGAAAATAGTCCAGAATTAGACCTTTCAGGAAAGGTCAGAATTAGTCCAAAAAAGCAATGTCCAATAAGAACTATTAAGGTCCAAAGTTGTAATCCAATAACCGAAACACTCACTTTGCCAAGCAAAGTGAGGGGAGATGACAAGGTCCTTTAGTCCATGAAACTTGAGCGAGGCTAGGAAATAACTTGATACTTGAAACAAGGCTTGAACGTGGAACAGGGTAACTAAGAACAAGAACAAGGTCCGTGGAATAACTTGATAGAATCCGTGGAACAAGGCAAAGATTGATCCTGGGAAACAAGGCAAAGTCCGTAGATAACAAAGGCTGGGAAGCAAGGCGAAGGCTGGATAGCAAGGCAAGGCTTGAGCAGGAGCGAGGCTTGAATCGGAGCGCGCTGTCCAGACACAACTCGCTCCGTAGGCTGACGAATTGACTCCGCGAAGTTACTACGCGGGTAAAACACCTAAATAGAGTCTAACTTTCCCGCCGAAGCAGTTCTCTGGGAATCAGAACCGAAAGCTAAACTCTGAGACCAGATGTGAGACTCCCCAAAGATTCTCACGAGAAGCAGTCTTAATTGGCCACATTCTTAGCTGCAATCCTCGCACTCCTGCGCGAAGCTGATTCCAAACTTCTCTGTTGTTTACAAAACTCCCGGCGCAAGAACACGGGAGAAGTAGGCTCTGGGCTTGTTTGACATACTTCTGGGAGACAACTTTCTTGCAGGTGCAAGGTTCCCAGATCTGCCTGGGAAAGATCTGGCTGAGAAGAATCCAGTTCAGACTGGGAAGGTAAAAAACCCAAGTTTTCGTCTTCATCAGGAATTACAATGTCCTGAGCAGGACTACAAGGCCCATGGGTCATCACAAACGATCAGCAGCCAGATTGCTAACCGGAGCAACTTACAGGGAGCAGTCAACCCCCGTGTTTAAGGAGCTCCTTTGGCTGCTGTTCACTTTCCGGTCCCAATTCAAGGTGCAGGTAATCACCTACAAAGCCCTGAACAGTTTGGGACCCGTCTATCTTTGTGACTGCCTTTCCCCCTATGAGCCTGCATGATCTCTTTGATCCTCATGGGAAGCCCTCCTCTCGTTCCCACCACTATCACAGGCTCGGCTTGTTGGAATGAAGGAGAGGGCCTTCTCTGTAGTGGCCCCTCAGCTTTGGAATTCCCTCCCTAGGGAGATTAGACTGGCCCCAACCCTGTCTGCCTTTATCAAAAAGCTTAAAACATGGCTCTTTCATTGTGCATTTGAACAATCACTAACATGATAGATCCCTATCATTGCCACATTGCTTCCTAGCACTTTATTTTCCTTCCTATTTATCCTATCCCACATTATCCCAGGCAACTCTCTGACACTTGTCCATGCACTTTATTAAATGGCTTTGAAATTGTGTACTTTTTATATACCCAACCCCTTTTTATCCATAGTGGTAGATGCTTGTATCATTACATCATTTTTTATGGTCAATATGTGTTTTACTGTATGTTGTATTTTAACTGCTTATTTTATCTGATTGTTGTATCATTGTTTCTCAGTTATAGATATTGGTTTTAATTTGTTATATTTTGTTTCTGTTTAGGGCTTGGCCCCATGTTAGCCGCCCCGAGTCCCTTCGGGGAGATGGTGGCGGGATAGAAAAATAAAGTATTATTATTATTATTATTATTATTATTATTATTATTATTATTATTAAAGATCCATACCTTACATTAAGGTCTGGATTTTTCCAGGTGTTTAATTAATCCTAAGTAAACTGGGAGATCTCAGTTTACTCCAGATTAATTCAGGTTTACCTGAGGCATCATTTGGAGACCTCAGGTAAACCCGTGACAGGTCCCGCATTTTGGGCCTGCCTGGAAGGGCCCTCAGAAGTGTTATTACTACATTATGTATGTAAAAGAAAAAAAGGATTACAGTGTTGATGTCAGTCCAATAACAACATCTCTAGGGGTCAAAACAATACTTTCACCTATGCCACCCATTTTGAGGATGCTCAGATTTTGCCTTTTCTCTCTTTTAAGCCAAAGGCTTCAAAGGATTGACCCTCATCCCATTAGGAATATAGCCTTCTGTTTTCTTATAAAAAGAGGACCCTCCCTACAGCTCATTCTATATGATGTTCTTTTTGAAAAACAGTCAAGATTTATTCTGCCTATTTAAGAAGCACAATAGAAAAGCCTCTTTGTGCATAAGGTCAGAGCTAACATAATCCCCAGATTTGAGACTAGATCTAGAAATCAAATAGGGAGTAAGAGGGGACATTTCTGATGCACCCAAATCTCCTGTGAGATGTTGTTCTCCACCAGTAAGGCAGATCTAATAACTGCTTTTTAAAGCCATTTTGAGCCTCTATAAGCTTTCAGCGTGTTTATATGAAATACAGAAATGTCAGTTTAAATGCCATTGTACCAATGATTGCAATAAAGAAGGGAAAATTTAGAATTTTATTTTTATCTTTCTATGTTTTGCTATGTATGTTGTTGGAATTTAACCCAATGGTCAATAAAGAATGATGTACTACTTCTTTTTCATTTCTTTGAACTTCTAGCCAAAGCTTATTAAATTCATTTTTAATAAAAGAGGCAAAAAGAAAGATAAAGAATTCCATCAACTAAACCAAAATATTATAAGGATATATAAAGTATTTCTAGGGATAGACTCTGACAGGGGGTGGTCTCATGTAATCGGATTTTGAAGCCAACCTGCAGTTTCAAGACTATTTATTTTCAAGATCATAAACAATGCTTTGTTTTTTTAAACAAATTCTTAGCACCACTTCCAGTAACCATGACATCATGTTAATTGTGCCAAAACCTAAATAATCATGCTACAATCAAAATAATTATTCATTAATTTGAGTAGAACTTCTTAATGATACCTCCCTAATGTGTTTTACCAATTTTTTGCAGAAGGGTTGTAATACTTATGGGATTCATTTGTTAAGTGAGCTTGGCTTAGCCGAACCCAGGCCATAACTTTCATTATTTTCAGGATGCTGAGTTTTAAGCTGTCATGGCAACCTCAGTCCTATTTGATTTGAACTTTGGGACATTTTTGTTCTTCTGTCAATAACTAAAAATAGAAATCATAGAAACTTGCAATGGTCCAGTGAGCAAATCAGCAGGTGTGACTTTTTCCCTACTATGAGCCTTTTTCACACAGTTTTGTCATCTTGGAACAACATCTTATTGCCAGTCAAGGAAATCAGTCAAACTGGGAAAGTAAAAAATCTTTAGTCCTAAAAGCTTGGACAATGTGTTTGTGTTTATAGCTGCTTTCTACTTGAAGCTATTTCATCAACTATGTGAGAACACTCCTCCTACAGAGAGCTAGATGGGACTACAGCAGAAAAATTGAAAAGCACATGTCATATCCTTATGAACTGCAAAGGAAAGAAATACAGGTTGAGTATCCCGTATCCAAAATGCTTGGTACTGAAATGCTTCCATGTTTTGGATTTCTTCAGATGTTAGAATATTTGCACATACATGATGAGATTTATTAAAGATAGCACCCAAGTCCCTATAAAACTTTAATTAAAATATTCTTTAAAAAGATAGCACCCAAGTACTAACACAAAATTCATTTATGTATGAAACAGAATTTGTGTGCATTGAAAGCAAAGGTGTCACAATCTCAGACACCTAAATTTTGGATTTTGGAGTATTTCAGATTTCAGACTAAGAGGTCCTCAGTCCGTATTCATTTCCTTCTGTCATCATCATCACTAATAGTATCTATGCAGAAAAGCCAGTGTAGTATTGTGGTTTGAGCATTGGAGTACTATTTTTCAGACCAAGGTTCAATTCCCCACTTGGTCATGAAAACCTACCAGGTCGCCTTATACGAGTCACACATTATCAGGCCAAGAAAAACCCTATGATAGGGTTGCCATGTGTCAAAAATGACTGGAAAATGACAACAAGAATACGTTTACTGAGTAGAGGAAAGTATCTTGAAGCTGAGATAATGGATATCCATTCTGGCTTCTTCGCACTTGTCTTATTCTTTTTTTCTTTGTTGGCACTGTTTGCATTTGTGCCTTGAGTATTTCACTTTTTTTAAAAAAACTCCCATCCATCTTTAACTTCCTTGTCTTTTAATATTGGCGTACATGGAATGCCGTTCAGTATTTCCTTCAGTTTTTAGAAGTCAGCCTTCCTTTGTATGGCAAACTGCGGGAGCACATGGGCACTTGCCCCTAAGGATCCGACCACTTTGACTGTATTGATCAGGTCTTCCACATTTGTTAAGATTAGATTAAGAGTAGCCAATCCCCTTGTTGCCTCTTCTACCTTCTGGGCCATAAAATTGTCTGCAAGGCAAGTGAGGAATTTGTTGGACTTTATACTCTTGGTCGGGTTTGTTTTCTAGCAGATATCGGGATAGTTGAAATCGCCCATGGCTACTATATCTCTTCTTTGTGCCTGTTTGGTCAGGTGTTGACAGAAGGCTTCATCAAGTCCTTCATCCTGACTTGGAGGTTTGTAGTATACACCCATGACGAGATCTTTTTGAGTCCCAGTTCCCTTGATTCTTATCCAGATGCTTTCAAGCTGGTTTCTCGGATTACAGTCTTGCATTTCTTCTGCAACATAACTGTTTTTGACATATAAAGCTACTCCCCCTCCTCTCCCCTTTGTTCTATTTCTGTGAAAGAGGTTATAGCCCTCAATGGCTACATTCCAGTGATGGGAGTCATCCCACCAGGTTTCAGTGATGCCCATGACATTGTACGTGTGGTGTTGTGCTAAAAGTTGGAGTTCGTCTTGCTTATTTCCCATGCTCTGTGCATTAGTGTACAGACATGTAAGCCCCTGTGACCTTCCCCCGAGCTGTTTATTTGGTATGATTGTGCTCTCGGTATTTGGTCCTTGCTGTGTTTGTGCAGTCCTCCGTTTAGCCTTTTGGCGGTTCCCTGTGGTCGTGGTTAATATAGTGTTCGCCAGGCTGTTGTTCCCCTCCCCCAGTGGATCTAGTTTAAAGTGCACCTGATGAGGTCTGTGTGCAAAAAGATGTTTTCCTACTTGTGTGAGATGCACCCCATCACTTGCCAGTAGGCCATCCTCCTGGAAGAGTAGGCCATGGTCGAGGAATCCAAAACGCTCCTCCTGACACCATTTTCTGGGCCAGTTATTGACCTGTACTATTTTTCTGGCCCTTGTAGAGCCGTGTCCTACAACGGGGAGGAGGGATGAAAAGATCACATGTACATTACATAGTTTTAGCTTTGTTCCAAGAGCTCAAAAATCATTTGTGACTACCATTATATTGTATCTATAGATGCTAGGCACAGCTTGCAGTCTTTGGCATCTGCTTCAGATGACTGCATAAATGGTTTTACAGACCCAAAGACTGTATGGACTGGAATATCTATAATCTGACAGTAATCAGGTCTATTTTTATCAAATGGCATACAATATTTTCAGGTTTAATTAGGAGGGAAGAAAATTTTCTGACTACTGGAACTGGAAATAGAATTAATTTTATGAAATTTTACATGAACCTATTTAATGATTAGGCCACTTCTACAGAGTGAATTAAACTGAATTTAATGTCATAAAATGCATTTAAATCATATTCTAATCGACCTTAAGAGTTCTGTTTACACTGTGAGTTTTTAAAATATTGTTTCATTAAATATGCACAGTGCTTTGCATTTCTAGGAACAGTTGTAACTTTTGATTTCAGATGAAACAAGCATTTGATTTAAATATAAAAAGCACATCCTCCTACAGCATACATCTTCTTGCAAAAACATACTGAAAACATTAACACTAGTGCTTAAAAGTTTTGAAAAGTGCATTTAAAGTAAATTCCTCCCAAAAGTCTGCATCTATTTAAAAAAAAAACCGAAAAAAAACCAAAAATATGTTTGTTTTTTTCTCACAATAGTCTTAATTTTCTTCGGAATGGCAAAAAAGGGCAAACTGAAAATTAAAATCTAATCCTTTATCTTTCCAAACATTTTATCTAAAAAGGAAAGTGGATAGCATAAATAATACTTGAATTAATGAAGTCTCATACTTTGTTTCAAATCCAGAACTGAAAAGCAAAGCCACTTCATTAAAGCAATGTTTCCTGACGGTGCTTGCTTATTCTACTCTTTCGGCTTCTTCCCTTTTTATCTTTGTTGTGATGTGTTTTAAACTGCAACTGCCTCAAGCTGTTGGGAGAAAAGTGACACCTAAATCTTCTAAATAAACTATAAAAAATCAAAGTGGAGCTGTAGGAAACTGTCAGTTGTGTTTTTGCTGAGTTATTGATTTCCAACTTGCCCCATTTATGTTCCAGATTGCAAGATGTTTTGCTTTTGTCCCCACTTCACATGTATTTTACTGGATGTTTTTCCGAATACACATGTTCTGATGTAATGTGGACATTCAGACTTTTTACATAAGCAAAAGCTTGTACTAAACTTCTTAATATATATTGGCTAAACCATTTCCTTTCAAATGTACATGTTTCAGTTATGTTCAAGCTTAAAACGTACCAAGGGATGTTTTCCCTTACAAAATGTACTACAAGCCTCACAGTGACAAAGGTCTGTTGGATCTGACTGTTTTTGCAGAACCAGCAGTCCCATATTCTTTCTCCATCCCCACCCCAATGTAGACTGAAAACCTGCTTTGAAGATCTTTGAAACCTATAGAGAACTCAGCAGAAAGGGAAGAATATCTACTGGCATTGGATAGTAAAGGTTACCAAAAGGTACCATGGCATTTGAATGCTGTATCCTAATTCTATAAATTATAAATTCTATGAATTATTTTCTTTATATTCTACTCTTCTACCAAAGAATTCAGGTTGATGTGAATTGCTCCCCACTCATCCTAACATTGCACCACCTTTGTGATATAAATTAGATTGAGAAAGAGAAAGAAGGAACTAGAGAGAGAGAGAGAATGAGAGAGTTAAAGTCCAACTGTGGCACCCTTTTCCATAGTCTGAATTTCTAACCACTGCAGTATGCTAACTTGGAACAATGTTTTTGGATAGATTTAATGTACTTTCTGTGAAGCTACATTGCTGAGCTTTTAAAAATCCTTTTTTTTAAAGGATTTCTACTTAAAGGTTCCAAATAAAGAGATAAGGAAGGAGGTGTAAATTGTTGCAAAAGTAGCCTCAGGGGTTACTTCAACCAAAGGGATTTGAAAGGACCTACTAATGTTCTACTAATTGGATGGACCTTTCACAGACATTTCAAAAGGAGAAAATCCATTATGGAGCAAAGATGCCTCTTTAATCACTGTGCAGTATATCAGTTCAGCCACCCTTCCCCCCACTTACCTTGCCCAAATTTTAGAGATTGGTTCCATGTAATTATTTGTGTTAAAGTAGGCAAAGGATAACAGGTAACTTAGGACCAAAAAGGCATAATGTTCTGTGATCTAGTTGGGTCATGGTTCCTTATCCTTGCTCATTAGAGTTGCCACTTTAGGATTGTTGTAAGGTTTTGGGGCTCTTGGTGTACCGATGCATTTTGGCATGTCAAAATTGATGTTGCATCGCTTCCTGCTACTTACTTGGAGTGTTTTCATGGAGATTGGGAACCTCTGGGATTGGGTGGGGGAAGCAGACTGCCACATTTCTGGCTGGTTCAAGAGAGCTTTGAGGTTGCATTTTGAGCTCCAAGAGCCCCAAAGCCTCACACCTGTTCTTGGGTGTAGGTGAGCAAATGCCCCCAACTCCTCAGCAGTTGCCCAGCCCGGCTTTCATTTGTAGTAAATAGATTTTTTTATTCAGATGAACAAATTCTGGAACCATAGCAACTGAGATTGCTAGTAGGATTTTCATTGTGATTTATGAAAGCAAAACTCTGTAATTTCATAATGTGAAGTTTACAATTTGCACCCAGGGCCCTTCCAGACAAGGCCCAAAATGCATGCCGTACTGGGCCTTTACCACAGGTGTTCAAACAATACCTCTGGTAAAAGAGAATTAATTTGGAGCAAAGCAAAGCCTTCTGTGATGCCTCAGGACACCTTCTTTGTCCTGAATTAAATTGATACCTCATTTTTTTAAATATTTTTCATAAAGGTTACATGATTTATTTATGAAATTAGCTTGTATTACAGACTTCTTCACACAAGTAATTTCAATGTAACTTCACATTGAAAAGCTCAAGAAAACAATCATTACATGTTATTAACAGTCCTAGCTGGTTTTGCTTCATCGAGATCAGCTTCCAGCCAGAGATATTTACGATGACGCCGCAGGACTTCAATGGCTTTCAGTTCTACAGGGGTTGGGACGACACCCAAGTCTTCCAATCCAGGAAGGTTAGGGAATCTCGTGTCTGTGGTGTGGAACCGATCAATTTTGTCCCTTGTTGTCCAAGGCTCAAATGGATTCATCTCAAAAAATCTTGCAATTAAATGATACATAGGACATGGCAATGGATACTCTGTGGAGCACTGCATATAGATACTGTACCAAGTCATAAAGGAGGTATCTGTGAGGGCCAGTCAATGTGTATGTTTTTCCTTTTGCATCAGGATCCTTAATAGCACTAATGATTGCTTTGGCAACATCAGAAACATAGATAGGCTGTTTTACAGTTTTTCTTCCAAATGCAATCAGTGGAACTCCACCAAACCAATGCATATTTGCATAATGATTGAAAAACCTATCTTCTCTCCCAAACATTTCAGAAGGTTTCAAAATGATAGCATCTGGAAATTCTTCCCTTACGACTCTCTCTCCAATAGCTTTATTCCTAAGGTATTTTGAAGGACTTTTCACATCTGCATTCAGGTGGGAAATGTGAATTAATTTTTCTACTCCAACTTCCCTTGAGAGCTGGGCAATATTTCTGGGAATATTAACAAAGACATCTTCATACTTGAAGCTTCTTGTTTCCCATTCTTTTCCAATAAGATTGATAACAACATTACTGTATTCAAGAGCTCTTCGGATAGAATCTTTGTCATGAGAATCCCATTCCATAAAAAGAAGCTGTCCTAGGTCACCCATGGGTCGAAGGTACATGAGGTCATACTGATCACAGCGATATGGGATGACGACTTGGGAACCAATGCGCCCCAGGCGGTTAACAACATATCGACCCAGGAATCCTGTGGCCCCAAAGACAGTAGCCACTACGCCACTGACGGAAGAGCGCCCACTTTTTCCATGGGGAATTACAGAGTAATGAACTTGGCGGTCATGGTGAAGCATGGTGATGCTGACAGAGAAACACAATACCCTGTCCTTGGCGACCGAAGGCCGGTTGCAGGGACGCGAAAGCAGCGGACGACGGCCGCCATCTTTCCCAGCGCCTGATACCTCATTAGACCCGGGCCTTTCTGAAAGGCACAGGTCTAATGGAGTATGGGGCCTGTGGGAACTGACCCCTGCTATCGCGCACGTTTTGAGCACCCATCCCCTCTCCCCAAACCCCAATTTTAGACCATAAAACATACTGGAAAGCTCCTGGCAGGCACAGAGGCTGCTTGCAAAATTCTCCTAGCAAGCTAAAATAGCACCTGATGAGAAGGGGAGGAAGAATTAGGAAAACTTTACAAGCAGGCTCTGTACCTGCCAGCTGCTTTCTGGTAAGTTTTAGGATCTAAATTTGGGGTTTGCAGATGGCTGGCTGCTATCCTAATTACAATCGGGATAGCATCTAGCCACCCAGGAGGAAAAATCCAGGATTTGGGGTGGGCTGTGGGGTCTCCAATCCAGGCGAAAATGGGTTACTTCAACTCATTTTCACCTATATTTTCCTGCTGTCTGGAAGGGCCCCCAGTTTGGCTACTGCCAAACAGCAGCCACCAACAGATCTCCCTATGTCATGTATTCTCTAAGTATTTTTTTTTCAAATCCCAAGAAAATTTGGGGGGGGGGGGTTCTGAAGCCCCATAGAAATAAGCTCAAAAAACCCAAAATGTTATTTCACAACTATAACCTCTACTCTATCACAAAAAAAGAAGGGAATTTGGTTTGGGAAGGCTATGCAGGAGCTTCAACTAATTTGTTATATGTATTTTTTAGATTTTTATATCATTTGTCAAATGCCAAGTTTTTGTTTTGCTTTGTTTTTATCCCCAAAGCAGAAAAGCTTAAAGGCTTTCTTGAGCGTTGTCCAGGAAAGCTTTCCGTAAGCTGATGTATTTTGAAACGAGTCAAAGGCAGTCTGGCCTCCATTAATAAAGGCTATGTTTAGGAAACCTTTGGATCCCTTTATAAAAATGCAGGTGAAGTTCAGGAACTGGTATTTCTAAGTAGTATAATTCCCATGTAATGCCCAATATATCTAAAAATATCATTTATATTTATTTATATGAAAATGCATTTGTCTGTGTTTGTGGCTTCATATTTTCTGTTGTCTAAAGGCAGTTAGTTTCATGCATTTGTATGGAATCGCTACAATTTTCTATTCGTCCCATTTGTATGGGCCCGTTTCCGTTTTCGTCTGCCACTTCTGAAAACAAGTGCCTATATGAATGAGCTTTTCCTCCCAAGGCAGAAAAAAATGAAGATTTTTGCACCTTGGGCAGCAAAAAACCAGGGCCTACATCTGAGCGGGCCCAGCACTCGGCTGTAGGCCCTGCATGCCGAGCCTATGAGCAAAGAGTGCTCAGTGGGCAGGGCCTACAACCGAGCATTTGAAGCTCATAGGGCCAACAGGCAAGGCTTAGAGGCGAGCGCTCTAGTGCTCGACTTTAAACCCTGCAAGCCGGGCCTACAAGCGTCGAGCACCTGGTGCTCAGCTGTAGGCCCTGCCAGTCATGGCCTACAGCCAGCACGCTGAAAATCAGCTGACCAAACGGCTACCATACTCCCCTTTTTTTCATTTCACTGTTCTTTTCATTCTGGATGGGGTTGTACTATTCCGCACTATCCAAATGGACGGAACAGTACAAAAACATTAAAGAAACCGATGAAATGGTATCTGGGCCAACTCTAATGGCAACCCCATGAATTGAATAAGGTTTTCTTTGCATTCATTTCTCAACCTATATCAGAAGGTCTCAGAATGAGATACACATTAATGAAAATACTTTAATTTTTTTTTGAAGAAATCTGTCATTTAAAGCAAAATAAATAAAAGAATTTTCCCAGTGACATATTTACCACACCTCTTTCCTGCCTGACTCTGAATCTCGCTGTGATTTGGTTCACCTGGAAAGTGACATTGTTTTTTCTCCTATCCATGGCTTGGTAATGCCAAACTCAGGCTTTTGAGCTGAAGTGCTTATTATGCCCAGGGCATATCATAATGCTGAAAAAATAAATCACTTGCATCATACAAAATAAGTCCACCAATCATTACACTGAAACATTTACTTGCAGGTTCAGTGGTCCATACAGTTGCACTAAATTATATTGTCTCTACTTATTAGATTCTGTTTTAGATATTCTTATGAATTAAAAATAATAGTGAGACCTCTAATACTGAAATGTTTCCTTTAAGTGGCATTTTATAGAGAGTGGGTAAGAGAGTATTTCATACATCAGTATTTTACTAAAATGTTTTTCTACAAAATAAATAAAAAAAACCAAGAATGTTCTGCTTTCCAGTTGCCTACATTTTTTAGCCATTTTTGTTATGGACAGCAATCTCAAAAGTTCCAATTTCTAGACATAAAAGCTATTTTTCCAATAGTGTCATCTGTTTCCTAGGAGACTGTATCACACTCACGTTAACCTCTTTCAAGTTTCCTCTGGATGGATCTGTCATGCAATTAGGTTACTAAGGACTGCCATGACAAACAGGATTCTATTTGTGTTTGATGTACTTACGATCTAGAAGTTTTATTGAAGCTTTGCCGTTAGTAGATGCTGTTTAGGAGGCCTGCATGTGGCTTTTTTATCCATTGAAAGAGTGAGATCACAACAACCCAAATCTCCCTCCATTAAATCTGTAGCAAATCTTGGAGATGTTATGCTAAACTCCAGGAATCTTCGATTTTGACTGGTTACATTAGCTGGTGGATTTGGAGAAATTTTTTGTGATTATTTAATTTATTTCTCTTTCTTTCATAAAAAAACCCCTACTTTCTCTTTTAAAGGATATACTCAAAGTAGCCAACAGAAGGAGCCCCTGGTGGTGCAGCTGCTGAACTTGCTGACTGAAAGGTTGGTGGTTCAAATCCAGGGGGCGGGGTATGCTCCCGCTGTTAGCTCCAGCTTCTGCCAACCTAGCAGTTTGAAAACATGCAAATGTGAATAGATTAATAGGTACCGCAGTGGCAGGAAGATAACAGCACTCTGTGCAGTCATGCTGGCCACATGACCTTGGAGGTGTTTACAGACAATGCTGGCTCTTCAGCTTAGAAATGGAGATGAGCACTACCCCCAGAGTCGAGCATGACTAGACTTAATGTCAAGGGAAAACCTTTACCTTTACTAGCCAACATAACATATGAAAACAACCACATTGGCAACAGCCAATAATATAATAATCACCACAATTCAATAGAGTAACAAACATTTAGCGTTAAGAGAACTAAGTTATCTGGAACTAAAAATCATTACAGAATCGGGGTTAGGAAGGACCTTGGGGGTTATCTATATGAGGTTATCAATGAAATGCCTACAAAGAAATAGGAAGGCTGTATCTACACTACCATATAATCCAGTATCTGATCCTGGATTATCTGCTTTGAATTGGATTATATGAGTCTACATTGCCATATAACTGAGTTCAAAGCTGATAATCTGAGATCAGGAACTGGATGATATGGCAGAGTAGATGGGGCCAAAGATCCTCTAATGCAGTGGTTCTCAACCTGTGGTCCCCAGATGTTTTGGTCTACAACTCTCAGAAATCCCAGCCAGTTTACCAGCTGTTAAGATTTCTGGGAGTTGAAGGCCAAAACATCTGGGTTCTGATGCCAGAAGTAGGCATAGCTATACTACCACTCTTCTCAACTGTTCAAGGAACAGCTGGATTGGGGCTAATAATAATTCAACCACACAACCTCAGAAGAAGAAAAGCCATTTTCTCTATCACACAAAATAAGTTTAATGAAATGCAAGACATGAACCAAATCAATAATTTAACATTCTTTTGTGACTGCCTGAAAAGTAGAGTCATCTAATATTTGATGACATCATTCAAAGAATTAACACTTTCCTTGCTGTCTTTTCAGGTACTAAAGCCACTGTGGTCTAGTTCTGTTTAAAATGACATTGAAAAGACAAACACTTCTGAAACCAAAGTTTCACACACAATGTGAGAAAAATCTGATATAAACATCAGCTGCCAGTTGAGTGAAGCCCCATAGCTCCAAGGGGGCAGGTACACCGGTAAGTGAAGCCTCACTTGCCCATGTAACTTGCCCCCTTTCCAGCAAGGGGCTTCACTTATCTGTTAGTTGTATAAATAGTTGCACCCTTCTTTTTTTAGCTGAAAATAGGAGAAAAAGTGTGGCCATTATGTGGTGAAATATAGTACAAACATAAAGGTGAATCATTTTGTGATCTTACATATATAGTCTGACACTCAAGGAAAGTATATTTAATAGGACCACATTTATGGGTAGAGGAAGAATTTTCGTTTTGAATTTCAGGGGGATACTGCATAATTCATAATTTAGGGTTTGCAACTAAAATTGCCTTTGAAACCCACTTGCAATCAGTCATCATCATCATCAATCATAGTTGTTGTTGCTGCTTCTGTGGTTATGATTTGTCAATGTTTACTTGGGCAGGTATGAATGTGCAACCACCATAGTTACAAAGTTACACAGTGGACTGTGTCCCAGCCCTCCCAATTCCCCCTGGGCAGCAACCTCTGCAATCAAAGGTGTGTGTAACCTTTCACTCAGAAGGCAGCTGATGTACATTTCCACCTTCTCTCATGAGTGATTTCCATTGCAGGAGTCAGAAGCAGGGTCCCTCTTGCAATTCTGCCTCACAATGAAGATCACTTGTGGCAGAGATCATTTGCATGGGGGGTGGATGGAAATATCAGTCTTCCCCAATTGACAGAAGAACAGACTCATTGCAGTGGCTGCTGTCAAATGAACAGAAATTGGGGGACTTTCACTGTCCTTACATATCCCCCAAGCTAGGAATACCCAGAGATCATGAATATGAAACAGGCATGAATGTGTGTCTCTAGGTCAGATATTTGTAACTGCTTATGACCATCATCATCATGGCCATCTCTGTAATTTCTTCTTGCAAAGACATAAGTCAGAAGAGATGACACATAGGCATATACAAATGTGATTTGGAAAGGGATTAAATTTTCTTTGATGCTATTAGAGTGTATCCATTCAAAAAAAATTCTTGGTATTCACAAGCTTCATAGTTTTATTTTGCAGTGAGTCACATGGCTGATTTGCAAGATGTATGTAAATCTGTTAGGCAAACCATAAAGCAGAAGGCTGCAAAAATTCACACAAACCATTATAAAGCATAATGATGGAATGTTAAGTGTATAATGGAATTTCTGTTCTTATGTCCATGTGTATCTAAAATCACAAGGCATATCTGGTGATGTATGAGCCCATTCATGACAAATAATCATGGTGCTATTATTCTGGATACCCAGTTAAAGAGTTTCTAGTTGACTAGTTGTCTGATTTTAATCTTTGCATTATTCAGTTTCGGATAGCATATATAAATTCAAATTAATGTATTACCTCAAAGTCAACACACTGCCTTTTGGAGATATTAAACATGTTTTAACAACTTACATTTTAATGAAAAAAAATCATGTTTTGACATTTTCTTTTTATTTCTTATTACAGTAACCTATCAAGAGCAAATTAGGCTTGAAATAAAACCCTTTAAACTTGCAGGCCCATTGATTTCAATTTGCTCTCTCCAATTAATCAACTAAATTTTCAGTTGCTAAATCTGATGCTTGAAAGGTTTATTTACTAACTTACTTACTTATTGATAACATTTACATCCCAGCTCTCATCCAATGAGCTCAAGGCAGTTTACGTGTCTCTTTAATCTTCCCCATTTGACTCTTACAGTAGACCTGTGACGAGATTGAGAGAAAGTGACTGGATCAAACCTATTACACCATACAGGCCCGTAGCCAGGATTTTGATTTGGGAGAGGCTGGGATTTTGGTTCGGGGGGCGGGGGCTGAGTCAGAGTGAGAGAGGATCTACCCTAGCAAACCTTTTGTATCATTATCCCAATACCCCCATGCATATGAGATATATTGAGCATGGTGATCAGATCATGATATGAATAAACATAGTTTAAATAATAAATGTAAGGCCTTCTCGCAGACCACCCTGAGAATTTGGGGGGGAGGGGCTGAAGCCCCTCAAGTCCCCCCCCCCTCCCGGCTACATGCCTGACACCATACAGGACACTCTCTAAGTCAGGGGTCCCCAAACTTTTTAAACAGGGGGCCAGTTCATGGTCCCTCAGACCGTTGGAGGGCCAGACTATAGGTTTTTTAAAAAAACTATGAACAAATTCCCATGCACACTGCACATATCTTATTTTAAAGTAAAAAAACAAAATGGGAACAAATACAGTCTCAATGTTAATAATAATCATAATAAAAATAATAAAGAGAGTTGGAAGAGACCTCTTGGGCCATTTAGTCCAACCCCCTTCTACCTTCGTGCACCAAAAGCACAAGCAAAGCACCCCTGACAGATGGCCACCTAGCCTCAATGTTGTTAATAATAATAACAACAACAATAATAATAGTAATAATAACTTCCCAAGTATTTATCACTGAAAATACATCACACAGTTGTAAACGCTTGGGAAGTGTTCGACTTGTGATTTTGTGATACGAAATCCAGCATATCTATCTTGTTTGCTGTGTCAGACTATGTTGTTGTGTCAATAATAATAATAATAATAATAATAATAATAATAATAATAATAATAAATCACACAGTCCTAAATGCTTGGGAAGTGTTCGACTTGTGATTTTGTGATACGAAATCCAGCACATACATCTCATTTGCTGTGTTATACTGTGTCCTTCTGTCAATAATAATAATAATAATAATAATAATAATAATAATAATAATAAAGAGGGTT
Organism: Anolis carolinensis; assembly: GCF_035594765.1. Taxonomy (NCBI): domain Eukaryota; kingdom Metazoa; phylum Chordata; class Lepidosauria; order Squamata; family Anolidae; genus Anolis; species Anolis carolinensis. The sequence continues at coordinate 91,504,913 of NC_085841.1, read as the reverse complement.
GGAAGAGACTCCTTGGGCCATTTAGTGCAACCCCTATCTGCCTTTGTGCACCAAAAGCACTAGCAAAGCACCCCTTAATAATTAATAATTACTTAAATAATAATTAAAATACCATTATAAACAAACAAAGTTTTGGAAGGCTTGCATCAGGCGAGGGAGGAGGTGGGAAAGGCATGTGGAGGAGGGAGGCCGGATAAATGGCTTTGATGGGCCACATGTGGCCCCCGGGCCTTAGTTTGGGGACCCCTGCTCTAAGTGATCGAAGGGCTGCACATACAATTGGTTTTTCACATGTACAGGTTTGCCTTTTGTGGATTTGATAATTCATGGATTTGATTAATATGTTCTCTCAAGGAAGATCTTAGTCCTCCAGTCTAGAGAGGTGTTCTCTATGGTAAAAATATAACAGTTGTTGTTTTACCCATATTTACTTGAGTCTAGTGCACCATGATATGTAATGCGCACCTCAATTTCAAGGTGCACATTACTAAAAAAAAAAGGGGCACCTTTTCTCCTTTGACTCTCAGTTGAGAGATGAAAGAGAAAGAGCTTAAGGAGAGAAGCTGCTGCTCCACTATCAGACCAAGGCTGGTGAGTTTGCTAAGTTCAGCCTGACAGAGGGGCACAGGCACCTGTTAGCACGCAATTGTAATGCACCATCAAATGTAATGCACATCTCAATTTTGGCTAATCAATTAAGTCAAAAACTATGTTAATTACATTCAAATAAATATGGTAATTTGTGGCTTTTCCACTTTTGCAGTGGTCTTGCATCTCAGTGGATGTAGTGGGATGGCTGTACCTCATTCCAGTAGGTTTTACAACCATTCCAACATTGTGGCATGAGAAGCCCAAAGCTAACCAGTTCAGAACTGTGCTGTGATTTCAAGAGTTTTTTTGCATGCTTCTTACCTACTGTTCTACACCAAATTCATTTATCTTGTGACACTTCCTCAAGCACTCCGGAAGAGCAATATTGTTAGTAACTATAAATACAAAATACTAATTACAATTAGTATTTTGTGATGGATGCCTCTGCTTTTAATTGTTTTTACTCTACTGAGTAAGGGATTAGTTGCAATAAGTCCAGGAAAGAACTGGGGGGGGGGGGGGGGGATTAAGTGGGAGCATTTATCAATATAATAAAAAACAAACTTTAACTTCTACTTCCATAAGCTTGCAAAATTTTATAGACTATTCAAATCAAATCAATTATATTCCTAAGGTATATAACTTGTAGTACTGAAAATGAATTAGAAATATTGGGTTACATTTCACTAGCATGAATGGAAGGCAATTCACAGAAGCAGGATTCCTGTCCCTCTCCTTCCTCAGACACCCCAAATGCTACATAGAGGTTCAACATTCCTTCCCATGTGGGACATGCTATGATGCAGCAGATGAAAGAGCGGGTGGTCTCAAAGAAGATAAGGAGGAGCCTCCAGTGGCCTAGGGGATAAAAGCCTCATGACTTGAAGGATGGGTTGCTGACCTGAAAGCTGCCAGGTTCGAATCCCACCCGGGGAGAGCGCGGATGAGCTCCCTCTATCAGCTCCAGCTCCATGCGGGGACATGAGAGAAGCCTCCCACAAGGATGGTAAAAACATCAAAACATCCGGGCGTCCCCTGGGCAATGTCCTTGCAGATGGCCAATTCTCTCACTCCAGAAGCAACTCTGGTTGCTCCTCACATGAAAAAAAAATCCACTGCAACATAGTGCCACTGATTCCCAACCCCTCCAGGCATTCCAGAAGGATATCATGGTGGATGGTATCAAAAGCCTCTGAATCCAGACAAAACAGGGGTGCTTGCCATCAAGAGTCCTAATTTGGGGATGGAGGTGTGTCAACCTGTTCTGTTTGAGGTCACACTCCCCCAAAATACTGTATTTGAATTTTGGGGGTGCTCCTGGAGCTGTCTCTCCAAATGTCAGCCCGGATAGATGTGACAGTGAGGAGTGCTTACTACTGGGCTTCGGCAGACTCCGTCCTGGCAGCATGCCGGCAAGACACAGATGCTGTAAGCTCCACTTTTGAGGAAGGAACTAGCAAAAGCAGTGAAGTATTTGTTGCCTAAGTAAACACTATGAAATTCATGGGATTTCCATAAGCCAACAAGTATAAACACATACTTACACCCTTACATTTGACATATTTGAAAAAATTCTGATTATTTCCTTTAACAGTTAAGTTGGATGTTGTGTGTAAATGGCAGAGGCTGAAAATCTCCATACCGTAATTTGTTTATGTAAATAAAAAGCTGTTCATAATGTATTTTATTTTGCATAACAGCAAATTGTTTTGCACTTTTCCATTATAAGTACAGTAGAATCTCACTTATCCAACACTCACTTATCCAATGTTCTGGATTATCCAATGCTTTTTTGTAGTCAATGTTTTCAATACATTGTGATATTTTGGTGCTAAATTCGTAAATACAGTAATTACTACATAGCATTAATGTGTAATTAACTACTTTTTCTGTCAAATTTGTTGTATAACATGAAGTTTTGGTGCTTAATTTGTAAAATCATAACCTATTTTGATGTTTAATAGGCTTTTTCTTAATCTCTCCTTATTATCCAATTATCCATATTCGCTTATCCAACGTTCTGCCGGCCCGTTTATGTTGGATAAGTGAGACTCTACTGTACTAGTAATGTAACAGGGTACACATAAGCAATGATAACAGCAGCTTATACTAAAGAACTAGTTGTTACTTTAAATAATCTATCTAGCTCTTAAAACTTTATCCAGTGTTTCCCACATTTCTTTTCTGTTAATGCAGCATTGCAGCTATTTAAAAAACAAAACATTCATATATGCTCAAGTACAGTGAAAGAAAGGTGGAAAACAGTGTGAAGCTTATAGATATGAATAGTCCAGTGCTTGTACTAAGGATAATATCATATGATTCTTGGTCTCATAAAGTGCAATGAGTATGAACAGTACCCACTCTGTAAGATTTTGGTAGGATCTTGCAAAGGATCAAATTTTACTTGTAGTTCAGATTTACTTGTTGACGTTGGAGGAACACAGATCACGTGAAAACTCCAAACACACCACTTTATTTGACTTTGTTTTTCATTTAGAGGAGTGACATTGTTCAGGTTTTAAACTGTGTATAATCTTCAAGAGCCAAATCTAAATATGATCTCATATGAGAAGAAGACCATAAGGTGATACCATGAGTTTACTGCATGGAGTGACACCAATCCTGCCCTCATTTTGATCTCGCCTCTCCATAGTTATACCTTGATACACTGAGTTTCCTTACCAGTGAAAGGAACTATCAACTCCAAATATAGCAGTTACTTATTAGACCAGTGTAATAATAATAATAATAATAATAATAAATTTATTCTTATATCCCGCCCCATTTCCCCGAAGGGACTCGGGGCGGCTCACAGCAATAATAAAAACAGTGACAAATTACACATTGTAAAATCAAACAAGAAAAGCAGTCATACAATCAATACATACATCACATGTTAAAAACAAGGAGCTAAACAATTCTAGGCCGAAATAGAGGGCTACATGGAGAAGGTAGCTACATGGCAGAAGTCCTCTGCAAGGTATCAATAATCATGGGAGAACAATCTCTAATTAAATGGGCAGACAAATCAAACCCAAAAATTAATCGTCGAAGGCCCTCCGGAAAAGCCAGGTTTTAAGGCTTTTCCGGAAGGCAAGGAGGGTGGAGGCCTGTCTAATCTCCCTAGGGAGTGAGTTCCAGAGGCGGGGGGGCACAGCGGAGAAGGCCCTCTCTCTCGTCTCCACCAGCCACAACTGCGAAGGTGGTGGAAGCGAGAGGAGGGCCTCCCCCGAAGAGCGAAGAGATCGTGCAGGTTCGTAGGGGGAGATGCGGTCTCTTAGGTAGGTGGGTCCCAAACTGTTTAGGGCTTTGTAGGTGATAACCTGCACCTTGAATTGGGCCCGGAAAACAAACGGCAGCCAATGGAGCTCCTTAAACAGAGGCGTAGAAAATGCCTTGTAGTTTGCTCCTGTTAGAAGCCTGGCTGCTGAGCGCTGTAATAATTGCAGTTTCCGGGCCATCTTCAAAGGCAGCCCCACGTAGAGCGCATTGCAATAATCCAGTCTAGAGGTAACTAAGGCGTGGACCACTGTAGTCAGATCAGACTTCTCGAGGTATGGTCACAGCTGGCGCACAAATTTTAATTGTGCAAAGGCCCTCCCGGCCACGGCCGACACCTGAGCCTCAAGCGTCAGCCCCGAATCTAGGAGGACCCCCAAGCTGCGGACTTGCGCCTTCAGGGGGAGTGCGACCCCATCAAGCACAGGTTGCCACCCAATACCCCGATCAGACATACGACTGACTTGGAGGACCTCTGTCTTGTCAGGATTAAGTCTCAGCTTGTTCGCCCTCATCCAGGCCAACACAGCAGCCAGGCATTGGTCCAGAATCCGAGGGGCTTCCTTGGATTTAGGTGGAAAAGAGTAGTAAAGTTGGGTGTCGTCCGCGTAGAGATGGCACCTCACTCCGAAACTCCGGATGACCTCTCCCAGCGGTTTCATGTAGATGTTAAAAAGCATAGGGGACAAAATAGAACCTTGCGGGACCCCACAGGTCAAAGGCCAGGGGTCCGAGCAGGTGTCCCCTAGCTTCACCAGCTGGGAACGGCCCTCCAGGAAGGACTGGAGCCACTGGAGTACAGTACCCCCAAGGCCCATCCCAGAGAGCCGTCCCAGAAGGATACCATGGTCGATGGTATCGAAAGCCGCTGAGATATCCAAGAGAACCAGCAGGGTCACACTCCCCCTGTCCAGTTCCCTGCAGAGGTCATCCACCAAGGCGACCAAAGCCGTCTCAGTACTGAACCCAGGCCTGAAGCCAGACTGTGATTGGTCCAGAAAATCCGCATCCTCCAAGAATCCCTGTAGCTGCGAGGCAACCACCCGCTCCAAGACCTTGCCCAAAAATGGAAGGTTAGAGATTGGTCTGTAATTGCCTAAGTTGGTCGAATCCAGAGAGGCCTTCTTCAGGATGGGCCTTACCACAGCTTGCTTTAGGCTAGATGGAAATTTGCCCTGTGATAACGAAGCATTAATTATAGGCATAAACCAATCAACTAACCCGCCACTGGCCTGTTTTAAAAGCCAAGATGGGCAAGGATCCAGGGCGCAGGTGGTCGCCCTCACAGCCCTGAGGATCTTGTCCACATCATCAGGGTGCACAAGCTGAAACAAATCCCACAAGATCGAACAGACAGATGCAGTAAAAAAAAATTAGATTCCACTCAATGAACATACAAAGATGTTGCTTCATCCTCTCATGCTCTGTCAAACAAACCTACTTTTCCTCTCCCAATGCAAATAATCCACCAAACTTCCCCACAAGTGATATACAGCATCATGGTGTCAGGCCTGTGTGATAATGCTTTGGAAGCACATGTACATCAGATCAATACATTTGAGTGTTATTATTATTATTTATTAAAAGTTAGACATTACTGGGGGCATATGATCCAATTCAAATCAAGACTTCAACATCAGAAAGCAGTAAGGGGGAAAATAATACAGGGACATTATTGTCATTAACAACCGGTGTACCATCTGTCTGCCTCTTTTTTTAAAAAAAAAAAGGTTACTTAACTTGTGTCAGTAATGTTGCAACAGCTATTCTGAGATTTAAGAAATCTCTGCAACAAGTGCCATTGGAAAAGCTGGGTTTTTTCATAACTTAGTCCTTTGCTGTGAACCTTGTCACCCCTGCTTTTTCTAGCAGGAGGCCAACTGCAGCTTACAAAAGTAAATTATTCAAACATTCATACACCCATGACCTAAAAGAATTTCTTTGTTATTTTCTTGGTCTTGCAATGATAGATTATTATTTGCAATTCTGTTTCAAGTAACACCAGGCGTTATCACACAATGGATTCCAGTAAATGCAATATTGAAAAAGTGACATTTTCAGCTGTGGTGTGTGAAATAACTGCTGCAATGTGTCTTATCTTTTCCATTGGTATGAGCATGATCCTTCTAGTCCTGAGGACTCAAGCATTCACATGTGAAGGATTCCCATCATGGAAACAAAGCAGCAGGATATTTCCAAGAGTTGGTTTGCCTAATATTTCCATCTAGTCTGCCCACTTTGCCCCATGCTGATCAAGTTACTCGGTATCTGGGGCTGTATCCACACTGCAGAATTATAGCAGTTCGACATCGCGTTAACTGCCATCGTTCTATCCCATTGAATCCTGGGGTTTGTATTTTCCTGAGAGATGCCTCCATCTCTGTTTGGAGAGCTCTGGTATCACAACGAACTACACATCCAAGAATTCCATTAACAGTTAAAGGGGTGTCAAACTTTTATAATTTTGCAGTGTGGATGGTCTCTTAGTCTCATGCACCATGGAATGCACATAATGTAGAGGTTGGATAAGGAAGAAACAGAGTTCTTAGAAGGAAACTCCTTTTGAAATGGTACTGCGCCCTCATAGGGAAAGATGCCCATAATATCTAATCTGTTTTATTTTAATAGGCTCTTCTCAGTGAAATTCCATTGAAGTTAAATGTTTTGTTGCATAGCTCTGTTGGACTATAAATGCTTAGACCTGAAGTTTATAAATGAGAAGTAATTCTGGCATAGTAAAATAAGATAGAATGGGGTAGATACAGCCCAGACATGTCATTCACTTATGCTTGTCAGTGGGTTTTTCTTTTTCAAAGGACCCTTTACCTACGGACATGATAGGATGCCACTTCATGGCTCACAGGAACAAATCATGCACTTAGCTTTGACATGTACATAGAATGTGACTCAGGAAGAATTGGTTTCCTTAACTCTCACATCTATCTTGCTGCTTTATTGCTGTGCTTATTTATCTAGTGCTTTGTTGATGGGTAGGTAGTGAATTGGCAGGGTTGGAGATGAAAGCTGAAATTGGATTAATATTGGCTTCACTCCTCACTTTCAAGCAACCTTCAATTTGTAAAATTGAGTCCTTGATCATGTTCTTTAGAGCAGAACCTGGAGATAGTGCATTTCCAAGTACTCTTTCCAATGTGAGCCTCGCTGTCATAGTGAACTTGCTTGTTTTGAGAAGTGTGTGTGTATGCCTATATCTCCTATGTATATTTAATAAGAAGATGATGCCACTAGATTGAATAACATTTACTGCTAGGAATGCATGGACATAGACTGTGGCAATAATCTTGTTTTCGGATGTTATGAAGGAAGTCTTAAGTGCCTCCTGAGCAACCTTCACCTCCATTACTGCCACCACTCCCCTGGCAGCTTCCAAGCACCAAGGTGCATTGCTAGTGTTGTTTACTGGCTGGTATTAGGCAAGAAATGCTTGGGAAGGATCCTGCTGCAGCTGGAAGAAGCATCCTGCTGCAGCTGGAGATCTGGGAGGGCAATGCCAGCTCTTCTCCCTGTTGCAGGACTGCCACCGAGTTTTGGCTGGGTGCCTCATTCCTTCCTTCTTGCACTAGTAAATAGTCATGACAGGGTACTTTGATGCTTGGAAGATGCCTGGGGTGTGTAGGTGGATAATTGTTTTCTTTCCAGACCATAGATTGCAACCTCAATGTGACAGATCATGATCCTAATAATGTAATTTTGAGATATAGTACAACAATTTCTACAGTCCCAACAGAGTTATTTCTTGTAGATCATTAAGTCAGACCATGGATATCGGCCAGTAATCCTGTTCAATATGTATGATGTCACAAGTCAAACACAACATCATACATTTTGGAATCCAGGTTTATGTTGTTTGCTTCATTGCAATGACAAAAAGATCCCACAGATACTTACTTTAGGAGCCAGGCAGTCACACCAATACAGGGATTTCTGAGACACTGGAGAGTGGGGTGGTGTGTTAAGAAGCATCCAGCCCACTCCTGGCAGCCATGCCGTTTGCAGTAGACACTAACAGGGACCCCTGTTAGGTCCTGCCTGTTATTAATTGCTTTACTGGTGGAAGGGGCTAGATGCATCTTCATTCATTGCTCTACTCCTCACCACTTTGGAATTCCATATATTGGTATAACTGCCTAGCTTCAAAAGTAGGTCTGGGCAAAGGGTGGGTCTCCAAGGAAGATGTAACTACAGGGATGGAAATCCATTGTTCTGAATATGACTGTATCTACACATATCCAAATAATTCTTTGAAACTGTCTGATACCACATGGGAGCATTCCTAGAACCTTTTTAGTGTCTAAACAGCTGTACTGAGGCAGCCACCACCGTTTTGCTGGCTAGAAGCTGTTCTCTAAGGCTTCTTCTACACTGCTATATAATTCAGATTATTAAAGAAGATAATCCACATTATCTGCTTTGAATTGGATTATATGAGTCTACACTGCTATATAATCCAATTTAAAGAAGATAATCAGGATTTTATATGGCAGTGTAGAAGGGGCCTAACAGGCTTTATGGTGGTGTTGATTTATTTAGTCACATGGCTGGGATCTCATCTGATCTTGGAAGCTAAGTAAGCTCAGCCCTGATCGGAGTCCTTTAAGGAATACCAGGTGCTGTAGGCTACATTTCAGATAAGGAACTTTCAGAACCTCCTTTGAGTGTCCATTGCCAAAAAATCTGCTGAAATTTTTGGGGTTGCCATAAGTCAACACACACAAACACATCTAGAGTGAGTCACTTACAATCACAGAGATGAAAGTTGCTATTATAAGTATTGGTTGGTTGGGCTGAGAAAATTGTAAATAAAAACAAAACATAGCAGGAGCAAAAATATAATAAAGGTGGAATTCTAAATTAATTTCAGCAATAGTGTTGCCATAGTTGAAGTCATTCTGGCATTCATGAGCTTTATTCAACAAAAACCCACCTGGAGTCAATGTTTTTCAGGAAGGGAGGAAAATCACTCAGTCATATTGTATAAACCAAATTCTTGGATTTTAAAAATTTCTAAGGACTCTGTTGCTGGACCCGCTGCTAGAGAAAGTGAGTTCAGAGATAAACAGAGATCATGCCAATTTGGGACTATAATGGACCTCTTTGATTCTATTACATGCATGGCAGACTTCCCGGTGTACCCCAGCAGAAATCTTCTTTGAAATGAGTGTCAAGGACTATGGAGAGATTGATCATTTATCTGAAATAATGTTATTTCTCTGGTTTATTCTGTTTGTGCAACCACTGGAAAAACATTTCCTTTCTTGACAGAAGCCTCTGACAGGGCTTATCAACCTCAGGGGGGAAATGCCTCTGCTACTGTAAGTGCTATACTTATTAAATATTTTTACTGTTATGTTAAATACATTAAGTAGTTTCCAAAAGCCTTATTGTTGTAAGTTGTATAACTTGTATCTTCCTTCGTCAAGGTTGAAGGCTTCAGCACTTAGATTTTTTTTGAGAGAGAGAAAGTAGAAAGGATGGCTTATTGGCCTAGAAAAGTGGGATGTTTAGCTTTTCACTTACAGTGATCAACCCAGAATTCTTGGACTCTTTGACCATCTAGTCTAAAAAAAGGCTCACTCTTCCCAGGACAAAAAAGTACTCCTTCTTTGAAATTCATATTTTGAGTTCAGTGATATGCACTTCCATTCAGTATCCATTTCATGCTTATCCTTTGCTCTGAAATGCTACAAAAAAAAAATGATGGCTTCCATGGCAAGATAGAAATTGAACAATCTGTTTCTGGCCATAAAATCTCATCCCTCGATGACTATTAAAGCAGGCAAACTTCCCAGTAGCTGTGGGTGGCATGGCCATTTTGTAGCCCACCAGAGCCCCTCAGCTCAGAAAAATGGCCCCAAAATGCTTTTCTATTCCTGACTTGGTCTTGTTTTTTTTTTTTTTTGTTTTTTTTTTAAACTTCTTCTTTCTTTTTTAACCTAATACAACTCACAGAAGACCTTAGGCCTTTTCTTTGGAGGCCATGACAATGGCTTGACACTGGCTGTTCTACCCCAAGAGTGGTTGTGTTGGGGAATATGAGCTTTTAGACTCAGAAATAACTCTGTTAGGGTAATTCCACCAAAAATATAGCAGAGTACAGGAGTAAACTCTATAACTAGCAGAAACTTGCATGTGGTGAGAAGGGATAGCCTTTTAATCTTGAGGATGGCTCAAACCTTGCCTCCCCTCACTCTCCTCTGTAGAAAGATCACTTAACTACAACTAGGAAGCTGATGCAGACATTGATGCAAGTTGTCTTTAAAACTGACTTTCACCTGAAACAAGAACAATTTTTACAGGGGCTTCAAAATGATCAAGTTAAAGAGGTGAATTACAAGGTGCTGCATGAAAGGATTCTGACAGCAACATATGCTCAAAAATGGAAGAGAGCTGGTTACTTTACTCTTCCCTCCTTTCTCATTTTTCCTGTGACAACCTTTGCATCTGATTGTGATCCTGTTTAAAAAGAAAAGTAATTACCCTTTTCTTGCTTAACAAGATTACCCAATCTCATTTGATTGTGGCTGTTCAGCAGGGTCAGCCTTGGTTAGTATTTGGATGGGAGACCACAGATGAATACCAGGCTCTGTAAGCTATCTTTCAGAGAAAGGACCTGGAAGAACCATTTCTGAGTAATCCTTGCCCAAGAAAACTCTATGAAATAGACAACTTAAAGGCATAGAGGGTCTTTTCAGCAGTCCCACAGTCTGCTTCCAGACTGTAGGACTCTCTCCCAAGGGAGACCAGTATGGCCTCATCCTTGCTGGCCTTCTGCTGTCAGGTTAAGAGTTTCTTCTGCTAGCAGGCATTTGGAGAAGGATAAGAGGCAGGTTTTGGGGAGGGTGGGTTTTAAAAGCTATTTAAGTGTATTTATTATATTTTAATCTGTTTTTACAGCAGTGTACCATTTAATTGTTTTTAAACTTTTGTATTGAGTTTTTAAAACTTGACTAAAGTGTGGGATTGTTAGCCATCTTGAGTCCCCATGGGGAGAAAGGCGGGGTTTAAATAAAGTTAACAACAACAACACAGACACATTCACATAATCAAGAACTACCTTCTTTTAAAATATCTGCACGGAGTTTAGAATATTATGGGTACTTATCAATGAAAAAAGAATAATCTGGGAATGGAGGAGGGGAGGAAATACAAGAGCAGCAGAAGACGCAAGTATTTTAAAATGATATGTAGTGCACATTTAAGAACAGATCTAGCACTGTTGTAGTGTTGAAACAACCTACTTTCAAAAATTGTTGATCAGAAGCAACAATTAAAGCCCGCATCTTCCACACAACTCTTTAAACTGGGACAAGGTCAGTAGTTTTCCATGCAAACCTTACTCAGCAGGGAGTATATTCAAGGAAAGAAATTTGATTATTTACAAACAGAAATCTCAGCTGCAGGGAAAGCTTGAATCCAGTCCAACTATCCTGTAACCACTGAACATCGATTACATATTAATGTGCCTAGAGATTCCCCCTTCCCACTGCAGTCCATTTTATACCATCTAGATATGTTTTACTTCTATGAAAAAATGGCAGAACCTGACCCTTCCTACAACCATAAAGTGAACAGATGGGAATAGCCTAACACCACCATAAAGTGCACAGATCCAGTTCAGAAAGGCACATAAGCATTAAAGAAGATTTAAGCACATGCCTAAAAGTTCAAGCATGCCCTGAAGTATGTTAATGTTGGAGAGGTGCATGTGATTAAATCATTCCATGAGTTTAGACTGTGGCAAATGGAGAGGAAGGCTAGTTGGAAAGATTAAGAAAAAGAACGAGGGGATCTTGGGACAGCGCAGGCGTGGACATTCATTTCAGATCTTTCAGAAAACCACTGTGATTTTACTTAGTAGCTATAAGTACAACTATTTATTCACTTTGTGTTTATCAAAGGATGGGGGGAGGGGGGTCTTTGAGTGCGATTTTCCTGCTTCTTGGCAGGGGGTCGGACTGGATGGCCCACAAGGTCTCTTCCAGCTCTATGATTCTTTGATTCCAGGTACATAGATAAATAGTCATACTAGAGCTACCATCAGAGCCAGTCCAACAATGAGGCGAATTAAGCGGTCACTTCGGGCGCCAAACATACAGGGGCGCAGTCAAGACTGCTTTTTCTGTTGATTTGTTGTAAAACATGGTGTTTTGGTGCTTAATTTGTAAAATCTTAATGTAATTTGATGTTTAATAGGCTTTTCCTTAATCCCTCCTTATTAGCCAACATTTTCGCTTATCCAATGCTTTTATTTTTCAGTGATAGTTTTTGGGGAGGGGGCGCCAAAATTCTGTTCGCCTACACTTGAAAAATACCTAGGGCCGGCTCTGGCTACCATATTCTTCTTTAAAAGATATCTTAAGACCCCATTCACCTACCAATGTGAGGGTAGTCTGCTAAAACTACCAATCTTGACTTGCAATTTTGCTCATCTTTAATAATCTTTTTGTTTTTTTAAATAATGGGATTTATGAGAGATTATTCCTTATATTATACATTTTTAAAAGAATTCCACCATCTTATTTTTGAGCTTATAAAAATTATAGAGGATGAGAAAGACGGAGAATGCAAAGTCTCAGTATCTTAACAAGCACGAAAGTGTCTCCTGATTATGACAATGCTTATTTTATTGCCAGGTGTTAATCAGAGGTGTAGTGGGAACAAGAATTATAAGTGTCAGACAAGAAATGATTACACTATTGCTATTATTAAAGTGACATCCATTCTACACTTCTGAAGCCATGCAGAGTGTTAAGATGTTTTGAATTATAAAGTTATTGTTGGCAGAATATGTCCTATTAGTATCAGTTAGAAGGGATTTGGTGTAATTGTATGTGTAAAAGACACAGAGGTTATAGAAGGAGAGAAAGTGTAGATATATAGGCAATATAACTGAGTAGACTAGGTAGATAATAATATACAGTCACAAAATAACCAAACACCATATTTGTGATTTAGTGTACCTTTTGTTTCTCTAACAACCTACTAACTCTCAGACTGGAAAGAGCATGTGAAATAGCCTTTTTCAGAGTATACTTCCAAGGTGAGAATTTCTTAATGTTTCTGTGTAAGAAAAAAATAATGGAAAGCTAATTTGTGAAGGAATGGAAAAGACTGATTTAGGCTGGATTTATATTGTCATATAATGCAGTTCAGTGCAGTTAAACTGCATTATATGGCAGTGTAGATCCAGCCCAAGTCTCCTCTTTAGCACCTTGGCTTTGCTTATGCAGATTTTGTTTGTGATCAAGAGTAAGGACACAAAAAATTGTCTAATGGTGGCCTCATTCAAACATAGTGATGAGCCCCTCTTTATTTATAAGAGAAAAAGCCTAACTGTGCATTTAGATCATTCATTCTCCCAGTTTTGCTTTTAGTGCAATCATGAAAAGAACAGTAGCTTTTGCTTCTGTTTTTAACTAGCTACAGTTAAGTATCCGGAAAGCCACTGTGGTTTATAAAACTATCTTGTTTTCATAGACTATAGCTAGGATAAATCCCAGTTTTTGGTCTGGATAAAATGTGAGACTGAGGTTATTTAAAATTAACATTACTTGAAACATGGACATTTGGCCAAGAACTTGCACTGGGAGACATGTCGCTATAGCTATGCCCCCAGTGAATGGAAGAATCAGTGAACATGTGTTTTCTATAGCCTTACATTCTGCAACAGGTGTCTACAAGGACCTCTTAGGGTCCTTCTACACTACAGTTAAACCCGAGAGGAAGCGAGTTAACACAACCCACTTCTTCTTGGGTTTCAGTCCCCACCTCTCACCCAAATCCCGGGCTTTCCTGGGAGGGGAGGTTACATGGCAACAAAGGTTGACCTGGGATGCCATCCAGCCCCCTCCAGCTCCTCAATTTGGGCCCCAAAACTTATCAGAGAGGCTTTCCAACAGCTCAGACCTCTTGCTACAGTCCTCCTGGTGTGAGAAAATCACACATGAGGAGGTGGGAGGGGAGAGTAGGGAAATTGGGAAAACCCAGTTTTTGGATTAATCCAGGTTTACCGGAGGCATCATTTGGACAGCAAATCCATTACTGATAAGCGCCCTCAAAGAGCATAGTACATTTGGATATTATTCCAAATCATTTAGGATAATTTTTACCAAAATAAAAAAGAAGAAAGGATTGATGCTATAGTCTGAGTGTAAGACCACAACTTTGGGAGACCAGGGTTCAGAAGCTTGCTTGGCCATGGAAACCACTTGGAGACCTTGCTAAATCAACCTCAAAATAAAGCAATGACTAGCTTCTTCTGAATAAAAAAATGTCAAGCCTTAGGGTCATCATAAATGAGAAATTACGTGAAGCCACACAACAACAATGCCATAACAAAGTAGGTATGGTAAATTAATCTTTTATCAGATCAGAGTAGACTGCCTTTATCCAGCTGATGGACATCCAAAGTACGCTGCCTACATTGGGGTATATTTCTCCGGGCGCCGGGCTGTGGCGCAGCTGTTGAGCAGCTGCCTTAAATCACTCTGACCATGAGGTCATGAGTTCGAGGCCAGCCCGTGGCGGGGTGAGCACCCGTCAATTAAAAATAAAAAAATAGCCCCTGCTCATTGCTGACCTAGCAACCCGAAAGATAGTTGCATCTATCAAGTAGGAGATAAGGTACCACTAAAGTGGGGAGGCAAGATTAACTAATTTACGACCTGGAATGAGGAAGTGCCGTCAGTGTGGATGATGAAGCAGCTGCTCCCCCCTGTGGCCAGAATCGAACATCCCCTCAGAAGAACGTTAACTTGCCTCTGTGTGTGTCTCTCAGTCTCTGTTTGATGTGTTTATGGGCATTGAATGTTTGCCCTTTGTGTGTTATAATGTGATCCGCCCTGAGTCCCCTTCGGGGTGAGAAGGGCGGAATATAAATACTGTAAATAAATAAATTAATTAATTTGAGAGAAAGGCATGATATAAATTCAATAAATAAATACCTATTTTATTGAAAAACAGTACAGTAATCAAATACTTCAGTGGCACAGTTGTTATCCAGTTTAATCTCAAAATAAATATTTCTCAAGTTTCTGCTATCTGGTTGTCAAATAACATACAGTATATGTAAAAAAAGGGGGGGACACTTCTTGGGGGTTGAAATTGTTTTATTACTGTAACTCTTTAATTATGAATAACTTTTGATGAATTTTTGCCAGTTCTGATATTTATAAAATGGGAACAAATCCACAAAGACCTTCCCCAGAGAAACAAATCCTTCAAGATTTCAACATATGATTATTGAAGTATCAGATTAAAACTTCATTATATATTATCTCTCACATTTATTAAATTTGATTCCCTCCCTCTGTGGTTCCATCATTAACTTAATCATATTCTTTGTCCTGGCAAATGATTTTAGCATTTGCTCTTGTGGAATTTCACTCTTCTGATGAATAGAAGTAATCCGATTTCTAACCTAAGTGTATTCATACTCACATTCTTTTGTGTGTTCTTCTGCTACATTTTCATTTTGCTTGGCATTCTTTGGAAGACTATGTTCTGTGTGGATCTAAAGTAGTGAAAAAAGTGGTAGGGGAAAATTAAACAGGTGCCATAAGGGCTAACTAATGAATAATAAACATTGGGATCAGCATAAATTTATGAAACACCACTACCAAAACAACAGAGGGACAAATAGCAAAATTGATTTTTGTAAATGCTTTATCTCCATCTAACTTCAAACTACCATTCAGGAAATTTATTGTTTTTATTGGTTGACTTTGGAAGGCTATTGCAATAACTTTAAACTCTTGAAACCTGCTTTGATATAGTAATGTAGCTGTCAGTGCTTTGAGTTTGATGTTCTAGTTTTCTTGAAAACAGTGCTCTCCCTTGCCTTTGAGTAGTCTCAGGAAATTTAATATAATTGTCAATCTGATCAGGGAAGACAGCGATCAGTGTAATAATATACTGTAGGAACCAGAGCCTCTTATCAGTCCACAAAGCATAGGGCATGTTGAGAACTGTATGGTGCAACTTTTAGTGTGAAAACTAGCAAACTCATGTAGAAGCATATCAGAAAAAAAGAAAAGTGTCTGATTCAAATCTAGTGGTTTTCCATTATAAATAATGTATATTCTGAAATAAATATCATGTTTAAATGTATGTCACTTACTGAATAATCTTTATTTCCACTAGTAAAAAAGGAAGTCATTTGTTCAAAAATATGCTTACAATCAACAGCAGGTCTCCAAAAAAGTTAACATATTCTGAATTCCCCTTTTGCATATCATTCAGTAATTTAAGAGAGAGAGAGTGGCTCATTTCATTGAGCTGAATAGAAATGCCACCTCCATAAGCACCTTCTTGCAGTATGGTTGTAGAACCCTGCTCTAGGCCTCAGTTCTGAACTATTAAAACATATGGTGGATCTTATTAGCCTTACTGATGTGTACCAATTAAGAATCTCTATCGGGCATGTTACCTCGACATGGGTGGGCATGTAAACCAAGCATGCTAGATCATGCCCCACCAAAATCAGCCATAAAGGGCCTTTTGCATTGAGAATATCCTGAGCAGTAACCCTGATTGACCAAGGCTGCCATCTTATGGATGATGTCATTTGCCCATACATCTGGTCTTATGTGCCTCTCCTTCAGATTGATGTAGACCACATGTAGGTTGGGAGAGTGAATGGTCAGTTAAAAGATCACAGTCTGGAAAGTACCAGTAGCTCACATACTGCTAGGATATATTTTTAACACATTTGAAAGTCAATGGTTGAATTCAAGGCTTAGCTGAAAATCTGTCAAGAAGATACATGGGAGGTTTAAACCTCCATTGCATGCGCAAAGGTGCTGGCGTTCTTAGATACTCTCATAAAAATTGATACTTGAGTATCACAGGAGAAAAAAAGTATTACCAATACACATTTCACTTTGAACAAGTTTCAGTGTTTCAAACTGCCACGCAGAATATTTAAGACATAAAATAAAACTAGAATGATTATTCTTTGAATCAAGATTTTGTAGAGCTGTTGAGCAGTCATTTATTTTCCTTGCTGAAGACAGCTGGCATCTAACTTGGAAGACTTTTCTGATCTTCCTCCTTGATTAATGTTTCAGAGCAACAGAACCTGATGCTACACATTTTTTCCAATGGCTACAGTAGTATTTTCCTGATGGCTTGATTGTAAACTGTAAAGGATATATAGGTAAAATAAATGCTTCCATATTACTTCAGCTATGACAGTTATTTAGTATTTAATCAGAGGAATTTATACATTTGTCCTCCATATGGTTCCCTGATCTCTCAATCAAAGTTCGTTGCAACCTTGCTCCATATCATATCAGATTGCAAAAGTTTTGGTTTTTGCTCAAAAAAAAGTGTATGCATGTTCACGCATAGTTACAAATTAGAGACATTTTTGTATGTATTTTTCAAGTGTACACACTCCCCCATAAATTTATATGCATGCATTCAGGAGCCTGTGTAATTGCTGTGACAGGTAATATGTTGTAATAAGTTTTTTTTTAGGAAACTGTAAATTTGTAGTTATTCTCTGATATGGTGAGTTGTAGAGAGAAAGAAATGCAACAGCAAATAGGTATAGTGAAGAGTTTATCTCCAACCCCCCCCCCCCCAACAAAAAAAACTGTGGGTTTGGGTAAATTGTAAAAGGTTCTTGTAGGGTGCATGTCATTGGCAGCGGGTGTATATGCTTTGACCACCTTTGAGCTATATTATGGCCCGAGAGGCTTAATCTGACTTGGTTCCCACCATGCTTGAATACAGATCCCTATTTTCAGTCTCAGTCTTGGGACCTCATCACATTGAGGCCAAGAAGCGTCTTCTCCCTGCTTCTCTGTGCTGACGGTATGCTGCCCACTGGGAGTCCCCCGGAGCCCATTATATGACGCAGGGCTACTTCCAACTGGGCTCCATGGGGCTTCGTGCCATCAATGCGCCATCAGTGCAGAAAAACTGAGCCTGGAGGAGTCGGGTATTTTCCTGACTCCTTATGCAAGAAAGCCAGAGAAGGAGGAAAGAAAGCAGGGGACAGTGGGAAAACATCATGGGAAGGGATACCACAACCCCCAACGGTAACGGAACACAGCGTGATGCTTCCCCACAATTTTGCCCACTGTCCCCCGGTTTCTCTGGCTTGATGCTATGAAGTCCTCAGAAAATGTTATAATAAGTGATTTGAATCAGAAAGACAATTGAATGATTACTGTGCTTACACCTCAACAAACTTCTATTGAATTAAGCAGGAACATTTTCAGTATCAGATTGATTTATGAACAAAATTGAGATACATATTGAGCCTGCAGTCATCAAACTTGAAGTCATGCTGAATTCAAACACTTTCCAACCTTGAGTGCAGTTGAAATTATTTATGACTACCCTGGCCTCACTTCCTTCTGCTGCTGAGGTCATGTCTGTGGGCTTGAGGAGATATGGATCTGGCATAACTCTACTCCAGCCTTATTATGTGCATTTTCTGCCTTCTTGTTTTGTTTTTGTTTTGCTTTGTTGTTCTGCTGGCAGATTTCAGATCAGCTGACAAAAGAGGCTTCTTCCAGAAGAAAGGCTTAGCATTATTCCCATAGAGATATTGTACTAAGTTTTGGTGATTGGTGAGGACTTGTGAAATGAATTTATGCTTGAATACATTATTTTATGTTATAGCATAGATAAATTATACAAAGCTTCCACATCCCACCTCCCCAAAACTAAAAAGATATGAATGTTCATAGTTATGTAATGAAATCACTCTACAAAGAAGGTGTATTGGATAATGCATGTGCAAATTATGACTTTGGTAGCAATATGTCACGAACCTGTAATATGGCTGCTTCTTGGCAGGGGGTTGGACTGGATGGCCCATGAGGTCTCTTCCAACTCCATGATTCTATGAAGAGACATAACACTAGAGCAACGTCTATTTGTTAATATTCCTATAGTTTGCTATAAAGAGATATACAATTCTTTTTTTTAAAGAGATATAAAATTCTTATAGTATAATTTTCTTGTTTGCATCTCAGGCTGCCATATAATTCAGTTTCTGAATCCAAATTATCTGCTTTGAACTGGATTATGTGAGTCTACACTACCACAAAATCCAGTTCAAAGCAAATAATCTGGATTCAGATATTGGATTATATGGCATTGTAGATGGCATCTCAATTTTGTGGATAAATGTGCTAGCTCCTAAAGTACATGATGAAAAGGAGATTAATTTGGTCATTCTTTTTAGAACCCAAGGCCAGAATCCAATTGTATACTTTGGGTGGATCCTGCAACTTCTACCAAAATGGTGACACCCTCAAACCCCTCTCCCTCCACAACCGCGACCACCACCAAGATTGGAAAACTTTCTGGAGCAGGTGTTTTGGGATTATTCATGACTACGGCAGAAGAAAGAAAGATAGAAGTTGCCAGTTCTAATAATATCATTTGAGTATGTCTCACTCTGCAAGTAATGGAGAAAATGTTTGAAATACCAGTGATAAAGCCTGTCTCTGAAAACCATTAGAACAGGATGCATTAAAGATGGAATGAGCATGGTGACATCAGAAGTATTAATGCCATATGAATGAATCAGAAGTGATATAAAGGGGACACAGTTCCGCATCCTAAAATCTCCTTTTGAGTTGGGTTATTATGGCAAAGGAGCAAACATTGAGAACCATTAAAGGGTGAACAGGAGGAAGATACATTTGATGTCTTATTGGCCTCCTCCTGTTTTTTGAATAATATTCAATAACACAGGGGAACAGGTCTTTACCTCTCTTCTCTGTGAGATCCATTATCTCTGATTAATTTCTCATGTTTTATAGAGCCAAGCCTAAAAAAAACCCCTACCATCCCATTATGTTGTGAGCTGAATACTAATAGAGCATTATCCAAATAAAGGCTTAATGGTTTAGATGACAAGGTTAGCTAGGCCAAACCTTTTAGCATTGTGTATGGTCAATTCAAATTTATTTTTATCTAATATAATAAATGGCTCAGAAGTTTAGAAAGATTTGTGTACTATATAAAATGTAACCTCTCAAAGTTTCAAAGCTTTAGTTTAAAATCATGAAGAAGAAAACCTTGTAAAAGTAGACTGGCAATGGGATCAAAGGATGCAGGCAGGTTTAAATTCAGTAGAGGGCAGGCTGCCTAACCTGACTACCAAAAAAGGCTGCTGGTTTGTCTCCACTAATGTCAGCATTGCACATGTCAGAATTTGTGGCACACAACAATCCCCAAGGCTTTCACACTTGAATTGTTGCAGAGCAGAGAGATTTTATGATTTATTCAGTAAAGAAGAACCTCTCTGCTATGCAGATTGTGGAGAGTGGGGGAGAGGGGGGTAGGAGGACAAAGCCAATTGCACGGTCTTTCTATCAGTGCCTGAAACAATGTCATTTGTCTTAGCCAGACGCATATTAAATAACAATGCATTCCTTCAATTGCTTTTACAGAGAACCAGTTTGATGGAGTGGTTCAAGACCAGGATTCAAATCCCCACTCAGTCGTGGAAACACTCTGGATGACTCGAGCAAGTCACACTTTCATAGGCTGGATCTACACCGCCATATAATTCAGATTATCAAAGCAGGTAATCCACATTATCTGCTTTGAACTGGATTATATGAGTCTACACCACCATATAATCCAGTTCAAAGCAGATAATCTGGATTTGATGTGGCAGTGTAGATGGGACCTCAGACGCAACAACACACAACAACAAGGACTTACAATATTTCTTTTTTTCATTTTAAACCCTGTAATCCAGGTTTCCTACATAAAGACTCTCTTAGGCACCTTCTACACTGCCAAATAAAATCCATATTATCCATATTATATGATGGTGTAGACTCATATAATCCAGTTCAAAGCAGATAATGTGGATTATCTGTTTTGATAATCTGGATTATATAGCAGTGTAGAAGGAGCCTTAGGCCCCTTCTACACTGTCCTTATATCCCAAGATCTGATCCCAGGTTATCTACTTTGAATTGGATTACAACATATGAGTCTCCAGCACTGCCAGATCATCAGGGACAAGCAAATAATCTGGATTCAGATCTTGGGATATAGGGCAGTGTAGAAGGGGCCTTAAGCAAGTGTATACAGTTATAAACCCACATCAACGAAAAGCTTCAAATTAACTAATTGGCAATGCTCATACAATCTGGGAGGCTATGATTAGAAATACATTTTCCCAGCAATTACAGTGGGCAAAGATCCGACCTTTTTAGCCAATATGGGTTTGTTTGTTTTCCGTGTTAAATCACTTCACATCTCCAAACAAATTTCAGTCAAGTACATATATCTATCCAGATGAACACATTCACACATCCCCATGATTGAAGGTTGATTGCATTTGATTTCAGTTCTAAATTTGGTTGTAAAATAAATGGAAACTTGACGAGTCAGTATTTATGTAAAATTCATTTATTCAATGGTTGGGACTATGGTTTAGGCCACATACCATATTCATTCTCTCATTAGAACATGAGTTTTTGTCAGTAATTTATGCTATGGGACTCATAATTTTTCCATATTATGATACATATCTTTACTGATTTTATTGCATTGTTATTTATTGTCTTTTTGTTGTTGCTTTTATTTTATATTATAATACATTACAATGTTGTAGTGATTTTATAACATTGTTACTTACTGTCATTTTCTTTGTTGGTACTTCTGTTTTTCATTCAATTGTATATATTTTCTTCCAAAATCTAATAAAATTTCCAATAAAATAAGAGGATACATGAATAGTAAAAAGAAGGTAGTCATAAAAGACTGTTGCACATCAGGCATAAATTCATAAGATCATAGGATCATAGAATAATAGAGTTGTAAGAGACCTCATGGGCCATCCAGTCCAACCCCCTGCCAGGAAGCAGGAAATTGCATTCATAGCACCCCCGACAGATGGCCATCCAGCCTCTACTTAAAAGCCTCCAAAGAAGGAACCTCCACCACAGTCCAGGGGAGAGAGTTCCACTGCTAAACTGCTCTCACAGTCAGGAAGTTCTTCCTAATGTTCAGGTGGAATCTCCTTTCCTATAGTTTAAGGCCATTGTTCCACATCCTAGTCTCCAGGGCAGCAGAAAACAAGCTTGCTCCCTCCTTCTTATGACTTCTTCTCACATACATGGCTATCATGTCTCCTCTCAGCCTTCTCTTTTGCAGGCTAAACATGCCCAGCTCTTTCAGCCACTCCTCATAGGGCTTATTTTCCAGACCCTTGATCATTTTAGTCGCCCTCCTCTCAACACATTCCAGCTTGTCAACATCTCCCTTCAATTGCAGTGCCCAGAATTGAACACAGTGTGATTCCAGGTGTGGTCTGGCCAAGGCAGAATAGAGGGGTAGCATGACTTCCCTGGATCTAGACACTACTATTGATGCAGGCCAAAATCCCATTGGATGTCTTATTCAAGATACATGAAGAATGTAATATTATGTATATTGATGCCACACAACATTTGTTGTAGTCACTAGGTTCCAATTTACACAACCAACCAAGAAGATCCTGGCATGCAGAGAGAATAATCAATGCTTTTGGTAGTAATAAGGGAACCCATGAAGTTAAATTTCTTAAAACCATTCTAAATTTATAAAATCCCAAGCATTTTTCATGCAGCCTATATGTACCTCCTGGAAAATATTGTGCTTGTATTATTTTTGTAATGTTTAGATGATCATTTGGTGCAGTTCCATCGAAATACTGTAGGTGTAGAAACAGTATGTTAGCAATATTTTTTCTGGGTTCCTTTTACTGAATTTATGTCTTCTTTTCCTATGATTAAACATAAGTTCTACACTTCAGGGAGAAAAATAGGAAACCTGTCACACTAATTTGCTAACCCATGTTAAATGGATCCCAGAAAGAAAAGAAAAGGTGGGCAGGACCATGTGCAGTTATTGCAGAGTAAGTCCAGAATTGTAAGTAGCTTTTGAAAACGGTGTTTTTTGAAGACTTTCCCACTGTGGGAAGAACATTTCTGAAATGACTAATTAAAAAGCAACTTATACGTGAGGATTACATCACTATATCACAGACACTATTGTAGTAGAGAAAAGTAGCACAGTTTAACAATTCAAAACATATTCAAGCAAACTTTTCAGATGGGTATCACAAATGCTGCCTGTTCTGATTTGTAGAAGTCATTCTTTTCCATAGCAATACATTTCTTGCACATATGAAAAAGACAATAATGTTTGTGCCATTTCTAATAGTTAATGGTAACTGCCACCAAACACTGAATAAATATATTTGCAGTTTGGCAGGATTGTTCTGCTGTCTAGCACTTTTTACCCTTTCGAGTGTACTTAATGGTAAAGAGCAAAAAGGTTGAGTACATTTGTGCTTCCCAATTCAACTCTTATGAGTGAACCAAATGTTCCAGTTACCACCTTTTAGAGGGAGGTTAAGAATTGGTGGCTAAATAGAGTTTTCCTCTGTGCCTTTTATGGGTTTGAGTTGATTAAAAGCTGGCATGCAGATAATGAGAAGGATAATGGGAGCTCTTATGCCAAACTTGAAAAAGTTACAGTTTCTAAAATCTCTCATTTAGCATAGCACTAGCTACATGGCACTGACTATGCTGCTTGAGAGTTCTGGAATGTATTAACCAGACAGTATTTAAAAAACAAATGAACGAACTTCGCAAATTCTTTCCACAATCTTCATGGCAACTGTTGCTAGCAAGAGAACCACCAGGGCTTCTTTCCATACCACTCTCTTTGATATTTAATGGATGAGATTGAATGCAAGGTTCATTGCTCCATAATGAGGGCTACAACATTTCTCTATTCATCTTCTAGGACCATTTCCAAACAGAGCCATATTGAGAGTTAGAACAAGCCATGACTATAACATGATTTTTGAGAAATTTTGTTTCCACTGTTAAAAGGGCCACCCAAATGGACATTATTAGCTCGACACATCTCAGACTGAGGATAGTGGGGATATCCAGTTGCCTACCCTGGATGGCAAGGTGCTATGCCCGTCATTATTGGGAAAGAGTCTGGGAGTCCTTTTGGACCCTCTGCTGACGATGGAAGCCCAAGTCTCCGCCATTAGTAGAACCGCCTTCTTTCACCTGCGGCAGGCTAGACGGCTGGCCCCTATCTGTCAAGGGACGACCTAGCTACAGTGATCCAGGCCATGGTCATCTCAAGACTGGACTACTGTAATGCCCTCTACATTGGCCTTCTTTTGTCGGTGATCTGGAAGCTCAAGTTGGTACAAAATGCAGCTGTTCGACTTCTTGCGGGAGTCCCGATGAGATGTCATATAACACCAATCTTACTACAGCTGCACTGGTTGCCAATTGAGCACCGGATCACTTTCAAAGTGATGGTGCTTAGCTTTAAGGCCTTACATGGTCTAGGTCCAATGTACCTGAGGGACCGCCTCACCCCCTACCAACCCCAGAGATCCCTCCACTCTGAGGACCAAGATCTATTGGAAGTTCCCAGTTTTAAGACCTTGTGTCTAACAGCAATTAGACGTAGAGCTTTTACAGCAGTGGCACCATCACTCTGGAACACTCTGCCGCCTGAAGTTCGTGCCTTATCAGTCTTCCGCAGGGCATGTAAGACACACCTGTTTCGGAAGGCTTTTGATCTCCGTTATTGCTGTTTTTAAATTGCTTAGATTTTAGCTTGTTTTTGTAAGCCACTCTGAGCCCTGGGGGAGTGTTTTTAAGATGTTTTTTTAAAAGATATTTTAAGGATGTTTTTAAATTGTTAGATTTTAGCCTTTCTTGTAAGCCATCCCAAGCCCTAGGGGAGTGGCGGCATATAAGTTTAAATAATAAAAAAATAAATAAATTTACAAGTGGTCTTTTAGCTCATGTTTCTCATTCATGATAACCAACAGAGAACTGTGGAAAGGAATTAAGAAGCATTGGTTGAGACTCTATCAGATATTCATTGAAAAACTATAGCAAGATGTGCTGCAGGATGTCCAACAAAAACAAGTTTTTTGCAGTTTAATAAACTTTTTCCATGTTTTTATAATATGACAAATTAGGAGATGACATTTATTACCCAAGGACAAAAATGTGTTACTAATATTACCTGTTGGTTACTCTGTAGCTGATGACTCAATGGCAGAAGAATATGGAAAGTCAACCCACCAAAAAGAACTGATCTTGAGATGAAATAGTAATAACAAACACTGGCTGAAGATCAGAGAAATGGGCACTACAATTCAAGAAGGATATTAACAAGCTAGAACGTGTACAGAGAAGGGTGATCAAAATTATCAAACATTATGAGAAGCAGCTTAGGGAGCTGCATATGTTTAGCTTGAAGAAAAGAAGGCTGCAAGGGGACATGATAGCTATTGAAAGAATGTCACAGTGAGGAAGGGGCAAGCTTGTTTTCTCCTACCATGGAGACCAGGACACTGAACAATAGATTCAAATTTCAAGAAAAAAGATTCCACTGGAACATAAGGAAGAACTTCCTGATGGCAAAAATTGGTCTGCAGTGAAATACGCTGCCTTGAGGGCGGAGGTTTTCAAGCAGAGGCTTGGTGCCCATCTGTTGGGGGTGGTTTAATTGTGTGTTCCTGTATGGCGAGGGGTTGGGCTGGATGGTACTTATGGTTTCTTTCAACTTCATGATTCTATGAATATATGTGATAAATATATGTATGTAAAACGTAGAAATTTGTCAAATACTTACATAGTTCAACATGAGTACATATAAAAAAAACTCTGAATGACCAACAGCTTGTCATCTTAATTAATGATACATACATATTTTGTTAATCTCAGAATGCTTTCTATCAGCTCCCAATATGATCAGGAATTTTTATACTAGCTCTACAGGCTGAATGGTTTAATTCAGTAGAAAATTCAAAAGAACGAGAACAAATTATGGAATCTTTTGATGAGTCTGGATGTACCCCGAAGTAGCTATCCTAGATTGTTCAGGCACATTCTTGACCTGATTCAACAAAGTTTCTTATTGTTTTTGCTCACGTAAGACAGATTAGTTATGACTTAATTGTTAACAGATTCTAATCAAATACTCTTACACAGTGTGGCAGTAGTAGTAGTGAAGGAGAAGTAGGAGGACTGTCCTGTTTTGGTCAATTTTTTAATTGAATATTATTTTATCTTTTGTTATGAATGTACTTTAAATTTGCAAAGCAAAATTTAAAACATATTTTTGTGTTGCAATGATTCCTGGGAAAATATATTAAAATATATAAAAGGTTGAATATATTGTAAATTACTGACACCTCTACCAACATCTTTGCACCCTACCCTTCCATAAATGTAAAGATCCTCTGCCCTTTCTCTTCAATTATTTCTCTGCTAAAGTGAATGGCACCAACTATGTGCACATAAGAATTGGGAGTCAGTTATACAGAAATCAATATATGCCCTACAGTAGTAATTGTATTTATGATTCTCTGGATGTTTAGGATTATATTTTCCCCCATTTGTCTAAATGAAAATACACAGCATCTAGAACTATGTTTGAAAATGTGACACATTTGAATGTGTGCTTTTTAAAAATTTAATGGCACATTTAAATTTTAAATCATTATAATCTTTATCTTATCCTTGAATTTATTACATACAGTGGAAGTTCATTTGTCTCTTAAATGGCCATAAATATTTACAAGGCTTTTTTCTCATTCTTTAGCAGCACAGAAGATTATGACATGTTTACAAGGGGAGTTGGTGCTGCATTTAAGCTCTTTATTTCCCACAGTAATTTCAATATTTCTTCAGTCTGGGCAGGGGTAAGAAGATAGGAAATATTGGCCCCAGTTTTTTAAAATTAATTTTTGTTTATCATGAATAAATAATAGATAGAAAGAAAATGTTAGGTTTTAAACACAGGTGCACATGAAGAAACACACATTCATCAGGTATAATGCTTTGAGAAATATGTACAGTGTAAAGCTGCTACAGACATACACTAAACTCCAAACAGTAGTAGTTACATCTGCTAAGCCTACCTCCATCATCTCTAGAGAGACATTGTCTTTCTGGCTCATTGTCTTTCTGGTTGCTCAGTTCCTCAGATATCTCCGTACAAAAGAGCCAAAGCTGGGTCTCTCTCGGAGCAAAAATGAGCAAGATGGGTTTTTTTCTTGAAAGAAGAAAAACATTTCTGGTACTTCTGAGGGCTTTTCTTGGAGAAAATGGGTTGGGAGAAGCCTAGGCAGGGAGACTGACACCAAAGGAGTAGTCAAAATACAAATGTCACCTACCACTGCCTTAAGACTCCATATACCACTGTATCATAGATTGAGGTGGAAGTGGCAATGTGACACTCCTGCTCACTTTAGGCAGAGCTCAGGAGACTGAACATAAAAGCTTTACTTTTTGCAAGCATCAGTCCCCTAACAGGGAAGAAGAAGGAAGATGACCCATCGTTGCCTTTGTAATTCTGAAGTTTTCTCATTAGACTGAGGATAGACTTCCATACAGTCAAAGGTTTCTGGTTTTCTCATCCGCTTCATTCAAGAGAAAACTCTGGTGACTGAAGAAGAAGGCCAAGGTTATGTCAACTGTGGTGTGCAAAGCCAATAGTTGTGTTCAAACTCCAGTGAAAGCAGAAACCACCTACCAAGTACTGTCAGGTCCTGTGGAGTGACTCATAGCTGACCTGCAACAGCTTGGTATGACAAGGCAGATGAGTTGTAACAGTTAACAGTGGTTCTCTACCTGTGGGTCCCCAGATGTTTTAGCCTTCAACTCCCAGAAATCCTAACAGTTGGTAAACTGGCTGGGATTTCTGGGAATTGTAGGCCAAAACATCTGGGGACCCACAGTTTGAGAACCACTGAGTTAAGAGGTCAAGACTGGAGCTAAAACTCCATAGGGCAGTCTCTGAATGCTGCCATCCCACGTCAGCCTTCCCAAATCTCCATTACATCATTGCAGCTCCTCATTTAAACAGGTCATAGCATCATCCCTTACTGTTTAACATCAGAA
Organism: Anolis carolinensis; assembly: GCF_035594765.1. NCBI lineage: Eukaryota > Metazoa > Chordata > Lepidosauria > Squamata > Anolidae > Anolis > Anolis carolinensis. Next base: position 91,477,095 of record NC_085841.1, on the reverse strand, counting down.
AAAACAGTTTTATCAAAACCAAAAAGAAGACTTCAATGTTTTATTGGTTTATTTCATTGTATCCTTCTTGGAAGACTGTGCAGCTTCTGGTGAGTAACAGGGGCTGAAGATTTGCCATAGTTCCTGATCATCTGAAGTTGTCCTGTCCTGCAGCAATCTAGTCTACTTACAAATAATCACCAGACTCTTATTTCAGAGCCAAAGATACAAAGTGAGATCCAGGAAAATAAGTGGTTGCTTTTTGGGTGAGAGATATTCCAGAATACGTTTGCACTAAATTGAGTCTATTGACTTGACCCTGAAGAAGAAGAAGAAGAAGAAGAAGAAGAAGAAGAGGAGGAGGAGGAGGAGGAGGAGGAGGAGGAGGAGGAGGAGGGGGGAGGGGGAGGGGGAGGAGGAGGAGGAGGAAGAGGAAGAGGAAGAGGAAGAGGAAGAGGAAGAAGATGATGCATTGATTTGGGTAGGCAAGTCAACACAGTGAAGGCAGCCAGCCAGGTGGCATCAAAATTGGGCTTTCTCTGCACTCCCTCCCCATCACAGCCAGACAGTGGCTGTTGGGATAGGTTCTGCACGGCTGTGGTACTGTCATCTGTCATTGGGCAGCCTGGAGATTACTGCACAAGAAATTATTGGATACCTATCTGTGTAATATCAGAACAATTTTCATATTACATGTTGAGAATGCCTTATATGGAAATCCAAAAGCCAGAATATTCCAAAATCCGAAATTGTCCATGTAGATGGCTGAGGTAGTGATACCTTTGCTTTTGGATGGTTCAGTGTACATTGTTAACATATTGTTCATAAAATTACCTTCTGGCTACATGTATAAGATATCTATGAAACAAACATTAATTTAATGTTTAATATGGGTTCCATCGCGAAGATATGATACAATGTAAGTGTATGCAAATACAGGTATTCTGAAATCGAAAACTTTTCTGTACTCAAGCATTTTGGCTACTGGATATTCAATCCATATTGTAAGTCATTAAGAAAATCTCAGCAAATGTGTGTTCATAACTTGAAGCAAATGCCTAGAGTGAGCAGCTCAAGATCATCTTTAGATCATGGCTAAAAAGAAGGTCCTTATTCTGGGCAGACTGAAAATGTAGAATCTTTCAGTTTAAATACTAATAAACGCAACACTCATTGAATACTACATTTAAGACATTAAATGTGCCATCTCCTTACACATTAATCATGAGCAGCACATACAGGTTGAGAATCCCTTATTTAGAATTCTGAAATCTGAAATACCCCGAAAAATGTCCAAATGGGTGACTGAGATAGTGATAATTTTGCTTTCTTGCAGTTCAGTGCATGCTGACTTTGTTTCATGGACATTATTTAAAATATTGTCTATAAAATTATCTTCAGACTATAAAATGTATTTGAAATGTAAATGAATTTATTTTTAAGATGATGTGCTAAATTCCTGCTGTCAAAAGTCATCAGCTTCTATGGTGACTTTTCCTTTAACCTCTTGCCATAGTTAAGCTTCTAGCAACTAGTAAAACTGCCTCTTATTTTGATAAAGATCAGAATTTGAGGTCCCATGTGCTTCAACATTCTATAGCACACATTTATATATTTAATACACTTGTAACTTGAATTAATTATTTATTAATGCTATATAAAATATTTATAAAATGGAACCTTGCCACAAAGCAATTTTGTGTCTTGGCTTTTGTGAAGATATTTCCCATGTTAACTGAAGCAGATTCCAAATTCAAGGAGCTGAACAACCAATGTACACAGTTTTTAAATTTTATTTTATGTTCTTTAAATCTTATTTTTTTTCTTTTCTTTTTTTGCGTAATTATTGGCTAACCACACGATTTATAAGAAAACACATCGTGCAGTTTCCTTACCTACAAGTAATCCCTATTCAGTTTGATGGAGCATACTTTTAAGTAGAAAGATATAGGATTGTGTTCAAATACCAATTCATTATAAAACTATTAAAAAGGCACTCTATGATCTATATATATATATAAAAGAGTGATGGAATCAGGGCACCGGACAAAACAACAAAACTACAGGCCCCCCAACCTCGAAATTTGACAACACAACCCATCATCCATGGCTCTAGGTTGATACAACAAAAACAAAAGAAAAATAAAGTCCTAATTAGAGGGACAGGAATAGTTGTTTTTATCCAATTGCTGCCAGTTAGAGGGCTAAGCTCTGCCCACCTGGTCTCTTAGCAACCTACTCAGCCCAGGGGACAGGCACAGTTAGGCCTCACTTAGGCCTTTTCCACAGATTATCTGATTTTAACTGGATTATATGGCAATCTAGACTCAAGGCCCTTCCACACAGCTATATTACCCATTTATAATCTTATATTATCTGCTTTGAACTGAATTATCTTGAGTCCACACTGCCAGATAATTCACTTCACTGTGCATTTTATACAGCTGTGTAGAAGGGGCCTCATATAATCCAGTTCTAAACAGATAATATAAGATTATAAATATACAGTAGAGTCTTACTTATCCAACATAAACAGGCCGGCAGAACGTTGGATAAGGGAATATGTTGGATAATAAGAAGGGATTCAGAAAAAGCCTATTAAACATCAAATTACGTAATGATTATACAAATTAAGCACCAAACATCACAATCCAAGCATTCACAACACATGGACAACATATAAATACTATACAATACTACACAGGCACATAGACCTCCTCTATCCTCACCACTTTCACAGTACACAAACAACCAAATGCATACTAAACATAAAGACAACCATACAACAGACATTCAATACCACCACTATCTCAACAATTTCTCACCAACACCACCAGACAACGCCACAGCAATGCGTGGCCGGGTGCAGCTAGTAGATTGATACATGGATTAAAATAAAATGCAGGTGGCTCTTTTGCTAATATCTGGTGGAACTCCATTCTTCGATACTCATGTATCAATTTCTTTTTCTTTTTCTTTTAATGAGCAAGGGAATCTATTCTACTAATCGTCTGGTACAGAGATGGGAATCATGCCTTCTTTTAGATGTTGTTGAACTGAAATTCCCATCATTCAGCACTATTGGCTATCTTGTCTAGGCCTGATGAGAGTGTAGCAACAATAGGAGGTCTACCCCAACTCTAGCAGGCATCATTGTAATAAGCATTATACAGTAGAGTCTCACTTATCCAAGCTAAATGGGCCAGCAGAAGCTTGGATAAGCGAATATCTTGGATAATAAGGAGGGATTAAGGAAAAGCCTATTAAACATCAAATTAGGCTATGATTTTACAAATTAAGTATCAAAACATCATGTTTTACAACAAATTTGACAGAAAAAGCAGTTCAATACACAGTAATGTTATGTTGTAATTACTGTATTAACGAATTTAGCACCAAAATATCACGATATATTGAAAACATTGACTACAAAAATGGCTTGGACAATCCAGAAACTTGGATAAGCGAGCCTTGGATAAGTGAGACTCTACTGTACTTCAGTTTCTTCTTCAGGTCAGTCAGTCAATATTTTATAGTTTTCAACCTAAGATCTGTGAAGCACCTGTAAGAGTAATTTAAGCAACCTGTTGGGGCCTACATTGATTGACCTTAATATAAATGATGAAGTATATGCCCTTTTTTTTTTACCTTCCACACATGCATTATAACCCAGGTTAAACCAGGTAAAAGGGGGCTGGCTAAACAACGTGCAGGAGGAATGATTAAATGCTAGAAAACACATGTTTAAAATTGTCCTTTAAACCTGGTTCTTCCTGAGAAACACACATTTTTCCATGCTTGTGTATCTCTACAGGCATGGAAAACATGTGTTTTCCTTCCCTCCCCCCTGACTAGACTCCCTCCAAGGCTGTCAATTACTGACAGAGGAAAAGGTCCATGTTGATTACAATGACTGCTGCCTGCTAAGTGAGGTTTCGGGGACTTTCATATTTTCTATGTATCTCTTAAACAAGGACCTACATAGGGATTGTGAATATGAAACAGTTATGAGTGCATCACTCTATAGACTAGACTTGTGTAACTGCGTAATATTATTCTGGTCAATACCCTGCCCCCATCACATTGTGTGAGCTAACAATGCTTCTGATAAGCTCAATCAAGCATTTCTTCTGGATTATACCTATCTCAAAACTATCTTTTGTCATAATAAAAATGTCAAACAATACTCATTTTCAATATAGTCTATTCTCTCTCCTCCACTATTCCCTCTTGAGCCATTGGTTAAATCTGTTTCAGCTCACTAAGATTCATTAAGAGGGATTTCAAATATCACCAAGAATTACAGAAGATTCACTGTTTGTTCCTAGGCAATAAACAAAACTTGCACAGATGTAGCTCTGTGTCCCGAAGAGAAAGCAACTGTTTGTTGAACTGGGATTGTAAATTCATCCTCAACATGGATACTAGGAAGACTACAATATTGACATGCCCAACATGTATCAACACTTTCTATTACATTTTACATCTTCAAGGCAGCTGTTTCTCTCAGCAGTGTCTGAAACACAGATGTTCACTAGAAAACATACGGCAGCTACTCCAAGAAAAAGGGGAGAGGTCCCTTGTTGTTACTGTAGACATTTTTAAGAGTCCATTGAAAATGCATTCAGACAGTGGCATGCCCAGTGCTGTGTAAGTAATGTAGCTGCTCTTTTTTGAAAAATTATCAAACGTCACAGATGTGAACAATGATGAATTAGTCACCTCCTTTTGATCCTTTCGTGCTGCCATTTTTATCACTAATAAGCAGAGCATAAGCTGTGCTTTCTGCCTTATGAATACTTCCTAGATTTTTGTCTGTGTGGAAATGACAGCAGCAATTGCTTGTTAGATTTTGCAGGAAGGCAAACATGGATTCAGTTAATTCTCTTGCTTTCTACCTGCACATAACCAGTCGATCAGTGGAATTAGGTAATAGAGAGTGTCATGAGGACAAAAGCAGGGTGCTGGCTCCATTACTTTTCAGTAGATGTAACAAACCTTACTGCGTTTTGTGAAATGTAACTCTTGTTCACCAACATAAGTGGTATGTCACCACCAGAATGAAGAATATATGTGCTAGGTAGCCCTTGTTAGCCACTGAGGTTTGGTTCTAATCCCCCATAGATACCAGAATCCATGGGTACTCTATTATCATTATAGACAGTGTCATAGTAAAATGATGTTCCTTATATACAATGGCAAAAACAACATTTGCTTTTTGGATTTTTCTTCGTGGGGGGAATATTTTAAAACCATTGATGGCTGAATCTCTGATTACAGAATCTGTGGAGATATTCATATTCATATATATATGAATATGTGAATATATATGTATGAATAGTGCCCCCAGTGGTGCAGCAGGTTAACCTGCTGATCTGCTGAACTGGCAGACTCCATGCAGTCATGATTTTGGAGACGTCTACAGACAACACCAGCTCTTGGGCTTAGAAAAGGAGATGAGCACCAACTCCCAGAGTCGGACACAACTAGACTTGATGTCAGGGAAAAACTTTTACTATATGCATGAATGATAGCGATAATGATGGTGGTGATGGTGATAGTAGTAGTAATAGTAGTAGTGGTAAGGTAGTCTGGATGATATGTGAGAATGATTATTATGTTCAGAAATGACATTTCTGACAAGTCTTTTGTTTTCCTTTTTCTTTGCATGACTGAACGCATGTGCTGATTCTCTTTTTCTAGATATTTTTTTCTAGTGAATGTACCTGCTGCTGTCAGACTTTGTTGTCAGTGAAAATGCAGGAGACAGCTACAGTATCTTGGGAAATGGCTTTCAGCAATAAGTGCTGCCCTGTGAAGAGTTAGGGAAATCATAGAGCAGGGCTGCATATAAACATTTGGGGGAAGTCAAAAGGGAAATGTCAAGACTTGGAAGTGATTATGATATCATACATATTATATGTATGCAAATGTGTCATTCCACTTTCAAACTAAATGAGATGATGAAAACTGAAATGCTCATTGCTAGATTCCAAATTTCAGATTCTGAATTCACTTTTAGAAGTGAATGTAAGATGTTACGTTCATCCTACTTCCAGCTTCATGCACAAGTGTGTGTGTGTGTAGGTAGGTAGGTAGGAAGGAAGGAAGGAAGGAAGGAAGGAAGGAAGGAAGGAAGGAAGGAAGGAAGGAAGGAAAGGAAGAGAACGTGTGTGCATGAATCCCTGCTCAACCATGGAAACCCCCTGGGCAAACAGCGCTTTCTCAGCCTCAGAGGAGGGCAAAGGCAAACCTACTCTGAATAAACTCTACTAAGAAAACACTGTAATAGGTTTGCCTTAGAGTTACCGTGCATAAGAAATGAATTGAAGGCACTCAACAACAACAATATGCAGGGTGCCCCTCCAAAATATATACACACTTGAACATGATTAAGTATTCCAATAGCCGAGTAAGTCCCAAATTACAAGAGAAACTTTAAATAAAGTTTGCAACTCTGTACTTTGGCAATGTGAGTAGTACATTGCTACACAGAGGAAGACCTTACATAATATTGTAATTTAAAATGGTATCTGTAACTCTGATTAAATTATTTTTACAACATTTATTTGTCATTATAAATGTATCTCCTTAGCCTTCAAATAATCACCAGAGCTGTTAAAGAATATGTACATTTTTGGGGACACCCTGTATACGTATCTGTGTGTATAATACAGATCAAGAGACTTATGTTATCTAATTATAAGAGATTTTACATGATTCATTTTCCTATTTTTTGATAGGAAACAGATCTTATTCTGACTTTCAACATCTCAATGCACCGATCTTGGTGGATGGAGAATGGGCCGGGCTGCACCGTGACATCGGTGACGCCAGCCCCAGACTGGGCACCAGAAGATCATCGCTACATCACTGTCTCAGGGTGTGTTCTTGAATACCAGTATATAGAAGTGGCTCATAGTTCTCTACAAATCTTTCTTGCAGTAAGTATTCTATTGTCCCCTCTTTCTCTCCCTCTCCCTAAAATAAATATGGAATAGAAGTAATTTGGAAATAATAGATTTTAAACATCGGCTTGTATTGTGAAATTGTAAGATTTTTGTAGAGGATACAAATGGGAACAGAGTACTACATAATAACAGTCAGAGGTAAGGAAGACAAATATGAAGATGCTGGGTGCTCATTTTATGCAATATTCATATCTAATCACAGATTTGGAAGCGAGCAAGGTGAATGTAGCCTACAAACGATTTATGGAGCCCTGCCAAGTATGTGGCAGGCCCCCAATTTTTCATTAAATGAGTCTACATGTTTTTTTAGAGATTCTTTACAGTTCAAGAAGACTTACTCCCTAGGTGGGTACAGCATTGAAACCTAAGAATTGAACTACAGTGTTCATTTGTATATTTTCTCCTATGCGTTATTTTTTATGCCAAGCTTTCCTGTACCAAACTCTTCTGCAGCACTGGATAAGCTCAACAGAAAAGCATTAGTACCGCATATGAATGCAGAATACATATGCAAATCAATGTAGTACTGTCTAGAAAAGAATGAGTATGATATCTCATCATGAAATGAAGATTGGCTGGAATTGGGGAGGCAGAAATAATTGTGTAAATGTTTTCTAAGAAACTAATAAATAATAAATAGTGGTTGATACTGCATGCATACTGTGTATCTTATAGGAATCACAGGAAACACCAAGTACATATAATGATTACTCCTAAGGTAATTCTATCGTGATATGAGTGAATTTGTTTTCTTGTAATGAGGATTAGAATTGTTTTGAGGTTTGCATGCAAACACATGAACAGGTCATCTCTGCAACAAAGGTTCAGAACATTCTAGAAACAGTAATAATTTTGTTGGCTGTCTATATGTTATGGAGTTCTCCTTGAAGTTCAGCCAGCACTTGAAAGGCTGGCTGAGACATTTTCCAGGGGTTTGGCCATGGACTCTATCAAAAGATCTGACCCACTCCTTTATATCATTCAGCCCTTTTCCCAACCATTCTTGGTGGGCTGAGATAACGCAGCAGCCTCCTGTGGCTTCATCTCCAGGCCCCTGACACAGCACCAACCCTGATCGAGATAACCTAGGCCTGGGGTTATGGATGCCCCTGATGCTTTCAGGTGAAGTGCAAACAACCCTTCATTGTTTTTTCAAATTACCCGGCACATTGCAGCCTTAATGACACAGCAGCAGAATGCCTAACGGTGATGGCAGTAGCACAGCAATGGGGTGGAGGAGGAGTAATGCTGTGGTGAAATCCAGTGATGATCTTATATGCATGCAGCTGACCATAATAGAAGGGAAAGGATCAAGGTTTGCCCTACTTTCTGTTTCTTTCATTTGTATCTATTATTTGCATTAGCTCTGCTTCTGTAAGCAGGAGGTAAGTAAATTGGTGTGTGTGTGTGTGTGTGTGTGTGTGTGTGTGTGTGTGCATTCAAATTTTAATGCACCAAATTGTCCCTAGTTACTTTATTTAGTTTAGCTTCTTTGGCTGTGAATTTTTCTTGGTTTTGCATTAATTTAGGACAGTACAAAATGATTGATACTTCTGTCTTTCTTTGGCTCCTCTGTTTGACCAAAAGCAAATATCTGAGGTATGAGTTGGTTTGGTGATAAAAGTATTTTAACTCATGTTGCTCCATACATTAAAATGTTCTCATTCACTTAATGGCTATTGATTTTGCCTCTTTCTTTCAAAGTCACCATTTCATTTTCAAATCCCTCAGAGTTAACAGCCATAAATCAAATTCCATCAAAATAAAATTTCAGTTGAAGAACACTTGAAGTCTGCAACAGTAGCCTTGTACACGCAGGTGGCAATTACACAAGTAATTTTTAAATCACTGCACAGTGTATAATCCAGCAAATAGTAGCCACTGAATTACTGTACGAACACATAGAATTAAATATGTATAGTCCATAAATGTTAAAGGATTTGCTCCATGATCCTAGGTATGCTTATTCAAATAGGGAGACCTACTTCCATCTCAAAGCATACTTTCAGAGTTTTTATGATTGCAGCCTGCCTCTCTCATGCAACCTAAACAGCCCTACTCTTCTGTTTTAATTGATATGTTGTGCATCTATTTTAGAGGTTCAAATAATTGTTTTGTTATGTATTTTAATCTTGTAATTTGTATTGTGTTTTCATGTGTATATCAACTGTTGTTTTTAGGGCTTTTTCCCCATGTAAGCCACCCCGAGTGCCCTCGGGGAGATGGAGGCACGTTATAAGCAATAATAATAGTAATAATAATAAGAATTATTATTATTATTATTATTATTATTATTATTATTATTATTATTAGTCAGAACTTTTACTAGATTAGGCCTGCTATGCTGACCAATAAAGATAAAAACAAAATTTCAATTTAACTAATCTTTTAACTAATATTCTCCCAACCTGGGACCCAATACAGCTTCCAACCAGGGTAAAACAAAATAAAATCAGAAATTTGAAGATAAAAAATGAAAATGAAATTAGCCAGCAACCTATAATTTAAATGACTACACTAAGTTTGCATTCTCAGGAAGGGAGCAGAGATGTAGCTATGCTACCAGGACATTGTACAGAGCCAAGGAGTGTGGCAATTTCATAATGGTGCCAAATGCACAATATCCCCTATATGCAACACGTCCCAGTGCACAAAATACCTTAATGTACAACATGCTTCAGCACACAAAGGGAGCCCCCATTGCACAACAGGACATCTTTCACAATACTTTGTTGTGTATTGTTATAATCCACTAGCATGAAAATTTATCATTTTATTGACACACTTCCATTACTGTAAAGTTGGCCTCTGATGCCGGATGTGGGTCTTTACCTGCTGGTGAAAAAAGAGCCTAGTCGGTACCATCAGCAAAAGATATCTTTGATCTGATGGCAATCACAAATTTTGTTCGTTGCCATTGTTAGATATTCACGAAAAGGTTTTCACTATCCATTAATGAGAATCATACTTAAATGGTTGGCCCATTTTCCCAGCTATTGGAATAGATATGCAATACATTTTGTGCAGCAGCTTTACTCCAGTGGCTTTGCTAAATCAATTGTTAGACTCCTACCATCTATTTCTATGATTCTAGTACAATATGGAGGCATGAGAGAGAACAAGAAGAAAAGGCTTATAGAAACCCCCCAAAAAACCTCCCACCTTTGCATAGGTCCACTAGGATGCTAGACTGAATTTTCTTCTTTTTCCGGTAAATGTTCCTTTGAATATCTACTTGTTTTGAGAAGTAGACAACTGAGGCACACCAAGGGAAAACTAACTGAACAAAATTTTCCAATGAATCATTGTAAACCCACGACTGTGGGTATATCTAAGCCTTCCCTTTATTTCAAAGAGGCGAGGAAGAATAATCTCTCGGTTGACTGTATGATGCATGGATATGATTCAGGTTAATACAGCTTTGAACCACATTTTTTTTAAAAAAAGTTGTGAGTTGCTCCAAATTTTTCCTGAGAATCTGGAGCAAACTGCGATATAGAGTCCATGTAAGCAGTTGGGCCAAATCCAAGAAGGAACTGGCTGCAACTGTTTACATTGCCACACCTTATTGCTTGAGCAGCTCAGGGACATGGAATGACACTCATTATCCCTCCTGTTCTTGTCATAGCAGCAGCCACCAGGCGCAACATGACTAGAGTCTGTCACTCGTTGCCTGCAGTGATGTTGGCTGAGGCTCAGGGGAGATTGAAAAAGGAGGGGGCAATTCTACCTCTCCCTCCTCCCTCATCACTGGAACCTCAGACAATGTCAATCCAAGAAACAAGCAATGGATCCTAGCTGTGTTGTGCCTGGTGGCCTGGCCACCACTATAACAAGAATGGGAGTGGGATGGGTGGCCGTCCAGAAGCAACAAACCAGATTTGCCACTGCTGGACAGTCAGGTCTTGTTGCCACTTCTACAGCAGCCAGGATGCTAGCATTCAAACCTATTCTGGGAATGATCTGGAATTCAACACTGTCGCGGGAATGGCCCTGTGCCTAAAATAAGGAGCACCTATTTAGTACAAGTGGGAGGGAGTCTGAGATTTTAATGGTAATGATTTATTATGCTGTATATATTTTGCAGATTCAAGCATTTCAGATTTAGTAGGTACAATTCAAATTAAAAATCAGAATCCATTGCAATAAAATCTGTTAAATTTTTTACTTCAAAATGAATGTTTTCTTACTCCCTTTAAGTTTCTCAAGGCACTTTACAAGTGCACCCGATGTTTGTTAAAACTAGAAAATCTAAAAAAAAAACCCACAACTTAAGAGACCCAGTACATAAAATTTACTAAGAGCCCTTTATTCATTTCAGACTTTTTAATCTCCCTTATAATGGAAAGTTGATGCCATTAATCCTTTTCTTGTTTTGTTGTCTTTGACAACGACATAACAAAATTAATATGTCTGAAAAGGGATGATTGCTATTATTATTGTTATTATTGGTGCCCTTAAATAATGATAAGGGGAAACATTTTTAAAATAATAAGACAATATCATTTTATTTATTATTATGAAGACATAGTTTAATTGCATTGCATTCCAATTTTAACTGCAAAGTTAGAACCCATTAAGTATCATATACTGTCAAAACTTACACTTTTGCCAGTGTATGTACTTTAAAAAATATATTTTTAAAAGAATTCCTGTATCTCATTGAGTAATACCTTTACACTACATGCAAAAAGACGAATGGGACCTTGCAGATACCGCTTCTCCTTCCCTCACTGTAGGTTGTGTCACCATTCAGCTGTCTTCCCACAGTTAGGAATGTAGAAAAAGCATTCATTCTTGTCTAGGAGGCAATGACTGTTACCTTTCCTCCCTGGGTTTGGACAGCCAGACAATGAGGTACAAAGACATGTCCAGTGAGTGAGGAGTGGGAAGCTGCAGGTAGGAGTCTCTGATAGACCTTGAAGACAGGAAGCAGAAATATTGCTTCACACGCACAGACTGAACAGCAGTGTTAAGTATGTTGGTGGAGGTTTATTGTCTGCCAGTGCTACTACTGAATCCTAGTCAATGAAGGAAAATTTTTGTGGTGTAGCTTTCAATTACTTTTATATAGTGTGGCTTCATTAACTGGTACGAAAAGAGTATCACATGATTGAAGTGCTGTCTTGTGCTATGCTTAATGCTGCTACTGCCTCATGCTCTGTTATGGGAACTACAGTGGACTGAAGAAGAGTATTTTTTTATAAACTCCCCTCTTCTTCACAGGCCAGCAGCTTATAGTTTTCAGATTTTACCCCAATAAATAAATGAGTATTTTAGTTCAATTGCCACACAACCCCGGAATATGAAGAGGCAACACATGTGAACGGGTTAACTAAGGGCAACTTTTATTAAAGTTATTGAATTAAAATCTATAATTCTTTTCCCCTAATGTGGACCTGGAATGCATGAACTTGACCATGAACATGGCATTGAACCTGACAATAAACTTGGTGAGGATGTCATATTTCCAGTTCCTAGGCCATTTGCTTTTGCCCTCCCCTCCTTTATTTACAGCATAGAATGTTACAGCTCCTGGCCTACCCAAAATGGGTGCCTTGGTTGTGCACCGAATTCAGTTCCCTTGCTGTTTCCAAGTCTGCCTATTTATTGACCCATACCTCCCAATTTGCCCTGCTAGATCTGTATAGGGTAGGCGAACCCCCCCCCCCCCCGAAAGAAGGGGGAAAATTCCTACCCAGCCCCCAAGGGTGACCACTTCAGCTATACTGTTAATGGGTGCGTGGGCTGGGTCGCTGTTCAGTCCCGAACTGAGAAAGAGGGCGGTTTGCCCCCATGGCTCCACCCTCCCCAAAAGTAGTCCCTGAGGGACTACTTTTGCCCTGCCTTTTCTACGGGGGAGACGGCAAAATCCTCCCTCTCCCCCAGCTTCGCTGCAGTTCCAAAGGCCCTTGGAATAGTATGAAGACATTGAAGTGTTATGTTTAAATAAAGGTTATTAAACTACTGGTTGGGCTTTGATCTATGACTTTTTCTAATTACATCTTTGACATAATTTTCCAAGTTCTTAAACATGACATATTATACATGGCATGTAACAATATCCTCCATGTATTCCTACCTAAAGACAGCATACTTCTGATCAGTGTGTGTTAAAAAGATAATAGGCATTAGGCATCTCCATCGCAGAGGCATGAAATTTCCTGGTGTAATATATCACAATATTTTGTAGATTACTTGAGAGTGAACAGCCTTTATCAGAAAATAAAATTACTTCAGTTGGAATTAATTTGAGCTTAATGTCCAGTTTGACTGCAAGAATGAATAAAACAAAGAGTTTGAATTGTGCATTCCTAAGGCCCAGGAATCCCTACAAACAAAGTTTTAGCTAAAGAGGCTAGTTTTGGATAAAATAATAATAATAATAATAATAATAATAATAATAATAATAATAATAATAATAAAACTTTATTTATACCCCGCCACCATCTCCCCAATGGGGACTCGGGGCGGCTTACATGGGGCCACGCCCAAAACAATACAATATAAACAGCATATAAAAGAACAGCACAACACAATACAATAAACAATACAGTAAATAATATCCATTACAAAATAAAACAAGGAGACAATAAAAACAAGGGCAGACCACATGAACATTAAGTTAAAACTCGGGGTGAGAAAGACATAAAAATAAAAACTACAGCGAACAGGGTCATAAGGGAGTGGGGTATTCTGGAGGATAGATATTAGGGGGAGCAACGGAAAAGAAATATAAATATAACTATAAAATGGTTACTCTCCAAAAGCGCAGCGAAAGAGCCATGTTTTCAAGTCTTTCTTGAAGGCTGCTAGTGTGGGGGCTTGCCTAATCTCCGTGGGCAGAGAATTCCACAAGCAGAAAAGGCCCTCTCCCTTGTTCCCACAATGCGGGTCTGGGATATAGGGAGTGGGGACAGGAAAGCTTCCCCTGATGAGCGAAGGGATCGTGTAGGCTTGTGGTAGGAGATACGGTCACGAAGGTAGGTGGGTCCCAAACCGTTTAGGGCTTTATATGTGATGGTATACACCTTGAATTGGGACCGGAAAATAAAAGGCAGCCAGTGGAGCTCCTTGAACAGGGGAGTAGATCTCTCCCTGTAACTCGCCCCCGTAATTAACCTGGCAGCCGAGCGCTGGACCAATTGTAGTTTCCGGGCCGTCTTCAAGGGAAGCCCCACGTAGAGCGCATTACAGTAGTCCAGTCTAGAAGTAACTAAGGCATGCACCACCGTGGTCAAGTCAGACTTCACGAGGTATGGTCGCAGTTGGCGCACAAGTTTGAGTTGTGCGAAGGCCCTCCCGGCCACCGCCGACACCTGCGCCTCAAGCGTCAGCGCTGAGTCCAGGAGGACCCCCAAACTGCGGACCTGTGATTTCAGGGGGAGTGCGACCCCGTCCAGCACAGGTTGCCACCCAATACCTCGATCCGACGCGCGACTGACCAGGAGGGCCTCTGTCTTGTCAGGATTGATCCTCAGCTTGTTCCTCCTCATCCAGTCCGCCACAGCGGCCAGGCACTGGTTCAGCATCCGAGGGGCTTCCTTGGAGTCAGATGGGAACGAGTAGTGGATTTGCGTGTCATCTGCGTAGAGATGGCAACACCCTTCAAAACTCCGGATGACCTCTCCCAGCGGTTTCATGTAGATGTTAAATAGCATGGGGGATAGAATAGACCCTTGCGGGACCCCACAGGTCAATGGCCAGGGGTCCGAGCAGGTGTCCCCCAGCTTCACCATCTGGGAACGACCCTCCAGGAAGGACTGGAGCCACAGCAGAACCGTGCCACCGAGCCCCATCCCAGAGAGCCTCCCCAGAAGGATACCATGGTCGATGGTATCGAAAGCCGCTGAGATGTCCAAGAGAACCAGCAGGGTCACACTCCCCCTGTCCAGTTCCCTGCGGAGGTCATCCACCAAGGCGACCAAAGCCGTCTCAGTACTGTGCCCAGGCCTGAAGCCAGACTGCGAGCGGTCCAGAAAATCAGTGTCATCGAGGAACTCCTGGAGCTGCGTGGCAACCACCCGCTCCAGAACCTTGCCCAAAAATGGGAGGTTGGAAATTGGTCTGTAGTTGTTACATACAGATGGGTCTAAAGAGGTCTTTTTTAGTAATGGTTTTACTACTGCCTGCTTAAAGCAGGATGGAACTGACCCCTGACCCAAGGAGGCATTTATAATAGCCACAAACCAATCCAACAACCCATCTTTGGCCAGCTTAACCAGCCAAGAAGGACAAGGATCCAGAGCGCAAGTGGTCGCCCTCACAGACCCAAGAATCCCCTCCACGTCATCAGGAAGAACAAACCGGAAAGAATCCCACAAGATCGGACAGACAGGTACCTCGGTTACCTCCGCTGGAAGTACAGTTAAGCTGGAGTCCAACTCACGGCGTATCTGAGCAACTTTGCCTGCAAAATGGTGCGCGAAATCGCTGCACCGAGTTGCCAAGTCATCAGGAAGCCCCTGGGTCTCGGGAGGCCGCAGGAGCTCCCCAACAACTCGGAACAACTCCGATGGCCTGTTGGCTGCAGACGCTATGCGGGCAGTCGTGAAAGCTTTCCTGGCTGCTCGCAGAGCCACGGAGTAAGCCTTAATAGCGGCTTTAGCCCGTGCTTGGTCAGACACATCCTGAGATTTCCTCCAGATGCACTCTAGTCCCCTCCTCGCACGCTTCATCACAGCCAGCTCCTCAGTGAACCAAGGAGTCGACGTGACTCTACGCAGCGAGAGGGGACGTTCGGGAGCAATCGTGTCAAGTGCCCTTGTCAGCTCACTATTATAGCGATCAGCCAGGACATCGACAGGATCGCCAGTCTCCAGAACAGGGAGATCCCCAAGAGACCTCAGAAGTCCATCCGGATCCATCAGCCTCCTGGGGCGGACCATCTTAGTGGGTCCACCACCCCTGCGGAGGTTAGAAGACATGGCGAAACTTAAACAGATCAGATGATGGTCAGACCATGACAATGGAAGGATGTTTTGCTCTTCCACTCTGACTGTCCCACCGTCCACAATATATGCCACTTCTGATTATCCAAAAAGGTAACACTAATATTGGGAATATGGCTCTCTTGAGCTCTAGAGCATGTGAAAATCTGCTGAAGCTGTTCTCTGGGATGCAGAATGAGTCTGTAAAGGAAGGAATGTATTGAGAAAGGCCAGCCCCTTGATCATTGTTGAAGCACTGAGCTTCAGTATAATCTAGTAACAAAAATACATTGATTTCTTTGTTGGCTACAGATTCACATTTGACCTCACACATTTCTGGAGCTCAAACAAACATAGGGGAGTTTATGTTATCTTCCAGGCATATGTATTGGAGAAGAGAGGAGTCCAGAGATGTGCTAACAAAACCAGGGACAGATATTTATTGTATATCTCTTGCCCTTCTGATGCTCCTTCTTATACAGGTGTAAATCAATGTGGTGCATGTTACTTAGCATAATTCAACAATACTATGGGGATTAAAGATCTTTATTCAAATGCTATAAATATATCATCACTCATAACTTAAATCAAGCCAACAACAACAATATGTAAAGGCTATGCTTTTTCCACATTGATCTCTTGAGTGCTTTCCTATATAACATATTGCTGCAATTTTTCATCCATTGTACTGAAACCAAATCATATATTACAAGAATTACCACTATACCATTATCAAACTTCTTTTGTATCTAAAAACCAAGTCAAGTTATCAGGCTAGCAATTCTAGATCTTTATAGCAAAAGTCTGATGTCCAGCACTATATAATTAATTTATTTTATAACTGGTCTGTGTATTAGGATGCAACCAGTCTGCCCAAAAGTAAGGTCTGAAATGTTTCCCTTACATTCTGCCAAAACTTACTCTTCTTACAGTAATATGCTTGCTACTGTTTGATGCCCTGAACGTAAATGTTGATTTTAGTACCGTTTTCAAATTAGTTTTTTTTTCATTTGTTACCTAGCGATTGTTGTTGCTGCTGTTGTTGCTGTTGTTGTTTGTGATTTTTTTTTGCATTCGGTGATATTATGATGCCCTAAAGCCTGATTGGCTGATTTAGCTGTGGCAGTGTCATTACACATCGATCAGACTTTTCAAAAAGAGGAGGGGGGGGGCAAAGCAGTAACTGACTTGAGTCTTTAAAAAACCTTACTGTTTGTTAAGTACTGCTGACTTAATGTAAGCTGTTTGGGATTATGGATACTTTTAAACATATATTAGGCATACACACCTGCAGCAGTCTGTTAACCTCTCACAATTTTGAGTGCAAAGAATGATATGTCAGGAATTGTAGACCTCTAGAAAGTAACGGCTCGCAGACTAATCTGGATAAAATTCCTTTATTTTCCAGATCACACAAGTAGAAAAGAAGTCACTTTAAAACTCTAAATGAAAGGTCCCCAGGTTATATTTCTCCCCAGTTTCCTTTCAACGTTGCATTGTTTGCACATTCCCATGGAACCGTACTCCTATCTACATATCAACTATTATGGCTAACTTCTATCACCCAGCCTTAATCAACCATATATGGTCTTCATTAACAACTTGTTGTTCACAATCCTTTGATGACATGGTCACTCCTAAGACTTCATTTGAAGTTTTAGAGTGATCCATGACATGATATCCCTAGATAACACTTTCCCCTTTTCTTATAAGAGAAGTAGCAGACTTCATCTGAAATTGTTCCAGTGCCAAACAATGTTGATGCCGTTGTTGTTTTGTATCTTCAAGTTGTTCCTGACTAATGGTGGCATAATCTCTCTCTCTCTCTCTCTCTCTCTCTCTCTCTCTCTCTGTATGTGTGTGTGTGTGTGTGTGTGTGTGTGTGTGTGTGTATATATATATATATATATATATATATATATATATATATATAAATGTAATGTTCATTTTACTATGGAGTTAACGACAAAACCACTGAACCAAATCACACCAAATTTGGCCACAAAAGATATATTCATCCAAAATATGTCTTTCAATAAAAAAACCTAGAAAAATAGTCCAAATTACAGTGGATGAGCCTTTCTCCCCCTAACTGCCAGTTAGAAAGGTAGGCTCTACTGCCTATAGCCCCCCCTGCTGCCGCCCCCCTGCTGCCGCCCCCCTGCTGCCACCCCCCTGCTGCCTTTAGGCCCCTTCATATCCGAGCAACTCCCTCAGCCAAAATGGCGCCCACGGCACAGGCAGAGTGCACTTAGGCCTGATCCACACTGCCTATAAAATACAGATTATCTGACTTGAACTGGATTATATGGCAGTGTAGACTCAAGGTCCTTCCACACAGCAATATTACCCATTTATAATCTTATATTATCTGCTTTGAACTGGATTATCTTGAATCCACTGCCACATAATCCACTTCAGTGTGGATTTTATACAGCTGTGTAGAAGGATTTTATACCACTTCTAAGCAGATAATATAAGATTATAAATATAATATGAAATAATTACTGTGGTATAATAATACAGAACAATAGAACAATATAATCTCTAAAACCAGGACAGTAAATAAAGAGCAACACTCTGAAAGCAGGGAAACTGGGAATTCCAGAAAGGAAACATTCAGGGCCAGCTAATACTTCCCAACAAAGGATTCCCCCTAGATGAAAAATCCCCAGGGTTTGAAGCCATGAGCAGAGCCGGCCCTAGGAATTTTTCAAGTGTAGGCAAACAGAATTTTGGTGTGTCCCTCCCCCCACAACAAATCACTGAAAAATAAAAGCGTTGGATAAGCGAAAATGTTGGATAATAAGGAGGGATTAAGGAAAAGCCTATTAAACATCAAATTACATTAAGATTTTGCAAATTAAGCACCAAAACATCATGTTTTACAAGAAATCAACAGAAAAGGCAGTATTGACTGCGCCCTTGTATGTTTTGCACCCCAAGCGACCGCTTAATTCGCCTCATTGTTGGACCAGCTCTGGCCATGAGGCTACTCCCTCCCATTCAACCTGGCCTAGCAAGGATGTCCTATGTAGAAAGCAGCCAGGCTTTTAAGATGCAAGACTATTTAGTGCAATTCAATCTGGCCAAACAATGATTCCCCTACAAAGGAAGTAGCCAGGCTTCAAAGCGGCTCTTTGATTCAGGGTGCTACTCCAGCTACTCCAGAAAACGGCCAGGCTTTGAGGCTGCAAGGCTATTCACTGCTATTCCACCTGGCCAACAAATGATTCCCATAAGCCACAGCAACGCGTGGCCAGGCAAAGCTAGTATCATATAATAATATGACATAATAATATCTTGGGGTTTTCTAGGGTCTCCATGCCAAGCAGGGAATCTAACTCTGGTCTCCAGAGCCATAGTGCAACACTCAAATCACTACACCATGCTGGCTCTACAAGCATTTTTAAATGCCATGTCTATTTCCGGGGGTGAGAAGGGGACAATAACTCCCAAATGATATTGACCACTATGTGGTCATGCATCTAGTCACAGAAATCCATTCAACTTTTTTATCATATAAATTATGGTTCTAGGCTTGGAATTCTAGTCTAAGATTATTGCTGCCTTATGTGTTGAAAGTAGAATATAATCTTCTTGAAAAGCAAAGAAGAAAAACTACTGTAGACACTTCTGGGTTTGTGAGCAAAGAACACTGAGAGAATTTCTGATCTGTTTTTCAAAGTGCCAGCTTGTGTCAGATGTTGCCTAGCTAATTCCCTGGCCGGCAGCACACTGGTGAAGAAGTTATCAGTTTTGGCATTTTGTCTGGACCCTGTAAATAGGTTGCTAGTTTCTCAACTGTTAGCTTTTGAGCTGTAGCTTACTGAGCTGCCCAAGGCAACTGTCAACAACACATTTTGCAAATATCCTGCTATATGCGTCGGCAACTTTCCTGGATCCAGATCTGGAGCACATACCCCTCTTATATACATGGATTATGTGAACCTGTGAAATACAATACTGTTTTCTGTAGTGTTTAATGAAATTAGTTTTTATATTACAAAGTTAGGTCAGGAAAAACTATCCTGCGTGGTTCTTTCTTGCAAACAATGAAAAGCAAAGTTTGTGGTTAAGGGATTATAGAGATGAAAGCTAAAACATTTAAACAGCATTTTGCAGGATCACTTTGACTTTGACAGTTAGAATTGCCTGGTTTAGCTGCCCAGAGGGAGACTCTTGCTGTTGCTGGAGGAACATCAAGAGGAGTGGTGGTTCTCATGAAGCCCTTCCTTGATTTGAGTCTGGTGGGAGGAGGCTGATAGTCATGCAGTGGGTGGCTCTCACAATGTTCAACCTTATATCTCTCACAGTTAGCAGCAACTTCCTGTCACACATCAGGAGGGGCAATGCCAGCTAACTTGTAGAGTTTATCAACAGGTGTAGGTTTAAGGCATCCTGTGATTATTCTGCATGTTTTGTTCAGTGCTATGTCCACCTACTTCGCATGGGCAGACTTGTGCCAGACAGGACACAGCAGTTGAGTAAGATAAGGCCAGGGCTGATATTCTTATTAATTGTGGGTCTGTACCCCATGCACTGCCAGTAAGTTTCCGCAAGATGTTGCTGCGTGCAGCTAGTTTGTGCTTGGTGCTCATGCAGTGTTTCCTATATGTTAGTGTTCGATCTAAGGTGACACCAAGGTATTTAGGATGGAAACAGTGTTCGAGTTCATGGCCTTCCCAAGTAACTTTCAGTTTCCTGTTGGCTTCACGGTTACGTAGGTGGAAAGCACACACTTGTGTCTTGGAAGGGTTAGGCTTCAGGTGGTTCTCTTTGTAGTAGCTGGAGAGATCTTTCAAGGCATTAGTGAGTTGGTTTTCAACTGTTTCAAAATCTTTTGCTTGTGTTGTTAGGCCAAGGTCATCAGCATATATAAAACTCTTTGTGAGTGGTGGTTGTGGCTGATCATTCATGAATATGTTAAACAAGGTTGGTGTAAGAACGCTGCCTTGGGGTAAACCATTCTTTTGCCTCCTCCATTTACTGTTCTGGCCCTGAAACTCCACATAGAAGCTGCAGTTTTCCAGGAGGGTCTGGACAGTTTTTGTAAAGTTAAAGTCCTGGGTGATATGGTAGACTTTATGCAGCATTTTTCTATGTTGCACCGTGTCATAGGCTGCCATACGGTCCACAAAAACTTTTCCCGTAATGCAGCCTTTCTCATAACCTTCCTCTATATGCTCAGTCAGATGAAGAATTTGACCTGTACAGTTTTTCCCTGGTCTGAAACCTGCTTGTTGTGGAATAAGCTTGGGTTCAATAACAGGTCCTAATCGATTTAATAGCATCCTCTCATATACTTTATATAGATGTCATAAGAGAGAGATTGGTCGGTAGCTCCTGGCATTGGAGGCATCTTTACCAAATGGCCATGATCTTAGTTTTCCTCCATAATCTGGGAATCTGTTTGTGTGCCAAGCATTGATTGTAGAATTTCAAAAGCCAGTTTTCAGCTTTGGGCCCCAAGTGTTTAATTTGCTCCATCATTAAGTCATCTAGGCTTAAAAGTGAAATACTCAAGGCGCAAATGCAAACAGTGCCAACAAAGAAAAAAAATATGACAAGTGCAAAGAAGCCAGAATGGATGTCCAAAGAACTTCTAACCGGGCTAAGACTCAAAAGAGACATGCACAAGAAGTGGAAAAGGGGGAAAATCACCAAAGAATAATTCAAACATATAGCCAACTCCTGTAGGGAAAATGTTTGCAAGGCTAAAGCGCAAAATGAGCTCAGGCTTGCCAGGGACATTAAAAACAACAAAAAAGGCTTTTTTGCTTACGTTGGTAGAAAAAGGAAGAACAAGGAGGCGATAGGGCCTCTGCAAGGAGAAGATGGAGTGATGGCGACAGGGGACAGGGAAAAGGCAGAACTGCTTAATGCCTTCTTTGCCTCGGTCTTCTCACAAAAAGAAAGCCATCTTCAACCTCAGCAACATGAAATGGATGAAGGATTTGGGGAAATCCAACGCCAAATAGGGAGACAAGTTGTCCAGGAACACCTGGCCGCTCTAAACGATTTCAAGTCCCCAGGGCCAGATCAGCTACATCCAAGAGTATTGAAGGAACTAGCTGAAGTTATTTCAGAACCACTGACAATTATCTTTGAGAGTTCTTGGAGAACAGGAGAAGTCCCAGAAGACAGAAGGAGGGCAAATGTGGTCCCCATCTTCAAGAAGGGAAAAAAGAACGACCCAAACAATTACCGTCTGGTCAGCCTCACATCGATACCAGTCAGGATTCTGGAAAAGATCATTAAGCAAACACTTAGAAACAAATGCAGTCATTGCTAATAGTCAACACGGATTTACCAAAAACAAGTCATGCCAGACTAATCTGATCTCTTTTTTCAATAGAGTTACGAGTTGGGTCAATACAGGGAATGCCGTGGATGTAGCGTACCTAGATTTCAGTAAGGCCTTCGACAAAGTCCCTCACGACCTTCTGGCAAACAAACTAGTAAAATGTGGGCTAGACAAAACTACAGTTAGGTGGATCTGTAATTGGCTAAGCGAATGAACCCAAAGGGTGTTCACCAATGCGTCGTCTTCATCTTGGAAAGAAGTCACGAGTGGAGTGCCGCAGGGTTCCGTCCTGGGCCTGGTTCTCTTTAACATCTTTATTAACGACTTAGACGAAGGGTTAGAAGGCACGGTCATCAAGTTTGCAGATGACACCAAACTGGGAGGGATAGCCAACACTCCAGAAGACAGGAGCAGAATTCAAAACGATCTTGACAGACTAGAGAGATGGGCCGAAACTAACAAAATGAAGTTCAACAGGGACAAATGCAAGATACTTCACTTCGGCAAAAAAATGGAATGCAAAGATACAGAATGGGGGACGCCTGGCTAGACAGCAGTACATGTGAAAAAGATCTTGGAGTCCCCGTAGACAACAAGTTACACATGAGCCAGCAATGTGATGCGGCTGCTAAGAAAGCCAACAGGATTTTGGCCTGCATCAGTAGGGGTATAGCGTCTAGATCCAGGGAAGTCATGCTACCCCTCTATTCTGCCTTGGTCAGAACACACCTGGAATACTGTGTCCAATTTTGGGCACCGCAGTGGAAGGGAAATGTTGACAAGCTGGAATGTGTCCAGAGGAGGGCGACTAAAATGATCAAAGGTCTGGAGAACAAGCCCTATGAGGAGAGGCTTAAAGAACTGGGCATGTTTAGCCTGCAGAAGAGAAGGCTAAGGGGAGACATGATAGCCATGTACAAATATGTGAGGGGAAGTCATAGGGAGGGGGGAGGAAGCTAGTTTTCTGCTGCCTTGGAGACTAGGACGCGGAACAATGGCTTCAAACTACAGGAAAGGAGATTCCACCCGAACATCAGGAAGAACTTCCTGACTGTGAGAGCTGTTTGGCAGTGGAACTCTCTGCCCCAGACTGTGGTGGAGGCTCCTTCTTTGGAGGCTTTTAAACAGAAGTTGGATGGCCATCTGTTGGGGGTGCTTTGAATGCGATTTCCTGCTTCTTGGCAGGGGGTTGGACTGGATGGCCCATGAGGTCTCTTTCAACTCTACTATTCTATAATTCTATGATTCTAGGCCAGGTGCTATACCAGTTTTACATCGCTTGATGGCTTCTCTGAATCATAGAATCATAGAATAGTAGAGTTGGAAGAGACCTCAAGGGCCATCTAGTCCAACCCCCCGCTAAGAAGCAGGAAATCGCATTCAAAGCACCCCCGACAGATGGCCATCCAGCCTCTGCTTAAAAGCCTCCAAAGAAGGAGCCTCCACCACGGCCCGGGGGAGAGAGTTCCACTGCCGAACAGCCCTCACAGTGAGGAAGTTCTTCCTGATGTTCAGGTGGAATCTCCTTTCCTGTAGTTTGAAGCCATTGTTCCGTGTCCTAGTCTGCAGGGCAGCAGAAAATAAGCTTGCGCCCTCCTCCCTATGACTTCCCCTCACATATTTGTACATGGCTATCATGTCTCCTCTCAGCCTTCTCTTCTGCAGGCTAAACATGCCCAGCTCTTTAAGCCTCTCCTCATAGGGCTTGTTCTCCAGACCCTTAATCATTTTAGTTGCCCTCCTCTGGATGCTTTCCAGCTTGTCAGCATCTCCCTTCATCTGCGGTGCCCAAAACTGGACACAGTATTCCAGGTGTGGTCTGACCAAGGCAGAATAGAGGGGGAGCATGACTTCCCTGGATCTAGACGTTATTCCCCTATTGATGCAGGCCAAAATCCCATTGGCTTTTTTAGCTGCCGCATCACATTGTAGGCTCATGTTTAACTTGTTGTCCACGAGGACTCCAAGATCTTTTTCGCACACACTGCTGTCAAGCCAGGCGTCCCCCATTCTGTATCTTTGATTTCCATTTTTTCTGCCGAAGTGAAGTATCTTGCATTTGTCCCTGTTGAACTTCATTTTGTTAGTTTCGGCCCATCTCTCTAGTCTGTCAAGATCGTTTTGAATTCTGCTCCTGTCTTCTGGAGTGTTAGCTATCCCTCCGAGTTTGGTGTCATCTGCAAACTTGATGATCGTGCCTTCTAACCCTTCGTCTAAGTCGTTAATAAAGATGTTGAACAGAACCGGGCCCAGGACGGAGCCCTGCGGCACTCCACTTGTCACTTCTTTCCATGATGAAAACGACGCATTGGTGAGCACCCTTTGGGTTCGTTCGCTTAGCCAATTACAGATCCACCTAACCGTAGTTTTGTCTAGCCCACATTTTACTAGTTTGTTTGCCAGAAGGTCGTGAGGGACTTTGTCGAAGGCCTTACTGAAATCCAGATACGCTACATCCACAGCATTCCCTGTATCGACCCAACTCGTAACTCTATCGAAAAAAGAGATCAGATTAGTCTGGCATGACTTGTTTTTGGTAAATCCGTGTTGACTATTAGCAATGACCGCATTTGTTTCTAAGTGTTTGCAGACCACTTCCTTAATGATCTTTTCCAGAATCTTGCCTGGTATTGATGTGAGGCTGACCGGACGGTAATTGTTTGGGTCGTTCTTTTTTCCCTTCTTGAAGATAGGGACCACATTCGCCCTCCTCCAATCTGCTGGGACTTCTCCTGTTCTCCAAGAACTCTCGAAGATGATTGCCAGTGGTTCTGAAATAACTTCCGCTAGTTCCTTCAATACTCTTGGATGTAGCTGATCTGGCCCTGGGGACTTGAATTCGTTTAGAGTGGCCAGGTGTTCCTGGACAACTTGTTTCCCTATTTGGGGTTGGATTTCCCCCAATCCTTCGTCCATTCCATGTTGCTGAGGTTGAAGATGGCTTTCTTTTTGTGAGAAGACCGAGGCAAAGAAGGCATTAAGCAGTTCTGCCTTTTCCCTATCCCCTGTCACCATCACCCCATCTACTCCTTGCAGTGGCCCTATCGCCTCCTTTTTCTTCCTTTTTCTACCAACATAAGCAAAAAAACCTTTTTTGTTGTTTTTTATGTCCCTGGCAAGCCTGAGCTCATTTTGCGCTTTAGCCTTGCGAACCTTTTCCCTACAGGAGTTGGCTATACGTTTGAATTCTTCTTTGGTGATTTCTCCCCTTTTCCACTTCTTGTGCATGTCACTTTTGAGCTTTAGCTCAGTTAGAAGTTCTTTGGACATCCATTCTGGCTTCTTTGCACTTGTCTTATTTTTCTTCTTTGTTGGCACTGTTTGCATTTGCGCCTTGAGTATTTCACTTTTGAAAAACTCCCATCCATCCTTAACTCCCTTGTTTTTTAATATCGGCGTCCATGGAATGCCGCTCAGTAATTCCTTCATTTTTTGGAAGTCAGCTCTCTTAAAGTCCAGAATGCGTGTTTGACTTGTCTTAGTTTCAGCATTCCTTTGTATTGCAAACTGCAGGAGCACATGGTCACTTGCCCCTAAGGATCCAACCACTTCAACTGTATTGATCAGGTCTTCCACATTTGTTAAGATTAGATCAAGAGTTGCTGATCCCCTTGTTGCCTCTTCTACCTTCTGGACCATAAAATTATCTGCAAGGCAAGTGAGGAATTTGTTGGACTTTGTACTCTTGGCTGAGTTTGTTTTCCAGCAGATATCGGGATAATTGAAATCGCCCATGACTACTATATCTCTTCTTTGTGCCTGTTTGGTCAGCTGTTGACAGAAGGCTTCATCAAGTCCTTCATCCTGACTCGGAGGTCTGTAGTAGACACCCACGACAAGATCTTTTTGAGTCCCGGTTCCCTTGATTCTTATCCAGATGCTTTCAAGCTGGTTTCCCGGATTACAGTCTTGCATTTCTTCTGCAACGTAACTGTTTTTGACATATAAAGCTACTCCCCCTCCTCTCCCCTTTGTTCTATTTATGTGAAAGAGGTTATAGCCCTCAATGGTTAAATTCCAGTGATGGGAGTCATCCCACCAGGTTTCAGTGATGCCTATGACATCGTATGTGTGGTGCTGTGCTAGGAGTTGGAGTTCGTCTTGCTTATTTCCCATGCTCTGAGCATTAGTGTAAAGACATGTTAGCCCCTGTGACCTCCCCTCGAACTGTTTATTTGGGATTATTGTGCTCTCTGTACTTGGTCCTTGCTGTGTTTGTGCAGCCCTCCGTTTAGCCTTACAGCGGTTCCCTGTGGTCGTGGGTAATATAGTGTTCGCCAGGCTGTTGTTCCCCTCCCCCAGTGGATTTAGTTTAAAGTGCGCCTGATGAGGTTTGTGAGTCTGTGTGCAAAAAGATGTTTTCCTACTTGTGTGAGATGCACCCCATCGCTTGCCAGTAGTCCATCCTCTTGGAAGAGTAGACCATGGTCAAGGAAGCCAAAATGCTCCTCTTGACACCATTTTCTGAGCCAGTTATTGACCTGTACTATTTTTCCGGCCCTTGTAGAGCCATGTCCTACAACGGGGAGGAGGGATGAAAAGATCACATGTACATTATACAGTTTTAGCTTTGTTCCCAGAGCTCGAAAATCATTTGTGATCTTTTGAAAAGTATGCCTACATGAATCAACATAAGGTGGGGAGGGTGATGGGGCTTTAGGAGCCTGCTGAGCCTCTGAGTGATATGTTGTATTTTTGCCCCCGGGAGGCAGCATGTTTCTCGAGCCATCCCATCCGGTCTGGAAATGATGGCTTCCGTTCCTCTAAGGAGGGAGTCACCTACTACCAAGACCTGTTTCCTTTGAGGATTGACAGGGTCCCTTTTGTGCAAGACAGTGTGTATGTCCCCTGAAGAGTGTTCCTGTTGAAGTGAATCATGTAGGTGTAAAGTGTTGTCCTCCTCCTCAACATCCCCAGTGCATTCATCAATGACAATCCATTGAGATACATCCGAGAGCCCATTACTCTCCCAAGGATGTTCCTGTTGCTCCTGGTCTATGATTGGGGATGGAGCATTTGCATGATTACATAAGTGTGACTGTGGTGATGCACTGTCCCTGTCAGGGCTATCCCCTGCGCATTGATCCAGGATGGTCCACTGAGTGGTATCTAAGAAACTGTGGTCCTCCACAAGATGTGTTTCCTGATTGTATGTTAATGATGTAAGAATTTCAAATCTGTTGTGTAAATGCAGCTGAGCAGAGGAGTTCTGTGGAGGCTGCCTGGTCCTGCGTCTCCTTCTATGGGTGACCTCCTTCCAAGCCTGAGGGTTGTCTACCTTTGAGTTGATCTCCCCATAAGGTTCCTGATCATGGTCTTGGTGGT
This sequence comes from Anolis carolinensis, assembly GCF_035594765.1. Classification (NCBI taxonomy): domain Eukaryota; kingdom Metazoa; phylum Chordata; class Lepidosauria; order Squamata; family Anolidae; genus Anolis; species Anolis carolinensis. Next base: position 91,449,583 of record NC_085841.1, on the reverse strand, counting down.
GTTGGTGTGATGCAGGCTGCTGATCTACAGCAGCGTGTTGTGCAGTGTCCAAGAAGAGCTCGAGTGCCTGAATGTCCTTAAGGGTCTTAATACGGTGCTCGAGCTGTTGGATCCTCTGCTCCATCAGAGTCATCTGTTTGCATTTGGAGCAGATGTAGTTGTCTAGTTTTTGTGTGAAAAAGCGGAACATGCCACAGCTGGTGCATGTGATGGGAATGTTTTGCTTTTGTTGCATCTCTTGGTGAGCGTGGTGGCCAAGTGGGATCTTTGTACAGTTAAGTAATGTGCACGCACTTTATGTGCAGACTGCAACAAACCACGTCTTTGTGTATTTGTTTATGTTGCTTTGTTTCCTGTATGTACTGCAAAGGATAATTAGTAAAGGTGCCTGCTGTCAATCAACTTAAGTACCTGGCTCTCTTTCAACACAACAGTCACACAACAGTTAGACTTTGACCACAGGAGCCAAGCCCAAACTCAGTTTAAAATCTTAGCCAAATCTTAGCCAAATCCTACCTGAAGCCAGGGAGCAAAAATGTCCTCCTGCTTCCTCTGCTTCTGCGAGAACCAACTGCCCTTCTGGGATCAGGCTCTGGCAGAAACTCACACTGGCAAATAAAGCTTTCCCAGAAACTCAATTAACAGGGGACAATGCCTGCTGTCAATCAACTTAAGTACCTGGCTCTCTTTCAACACAACAGTCACACAACAGTTAGACTTTGACCACAGGAGCCAAGCCCAAACTCAGTTTAAAATCTTAGCCAAATCTTAGCCAAATCCTACCTGAAGCCAGGGAGCAAAAATGTCCTCCTGCTTCCTCTGCTTCTGCTTCTGAGTTCTTTCAGGTTTAGAGGAGAAGACAACTGGTGGATTTCAAGTTCTGGCACCCTGTTGATTTTCAGCTTTGCTCTACTGTGGTTGGTTTTCCCATTCTGAATAAGCTGGTGAGTTATCTGGTCTGGTGTTACATTTGCATGTCCATGGTTGACCAGAGGGTCACTATCCAGGCGTCTCAGCAATTGCCAGGCTCTTCGTCTGCTCTTGGACATATCAAGATTCTCGAGCAGCTCTATCCAGCTGTCTTTCTTAGCATTAGCTAAGGCTGTAGATAATATTTGGCCTGCTGCTATAGTCTCATCGCAGTATGGATTCTTTTGAAATAGTCTGAGATATTCCTGTAGCTGATTTAGCGATTCTTCATTTAGGCCTGGTAGGTAGCTTGTGCGATAGCCTCTAGGGATTGAGAGCCTTGAGGATCTTTTCACAGCTTCTACAAACAGGTCATAATTTTCTATAGAAGGTTCTATGTCAGAAATAGCAGCTTCCAAGGTCTCTATAAACTTTGTCCAGTTAGCTTTATTGAAGTTATATCTTCTGCGGAATTGGACACTTTTTGGTCTTACAGCTGCATATGCTACGCAGCATATTGGTCTGTGTTGTGTGTTAGGTATCGGGTTTAATACCCTTTTGATGCATTGGTGGATTATGCTTTCATTTACAAAAATCAGATCAGGGTTATAACCACGCTTCCATTGGCCGCTATTAAATGATGGTGGTAATTTACTGTCATGAAGAAGGCACATTCTACTATTATCGGCCCACGTTAGAACTGCTTCGCCAGGGTCATCATCCATGGGCAAACCAAGAATGGGCAACTTGGAAGTCCCTAAACAGACTGAGAAGCGGAGTGGGCAGATCAAAAGAGAACCTGGCAAGGTGGCACTACCTGGAGGAATCCTCTACTTTGTGTGACTGTAGAGCAGAACAAACAACTCAGCATATGTATGCTTGCCCACAATGTCCTGCCTCATGTACGGAAGAGGCGTTGTTTAAAGCTACGGGCAATGTGGTCGCTGTTGCCCGCTTTTGGTCTAAAACTATTTAGCTGCCTGTGATTTCCTTTATTTCATCACTTTTTATATTTATTTATTATGCAATGCTTTTGACACGAAATAAAAAAAACTTTGACTAATAGTAATTATACACATGCCCCTCAAGTTTCCCCTATCATTCTGATAACTGACCCCAGACATCTTGAAAATTAAAACATCAATATTTCAGCAGATTTCAGGACATAGGCCTGGCAAGCTAAGGATGCTATGCCCAGCTTCTCAGGATTTCCCTTTGTGAAAGAATATACAAACAGAGAAGGGCTGTCAAGTGGTGAGTTTAAAAAGCAGGTTAACGCAATGGACCTGCAACACATAAAGATTCAATAATCTTATAATCAGAGAAAGAGACAGTGATTATTGTAAGTATTTCACGTATAACTTACATATCTTTAAAATCCCACACGTCATGCATACCACCCATCCCTTTACTGTAGCAATTACTATTCTAGCAACAACTGTCAGATCCTAGATTCAAACAAACCTCTCTCCCTTCAGTGACCTGCAGGCTAATGCAGATTATGTCAATCTAGGTTCTTATCACTAATGTAGATAAGCTTTTTATTCTATAAAATATGTCAGGCTGGCATTGCATGCAGCCCTGTGTACCATCTGTTCACCAGTCATGGCAGATGTATGAACATCATAATATGAATTGATAAATTTGGGTCTAAATGTGGCCTGTTTCCTTGTGGAATCCTATTTAAGTTTGGGGTCAGACCCGTTCCATCACATTCATTCTGTTACTTTGAGTATAGCTGATGATTCTGACAAGAGTAAAAAGATTTTAAGCAGTAGTGTATGCAGTTCACCCTTCAATATACACTATGGATACAGTCCAAAACAGATACATACCCATAGATATCTGAAACTGTGGATAATATAGCACACCCTATATTTTGACTATACGTGGGCTGAAAGCATACCACAGAATCACATTGGAGGATCTGGAGAGGCCCACAAGCACTTCCAGGCAAAATATTTTTGGAACATGAGTAAATGGAACCATAGATACCATGGATAAAGGGGAACATTTCAGATTGAGAACCACTGATCTTGTTATGGTTGAGCCTTCGGGCTCTGGTGATAGAAGAAGGGGTCGTAAGACTCCTCGAGAGTCAGACACTTTCGAGGAGCGTGAAAGAAAACGGCTCCGGGATTTGTTTACAGAGCCGACAGATGAGGATTCATTTGAGGGTTTTTCTGAGGGTTTGGAGGAAGAGATGGCCAGCTCGGAGGAGGACGACATGGAATGGACTCGTGTGAGGGAGGATTTGAGTGTTGGGGAAACGGGCAATGAAAGCATGGGAGGTGATTGGCGGGTTGCAGGATCAGACCCATGGACTGGTTGGAGGGATGGAGCGGGATCCACAGCTGGGGATGCTGTGGGGCGTAGTCGAAGGTGCTTAAGCTCTGATGAGGATGAGGATGTTGGGGCACCTGGAATTGGGATGGCAGCTGACAGCGATGATGAGCTTGAACTGGGATAAATTGGGGTTTGGGACCAATGTCTAATTGCGTTGGGCAAGGTAATCTGGACGAACGCTTGGGCTCTTGTTGGGGAACTTCCTGAAGACGGGTGTGATTCGTTACTGGATACGTAAGTTTACCAAGGACACTGGGCATCGACGGCGGGAGGAACTGTGCAGGGTTTTTCTTTGTGCAACTTGTGTTTAATCTCGATAGCTTGGACCTCCGTCTTCTTTTTGACGGGCAATATCTACTCGCACTGGATTGACGCTGGACTGACTGACTTCGACCCTGGATTACCCCTTCTGCTGGCTATCGGTGAGACCTTTGGACTTCTTGACGACTACGTTTGGCTATTGACCTCTGGACCGGATTGGGACCCTGCTGACTGCCGTTACCCTGACTGCTGCGCCTGGACCTGGATATCGTTGGCCGCTGAACCTTAAACCGAATCCTGACTACGACTACGCTTTTGTTCGCTGCAGGAAGGAATAAACAAGCCTGGTTTATTCTCCTGCTGGTTCTGAGTAGCAGAGAAGAATCTGCTACCAGTCTGTTGTTTGTATTGTTTGCCAGGCTGAAGTAAGCACTTTTGATTTAACCCGGATTATACTTCTGTTTAACCCGGTTTATTCCTTTGAACCGTTTAAGCTCAAACTGAGCTGTTTTTTGTTACTTATCACACTGAAGTCAAGTGTTTGCCCTGTTCTTTGTTTACTACGGGCGTTTTTAGTTCTGTAACCTCAATAAACTAAGTTTTGTTTTACTCGCTGGCGTTCTGTCTGTGACAGATCTAGAGTAAACATTGAAGGAGGATGAGTTGGTAACTTGAGTTGATCCTGACTATGAGAGAAAAGAGTCTTCCTGCACACATATCCTTTCTTCACCATTCCCCCTTGTTATCCTTATTGTCCATTCATAGGGAGACCAAGATACTTGTTTATAAAGCTATTGTTCTCCCAACCCTGTTATATACCTGCGAAACATAGACTGTCTACAGACGTCACACTCAACTCCTGGAATGATTCCATCAGTGTTGCCTCTGAAAAATCCTGCAAATCTCTTGGGAAGACAGGCAGACAAACATCAGTGTGCTGGGAGAAGCAAAGACCACCAGCATTGAAGCGATGATCCTCCACCATCAACTCCCCTGGACTGGCCACTTTGTCTGAATACCCAATCACCATCTCCCAAAGCAGTTACTCTACTCCCAGCTGAAGAATGGAACATTGAAGATTGGTGGAAAGGAAAAAAAATTTAAAGATGGGCTTAAAGCCAGCCTTAAAAACTGTGGGATAGACACTGAGAACTGGGAAGTTCTGGCCCTTGAGTTCTCTAACTGGAGGTCAACTGTTACCAATAGTGCTATGGAATTTGAAGCAGCGTGAATGGAGGGCAAAAGGGAAAAACCTGTCAAGAGAAAGGAGCATCAAGCCAACCCTGATCGGGACAGCCTTCCACCTGGAAACAGATGTCCTCACTGTGGGAGAACATGCGAGTCAAGAATAGGTCCCCACAGTCATCTACAGAACCACTACCAAGACCCTATGCTTGGAAGGCCATCATATTCGAACACATGTGATCACCAATTATGATGATGGTGTTGTTATAAATTATGTAAATGAGAGATGCCAGGCTCAGAAATAGTAGCCTTTGCTAGGGGACAGGAAGACATTCTTCTAACGTCTTAGTGTTCTGGATTGCTAGGCTTGGATACAGAGACATTGTGTAACTATAGCTCCCAGAATACCTGCTTACCATGCTGACTAGAGTTTTGAAAAGTTGGAATTGATCAACAGCTCATACTTGAGAACCACTAAAGTGATGGATGAAAGTAGCCAGAGTTCCCTTCCCACTGCCTAGACACACAACTGGGCAAATGGCTGGAGGAAGAAACTATTTATTTTGCTCTTCAGTAAACAGCCATCAGGGCCTTGTTTCTAGTCATCAGTGGTGCCTAGCTCCATGGAGTTTTGTACCTTCGGCTATAGGGGATTGTTCACAGTTCACTGCATTGTTCTGTGTCTTTTGTTTGGGAGATACAGTCAGATCTGTCAGCGTCTGTGCACCTGAACCACTACAAATCAAGTTTCTGTTGAATGTCATTATGCTGCCACTTTCTGTTAGCTTTGCTCAGAATGGGGCAAGAACTGCAGTGCCCAGATGGCGAAGAGGGGAGGAGAGAGTGTGACTGCAAAATTTAGTCTTGCTGGAAGGAATTTTCATTATACTTCTGTCACTCAAAACCAGGGCCGGTTGTTACTAGGCGGCCGCGGACGCGGCCGCCTCGGGCGCTGGCTGCTAGGGGCGCCATTCGGGCCTGACTTCCTGGTCGCGGCCGGCGATCGCCCGGGCGGTCGCCGGCCGCGACCAGGAAGTCAGGCCCGAATGCCCTAGCTGTGCTGTGCGCGTGCGCACAGCACAGCTAGGCCATTTTGCCCTTAGTAACAAACTAAGGGCAAAAATGGCTTCTCTGGCTGTGCGCATGCGCCATTTTTGCCCTTAGTTTGTTACTAAGGGCAAAATGGCCTAGCTGTGCTGTGCGCACGCGCACAGCACAGCTAGGGCATTCGGGCCTGACTTCCTGGTCGCAGCCGGCGACCGCCCGGGCGATCGCCGGCCGCGACCAGGAAGTCAGGCCCGAATGGGCTATCTGCGCTGTGCGCACGGGCACAGCGCAGATAGCCCATTCGGGCCTGACTTCCTGGTCGCGGCCGGCGATCGCCCGGGCGGTCGCCGGCCGCGACCAGGAAGTCAGGCCCGAATGGCCTAGGTGTGCTGTGCGCGTGCGCACAGCACACCTAGGCCATTTTGCCCTTAGTAACAAACTAAGGGCAAAAATGGCTTATCTGGCTGTGCGCATGCGCACAGCCAGATAAGCCATTTTTGCCCTTAGTTTGTTACTAAGGGCAAAATGGCCACGCTGGGCGGGGGCGGGGCCAACTGTGGCCCCGCCCCCCCTCACTAATCGCCCTGGCCCCGCCTCCCACGCAGCGTGGGAGGCGGGGCCAGGGCACGCTGGGCGGGGCCAGGGCGCGGGTGGCGGGGGCGCTTTTCAGCACCCCCGCTTCCCATTAAAAAATATCTCCGGCCGGCCCTGCTCAAAACACAGCTAGAGGTTTTGAAACAACAGATGCTACCCACATATCCTGGGCTAAATCTGCTGAAATTAACAGTTTTCATGTTGACTTTGGGAAGAAAGTTTATGGGTAAAATTTATCTGGAGAATTTTCTTAAAGTGTATTGAAGAGAATTCACCAAGGCTTTCTGTGGAATCAACAGATTGGTAATAATTTGTCAGGTTAAATAGACCAAGATCTTTTGTAATCAACTTTCTGTTCAGTGAACATAGCGGAAGGGGGGGGGGGGACTTTATTTAATTAAAATGAAGTTCTTGGGTCAAAACAATTATTTGTTTATTTATTTTTAAGTAGAACATTTAATTCTAAGTGATAGTGGAGAGAGAATAGTCTTCAGTCAAGAATGAGTGAAATTAGTTCAACAAAAGAAGGCTATGAGATGTAACATGCTGATAATGTAATAACATCACTATTTCTTATTAGCAAAGAAGTGATGCCTACTGTGTGACATTGTCCAGGCACTTAGCACATTGGTGAAACTTGACAGTAATATTAAAGAGCTCGTCATTAGTGGTGCTAATCCACCAAAGGAATACCTTTTCACTTAGCAATGTAATTGTTTATCAGATTGGAGTTACTGAAGTCTCCACAAAATATTCTTTTCTAAAGAGAATTGCCTATGCAATAACCTGTCACTGCTTTTCTAGAATAGAGCTTTTATTTCGAATTGGGGTTGATCGGAACAGCATAGAATAATTCAACATTTTTGTCAGCTCTATTGTAAATTACATGCCTAGGGCATTGGGAGAGAAAAGCCCATAAAAGACCATGGTTTATGTTTTTTCCCATAGCATGCCCACACTTCTGGCAATCAGAGGAGGTGGTTAGTTAGGGTATGGGGAATTATTTTACAAAGTTATCATTATTACAATAAAGTCTTCATCTCTATTTCTTTAACACCCATTTCATGAAATACTGAGGATTCTAACAAATTAAATTTTAAGTCAATTGGTTGTATCTTCTTGTGTCTTCTCAGATTGTCCCCTGGTCTTTCAGTTCTTAAGTTCTTTTCCAGTTCTTGTTAAATAAAAATTTACCTTAATTTTTCATAAGAGATTGTTTCACATTAAATATTTTCTTAAATTATTTATTATTATTATCTACGAAGAAAATGCTACAATTTTCATTTAAATTCTTAGGTTAGCATTTATATCATTTTATCACTATTCTTTCTTTCTTTTTGTATTACATCAGATGTATATAATTCTATATAACAAATCCATTTTATAGCCCATCTCAATCTTATTCGTTAATGTCATTTCACCAAATTTCTTAAATTTTGTATGGGTTCTTAGTACAAAAAGTATATATATACAATATTAATAGTTATAATATTTTCCATCCACAACTCTTTGGTTTTCATTTTCCTGTGTGTATACTCTCTCTGTGTAAGAGTGTGTGTGTGTGTGTGTGTGTGTATGATTAAAAGCCAAACTTTCTGTATGTGTGTGTGTGTGTGCATGCACGTGTGTGTGTGCGATATATATATATATATATATATATATATATATATATATATATATATATATATACACACACACACACACACACACACACAGTATATATGAATATGTATAAATGTATGTATATGATTAAAAGCCAAACTTAGTTAATGTTGTTTCACAATATGGGTGTTTAATACAAAATACATACATACATACATATATATATATATATATATATATATATATATATATATATAATATTAATACAGTAGTAGTAAAAGTTTCCATCTACAAGTGTTGTGTTCAAAAACTCTTCTGATTTAACCATAATCACTCAGCATTACAATATTCTTATAAATTATTTTTTAAACTTTCCCAGATAGCTCCTGAAGACCAGATCTCTCAAACTTCTCTTTCTCAAGGTTTTGTTCCCACTAGCCCATTCAGCATTTTCCTCCAGTATCTTACTCAGTTGTTTCTCCACTTTCTCCACTTTTGGTTTTTGATTTTCATGTTCTGCAATCTCCAGCCATCTTTATAAAGGACAAGAAAAGTATAGGACATGTGGCTACCTGCCCAATGTGAATAGCAGATTCATACCTATAGAGATGTGAACATTCCCATTCACTCATTTCTATGAAAGTATCAAAAATTAGGGGCATACCTCTCTGAAATATCAATTTTGTACACTTTCTTTGTATATAAAGCTGGTTCTTATCTCTTCTTGCTAATGAAAATATTGCATGTATTCAGGAAGAGGGAGAACAGAGTTGAAAGATCGATAGTAAAAATAATTAGGACTCTCATATTACTATCTCTGGGAGAGTATTAAAACCAAGTACAGATTTTGTGGATAGCAGCCAATGAATTAAAAATTGTTGATGTTTAAAATGCAATTAGAGAACCACTTGCTATGGAGCTGTCCTGGTAGCATTATGTAATAAGCAATTGGGGTAATGGAATGATGAGAGTAAATAATGGATTCATAACCAACTATGTGGTTTCAGGAGAGCTGAACAAATGGGGATAAATATTGCAAAGCCAGATGCTATATCTACAGTGAAATACAATCCCCACAGTCTTTGTTCCCTCTTTTGGCTTCTCCATAAAACAATGGGTTTAAATTCATTTGTTATTGAATCACTGGGACTTACATAAGTATTGATTCACCATTCAAATTGGACTGAATAGGACTACTTAGTTGCAATTACCAATAGAATGCAGAGAATAATTCACATATTAGAAAAGTACAAAAAACAAAACAAAACAAAGTAAGATCGTAGAATCTTAGAGTTAGAAGAGACCACAAAGCCATCCAGCCCAACTCCTTGCCATGTAGGACACACAATTGACCAATCAGTTGTGAGAGTGTGTTGGTCTATAGCAGTGGTTCTCAACCTGGGGTCCCAAGATGTTTTTGTCCTTCAACTCCCAGAAATCTTAACAGCTGACTGGGATTTCTGAGAGTTGTAGGCCAAAAACATCTTGGGACCCCAGGTTGAGAACCACTGGTCTATAGGGACCTAGCCTATGGCCATACCACCCTATAGGAAACAAAAGAGTTTGAAATCCACATCAGCCACGAAGCTGACTAAATGGCTTTGGGTTCATTCACTGTGTCTCAGCTTTATATTCCTCAAGGAGTCACTGTGAAGACTGAAATAATAAAGTTGGAAGAAAGAGGGCTTTCTTTCTGCCAAACCCTGGTACAAACCCCAACAGTTTGTACTTTTTGATTCAGAAAAGTCCCCAAATTTCCAGAGAGAGAAAGAAATGGAAAAACACAACTGGAAAGTCATCTGCTGTGAGCTTGCTTCTGCTCACTGCACTTATGGCCCAAATGATCAAGAATGAACATGAAACATAGAACAATTTATTAAACTATTTCATTGGGTGACCAACATAGTTTTCCCCCCTAAGTGCCAAGGATCATTATTGGGTTTGGGCCTAAAAGCTGCAATTGTGCCAATCTTTTATGAACTTATTGTGGACTGGCAACGAATTCCATGTGGACTAGCACTGGTCCAGGGACTTCCACTTGACAATCTTTCATCATGAGAAATATTTATGTCTTCTGTTTTAACATGCTTGCAAGTTCTGTAATATGATCTAGGCATTATGCTTATTACATAAAATAGTGTCATTTTACTAATGTCTGCACCTGCATTGTACCTTATTACTTCCCCTGGTAGATTGGAGAAACTTGCCATGTGATAATACTCAAACGTATGGTGACTGTTTCTATGTTATGGAAGGGAAGGAGAGAATTCTTCACAGGATATTCTTGGTGTCACTCTGAAACCTTTCCATGAAGACCAATTCACTGTCATTTCTACAGAACTATGCCAAACTAGTACTTCACCTAATGTATAGGAGAACATTCATTTTCAATGAAAGCCCCCTCCCCCAAGACCTGTCTTTTCTTGCCTACATCAGTGAATTATGAACTGATTACTCGATTTGCATTCACTCTCCACTGTAGCATTAAAGGATGCTTTTTCCTTTGTTTCTGCATCCTCTTTCACAAGCATTCCTTCATTCTGCTCCTGCTGCTGGAAGCAGGCAGTGACAGGCAGCTTGAACTGAGCAGCTGCTCTCAAACAAAGCAGGTAGAAGCGCAAGAAAGGCTGTCGAATTCATAACAATAAGCACATCATGACATAATTACAGTAAATCTCTAGAGTGGTCTTTATGCACATAATGCCATATGTTTTCAGAAGAGGAAATATGCCGAAATGGGCTACAGTGGGATGTAAGCATCTTCTAACAATATTCCGGGAAGGACTGAATTGATTTTTTTAAAAAATACAGGAAATTCGCATATATGTGCATCTATTGGCAGAACAAATCAGTTAAGTAATCTAGTAGGTAATTTTTTAATGTGAAGAGCATAAGCATACAAAAGGAAATGATTGATAAACATGTATGAATATTCGCCAGTGCAATTTATCTAGTTAACCCTTCTTTGGCACTTGTATTGTAACTAATAATACTCCTAGTGCTTTAGCAATATTTATATTCATCAATTCAATAGCACTATTTTGAAAGCAGTTTTGTGTTATTAATATTATAATTTTAAAGAAAAGTAGAGAGCTCACAGCAATTAATACAAATGCACACACATTTACTATAAGTATCTATGCTATGCATATTCCAAATTCTCTGGGAAGTACAATTCAATTTTTCATTTTGTTCAGAAAGATCGCAAGTGTAATTGGGCAGATTCTAAAGCAAGGACACACCTACACTGATCACTTCGGTCAGTTCGGAATCAGTTTGGGAGAAACTAGTTTCACCGAGCGGATGATTAACTTGACATGTCTGGAACAGGTCTGAGGCCAGTAAGGTGATTACAAAACCATAGAAACTGGTCTTGAACTAGTTCCAGTATCTACAGCTTGACAGCCACTGAAGAAAGAAAGGGGTTTTTTCCCATTTCCTTGCTGAGATGCATACCAGCACTTCGGAGGCATATTGAGGGTGGGGAAATAGGACAGTCAGAGCAGTGTGAGTAATTGAAGTTGCCCCCCTGCTGCCCATCTATGTCCTAGGCACAGTTTTTTGCAGGTTCCTCCTCCTTGCTCTGAATTTTACAAAGCATCCAATGCAGAGTGGTGTCTACAATGCACTTCACATTCTGCAGAGCTGATTTCATCATGTGATGTGATTTAAATTTGAGGCTTGCTGAAGTACATTAAGAGGCTCTTTTTGGACTTTTCCCCAACTTTACTTGATGTCCTCTAAAGGTCTTGATTCACTCTGCAGTATGCTTTGGCAGCAAGTGTTTGGTAGCTACCGCTAGCTTCAAACTGGATTATATGACTCGTATAGATGAGACCACAGATTCAGCTAGATCTGTCTATTGTACAACAGGATCTCAAACACATTTTCATACAAAAAGTCAATGACCTGTTAAAAATTTTTAAGAAGAAATGGACACTAGCTTCAGCTTCCCAGAACGAAACAGAAGTTTGTTTTCATTTATGTATAGTGAAATCCTAGTGGAGAACAGAATTTGTATAACAAAGTTAGTCTGTGAGAACAGGAAGCTTTGATGTAGCTTGCTGTTCCATCTAGGAAAAAATGACCAGGAAGCAATGGCAGCTTGAATTCCATCTCAATAAAACAATGAATCTGCCCTGGTTATTGGTTCACATTCTAAAGGAGGTATATTAGATTCTGAACAGTATTCCCAAAACATGTTAAGGACCTTGGATAGTTCCCATAACTTCAGCCTAAAATGAGGAGTGGATTCACGATCCCACTAACATAGATACCACCAGTCACCATTGCTGGAAGACATGGGAAGCTTGCAGCTGAAGAACCACCTTAATGTTGAAGGTGCATGGATATCTGGACACACATGGGACATTTTGACCCTCTAGTGAGTGGCTAATGCAGTTTCTCATTAATAATGCATATACTTGCTGTTTCATTTTCCAAAAGGGCTTTATTTGACTTTGTGTGGGTTAATAGGATTTATTGTCCATGCATACAAACCACTTGTCAATATGTGCAATGCCTTGTGGTTTGTCAGAGATTATTAATAAACTGCACTCCCAAGGCTTGCTTCAGGAAATAATTTAATCTCTTGAGGATTTAAATAAAAACAGAATGGTTGTTTTTTTGTTGAAATGCTGGGTGCTGATTATAATTAACCCATTCAACCAGTTAACCATTATGTATCTCAGTATTAATAACTGAAGCTAGCATAATTTTGAAGCTAAATTCCCAGCTGTCCATTACAATTTATGCATGTATTTATGTATTTATCCTGCCTATCTCTTGATATAGGGAATTTACCTATATAAACATAACAGAGACTAGCAGATATTTGCCAGGTAAAGTTAAGTGACTACACATGTTTTCAAGTTTCAGCAAGAAGGAATCAAGCTAATAATATTTAGTAAAGGAGATTCCATATCCTTCAAAAAGGTCCAAAAAACAAGAGACCATAAAATATGATTTTGCCATAGTTAGGAAATAAATAGCCTCACTCCTAACTCCAATGGCTTCATTTCATTTATACCAGAATTTAAATTTTGGTATCTTCTAGCATGTTATGTTCCTGGACACCAAATGGAGTGGGGGGGGGGGGTCAAGTCCTCATAAGACTAGACAAGGGGGGGGGGGGGGCTGAGTCTCTTCCCAAAGCGATCAAGGAAAATTGGACCAAGAAGATTATTACGTAGTTGAAGCCACTCAGAAATGATCAGATGTAATTATTTCGTAAACATAGACCCAAATAGCTCATCCCATCAACTATCTATGTAATCTCCCTCACACAAAAGAGTGATTTATGTGACAAAATGTTTCCCCTAATACTGTTTAACCCAAAGTTTAGTGGAACTAAAAAGTCACATATTATTGGCATTCATTAATTTCCTATTAGGTGCCATGCAATGCTTAACAAAAGGACACTCTGTGAAACATCTTCCACCTCTCAATCAGTGTCTAGTATTTCCAAAAATATAAGGCAATAGAAGATCATAAAGAAAAATCCATCTTTCAGAGTGAGTGACAACAAATACAATGGTGTGAAGGGGAGGAGAACGATGGATAATGTTACACATACATTGAATTAATTACAGAGTTCTGTAAACATTAGCAGGAAAAGAGTTTCATTTAGAAAATGCCACCAGAGATTGAAGGATGAGATGTGGCCATCATACAATGTTCTGAAATGCTGGAAAGCAAAATGCTGCAAGTTGATCACAAGCAAAGAAATATATGCAAATTATCCCAATTAGGCAAGCATGGGTTGGTCCATGAGGTCACGATGAGTCGGAAGCAACTGAACAAATAAACAAGAAAGGCAAACAAGTGGTTGATCATTTGATTTAATAAATCAGCCTTCTTTTATCTGTTAGGCACCATAAATGTAGTAACAATATATTTAAGGCAGTATGCCACGACCTTCAACCTCCTTGGAAAATACTGCACTCATCAGAAAGGAACAAAAGTAAAGGCTTGATCAAAGTGAAATAAATGCTATTACCCATCAGGCAGGGAAAACAGCACCCAAATTCAAGAACAAGTAAAAGAAATGTAACTTCTGATTTTATCAGAAATTGTAGTTTGTTATTGTTCAGACATTGGTTTTACTAGCAATTATCATGAATATGATTTTCACGTAACCTGGACCCTGTTTTTCTTACCTGCAAAGAATGTTTTCTTGGGCTTCCAGGCAAAGCATATCATAAAATTACTCTAAAGGATCTAGATAGTGTCTGGAGAAGTGTTCTCTCCGGGCATCCAACATGTTTCTATGATCGAATTCTAGCTGAACTTCCACTTGAAGTTGAAGGCCTTCATAGTGATTCTATGGTATTCAAAATTATTTGTGTCGAACTGAAACCACATTCAATGAGTGGGTCTATTGCATTATAAATCATATCAATGAATTTCACTCTACACCACAATTTAATTTTCCTAGCTCCTAGCATGTTATTTTAACACTCCCACAAAGTGGGTTTTACAACATAATCCTTTCTATATATGCCTGCCTGAAGACTGAGCTGAGCTCCTCTGCATGAACTTTCTTTTGTCTCCCACAATGGAGAGTAATACTTTGCAGAAGAACATGGAAGGGAGTCTCTCCACTGTTACACTTTATTACTCCCCCCCCCCCTCAAGTTGGTTTCTTCATGCCAACACCTCCCTTATCTTATGTCTTCACCTCCCTTATCAAGTTTTCATCTGTTCACCAACTGAGTAGCAGAAAAGTATGCCAGCATAACTATGCCATGGACTGTAAAGCTGTACACTCTCCTGTCACACAACTCCTCACTAAGAGCTGCCTTCACAGAACCTTCTAAACAGTGTGCAATGGCCATACACAATTTGCGTGATGCTGAATAACATGTCATCCACAAATAAAGTACTGTCACTTGCATTATAGAAATTTATTCCATCATAAAGTGAGCATGGGATTCCAATCCTCACTTCCTTCACTCTCAAACGTTTTTGGGGTATGCACTTTACAAAGTCAAGTTTATTTCTTAACAGAAAGGCTCTTGGGTATATATAAGCATGATAGCAAGGAATCCGTTGTCCTGGACTTCACCAGTGATCAGATATATGTAAACACCATAGGCCAAAGTTGTATGTAAGCAGCATATGGGAAGAATATAGCTGGCACACAGTTAAAGAATTTTTCATCCATTACATTAGAACACCAGCCACTACTGAGGGTGATGCTGATAATGTTAGCATTGTTTTCTGGCTTATCAGAAGGGCATCATGAATAAGGAGACCTCTTTGAAGCAAATGAGAAATGAAAAATGATAATATATTTCAACATCTCCAGTTTAGAACTAAGGTTATTTTTGCCCAGCACCTTATCAGGACACCAGGTGGATATTAGGAGGCTGGAATATCTTTCTTGATCCTTGTAATAGCATTATTTTCCAATGGTCTTTGTAATAATTTACTCATGCCTCCACTGAAGCCCCCCTCCCCCCCCCCCCACACACACACAAATGCTGGATCTCATATTTTGTTTACTACCCCGCTTGGTACTAGCCAGTAAGGGATATGTTGCACAAAGATATCAAAAACAAAAACAAAGGGGATTGCTGATATATAAACATCATATAATCAAAATACATAGAAAGATATTTCTGAAACAATAAACAGTATACAGACACAGCCTACAAACCATCTACAGACCCACTAAGAAAATCCAACAAATGCTGTGTTCAGCAAAAGACAAGAGGGATCCTCTCACCTCTGCAGGAGTCTACGGTATACCATGCAGCTGTGGACAAGTCTACATAGGGACGGCCAAATGCAGCAGTATTGCGCAAACACGAATCAAGGAACATGAAAGGCACTTCAGACTAACTCAACCAGAGAAGTCAGCCATAGCCGAGCACTTGAGGAACCAACCTGGACACAGCATATTATTTGAGAACATGGAATTGCTGGACCACTCTAACAACTATCATGTCAGGCTACACAGAGAAGCCATTGAAATGCATAACAGAAAGGAGGAAACCATGAAAATGAAAAAAAAAATCTGGCTACTGGTATTTAAAAACTCTAACATCAGAACAGTAAATAAAGTACAACACTCTGAAAACAGGGGAATTCCAGACATGAAACAATCAGGGCCAGCTAACACCTCCCAACAAAGGATTCCCCCAGGCAGGAATCAGCCAGGCCTTGAATTTGCAAGGCCATTACATGCTAACCAAGGTGATTAATTGCAACATTCACACTTTCCTCTAGCAGACAAGTGTTATTTTTCCCACCCTAGACCTTCCACAGATATATAAACCTCACTAGCCTAGTTTCCAATACACCTCACAACCTCTGAGGATGCTTGCCATAAATGTGGGTGAAATGTCAGGAATGGGTGAAATGCTTCTGGAATATTGGCCATACAGCCCAGAAAATTCATTGCAACACAGTATACAGACAGATCTCAAATTAATAATGTCTGACTTACAAATAATTCATAGTTAAGAACAGAGGTGAGACAACAGAAAATGAGAAAAATCTACCCCTCTTAAGGGAAATTCACCCCTGAAAGAGTTATCATGAGGAAAAGGCGTTTCCACTGAAGCTTTCTCACGAAGCCTTGTTTCCACAATAAGCCATTTTTTTCAAAATCCAAGTCTCACAATGACAGAATGTAAGGTAAAAACTTCTGAACAGAGGCACAAACAGCAGAACAAACACCACGGGGGTGTTAACCCTTCCCTGTGCTATCTGAAGCTTTAAAAATATTTTGCTGGATTTACACTTTAAAAATTTATCTGTTTCATCTTGCATACAAATTTAACTTAAGCGCAAACCTACAGAACTTATCTTGTCCATAACTTGGTGACTTCCTGTACAAGTGATAGAGATAAGGTGTAATGCAAAATAGTATCATGATCAAACTAACCAAAATATCAACAGAAACACTAATGACAACAAAGAGTAATAATAATACATATTGTTGCTGTGTGACTTCATGTCATTTCAACTCACAGCAAGGCTAAGATGAACCTGTCACAGCGTTCTCTTGGTAAGATTTGTACAGAGGTTTTACTTTTACCTTCTTCTGAGGCCAAGAATAGCTCACCTGCCCAAGGTCACCCAGTGGCTGAGCAAAGATTAGAGTCATAGACCAGTAATCAAACCTCAGTCTATACCATGCTGGCTACCAAGGCACACATAAAATAGTTAAACATACATCCAGCAAAAGACTGCAATTACACACAGATACCTGCAGCATCCTGACAGCTTTTTGAATTCCCTGAAAAGGGGGACTGTGAATATAACTGGAGGAACAACAGAGAAAAGGACATGTTTACTAATATAGTCTTTCTTTCCAAAATTGGTGCTCCAACCTTTTTCCATCCCATGTGTAATGTTTAGTTAGGCCTTGAAGCATTTTCAGTCAAATTTCTAGTTGAGTTATTATTGACTCTACAATTCTGTCTTTGTATTTTTGAATGAAGATGAGTCCTCTGCTGTTTTGTTTTTTTTTTTTTTGTTTTTTTTGTCAGACCTTTTAAATCCACTTTAATGAATTAGTATCCTATATGACAAATGCAAGCAGACTCTATTTAACTGTTCTAATCTTTTATTTTTTCTTGCGTCTAATTTTAACATGTCACTTTAAATAACATACCCATTTTGACAAAGTGAAATTTGAAATACAAACCATGGTGAGACTCAAGTTTGTTAAAAACTATCAATTGCTTTATTGATAATGGCAAAAAAACCAGACTCTAGAATATGTGGTTTGCTGTATATTGATGCATTGTGCTATTTACGGTGAACTAACATTTTCCCCAGAAGCTCATTAATGAACTGCAGGCTTGCATTGTTGCATGCCCCTTAATTAAAATGTGATGCATAATGGAAAATGGGTTCTTCGAGGTAAATGTAGAGATCATTCAGCAGTTCCTCTACACAATGCAGATGTGACATATGGCAATATATGACCTTAATTTATTTTGTTTGCTAACAAATAAATGCCTCCAACACTGTTGAGATAAGCAAGAGAAGATGTATTGCTGTCTTGATATTTTGAATGTTTGTTCAGTAAGGAAATTTTCGTCTCCTACCCCAGAATAATACACCTGTGACTGCAGCCACTGATTGGAGCTGGAGTGGATACACAGAGACAGATGGATTAAAACTGTCATAATTATGGGTCTTCCCCCCCCTCCCCTTGCGCATGCCTTTCCTTGACTATAAATTTAACAGGCTCCAGGTGATTTCTATTTCTTTATAGTGTCACTCATCTCAAATAAGTCCCAGTAGGCTTTGAAAGAGGAAAGAGATAGATTCAGAATCTCCCACCTCGCATAAGCCCATTTGCATTGTGAGCACTTAAGAGACGTGTGCTGTGAAAAAAAGCAATTAGCTCCTTTAGTCTAGGGTGCCATTTAGAAGATCCAGGTCTGTGCGCTTCATCATAAAATTGACCTTTTTAATTTTTTATGCTGAAGATTCTCTACTAAAAGTCTTCACATATAAAAAAAGATGCTTCCTGGGTGGGGGAGACAGAGAAAGCCTGGGAATTCTAGTACATGAAAAGCACTGCAGACTAACTCAACCAGAGAAGTCAGCCATAGCAGAGCACTTGAGGAACCAACCTCGACACAACATAGTTTTTGAGAACACAGAAATGCTGGACCATTCTAACCACCACCATGCCAGACTACACAGAGAAGCCATTGAAATCCACAAGCATGTGGACAATTTCAACAGAAAGGAGGAAACCATGAAAATGAGGAAAAAAATCCATTCCCAGTATTGGCATGCAACATTCAAGGCTTAAGGTTGAAATAATCAAGGTAATTAAATAACATAATGAAACATGAACTCTTTCTCTCTCTTTCTCTAGATATATAGGTAGATAGACAGATAATTAGATACAGTAGAGTCTCACTTATCCAACACTCACTTATACAACGTTCTGGATTATCCAACGCATTTTTGTAGTCAATGTTTTCAATATATCGTGATATTTTGGTGCTAAATTCATAAATACAGTAATTTCTACATAACATTACTGCGTATTGAACTACTTTTTCTGCCATATTTGTTGTCTAACATGATGCTTTGGTGCTTCCTTTGTAAGATCATAACCCAATTTGATGTTTCATAGGCTTTTCCTTAATGCCTCCTTATTATCCAACATATTTGCTTATCCAACATTCTGCCGGCCCGTTTATGTTGGATAAGTGAGACTCTACTGTAGTTAGTATAAGCCAAAAATAACACTACATAACAAAATTTGAAAACTTTTCTGTTCCTGGTTTGAAAGTGTTATTTCCTGTTAATTGTGTGATACTTACTTTGAAAGTAGTTGTTACACTCCAGAAACTTTATTTTTGTGGCTGCCACAAGCTATGTTGAATTGGTTGAGATTCTATCAGATATTGTCAAGGACAGAACGCCACAAGGTTCAAGATAACAGAGTTTATTGGATTACAGAACTCAAAAATGCCCGTAAAATACAAGGGCCAGGCAGTATTAGCCTTTAGGAGCAAAAAGGGACAAGGAAAAACGTTCAAAAGATAAACCGGATTAAACCGGAGTTTAATCCGGGTAAAAACAAACTGCTTGCTTCAGCCTGGGGATAAACAAAACAAAAGCCGAGGAACAAAAGATACAAAAGAATGCAACTAATTGGCAGCAGATTCCTCTCTGCTGCCAACACTGTGCTTAGAGTAACTTGCGTCGCTCCCACACACACAGCAGACAGGATTTCCAACACGAACAGATCAGCCAAGGATTGTAGCAGTAGAGTAGACCCAGTTCCTTTCCGTAGATCAAAGCCAGAAGCAGACGTTTGTAGTTTCCAAGTCCAAGAAGGGGGAAGACAAGCCGTGGTCAGTTCAGTCCGAGTTTTCAAAGCAGGAGATGGCGTCCGTCAAGAAGACGACGGAAGGTCAAGCTAATAAGAGTAAGCACAGGTTTGCACAAACAAATGCCCACACAATTCCTCCCGCCGTCTGACCCTGAATTCCAAAACAACTTACGTATCAGCACACGAAAACACACCAGTCTTCAGGAAAGCGTCCCACACAGATCCCAAGCGTTCGTCCAGATTACCTTGCCCAACGCAATTTGCAATTGCTCCCAAGCCCCATTTTATGCCAGTTACAAATCCTCATCACTGTCAGCTGTCCTCCTTAACCCGGGCGTTTCCTCATCACTTTCCTCATCAGAGCTGGAACACCTCTGACTACGCCCCACAGCATCTCCAGCTGTGGATCCCGTCCCATCCCTCCAGCTAAACCATGGGTCTAATCCTGAAGGTCCCCATTCATCTTCTATCCCATCATGGCCAGTGGCACCCAATTCCTCCCTCACCC
The DNA here is from genome assembly GCF_035594765.1 of Anolis carolinensis. Classification (NCBI taxonomy): domain Eukaryota; kingdom Metazoa; phylum Chordata; class Lepidosauria; order Squamata; family Anolidae; genus Anolis; species Anolis carolinensis. Next base: position 91,429,313 of record NC_085841.1, on the reverse strand, counting down.
GAGTCCAATCCATCTCATCCTCCTCCGAGCTAACCAGCCCCTCCTCCATTCTCTCCGTAAACCCCTCAAAAGACTCTTCGTCAGATGGTGCTGCAAAAATGTCTCGCAGTCTTTTTCTTTCTCGCTCCTCGAGAGTATCTGACTCTCGAGGAGTCTTACGCCCACGTCTGTCAGTAACAGAGCCATGAGGCGCAATCATAACAGATATTCATTGAAAAACTATAGCAAAATGTGCTGAAGAATGTCCTGCAAAAACAAATGTTTTTGCAGTTTAATTAACTTTTCATATCTTTATGATAGCACCAATTAGGAAATTGCATTTACATAGTGTAATCAAAACATGCGCAAGGTTTTTGCATTCATCCCCCCCCCTCGGTCACCCCCTGTATAGCACTGTAAGGACCTCTTTACATATGGCAATTTTGCCCCGTTTTGCCACTTTTATGCATGGCTTGGACAGGGCCTGCCGTGCGCCTTCACATGACACACAGCAGACCGCACCCACATTCCTCCCAAAGTGGGAGGCACTTCCTTCTCCACTATGGGGAGGAATGTGCTGTTTGGGCAGTTCCAATGGAGCTACCGCATTTTCCTTCTCCTTTTGCCATTTGATGGCAGAAAAGTTGATGGGGCAACACACATTGCCATGCGTCGCCACCCTTTCTGCCATCTGATGGGGGGGAGGAAGGAGGCATGTGGGGTGCCACAAACTGCCCCGTGTACCTTCCCTTTAGTGGTGCAATGGCATGGCCCAAAAGGGCTGTTTGAAGAGGTGGTGAATGTTGAACGATGATATCCTTAAATGTGATAATGATAAATTATTATAGTTTTCTCCCTAATGTGGGAGAAAGAAAATATTCCTATGCAGTATTCTCCAACTGTCCACATTTCCTGACGGTGTTGCCAATACAGTATGACCCCAGAATTAATGGGATACATTCCCAGACTTCACAGGGACATATGAAACTACGGATAATAGCAAACTCTTTGAGGTAAATTACAAGAATTACTAGATCCATTTTGCTGGAGGATCTAGCAAATGCCTAGAGAATACATATTCTGTTGGAAATGGATAAGTGAAACTGCGAGTACTAGTCCAGTGGATACAAAAGTGATATTCACCCTTTCCCAGATTGAAATGCAAGTTTCCAAACATGCAGGAAATCTCACTAGGAAGAATAGTAAAACAGTGAGAATTTTACACAGCTTTCTACTGATATTTGAAAACTCCAAGGTATTGCCAATAAATTATACTGTGGAGAAAATGTATGGGTGTGCACCACAGGAAACCCATTTTGTGCACTGTTGGAAACTCATTCTTAAACCTGGGAAGAAATAATCCCAAATATTATCTATATCCTTATTTCTATTATGCACAGTAATTTGCCATCATTACCACTAACATACTCTGTATACTTGCTTTGTAGTCTTTGAATGGCAATAGTCCTCTGCCAAGAGTGGAAAATCTTTTTCAGCCCAAAGATCACATTCCACTGTGAGGCAAATGCAAAAATGGTGAGACAAAAACTCCAGCATACTTTAGGATCAGCTTTTTCTACCAGTGAACCTTAGTAGAAACATTTCAGCTCTTTAGAATAGGATGAAAACTCCATACAAATGCCACCTGAAAGAACCAAATCACTTGAGAAGTGATCGCTCTCATCATAAGGTAGTGTCACAGGAACAAGGGGAATCATAATGGGCTGGATACAGACTGCAGGACTGGGGTTCCTCAACCCTCCATTGAACTATTGCCTAAATATGAGGGTTTATATAGGTGCAAGGAACACTGTGCACTGTCCTGCCTCAAAATCCTCTTTCCTTTCTCTGCTCAAACTTCCCACATTGGCGCAGATGATGTTAAGAGATCTTCTTCGTGTGTTTGCTTGAATTCAAGTAGAAACCTCTGTGCAATCAGAGTTCCTAATTTAGAGAAAGCTAATAAATGTATTGAACCAAACTTGCGTAGAAGCTCTCTGCACACTTCAAGATCAATATCGGAAAGCTAGGACTGTGGAGAATGACAGTAGTGGCCTGCATGCATATGCATGCACTGTCTTCACCATTAATTCACCATTAATTCCTCATATATTAGGGTGAACACCTGCACGGAGGGATTCTCTGTGTGCTACTATATATCTGAAGCCATGTGCCTGGTGCTCAGACACATTTTCTTGTGGCATAGATGGCATACGGTGGCTAACTTAAAATGACAGAGTCTTCTCAAGTGATTTAGTTATTTCAGATGGGATTTTACCCTGACTGGTATGGAAACCCAATCAGACTAACGTACCGACCCAGCTACTAATATTAGGTGAGACACGTCTTGCTGTGTTTCTCCACCACAGCACATCCAAACATGAATGGTGGGAACCCAGAATGCATGCGTTCACACACAAACATTTTGTGTGTGAGGGGGGTGGGGGGAGCGAGGCCATAAAGCTATGGCTCCCAGCTACATCGAGATAACCACAGGTGTTGCTATACAGATGTTAGCATAGAAGTTGCTGGAATGGTGAGTAGAATATGAAGCTGCTAAACTGAAGCAGACACCTCCTTGCAGAATGTATATACTGAAGTTATCTGAATCTACCATAGTTTCTGTGTGGAGGAAGAGGATGGATCAGACACATAGCAATGCAGCTGAAGCTATGAGTAGAAGAGAGACTCTACTTTCAGTAGAGACTTGCCTCCTCTTTTATGCTAGCAGGTTTTCTGTCACTTAAAGGCAAAGTGTTTCTTGGTGACCTTTTAGATGTTTGATGTCCTGTATTGCAGTAATTTTGACCTTCCTGATTCAACTTTTGACTGCAGATTTTTGAGGACAGGGTTCAGATTACTGTGTCACTTGGATGTATCCTTCTCTCAAATCAAGGTATTATTTCTGAAATTATTTTTTCAGTAGTGAAGAGATGGAATGGAAGGAGGCGAAGTACAATATAGAGCAACTGAAGTATACCTATGTGTATGTGTGTTTTACCATTTCAAATATTGTTACTGAAGAAAATCAAAATAAATGTCCCCTAGAGCATTTTAATGTGTGAGAGGGAAAATTATGGCATAAATATATCAATGACAGTCAAATGACCACATTGAATATATTGTATCTAGGGCACCAGTGCAAATCTAGAATGAGTAAAATCAATAGAAATGCACAACAGTGTTATTCCTTCCACCCGTGGTTAATTGCAGAATATCTAAACAATAGTTCATGCAGCTACATTAAAATAAAAAGAGGTGCCATATATCAGCCAGAAGTGAGTAGATGTGAACAAGATGAGAAGTTTGATTTCACTTCCTGTACCTCAGGCAAGGAGCAGGATAAGAAGGGTGGGGAAAATCCTCACTCTTTACCTCATTTGCTTAGAGGTGAATTGGAAGTGTGAATAACATTTTGCCCTGGGCTGGGGAAAGAAAAATATAAAGAAAAATCTTGCTCTAAATGAACATAAATTGTTGTGACAAAGAAATAAGGCCCTTCAAACATTGGTGTACAATGCAACTGACCAGGAATTGAACGTGATGGTAAGTCATGCCAAACAGAGGGATACAAGATTACAAAAAAAACAAAACAAAACAAAACAAAACAAAAAAACAAAAAAAAACCCCTCAGACTGTAAGGCAGGGGTCCTCAGACTTTTAAAGCAGAGGGCCGGTCCACAATCCTTCAGACTGTGGAGGAACCAAATTATCATTTGGGGGGAAAAATGGACAAATTCCTATGCACACTGCACATGTCTTATTTGTAGTACAAAACAACAACAATGAAAGAACAATACAATATTTAAAAATGAAAACAATTGTAACCAGCATAAAGCTATCAGGATTTCAATTAGAAGTGTGGGCCTGCTTCTGGCCAATGACATAGATAAGTGAATTAGGATTGTTGTTGTTGTGGGCCTTCAAGTCATTTCAGACTTTGGGCGAGCCTAAGTCTAAAATTGTTTATTTATTCATTTGCTACATTTATATATTACATTTACATCCCACCCTTCTCACCCTGAAGGGGACTCAGAGCAGCTGTATGTACATACAATATGTATTATATTATTAGCATAGCATAATATTAGCATTATATATTACTATATTGAACGATACCACTATACTGTAATATTATATGTAATATATAACATATAACTAATATGTTAGTTATATTAAGTCCAGTTGTGACCGACTATGGGGGTAGGTGCTCATCTCCATTTCTAAGCCGAAGAGCCGGCATTGTCCGTAGACACCTCCAAGGTCATGTGGCCAGCATGACTGCATGAAGCGCCTTTACCTTCCCACCTATTGATCTACTCTCATTTGCATGTTTTCGAACTGCTAGGTTGGCAGGAGCTGGGGCTAACAGCGGGCGCTCATTCTGCTCCCGGGATTTGAACCTGGGACCTTTTGGTCTGCATTACAGCAGCTCAGCGCTTTAACGCACTGTGCCACCAGGGGCCTAGATGGATAACCAGCCCAATTTTAAATGCATTTATAGAGTTCTTCTTAATTTCCAACATTTGCAGTTAAGTTCTTCAGGTAATGTTCTATCCTTCAAATATCAAAAATAATTTTTAATGGAGCTAGAGATGATATATTTATTTAGAGAAGTTTAGTAAGTAGCCATGTAGAATAATCATAAGATGTCTAATCCCTGCATCCATTGATAGACTCTATAAGTTAGCTGGCATTGCTCTCTCCCCCGATATGCGATGGGAAGTTGCTGCCAACTGTGAGAGAAATAAGGTTGAACACTGTGAAATCCACTGCATGGCTATATGCCTCCTCCCAGTAGACTCAAATTAGGGGAAAGTTTCATGAGAACCACAACTTCTCTTAATGTTCCCCAGTGACAGCAAGAGTATCCCTCTGGGTAGCTAAAACAGGAAATCCTAAATGACACCCCCACCCCCACCCCCCATGAGAGTCTGTCTCCAGACGCAATTTGGAAGTCCCTGAACAAACTCAGAAGTGGTGTTGGGACATCAAAAGACAACCTGGCTAAATGGCACTAACTAGAAGAATCCTTCACCTCATGTGACTGTGGAGCAGAACAAACAACTCAGCACCTGTATGCTTGCCCAAAATGACCTGCCTCATGCACAGAGGAAGAACTGTTTAAAGCTATAGACAATGTGGTCATTGTTGCCCATTTTCGGTCTAAAATTATTTAGCCCCTTCTGTTCCCTCTATTTTTTCAGTTTTATACTTGTTTATTTATGCAATGCTTTTGACACAAAATAAAAGGTAGCCAGGATACCTAAATATTCACAGCTTCTTTGGTAAAGCTGTTCGTTAATCATATTGCATCTGAGAATCAGTGAAATTTGAATCCTTGAAGACAATTAATGGACAGTGTTGGAAATGTATTAACAGCATGATCCTTTACATGTCCACTCAGGAATGCAACCCACTGTGTTTAATGGGGCAGGTGAAGGAGAGGGAAGTATTGTCCACTCAAGGTTGCTTTTACACTCTCAGCTTCTCCATATTCACCAGACTGCTTTTCTGTGCTCCCAAAAGGGTGAAAAGCATGAAATCTTTTTGATGAGGTTTCAAGGGTTTCCATACCATTTAATATAAAAGATGCGTATTTCTTTTTTAAGACAAAAAGTGTGCTTCCAGTCATTTTGCCTAGTTCCTAGACCTAACAAAATTATCCATCTCTGAGGAAAGTTGATGCAGAAATTATATTATTTTAAAAGCACTATACGAAACTTAACAGAATAAATAACTCTAAGTCATTTGCGATCATATTCAACACATATGCTGAGGAGCAGCTTAGATGGGGTTTTTTAATGAACTTTGCAGCTTAGGTATAGTAAAGCTTCATAGTCTTGAGAACATGAATGCATTATAGGTGTTTAATACCTATCTCTCCTTCCAGTCACCTTGCCAGTCTGGGGAACTTGGAGAATGAGCTAGACCACCCACAAAACCTCACCTTGCTCTTAAGCAATGCCAGGTCAGTGAAAAATAAGACTCATGTCATCTATGATCTCCTGATCAGATTACCTGTTAGGGAGCTGAATCACATTGAGTGTGTGTACCTGAATCCAAAAACCAGGGATAGATTAGAGATTCTATTAGTGTTCTCTCCACCCTGCTGCCTAACAGAATCCTTGGCTTAGTGAGCTCACAGAACTGGTCTTGGAGGAGTCTTGGAGTCACCCAGACTTTTGCTTCTGGGTGACTTCAACATACCATGGGAGGCCATTTTGTTAGGTGCAGCTTGGGGTTCATACTATCTATGACAAACATGGGCCTATCCCAGTTGGTTTCTGGACCGACACATTCATCAGGTCATACCCTTGAAGTGATTTTCAGTTCAGAACATAGAGATCTGTAGACAGAGGTGATCCACACCACCGAGTTGTCATGGACAGATCATCTTCTGGTCAGGGCTAGTATCACAGCTACAACCTACCCCTGCAGGGGTGGAGGACCTATTAAAATGGCCTGTTCTCAAAGGCTAATGGATCCTTTGAGATTCCAGGAGGTCTTGGAGGGTTCTAGGCCTGCATCACTGATGATCCTGATGAATCCCTGGTCAATAAATAGAATCAAAATCTAGCCAGGGTTATTGATACAATCGTTCCCAAACGTCCTCTCCCACCCGTTGCAAATCAGGTTCCCTGGTATAACAGAGACACTCAGGGAAATGAAATGGGAAGGATGACAACTAGAGCACAAATGGCAGAAAAATCAGTGTTCATGACATCTTCAATCTCTGAAAGAAATCAAGGATCTTCTGCATAAATTTACAGCCCTGAAAATACAAAATGGAATCATTCTCAAGGTTCTCATGGCAGGAGGCCAAATGGATCTTTTAAATTTTGAAATGTAAGAGAGTGTATTGTTTTCCTGCTTCAAACCTATTGTTTTCAAGAATAGTAACCAAACAATGGCAGCTTCATAAAGAAAAGAAAAGCAACTTCAGTCTCAGCACAAAATCTGGGTCTGATTGCAATGGAATGCAATCATATAAAATGTCATTCCCTTACTGTCGTTTTAATGGTTCCTGCAGACAGCCACTCTGTTTGCTGTTGTTAACATCTAAGAAATGCAGTCCTTTAAGGAGGTAAGGACTGACATGCACCTAGGCATCTGTCTCTTTCCAGAAAGACCCTGAAATCATCCAGAGCAGATTATTTTGGAAGTTCTTCCCCAGGGATGGGGAAATCTTCAATATGCAGGATGTCTCCATCTGGCTAACAAGCTTCCCCTGTTGCTATCACCATTCTGTAATCAAAGATAACAGATAAAACAACTTAAAGGCAGGAATTAATGGAAATGAGCTCTGATCTGCAGCTTAGGAGGGCATTACATGGAAATTAAAGCACAGTCCTTGGTCCCAATATTGTCAACTCTGCCTAGCAGGGCCTTCACAAGGTTTCAAGCAGGATTATACTCTAGTCCTACTTAAACTTCTAGTCTTGAAAGATCTTCTTTCAACCAAGAACTATAGGCCTAACTTTACTTAATCTTGGACTGAAGTGGGATCTCAGGTACGTTCCACGTGGCACAGTAGTATTCAGCTCTGGTTTTCAGGTTGAGAAGATGCTGCATTTGATTACATTTTGTACCATCCAGTTTGCTTTGGCAGGGCACCAATATTGGAATATAGGCCCAGAAACCTCTCCCAAATTGGAATTCAGCCCTTAGACTTGGAAGGGGGCTTCTCAGCTCTAAAAGTAATTCTTGCTGAAGTTTCCTCTTCTGCACAACTATTATTTATTTATTTATTTATTTAAATTATTTATACCCCGCCCTTCTCACCCGAGGGGACTCAGGGCGGCTTACAAGTGGCAATTGATGCCGTTACACTGATATAACGTTACACTGATATTAAAGGGAAAAAACTCTGCCCCTTATTTTTCCTGGCACCCCTAGTGATAAATATGGCATTCTAGTCTTAATTTTCTCTTATTTGTATTAGACATCTCCTCCTCCTCTTTACATTTATTTGGAAGTAATATTTTCATGCGTCTAACCTTAAAAAGTGCATGCTTTAGATGGCAGCTTTACAACACAGGTTTTGAATTCAGCTGAACTAGACCAGAGCATTGATTACTAGCTAGGCTGAGCTCTGTCTTGAATGTTTATCCCCCAGTTTTATTTCCGTTTCAGCCACTGAGCCTTTGAAAGCCTGGCAAGTCATTGGTCAAAATGCCATCTGTCCCCCTTTTTTTATTTCTCTCTGAGAAGTACTCCTTGACTTTCTTATGTTATTAGTGACACTACAACTGACAACAATTCCTTTTTTACAAAAAGATCGGATTTAGAAACCTGCTGAATGAGGAGGTCCATTTTGTTGTTCTTGTTGTTGTTTAAAAAGCATGAAGTCCTATAATCCTGAAGAAATGAACTTGTCACTAAAATGTGAAGGGAGTGGAAAGACCCGTGATTATTTTTGAAGGATGTGATTATTACCCCATCATAACTTTTAAGAGCTACCTGATCATTATGACACCTGCTATGGCTGGTCATTCTGTTTGCCTTCTGAAAGTTACCCACTTTCCTCTGACGTGTTCTTATTGCTTTATGGTCAAAATCCAATCATGCACTTAGGTTTATTTGTTATGTTTATATCTAACCAATGAATTTCTTGCAAAATGACCCCCTTACCTAAAAAAAACCCCTGTTCCACTGATTTTTTGTAAAACATATAGCTATTAGATAAACTGATTATGAAACATCCTGTGGTTCTGACTCCACAGCCCATGATTTTATTTAAAACCATCTATCTCCAATCAAATTATCATAAACAGGAATGTTTGATTTTTACTCCCAAAGCAGAGAATGGATCTGGCCATAATACTTCCCTGTTGTTTCTTTTCCTTCTGAAGAGGTAACAAGATAAGATTCAAGGCAAACAAAAGGTAGAATGTCTTCAGATAGCACATGTTTAGCCTGTGGAATTTATTACCACAAGATATAATGATTCTTGTGCCCCATAATTTAGTGGTTTTAAAATTCATGAATTGCAAAACTGATAGAGCTATTGATCTTTGATCCTGACTGATAATTGGGAAAGAATTCTGAACTAGATACACTCTTGCTCTGACGTATTATATAGCTATTCTTAGACTAAGCTGTATTTTCCTTCAGTGCCACTCAAAGGAGCAGTAGGGAGATTTGGTGGGTAGCATCCAAATGCAGCCTGAGGCAAATATGCTGTTCTTCTCTTTTTAGTGGTACAGAGAGCTGTGCCTGTATGCCAACCACACTATGTGGCTTGTTGCACAGAGGGTGAACAGGGATTGCTTTCATAAGAGAGAATGGCATACCTCTTGATGCAAGCTTACAAAAAGCATAGCCACCAACACAGCAAGGAGTTCTATGGGCACAATAGGCTTGTGCGTAGATCTGTTTTAGCCATTTTCCTATAGCCAATCCGGCTTCTTCTGCTTGGTCTGATGGCTGTAACAGCAAGGGCCCACTGACATGGTTTCTCATCCATAATGGGACCCAATCACGGCAGCCAATCACGGCTTCTCCTCCCCTTTTCAGGAGCACATGGTGCGGAAAGAGACGGCCGCCGCCGCATGCTCCTCCTCATACGGGTTTCCCAGTGAGCCCTGCCTGTTGGGCCAATTGGAGTAGAAGAACACCGTGACAATGGGGTGACTGCCTCCATTGCTCTCAGTTGCGTCCTCGTGCTTCAGTCTGATTGCCTTTCCTTACCACTGCTCAGCATGGTTTTTTGGCTTGGCTTGGCCTCTCTCTGGAATATTTTTGAATTTCCTTTATTTTCTTGATTCTTTTTATTTAATGGGGCTGACTGGGAGTTGGGAACATGTGGGATGGGTCAGTGGGGTGCGTGCGTTTGAGGACTTGGGAGAAAGAAAGAGCATCTCTTTCTCTTTGCTCTTGTGGTGTGCTTTTCTTTAGAAATATTTGGGTGACTCTGAGAGCCTTGAGTCACCCTGTCAAGGTCAGACGCCAGCCAATGGATGGAAATACTGTTTATTGCATAAACAACTCAAAAAAGCTCATGAAACAAACACAGGAGCTTGCAACACTTAAACTTCAGTGTGAAAAAGACATTTAAACTGAAAAACTACAAAAAACCAAACCGGAGTATAATCCGGATTATCCAGAGATATAATCCGGATTAAAACAAAACTGCTTAGATTCAGCTCAAAATTGCAGGATGACTTGAAGAAGGCAAAACAAACTGCAGACCGAATTCCCAAGGGTCCAAAATAAACAGAATCCCAACTGGGTTACAAAATAGAGTCTTAAGGTTCAAAACAAACAATGTCCCAAACCAGGCCAAACTTTGCCGCCAGAAACAGCACACACAAACTGGTGCCAGAAACAAAGTAACGAAGGACAAAGAGTTACTGCAGGTTCAGAAGCCAACCCAGTGGCTAGTAACGGAGCGTAACTGCAGAACCAGGAGTCAAACTGAAATTGGGAGCAGAGCGTTACTTCAGGGTCAGGAACAAAGCCAACCGTCGGTAACGGAGAGTAGTTACAGGGTTGAGAACGAAGCCAAGCCGGAATAGGGAGCGAAGAGTAATGCCAAAACGATGTCCAGTCCAAGGTCCAAGAAGAGAAGTCGTCACAGCAAAGTCCTCGTCAATGGGTTGACACAAGTAGCCAAAACAACGGAGGTGAACTAATGAAGACAGTAATCACAATGCAGTCTAAGGAAAACCCACACAGTTCCAGCCCCCGTCGTAGAAGTAACCTGGAATAAACTTACGTCGGTTGCACAGTCCCAAGCCAGTCTTCAGGAAGACGAACACGAAACCCAATGGCGCCCAACAACCACCTTGCCACACGCAAGGGCCCAATGGCCAAATGCCCTCAATTTATTTACAACTCATCTTCAGAACTCGAGCCGGGCACCACCCTTCCCACAGGTTGCTCCCATTCCTCATCCGAGCTGGAACCTCCTGCCGACGCCCAGACCTACCCGCAGCTGTGGAACTATCCCCATTCCTCCAATTAGACCACCTTGGGTCTGATCCTGAAGGACCCCATGTTTCCTCAGCATCCTCATTACCAGTGAGCCCAATCTCCCCATCACAACCCTCTGGAGCGCGTGTCCATTCCATGCCATCCTCTTCTGCCTGTACCACATCCCCAACGTCCATTTCAAGCCCATCCTCCCCTTCAAAACCCTCAAACGAATCCTCATCTGTTGATTCCTCAAATATCTCTCTAAGCCTCTTTCTCTGTAACTCCTCAAATGAGTCTTGCTCCCGAGGAGTCTTTCTTCTCTTCCTGCTACTATCAGTAGTATCGCTGACCCCAGAAGGCTCATTCACAACACACTCTTTACCTTCTTTTTTTCATCCCCTCCTCTCCTTCAGAAAATACTACTAAATGATAATAATTATTATTATTAAAACAAAAAGAAAACATTCATTCTCAGAAAACAGCTGCCTAGTTACCTACCACCTTTCTTTGCAAACTAGTTCTCTTTTTATATATCCCTCTCTGTTCTTCTCTGCCTTCTGAATTTTCTAGTTAAAAAATAATAATAATAAGTATTGGGTGACCGTTGCCACTTGCCAATATTACAAAGCACAACTACAATACTTAGTTGGGCTTCAATCTGTGGGAAAACTTTGCAAGAATCCTTTGTCCCCCCTCTTCTCTTTCAGAAAATATTTCTAAAAGATAATAATAATAATAATAATAATAATAATAATAATAATAATCCCAGCAAACACAAAGAAAACTCTCATTCTCAGAAAACTGCTACCTACAGTTACCTACCTACCCTAATCCTAGCCCTAAAAATGACAGGAAGGGGAGCCTGGGGAGCCCCTCTATTGCCACCAAAGGGTTGGATCTAGCCATGCTTTTTTGCTGCAGCCCAAAAAGGGCCTTCCAATTGCACAACCCTTTTTGGGAGGTGCATGAAAATGGATATGGGGGTCTACCAGTATCCGGCCAGCAGAAACAGATCGAGGTTCAGCCGAAATGTACAAGCCTAGAGCACAGTGCCCCAGCTGAATCCTGGTTTAAGATGCCACTTTGGACTTTAAAAGACGTTTATGTAGATTTATGACTACATGAATGTATTAAATGTGGGGGTATGACAACGTTGTTTGATTGATAAACCAATCCAAAGAAATGCGTTGTGTGATTAATGACTATGCCATATCTAATAGGATGCATGTTTTAATGGTCTCTTGGGTTCTGACAAATATAATGGTGACTAATTATGATATCCCTAATTTGTTCAGTCTTTGAAACTGGAACAAAAGTTTTCATTTGAATTGGGAAGAATCAAGGTGTTAAAAAAGTTTCCTTGTCTTGTTTTCTTCAGATCCTACCAGCTGTCATAATGCATGCTTGCTTAGAGATTTTTTTGCTTATTAATGGTTTATTTCAAGTTAAGCTCCTTCAACTTACACAGCAAAAAAGAGATAAACACAGAGGTTTTTGCTAGCAGACAACAAAAGAAAGTACTGTACTTACAAATCTAATTTCCATCTAAGTACTGTAGATTGCAGCTCCCTGAGGCAAAGTCCTTGATATCAGAAAACCAATTTCTGGCAGATTGGAGGGGTTATTCCCCTTTGGTTTTCCAGCATCAGCAAGGAGATAGGAATGGAAGACCCATTCTCAGGAGGTTGGCAACTTCACAAAAGAAAAAACAGATGGGACCTGACAGGCTATTTCCAGGAGATGGAATCTCTGAAGCAGGAAGACTGGATGCCTGAGTGACGACTGGGGGGCCCTTGCTTTTAAACTGGGAGAGTCAAGGACTCTGATGAGATGACGGCAGGCAGCATTCATTGTTAGGCTTCCACCTGTCTCATCTTTCATACTTTTTCTGCTTCTTAATATCTAATTTTCAAGTTGTCTTATGAGTGCTATATTGTTTAACCCTATGTAACACCTTCTGAGAATTGTATACATTTTGCTTGCCTTTGTGGGAGTTTTCCCTACAATAAAAGTCTGCAGTTTGCAGCATATAACCTTTAGCTATTTCTTTAATGAATTACTTTCTTTCTTTCCTCTTTTCCAGCCTTTCCATATTCCTCCCCAAAGCAAACACATCTAGAGAACCCAAACTGAATTCTGCATTCCAAAATCCATTAAGGATATCCCTCAAAGGTTCATAAAAGATGGGTGTTTCTGCTGCTTATACCCTGCAGACACTGTTTTGGTTTTGATGCTGCCTTGATCTTAGAAGCGAATGCTCTAGGTAAATAGACAGGCAGAGGACATGTTGCACAAAGGTAGCAAACCGGCATCACCTTTGGTTACAGTCTCTATCGCACAATGCCCTGCACAACCCATTGCCAGTCTGCCATCTTCCCACAACAAGCCCATCCCCAGCTATTGATGGGAAAACCTGTCACTAGCCCCTGATCACACCATGGTACCACAGTGCATTTGGTGCAGTGTTCGATGGCCACTTCTGCTCTGAACCTTTTCCACTCTCCCCTCATAGCAATAAACTCAGTGGTGGCCCCATGGCGGTGGAACTCCCTCCCCAGCGATGTAAGGTCGGCCCCCTCCCTTTTGGCCTTCAGAAAGAAAGTGAAGACCTGGCTCTGGGATCAAGCTTTTGGATAACTGCGCAGTGCAAGAATGGAAGTCTAAAATGTATAATGCCCTTGGATTAGCTTTAGACCATGATTTTTTGGTTGGCGTGATTTTTAATTGTTGTAATGTTTAAATTTTTATGTCTAAATTTTTTAAATATTTAATATTTTAAGCTTTGATTTTATATGTGTTTTGGGGCATCGAATTGTGTCATGTGTAAGCAGCCTTGAGATCCCTTCGGGATGAGAAAGGCAGGGTATAAATGGGGCAAATAAATAATAAATAAAATAAATAAACAATTCAGAGTCTTTTTAAAGAAACATTACTATATTTCCATGAAATTGCAAAGTTGCTTAAATGAAATAAATATTTAAAAATACCAGAGTGGTGAAACTGCAGGGAGAGTAACTGGTAGTGTATAACTGGTAGTGTATCCATGGCGGATCTGGAAGTTCTGGTCCACAAAATAAATTTCCCAAGTTTTAAGTAAATCTAACATATGTACAATTAAATTTAATGTCTTAATTCTGAAATATTTGTACTTTAACTTTTAGTTAATTATCAACTGGCATCTTTTTCAGTATTTCACAAGATCATAAATCAAATTATGGTCTTTTGGGATTAACATTTACAGTCATTGATGACCAAACATCTAGCGCTTCAACCAGGCTGAGTCCCAATTAAAAGGTTTCAAGGGCATTGCAGATCAGAGTGATAATCTCCAGGGCTCTTCTGGACATGGGGTACATTGCGACAGGCAAATGCATCCGGACCCAAGGGATCTCTTCAATTGCTTTCCCCAATGTGCCCCACAATTGGGGAGTTATGATAATTAATTCTGTTGACTATTAAGATTTGCTGTTAGTTGCATTCACAGGACCTCATAAGCATTTGTTCGGCATTTTTTAGTAGTTCTTCCTGTTTCAGTCAGGAAAATTCTGGAGTGTAGTAATAAGTGGTAGTTTATCATAGATGAAGTCTTTCAGCATGAATGTATGTAAAACCGCTGGATTTACAAATTGCAGTCAGGAGCCACTAATAGCATGACCAGTGTGATTTCTTTGAAGCTAAATCTAGAGGATATGTAGGAAGGACAAATTGGGACAGTTGAAAATGATTTCTGCCTTCTCTGACCACACAGTTTTGTGGGTTTGGAATCCTCCTGTATTTGTCACTACACCTGAAAGGCCAGGTTGTCATACTAGCCAGGAGTGTTTTTAACAATACTGTTTAGGTGTACCAATCATATCTTTGTAACATCATAGGTAAAATTCTGAAAATATTTTAAGCAGAGGTTTTAAAGTATTCAAAACCTCTAGTATTTCAGAATATGTTTGCATGAAAAGCTGCATAGTTAGGTTTCCTAAATATAATCCAGTTTTGGACTATAATCCTTAAATAGCTTTTTCCTAAATTCATTTAGGAGCCAGCTTCTTCCTTGCTGTATGTTGTCTGCAACCAATATTTCAGGCTGAACTGTCTGCTCATGTTTTCTAACAAGAACAATGTGTTGCCTGGACCAAATGTAGGACTCCATTGCCCAAAGAGAAGCTTCTGGCTCTAATGCCAGGTGAGTGAATCCATTCTGAGCTTTAGTCCAAATTACACAGGCTGTTGGATCCTGTTTTGAAAATAGGGTTCTGCAACTTGGAGAACCTCTTTACAGTTCACACCAAAACCTGGATTCACCACCCCTCTCACATCTGAGCTACCAGCCTCAGCTGCTCCCACCAGCTGAGAGAGATTTACTAAAGTTTGAAAACCCACAGAATAGGTTCTTATAAGGAATCTCGACATATCTGCTGTAGTCTGGGCAGTTTTACACAGACACAAAATGCATCCCTGAACGGACATGAAACATGCTAGTTTGGGGCCATATTGTGGCAAGAGGAGGGTACTGTCGGCTTCCTCAGTGTCGGGACACCAGCCCCATAGCCCAGACTTGTTGAAACCAATTCAGTATGGCTGAGAACTGAGAATATTTCCACTATTCCTGCACCGACAATTTTCCGCAAGAAAGAAAAAGGGGACTTACTTGATCTCTGGCACCTATGATTCCATGTGTTCAGCAAGAGAGCTTGGGAGGAGTGAGCCCCTCTTTCACTCAGATGTCTTGCTGGTCACATGGAGAGGGATCAGGAGATAGAACTGCTAGAAATTAGGTAAATTCCCCTTTTCTTTATTTTGAGGGGGAAATCTGAGGCCGAGGGAAGGAGGGACAGCAAGCCCACTTCCCCAGACTTCCTGAACCCAGGAAGTGTGGGACAGCTGTCTGGACCCATCCCAATTACATATGGAAATTGAGAATGAGTGTCTATGCTATCCTAAAATGGGAAAGTCAAAATCCTACTGCAGGATTTGGACTTTCCCCTGTGTTTGCATTTTTTAACTTGGGGTGCAGCTGAATTAAGTAACTTATACCCTATGTGATCTTTCTTGACGTTGGTTTTCTTTGGTACTGGGTTTGAGCAGGGTATAAAGGAGCTTTAATTATAAAAATATATACCATATATACTCAAGTACAAACTGAGTTTTCAGCACATTTTAATGCTGAAAAAGGCCCCTCAGCTTATAGTTGAGTGAGGGTCCTGGAGGGAAGGCAAGGGGCTGAAAGAAGCCCCTTTCAGGCCTCCTACCAGCTGTACGCCTCCTTCCCTTTTGGCACAGGAACCCAGCTGGATCTTTTTGCCAAGAGAGCAGGAAAGGAAGGTGTGTGGCCTCTCGTCACCTCTCAGCACAGCAACCCCAGCTGGGTTGTGGTGTCGAGAGGAGAAGCTGCATGCCTTCCTCTTCTTCCCTCACAGCACAGCGACCCAGCTGGGTTTCTATGCTGAGAGAGGAGGAGAGGGAGGTGCACGGCCTCTCAGCACAACAACCCAGCTGGGTTGCTGTGCCGAGAAGTGAGGAAAAGCTGCATGCCCTCTGATGCCTCAATTAATGTAATGTTATTGCTATCTATTTTTATTTTGAAATTTACCAGTAGCTGCTGCATTTCCCACCCTAGGCTTATACTCGAGTCAATAAGCTTTTCCAGTTTTTTTGTGGTTAAAATTAGGTGCCTTGGCTTATATTTGGGTCGGGTTATACTCAAGTATATATGGTACGTTATGTTTTGTTGCTTTTTTGTGCTGTGCCAATTACGTGTGTTACATACCTGGCTTAGAATGCCCTAAAGTATGATAGAGCAATAAAATGTGTAAATAAATAAATTGGGAAGTATGGACAGGTTCTAAAAGGAAGAGCATAATTAATTTGACCTCAGCTTTTCACCAATGATTGATAGTAGTTGGAGGCACTTGAGCCAACTTACTGTTTTTCATTGAACATTTCCTCCTTTCATTTTAGCTGCCAATCTCTATTTCATCTTCATTAATCTTGGAATGCTTTGGACATCTGACTCTTGATTTAGAGAGATTTATTAAAGTTCGAAGACCCACAGAATAGGTTGTTGTAAGAAATCTAGACATATCTGCTGTAAACCTTGTATAGTGTTCTGAATCAGAGTGAGCCTGATAGTTTTGCTGGGAAAGATTTGTATTTTCCATCCTGAAAATATACATAACTGAAATCAACACTGCCTGAAGTCTTGTCCAAATGTGCAAATCAAAGCTAAACTTTGGTAATGTTGAAGTCAGTTTTCATCTATTTGGATCTGGGTGACTCTCCCTATAATCAGTCTGTTTCTTCAGTAAGAAACCCTGTACTTCTCTAAGGTTGGATCTACACTGCCCTATAACCTGGAATCTGATCCCAGATTATCTGCTTTGAACTAGATTATATGAGTCTCCACTGCCAGATAATCTGGAATAAGCATATAATCTAGGATCTGATCCTGGGATATAGGTTTCAAAGGCTTTCACAAAAGAGAATTGCCAATGTGAACAAAAGGAATAGACAAGAATCTTAGCTTCTCTCTTTCTATTGCCTTCTATCAAATGAAGATAAATGAAACAACTTGTTTTTCATCTTTTTAAAATGGCATATAAAATAATTTCTTTAAAAAGAAATGGAACATGGCTATTTGGAACCAGCTGGTGTGTTTGAAGGATAGAAGTCATTCAGTGCTTTGATGAATTTTATTATATCCTTGATATTGTTATGTCCTGATAGGTCTTTTACTTATTTTTTATAATTGTGTGTATGAAAATGGTACTGAAGAAGAACCCTCAAAACAGTATGCAGCCTAGAAGTCCTCTATAAGTTTATATCTTGTCTGTCAATTTTTTTTCAACCACACAGATGTGCTCTCATGTTTGCTTTTGCCTTCTCTGGCAGCAGGGCCGTAGCCAGAAAAAAAATTGGGAGTGGTTTGAATTTTCTTTTGGCGAATCATGAAGAGTAGTTCCATAACGCAAAATAATTTAGAAATCAGGCTCCATCAATAAACTTCACTGGACACTCAAGACAGATAAACTTCAGTGGGCACTCACGGGAATTTGGTTAACTAGTTAAAATTCATGAGTAAACCAGTTTTTTAAAAAAACTTAAAATCTTCGTGGGGGGGTTGAACCTCTACCCCCCCCCCCCCTTGACAACAGCCCTGTCTGGCATGTTTTTATAATACATTCCTCTTAGAAGTAAAGCCATTATAATTCTATGAATGATGGCACTATGGAGATTATCACACAAATCTATAAACTGCATTGGTGGCTCTCTAAAGATGCATAAAAAGTACCACCACATGACACCATTCTAAACCCATCCCAAAACAATCTTCAAGGTGCATTAAAGTTGTAGTAAATGAAATTGGTTCCCCCCCCCCTTTTTTTTCTGTCTTAAGCCTTCCAAATGCACATTCGAAGAGTTTTAGAAAGTGGTTTCTTTCATGCAGCACTGTGAATCCACTAAAGCCATGAGTTTGCGGGGTTGTGACATATATTGTGTGCATGATATAATTTGTCCTTCTTGGCTGCAATCATTTCTTCTTTCTTTTTTTAATGAAGGAACCGCAGAGGTCCATGGCTATACCAAACTTCTAATTAATGTTTCCTTTTCTGTCAAGATCATAACATTTTGCAGAACTTCCCAGCCATGCATGCTTTTGTCTCATTACAAAAGCTATAGAAATGCAAACTATACCTCCCACTTGCAGAATAAACACAATAGGTAAAGTATTTAAAATTCAAAGTACTCATTTGTATTAATATTTTAAGTGTACAGTTAAATGGTGCTTTAGTACTGTGAAAATCCAGAAGTGGAGAGGTATGCAGCTCCTAGCCTTTGAATTGTTGGAGTTTTACAGTCCAACAATTTACAGTTTTTACAGTCCAACAATGAAAAAACAAATACAAGGATGACATGTAGGAAAATGGGTAATGGACAGATTGAAAGGAATTACATCCCTGCAGCTGCAGTAAGGTCAGCACATGTTCAAAATGCATTGTGTGCTTTGTGTAAGAAGAAGAGGAGCTAGGCAGGCAAGTTCCCATCTCAAGCAATACAGGTTTATGACAAAAGAACTCTTTTAGAAGACTCGTGTAATACCATCCTAGAGCAGTAGTACTCAGCCTGGGGTCCCCAGATGTTTTTGGCCTACAACTCCTAGAAGTCCCAGCTAGTTTAGGATTTCTGGGAGTCAGGGCAGGCCCAAGGTAATATTCAAGTGTAGGCGAACAGAATTTTGGCGCCCCCCCCCCCAAAAAAACAATCACTGAAAAATAAAAGCATTGGATAAGCAAAAATGTTGAATAATAAGGAGTGATTAAGGAAAAGCCTAAATAAAGAACAACACTCTGAAAACAGGGAAAATAAAGACAGGAAACAATCAGGGCCAGCTAACACCTCCCAACCAAGGATACCCCCAGGGAGGAAACAGCCAGGCTTTGAATCTGCAAGGCCATTAAATGCTAATCAAGCTGGCCAATTGCAACATTCACACTAGCCTCAAACAGACAAGAGCTTTTCTCCCACCCTGGACTTTCCACAGATATATAAACCTCACTTACCTAGCTTCCAACAGACCTCAGAACTTTTGAGGATGCTTGCCATAGATGTGGGTGAAACATCAGGAGAGAATGCTTCTGGAACATGGCCAGGCAAGAAGGCCTCAAGGAAGGGGCAAGAAGGAAGTGGTTTACCGCTTTGGGGAGGAGAGAAGCGGTGTTTCTCTGCTCCGCAAAGCAGCAAACACCTTTCTGGCAAAAAGGAAGGGGTTCGCCGCTTTGGGGAGCAGAGAAGCGGCGTTTCTCTGCTCCGCAAAGCGGCAAACGCCTTCCTGACAAGAAGGAAGGGGTTCGCCGCTTTGGGGAGCAGACAAGTCGTGTTTCTCTGCTCCACAAAGTGGCAAATGCCTTCCTGGCAAAAAGGAAGGGGTTCGCCGCATTGGGAAGGAGAGAAGCAGCATTTTTCTGCTCTGCAAAGCAGCGAACGCCTTCCTGGCAAGAAGGAAGGGGTTCACCGCTTTGGGAAGCAGAGAAGCAGCGTTTCTCTGCTCCCCAAAGCGGCAACCTCCTTCCTTGTGGAGGCAGGCGCGGTCGCAGAGGCAAAAGTTGCCTCAATGGCACCCCCTGGAGGATGGCGCCACAGGAACTGCCTAGTTTGCCTCGCGGTTGAACTGCCCCTGCTGCGAGTTGAAGACTAAAAACATTTGGGGACCCCAAGGTGAGAACCACTGTTCTAGAGCTTTTGGTAGAATATTCTAAGTTCCTCACAAAACTGAAGATCCCAGGATTCCATAGGACAGAACTATGTCAAGAAAAACAGTATCAAAGTGTTGCAACATGTAGTTGGGTACACACTTTTTGAGCCACTGACATTATGGATACCTTGGGTCTCTACGCATCCTGCAACATTTCCTGAACTAGCTAGCTACAGTAGAGAAGGTATCAAGATAGGTAATTCAGTACAGTACCAAAGGCCAAGTATTACTTACATACTGTAATGTCAGGAATGTATGTTCAGACTGTCTACTTCCTTCTCCTGTCTAGACTATGAGTTAAGTTATGGACCTAAGCTATGAACAAGTCACAATCCACACTGAAATCCTATGAACAAGGATTTGCTCATGTTTTTCCACAGACACCAACAACTAGCTAATCAATGTGACATTTTACTGAGATAACAATTGTTTATATGAGAAAAAGATACATTCATGTATATCAAGTTCTCTTTGCCAATCACATACTAGATGTGTGGCATCAAGTTCTTAGGCGCTATTTCATTTATTACTTTTTTAAAATTATGCCAATTCAGTGTCATCATTTGAATCTATAATTGTATTTGCCAACCTTACAAATGAATCAAACTAGTATAATATCAAGAAACGTGTTTCAGTACTCATGAGAATTATGATAGCAATCAGTATTCCATTAAAAAGAAAGCCAAGATCTATCCTGGTTGTGCAGTATGTGTATATGTATGTGCCTTTAGGTCACCTGTCAATGTTGACGTATGGAAACCCATGAATTTCACACAGTTGTTCAAAGCAAGGAATACTCACGGATAGGTGTCTCAGTTCTTCCCTCTGAGATAGAGTCTGTAGCAGCTGGTATTTGTTGGTCGTCTTCTATCCAAGTACTAACTTGGATATGGGGCAGGGCGTTATCAATATGCTGATGATATCCAAATATGTTTCTCCATGCCTTCAAAAACAGCCTTAGCTAAGGATAGCATGCCTTCTCTGAATGAATGCCTGGAGGAGGTAATGGGCTGAATGAAGAAAAACAAATTTAAACTGATCCAGACAAATAAAAGCTGCATGCCATTAAGGGTTACAACCTAGTGATGGTGGTGTGTCAACCAGTTCTGGATGGGGCTACACTCCCCTTGAAAGACTGTGCTCACAGCTTCGGAGTGCTCCTGGACCCGTCTCTCCAAATGTCAGCCCAGATAGATGTGATGGTCAGGAGTGTTGTTGCTACCAGTTTCGGATAATACGCCAGATGCACCCTTTCCTAGATTTGGAGGGCCTAAAGATGGTAGTATACACACTGGTAACCTCAAGGTTGGACTTCTGCAATGCAATTTACATTGGGCTACCTTTGCACCAAGTTTGGAAACTCCAGTTGGTTCAAAACACGGCAGCCAGATTGGTCACAGGAACATCCAGGAGTGAGAATATTGCACCTATCCTAAAGTCACTCCATTGGCTGCCAGTTCATTTCCAGGCAAAGGACCAAGTGTTGGCTTTGACCTTTAAAGCCCTACATGGTTTGGGTCCAGGTTACCTACAGGATCGCCTTCTCCCATACAATTCTTCCTGCACACTTAGGTCCTCAGTGGAGTGGCTTTTCCAAGTTGCCAGAACCCAACTGGCAATTGTCACCCAGAAGACCTTTTCATTGGCCAGCCCAAGACTGTGGAATGACTTTCCAGAAGAGATCCAACAGCTAAGTCAGTTGTTAAAACACATTTAAAGACCTATCTCTTCCAGTAGGCTTATCCAGTCAGTTTTAATCATGAATTTTAAACTCGCGTCTTTTGTTCACTATATTTTACTTCTGTGCATTTTAATATATGTATTTATAAAATTATTTTAATATGGGTATTTTATAATGGTATGATGATTTTGTTGTAATCCTTCTTGAGCCATGAGGAGAGGTTGGTAAGAAATAAAATTATTATTATTATTATTAACCAGGTATGACATTTCTTAGCTTCCAACATCAAATGCGCTCTGGTGCCTTTGAATGTGTACTGTTTAAATATTCTTGCCTTGCAAATAATAAAATAAACACTCTTCCTCCTCCCCTGATTTCCTAGCCCTCGAGATAAAAATTAATAATACAAGAGCTGGTGGAAAAGATGAATAAAGCATAATTTGAGTTAAAAGCCTGCAGATGGCAAATAAATGAAAGAAGCTAAGTGAGGTGGAAGAGAAATGTGTAATTGAGCCACACCGGAACCATATGTCAGATGCTGCCATAAAACAAGACAGCAAGAGGAAAACACCAAAAATGAGTACCTAACGGTGTGCCTCTCAAACTACAATACAGTAAGCTCACTGGGGAGATCATACCTGATCCAGCAGTTGACAAGTTAGCATTTCTCTTTATATAGATGGTGACAGTTATTTGGTCTTGCTTTCCATTCCTGATAAGGCCCGGAGAGCCATTCAAATTTAGCTGCAGTAAAAAGAAAGGGATGAAAGTAAATTAGGCTGAAAGCACACACACACACTTCTTCTGTTTGCTCTCCTGGAGGGCTGCTTTCTTCAAAGCCCCCTTCAAAATGTTTGAATTTTTTCCTCTTGCATATTTTTAAGCTGTGTGTCGGAATAGATTTCAAAGCCTTGGAATGATCTGCCGATACGTCTGTCTACGCCGCAGCTGAATCTGTTGCTTCCTGCCAAAGATCAAAGAAAACGTCCATCTCCCCATATAACAGAAATGTTTTAAATAAAAAATAAATATAATAACGTCATGCTGAGGGCTTTGTTACACATGGATAGTATGAGTGTGGGCCTTCTTAGGTGGCAGCCCTAAACTAAATCTCCATTTTGAAATTTCTTGGGGAAAATTATAAAATGTTCCTGTTACCAAACTGATTTGTCACTTTTTTGTGCAGATTAAGATCAGTAAATTTCTGCAGTTAGGCAGCCAATTCAAAGAAAGCAGACCACAAATACATGTGTTCTATGTACATGAAATGAGAGTCCTTCTTGCTTTCTGTTGTAACGTTTGTCCAAACTCCATTGTTCTACATTTGTTGACAGTGTGTCATTTGAGCTCCAAAGTTTATTTTCTTGTCATAAGTCTCTTGAAAGTTTCTGCAGGCTGACTTATTCTGCCAAGTTCTCAGAGTACCCAGCAGGTGGGAAAGGAAATAAGAGAGTAAAAGGGTGGAAAAGAAGAAACGGAAGAAGGAGAAAGCAGTGCAAAATAGTGGAGAAAATTAGAACTGCAGTTGTTGTCTCCAGGTTGCTCTTCCTGTCTTGCAAAACGTAATGTGCAAAGCTATAGAGATATATGCCTTCAAGTCACTGGTTGATTCATGATAATCCCCAAGGATTTCACAGGGCTTTCTTAAGCAAGCAATACTCTGAGGTGGTTTTGCGAGTTCTTTTCTCAAAAATATAGCCTATAGAACTTGGTTTTACTGGTGTTTCCCATCCAAGTGCTAAAACAGAGCTGCCCTGCTTAAATTCCAAGATCAGATGGGACCTGGAAAAAAAAATTATGAAAATTTGAATTCAGAAATTATGATTATGATTATGATGATGATGATGATTATTATTATTATTATTATTATTGCTAGCTAAACCCGGCCACGCTTCGCTCTGGCTCAGTGTGATATGTAACAAATCTGAAAGTAAATAAAGGTTTTGTAGCAAACATTGATTCACCGAGAAAACAAATCATTCAATTCAATAGCCTGCCTTGCATTGCTGTGTCTATGTGGAATGTATGGAAATAAAGGAAAAGGAGAGTTATTTTCCAAAAGTCAGTTTTGTTATAAAGCTAGTGGATTGATTACATTTTTGGTTTGTCTTTTTTCTGCATAAATATTAAGAACATGCGACATATAACTGCCCATGAGAGAAGTAATTGTTTTCTAATTTTAAACTGCACCCTTGCAAAGATTTCTCCTGTGCTTTCTTGGTAGTCATTCCGAACACAAGGCGTATTGGTAATGGAAGTCTTTTGAACTCGAATGCCACTCAAACTGTTGGAATGAATGGGATTCCCAGAGCAATCACCCCCAACTCCTGTGTGTATGTAGTTTTGACCATGTTGGGTCTATGTGCCAGATTTGGTCCAGATCTGTTGTTGGCTGGGTTTAGTGCACTCTGGGTAAGGGTGATCTACAACTCCTGTAGTCAAGGACAGCTCCAACATATCACAGCAGTATGTTCAGTTGGTCATGGGGGTTCTCTGTGCCAAGTTTGTTCTCAGTCCATTGCTGGTGGGGGTCACAATATCTCTGGATGCTGATGAACCATAACTCCCATAAATTAAGGCCAATATCCCCCAAACTTCTCCAGTATTTTTGTTGGTAATGGGGAGTTTGCTTGCCTAGTTTTGCCCATGTCCATCATTTGTGTGGGTCTATGTGATCTGTTGAAGTTGGAGCTGAATCGGGTGAAAGTACTCCAAATACCATCATTTGTGGTCCATCCTCATCCTGTCAGCATCATGATGTAAAGTGGGTATTGGAGTGTCTGTGTGCCAAATATGTTCCAGATCTGTTGTTCATTGGGGTTGCAGTGGTCTGATTTGAGTGAAGGTACTGCAAATCCCATCTTCTGTGGTCTGTCCTCCCCTAACTGGAACAGGACATAAAGTGGCACATGGGGGGTCTATGTGCCAAGTTTGGTTCTGATCTGTCATTGATACATGTTGCAATGGTCTGTGGGAGGGTAAGTAATTGAAAGTACTGCATATCCCATCATGCGTGGTTCTCCCTCATCCAAACTCATTATTAAAACACATGTGTATTGGTATGTCATGTTGTGTCAAAATTTCAAGTTGATTGACTGACTGCTTTTCGAGTTATGCATGCACAAACATACGCAGGCTGTATTTTTATATATACAGTATAAAGATTATTATGTTTATTATGTTTATTTATACCCTGCTTTTTCTCTCCACAAGGAGACTCAAAGTGGCTTAGATTAAAATAATTTCAATACAATTTAAAATCTACTAATATACAAACTTTAAAACAGAATTAAACATTATTAGTATTAAAAACAATCAGATTAAATCCATAAAAGCATTTAAAAAAACACAGCAGTCACTGACATGATCTTAAAACCTTCTTTGAAATGCTGCCTGAATAAAAGGTTTTTAGCCTGCTGACGGAAGAATAGCAGGGACAAAACAGATAGCCTTGTAATAGTGACTTGATGCCATGTATATCCCATACCCATGGGACTTACAGTGATGTCCTGTTCCTGTCACTGCTAGGGGGAGTGACAGGATGATTGCTTGGCCAATGTGCATTGGTGGGTTGTGTTGGAGTATGACTGAAATGTCAGTTACTGTGAGATTCTGGTATATCCACCATGGGCAAAAATACCTCTTTCGACGATCACCACAGAATCCTACCCTAACTCAAAATACTTCAATTTCCCTCCACTTGCCATTTTGAGAGGGATTGCAGAGAGAGGAAAGAGGTGTTCGGGCTTGCGGAGAGGGGAGGCAGCCCATAGAGTTCTAGGAAGTTGACTCCTGGCTCTCAAACAGTTACTCATCCCTAATGTATATTTTGGAACCCATACATATTAGAAATATGTACTGTTTGATAGAATTAGGTTTCTTATCAGCCTTTTAAAACAACCAGAAAGAATCCTGCCATAATTTTTGTTTGAGGTCTTTGCATATTGTGATGTTATCTTTCCAGCCAACATAATAAGGTGTCAATTCAGCCTGAGCATATATACCAGAACACCGTGACTAAGAGATAATTCAATCAAGAATATATGTTTTGACATGCAAGTATATTTCACTACATTAAAGTACAGAATATCCGCTGACCAACTAACTACATATTCATGGTATCGCTGAATATGTCACACGTAATCGGGCTAATATGCCTTACAAATTTCACCAAACATTCTGGCACTGTAATATTTTTCTTTAGTACCATTAAGCAATTAAAAAGAAAGATTGTGTTTTAGTTCCTTTATGTTTATTTAATGGTTTTTACAGAGTCTTTCACAATAATTAGTGCTGTTAGAACTATTGATTGATGGCAAAGCATAAGAGATAAAAAGAGGGGAAGGCATATTTCCACATTTACTCTCCATGAAAAAACCAAAAACAATGTTTAGGGGGTGATTGGATTTTTTAAACTGCATAAGCGACTTTCTTAAAGAAACCACAGAAAGTTTTATAAACTCTGAGAAAAAAACCCAGTATTATGTTTTTATACAGTGTTAAGTGACAAAGTGGGAGAAGAAGTGGCACCAACTAAGGAAGGGAGAAGTTTGTTTTATGACTAAATGAAATTGTACTGTCAGAGCTTCAGTTAACAAGATTTGGGAAATAACCACTTCAAATTAAGATCTCACACAAACGTCTCAGGCTGATTTTCCTTAAATGAAATTACTTTGAGAAAGTGTATATGATCAGATTTTTAATAGACAGGGAACTGGGCTTACTTCCAAATTCTACTTTAAGATTTATTATACTTTCTATCTTCGCATTTTTAGCCTAAGCCTTACCTGCTTGCTGCAATTAATACAAATGTTATGGTTTTTGATTTGTGTAGCCACAGCATATGAACTCAATTATTTTTCATTTGTAGCTCTGAAAATGGCATAAAGCATTTTTGTCATGATGTTTTTTCTCTACGTTGGCAAGGAAAGACTGAACCATGGAACCTGGCAGGTATTGTGGGCACCACAGAGAGTGTTTTTCCTTTGTTTCACTTCTCTTCTTTCCTTATATTTTTCTGCCTTGCTCAGAGGTCACAGGGGGCAAGTGCTGTATCTGATTTTAAAATGACTGGTAAAGATCTAACACAAAAAAAGAAATCTATAAATGTTCAGTGCTAAGAGAAGGATAAGGGTACTGGGGAAATAAAACACATAGGTAAAGATTATTTTTTTTCTGCTATTGTAGGCCATGCCAAAGTAATGTGGCTAATTCAGTTGCAACATTTCCTAAGTTTGCAGATAATTGACTCTTGCCAGAGCTATAAGCTGCCTTGAGTCCCCATGTGGTGTGAAAGAGGGGTATAAACGAAGTAAATAAATAAATAAATAAATATGCCCATCTTTGAACCATAAATCACTGGATTCCATAGGATGGAACCTGGGCAGTTACAGTGAAATGAGAGTGCTATAATTCTATAATGTGAATCAGCCCCAAGTTTCAAAACAAGGCTTTTTGTAGCTTAGCACTTGTGAAAAGTCCCTCCAAGAGAAGTCAGGTTGGCTTTATCCCTAATACTGTCTCTGACCAGCAATAAGAGATGTATTTTTTGCCAGGCTTTGTTTTTAAAATTGGTCCTGGCCCTTTTAAAATATTTTTCCATCTTGGTTTTTAAGTCTTTGATGCTTTACGTGTGAAAATTGGGGGGGGGGGGGGTGAGTTGTTACCTATTAAAATAACTTTCCTGCACTTTTATCTGGATATAATTCACCCTTGTCTTGAAACTATTCAGTACTTTTTATATTAGCCTATTTGGGTCACAACCAGACTGCTCAAAAAATTCAGAAACCCCAGAATTGCACCTGGATATTCACATCTTATCCTCTTTTAAAATATGCTCCTTTCTCTCTTTTCTTCCTTCTCTCTTGTCCTCCCGCCCTCCCTCCATCACACACAGTCTCATGTAACATTTCAGAAATTGTATTTCACCAATTTCACTGAGCTTTTTTGTTATTATTCAGGAGCGATAATCAAAGTTGTAGAATATACAATCATAGAACAATAGAATCATGGAGTTGGAAGAGACCTTGTGGGCCATGCATTCCAACCCCATTCTGCCAAGAAGCAGGAAAATCACATTCAAAGCACCCCCGACAGATGGCCATCCAGCCTGTGCTTAAAAGCATCCAAAGAAGGAGCCTCTACCACACTCCGGGGCAGAGAGTTCCAGTGCCGAACAGCGCTCACAGTCAGGACGTTCTTCATAATGTTCAGGTGGAATTTCTTTTCCTTAGTTTGAAGCCCTTGTTCCATGTCCTAGTCTCCAGGGCAGCAGAAAACAAGCTTGCTCCCTCCCCCTATGACTTCCCCTCACATCTTTATACATGGCCCTCATCATGTCTCCTCTCAGAATATTTTTAGCAATATTATATCAGTTAAAGCAAGAGGATAATTTTGTTTTAGTGCTAGCACTCCCTTTTCCATCATTTAATCTCTGTGTACTGAAAACAATAGCTGGTTTTAAGTGGCAACCATCTTCATAAAATCTGAGAGAGTCGAAATACATGACAAGTCACCAGTGCATTTAATTTTGGAAAATATTGGGTTAATTTAAATCAATTTGGAAATAAATGTCAACAGCTCACAGAATATATGTTGGGATGAGGAAAATGTTATCTCAATCTCCAAAATGAAACAAGTGTGTATAGGAACAAAAACTGGGATGTCCAGAAATGTCTCACTTATCTGAGGTCAGCCTGGGATTCTTCCCAAGATAATAACTGATCGATGTATAGCTTTCTGTAAACTCTTGTTTTCTATAAATCTGACTAAAATAGTTTTCGGTAAATTCTTCTCACAATTCTGTTATTGGGTGGTTCAGATACACAATCAGTGATTAACACCCACACTGTCTGCTTTTACCCATAATACAAGGTTGTTTCTCACTTTTCTTTGTTTGAGAGCACAGTCCATTTATTACTGATTCCAGCTCTAAATGCACGTCTGACTCCTTCTCAAAGGCAAAAGGTAATGGCCAGCCAGTTTACCTAAACCTGTTCAGTTACAGGTTAAAAAAACAACCTACTGAAAGCTGTGTGGGGTTTTTTAAAGTAAAAAAGGTACCTAGATATAATTTTTCTTGCAATTCAAACTGCTGGAACCACAGATCATATTAATGGTAGGAACTTAAAATCAAGATTACACTTTTAGACTTACATTTATCTAATGATAGTGCAATTTCTGTTGCTAGGGAAAATGGCTTAGGAAGAAATGTAGCTGGACAACAGCCTGTGAACACAGCTGCCAAGCAAGGAAGCAAATCAGCTAATCGCATCAACACTTAAACCAATGATAGCTGTTTTACAATAGAGGAAAATTGGATCAGACACATCAAACACCTGGCACAGTAGGCCACAAGCTGTCCCCATAGAGACTTGTATTCTTGGTGGAATAAATGTCACCATAATGACTGAGAAAGATTTCTGATCATAAATTTTCACTGCTGCATTGGTCATTTTTAAGATTAGCATGAGCCATACTGAGTGTCCATCTCAACTGTAAATAACTAGATTATGTATATTATGAAAGGACAGCATGAATTTATATTATCATTCCCTGGCAGCTTGCAGCTTCCTTTTCAATTTGGCAATGAATCCATGCCAGATTTTATTCCAGATTTTGAAGGAGCTATCCAAGATGATGAACCTTCTCCTTAAAATAACCTCAGCATCTTGGATTGTTCCTTTGAAGTTCAGAATAAAACCTAGAATTGATTCACTATTCCATTTTCATAGAAGCCACCTACTACCACAATATCATGATCATGGTGTTCCTGCTAGCCAGCGTTGTACAATTTTCCGAAGACATCATTATGGTGGAAATTGGAGCTCTGTTCATTTCTCAGTTAGGTAAAGGCTGCACTCTTTAAAATACTGCAGATGACATTCGGAGTCCAATCTTAAAACCTTGCTACACAGCAAATAAATACAAGGAATTTACTATGATAGGATCATTTTAGTACCAAACTGCCCAAAATGTGTTTTGAACCATAACAAGTCTGAAGCATCATTTATCATTTTTATGGATTAGAAAAAAGGTAATGTGGCTGTATTTGTGAGAACACCAGGGAGCTTTCCTTCAGTTGGATGTACATAGTGCCTAATCCCAAAACTGCCTAGATCCACTGAATTCATAATGTTGGTACAGCAAATGAGATTCAGTGCAAAAAGTGCAAAAGTGATGTACACAATGGAGCAAAAAGCAAGTCTTAGATTTTGCATATGCACTGGCATCATATTGGTGCTGCACACATGTGTATCTTTCATTTGTGTCTAGGTTTTTTGTTTTTGTTTTTGGAGGCGGGTTACCGTATTCCCTCTTCCCCAACACCCTCAACATAGTCATTTTATGTCTTGTAGTGAGCAGTCAGGATCAGAGAAGCATCTGTGTATGTCCCCAGAGTCAGAAGTGAAATGATAACAGCACTGCTGGGTTTTCTGCTGGGATCCTGTAGGTGCCGGCACCTCTGTAATCTATCCTGAACATGAGTCAGCAAGTGCTTGAGGAAGCTGATGTTTGGTGTGTAGGAGCTATCAAGTACATCCAGTCTCACTCAGTCATAGGTTTTCTGAGCAAGATGCAAGGAGAAATATGAGGATGGTTGAAAAGACATGTCATATAAGTCATATCAACAGATCAGAAGTGGGGTTAAACAGAGTAGTCCAAAATTATAGCTAACTGAAGATCAAAACACAGCAGGAACATAAGAGAGTAGTGAAAGGCAACAGACAGATAATAAAATCATAGAGTTGGAAGATACCCCAAGGGTCATCTGGTCCAACTTTCTGCTATTCAGGAAAACACAATCAAAGCACCTCTGACAAATGTCCATAGGAAGCAATGGGGGAAAGCCAGGCGGTCAACATTTCCCTCCATGGGATCAGCTTCCCCACACACCCTGACAAGGGTTACAGGATTCACCATGACACGTGGCAATTCCAGCAGCCACATGATGAGGTCGACAGTGTCCCGTTGAGGCAGTAAATGAAAATACATCCCAACTAGCAATGCATTCAAAAAACATGAATGTCATAATATGGATTATAGAGAAAAGACTGGAAATAAAATGAATGGTTTGATTAGATTTTGGATTTGTACAAAGCAGATGTGCAAAATTCAAATAGAGATGGTGATATTTATTTATTATTTTGTCATCAAATTTTCATAGAATGTCTGTGTAACATAAATACTAAAATTGATTCAGATGTTGTGGAAGGGAAGAGAAGATGATTAAATCTTCCTATTCATTAAGATATTTTAAACTGTCATGGTCACAAAAATGATGTGTTGTTTTGGACATGACCACAGCTGCGCCTCTTGCTAACTTGTGAAAAAGTGGTTAAGGTTGAGAGTTCTTGTTCTCTTCTACTAAAACACATCTCTTCAGTGACATTTACAGTACTGTATTATTCTGCCATACATCTCATCAGTCTCTTCCAGCATCAAAATCTATTTGCATGCAATGTGTTAAATGCTAGTATGTCAGGTAATGTGATCAGGCTTGAAGCCATACCTATACCCACTGTACAAGCTTTCTGCATAATTTTAAGTGTAAACATCTGTATTAATGTATATTAATGTAAGATTAATATTATAGTATATTAGAGACAGGGCATTTCCAATTATCATTTAAAGCTTTTCAGTGCATTTAGTTTTAAATGGAACTTTCTAGCATATTTCAGCTGCAACTCTTCCTTTTTTAATCCACATTGTGTTTTTACTATTCAGTGCTCTCAAGACTGTAAAGAAGATGACACCTAACTGGTAGCCATGACTTTCTCTCCACCCCTCCCTCTTTGCCTCTCTCAATGACAGTTAATTCAGTGGTTGCATTAAACTGTCTCCCCACTACCTTTCATAAACATTCATAGATCTTCTCACCAGGTTGTAAAAATAAGTTGAGGACCTAGTTTCACAAGTAGCTTTATAGCTTGGCTGTGCTTGGTATTTAGTCTTATCATGCAGCTGCACAGATCATATGTCCTGAAAGATGACTACACGACTTGGACCCTACTGAGTGGAGTCATATTGCATTCTCTTATGTTCTGCCAATTAAATTATCCTGCTTCTCCTTTGATTCAGCCAAGGCAATGAATCCAGCTGTAATAAGGTCATATACTTTCAGTTTCGCTTGAGCGCTTTAATCTAATCCCCTGACACACACACAGACACCAGCGGTCACCACTGTTATATTCTACTCCTTCCACAATATCTTAAAATAGGTGTGTGAGAGTACCTTTTCAGCCCATAAAAGTAGCCATTTTCTTCCTTTTTTCTCCATGAACAGTGATCAGTAGTTGAGTATTTATTTGGAGATTTATGGTCATAGGCTGAGAGTGACACTAGGTGCAGAATTGGAGGATATGGTTTTATGTCTGTTCGCAAATACAGTAGAGTCTCACTTATCCAACATAAACAGGCTGGCAGAATGTTGGATAAGCGAATATGTTGGATAATAAGGAGGCATTAAGGAAAAGCCTGTTAAACATCAAATTAGGTTATGATTTTACAAATTAAGCACTAAAACATCATGTTAGACAACAAATTTGACAGAAAAAGTAGTTCAATTCATGGTAATGCTATGTAGTAATTACTGTATTTACGAATTTAGTACCAAAATATCATGATGTATTGAAAACATTGTCTACAAAAATGTGTTGGATAATCCAGAACATTGGATAAGCGAGTGTTGGATAAGTGAGACTCTACTGTAAATGAAAATTCCAAAATGTCAATAACAACTTTTTCCAAAGCATGAACACATAGCATGCATATTAACATTAAAGCTAGACTTTCAAATATCCCAGTCTGATTCATTGCAATAGGCCGTATATAGCACAACTCTTGACATACGAACGATAGGAGTAATTTACAAGGTACAATGACACAATTTCAGTTGGTTATATATGGAAGACCTTGTAAGTTTCTACTTCAGGAAAGTCATTCATAGGGCTGAGATATACTTGTAAAAGTAACTTTAAAAATAGTGATTTCCCCAGTGCAGTAGTATTCGTGACCTTTCGTATTCAAAAGTAGCCTTACAAAAGTAACCACATTATGTTTTTTGAACATACATTTGCTTCTCTAACCATGCAGTACTATATGTGCTTACTCAAAGGATGGTCCACTAGAGTTCAGTGGGATTCTCTCCCAAGTAAATTTGAATACAGAAGTAACTGTTCAAGGAGCTCCATTGGCTGCCGTTTATTTTCCGAGCCCAATTCAAGGTGCGAGGGTGGTGGAAGCGAGAGGAGGGCCTCCCCTGACGAGCAAAGAGATCGTGCGGGTTCATAGGGGGAGGTGCGGTCTCTAAGGTAGGTGGGTCACCTACAAAGCCCTTAATGGTTTGGGACCCACCTACCTTAGAGACCGCACCTCCCCCTATGAACCCGCACGATCTCTTTGCTCGTCAGGGGAGGCCCTCCTCTCGCTTCCACCACCCTCGCAGTCTCGGTTGGTGGGGACGAGGGAGAGGGCCTTCTCCGTCGTGGCCCCCCGGCTTTGGAACTCGCTCCCCAGGGAGGTCAGGCAGGCCCCCACCCTCCTCTCCTTTCGGAGGAGCCTGAAAACCTGGCTCTTCCAAAAGGTCAATAATCAAAGGCCTTATTGATATTGTTGTTTTTATTGTTGAGTGATTTGCTTTATTGTTTTGCTTACTTTTATATTGTTGTGTTTGGGCATGGCCCCATGTAAG
This sequence comes from Anolis carolinensis, assembly GCF_035594765.1. Taxonomy (NCBI): domain Eukaryota; kingdom Metazoa; phylum Chordata; class Lepidosauria; order Squamata; family Anolidae; genus Anolis; species Anolis carolinensis. Next base: position 91,395,797 of record NC_085841.1, on the reverse strand, counting down.
CCACCCCAAGTCCCTTGGGGTGGGGTATAAGAATAAAGTTATTATTATTATTATTATTATTATTATTATTATTATTATTATTATTATTAACCTAAACCTAAACTGTGTTTCAGGTGCATTCTTCATCTTCTCTGAAAGCTCATTGCTCAGTGCAGTCAACTGTTTTAAGATTTGTTTTTCCTTTTTTTTCTTTTTGTTAGCAATTATTTAGAGGATAATTGCAGGTAATTAATACATAAAGGTATTTGAGATTGTTAAAAATTATTTTAGGTTGCTTTAATTTGGGTTCCACTCATACAAACTACTACAATCACTTTGAATGCAATTTCCTGCTTCTTGGCAGGGAATTGGACTGGATGGCCCATGAAGTCTCTTCCAACTCTACTATTCTATGATTCCATACTATGCTCTGAAAAGAATATTCAGGATAATCAAGTAGTAACTGGTGTCTTCCATCTCTGTGACAAAGATAGGTGGGCATCCTCTTAGTGACATTATTATATGTCTCCAGTCATCATCATCATCATGGCCAAGTATGATTGCCTTCCAAGTGTAGAGTTCTGGTGGTGGATCCGTAGGTTGAACTGCACCTATTCCTTATCCGCATGTTCTTTCGCAGTGAAGACATCCGTTTCCAGATGAAAAGTGGTCCTGACAAGGGTTGGTTTGACGTGCCTTCCTCTTGTCATGTTTCTCTCTTTTGTCTTCCATTCATGTTTTTTCAAATTCCACAGCACTGTTGGTAACATCTGGCCTCCAGTTAGAACTCTTGATGGCCAGGGCTTCCAATTCTTGCTATTTATACCACATTTTAAGGTTACCTTTAAGCCCATCTTTTAATCTCTTTTGCTGTCCACCAACATTCCATTTTCCATTCTTGATTTGAGAGTATAGTAATTGCTTTGGGAAAGGGTGATCGGGCATTAGGACAACGTGGCCAGTCCAGTGAAGTTGAATAGCTGAGGATCATTGCTTCGATGCTGGTGGTCTTTGTTTCTTCCAGCATGCTGATGTTTGTCCACCTGTCTTCCAAAGAGATTTGCAGGATTTTTCAGGGGCAACACAGTTGGAATCATTCCAGAAATTGGGAGTGATGTTTGTACACATTTCACAGGCATATAATAGCAGCATTAATTATTATTATGTGTTCTGGAACTCAGCTGACAGACTCGTATTTTTAGACCTGATTGCGCCCATCTGTATATTTATCACTGTATTTTTATGAATGTTGTTGTAATTAATTTAGTTACACTAGAGTCTCACTTATCCAAGCTAAATGGGCCGGCAGAAGCTTGGATAAGTGAATATCTTGGATAATAAGGAGGGATTTAAGAAAAGCCTATTAAACATCAAATTAGGTTGTGATTTTACAAATTAAGCACTAAAACATCATGTTATACAAAAATTTGACAGAAAAAGTAGTACAATACGCAGTAATGTTATGTTGTAATTACTGTATTTACGAATTTAGCACCAAAATATCACAATATATTGAAAACATTGACTACAAAAATGGCTTGGATTATCCAGAAACTTGGATAAGCGAGGCTTGGATAAGTGGGACTCTACTGTAATTAATTTTAATTGATTTGTATTGTATTTTATGTTTTATATACGTTTGTTTTATTGAAAACCGCCCTGAGTCCCCTGCTGGGTGAGAAGGGCGGGATACAAATGTTGTAATAATAAACAAATAAATAAATATAACAGGGTTGGGAGGACAATAGCTTTTTAAACAAACATCTTAGTATCCCTATAAATTTCCCAATCCTCAACCACGCTCTGCTTCATTTGAAAAAAATGCTGCACTCACAGAGCTTAGTCAGTGTTGTATTTTTGTATCGCTGTGGACATTTGTGGAAAGGTGGCTGCCAAGGTAGCGGGTCAAAATTTTCCCAGCGGAGGTTAAAAGGGAGATACCTTGATATTTTCCACAGTCTGTTCTTTTCCCCTTTTTGAAAAGGGTGATGATGGTGGCATCCTTGAAGTCTACTGGGATTTTCTTGGTCACCCACACTTTTTCAATGAGCTGGTGGAGTTGTTGTGTCAGCTCAGGTCTGCTCTCTTTAAAGATTTCAATAGAGATTGCATCAAGTCTGCTGACCTTTTTATTTTTCAGTTGGCTGAGGGGTTTACTGACTTCCTCCAAACTAGGCAGTGTTGCAACCTCATCCCTGGTTTGTTGTTGTGGGATTTGTGAGAGAACCTCTTCAGCCAAGTTGGAGCTGTGGTTGAGGAGGGTTTGGTTCCATCTGATGAACGTAGAGGGTGTAAGCCATGATTTGTTGGACCATAGATGACTTTTGTGGCATTAAAGAATCCCCGGGCATCATGGACATCTGCAAAGTGTTGGATTTCTTAAGCCTTTTTTGACCACCAGATGTTCTTGAGTTCTCTGGTCCTTCTTTGGACCGCCGCTTTTCCATTAGTGTAGATCTTTTTCTTAGCAGCACAGCTTGCGATATTTCCAGGCAGGATGCAGCCAAGCTTTGAAGCTGAAAGCCTATTCAATGCTAATCAAGGTGGGCAATTGAAACATTTACACCTGCCTCCAACAGACATGAGTTCTTTCTTTCTCCCACCCTGGACCTTCTGCAGATATATAAACCCCACTTGACTAGTTTCCAACCTCTGAGGATTCCTACCATAGATGCAGGAGAAACGTCAGGAGAGAATGCTTCTGGGACATGGGCCATACATCCCGGAAAACTCACAGCAACCCAGTGATCCCGGTATGACACCACTTTAACTGCCATGGCCCAATGCTCAATTGAATCCTGGGAGTTGTTGTTTGCTGAAACATCAGCATTCTTTGGCAGAGAAGACGAGAGATCTTGCAAAACTACAGCTCCATGATTCCATAGCACTGTGTCGTTAAAGTGGTATCAAATTGCATTACTCCTACAGTACAGATACAACCATAGACTAGGGACCATTTTGTGAAGGTGATGATGGCATGACTCACAACAACATCAGGTAAAGTGTATATTGGGGTGTATATTGAACTGCAACTCCCATCATCCAAAATAGACAGTGATGATGGATGATGGGATGCACAGTTCAGGAAACATCTGCAGGGCCCCAAATTCTCTCCATCCTTGACTCTATAATAAAGTAAAGGTGTGGATAGGAACCACTGTCACGTAGGGCCCTGGACTACGATTCTGGAGAACAAAGTTTGAATCCTGTTCAGCCACATACTCTCAGCATCAGGAAAAACACATAATAGGATCACCATAAGTTGGAAACAAACTGTACAAACTTCACTCTCTTCTCAATACCTCCATCAATAATGCCATTGAAAATAGTAGGGTTCACTATTATCCACAGTTTCACATATCCACATGAAGTCTGGGAACATAGTCCCTCATAGATGTGGGTGATGTGTGTGTGTGTGTGTGTGTGTGTGTGTGTGTGTGTGTTACCCAGTTGTTAGTCATTCCTTTTCTGCTGCTCTCCCTCATCCAGACTGCTGGATTGAATTATGAAATAATAATGGTGAATATATGGCTTTTGTTGGAAGATATTATTATCATCATCATAATCATCATTAATATTTACAGTAAATCCAATGATATATATATCTATATATATAAAAGAGTGATGGCATCATGGCGATGGACAAAACAACAAATCTACAGCCCCCCCAAACTCGAAAATTGGCAACGCAATCCATCATCCCCGCCTCCAGTAAGATACAACAAATTTACACATAAAACACTATCACAACACCAAAAAATGCCAAAACTAAGTACGCATGCGCAAAAACACCATGCTTCAAACCTTTATGGCGCTCGCGCGGCTCCAGTAAGATTTATATGACAAACACAATCACAGGGCCACAAACGGCCAAAAACTGCAACAGGCGATGTGCGCCTGCGCGCACCCCCCCATCCCTTCCCGCGCGCGCACACACACACCTCGCCTCAGAGCTGAAGGAAGGAAGGCAGGAAGGCCGATTCCTTGCTGGGCGCGGGATGGAGGAGGCCGCGCTGGGAGGCGTGCGGGCCTCACGTCGCTCTCTGCCCTCTCCCCCTCAATGTCCTCCCCCCTCAGGGCCCATGGAGGGCCCCGGTTGCCGTTCAGGCCCCCTCCTCCCGCCCCTCTCCCCTCCCCCAATGCGAGGAAGGCCCCGCGGAGCCCCCCCCGCTTCACCCTCTCTCCTCCTCCCTTCTCGGTTCTTCTCGGAGGTCTTCAAGCTCTTCAAGGTGAGGGGGGAAGAGGAGGGCACGGCCCTCGAGCAGGCCTGGACCTCCCCTCGAGTTGTTTGGGGCGCCAACCCCCGCCCTTCCCGGCCTCAGGGCCCTTCCTTTTCCCCCTCACCCGGTTAAACGGCTGATGGGGAAAAGGAAAGAGCCTCAGGCCAGGAAGGGTGGAAGTTGGCACCCAAAACAAGTCAAGGGAAGGCCCAAGTTGGCCCAGGCTGAGCTTCCCCCTTTTCTGTTGTTGTTATTGTTGTTGTTGTTCTCACCCACAAATTACAACCCCTCCAATGCCTCAGAAGCCCCCCTTTTTCCCCTCTCAAACCCTATCGCCCTCACCTTTCCCTTCCCTGTAATAATTATTAATATAATAACTGATCATCAGTTAAGAATGTAATAATCACCAATAATAATACTAATTTATTATTAGTATAATACTGATAATCATTCGAGAACATAATAATTCATAATAATAGTCAGTTCTTATTATTATAACACTGACAATCATTCAACAATGTATTAACAAATCGTAATAATAGAAAATTATTATTATTATTATAGTAATAATCATTCACAAATTAATAATTATTATTATAACATTGATAATCATTCAACAATATAATAACAACTAATAATAAGTAGTTATTATTTTTATCACAATGATAATCATTCAAGACTATAATAATTATTATTGTTATAACAGAAGGCGCCTCATATAATCCACTTCTAAACAAATAATATCACATTATAAATATACACTAGAATCTCACTTATCCAACATAAACAAGCCGGCAGAACGTTGCATAAATAAATATGTTGGATAATAAGAAGGGATTCAGGAAAACCAATTACACATCGAATTAGGTCATCATTATACAAATTAAACACCAAAACATCATGTTATACAACAAATTTGACACAAAAAGTAGTTCCATGCGCAGTAATGCTATGTAGTAATTACTGTATTTGCAAATTTACCACCAAAATATCACAATACATTAAAAACACTCACTCCAAAAACATTGACTATTAAAAGGCAGACTCCATTGCATAATCCAGAACATTGCATAAACGAATGTTGGGTGAGATTCTACTGTAATATGAAATAATTACTGTGGTACAATAATACACAACAATATCATCTCAGGACAGTAAATAAAGATCAACACTCTAAAAACACAGCTATTCCATCCAGGAAACAATCAGGGCCATCTAACACCTCCCACCAAAGGATTCCCCCCTTCACACAGGAAACCACCCACACTTTGAACCTACAAGGCCATTCCGTACTCATCACTCTCTCATCTCAGCACAGTAAATAAACAACAACAGTCTGAAAACACACAAATTCCATCCAGGAAACAATCAGGACCACCTAGCACCTCCCAACAAAGCATTCCCCCCCTCTAACACACGGAACCACCCAAGCTTTGAAACTACAAGGCCATTCCGTACTCTGGGGCCAATTTGCAATATATTAATATATATAATAATACAATACATATATAATACAATACATTGTATATACATATAATACTGCTAATAATATTATAATACACTACAATATAATACTAATAACAAAACAAAACAATATATATATATATATATACTAGCTGTGCCCGGCCACGCGTTGCTGTGGCGAAGAATGGTGGTATGGGAAATAAAGTATTGAGGAATTGGTGGTAGTTAAGGTAAAGGGTAAACGTTTTCCCCTGACGTTAAGTCCAGTCATGTCTGATTCTGGGGGTTGGTGCTCATCTCCATTTCTAAGCCGAAGAGCCGTCGTTGTCTGTAGACTCCTCCAAGGTCATGTGGAATGACTGCATGGAGCAGCGTTACCTTCCCACCGGAGCAGTACCTATTGATGCACTCACATTTACATGTTTTTGAACTTCTGGGTTGGCAGAAGCTGGGGCTAACAGTGGGGGCTCTGTCAGTTCCCCCAATTCAAACCTGCAGCCTTTCGGTCCAGAAGTTCAGCAGCTCAGTGCTTTAACATGCTGTGCCATCAGGGGACATTATTTCCTAAAGGTTGTGAATATACAATATTTCTGATTGTTTTTTTTTGTCTGTTGGAGGCAAGTATGAATGCTGCAATTAGGAAAAATGATTAGGATGTAATGGCCTTGCAGATTTAAAGCCTAGCTGTTTCCTCCCTGAGTGATTTTTTTGTTGGGAGGTGTTAGCTGGCCCTGATTGTTTCCTGTCTAGAATTACCTTTTTTTCAGAGTGGTGTTGTTTGCGATATTTTATATGCTTCTACTGTCTGTGGCCCTGAGAAAACAGAGGATTGGCCAGACTTTGATGATGGGAATCCTTTGTTGGGAGGTGTTAGCTGGCCCTGATTGTTTTCTGTGTGGAATTCCCCTATTTTCAGAGTGTTGTTCTTTATTTAGTGTTCTGATTTTAGAGATTGTATTGTTCTGTTTTATTATACCACATTAATTTTTATATATTCTGATTTTAGTGTTTTTGAATACTTGGAGCCAGATTGTATTCATTTTCACGGTTTACCGCAACACAATAATAATAATAATAATAATAATAATAATAATAATAATAATAGTAAGGATAGTAATGATAGTAATAATAATGACTTTGGTAATACATAGTGCTTCACTGCCTTCTCAGCTTCCTTTCTGGAAGAATCCTTTCTTGGGAGGTGTTAGCTGGCCCTGATTGTTTCCTTTGTGGAATTTCCAATTTCCTTGCTTTATTTACTTTCTTTATTTCTTTATTTCTTTATTACTGTCCTGGTTTTAGAGATTATATTGTTCTGCATTATTCTATCCTAGAAATTATTTCATATCAAAGTAGAATCTCACTTATCCAACATTCGATTATACAATGTTCTGGATTATCCAACACAGTCTGCCTTTTCATAATCAATGTTTTTGTAGTCAGTGTTTCAAATTCATTGTGATATTTTACTGGTAAATTTGTAAATACAGTACAGTAGAGTCTCACTTATCCAACATAAGTGGGCTGGCAAAATGTTGGATAACCGAATATGTTGGATAATAAGGAGGCATTAAGGAAAAGCCTATTAAATATCAAATTAGGTTATGATTTTACAAATGAAACACCAAAACATCATGTTAGACAACAAATTTGGCAGAAAAAGTAGTTCAATACGCAGTAATGCTATGTAGTAATTACTGTATTTATGAATTTAGCAATATATCATGATATATTGAAAACATTGACTACAAAAATGCGTTGGATAATCCAGAACGTTGGATAAGCGAGTGTTGGATAAGTGAGACTCTACTGTAATTACTACATAGGATTACTGCGCATGGAACTACCTTTTCTGTCAAATTTGTTGTATAATATGATGTTTTGATGCTTAATTTGTATAACGATTACCTAATTTGATGTTTAATCAGCTTTTCCTGAATCCCTTCTTATTATCCAATATATTTACTTATCCTGCCGGCCTGTTTATGTTGGATAAGTGAGAGTCTACTGTATATTGATCATCTTATATTATCTGCTTAGAACTGGATTATATGAGGCCCCTTCTTCACAGCTGTATAAAATGCACACTGAAGTGGATTATATGGAAGTGTGGAGTCAAGATAATCCAGTGCAAAGCAGATAATATAAGATTATAAATGGGTTATATAGCTGTGTGGAAGGGCCTTGAGTCTACACTGCCATATAATCCAGTGCAAATTAGATAATCTGTGGAAGAAGCCTAAGTGAGGCCTAAATTTGCCTGTCCCCTAACTGAAACCTGGCTGTCCCTTGGTTGCTAGGCAACGAAGTGGGCAGAGATTAGCCCTCTAAACTGGCAGCAATTGGATAAAAACAATTATTGCTCTCCCTCTAATTAGGACTTTATTTTTCTTTTCTTTTTGTTGTATCAACCTAGAGGCGTGGATGATGGGTTGTGTTGTCAAATTTCGAGGTTGGGGGGCCTGTAGTTTTGTTGTTTTGTCCACTGCCCTGATGCCATCACTCTTTTATATATATAGATTACTACTAATATTGTGAAATAGTCGTATATGTTATAGCGTAATATCCTATCATATGTCTTTAATGTAATAAATGAATAAATAATACTGTATAATTTTTGTTGACGGTCACAACAAAAATAAAACCCAATGTAGATTGACCAACATCACTAAAAAAAAGCCACAGCAACGCGTGGCCGGGCACAGCTAGTATATATATATAAATGTAATGTTTGTTTTACTATGGAGTTAATGACAAAACCACTGAACCAAATCACACCAAATTTGGCCACAAAAGACATAGTCATCCAAAATATGTCTTTCAATAAAAAAAAACCTAGAAAAATAGTCCAAATTACAGAAGACGAGGAAGAGCCTTTCTCCCCCAACTGCCAGTTAGAAAGGTAGGCTCTGCTGCCTTTAGCGCACACACACACACCCCGCTGCCGCTGCCCCCCCCCCGCTGCCTTTAGGCTCCTTCGTATCCGAGCAACTCCCTCAGCCAAAATGGCGCCCACGGCACAGGCAGAGTGCACTTAGCCCTGATCCACACTGCCTATAAAATACAGATTATCTGATTTGAACTGGATTATATGGCAGTGTGGACTCAAGGTCCTTCCACACAGCTATATTACCCATTTATAATCTTATATTATCTGCTTTGAACTGTATTATCTTGAGTCCACACTGCCATAGAATCCACTACAGTGTGGATTTTAAACAGCTGTGTAGAAGGGGCCTCATGTAATCCACTACTAAGCAGGTAATATAACATTATAAATATAATATGAAATAATTACTGTGGTATAATAATACAGAACAATATAATATCTAAAACCAGGACAGTAAATAAAGAGCAACACTCTGAAAGCAGGGAAATTGGGAATTCCAGAAAGGAAACAATCAGGGCCAGCTAACAATTCCCAACAAAGAATTCCCCCAGGCAGGAAGCAGCCAGGCTTTGAAGCTGCAAGGCCATTAAATGCTAATCAAGGTACCTAATTGTAGCATTCATACCTGCCACACTGAGACTATTAATTGCTATTCAAACTGGCCAACCAAGGATTCCGCAAGGTAGAAAGCGGCCAGGCTTGCAAGCAGCAAGGCTATTCAGTGCTTTTCAACCTGGCCAACCAAGATTTCCCCTAGATGGAAAATCCCCAGGCTTTGAAGCCACGAGGGTACTTCGTCCCATTCAACCTGGCCTAGCAAGGATGGCCTATGTAGAAAGTGGCTAGGCTTTTAAGCTGCAAGACTATTCAATGCAATTCAATCTGGCCAAACAATGATTCCCCTACAAAGGAAGTAGCCAGGCTTCAAAGTGGCTCTTTGATTGAGGGTGCTACTCCAGCTACTCCGGCAAATGGCCAGGCTTTGAGGCTGCAAGGCTATTCACTGCTATTCTACTTGGCCAACAAATGATTCCCATAAGCCACAGCAACATGTGGCCGGGCAAAGCTAGTACAATTTAAAACCTAAAAATTTACATACATTAAATAGAATTAAATATCAATGGTATTAAAAATAGACAGGTAAAAACTGATTCAAAAGCTATTCTGGTCTCCTTTTTCTGTAGCCCATTGGTAGAGCATCTGCTTTGCATGCAAAAGCTCCTAGGTTTAACTTCCAGCATCTCCAGTTACCGCTGGAAATTACTCTTGTCCCAAACTCCTGGAGAAGTGCTGCTAATATATCAGTGGAGTCAAAACTGAGCTACATATCTGAACTGATATGAGGCAGCTTCTTATGCTCCTGTGGTGTTTTTTTCCCTTTCAGGCAATTTAGGCCCAGAAATAACTATACATACGGGACTACTGAGAGATATATGAAGCTTGAGAGCTTCCTGTGGAATATTGCTGATTTAGTCAGCAGCAGAAGAGCGTATCTCAGCCAAAGCACTTGAAGTTAAATGGGTCTCTTATGCCTGACAGGCTAGGGTCTAATTTTGATTTCCCTGGATCCTCCTCACTGGCAATATCCCAGATATCCCATTATATTAACAAGGCTCATAAACTGTCAGAAATAACTCGTACACTTAACTGGCTGGAATGATGCAGATTTTAAGGACATGGCCTTTCCGAGAATTATCTGTCTTTCTAATTTGTCACCCATATAGTCAGTGATACAGTGCTGCTGGATTCCTGAGCTAAAAGTCTTTGGCACATTAATTTCTCAGGAGACCAGAGCCTCTTTTGACCATTTGCCCGGAGGTCATGCTCTCACACCAGACTAGGAAGATGATGCTCTCCAACAGAACAATTCAAGATTATACTACCTGACAAACAAATTACTGTCTTGTCAGGTACAGTAAGTCCCATGTGATTTTCCATTACATCTTTATAAGTGTCAGAGGCTGAGGATGTCTAAAACAGACCTTTTCCTGAGGGGATAACTACAGATTACTCACAATCAAATCCATTTTAAAAAATACAAAAACAACTTTGGGAGAGACAAATTATGAGCAAAGTGGAACATTGGAAAGGTAGATCAACTTTCTCTTGTCTATTCTTTCTCTTCCAAAGTGTCCTCCCTTCAACCTCTGATTAAAAGAGCTTTATTGTTGTTGTGTTTCTTCATGTCATTTCTGATTTATGGTGACCCCAAAGCAAACCTATCATGGGGTTTTCTGGAGCTTGAAGACTGTTACTTGCCAAAGGTCACCCAATAGGTTTCCATAATCAAGCAAGGAATTAAACCCTGGCCTCCAGAACCATAGTCCAATGCTGAAATCACTACAATCATCCATATTACCATTAACCATCGAAATAAGTAGCTACATCCTACATCTTATCGAAGTACAAAAACTAGCCTGTTTCTAATGCTGGTGCTTATACATAACATTTCCAGGATTGGTTCAGAAGCCACTCAGGTAAATTTGCTAGAGATGCCCATGAGGCAATAAGCAACATCTCCCAAAAGACATGTATTCTCTTTAATTGGAAATTAAAAATTATCATATTCTCTTCTTTCTTCCTCCATGGGAAGACTACTTCTAAAGCTACTGGTTGATCATATATAGAATTGCAACTGCTCATTGAGTATGCATAGAAAATAATCAAAATCAATATTACTGTTATTCACATTTCCAAGTCTCTCAGTGCCACCACCCACAACAATGAAAGTTGTGCTGAAGATAGTAGTTTATCTCTCATTCTTTACACCTCAGAAATCATAATGCTTGTGTTTCATGAAGAGGTTGGAAAAGTTACTTTGTTGGACTAAACCTTTTATGACTGTTCCATATTTGAGATCACAATGCATGGATCCCCAAGCTAATATGGTATTTCAATTTTCCATAATGCCTCAGAGATATGCTTTGTTAGAGCATTATGGGAAATTAAAAAGGCAGCCCTATGCTGGCACTAATCATAGTGCTTCTACTGTTTACATCTACCTTCATCTCTGCTAAGTAAATCCATGGGACCATCCAAAGAGAAAAAAGCTTGAAAGTGGCTATTTTACTGAACCTATAGCTGGTCCTAATGTATTAGAACGTGTGCAGTTTCATGATCTGATATATTGCAATGATGAAAATTGCTGTTATAAAATATGTGCCACTTTAACATAGGTTCAATGTTGTTTCATCTGGACTGAAGTTTTATTGTGTGAGAGTGTGTGAGTTGGTGGAATACAATGTGTATGCATGAAAGAGAAAATATAATGACCTTACTGAAGAGTACTTGATCTCAGTTGAGTCCTTCATATACACTATACCAATTGGCCTTGTCTAAACAACAATCAAAAGCCAATCACAGCATCACTCTTATTAGAATCATGTTAAAGCCTTATACCATGGCCACCCACCATGAAGCCTTAGTAATGCTAAGGCTGTTTCAGATTTCAGAATACCATTAATTGTGATCAGGGCCTTGAAGCACACTGCTTTTCATCAGACTGGAAGAGAATCAGTAAAAAAATGATAATTGCTACAGAGTCTTTTTCAAAAACTGGGGAGCATCTGCTGATATCAAACAGAGGATCTCAGGATGCGAAAAGAAGGTCTTTTATTAGCTAAAATACCTAACACATTTCAGTGTGTGGATTCTCCAAAGGCCTTCTTCAAAAAGCTTTAAATAAAGTGACAACAAGAACAACATATAAATATGTGGTGTTATATTACAAAAAAAAATCATTATTATATACCCACTTCCACTCAAAACTGCTGAAATTTCTGAGCCAGGAATTCCAAAACTATTATGGGCAAAATGAAAGCATGTGAATAAATGCATATTTCTTTTGTTTAATTGCCATGTTATGATCATGTAATTTTATAAAAACATATAATATTCAAGGGCACAAAGGAAAAGGGGTGTCTGAAAATTCTGAAAAAAATTATGAGGGATCATGATCATTGGCCATGTTTACCCAATTCACAATGAGGTTAAACATTTGGAGATTTAAAAAGGATTTCAGAAATGGTTTGAAGGGCAGGCTAGGGCCTCTAGTGTTGGTGAACCATATTATAAACAAAAGTAAAAAAATAAAACGTGCCAATTCCCTCCCTTCCAAAACCTTCCAGACATTATGTAGGTACGAAATGCACAATAGTTCCAAGGTAGTAGGACTTGTTTCAGCAGTAAAGGAAGTGCATATGTTTAATAACTCCATGCCACTGTGGAAGAAGAAAAATTTGTGTTAATTTATTTATTTATATTGTGAACTTTGCCTTTCTTTCAAGATGGAATTCGAGGTGGGTTACAATAATTTTTTTAAAAAAAATGTGCTAAAATTGTATTTTGCAAAAGATAAAAAGAATTCAATAACAATGTTCAGAGTCCTGTTGAAAAGTTATGAATATTTAGGCAGTACAGTTATGGCTCTATTCTTAATCCCCTCAATTGCCACATAGCTGATAGCAGCCACTGCAATTGATGAAGGTTTGTCCCCTATCAGTCAGGAAGCAGCTGCCAGGCATTTCCACAACCTCCTCTGAATGAAAGCAAGACCCCTCTTGCATTTTCCCCTCATGCCAGTGATTCTTGCATATTGGGGCTGTCAGCCAGATGCTTTCCAATTGACAGGGGGAAAGACCCTCCCATTTATTACAGCAGCTCTGCCTGGTAAAGGGGAATTGAGGGACTTGAGTACCCCAAACTAGGGGTTATGGGCAGATTGTGAATATGAAACAGTGTGTAACTCCAGGTTACACATTAATAACTGCTAAACAATATATTATTTTAAAAATAGGTTATAACAGTTCAAAGCACATTTAAAATGCAACTATTAATAAAAAATGTGAAAATACAGCAAATTTCACAAAACACACACTACTGTTCATACTGATACCATCTTTCAGATAGTCAGGGTCCAAGCTATGTAGAGCTTTAAAAGTCAAAACCAGCTTAGACTGTTGGCCTGAAGTGGCAAATTTATGTTGATTTCAGTATTTTTTAAAGTATAAAAATAGAATGGAGAATCCTTCATCATGAACCTTTATAATGCTTTCATGTTTATTATTATTTTTTCAGAGTATTTGAGATATGTTTTAGAATGGTGCAGGACAATACTTGGTTTCATGTTGGTCATAAATTTATTCTTTGAATCTCCTGCCCCATCCACATCACCTAACATTTACACAAAACCGTATCATCAAAACTGCAATCTATTTCCCCCTATCTTGGTATTTCCTGTCACCCCCTTTCATATCAGTATCTTGTGAGATGTTCTACTCATTCCACAATCTTATAAGTCACAGTAAGCTTTTCCTGCATGGCAGGGGGTTGGACTAGATGGCCCATGTGGTCTCTTCCAACTCTGTGATTCTATGATTCGAATGCTCTGGCACCCTTTCATTTCACAGAAATGCTGCATTTGCTACTAGATGCCAGCAGCACACAGAAATGGGAGGGAAGCATACTGCCTCAGACCAATTGCGGGAGGACTTGTGTCCCCCACCTCCTTGACACCATAAAGTTACCTATCTCAGTTACCCAGTGGAGAAGAATCTTAATTTAGCAGTGTATAAAATACCTTTCCTTGCACCACTTCCTGTGGTCATAACGCTAGCCTATTATGGTAGTTTTAGGGTTGTTTTATAAAAACATGTTCCTATTTTAGCACTCATCATTCATATGCAAGTCATTCACCACATGGGTCTCCTGCATATAGAGGAGTTGGTACTCAGCACACAGGAGCTTGTCAAAGCTTGTGCTTGTTTACCAGAAAGCTTTGCGTTTTCTTTGCCATCATCGAGCATATATCTCTGCAAACAGTCTTCCATGTCCTTAGAGTATGCAGATGTTCTGTATCCACAGGCCCTCAAATAAGTGCCTAGCATTTATAATCACCAGTTTCATCTAATCCAGGTGGTTGGGTTTTTTTTAAAATGCTAGGCATTTACTTGGAGGGCTATGAGCAGTAGGTGGTTTTGTCAGATCTGTAGCGGGCATAAAGAACCAATTTTTCTTATCCTAATCCTATAGCTGTCTGGAAAAGGTGACACACAGTGAGACATAACGATAAGAAAACCTCAAGCAGCCCAAGGCAGTCAGTTACCAAAGCAGGATGATTAAACTATTCTGTAACATTCCCGGAGACTCAGAGCAGGGGAAGGAGTTATGAATGGCTACTTCTCAAAAAATGTCAAAGAATAGACCATGACAGGTGCTGTCCTTGTTGCTTTTTTACATACTGCTACGAAAGAATGGGGCAAAGAAGCCCAAACTATTTTTCAAAGCTTCCTTCTGCAGTATTTCTGTTATGTTTGGAAATGTATGGGTGGCACAGTGAGAGAGCTGCATACCAACTGCCTCTTTGAATTGGCCTAATAAATATGGACTGAGAATTTGTCAGTCATTGGCACTGGTGCTTCCTAGATAATTTGTAGATGGTGGGGTCTATATCAAGGAGCATTGAATGTATTTCAAGTTTTATTCTAAACTTTCAATAAGCTATCCAAGGTGCTGAACCATATTTAAAAAGTGAGCATTTCTGGGGAAAGGGGAGGAGAGAAAAAGATGGTTCTCATCACAGTACCCTTCTTCTGCCCAGCATAGCACTGTATGCTGCAGCAGCAGCTAAAGAGCCCTGTTTGGATATTGCTAGTGAGATATCATTAATACTCAGAATAGAGAGTTTAACACAATGTGCCTCTAACTGTGCTGTTCTGATTCATCAGAAGCAAGGACTCAAAGCTAAGCAGGCTGATGGTTGTAGTATGATAGCAGGAACTTGGTTGATACATCTTAAGAAATCAGTGTTCTGTGAGTTTTCTCCATAGGAACTAACATCCCAATTTTCAAATCATATGCATAAATTTGATCATGAAATTTGATGCAAAGTAGACATTTTAAAGATTTTAACATTCAATAGGTTTTCAAGAATTAATGAACCTTATATAATCGTGACTAAATTTTACTGTACACTATTTATCAGGCACTGTCAAATGTTGCATTCTATCTGTGAAAACCATTACTTTGTGCTACTCTCTGATTAGTGCTATCTGGTGCAGATACTAACAAAATACAAACTGCTGTTGCATGTTTCACTTTTCAATATTTTTACATGAAGCTATATTGCAGCAATAGGAATGAAAGTAGTCATTAAATTCATTCCTCTTTCTTTATTCTGAAAAAGTCTTTGTGTTTGAAATTATTTTAATACTAGAGCAAGCTTTATTTTTTATTTATTGTTACAGGTCACGTCATGGGCCTCTTACAATGGAGCAGTTATGGGAAGATACAGTAAAATAAACCTACCCCCTCCCCTCAAAAGTCCAAAATTTAGGGCTAACACAAGTTTTGTTCACCATTCAAAAGTTTGTTCCTGTTGTCAGGATTTTCACTTTTTGAAACAAAGACCAGAATCCAACTGATGTCTTGTGGATGCATAAGTTCCCCAAAGAAAGTAGTTGGTCGTTTTTATGTGGAGCAACTGTGCAGACTGAGGCACAAATATATTGCACATAGATGAACATTGCACTAGCAGATTCATATTATGTTGTGCATCCTGCAGCATAAAGGTAATTGCTAAATAATTTCATAAGTGTACAATTACACTTTATCTCCTTGATGTGTGGGATCTCATCCAATCTCTACTGTCTTTTTAATTAAAAGACAGACTGATGGCAGCTCCACCAATAATTCGTGGTCTCAGATCCAAAGCTTAGAAAAATAACCTTTGGACTGCATCACCCAGACTCTCCCAGCTATCATAGATAATAGACACTGGACACTTCAATTGCCATGGCTCAATGCTCCTGGGAACTATGGTTTTACAAGATCTTTGGCTTTCTCTGCTAAATAATTATAGTACCACACCAAACTACCTTGATTCCATAGCATTGAGCCACAATACTTAAAGTGATGTCAAACTGCATAAATGTTTCAGTGTAGATTCATCACCTACCATGCTCTGTATAGTATAAATCCACAGAAAAATGTGGAGTTGTGGTGTACTGGTTTGGTGATTTGCTTTATTTTATGGTTGAATCTTTTCTACTTTTCCCTTTTTTTCTTTTTGAAGTGACATCAAAGAGCTATTATTAAAGACGATAAACATTATTCATCTTCACAGAAAGTAAGGCCCGCTTCTGTTTCCAGATTCTTGAAGTCATTCATCTTCATTTTCACAGCTTCCTCTTCCTTGCCTCCTTCATCTAACCTCCTCAGTCTGTTCAGCTTCTCTTTTCTTCTTTGCCTTAATACTTTGGCTTGACTGTCTCGCTTAATAAAGTTACTTCCTTTTGATGATCAATCTAGTGCTGGAGTATTAAAAGAAAATAAA
Organism: Anolis carolinensis; assembly: GCF_035594765.1. Classification (NCBI taxonomy): domain Eukaryota; kingdom Metazoa; phylum Chordata; class Lepidosauria; order Squamata; family Anolidae; genus Anolis; species Anolis carolinensis. The sequence continues at coordinate 91,378,912 of NC_085841.1, read as the reverse complement.
AGCATATATAAGAATTATGTGCTTTCATATAGAGACGCTTCCTAAATCTGATGGTGTTTTCGGTGTATGAAAACAATTTGTCTCCATAAAGAGGGTCAAGGGAAGTAGTGAGACAGTATTTTGATAAATATTGATTTTGCTTTAGTGTGATCACAGCGCTTGATGACCTTGGTAACTCCAAAGGTATACTCAAGACATGATTGGAGAAAACTTTAGGTTTGAAAACACTATTGAAATGATAAATCTGCACAGATGTTTGTCTGCAACTCAAGCAAACAAACAGTAGGGAGACAATATGGGTGCTCACTCAGATATGCCTCAGTATCCCCATGTTCTTGGTAGCTCTGAATATCTGAAAGGGGTTTTGTAAACAGCTTCATTGATACATCTGATATCAGAGTTCTCTTTGTATGCAAACACAAGGGAAGTGAAAAACTGCCTCAGTTTCAGGGTTGTTGTGTGTTTTCCGGGCTGTATGGCCATGTTCCAGAAGTATTCTCTCCTGATGTTTCGCCCACATCTATGGCAGGTATACCTCACAACCTCTGAGGATGCCTGCCATAGATGTGGGCAAAACGTCAGGAGAGAATACTTCTGGAACATGGCCATAAAGCCCAGAATACGCACAACAACCTTGTGGTCCTGGCCATGAAAGCCTTTGACAACACATGCCTCAGTTTCATTAATTTCTCCAAATCCCACCTGCCTTCTTGTCTCATTCTTCAGTTATATAAGGGTGTTCAACTTCGGGGGGGGGGGGGGGGTCCAACTTGAAAATTCATACTCATTTTTCATACACATTTTCAGGTATGCATTTTTGTACACATTTCCCCCTTGACTAAAGCCTGACTGCATTTTTCAGTTGTCCGTATTTTTAGCCATTTCCACTTCTAAAATGTGTGCTGGGTTGCAAACATATTATTTTTCTAACATTGACTACAGTTCTTGCAAATACATGAATTTTCCAAGTAAAGTGTATATTATCTTAACAGTTCTCAGGATGTATGAGATGAATGCTTTAACTGAGAATCTTAATTCCACTGAAACAGTTTGCTGTCATTTTCTGAGAAGCAGTTGAAACAGATTTCTAGTAGTTGTTTTCACTTTTTCATGTCTGTTCTGATGGTGATAATTCTTGGAAATAGGGTAGGAAGCTATGTTCCCTGATGCTGTTTTCTTACAACCCTCCTAGTTCCCCATTCATTATAGCAGTGGTTCTCAACCTGTGGGTCCCCAGATATTTTGGTCTTCAACTCCCAGAAATCCTAATAGCTGGTAAACTGGCTAGGATTTCTGGGAGTTGTAAGGTGAAACATCTGGGGACCCACAAGTTGAGAACCACTGCATTAGAGAAACCGTTTGAAAGGACAGCCTGATATACATATATGCCTTCCATGTCTGAGAACCCTACAGTGTCATAGATAGAACACATTAATATTATCTGGAGAAGTTAGGGTTCTCACTTCCACTGTGTGAGTGGGCATCTGGGCTTTTACAAGTTGAATAGTAGGAAGAATATCACCTGACACAAGTTTTCTTGTGTGCCCTTCTGGTGGAACAAGCTACCTTGTTAAAAGCATTCAGAAATCATCTTTGATTCTAAGGGCACATCTACAATGACCCTTAGGCTGTTGTCAGTCTGGCATGCTGCATGCCAGATCAGCACCAAGAAAAGGCCACACAATGACTCCCTCAGCCACTACCCATCAGTGTCAAATAACATTCAGTGCCATTGGATGGCCCCCTACACATCCCTACATATCTCAGTTTTGCAGCAGTCCTGACTATAACATGATACCGATCTTTTCCTATCCCTTGCTCTGATGTCAGCTAGAGTGGTGAGATGCCATGGAAGGAGAGGAGGAAATCCCCCCTCCTGCCCTCCCTCCCTTCCCATCACCCTGGTTCATGATAGACCAAATGACAGGAAAAGGGTAGGTGCTGTGTCATGGCTTAGGACCACCATGACACAGGTTGAGGGGGGAAAGGAACTGTCATCCCATGTATCCAGGCTGGCCAAGCCCAGAAAGCATGTGGTGACAGTTAGAGCACTTGGGGCTGCTTCAGGGTGGGAACGTGCCCAACTGATCTCACTGGAATTCTGGGGGAGAATTTGGAGTATCCCCCAATTTTGAGTAATACAGAGCAAGGCTATATTACCCCACTTTACTATAGATCATCCCCATATGTTGTGTAGCTGACACAAGCTGATCCAAAAACCTGTGTGTTTTAACAGGTTTTTGGTATTTTAGCATGATATTTTGGTTGTTAAGTTAATTAGGTTGTGTTGTTATGTTATAATGTTGAATGTGTCTATTTCTATGTATTATCTGTACGGTTTTCTTTCCAACAATTGAATGTTTGCCTTACATGTTGGAAACCACCCTGAGTTCCTTCGTGGAGATAGGGAGGTATACAAATAAAGGTTGTTGTTGTTGTTGTTGTTGTTACACCAACCACAGCGGTCAGTGTAGATGTGGTCTAAGATGGAGGATGCATCGACACTGTAGATTTAATGCAGTATGATACCACTTTTAACTGCCTTGGCTCAATTCTGTGGAATCCTGGGCTTTGTAGTTTGATGAGGCACAAACACTCATTGGCAGAGAAACCTAAATACTCTGTAAAATGGCAGCTGCCATGATTTCATAATACAGTTAAGGTGATGTCAAACTGCATCAATTCTATAGTGCAAATACACTCTAAGACTTAAGAGTTTGGCATTTCTAGAAAATAGATGGCTCCAATAATTGTTTCTATCATTTGGTTATTGTCTTGTTTTCAGTTCTTGAAAGTCTATATCTATGAGTTTTGTATCCCCATCTCTTATTTTGAAATTGTTTTGGGATATTGTTAAACATAGGAAGAACTTCCTGACTGTAAGAGCTGTTCAGCAGTGGAACTCTCTGCCTCGGAGTGTGGTGGAAGCTCATTCATTGGAGGCTTTAAACAAAAGCTGTATAGCCATCTGTCGGGGGTACTTTGACTGTGTTTCCTACATGACAGGGGGTTGAACTAAATGGCCCATTCAGTATCTTCCAACTCTATGATTCTATAAACAATTCAATTAGATAGAGAACTATCTAATTCTCTATCTAATTGGGAGTGACTACCTATTGCCTATGGTGGAAAGTTCACGCTACTAACAGCTGCACTTAGCTGGATCTAATTTCCCCTTCACCTCTAGTGTGTAACACCATCTGCATTTAAATTTTCTGCATTTATGGCTATCGAAACAGACATTGAAGTTGACAGGAATGCAAATAAATATAGCAGACACATATCCTTGACATCAGAATACTCTCTATTAAGATAGTTGCCATCAGTGGCAAAGATAAAGGAGGCATAGAGAGTCAATGCAATGGTGCAGATCTATGTGTTAAGTACAAAATGGACCATAGTCCATGCAAATTAGTGCTATAATAAACCGGCTAGCCTTTCAGAGAGCATAAATCTCTTTGTTGGCTTTGCTATCTATAACTAAATCACCAGTCCTTGGAATTTCTGTTGAGGACTGTAAGATGTTACAACTGAGATGGGGTAATTCATCATTGAACAACAATTTTCAGTAGCATCCCCATGTTGTAACTTCCACTTCTGTGCTTTTGTTATTTAAGGAAATGCATGCCCTGCAGCATTTCACATGCTTCAAGACTTTGAAACTTACATGGATGTCTAAACCTGTTAAAATCATTAAGTAGACTTCACATGTGCCATATGCATATGGCAGAGATCACCAAATTAACTTCAGTTTGCTGCCAAATGTGCATGCAGTGGGAACTGCATGTGTCTGTGTAAGAGGAAAAAGAAATATCAGTTGATACATCTGCATGGAATTACCTGTTCTCTGGGCTAGATATAACCAACCATGCTTTTCTTTTACTTATCTCAATAAAATCTGAATGCCCTCAAAGCTTTGGAGATATGGATTGTATCTAGGCAGTCAGCTGTACTCGGTTTCTTCTAATCATTCTGTATGAGAGGAGCAGAGGTTTCAGGAAAGCTCTCCAAGTATGAAGGGTTTCCATGGCAGCATTTCTACCTTTAGGGTAAATCTCTGAGGCAAAGATAGGGTCTTTCTCTCCATCATCCCCCAAAGACTCATTATCTCCTTTCTAATGTTGCCAATTTTTCCATCAGACTCCAAATGTGAAAGGTAATTCAGGGCTGCTGACACACATAAACATACTCACACCAACAAATACGGAGGCCTAGTTTATTGAGATGTGCTTGCTTGATGGAAACATGATAGAGGTAAATATTTCATAGATGCACTTTGTGGTGATCCCTAAGCATCTCTGCTCTTTGGGGAAAAGCCATTGAATGTCCATCACTATGCCTGAACTAACAATGAAAAGGAAAATTGTAAAGATAGCCATAAAGGAAAGGTGGGTGCAAGCATCAAATAAAATTAATCATACAGTTGGAATGTTTGTTTTGTACACCTAAACTGTAGAATTAATGCAGTTTGAAACTGTTTTAATTGTCATGGCTCAATGCTATAGAACAGTGGTTCCCAACCTGTGGGTCCCCAGGTGTTTTGGCCTTCAACTTCCTGAAATCCTTACAGCAGGTAGACTGGCTGGGATTTTTGGGAGTTGTAGGCCAAAACACCTGGGGACCCACAGGTTGAGAGCCACTGTGATAGAATTATTGGAGTTGTAGTTTAGTGAGACATCAGCACTTTTGGGCAGAGAAGGCTAAAGATGTTGTAAAACTATTATTCTATAGCATCAAGCAGTTAAAGTGGAGTCAAACTGCATTCATTTTACAATGTAGATCCACAACAGTTCAGAGCACATAACTGAAAACAATTAAAATATGAAAAGGATGTACAATTTATTCTGGAGGGGTTGTGTGTGTGCTGTGTGAAAGATCAGCTGATGAGATATAACTTCTGACATTTTAGTGAGATGCAGGGATGCAACTATCTGTGAATAAACTAATTTTCAACAGTGTGATTTGAGACATTTCTTAAAAAATTGCATTCCAAGGATTGCCAGAGAGTGAGAGGGAGGGAGGGAGGGAAAGAGAGGAGCCAATACTTGCAGACATATAGGTCAAGCAGTCAGCCACCCATCTTTCAGTTATGTAAGTAAAAGAAATAATTGCTCAACAAAGCAGAGGTGGCCTGCTGACAATAACACAAGATATAACTGCTACAATATTTGCAAGCTCCTGCAGAGAATTCTCGTCCCTGCTAAGTGTGAAAACCTCCCAATAGGGCTGCATGGCAGATCTGAAATAAGACCGTGATTTAGCTCTGATGCAACACAGATGCTTTTATGTTCCTGACCCAGATATAACCAAGAATATCTTATTCTTTATAACAATGTTTCACACCATAGTGGATCTTACGTTTGTCCTCCTTATCTTCTACCCGGTGAAGTAGTGGGTTGTGACTTGAAGGTTGGGCTGCTGATCTGCAAGCTGCCAGGTTCAAATCCCACCCGGGGAGAGCACGGATGAGCTTCCTCTATCAGCTCCAGCTCCATGCGGGGACATGAGAGAAGCCTCCCACAAGGATGGTAAAACATCAAAACATCCGGGCATCCCCTGGGCAACGTCCTAGCAGACAGCCAATTCTCTCACTCCAGAAGCGACTTGCAGTTTCTCAAGTCGCTCCTGACATGAAAAAAAAATCTTCAACAACTTACATCTGGATAGTATGGATAGCATCTGAAAGCTAAAGGGAAGGAATACTGGTACTAGTCTAACCTACAACCTTTCAACCTTTCAACAAGTCCCTGTATTCTCATTTCTTCATGAGAAGTAGCCTGATTTCTTTGGGGGGGGGGTTCTCCCCCCACCCCATGTAATTTTTATTGCAAATATATGAGGAATGAGGAAGGAGAATGAGGGCATTTTTAACTTACAGTTTTTACTTCTTCCATTGCTATCTAAAAAGGTATATTGTGTCAGAAGTGAATTGAGGGTACAATTATGATGTATTTAAAAATACAATGTTAAAAACTTGGCATTATACTAAATTTCTTTTGACCAAAAGCTGGCCATTTGGAGTACCTCTGGTGTCACTGTGAGAAGGTCCTCTATTGTGCATATGGCAGGTTGCATTGTACTGTAGTAAGTGGTCTGTGGTTTGCTCATCTCCACACTCGCATGTTGTGGACTCCACTTTGTAGCCCTATTTCTTAACATTAGCTTTGCGTCTCATGGTCCCAGAGCGCAGGCTGTTCAGCGACTTCCAAGATGCCCAGTCTTCTATGTGTCCAGGAGGGAGTTTCTCATCCTAAAAACTAAAAAGGTTTCCATGATATTTAAAAAGAAAAGACAAATAAAAGGAACATTTATTTTCTGATCTAAAACAGAAGGATAGAAAAGTGGGTACAAAGTAGAGATGTGCTTTCAGGACTTACCATATTCCGTTTCGTCTCCCTACTTTCGACAAGGCTCTGATCCATTTTCATCCCACTTCCCAAAATTGGGAGGTCAGACATTTGTTTTGTTTTTGGTTTAATTTTTTGGTTTGTTTTTTGGAGGGGGGAGGCGCCAGCCAAGGCCACAGCACCAGCCAATGCCACTCAAATGCCCGGTAAGGAGGCAGACAAAGGGAGGGGGGAAGCACAGGATGACCCAACCACCCCAACCTCCCCGCCTTGGCCAGGCCTGTGTGTATAGGCACAAAGCCTTCAACTGTAGCCCAAAGCTCCCAGGCCTACAGGTGCAGGTTTTGGGCCTATGCACACAGGCCTTACAGGGCCTGCAGCCAATTGCCGAGTAAGGAGCTTTCCTTACTCTGCAATCGACTGCGGCAGGCCCAGCAAGGCCCAGCCAATTGCTGAGTAAGGATCACTCCTTACTCGGCTATTGTCTGCAGGTCCTGTGAGGCCTGGGTGCGTAGGCCCAAAACCTGCACCTGTAGGCCCAGGAGCTTTGGGCTACGGTTGAAGGCTTTGGGCCTATACACCTGGGCCTCGCAGGGACTACAGCTGATTGATCCAAAAGGCAGTCTTGGAGCTGATATTGGCAATTGCCTGCCTTTCATTTTGAGTCAGTTTTTGTTTCATTTGGGGGTCTTTCTGTTTTGTGCCATCTGAACGGATGATATGAAAAACAAACATAAATGAAGCAAATGAGACAAATACCACGCACATCTCTAGTATGCACTGTTTTGAAACAAAATGACAGAAAAATTGAGAATGGAAAAAACAAAGCCTTAACTAAAGCTTCCTACCCTGTCTCTATTGTTCTCTACATAACCAAAAATTCTATTATTTTTGTCATAAAACTTCTCTGGTAAATTAACTTTCCAGGATACCACTAGCGATCCTGTTATTCTTGTCACTGACTTCTCTATTTTTTTCTTGTTATTCCTACATCTCTGTACTACTAATTTTCCTTTGGTACTATAGAAAACCCAATATTTTAATTTTCTTTTCTTCTTTTAAATAGTCAATAAAAGTCTGCCATTCTTTCTCAAATTTGGAAGGTTCTGTCAATTGTATAAGCCTAGCCAATTTGTCCATTTTTAATTATTACAGTATTAGATTTCTTCTTCAAATTTGGAGGGGGGGGGGTCTGGCAATTTTAAAAACCTAATCAATTTCTGCCAGATCCATCATTTTTGTAATCTATAAATCTTGAGTGGGAATTTCTTTTTGTTTCCAGTAATCACAAATAATGAAAAGCTTTCTCTGTTCTCTTCTTTGTTTGGCATATTTAGTCCATTTATATTTAAAGGAAGCATCTTTAGGGTTCTTTTCTTGAAATAGCAGATTATCATCCAATTCTTCTTCATCATGTGAAGTGGCCTGTTGCTGTTGTTGAACATCTTCCTTATCCAGGATCTGTTGAGGTTGCCATCTCTTTTTGCCTTCTTGAATGTTCTTTCTCCTTAGTCTTTTGATCTTTCTTCCCTCTCTGAATCTAGGTCATTTTTGAATTTCTCATAGAAATCCTGGGCCTTCACAACTGATGTTAACCAATACCTTTGTCCTTTATAAGATAGCATCAGTTTTTCTGTGTTTTCTCATCTGAATCTGTAGCCATTTTTCTTAAGCTTATCTGTCAGGAAAAAGTACTCTCTTTTTTTCTTTATTGTTTGAGGTGGGTGTTTTCTTAATACTACAATTCTGGTATTTCCTATTTCAATCAGATCTTTGGCGTGGGCTTGCAAAACTTGTTCTCATACTTTCTTATAAACAACACAATCACATCTCTTGGAAGTGTATTCCTTATTGCATGTTGGGATTGGACCCTAAAGTTCCTGTAAATTTCAATCTCAACCACTTGCTCTGGTCTATCAAGGATTCCAGTCACAACTTCTCTTATTGCCATATCAACTTCCTGTACAGATTCAGATATTCTTCTCAACCTCAAAGAGTTTTCTCTTTGTGTGTACTCTAATCTTTGGAGTTCAATTGAATCTCTTTAGAAATCCAATTGCCTCTTCTTTTGTACCTCTTCAATTACTTTTATTTTCTTTCTTTCTTTTTTGCTGTTCTTGTTGCTTTAAAATACCACTCATTGTGTCTGCCATCTGTTGAATATCTTTCTTCATCTCTTGTTGCCCTTTCTGTAGATAATCTTCAGCCTGTGTAATTCTCTTGTCCATCCTAACCCCCATGTTTTTATTCCATCTGTAATGGTTGTTAATTGAGTCAAGATTTCTCTCATTGCATCTTCTTGTGGAAGAGATCCTTTCCTGGAAGCTTCTTTCTGGTATTTCGGATCTTTGAATCTAGGTCTTGTTGACCTTGCACTCATTTCTGTAATCAAGCTGTCTTTAAAAAAAATCAGACGTCTAATTTTTGAAGATTTATTTAACCACTTTCACTTTTAGTATGCTGTCACTTACAACCCTTTTAGTTGTTCCCTGTTTTCTGCATTTCAAGCTGTATTTCAAGCTCTATGGTTTTCTCTATGGTTTTATCTCTATGGTTCAATTATATAATTCATCTCTATGGTCACCTCTTGTCTTATTTGCTGTTTGGACTCAGTCCAGAGGCTGCATTCAGTGCCAGGATGTTATGGCTATCGAGTCCTTAGGTTTGCTAAACAATTCTAATGCCCACAATTCTTATAGCACAATCTTTTACAAATTAATTCATGCTCACCTTTTGTAATTGGTCTCACTAAATAGTTTCATTAGGCAGATTTAGAAAATTATTGAAAAACTGTTCCAGTGATTAGATTTTTAGAGTCCTTTTTTATCTCTAAAATTTCTTATGGAGGAAAAATGCAGTTTACCACTCAGAAATGGTTTTTGTCCATGGAGTTGGTAAACTTACTGCAGATTTTAGAGCATCTTTTATTTCTAAACTCCATTTGATTGGTAAAGCCCCAAACCTGTCCCAATGTTCAGCCAGATCACTGAGACACTGCTCAAGGCTCCATTTTCTTCACTGGAAGTTGCCTGATTTCTTTGTAAAAAAAAGACTCAAGGGTATGTATGACAACAGCAACCATTATATGCACTCTTACTCATCTATGAACATTCATTTCTACCAACAAAGGCATCTAAGAGCCAAGTGAAGTATATAATAAAGTGTTCCATGACTGAATCTCCTTTTTGAATAAGTCGTTAGGTGGGTGAGATATCTGAAGCACATGGGCTTTGAAACTATAACCATATAACATCACCTCCAGAGTTTCTTCATTTGGAACAGTGGATAAAGTAAAAGGGATATTTAATCCTACTGTGCTGGGATTTTGATTTGAATTAAAGGACCCACAATTTCTATTTCAGTATGGGGAGATACAAAAACATAAAGGCAAATTCAGAAATCTCCATTGTATCATGTAGGTTGGCCTTCAATAAGTATGCACCTGGTGTAATATATGACAGGTTTGGGAAAAAAATCAAATAACAACCAATTCCACAATTACCTAAAATCATAATATACACAGAAGAAACACAAAAAAGTCTATGGCCATGTGGGCTGTACTACTTCTGTTTTCAAATGAGCCATGTCATTTCAAACTGCCATTTTTGTACCAACCCACTTTTTTCTACAAGACTTATTAGAAAGAAAAATATTCATCCAAGCTATATCAGTTCAAGATAGCTTTTATATTACAAAAAGACTTAACTAATCTTCAATCTGAAGAGGTACAGCTAATTCCATCAGCCCCAAACATAACTTTTTAAACTCACATCTTGTTCTACTAATGTGTGAACTGGGTCTGAGTGACAATTCAAAACACTGTGAAATAAAAAGACATTTTTGGCTTTTTCTCCAGTGAATAAAGGGAATTGGGAAGGAAGCAGCAGCTGCGACAACTGGTGTGAGTGTCATGGAACTAATTGGAAACAATGACCACTGTGCTATCACATTTAATTTACATATAACCACAATGCTTTGACATTTAATTTATATATTAATGGGAAATAAAAAGTCAAAATCCACCATAGTTACATTTTATTTCAATGCAGAAACTTCTCAAAAATAAAGTGAAAGTCAATAGAGTCAAACGACTTCAGAAAACCACAATATCAGAAACTCAGGACCATTCCAGACATGCCAAAATCCTGAGAGGAACTGGGATTTCAAATCCAGATTCCTCTCTGGATTTAGACCACACATTTTACCAAAATCCCAGAATTTTGGTGAGGGAGGGAGCATTTAGCTTGCCCCCAGCCCCCCATTTCTACCCTAATATTACCAAAGAGGCCTGCCTTGGGCTGCAGGCCCCTCAGATTAAGTTCCTGTCACATCAAAATGATGTGTCAGGAGCTTACTTTTAAGGGGCATGCAGACCTCTTTGGTAAGTTTAGGGTAGAAATAGTGGGCTAACAGGGGAGAGTGGCAGTGCCATTCCGAAAAACCAGGATTGCACTGGGGAGGTGATCCCAAGACTTAAACCCACAGGCCCCACACCTGCAATACCCATTCTCCAAACAATACCCCCCAAAGTGTTCATGAGCCTCTCTAGATCTTACAATATGATTTCAGCCCAAGTATGTGGAGTTTGCTATTATCTATGGATCTATGGATTTAGGTGTCCATGGAAGAATGAGTAGATCTTAGAATATATATCCCACAGATATAGGGATTGTAATGTATACTCGCTCAGCCATGACATGATATTCATGTCTGACCAGACTGGATGTACTATACAGTAAGAACACCATATCCATGGTAAAGATATTACTGAACGGACAGCGATTACCTGAAGCTATCTATAGAACCATACATTATTAAAAAATACCTCACTTTCTGTCCCAGCATACAAAAGAGTTGCTTTGAAGGACCTACAGATTTGTAGAGAGGTAGCCTCTCTAGGAATTTGCTAGGTTCTCCTGTGCAACTCTGTGATAATGTCCAAGAGAACCACTCTGGAGGAGCTAACAATTTCCTAAAGAGACCATGTTCTTCAGGCATTGTTAAGTGAAACTGTGGATATGGGTTCTGTGGTTATGGGGGCTTCACTGTGCATAGTTAAACTGTAAAAGCTTTCCCCATGAGATGCAGCAACAAACTTCAAGTTGAATGGCTTCAAAGTGCGATTTCACAAATTCACGGAGATTGCGATAATTAAATGTCAGAAGAAGCAGGGGAACACAAGCAGGGGATACCATTGCCTTCATGTTCAGTTTATGGGCCTTCCATAGATACCTCTAGAGCCATAGTAAGCCAGTCATATCAAGAGAATGAAATAGAAACCAGGGATAAAGAATATGATAAGTGAGTTACATGGCATGAATCTCCACAAAATGAGTTACACATATATTGTGCTATACAACTTTTGTGTTGAATACCAACATTGCATGATTGAATGTACTAGTGCATACACAACAGAGTGCTCAACTAAAGTAATACTGTCATCAGGTTCAGCGGGAGAAGCCAGCTGTGCACTAGATGAGAATGTACATTCACATTGCAAAGGAACTATGTGTACACCTCCACTTCTGTGACTTCAAACGAAATGCAGATACAGTGTTCCCTCGCTACTTCACGGTTCACTTTTTGCTCCCTCGCTGTTTCGCGGGTTTTCAGTTAATATTAATGTACACATTTATTGCTGTATTTTCACTGTTTTGTGGGTTTTTGTGGTGTGCAAAGGATTTTGGAAGGGGAGAAGGAAGAAATAAAGGGAGCGGGAGGGGGGAGGGGTTGGAAATAAAAAAGGGTTATTTAGTTTCCACTCTTCTTCTCTGCTGGTGTACTGTAAATTGTAACTGCTAAAATAAAGTACAGACTGCATTGTAGTAAGTGGTCTGTGGTTTGCTCTCCTTCACACATAGAATAAATATAGTGTCCCTACTTCGCGGATTTTCAGTTATTGCGGGTGAGGGAACACTGTATTGCCTATCAGAGAAAGTGCCTGACCACTTTCACAGTGAAACACAGCATGTGCATAAGTGTAGGATACCAACAGCCAAAACCAGCTGGGATGCAATGTATCTGCTGGTATGTTTGCATTCTTTCAGGGTCAGAGAAAACATGGCAGTAGTATAACTGCTTGTTTAAACTGAAATCTACCCAGGTCACATAGAATAAGGCTTCAAACGTTTTCTATCTGTGACCGCTTTCCACCTTTTTACGTGACCCTATAGGCATATAAAATAGACATAGAGATCAAACATTTATCTATATATATAAAAGAGTGATGGAATCAGGGCACCGGACAAAACAACAAAACTACAGGCCCCCCCAACCTTGAAATTTGACAACACAACCCATCATCCATGGCTCTAGGTTGATACAACAAAGAGAAAAGAAAAATAAAGTCCTAATTAGAGGGAGAGCAATAATTGTTTTTATCCAATTGCTGCCAGTTAGAGGGCTAAGCTCCGCCCACTTGGTCTCCTAGCAACCTACTCAGCCCAGGGGACAGGCACAGTTAGGCCTCACTTAGGCCTCTTCCACAGATTATCTGATTTTAACTGGATTATATGGCAGTGTAGGCCCTTCCACACAGCTATATTACCCATTTATAATCTTATATTATCTGCTTTGAACTGGATTACCTTGAGTCCACACTGCCAGATAATTCACTTCAGTGTGCATTTTATACAGCTGTGTAGAAGGGGCCTCATATAATCCAGTTCTAAGCAGATAATATAAGATTATAAATATACAGTAAAGTCTCACTTATCCAACATAAACAGACTGTCAGAACGTTGGATAAGTGAATATGTTGGATAATAAGAAGGGATTCAGAAAAAGCCTATTAAACATCAAATTACATAATAATTATACAAATTAGGCACCAAACATCATGTTATACAACATATTTGACAGAAAAAGTAGTTCAATAGTCAGTAATGCTATGTTGTAATTACTGTATTTACAAATTTAGCACCAAAATATGACAATGAATTTAAAACATTGACTACAAAAACATTGACTACTAAAAGGCAGACTGCGTTGGATAATCCAGAACACTGGATAAGCGAATGTTGGATAAGTGAGATTCTACTATAATATGAAATAATTACTGTGGTAATCCAGTCCAACCCAATTCTGCCATGGAGGACACAATCCAAGCACACCCAACAGATGGCCACCCAGCCTCTCAATAATAACAACAACAACAACAACAACAACAACATACAATCATAAGGTTAGGAGACACCCCTAAGGATCATCCAGTTCAACTTCCTTCTACCATGCAGGACAACACAAACCAAGCACTCCTAACAGATGGCCATCCAAGATCTGCACAATAATAATACAAATCGAATCATAGGATCAGACAGTTAGGAGACACCCCTAAAGGCTATCCAGTCCAACCCAATTCTGCCATGCAGGACACAATCCAAGCACTCCCAACAGATGGCCACCCAGCCTCTGAACACTAATAATAATAATAACAACAACAACAACAACAACATAATACAATCCTAAGGTTTGGAGCAACGCCTAAGGATCATCCAGATCAACTTCCTTCTACCATGCAGGAGGACACAATCCAAGCACTCCTGACAGATGGCCATCCAGCCTCTCAATACCAATACTAATACTAATAATAATAATAATAATAATAATAATAACATCATCATACAATCCTAAGGTTTGGAGTGACCCCGAAGGATCATCCAGATCAACTTCCTTCTACCATGCAGGAGGACACAATCCAAGCACTCCTGACAGATGGCCATCCAGCCTCTACATAATAATGATGATGATGATGATGATGATGATAATAATAGCATAGACTCCAAGAGTTTGGAGAGACCCCTAAGGGCCATCCAGCCCAACCCTTTCTACTATGCAGAAAGACACCATCCAAGCATTCACAACACATGGACAACATTTCGATACTATACAATACTACACAGGGACATAGACCTCCTCTATCCTCACCACTTTCACAGTACACAAACAACCAAATGCATACTAAACATAAAGACAAGCATACAGCACACATTCAATACCACCACTACCTCAACAATTTCTCACCAACACCACCAGACAACGCCACAGCAACGCGTGGCCAGGCACAGCTAGTTGATAATAAAACTGCATTTGGGAGACTTGTTAAAGAAGCTGCTTCTTCTTTTTGTGGAATACAGCTGAAGCATTTCCTGCAGAGTCCACTATAAACATTGCACATTGTTGCTAACAGATTTGTGTAAATGAGTTCAGAATCCTGTCACTGTTGCCAAATTTTTCGTGATCCCAACATTGAGCTAAGGGGCCAGAACCCACAGTTTATAAATCAGTGACATAGAAAAGTAGGGAAGCAATGCCTAATTTTAGAACAATGGGGACATATGTGCATGTAGAACAGAATTCCCCTCACTTATCAGGCCTTGTAAACTACTCCCAAAGCTTCTTCCAGGCTCTTCCTAAAGCTCTGTTCTCCCAGTCAAGTGTGTTTCAGATGCCCAGCTGAGAAAAAAGTATGATAGGCTATAGGGAGTTAAGCCAGGAAGAGTTTGGCACACGTCATGTTTTCTTTCAGAATCAGAGCTCACATTCCCTGTTTTATGGATGCTCCTCAGACTAACTTGAGCTTAAACAAAAGAATCTGGTGCTGTCACATCTAATTTGGCCCTTTATTTTTGGCTCATCTTGAAAGCCACATTCTTATTGCCACCAGCTGGTCAGCTTCTCAGTAGGGAACAATAATTACTTAATGGCCATCCTGTGTCTGTAATCAGATTGGCATGAGAGGATCTCCTGGGGGAGGTTTTAGCTTAGCAAAAGGGTCTACTGAGCAACAAATGTGCCATTGCATTTCATGCCTCAAAAGTGATTGAATCAACAATGACATCATCCAAAACTTTGGATTAAATTATTCATGGAAGCAATTTTGATTATTAACGTAGAAAACTAGGTGGGTTCCTCATTTATTTGATCTCTCTGTATTGATTTGCGCATTGCATTAAAGTTTCATACTTCTTTGGATATTTATAACACAAGTTGGAGAAACTTTATGAAAATACATTTCCTATAAGTATTATTCAGTAAAACACATGTTTTGTTTCTTAATATGATGGTATTTTACTATAGTTCAAATTTTTGTTAACAACTGCTTGATCTGTTTAGCTCCGTAATATGATTCTACATTATTGGTATGAGCTCATAATGTTTCAGATAGAAATTGTGGGTGACTTTTAGGCCTGTGGGGGAAGAAAGGAAGAGAAAAGGTGTGGCATCCATTCCATCTTAAATAATAAATTATCCCTATATGAATACAAGAGAGTTCCTCAAATTCTTCAGCTTACTGAGCCTGAGGATTTCTTCCACCCGTTTTCACTGCACATATGTGCTAATTTAACCACCCTGGTTACACCATAGAGAGCAGAAAGATGTGAACATTTTCTTCACAACGACTCAAAAAGGTCAGGGAGCGCCATTGCTTGCAGACTAGGCTCCATGTGCCCATCACTACTTGCAAGGGATGCTTCAGTGAGCAATTATAATTGGGTCTGTTTTAAGGCATGCTTGACAAGCTGTACTGAGGCACAGCAGTGAGTCTCCATATGCTGGCTAGGTGCAACTGTTGTGTTGAATGCAGCTGGCACCCTGTAAAGAAAATAACAGTGTTCCCTATCATGCACCATTAATATGATCAGTCTGATTCTGTAGCTTTGATCCACGCGTGGAGCTCCAAAAAAGAAAGAGAAAAGGTTGCTCTCTTTTGATGCAAAAAAGAACTCAACACACAAAAATAATAGGACTGCTTGTATGGTGTTCTAGAGTTCAGAAGATCTGACACCTATAGCGCTCCAAAGCACTATCAGTGTATAAACATAACCAACACCAGCCTTTTTAGTATACAAATGTAGGTGCCTCGAACAAACATCCAACCATATGTGTTCTGATCTCTATAAATAATAGTACCAAAGGATGGATCAATATGACCTTTCATCCACAAGGAACAACATTTTCCCATGTTATGTGTGAAACAACATTTTATAATCTATGTACTGTTCCCCCAAGTTGTTTCCTTTCAGATTTACTTAACTTAATGAGTGCAAATAAAATCTGGGAGATTTTCCAATTTCTAATTTGTTTCAGCAAGTCATAACCTTTTTTTCTTAATAGATGCCAAGTACCAATATTCCCCATGGTGGATTAGGATCTCATGACCTTCTAGCACAACTACAGAACTGCTTCAAATAATGTTTCCATTTGGGGTGATGTTGTGCATGTAATTTAATGGAAGGATGCTGAACAAACAGCTTTTGCTACTCAGTGTACAATGAGAAACATTGATTGATTGACTGACGTATTGATCGATTGCCTGTTTGCATGCCAGGGCCTAGGGGAATATACCACACATAAAAACATTTACAACATCAAATATAAGCATTTAGAAAACTAAAATAATTCAAAAACTATATATAGGTAAGACAATCAGAGCTGTATGGGCCCACATTGTATTAAATATTATTTACAGTAGAACTGTAAGCTGAAAGTAGTTATCAAGTCAGATCTTGCGGACACTGCTTTTCTGTATTCAGTTCCCAGTACAAAATTCCTACCCCTGTAGCAATCTTCACAGTGAGGAAGGTCAATATTATTTCTCAAATGTTACACATAGCAGAGTTGTTGGTTTCCCTAAAATATTACTGATCCATCATTTCTTTTAAAAATAGGAGAAAAGAATACTCCCTTCATTTTCTCGTGGTTATTAAAGATTCTTGGAAAGCTGGTGCCTCTTCCTGCCATCTGTCTCTCTCTTTCTCTCTCTCGGTCTCTCTCTCGGTCTCTTTCTCTGTCTTCCATGCCTCTCTCATTTTTTAGGATGTATAACCAGATGGATTTTATAAAGAGGTAGAATAGATCTCACTATAGAAAGGTTCTGTATGTGTGTTGATAATATTCTGCTATTGTTTCTGTTCCGCTGGGGAAATAATTCTTGCTGGGAATCATACTCATTGTGAAAAGAGCCTCACTGAAACTGTGTGAGGCATTCTTACCAATTTCTTTCTATATCCTTATCATTTCTGAGCGATAGGAAGTGATGAATGAATTTGAAAAAAGAATACTCATGCATTGTAGCACATATATACAGTCATTATGGATTTATCGTGAGAGGATGATTATTGCTGAAATATAAAATTGCGTGAAAGAATTACAGTTTTCATAACAAAACTCTGGGAAGATTGATTTTTGTCTTAACAAGCACTCACCACTGCTGAGAATACTCACCACTTTTACTGTATATCTAATATTGTTCCATTTTGTTTAAGCTGGCAGGATTCATCTACGCCTGTTATGTTGTGAAATGTATCACCGAAGAAGAGGACAGCTGTAAGTACTAAAGGTTTATTACATGCCAGTTGAAACCATTTTTATATCATCCATCTCGCTCATCCATCTCATTCCGATATCATTCTGAAGACTTTTGTCAGACTGTAAAACACAGAATAGCCTGGGAGGGGGGCAGTGGAGGGTTGCCTAGCACATTGGATCTTTAAAAGGCCATTCTGGTTTGGGGTAAATGGAGGAAGTGGTAAATGCAGCTTTAGAAATACATTTTTCCCTCAGAAATGAAATAGTAGATCCTTTCCCCAAAAAAATTCTTCATAAGTTCAATTCTTATTGCTTCTCACTTCCCCATGAGTGATGTTAAGTCTTGTCCTTCTAAATGCTTTATCTTGTAGGTAAAGCTCGTATAAACTGACTATAGGGTTTATTGTAGCAGTTCTGGTAAGATCTGACTCGTAAACATTGCACTGCAGCCAGATAAAGTTGAGAGAGATTTTGTTAGGTTCAGGACACGATGAAGACATTTGGGTTTCTCCTGATTCACTGTGTCAGTATTCCGTTTGAGTAAATGCAGTTTAATTACTTTAGTTTTTATTCTTTTAATCTTGATTTTTACATAGTTGTTTCTATTCTTTTGCTATAGCTGGTTATTAGCATCAGTTGATAAGCGTTATATTTTCACTGATCAAACTCTCTTCTGTTTCAAAAAGGACAACTGTGAAAACCACAGACAAATACGACAAAGAAGCCACACAAAATACAAATCATATGAAATGAAATTATGGTCTAAATTCAATGTTTAGCTCCAACACAAAGAAACCCATTAAATCAATGGGAGCCTATGTGGCATTTTTATGGCAATTGAGGGGTTTACTTATGTGTATGCATAATAGTTTATGGTGCTATGCAGTGAATCTCAGCCGATCCCACCAGTTTCTGTTTACCATGACGAAGCTATTGTGATCAACAGAGGCCTGTTTCCCTATTGATCAGGGAAGCAGCTTGTTGCCATTTCCACCCCCTCCTGCGAGTGAGCTCCAGTTTGACAAGCAAAAGCAAAACCCCTTTCACATTTCCTCTTTATGTGGGAAATCACTCTCACAAGGGGAGCTGGGAACAGCAGTCACCAAGGGAACAGACACTCACACCTCTCATACATTGGCTTTTACAATCTCTACATAGCAATAATTAGGGGACACATAGGGATCGTGAATACCTAACAGTTATGAGTGTGTAATTCCCAAGTTACACATTGATACCTGTGATAGAGGATTCTGGTCAAACTTTGTCTAAACCTGTTAATTTTACCATTTTCAGAAATGTATGCCAATCTAGAAAATCTATTGAGGGCAGTGACGTCATGAAAATAGAAAGTCCCTGTTTAGTCTCCCACCCTATAGCAATTTTTATCTACTGTGAGCAGCATGCAGCTATGTAGAAGATAGGGTGGAGGTTCAAGTATGGAATCGTGTCCCATTGGAGGCCTAATTTGCATGGATTTTGACATTGTCCTTGCCCCCGAATTATCCATGATTTCAGAGACCAGCAAGCATGGCCTGTTGGCTTATGGATATCTGTGTCCTGTCTTATTCTGTGGATTGGTTATCATGTTTTTATTATTTGTATCCTGCCCCAGGGTCTCCAAATATGGAGCACAATACACTTATTTTAATAAATTCGTAATAAAATAAATAAATGTCATGATAAGAATAAATGCACCTAAATGTTATGGGAATGGCAGAGTGGAATTAATACGACAGGATGAAATTAGCATGCCATTTTCAGAGCAGCCCTATTGAGCATTGTGTTTAGTTTTCTTCTGATTAGCTAAAAAGTATGTTACAATATTATAGTAACCAACTATACAGTTAAACACTCTAAAACCTAGCAGATTTCACTGGAATAAATTTGTGTGGTGGGGATAAATTTAAGTATGTGTTAATTGAAGCTGTATTGGACCCATGTGGTTTTCTAATTATCTAACCAAAATTATTTGCCAGTTGCCATTAATTTCAAAAGAAGAGAAAAGAAAAGGGGGCAACTTGATGAAATTAAGGCCACTCTTTTTCTCTTTACATGCCGCCTCATATTTGTTGAAAGGAAATTCACCCAACAGTAATACAAGGTTCAACATTTAAAATATTGATTGAATGGCGGCCAGTGTGAGCAGAATATGAATTGATTTATTTGTTTCAGGGTATATCCTGATCTGTTTTAAAGGGCCAGAAACCAACATGTTTTCAATTATCACTACCTGTAAGGCTTGTACTCCAATATCAAGGGTGCCACTTGTTTGTGCACATATAAACTATCTGCTTATCTGACATTAGAATGATATAAGAAATCTAAGAATTCTGTTTTATCCAAATTCTGGGAAAGACAGAATTCAGTCACTCCCTCTCCTCTGCCCCCTGCTGACTTAATGGAGTGCAATGTTCGGTATTTTGCAGCAATTGAAATAAGATGAGGATAAAGGTGGAAAGCTGGAAGAAGAGAAAGTGGGACATTTTAAAAGCAGCTGGAAAAGTGGAATGACAGAGGATTAATTGGGACTAGTTTTACTAAGTTGGGACAGTTGTAGGTTATGCTACTGTGACATTCTGGCACTGACATAATGTTATTGTACAAATACTGTAGTTCAGCAAATCCTTAGTATTCTGTATTCCCCTAAGTTTTTATTAAGCATTTTTAAAAAATGTTTTTCACACAAAGAAAAAAGGAGAACAAAGAAGAGGATGAGGATAGCGGAGCTCTGGCCAGTAGATTAGATCTATATAAATGTCTACTATGTATTCTTTTTGACTGTATTTTAGGAAAGCTGAGAGTCATGAGTGAATGCTTGGACTGGAAAGAGCTGTGTAACTGGGAGATTTAAGAGTTATTGATGGATGTCTGGAAGGAAGGAAATTGAAAGGAGGAGTTGTCTCAAAACATGATAAAAAAACTGGAAGAGAAATTCTGTAGAAGAATAAGTGTCTGTGTTGATTCTTCCCTTTCATTCTGCGTCACTCTCTACTGATTTTGATTTCTTAGAGCAATTCTAATTCTAATGCCACTGGGATTATTAGCAGCAGCAATTTAAAACCACTAAACTGTCAACACCTATCTTTCCTTAGTGGGATATAATCTTATTCAAGCAGCTTGTTTGTTTTGTGAAAATTTTATTAGTTCTACATTTTTTCAAAAATTGCACAGTAATTCTATTACGGTGAAATATTCATTTAATCAGTTTAAACTCTCTAGCAATTTGACTCCTCTAGTACAAGCTTTATGTCACTAAAATCCAACAATTCAATATGGGTTTTTTGAAAACATCATTAAATATTTACTTACTTAGTGAAAAGCTCTGGAGGGTCATCAATAAAACAACTGCCTGCTGGGATTTGAAGATTACATGAAATTAAAAGATTTCCTGTTTTATTGAACTCTTTCTTTCCTGCTTCTACTCTTCCCTGGGAAGGATGGTACAATCCTGGGATGTCCCAAAAGTGCTGCCATCAATGTCTAATAGGGCACAATGTGATTGGCCAGGAAGCCATCCTATTGATTCACAAGAGCAGTCTCTTGTTGCAGCTTTCATTGTTCGTTCTTTAGGCATTCTTTAGATTGTTTACTTCTTTTGCCTCTAAATTGAA
Source organism: Anolis carolinensis (assembly GCF_035594765.1). NCBI lineage: Eukaryota > Metazoa > Chordata > Lepidosauria > Squamata > Anolidae > Anolis > Anolis carolinensis. The sequence goes on along the minus strand of NC_085841.1, from coordinate 91,357,644 downwards.
ATAACTAATAGACCCCTTCAGGCAACTGAAATGAATGCAACAGGAACAGGAACTGTGACTACATGCTCTGATCCCAATTTATGTGTATGCAGAATTGTGAGGACATGGCTATTTCATGTCTTGGTTATGGCCTTTGAGATTTGGAATCATATTAAACTAACACTGTTTCCATGTGTCCTTACCTACCCACCTAGACCAAAAAAGCCAAATGCACCCACTCTACCAAAAAGGTAGCCCAGAACCCATTATCCACTCTACCAAAAAGATAGAGTAGATAATGGGTTCTGGGCTCCGCTGAGGCTTGTCTGGTGGCTAACCTGATTTTCAGGAAGTTTTTAATCCAATATCCCTTGATTTTATGCTGTTTGGGATTTATCATATTTCTGCCATATTGCTGTTTTATACTGTCGGATTTTGGTTTATTTTCATTTATTTCATTGTAGTCTTAATTAAAACTAGTCTTAAAACTAGTTGAAGAGTCAGATATGCATGTAACAGAAATAATAATAATAATAATAATAATAATAATAATAATCAGTACAGGTGGTCCCAGTGGTAATTGGCACACTGGGTGCCGTGCCAAAAGATCTCAGCCGGCATTTGAAAACAATAAACATTGACAAAATTATGATCTCTCAACTGCAAAAGGCCACCTTACTGGGATCTGCCCACATCATCCAAAAATACATCACACAGTCCTAAACGCTTGGAAAGTGTTCAATTTGTGGTTTTGTGATACGAAATCCAGCATATATATCTTGTTTGCTATTTCACACTCTGTCTTTGTGTCACTAATAATAAATTTTCTTTGTACCCCACCACCATTTCCCTGAAGGGACTCAGAGTGGCTAACAAAATACAGTGAAGTACTGCATATAGACAATATATACATCTAAAACAATAAAGCCATAAAATTACAATCACGCACATACATAATTACAATGTAAAACATTAAAATTCATAAAATGAAGTCATAGCTATGGATAAAAACAAATTGTTTCCAATTGATACTAATCAGCCCAAGCCAACATGATATGATGATTTGGGTATGGGGATAGAATTTTTGATATCAGGGTTCAGATTCCTACTTGGCCATGGAAACACCCTGAGTTAAGTTCACAAGCCACACTCTCTCAGCCTCCGAGAAAATCAAAGGCAAACCACTACTTTGAACAAATCTTGTCAAGAAAACCCCATGATAGAGCTGTCATTGATCAGAAAGGACTTGAAGGCATACAACATCATCATCATCAACAACAACAACAACAACAACAGCTTAATAAAATATGACATTGGCCATGAAAGCAGGATTCTGTCAATCTGCATAAGCTCATGCATGAACATTTTGTATACATGCAAGCTCTCTTCTCACCTTATGGCTGAGATTCTGTACTGGAGGATAGCTCTTCATGCACAGCTAAGCATCTCCCACCAATGGGCAGCTGTTATTCTCTTGCCAGCATAGAGGAGGAAGGGGAGAGGCCATTCAGACTATGAAATAGCAACTGGACTCAGCTCAAAAGAATGGAGAAACAAGGGGTCTACTCATGGGCACATTGCAGCTTCCTTTTCCTTTACCCAGAAGCCTAGAGTGTACATGTCTTCAAGATCTTAAATTGCCTTTTTCTTTCTTTCCTTTTCCTTCCCTCCCCTCCCCAACAGTAAGAAGCAACAACAACATCTTCACCTCACCAGGTAGAATTGACACCTGCCTGGTGAGGAGGTTTTGGGATGGGGGGCAAGGACAATAGAGTAGCCTTCAATACAAAAAAGGGGAAACGCATGCACACAAGCTGCAGTTACACACATGCATGTCACCAACAGGATGCTGACTGTAAAGTAAAAAATGGACCTTGCCACTATGAATCTCCTCCCTTTTCCTATGCATGTGTTTTTTTCATTCAGTATACATTTTAGCATGGGATTATCTATGTTTAAATAAGGATATACATGCTTTAACTCAACTTTCCTTTGGGTTTTTGACCCCCTTCTACAGATAGTATACCAGACTTTTGCACAATTGTGGTGCCAATGCCTTACTTAGCCAGCCAGCGCAAAATTGTTGAAAATAAATTATTGGACACATAGCTTTCTTCCCACCCCACCCCCCTCTCTCTGTCTAACACTGAAAAAGAAATACCAGAATAGACAGTAAGATTTTATTGTCAGGAGCAGTTTGTTATTTGAATCCATGTTTCTGTTTTGTATTCATCTCCTCCCATCCTCAGGGATTCTTTTATATGACTAGAATAATTCAAGATCATGCAATATTTGCAGCCTAACAATTGGAATCCTTTGAGAAGAATATAGCTTATATTATTTCAGCCGTTTAAAGGTTTCCTTGAGGCAGTAAAAAGCATACCAAAACCAAGGCAAACAGATGCATGTATATATTTGAAGCTGTAATACAAATTCCAAAACCTCTCACATGTGAATATTTTTCCCAGCAGTTCAGCAGAGTTTTGATAGGAAGCTGTTATAGAAAGAAAATAAGATTGACAAAGCAATCCTATAGCCACATTGTGGTGGGATTGAATATATTCTTCTGCTACCCTAGGATAAATGAGTCTGCTTAACTCAGGAAGGAGAAGGGGGAATATATAACCAGGACACATTTTAAAGTGCATGTCAGAAAGAGAGTAAAGGAAAAGAGAGATGTTTTCAGCATTCACACCAAAAGGATTGAGGTCATGGCAGCACTCATATTCCACCAATACATGGAGGGAAACAATGGAGCTAAAACAATCAGGATATCCTCCCAGATCACACAACTTCTATTACCATGCATGCAAAAATGCTGCCAGAACATCTCAAGAGCCCTATGGGTTTAGTTTATAAAAACTCTGATCAACTGCAAGTTTTCATTCTTCCCTATGAAGCAAGGATTCAAATCCCCTTTCATTCTTCCCTCCTAAAGAGGAAAAGAATAAATGTTGACCAAGAATGACACAGATGTGAGAATGTTGTGCAATATCACATTTTTACAATAATGTTTCAGCAAATTCTTCTGCTCAAAATACATGGCATATTTAGTAAAATTGATGGTTTTGTGCAAAACTCGCTGTTTTTGTGAAGAAAAGATCATGCATGTTTCTGAATGTTTTTGAGACAGCCCTGTTGGCTTTTTCATAAAATCACATAATTTTCATTTAACAAACACTCATTCCAGAAAAACACTTTATTTGAAACTAGTACATAAAAATTAGTTTTGAATAAAAACAATGGATTTTACATTGCTTCTGGAAGCAGCATTTTTGGTTCAAAAATGTGGTTGTTTCCGCAAACAAAAATCCACCACATTTTTGTCCAAATGCCGGGGGGGGGGGGGGGAGTGCAAAATAATGTTTTGTCCAAAAACTCCCACCAATTTAAACAAAAACTTGTGTTTTGGGAAACTTTCTGCACAAAATGTCATTTTCACCCAAACCCCCTTTTGACATTCCAGAAATGTGCATAAGATGTTGATACCAAATTGGTGAGTTTTGCACCAAAGAGTCATTTGTATTGCAGGAAGCTGTTTGGGGATGGTGGCAGGAAGCCACCACCCCGAAAGGTACTCAAGGTGGCTCAGAAAAGCACTCAATAGTGCAAACACACAAAATACAAGAAGTGCATAACAATAACACAATAGCAATAACAGATAATATATACCATCATAAAAGCCCATCAATTGAAAATTCAATAAAATGCAACCATGGCTGTAGATATAAAATAAATTGTAATATTCTTTGTCTCCCACAGCTGGCAGAAAACTGCAGAAATTATTTCTTTTGCATACAAAGGCAAAAAAAATACTGCCTTCTCTACTTTTCACATGTTTGTTTTTTTAGTCCAATATTTAAAAGGAGAGAGGACAAAACATCCCAGTGGACTCCAAGATAGTAATGAAAAGTAAAATGGATCCCACAATTTTTATTCCAGGCTCAAGAAAAAATGGTTAGAGTTATGAAAAGTTTTGAGACCAGCAATATGTATTCATGAATGTATATGAAGATAAATTAGTGCAAGGCTTTGTTTGATATTATACCACTTGGTTGGGCTGCATAACCTTTGCCTTTTTTGACCAGTCTGGCTTTGAATGCTGCACTGAAAGCATTTCAGTTTTTAGAACAATGTAAGAATTACGTATATAATTATCCTCATCATAAACTCATCATTGGATGACTCTTTGTGATTCATTAATGAAGGGATTTGTAACACCAAATCCCTCTCAGGGATATATTGAAGTGCTAACACTGACATTCTTAGATACTGGAAGATACTAAAAATGCTAGAGAATGAAGGATGATAAATTCAAAAATTAGAACCAGGAAATGATAAAAAGATACAAAATGATTTAAGGAACATTTTGAAGACTGGAATGATATACTTTATGCATTCAGTGGCCGCAATCTAGGCTTCCAAAGTGCTGAAATTGATCTTTCTCTAACCGTAATGCTACTGAGGAGCCTTGGGAATTATTCTTCAGAAAATGTGGAGCAGTTACGATGTATACCAAACTAAGGAGAGATCAGAAGGCTCTCAATCAAAATCGAAAAAGACAGAATTCAGCTGTTGATGCAGCTGCTCAAATTTTCACCAATAAACTGAATAATGCATGTTGGGGGGAATCAAGATTTGGGGCCTTTGCTACTATAGATAAACTTGCAGTGCACTGGAAAATTTAATGTTCAAGTTCCCAAGACAGAATAACTGTATCCCTGTCAGCCATGGCCACTAAATCTCCAACAGGTTTGTGTGCTGATTATTGACAGCAAAATTGTCAGGCCTTTGATACACAATACAGTTGTGTAATATATATCACTCATGACTTTGCTAGAGTCATGAGAAGAGAGAAAATGGTTCAAGAAATGAGTATAATGAATGTTTTGTGTCCAAATATTCTATTTCTTTGATTGAAATACAATTGAATACTGTTTTAGTCAGGCATTTTCATGGTCACCTGCCAGCCGCATGTGATTTCTCCACCCCTGCTGTATGTTTAGAGGCTTCCTTGTGCAATCTGAAAGGACTGCAACAGCTTAAAGGGCTGCATTTTCAACCTAAAACAAAATGAACAGGAAGCAAGTATTGTTTTAGAGACAAATCTTGCTCCTAGAGACGTCCTCATGTGCATTTCATTTTAAGCTGGAAGTGTGTATTTTTCCTACTGAAGGTGATATGTATTGTGTGTGGACGTAACACCAAATGGGTTGGTGGGGTGAGTGGTCCCAAATCCCATGTGGGGGAAAAATACAGAAAACCCTGATGGAAGAGTTATAATTTGATGTAAGAAGGAAAACAAGAAGTGATCCATCCCAGCCTCCTAAGAAATAAGTTAAATGAGTTACAAAGTCTAGAAGCAGCCACCAAGAAGTCTCTCTCCTGTATTCCCACCAAACCTGCTTGGGGAAATAGTTTCCAATACCTAATCTTTCCCCTTATTATTTCTAGGTCCCTTGTGTTGTCAGTCCATGCCTAAAGCAAGCTAACCCTTTTGGCCTGCCCTTTTGCAGTGAAAGGCAGTTCCATTCTTGGTGTGATAGTCTCTCCTACTGCAGCTGTTCCAGGCTGTATGGGAGCTATCAAAATGCTAGGCTCAGGCTGTACCTTTCCTTAGCCTTGAAAACATATGCAGCCAATCCACACATACATTGCTACTATGTCTTGTAGTCCAATCTGTTCAGTAGCACGCATCCCAGCAGAATCCCCCCCTTCTTCATACATACTCTCTCTCTCTCTCTCTCTCTCTCTCTCTCTCTCTATATATATATATATATATATATATATATATATATATCAAAGCGCTTATATCAAATCTACTGGCATCAATACTTATGCACCACAAGAAGCTTCCAACTAGATACAACTGATGTTCTCTGCCAACCAGGCTCCCTTACATTCTCACCATGAGGCTGAAACCAAATCCTGTAGAAAGGAATATGTGTCTAACAATCCAAGGGGAGGGGGTACCATGGAAACCTTTACTGACCACTACCTTGAATAAGCTAGCTATCCAAAGGGCAGTATCTATCAGTTATTACCTGATTAACTCAGCAGAGCTATTCTGTCTTGGTTAGTAACTCAACAGACAGCAGGGCATCAAATCCATGGTTGGAACTCCATGGTAGGAGCAACTTTGTCTCTGTTATGTGGCTTACAAAAGTACAGGGCCTGCATGAAGCAAATAAGCAATTCAGTGATGAAGAACTGGAAACATCACCATCAGTTCTGTTGGTCACTGAGTAGGGTCTATTGCTTGGTTCATGGAAATATTGTTTTGGCCCTGTTCTTAAGAACTGTTGTCTATATCCAATATTCCTAGTATTGATAAGAGTACTAGGCAGAGCAGTATTGGCAGCGTGCTGATTTTCCTGTTCATTGTGAGACCAGATTTTTTTATGCAAAGTACCTTTTACCCATTATTTCCAATTAAAAGATTCCCCCTCCCCTGTGAGCTTTAAATGTGTCTTATATGAGTTGAAGTTCTGTTCCTTTCATGCTAACATCAGAGGCGTGGTCTTTCTTTGTAAGATGTATAGGCTGCTAGTGGTGTACTGGGATTGGAAGTTGATGGACACTGACTGTTCACATGTTCTGTCATGACCGCATTAATGGGGCTGGCAAGAAGGACCACTATTTTTATTTTCTTTCTACCCTAGTGAAGGCAATGGTACAAAATCACAGGTACCATTGTATAGTTCTGGTGTGCTGTCACTGGGTTCACTGCCACAGATTGAAAGGGCATAGGATAAAGCATACCTAATTGTCCATTTTTGTCATGTTGCTGGCATTTTGTTATGCAGGTCAATCTTGAGCTCTGCCATAGCAGAACTTCTCTCAAAGGCAAGAGCTTCTCACACAACATTTGTTACTCTAGAATTGGGGCCATGAATGAAATTTCAACCTGACCCAGGGCCCTACCAAACAGGCCCTATATCCCAGGATCTAGCAGGTTTTCTGCTTTAAACTGCACTCCAAGATAATCTGGGATAAACAGAAAACATGGGATCAGATCCTGGGATATAGGGCTTGTCTGGAAGGGCCGTCAGCGACACTTCCAGGACATATTTCTCTATACTGAACCATAAGACCCTGTTACAAAATAAACTTCGTGACTTTCGTTTTGAATGAGAAGTATATATATATTTGGTAATCAGGTGCTCCTAATTAAGTGTCTTTGAAAAACAGTCTTTCTGTCAGTTGCAGAAGTACTTTATCCAAGTATTAGACCTTGTATTCCTGTAATTGAGATAGGTAAAAATATGTTTTATGAAACATCCAGTGTTCAGGCTGATTTTTTCTCATTCATGCAGTATATGGCAGTACTTTCATTGGTGGGAAGGGTTTTTCACCTCAGATTGGAAAAGACAAAGAATTCCCTACTGTGCATTTAATAGACAGGCCTCCCCTTTCCTGTCTTGGTCTGCAATACAGATGAAGATGATGGGCTGCCAGGCCCAGCATATGAGTAAGTAGAAAGCAGGGAACCACACCAGCTGCAGCCTGACACTGAGGAAGCTCCCCCTGCAGTGCAGGACCTAGTGCCTCAGGCAAGTGGGAGTCCTGAGTTAACTCAGGATCAGGGGAGCAATCAGGCAGAGTTAAGTATCCCAGAAAGACTGCAACTGAGGAGTCATGGTATTCAGCTGCGTAGATCTGTACAGCTGGCACAGAAAAGAGGCAACAGGTGAGAGCACTTGTGTTATGGAGCACAAAGAGTGGCAGTTTGGATTTGGTCTTTGTTGGGAGCAACGTTTGTAACCTGCTACAGCTTAGAGCTCTGTTGGATGATTTTGTGTGCTTTATCGTGTGTTAGACCTTGACTTTGGACTTTGGATTACGTATAGTTTGGATGTGTTGGTGAGAACCTTTGGACTGGACTGGATTATCCCTTCATAGTTTGTTGTTTGAATCTTCTTTGACTTGGATCCCAGACTGACTGACAATGAGATAGTGAGTGGCTGTTTATACTGAGAGACACTGTGCAGGGTTGAGACATTGCCCCATCTTCAACAAGGAAGATAATGACCAGGTTATCTTAAAAAGTAGGAGCCCCCCATTGGTGCAATCGATTTAAACCTTGTGCTGGCAGGACTGCTGACAGACAGGTTAGTGGTTCAAATCCGGCAAGAGCATGGATAAGCTCCCTCTGTCAGTTACAGCTCCATGTGGGGACATGAAAGAAACCTCCCACAAGGATGGTAAAACATCAAACATCTGGCGTCCCCTGGGCAATGTCCCTGCAGACAGGCAATTCTCTCACACCAGAAACAACTTGCAGTTTCTTGAGTTGCTCCTTACACAAAAGTTTTTTACCAAGTTATCTCAACTGCTGGGAGGCTAGCAGTTACTATGTCTTTAAAAATATACTATGGACTGGTACCCAATTTGTAGCCATTACCTACCATTGTGTTTTTAAATATTTTGTTTCCTGGAAACCCTTCACATCCTGATAATTTATGCTTACAGGCCAGTAGTGGCTCACAGACCACCTCAGCACTGTATTAAAGGATAATGCATACAAAGCAGTTTGGCACTGTATTAGAGAATAATGCACACAAAGCAGTTTGGACACTGGAAAATGTCTTACAAATGTTAGGTGTTATTATTTAATGTCATTCAGCCAGCCAAGATGTAGCTTTCTCAGCTTGTCTGAGTAGAATTTAGGTATATCCATAATTGTTATGAACTTAAAAAAACTGACACATTTAGAATACAGCAGAGTTAAGGATTTATTTTTTGTCCCAGTCTCTCGTGGAAGTCACTGGATAACCCCACAACATTTCCCTCAATATCAAGGAAAAGACAACCAGCCTTTTTTCTGCTATTGAGAAAAAAGGTGTTTTCCTTGGACCTAGTCTCACATACTCCCTTTTTCACTCCCAGTCACAATGTACAATGAAATTGTTATTAAAGACACTGTGTTTTGCCCTGCTTTAATACTGAAGGTAGATGTAATGTTGCACAAGAGATGTGTGCAATATTATCCTGACTTCTTAAAACATGAAATGTAGTCTGTAAAGGCTCCCATTTTGTATAGATGAATGGAGATGTTCCTGTGGCTTAACCTTTACAGCCATTTTTCCTCTCAAAAATAGCTCTGCCTAGCGACTTTACTGCTGAATGGTTCAGTTGTGTGTAGTGGCACTTTAAGATGTGTCTGTGATTTCCAGTGGAAAATATTATATGTAATTAAAAGCTGATTGTAGATAATGCCCACATGTACCATGTACAATAATGATTTGTTCTACATAACAAAAAGAGGTTTTAAAAATAACATCCTGAAGGCATTGTATAGCACTCAGAAGAAAGAGCAGACTATCGAAGGAATTGAAATGGTAGGCTTTCCTCAGTCCTGGATGACTGCAGAGCTTGGGAGAGTACTCTTGTGGATTTCAGATTTCAGAATCCCCCAGCTAGCATGCTGGCTGAAGCTTCTGGAAGATGTAGTTTTAAAAAACCCCACAAATGTAGTTTTGCCACTTTCTGAATGAAAGCACTCTCACATCTATTTGTCGTTTGAATTTAAAGGTTTGTTCCAAGATCGGTGCAACCACAAATGGACCAGGCTAAACAGTAACCCTGGTGGTCTTAGCACCCTGTAATTCAGGGAAATCTAAAGCTCAGCTGAGGTGCAGCTGGTTTAAATAATAATCCTCCAGGAAATAATGCCCGGCTGCTCACTGGAGGGAAGGATATTAGAGGCAAAGCTGAAGTATTTTGGCCACATCATGAGGAGACAGGAAAGCTTGGAAAAGATCACGATGCTGGGGAAAATGGAAGGAAAAAGGAAGAGAGGCCGACCAAGGGCAAGATGGATGGATGGTATCCTTGAAGTGACTGGATTGACCTTGAAGGAACTGGGGGCGGTGATGGCTGACAGGGAGCTCTGGCATGGACTGGTCCATGCGGTCACGAAGAGTCGGAGACGACTAAACGACTGAGCAGCAGCAAACAGTAACCCTGGTGGTCTTAGCACCCTGTAATTCAGGGAAATCTAAAGCTCAGCTGAGGTGCAGCTGGTTTAAATAATAGCAAGCAATTAGGCTGCAGACAAAATCAGCGGTGGCATTTTATAATTACAATTAATTTAAAGGTTAATTTCCTTTGGTGCTAAAATCTTATTTAAAACATTTACCAGGAAAGGAAATTAGGATGTTACTATCAAGATGTGTGGAGTGCTTCTGGGAATCCATGCCTATTATCAGTAGAAAATTAGGTTAGGTGCAAATTGGGAATTTCAATTCATTTTAGTGTATAATAGATGGTGATCAGGGCCATGAGTTTGGAGGATTTTGGTTAGGGGAGTCTGCATTTGCATTTCTTTTGTTTGAGGGATTAATTGCAAATGTTTCTAACAAAAGGGCTGGGTTTATATGTGAACAAGCACAACATGAAAAGAAAATTGGTTATGGATTGCTGCCTTCCTAACTAATGAAGTTGATGTTAAGAAAATCCCTTAGAGACATAGTTATGCTATGCAAAAAAAAATAAAAAGAGAATCACACACTTAAAATGGTGCTGTCATTTGCTTCCTATATGTTAATTTACCTTCTCTCTTACTACCTTGGCCCATCCCACTCTGAGCAGTCATCACAATCTGCTGAGGGAACTGTCAAGCTTGAGTTTAAAGTATATCTATAAGTTCTTTGAAAGAAGCAATATTGCCATTTCGGTGTCTCATCGTTGTCATAAGATACTGTTCAATCAGAGGACAAAATACTTCAAAAATATCAGATTCCACCTAATCTTCGAATCTAAGCAGATTCAGCCCTTGTTAGTACTTCTATGGTAAACCACCCACAAATCCCAGGTGCTGTGCTAATTTTCAGAGGAAGGAACTGGCAAAACTGCCTCTGAATATCCCTTGCTTAAGAAACCCCTATGAATGGTGTTGCCATTGGTCAACAGGCAATTTGAAGTCACATACACACACTGTTTCATAAAAATTATGCCTAATTATTGTCGGAAGCTAAGGGGATTGTAACCACCATTAATTGTAGCGTGCCGTTGTGTTTTATTCTTCATCTATACATACCTAAAGCAATTGTTACTTATTTTCTAAAAAAAAACACATTCATTTCCCAACCTTTTTTGACCAGGAACACTTGACTGGGGACCACTTTGACCAGGGACCACTCTCCAACACTAGTACCAAAAGGGTTACAAATAAGTTTTTGGTCAACTTTAGATTCCGTTTGGTTATTTGGGGTGCTGATTCAGAAAATTGAATTGGATAGACTACATCAGCTCTAGTTTCTGATACTGAATATATGCCATGCAGTAGTCGCCATCTGCTCGCCCACAGAAAACCATATTTAATCATCTAGAGCTGATGTGATCTATCCAATGCAATGGTCAGCTCTTTTGAAAGGAATGGAAATAAAATTAATAAAATGAAATAAGTAAAGAGGAAGGAGGTTCGCGAGCCAGATTTTCGTCCTCGAGACCCACTCCAGGTTGAAAACCACTGGTTTAAATAGAAGAACCCACTATAAAGATAGAATGCAGCAATGAGCAGCTAAAAAATCACAATTATTTATAAGCTCTCTTTTAAAAATCAAAGTCACATTCAAGTTTTGGTTCAGAATATTATTATAGAATATCTGTCTTACGTTTGTATCTGTGGTAACTGGGATACCCCCTCTCCTAACAAATCAATTGCTTCATTAATTTCTGGTTTTATTCATCATGCAATTTCTTGAACTGGCACAGACATCTTTTTAACAGATAAATGCAAGCTATAGTTTCAAGTCTGGAAATTAGTAAGGGCTTCAGATTTGGGAGAACATTATTAGCAATGATTAGCATAGGATAGATATTATACTAGGCTGAATGAGACAGGAAAAATGAACATGCCAGGCAAACAAGAAAGGGCTGGGGGCAGAGACTGCATTGCCATGATCCACTCCAAATTTCCAAGTTATGGCTAGGGTTTGATTTGTATTACATTTCAGAATCCCTAAGTGGCATAACTAAGTGCAAGTCTGGTGAGGACATAAGCCTACATCCCAACAGCCATGAAAGTTATGCATCTACCCACTGCATGCTGCCTTCTTTCTCACAACTTTCATCCACTTCGGAAATAGTGTTGGACAACTTAACAGGCTAACACTGTTTAACAGCAATTAAAGTAGCATCCAGTTCTTTATGAATGAATTCTGTAAAAAGAAATACCATTACTTAGCCAAGAAAATCACATCTCTATTCTCTCAAACTCTTACCTGAGTTTTGGCGTGCTAAAATTTACAGCTGAATACCCGGTGATGGGAGGAAGAATGGCCTACTGGCTCCCCGGAGCAAACCAGAGTATGTATATTCCTTTAACATTTTGAATGTTTTGCTTAGCATCTCCTTTGGTTGGTTGGTGGGAACCCTTGCTGAGCCTTTCCTGTAGTATCTCTTAACCTGCAGACTCCACTTACCCATGAGATTTCCCTTAGTCTGATCCTTGCTGGTGCTTCACATGCACTGTAACACATCCTTGTCCAGAATACTTTTGAAGGGGCTTGATGTTTTTCTGCTTTTTAATGTGTGCCCTACAGTCATGTTTCTATTATACTTGATGCTATTTTATTGATTTTTATATGAGCTGCTGAGTGAACTGGATAAAACATTCACATAAACGTATCAGTATTACAGAGAGGTATTAGACAACTGCTCTATAGCCCACCTGTTCCCCAAATGCACTACACAATCTACAAGAAAAGAACTATCTGAAACGTGTAACTATCTGAAACACAGAACAGCCTTGTCTGAAACCTATTATATATTAAGATACAGATGTATGAGCTCATATGACCACATTAGAGATGATCATCACATTACATAAAAGCCAAGATATGTATAGGAAGAAAGAACAAGAAAGAACTTAACAATAAGTTCTCATTGTTAAGATTCCCAGGTTGAATTCTGCTCCATCTCTATCGCCTTCATGGGGCTTTCTCCTGTATCCCCACCCCCAAGGATGTGGCTATGTGGTATCTATAACCAGACACACTACAACAAAAACATCCTCCAAGATCTCCCAAGGTCTTCCAAAAGTCCTGGTGGGTGTTGTCATCATTGTGTACCCAATGATTGGGACATGACCAGAAGATTCTCGACCTCCCTGTGCCCTCCTCAAACACTAGATGGCTGTGTTGGGAGGTTCAAGAGGAAAGTGAGTCTCAACAGAGTGGGAATCTTTACCTGAATCAGGCATTAAATTACTCCAACAACAACAATCATACACCACAGTTATACCAATACATATGATTAACATACCACCACCATTTCACAGATGAAAACTGACATGTGACCAAGCAGTATCAGAATGTGGTCAGTATGGCAAAGAGTATCAGTAAGGAAGAAAACTCAGGCTAGTAGAGACTGAGGCAATTTGCTTTAGCCTGGCCTTTTTGAAAAAGGCACAGCTTCATCTCCTCTCTCTCTTCTGCTGAATTAATTGAGCAAAGGATAATTTGCACTTTGAACTCAGGGCGGTTCCAGACAGCACTTTAACCTGAGTGCAGTCACGTTTCTTAAGTGCCATTGCACCTGGGTTGAAGCCCAGGCACCACCACCCAACATCCGCCCTTTCCTGGGAGTGTGTCCAGATGCCCTGCCAGACTTTCCAGCAGGGTACCTGGACACAATACAAAACTCCCCAGAAATTTACCCAGCCGCCTCTCTCGACCTAAGTGTAAAAAGTGGAAAGTATTGGGAAATAGGGAAATAGTAGTGACTTTTTCTATGAAAGTAATCAATTTGCATGGCAAAGCATAACAGCCAATCCCACAGCCATGTGCACACTGTTTTGATTATTTGCTAGTAGTAGGTATACATTTGCTAAAAATCCAAATAGAGATAACATTAGGAAAGCTAATAGATTGAGAATAGGGTTCTGAAACACAAAGCAAGAAGAAAAGAGAGAATTGAACATCCTGTGAACAATGATACATTAAGGGCAGGTAAGCATAGTCCCCTGCCCCCGGCTATCATCAACTAGCTCACATTGTCAAGGAAGAATACAAAAAAAACCCTCTATCTGCAGCCAAATCAAGTGAAGCCTTAATGGATGACAGATGAAACTCTTAGAGCAGTTAAGGATAGATGAGAAGCAAAAGTAAAAGGTGTCAGAATTGAGAGTCAGAATCCTAAATGCAACAGTTCAACAACTTGTGTGCAGAGATATGGAGAACATCTATAATACCATATTTAATATACAATTGAATCTAATGTGCATCTCAATTTTTAAAACTTGAAATCAAAATGTATTTGCTGGCAAATACAGTGGCAAAAAGTGCACCCTTTACAATTGTATTCATTTATTTATTTACTTTATTTATACCCTGCCTTCCTCCATGAGTGGAATGAATGAGGGTGGCTAACAGTCATACACCTTGATCAATTTAAAACAAATACAAACATTTAAAAACAATTAAACAGTATTGTGTGTGTTAGGTTAAAATGAAGTTTAAAATACAGTTTAAATGCATTTAAAAAACCCCAATCCCTCCCTAAATCCCACCCACAACTTCCCCTTATCCAAATGCCTGCCTGCAGAAAAGTCGATTCACCAGTTTTGCCCCCAAATTTGAGGATGTGTTCTCTATTAGACATTATTAGACCCATGTCCAATACTTTCATTGAATGGATCATGGGTTCTGAGTCATTCAACTTTGAATGCCATTCCAGTAATTGCTGTGGATTGTGTGGCTTTGTCATAAGGAAAAGTAGTGTAGTGGAAGAGTGTCTACCTGTCATTCTGCAGATGAGGAGATCAAATCTCGCTGGCAGAAGCAGAACTTTTTGTTTTGTTTTTTTAAAATTCTTTTTGTTACATAAGTAAATTCCTTTTCTTGGTTGCTTACATGCTCATCTGTGTCACTCATCCTTGTGATGTTTTACTAAAAAAAGCAGGCTCAGCAGAACTTGTTCACCTCATCTATAGAATGACAGACAGAGGCTCTACCACTACGTACACTACTTCACTTTATGACAGGCCTGGACAACTTACGGCCCTTCAGATGTTTGGACCTCCAACTCCCAGAAGCCCTAGCCAGCTGGTCCAATGATCAGGAATTCTGGAGCTGAAGTCCAAAACAAGGTCTCCTAATCCAGAGGAATTAGTGGAATTGTGTTCAAAGTTAAGCTTTATATAATAATTGTGAGCAATTCGAGAAAATACCAAACACGGGTGTCTTATGGAGAACCGATTCCCAAATTCTGAGCATCACTGTGTAGCCTCTCCTTTTCTGTAGAGTAATATTTGTAACCTGAATGAAAGACACTGACATGACAAAGGTACTTTAGAAAGGGCAGTACTAGCAAGAACGCAATATGGCGTGAGCAAAAGTGTTTTTCAAGTTTGCAATAGAATCTAATGTACTATCAAATCTAATGTGCACCCCAATATCTGTTATGTAATTTGGTAAAAAAAAAAGGTGTGCAAATATAAAGCAATACAGAAAAAAGTTGATAACGAAAAGGAAAAATAAGAGACCTCTTTCGCAAAATCAGAGAAATCAATAGGAAATTTTAACCAAACGTGGGGATGCTCTACCACCAGCACATTACATGATGAAGTAGAAATAAACAGATAATGGAAACAATTCACAAAAGAACTGTGAAGCATCTGAAGTCTAAAGATAAATAATTGAATATTAATGTTAGGATTGTCCATGATGCCATCATATTCCAGGTTTCTGTGCACAGTTGTGAAAGCTGAACAATGAAAAACGCTGATAGGAGGAAAATGAAACCATTGGAAATGTGTTGCTTAATGTGTAGGAGAGTTCTACATATACAATGAACTGCTTAAAAAGACAAATACATTGGTCCTGGAGGAAATCAAGCTTGAAATCTCCCTAGAAACCAAGATAACTAAACTGAGACTGTTTGGTCATATAATTATAGTAATATTGTTACAATAAAAGTCAATATGCATTCTAGAGACATGGGATAAACTTAAGGAAGTCATGGCCTTAGATTTGCAAGACCTGTTGATGACACAGACTTGGCGGCCTCTCATTCATTGGGTCATCATGAGTCGAAGTCCACTTGATGGTAGTTGACAAGAAGAGGATGAGGTGATGTGTTATTGGGTGATGAAGAATGCCAAAAAAGATTTGAAGTGGGCCTCTTTAGAATTCTATCTTGGACCAAGATTTATTTTTTCAGCTATAACCCAGATAAAAATATAGTGGAAATAATCAAATGAGCTGGAGATGAGAGCAAACAAGAACTATATTTTTTAAGATGGATTTGGACCAATGATACTACTGTTCTCTATTTTGACCACAATTTGACTAGAATACTGTGTCTCACACTATCATTTTTTGTACTATTCCAGCATTTCCCTGTCTCACACTATGTACTCTTCAGTAGATTCAAGCATTTGTTTGGATCTTTCTGATCTAAATCTTCGAATAATTAGATCTAGAATCAATAAGCCACATGAAAACTGAATGCCTGCGATGCTGTAGCTCTAGATCTGTTGTATTCACAGGCAACTGAAGTGCGCTTTGAGCACTGCAAGTCTGATTTTCTAAAATACTCTTTTATTTGTGCAGTTTCCTACAAGTAGGTTCAAATATAGTTTCTTGAATGACTTCAACCACAGCAAACAACCTGTATTTGTCCATCACTTGAGTAATAATACTGATATGGAAATAAAATCTACTTACCACAATGTGTGGTCTGTGGCTGCACAAGTCATAAGTGTATGATGTCAGTGGTTATTAAAAATACAAGATATAAGCCATCATCAGTTGTCTTGTACCTTGTCAGGGAAGGGGTCCACTTTAACTTTAATGTAAACTATAGCTATTCATAGTGCCAAACTGTATTCTCAAAATAGGTTTAGTAGCTTGGGTAACAGCTTTAAAATTCAAAACAAAGCAGATTCCCGCCCCTGCTAAGATGGGACCAAACTGCCTACAACTTCCCTTCATTTAATGTAGGATCTAGCTATCAAACAGTGCTGTCCTACTTATATCTACTATGAAATAAATCCAACTGAATTAAGTAGAATTTTTGTCAGAATTGTAGCCTGTGCATGAATGTGTGTGCACATGTGCATGTGCATGTATGTTAAACCCTTAGAAATACAAGCAAGACTAGGCCTCCATAATTTCTGATTTAATGTTTTTTCATATTGGTTTATACATCCCACTTTCTGATGTACAAGCATATTTGATTGCTTTTATCTCGATTTAATTGTTGAATTCAGCTTTTCTCCTGCAGCCAATGGTCTCTATGCAGTAGTGACACTTGAAAGGCATTAATGGTAGTGCAGTATTGTATGTGCGCATGTATTCCTTCTTGGTTTGCTTGATTTTGTCGCCCAGAAAGAGCTTTTTAAAAGCTACCAAATTTCAGGTGTTTTCAGATATAATGAGTTTGAGGAACTGACTTGTGGTTGCTAAGGGTGGTAGAGTTTCCATCATAACAGTTGGCTGGAAGGGTATCAGGGGATTTGTCATGCTTCTCAGCACACCAGCAGTTATTTCACAAATCTGAAATGTCACAGAAGACACAGAGTCAAGATTCACACTTTGGACATGGCAAAACTCCAGCATGAAGGAATCAACCTCCATTCAAAGAAAACTGAGAACTTGATCTGAGTTATAAATGCTCAGTTTGATTTAACACACGACAAGAATTCAAAATGATGGCTTTGTTAACATTTGAGGCCTTTTTTGTATAGAAATGCACATGTCTTCATTCAGAGAAGACAAAGGGGCGAAGCAGGAAATGAATGGAACACCTATCCTTCCGCACTTTGCTCTGTGCATCTAGTACCTATGCATTTTAGTATGCACATGAGCAATTCAACTGTCTTTGGTATACTCCATCCTTTCACATTAGAATCATTATGCTTTCTCACATGCTATGTCATATGTCATGACATATATGCCTTCTTTTTTACATGGCTGTGCAAAATTCAAGTCTCCTGCAAAGTCATGACTTATTATATTTTCATCTTCTGCTTCTCATTAATTCAGTCATGGGCAATTATGGGAGGCTAAAGTGCTGCATTGACAGTAATGACTAATCCTTAGTGCCTTTTACCCAAGCCCTCTGCTTGATAGTGGTCTGGTTTTACATGGCCAAATCCTCTGTATGTAACCTCCAAGATACAGCCACTGATGCTGTTGACACATAGTGAGTTTCATGGCTCCCGGGTACCCCCTATTCCAGTGCAACACTAATCTTTATACTACACTCCCTCTCATATGAAGTAGTGGGGCTGTGTAAAGCAATGGGATGATGGAAGCATTGCTAACGTAGTGCTTGCTTCCATCCACAGACTGGTGCTTTTGGCTCTGACATTCACTTGCTTCAGGTCCACCAACGCCTTGGGATGGATGAGTGCTATAATAATTTGTGTTTTCTCATCTTACTTTATTACACCATACACCTCCCCCAAAGTTGGCAGTTACGGTAGTTTGCAAGATAGACAAAAACTGGTAAAAACACAAATAGATAAAAACATATCAAAAAGTACACTTGGGTCTTGCTATGAGGATTAATGAATTATCCTATTAGTGTTGCCCACTGTGATGTCATGGACTTTTGGTGTTAAATGTTGTTTAATTTATTATATATTATGGTAACTTGTTTATTTATGCATTGTTAGAAATCACCTGAGTATCCTAAAGTCACCAGATCCCAGCTGATCTTGGCAGCTAAGCAAGGTTAGACCTGGTTAGTACTTGGAAGGGAGTCCACCAATTAATACCAGGTGCTGTGGGGTATATTTCAAAGGAGGGAACTGGCAAAATCGTTTATTAATATTCTTTGGCTAAGAAAATCCTATAAAACCCATAGGGTTACCATCAGGTTGACAGATTTATTTATTTACAACATTTCTACCCTGCCTTTCTCAACCCCGGAGGTGGCTCAAAGCAGCTAGATGACCTGAAGACCGATGCACATGCATGCCTGAGTATAAGAGAGAATAAAGCTGTTGGGGGGTGTTGAGGGAATGGAATTATGGAAGTGGGTGAAATGTCTGAGGGGATTTGAATAAAGTTAGTACATGACAATTAGAATGTCAGTTGGTATAGTTAGTTAGGGTAGTTCAAGGACAGAGGAATGAGAGGAGTGATTAGTAGTTAAGAAAGCCAGTCAGGTAAAGGAATCAATGAATATTATTTAATAATCTGATTTAGGTAGCTAGAAATGGAGAGACTATGAGGGAGTATCTTCTTAAAGGAATTAATACTATGTACCATGATTATTGATCATGAGTTATAAATGCCATTTCTTAGTTGGTTCTATCAAAAATATGGAAAAATGATTAAACTGCAAAAACCTTGTTTTTGTGGGACATCCTGCAGCACATCTTGCTATAGTTTTTCAGTGAATATCTTCTCAAATCTCAACCAATTCAGTCACAATAATGAAGTTTCTGAAGTATAACAATTACTTTCAAAGTAAGTATCACATTTTAACAGGAATAACACTTTCAAATCAGAAACAGAAAATCTTTCAAATTTTGTTACATCGTGTAATTAATGTTTTATGTTCAAGTTCTGTTTATAAGCTTACAGCCTCTGAGAATTCTACATCTCAAAAAGCTTGGATTCAGATGATGTGTCTGTGGTGTCTTACTTACCTATTTATTTACTTAGGCAATCCCTCGTAGTTCGAGGATGATGGTCCTTCAAGTATAGCATCTTGGCTGTGGATGCGTAGGTGGCTGTAGAGACCTATTCTTGACCTGCATGTTCTTCCACAGTGAAGACATCGGTTTCCAGATGGAAGGCGGTCCCGGACTGGGTTGGCTTGACGCACCTTCCTCTTGACACATTTTTCCTTTAAGCCCTCCATTCATGCCTCTTCGAATTCTGCAGCACTGCTAGTAACATCAGTGTCAGCAGTGAATAAAGAACAGCTTCCAGTGGGGATATAAGTTGCATAATATCTCAAACAGGTACCTTGAGGCATATTGGAGGTACCTATGGTGGATTGCCACAGCAGTAGAACAAGAGTAGGGGCTTACATTGGTGGCAGAGATGGGAACAAGGGAAAGACCTCACTCTTGGTTGTAACCATGAGATTTGTGGAAATTTTCACATCTGGTTGCAGTGGGGGTTTAGGGAGAGCCTATCACCTGGTAGAAAAGCTTTGAGTTAAATGGTAAACCCCACACCCACAGAGTCCACAATCAATGGGAATGTTACCCAATATCAGATGGTAGTCCATGGGAAAGAGCTTCAGTTCAGTTCTGGATCCAGCAAAGGATGCATAGATTCACTGTCCCTTTTAAAACGAGAATCAAGGAATCTTCTAGCACCATCTTGTATTAGCAGCTTTCACAGGCTGCTCACTTTATCACATTTCCAGAGTGCTGCATTGGGTTGTTGTGTGTTTTCCAGGCAGTGCTGCATTATTTTTGTCAATCAATACCCAACATTTCCTCCAAAGTTGGAGAAGGCAGATTGTAAGATAAAAAGAAATGGAAGTAAAAACATACACCGAAAGTTATGTTGAAAATGCAACTAAACTGCCTCTAGAATTGTAAACTATTGGAAACACTTCAGCTGGAAACGAATAAATGAAAAATTATTGTGATGTGTGTCTTGAACTTATTTCCAATTTGTGGTGACCCTAATGTAAACCTCTCACATGATTATAGCACACTTAATAAGACATTTTATTATAAAATATTCTGTTTCCAAAAACCTGTTGGAATAACAAGTATTTTTCACCTTACTGATTAAAGTATTGCTAGGCGAGAGCCAATTCCAGAGAATTTCAAAGCCTGAGAACAGCCAGTGAGAAGACAAATATATGTGTAAAGGTGGTAGGATCAAAAGAATCGCCTTTCTCTATGCTCTTGCAGCTTGGACAGACTCACATGAGATGATACCAGCCTTCAGTAGACTTAATAGTCATAACCAGCACTCTGAATTGTGCTCAAAAGCAGAGCATTGGCCACTGGTGTTGTAAGAATGAAATAGGGTGGGTTACTGGTCTCTACCTGAAATATTTAAGACAAATAAAGCAGTGGTACTACAGATCTACTTTAATCACCAAGGTCCCATCCTGGGATTTGTAGATTGGGGGTCCATAGAAGTATCAGAGAACTCTTAATGTCTCACCCCATTACAAACCCCAGGATCCTATAGGATATAAATCCATTTTTTTAAATGGAATCAGAGCACTAAAATTCTGTATTGTGAAATGTCTTCTCATGGCGATGATTTGGGATTCTTGGGAGTAAGAATTCCAATTCACTCCAATATTAGAAAACAAACTGAACTTGATATTCTGAATTTATTATTATTCTTTCTCAGTTTAAAGCTATACACAAATTGACCTTGCTTTTCTGAAGCCAAGAAAAAAAGTTGGGATGGATAATAATAATAATAATAATAATAATAATAATAATAATAATAATACACTCTATTTATATTCCGCCCTTCTCCCCGAAGGGCCTCAGAGAGGATTACAGTATATATAAAGCAGACAGAGGCAAACATTCAATGTCTTAGTGTGTCACATATAATGAGACACACAACACGGACACAGCAAAGGCTTCCCCTTTCATTTCCGGCTTTTTGAAAGAGGTGCTCATCTCTGGCTCTGGGGAGGTGTTCCTCTTCATTTTAAAGCCAAGGAGCCTGCATTGTTACCTCCTGGTCATGTGGCCAGCATGATTGCTTAGAGTATCTTTTGCCTTTCCTGCCGAAGCAGTACCTATTTATTACTCACATGTTTTCAAACTGCTAGGTTGGCAGAAACCCGGGCTGATGGTGAGAGCTCACTCTATAATTTGTTATTTGATAACTGTAGTCTGTGAAAGCCTTTATATTAATTTATTTGCATAGCATTGATCATCTTCAGCCTGAAGGCAAATTAAGAAAAATGCCCTCAGGTAGTCTGTTAAACTCTAAATTTCACCAGGAAATCATCTGTACAAATATTCCTGTAATGACCCTTATTGTTCTTCTTTGCCTCTCCACTTATGAAATATTTCAGTTCATTTGAAAGATATATTATTCTATAAAGCAGGTTATTCAGGTCTGCTTCATAAAATGCTAATTATAAATTAAGAATAATGAAAAATCCTCCCATCTAGTCTCCAAAATGCAGGGTATAATATTTACATCGATGTAACAAATACTTCAGCCAATTGCAAAATAAATGCTCATGTCTCCGTTCTATGGTGGTGGTGGTTGGCACAGACATAGGAATTTTCTTCACAAATTGGAATGAGTCTCATGTAGTTTAAACCCAACATAAACACCCAAAGGGATAGCTGATAGTCAATGTGCTGAGCATAGACTATCTGCAGCTCACCCATTATTTGCTTTCAGTTTGGTTATCATTTTCTACCATGTTGTTCCTAGGCGAAGTATGGGATGGGTAATTTAAAAAACTGCTGTATATACATTATTTCCTTCCCACATAGCTTTCCCCCGGTGGTGCAATGGGTTAAACCCTTGTGCCGATAAGACTGCTGACTTGAAGGTTGGGTTTCTGACTTTAAGGTTGCTGGTTCAAATCCTGGGAGAGCACAGATGAGCTCCCTCTGACAGCTCCAGCTCCATGCAGGGACATGAAAGAAGCCTCCCACAAGGAAGGTAAAAACATCAAACATTTGGGCATTCCCTGGGCAACGTCCTTGCAAACGGCCAATTCTCTCACACCAGAAGAGACTTGCAGTTTCTCAAGTTGCTTCTGACATGAAAAAATGCTTTCCCCTTTTAAAGAAAACCACATGGTGCTCTTTGCTATGCCTCCCAATCCCAACCAGTTCTTGATGTTCAGGTTAGTTTTCATTACTTTGGAGGGGAGACTGAACATTTGTAAATAACATTTCTTTTATATTTCTATAAAATTGAATCGTAATATCCAACAAAGTCTAACTTTCTAGGAAAGTTGTGTAGTTTAGATCCACCTTTGGGGCAGCACTCTACTGTGATTATACAGTACAATCTCTCTATCTGAGCCTGGTTCCCACAATTTCATTAATCCATATCTGACAAAAAATGTCCTCTCTAAGCCTTTTCTAGGTCTTCCAGCATGACAGCATTCTTGGACCAGACATCTTTCATTTCAATAGGGGTCATTACTATCCAGGGTTTTGCACATCGGCTCAAAATCTAGGAACATATCCACGTGGTTATGGGAGTTGCACTGTATAACATTTCCTTCCCACAGATTACAAAATGGCCTTTGGTTTGCTGGGAGGAAGCTATTGCAGAAGAAAAAAGAACAGTTCCACCAACCACATGTAGTGTGAATATGAATCAATTTATGACGGAAGTTGGCTTTTCCTTCTTCAAGGACTATAAATGAACAGAAGCAGCTGCACTGAGTATCAAAATGTCTTGGACATATAAAATATTTCTGTTCTGCTTTAGCCTTGACTTTGTGACCAGTAAAACATTACAGTACATTTGTGCAACTGTGTTCTTTATGTGAAGACCATTGCCATCACAAAATAGCTCATTATCTAAAACTTGGTTCATCTTGCAAGGTCAGAGCCTTTTCATTGGATCCAGGCAATTTTCATCATTGGAAGGATCACAGATGCTACGTTTATGATGTGAAATAATCATTATCTAAACTGATCGTGTGAATTTGACCTTGTCTCTATCAAGAGCCTCAACACAACATAGTGATATGTTGCCATTGCAAAGCATATATAAAGGCCACAAAGTCCCTTCAACAGATGATACAATTTCATCTTTATTTCTTTTCATTAGTGGTAAAAAATAGTTTCAAGCTAAACATATTGGTAAATACATAAAGTAAAGTCTGTGACAGTTACTTTTTGATACTTATAGGCACATTTCTTTTTAAAAAAAAAGCAAGTCCTATCACTTTTGTTCTTATTTTTGTCATTGTTGTTTACTTTTCTGATGGTGGTGGTTGTGGATGGGGGGAATGCATAATTAAGATTTCTCTTTTTGTAAAAACCATTCAGATTAATTAATATATATTACAACAGATAAATGATTTTTGGAAGCAATTGTGCATTTATTTCAGCTGGAAGGGACAGATGCTAAATGTTTGTGCCACTGTGAGAAGGCTGCAGTGGGCAAGAGCACTTGCCAACTCATCCTGCCTGACTGGTGTTTGAAAAAGACACAGTGTAGTAGCAGAGGAGGCAGGCTGGCAATTGTAGCCATCTGTTAGAGAAAAGACAAATATTCATATAGTTAGAAGCAATGTATATATTTTAGCACATGCATGCCTCAGTAATCAACATATTTACTGATAAATGAATGGTGCAGTCTTATGCACAAAGAAGTAGGCTTCATTGAAATCATCAGTGGGACTTAGTTCTGGATAAGCACGCCTATGATCCTGCTGCACGAAATTTGAGATCATTCCTTCCTAAAAGAAATGTGTCTAAGCTTTTGATGTTTCACATCAGTGGGATTATAGCTCTGCACTTTTAGAATTGTTCCTGAAGACGAAATAATATAATTAGAGGCCCAATGGTGGCAGAGGATGATAATGATAATCTTGAAAAGATTTTTTGGGGGGGAAAATGAAACAGAAATCTTGAAAGAAGATTGGATGAATCAGTATAGGATTAGAGCATCTGCAAACACTGACCAATAAGCCTTATTTATTCATTTTATGCCAATGCTATTTTGAACGAAGGAAGGAACCATTCGATAATTTTAATGTCTTTATGTACTGGCTGAATGAAATTCCCAGCAGAAAGGGCAGAAATTGGCTGAGGATTTGTGGGCAAAGGAAATAAAATCTTGCAAAACTTCCAGTGCAGTCTGAGCAGCAAAGATAATATAAACGGGGGTGTTGTGTGGCCGTGCTCTAGCAGCATACAGCCCAGAAACCGCACCACACCCCAGTGATTCCGGCTGTGAAAGCCTTCAACGATCATTATACAAACCTGTTAAGGTGGATGGGATCAAATCGTTCCATAGTTTACAAAGACCTGGGTCACCCTCATTGTGGAATGTGTCCACTGTCTTTCACTTCCAGGTCAGAAACAACCTGATGCAAAATTTCTCAGAACACTAATACTGTGAATCATCCAAAGTGGTTGATAGGAAAGAAAGCAAATACAAATGCTTATTTATGTAGTGCCAAAGAATAAATTGCCTATGGAATAAATGGCTCAAACATGTTAAAATAATCAGTAGTCTAAGTGACATTTTAAATTTATTTAGCACTAAGATGTTTGGCCTTTCTAAACTGGCTACATAGTATGCTAGAGAAAAGAAACAAGAGAGAAGTTCTCTCTAGAGCCTAGGACTAAGGAATGTTTGGCTTCTGGATATTGGTGGGCTCCAACTGCCATCTGATCCAATCAGCACGGTCAATAATCAGGGACTATGGTAACTGGCAGAGTCGGGAGCAACTTTGCTGTTATCTGCTTTCAAATCATTTCCAAAATGGCAACCTTAAGATTGCCATAAAGAAGGTAAGGACCGCCACCCTTTTTTTTTGCAAGATATGTTCAGAGCAGTTGCCTTTGCCTTTCTTTGAGGCTAGAAACTTCCATATTAGTGGTAGAAGGAATCTGTTCTGGATCTGTCCAAGGTTCTGAACCCTATGTGTAAAAGAGCACTCCAAGATGCTGGGCCTATTGATGATAGGGTTAAGCACCCTGGATAGCTCCTATGCAGCCTAGAATGGGATGTCATCACACCGACATGAAAGCCTCCGTGAAGAGCCCAGCCACCTGTGGGAATATATAGATTCCCAGTCCCTACTTGATTATAATTTCCATTCGTTATAAAAAAGTACAAGATCCTTGTAAAGCCTGTGATTCTCCTGCTCTCCAAAAAAGTATAGATCATGGTTTGTTTGGAGGGGTTTTTTTTTACTGTTGTACACAAAACTACAGTGAAGCCAGAGGTATGTGACTCAATAATCACAACCATTTTAAACTTGGAGGTATCAAATTAAAGGTGTTGTAGTATTTACAGCCTGCAACAAATATATAATTTATGCACTTCAGTGAAAGAGGCTGTTCATAGACAACAAGAGCACTATGTAATCATTTCAGTTGTGTAGATAGTTATAAATTTGCAACTGTCACACTGATGAAAACCTGCCTTCTATACAGTGATATCAGTATATAGATGCTGCACTTTGCTTGCATTGTCCACAGTCAATCACTTCTGTTTCAATACACTAAGAAGGAGCTCAACCTTTCAGGAATGACTAAGAAATACTATGTGAAAGCTTTTTTAAAAATGATAATGTTTTTTCTGTTCCATGAGTGATGTCAGAAATAAAAGCAATTTCCTCTTCTTTTCTTTTTCTAGTTGATTTCATAGGTGGATTTGATTCGTATGGCTATCAGGGCCCACAGAAGACATCTCATTTACAACTACAGCCTATGTACATGTGAGTTTCAAACCTCCAAGGACACTATGCTAAATCAAATATTAGAAAATCGTAATAGTGAAAGGTGGTATCATTGGATAGTCATAGTATAGTCATAGATCGTAACCTACCCCCTAATCTTGGGTGATGCTATACTGGGTGGACAAAGCTGGGACATAACTATTCAAACCAAGATAATTCAGACAGAAACTCAATGCATCAACAATCTAAATGGGTTAGGTATCTGTACAGCATTCCAGTTCAGCCCCTTCATCTACAATTAGGTCACAAATGGTCATTATTTTATTGTGAATGGTATTTATATCTGCATGACCAAAAGGCAAGATGGCAGGGCAACAAGCATCTTGGAGGAGTGGAAAAATGAGATACAGCAACTATTTCAAATACCTATCCAGCCTTTCCCTTACCTGACATGTCCAGCCCCAGCACCATACCACATTCTGCCTGAGATTATACCGGTAAGACACCACGTTCCTCTTTCATCCCCTCAAGCATATGTACAACAAAACAACCAGTGTCTCAACTTGGTTCTCATCCAAATAATTCTAGTTCTACCTTTCTATCCAAGCCTCTCAGCCCTGGAGAAAGTGTCAATGGAGTCAACTAATACTTCAATTTTGAGTGGAACTCTTCAACCAGACTCTACCTTTCACCCAAAGTTTATGACCACTATTTAAATAAAAGAGGGATTGATGCCCCAAAGTGATCATCCAAAGGGATGACTTTCCACCAATGTGCCTTCCCTTTGGGGTCGATCTGCCACTAGCAATTCACCACCTGTCCACAAGCAGTGCCTCACCAATTAGGGCAATGAAGGAAGGGAGGAAATAACTGGCTGTAGTCAGTAGCCAGCATTAGTTTCTAGCAGCTAACACCATCTTGATCCTATGAGGAAGCAGCACTTCTAAAGGAGCAGGGATAGTAGACGTAAAGAAGAAACAAGTCTTCTCTTCCACTTTTGCTGGTCAAGCTGCAATGCCCAAGGCTGATAAATTGCTTGCTAGAAATGCCAGTGCTTGGAAATTGTTGCTAGACTATTCAGTAAGTAAAAATGTGCTTCAGCTAAGACCAAGTGAAAATAAATACTTGTTGACTTTGAATCACTAAAATGTGGTCATACCCATGCAGACTACAAACTTTTAAGCAGTTATCATGAGCTGGAACGTTGCAGAGGTTGTGGCTTGGAAATGGAACATCTTGTGCTTTATACATCCATTAGAGATAGAAACAGCAACACAGAGAGATTTATCTCTAAATGTAAATAGGGAAGATTCAGATCCTAATTATCAGATTTAGTTGGGTTTATTACAGACAGGAATAGTCAGCTATATCAGAAACTTTGAATGAAGAAGGCCTCATGTTTACTCTCAACAATTTCAAGGTAGAGTTTTAGACTGTGGAGAGCTGCCAGTTAATGCAAACAAAATTGAATTTATTCAGTATAAGGATGTTTCCCATGTTCTTAGAACATGACTTTGTGCTTAGAACAATATTTTTTTCTTTTTTGAAAAAAATTATATTCTGACCTCATTAGATGACAATGTATGGCAGCATTTTTCAGGAAAATATTTTCTGGAAAACATCCATATCTCATAGGAAATGTCCACTAATATCCTTTTAAAATATATCATACTGGGCATGGTTTTATAAGCAGAAAATTTCATATTTTGAATTTTCCACCATATGCTTTAGCCAAAATGCAGAGTGGCTCCATGCCATTTCCAGCAGTTCCCAAGAATATGCAGAGCTAATAGAGAAATTTCATGAGACTGGACCATCTGTATGATGATCTACATTCAACGAGTGATGCAAGTGCAATCTAGCAGTATTTGTGTTGATGACAATGCAGTTGAATCAGCTTTAACCTATCTCATGGTGAAAAGTTCAAATGGTAAAGAGTGATCCTATGATTTTGGCCCAGGTTTCAGGATGTCCAATAAATGCAAGTGCCTTTCTCAGAATGCAGTTCTTCACCTGTCTGTGCACAAAGAAACGTTTTTTCTCTTTTGTCAGAGTGTTGTACACTTACAAGATGTTATTTCTTTCAGTCACTGTTTGTGGCTCCTAGGTACTTAGAGCAATTCTAATCCCATTTCTTTGTTCATATAGTATACTTTGCCATCAACATATGGAGCCTTCTGGCTGAGATATTATCCCATTCGTTTTATGTTCTTTGCTCTGAGAGTAGCTGATTGCCTTTACAGAGCTTACTAACACTGGCTGGGAAGAAAGCTGAAGCTGTAGGGCAAAAGAAGTCAATATAAATTTTGAAGCTTATAGCTGAGAACAAGGAAGTATGAAGAAAAACATTTAAATCTCTGTGACCTTTTTTGCTTTTGTTCTGCTTCTCTGCTGCTTCCTTACCAACATGTAGGAGATTTTGGCATGTACAAAAGACAATAAAACTGCTCTTTATATTTCCAGTAATGCAACAAAAGACACTATCATCAGCTAGCTAAACCCCTGAGCTGATTTACACTGAGAAAAAGGTGCTAGTTTAGCCATCCTCAAATTATACTATTCTAAAATGGGGAAATGACACAATCATCCAAAGTAGACAAACAAACATGGAAAGCTAATATGTGGTGACTAAGAAGGATTTGACTTCATTTCTGTGAAGGATAGTGCCCATTTCCATCAAATATCAACAGTGATAGTTTTGGCATGTCAACAAGAAATAAAAATATAGAATAGCTAGTGCGAAATGTAATGCAACTGCATTATAACCGCAATCATGGATTATTAAAAATAAGGCCTAGCAGCAATATTTGAATTGTGAGATAACCAAATATATTGAATGATAGCTGGGCTCCCTCAAGTCTAAGAATTTATTTGAAGGTCATATGAGTAACATATGACAGTAGAGTGCACATCTTTTTACACAAATTTATT
Organism: Anolis carolinensis; assembly: GCF_035594765.1. Taxonomy (NCBI): domain Eukaryota; kingdom Metazoa; phylum Chordata; class Lepidosauria; order Squamata; family Anolidae; genus Anolis; species Anolis carolinensis. The sequence continues at coordinate 91,328,436 of NC_085841.1, read as the reverse complement.
TTTGCAAGAAAAGAGAGAGATGGAACCAGAGCGATTTGGGGTGACAGTAGATGCCTAATGTATTGGAAAAATTGCACAAGAACAGTTCATTGGTATAGAAAAAATTTCCTGTCATTCTTTGAAGTCTTTCATCCATGGCATGATCTATTCTGTACTGAAACTTGTTCCAGGCTATTTGCTTTATGAAGAGGAATCCTTGAGAATAGTATTAGGTTTAGACTAGAGTTCAGAAATGTAATCTTTTACACTACTGCTTCCAGAATTATCTAGCATATATAAGGTGTTTGGGGACTTATATTCCAATAAAAGGATTTTTTCCAAGTTCTGATTTAGATCCTGTGAAACTCATTCAGATCGAAGTGCTGTATATCTGAGCCAGCTGCATGGCAACTTCACTTACTGGTTTTCTTCTAACAATGCTAGAGGGGCGATCTAGAGTGCTAAACTGTTTATTCATAGCCCACGTGCCCCTAAGAATCAGAGAAGGTATTTATCCTCATAGCTTTGTGAGGTCCATGCTAGTGTTGTATTTTACAAGCTAGGAATTGCCCGTCAACCTGATCCGGGTGACCTTGCACAGGGCCTAGATGACACAAATTGATCAGACAGCTTTTACTACCCAGCAGTGAGACCAGAAGCTGAAGCAACAGGGCAGGTGCTTCATTCCCCTTTATAGATAGCTATGCTAGTCAGTCTCTCGCAACACCAAACACTTGTTTGGGAGGGGGCTGATGTGTGTTTTTCTTTATCTTTTATTCTAACATAAATACAAATATTGTACTACTTGTAGGAAGATGTGGATTGAAGCCAAGGGCAATGGTATGAAGCAACCTGTGTCCTTTTCTCTTTTTATCTCCCTCTTATCTATTTTTTAGGTCAAAATAAAAACAACAAGGCCTGGAGTTGGGCTGAAAGACCAGTCAAGGATCAGATTCTGGCATGACCTCCTGTGGATTTTAAAAGACTTCTGTTTTAATCAATAACAGAACAAGAAGATGCAGAGGCGGAGGCCTTGGTTTCTGATGAATATGGACACCATTGCACAAGATCCCTTCTCTCTCATCTTGGATTTTCCAAATCCATATACAGAAGATTCAAAAGGAGAAGCAGTGGCACCATCTTCTGGCCACTGTCTAATTTCTTCCATCGTTCTCATCTTGCCTCTGAGTTACAGAATTGGCTCAACCATTTTGGGGCTTCTTTTGTACTCTGTCTGGAGCTGTGTTTTCTCAGTCAATAACTACCCAACATACCGTGATGACCTGGAAAAAGAAGTCAATAGACAGCACATTGTTTGCCCTAAAGGCTTTATAGTACATACTTGCCTTAACCCATCCTAAGTTGCACATCAGAGACATTCTGTGTGGGCTTTCTGAAAATAACTCCTTTAGGCTCAACCATGCTGTTCACTAATTTGGAAACATTTCCAAGGCTGTATCAAATGATAGGCTGCTCCCCAGCAGGATCAGAGTTGGCTGTATAAGAAAACTGCCCAATGTCAGAGGAAAAGATGTTTTATACTCTGAAGCCACAAGAATAAATAAAAATTATTTGTGATGGAAATGGTATCATAGAAGAGTTGGAAAATGCTGGGAAAGGGAATTCTTATTAAACTAATAACTATAAAGGAACAGCAAAAACAGTGCTCCTTAACCCCACTGTTTTTATTTATGCACTATAGGTGCTTTTATAAATGACTCTGTGTCTTTTACTGATGACTGAGATGTCTACATATTTCTATCAACAGAAGCCAACTGAAAATGTATTAACTATGTTTACTCTTTTATAACTAATTCCAGTTGAAAATCCTATGTAAGTGAGCTTTTTTAAAAAAGAAAAACTGCGGCAAACAAAATTTTTCTTTCTGAATTTTGTTCTATTTTTTAGTTGGAGTGGGAGTAGTTGCAATGGTGATATTTTTGAAGATCTTTTTGTGGTATTTGGGGGATTTGTTGTGTGTTAGAATGTGTATCTTATCTTCCTGTATTATTGTGGCTCAAAAGAAAAAACTGTGCTGTTATGTAGTTGGCAAGAAGATGCCTTTGGAAACTTTACTAGTAGGTCAATGTCTTTATGAAATACTATTGACTCCTAGAAACGTCTGTTTGTTCTGAATTTGAGCTGTATATTCAACAACTTCAGTGGCTTTTCATTGGGAAGAAATATTTTGCTCAGGCTTTTTTGAACTTGAATTGCCCTCATTTCTTTATTTACTACTTTCAGATACATCAGCCTCAGGCACTGGTTGGGCAAAGGTTCTTGGCAAAGGCAACTTGCCTACCAGATCTTCTTCAAGCAACTTTTTTGTACACTTGCCCAACACTTTCAGTTCTTTGTGGCCTATAAAATCTATACTCCTCCATAACAATTCTCATTGTCTGTCCTTACATTAATTAGTCTGTTCTAGCCCCCTCACACCACCCTGCTGTTTGATGTCTTTGCATGGATGTAATATGTCACAAAGAAATAAATCTGGGTGACCACAGAACAGATGCTGATTAGAGAAACAAAAATACATATTCCAGTTTAAGTAATATTGGTCCAGCAGTGTGCATGGAAGTGAGCACATCTGTAATAATGGCAACATTCATATTATACAGTGGACAGCACATAAAAAGTCCAAAACTGTAAATCCTCTTACATCAACCACCATACTGTTAAGTATTTGCATCTTTGTACCTACACTAGTGATGGCATGGCATAATCATTAATGATGTCACATCCGTGTAGTTTTTGAAGATGCTTCATTATCTTGCTTCTTTGCTAAATTATCATTTTAGGCCTGGACCAAAAGCCACTGTTTTAATAAACCTGCCACTAACTTAACTGTCACTGAGTTTGGCATGCAAGCAGTGTTGTTAACCTTATTTTTCACATTGGCTGTACTTAACATTACATGTGTGGGGTTCTAATCCAGAATTTTCAACTGCAACAGATGATTGAAGGATCTTGGCCTGTATTTAGGTTTGGAGCGGCTAGACTGGCAGACTGATTGATGCTTCAGTGCTGTTCTAGCCCCATTCAGAATGAACAGGAAAGTATGTTAGAAAATCATTAAATAGAGAGATTTTCAAGTATGGAATTCAGATGTGTTTTAAATGCTGGCCTTTTGACTGTCAATGAGGGATAGTACAGAGCTTTGTGGGAACCAGTATTTGATCTATGTAGTAGTTCACTCTTATGAAAAGAATTCAAAGAAATAAATTATGCCTATTTCTCTTACTCATAAATCATGTATATACATGGGAATGATAATGTCCAGCTATGGCATTTCATCAGTCCATGTTTTTGCTCCTTCTTAAATGACTATATCATTCTGCTACCTCTGCACCCCATGCCTGAACTGATACCCATTAGGAAACAGCTGTCTTATAGCTGCTGCTGCTGCTGCAAAAGATAAAAAAAATCTTTCTAAGAATGTATTATCTTCACCACAAATATCTTGCCCTATCTGTATGTGCAAAAGAGGTTCTAGCCAGTATAGGACAAAGCTGAATGAGAAGAGGGAAGTACTATCCCATATTTCTTATGAGTTTTGTGCCAGTACCAGAGCCGGCCCTAGGTATTTTTCAAGTGTAGGCGAACAGAATTTTGGCGCCCCCCCCCCCAACCAATCACTGAAAAATAAAAGCATTGGATAAGCGAAAATGTTGGATAATAAGGAGGGATTAAGGAAAAGCCTATTAAACATCAAATTACATTAAGATTTTACAAATTAAGCACCAAAACATCATGTTTTACAAGAAATCAACAGAAAAAGCAGTCTCAACTGCACCCCCGTATGTTTTGCGCCCCAAGCTACCGCTTAATTCACCGCATTGTTGGACCGGCTCTGGCCAGTACATAACTGTTTCCAGTGTTGAGAATCTTTATAATCATCCAAAAACCAAGGACTTTCATAAATTGTATGGGACCCTCTTCTGACTTACAGCCAAAGACATTAGACTTGCTTGATCAGGATTACTATAGAGTATCAGTTGCTTTTCTATAGCACAGTAACCCTTCATGGCATGGCTAGCGAGTCTCAAAAAGAAGCATGAGGAAGAGGTAAAAGTAAGGAAGAGAACAAATTCCTTCAATTGAAGGGTTCTTGTGATGACCTAAAGATTAACATGTTTAATTTGGACCAAGCTTTTGTGGACTACACCCTACTTCATCAGATGCATCATGTTCATCTTTAAGATGCCACAAGATTCTTCATTTCCATTGTTTCCAATAGCATATTTTTTACCAATATGTGAATTGCAGATTCCCTCTTTTTAACTTAGGAAGGTATTTTGCAGCTCTCAAGATGTTTTTTTAAAGAAATCAGAGAAGGGGGAATTCTCCCATCCTCAAACCAGGGGGCAGAGGTCATCCAGTCAACACAATTATTATTCTACTTTTCACTCTTTGAATTCCTGGGATTTGCAATTTAGGGAAAAATAGTTATAATGGTCAGGCAGAGAGCTCGAGGGTCTGACCAAACTACAAACCCCAGGATATGAAATGCTGGCAGTTAAAATGGAATAGTAACACTATAGTTGTGTAGTTTGGAAAGACTCCGAGTTAGACAAAAGGAATATGTTTGGGATTACTACAGCCTAAGGTAAGAAAAGAAAATCACTAAAGAACATGACAGCTGTCCTTTAACAAACTTGCATAAAGAGTGAGGGCTTATAATATTGCTGCAATCGAAGGAGGAAAGAAATGCAGGCATCCATTACAGTATCTCCACCCCATTACAAGAGTGTCAGGTAACCATAAAATCAGAGAACACCAAAATACTATGACAAGAATGCAATGTGGATAATGTGGCAACACTGCAGTGTATACAGAAATAATATACATTTCATATTAGGCCTTCGTACTTGATTAGATTGCAGCTAAATCACTACCACCAAAATAATTTCAGGACTGTCAACTACTACAGTGAATAAATTAATGAACACATCTGCTATGGAATGAGTTTTAGAGCACAGTAGTGTGAGAATATCTGAAATACCGTTATTGAATTGTACAGCTGTATCCTCCTCAAAATCCAGTGAAGAATGTTATTTTTCTAGATTGGGCTTTTTTGTTGTTGTTATAAATCCAAATATTCAGAAGGCAAGTGTTAACAATCCAAATGTCTCTTTTTGTTATAGTCATTTGTTAATTCTGAATGTATTTTTTAACAGAAGGTGATTTTTTTTGGACTAACTAGTGTAATTTGCATTTAAAAATAAATGGGAAAATATAGGTTTCCAAGTTTTTCATGACATCCCCCCTGCTCCTGCTGGTGCTGTTTTTCACATGTTTCCAGGATACAGTTCTCAGAAGAGCTAAACTACAAAGAAGAAACAAGCCTATTATATTTACATGAAGCCAATTTTGAGCTGTGCTCTACGCGGATGTGTCAGCACAGAACAGAAATTGCCAGGTCATGACATCATTTTAACTCAGTCATAGGCAACTTGGTATTTTCATTATCTACTGACACTAAAAGGCTTTTTTTTACCAGGTTGACTGTAATAGATTCATTGCCATTTAAAATATGCCCTTTTTATGTTGTTCTCTCATCTGTGAAGTTCAATGTTTGATAGGTTTCCAGTAGCCAATCTCAATGTCTGAGATCCTATTATAGGACTGCTGGAATATAGGAACGCTGTAGGGCAAAGGCAGGCCCTATTTCTGGTTGTTCAATATAAGCTGGACCGCTCCCGGATGCACCCCTGCAATCAATCAGTGGGCAGGGCGGGAGCTGCTTGCCCCTACATCCAATCAGTGGACAGAAATGCAGAACTGAGCCTAAGCACCTCCAGCTACTATCACACAGCTGGGGGAAAGCCATTGTGCAAAGAAGTTTTGGTTACTATTTTGAACAATGCTTTTCAAAGCACTTATATTGGTGTTATTACCCATTTATGGCAGTTTAAATAATCAAGCTGATTCTAAGAGTGCTGCAGTAAGTAGTTCCCTGTTATGGTTGATACTGTGACCTCAAGAGTTCATTTAGTCCAATGACAGGAATAATTTTCATAACATCTGAACCTATGAATAATAGTTAGAATTATGTGAAGGCCAACTGGGGAAAAACTTGTTAAGAACTCATTATATCCTTAGAAAAGTATATAAGTAATCCTAAATTTTTGCAGGAAGAACTCGAAACAGCCACTGATGCTTTCACATGGTTAGCCATGAGCTGTTAACAAGTTAGCAATGCATCCTGATTGATTTCCACACACAACTAACCAAAGAAGTCAAGAAGAATCAACCTGAGTCAAATCAAAGGTAATTTCCTCTTCACCAGGATCAACCAGTTGCCTTCGGACATGAGTACAACTCATTTTCTTGAGTTGGAGGTGCCATTTTGCCTAGAGCAAAAAATAATGTGGCAGCCCTTCATCCCCAATCCGTCTTGGCTGGACAAGTAGCTGAAGCTTCATCTCCTCAGGGAATGAAATAGTATTCTGGGCCTCAAAAGAAGGCAGCTGTATCCAAGCTTACAGGATCAAGACCAGGTCACATACCACACATGTCTGGCCTCACTTCACCACTGTCCCCTGGCATTTGATCCAAGATGGTCTACCTAATAAGACCACATATCTTCCTTCGACACATCACATGCACACACCTCACCTGCTGCTGCCACCACAGTGCAACCAAAGCACCTATGTAAGTATTTAAGGATTTCATTACCTCAGTCAGAAAAAAATCCAGATAATTATACCAATCACTTCAAGTGTCTCTAGTAATCATTATCGGTCTGTATTTTTTAGTCTATGAAATACAACGGTTTTTTCATTTTCCCCTTGCAAAATCACTCTCTCCTTCTCTGCTCTTGGCTGATATTTTGTCAGTGCCAGTTTCTAGTGTGGTCATTTTTCAGAGTTCTGTCCTTGAGGCAGAACAGGGTTATCCCGAAGTGGGATTTCAGAGTGACAAATGGATACATCAGGTTACTTGTGGTGGCAGCTGATAGCATCCATGTCACTGTTGGACTGTGAATCCACTCCAGATGTTAATCTGAGGGTTTTTTGGCTTGGTTTTTGTTAAGCCATCCAATATGTCAAGCAACAGGGGTCAGCACCACGGAGAGCTCTTTTAAACTCTGGTCTAAAATCTGGAATAGATTCATCACCATATAGACCAGCCACCACTGATCTCTTGCACACATGTATATAAATATATGTAAATAACCATTCAGACACCATCTAATTCAAAGTCACCTGTTTCATACACAGTAAGTCAGGTTTGTTTTATACTCTTGGTCAGAGCTTGGAAACATAACTTTTTGGTCTCCCATGCTGGCAGGGCAATTCTGATAATTATGCTTCAAAACAGTAATCTTTTCAAGCTGTGCTATTGACAAACTATGTAAGGCAATTATGTTTATCCTGAGAATTATTTCTATTCCTTTTTAAACAAGCTACTGACAAATAAACATAGCATAACAGCTAAAACACAGAACTATGATATGTGTGTGTTACAGAGCTAATGCATGCCCTGGGTGCTTTATGTACTTTGCAGCTCTGATGCATATTGGGGATCACAGTGCATCACTCCAATCTCATTGTACATCCATCCTTTTGCAGGCTCTGTTAGATAGTTAAGTAATAGCAGCTCTCTACTGGACATGGATGATGCTCATCTTCATTTTAATTGCCATGACTATGGAATCACAAGTTGCAGTTTTATAAGATCTTTAGCTTTCTCTACCAAAGAGTGCTGGTGCATCACCAAACTACAACTCCCAAGATTCCACAGCCTTGAGTCATGACAAAGTGATGTCAAGCTGCATTAATGCACCCTTATTAACAAACTTACGTTATCACACGAGGACTTTAAAGCAGGCAGCCCTGCATTTCTGTCGCCTGCAGAATTCTGGGAAATGTAGTTTAGGGTGGGGCCTTTTGAATTCTCAGTTACAGAGGTTCTTGCCTTCACAAACTACATTTCCCAGAATTCTGCAGATGGCAGAAATGTGGAGCTGCCCACTTTAAAGCCCTGGTGTGAAAACATTATCAAGCGATAACACAAATTTGTAATTGGGATGAACTGCAAGCAAACATTCCCATACATAATCATTACCCTAAAGAACTGTGTATATGTGGGGCTTTTGAGACTCTAAGGAAAATTCTTGAAAGATGTATTGTGATGACTGAAACCATAAAATTTGAGTCAGCATGTACACTCTGTAGAAATTATCGACATCATAGTATTTGGAGCATATGCACTCAAATGAACAAAAGGAAAAGAAAATTATGTAATTGAAATAGAATTATTGTTGTTGTTGTTGTTGTTGATATTAGTATTTGCCCACCTTCATAGTACGGTAGCCTTCAAGTAAGAAGAAAAGCATTCACATGAAAGGACCAAGTTAGTGTCTCTGAACATATGGGAACATATGGTTTACATTTGAAAATATATTACTGTCCTAAAACGTCCAACATATCCATACGAGATCTCACTGCTAGATCTGAAGCTCCTGTTTTTAAATTCTCCCAAAGGCTTTAATAATTTAATTTAAATGATATAAAATTATTCCAAATATTAACCTCTAAAATGAAGCCGATCTCCAGCATAAGTATTCCCACTGGCAAAATACCGTATTCAAGAAACAGAAATGAATCTCAATGAAAAATGTATAGTTTAATGCACTATGGAATTTGTCAGTGACAATGAAGCAACCAAAACAGATTGGCTAAACTGGTTTGATATCTTGAAATTTTACAACTAACTTATTCCTCCACAACCTGTGATCCTGCTGCATTCTTGTCATATGCCATGATAACGTGGCTCAATAAACCATGTTTTGCCATTGTAGAAGGCTGCAAAGATAGGCTACATCGCTGGTGGACCATCCAGCAATACAGAGCATTTCTAAAGCAGGCCTCAGGAAGGACTGTTAGTAATAGTAGTTATTATTATTACCATTATTATTGTAAAAGGAGTGGGAGAATGCTTGTGCTTCATCCTTTCCTTCACCCTCTACCAATGGAAAACATCTCAATCAGGATATTTATATGGGCTTGTGGGTGGGACTGGAGGAAGTAAAGTAGAGGCTTGAATCCAGTCTAAATCCAGTCTCCTGTGCTCCTCTCAACTTTCATCACAGGGCTCCATCCCTACTTTTCTTCCTTCTATATTCACACTCAGGGAATATTTTAAATTTTTCACAACTATGGGCAGATTTTTTTTAGCATGAGTCACAGATCCAACTTGGGGAAAACATAATACAGATTAGACCTAACTGGGGATCCTATATGGCACCCTGGGATATGGACAACTTGAGTCATTCCCAGCTTGAAGGCAGATGGTCCACCTAACCCCAGGTGTCAAGGGAACATTGCAATGACTTACACCCATAACTATCCTTCCAAAGATATACATAGCAGGTGGACTTGATGACGTGGTTTCCTAATCCAGTAGGTGGGCTGGGTAATTGGATTCCATTCACTGGCTGATGCTTGAATCCAGGCCCATGATAGAGCCAAGCCTCTAAAGGTTTCAGGGTTGTTGTATGTCTTTCGGGCTGTGTGGCCATGTTCCAGAAGTATTCTCTCCTGACGTTTCGCCCACATCTATGGCAGGCATCCTCAGAGGTTGTGAGGTATGGATAAACTAGGCAAGGAAAGGAAAAAAATATATATCTGTGGAGAGTCCAGGGTGTGACAAGAGTCCTTTGTCAGTTGGAAGCCAGCATTAATGTTTCAGTTAATCACCCTAATTAGCATTGGAAAGGTTTGTCTCTTGCCTGGGGGGCATCCTTTGTTCAGTCATTAGCCGTCCTTGGGGCTCTTCTGCCCTCAGAATGTTGCTTCCCATCTACTGTTTTGATTTTAGAGTTTTTTTAATACTGGTAGCCAGATTTTGTTCATTTTCATGGTTTCCTCCTTTCTGTTAAAGTTGTCCACATGCTTGTGGATTTCAATGACTTCTCTGTGTAGTTTGACATGATAGTTGTTGGAGTGGTCCAGCATTTCTGTGTTCTCAAATAATATACTGTGTCCAGGTTGGTTAATCAAGTGCTCTGCTATGGCTGATTTCTCTGGTTGAATTAGTCTGCAGTGCCTTTCATGTTCTTTGACTCGTGTTTGGGCGCTGCCTCTAAAGCTATAACCAATAAAGACTAGTAGACTCTTTATCCCAGCAAATGTGGTTTGTGTTATTCTTGTAAAGTAGAGCCTTAATCAGCCCCCTGGTGGCGCAATGCCAAGCTGCTGAACTTGCTGACCGAAAGGACGGCAGTTCGAATCTGGAGAGTGGGGTGAGCTCCCGTTGTTAGGCCCAGCTTCTGCCAACCCAGCAATTTGAAAACATGCAAATTGGTACCGCCTTGGTGGGAAGGCGTTCCAAGCAGTCATGCTGGCCACATGACCTTGGAGGTGTCCACTGACAATGCTGGCTCTTTGACTTAGAAATGGAGATGAGTACCAAAGCCCAGAGTCGGACACGACTAGATTTAATGCCAGGGGAAACCTTTAACTTTACTTAATCACCACTGAACCCACAAAAGAAATGCTGCAAAGAGAGAAGAAATTAAAAAAAGGACCTAGATCCAGGGGAAGGTGTATTGAGGATTGATAAAGAGATATGGCAGATGAAAGGGTGCTGGAAATGAAGAAAGTCGTCACCCTGATATCTACTTTTCTCTGTACAGAAATTCAGGAGAGAGAACAAAGAAACATTTGACCACGTGAGCCCTTTCCATCTTCATTCTGAAGACATACTGATCAACCAAAAGTTTATCATTTTAATAATAGCTAGGTCTTCCTGAGAAGCCATAATGAAACATTGATATAGAAAAGAAGGCAGTGAAGGTCAGGTAATTTCCAAAGCCAATATAAATGGAACAACAGAATAGAATAGAATGGATAGTGGGAAAATATCGCTCAGACTAGATCTGGCTTGTTGGGTAAGCCATTCTCTGAGCAAAAAAAATAACAGATCAAGCTTTTCCCATTACTGCATCTCCATATAAAGGAAGCTGTTTCTTGCTAAATTGCAACCTCTTAGGTGCCAGAAATAAGTTGGTAGCCTGACTTTATACCTCTAGCCCTGGGATGCATTTTCTGTCAGCTTACTTCAAAATCCTAGACTTTTTTTTAAGGGATTGATATTGACAAAAGTGTTATATCAGTTAAGTAATTGAATCCAGTATGAATAAAATTACCCACATGTGTACTCTTACATAAATATATTCCATACTTCATTTTACACTGATGTGCTTTTATACTTGAAACTCTGATAAAGCTCACACACCAAAAAGTCTGCAAATTGATGCTGTCACCAAAAGATGATGGACTGATTCAATTAACCAGAGCGTAGTTTGAAATGTTCTGCTGGGAATTTCTTACTAAAGCCATATACTCCTTAGGCTCTCTTTAAGGGCTTGCATTCTGTCATTCTTCTTCATTATTCTTGTAGTTTCATTCATAAATACTTGGGATAATATTATCTTTTTAAAGGACAGCACAAAATGAGAAAAAATGCTCATAGTTAATAATTTGTCATTGTGCCTAGAACATATAATTCATTTTTTTATCTTGCATTTATATTTTTAAAAATATTGGCTGGCATTCTGCATTTCAGTTACAGATTTGTAACCTAGAATTATGGATTTGTAAGAGCTATGCAAATTTTCACAGTTACCATGATCACAAAAGCTCTCTGACACCCACCTGAAACTGCAGGGAGTCACTCTGAGCTATGCAGCATGGTTAAGTGGAATACTTCAGGATGATGTGGCCAGACCCTCCCGTCCCCAAGCACTGATATGAAAAGGAGAAGCAATCCATACACCAGATATCTGTCACTTGAAGTGGGTCCTTTGAATTTCAACCTAGGTTCAACAAGGCATAAGGTTCATCAACTGAAGTTTAATTTCATTATTAATATATTCAGCGAGTTCAGGAAAATTCAAAGAACTATAAATGATGCATCAAATCACTTATATTAAAGCCTGGTCTATGAAGACATTTTGGTATTGAAATTTATAACTTTTAACAACATTTTAAAATATTTAGATTCACAAATGTATTTAAATACAAACTTAGGTATTTAACTACATCATAAGTAATTACTTAGCGTATTTATTGTTCTTTTATTTAGTGGCAAAATATCAGATTACTAAAATAGAGTCAAGTCCATGGACAGAAAACTTACAAAGGACAAATAGCACTGAAGCGAGTAGACCAGAGGAGTAGAATTCAGAGAATACAAAATTGGTATCAAGAATTCATCTGGGAATTTAATCAATTTATCATAAATCTAGAAATGTGGACTGGAATCCTATTGGATCATGACTGCACTCGTGACTGCTCCATTTCCCCAATCCCTACATATGCCCTAGTTTAGGAGAGCACAGACACCATAAAAATCCTGCACATCCCATTTTTACTGGGCAACAGCCACTGCAATCACCAGATGTTTGTTCCCATTGATCAGATTACATGCATACCCTCATGTGAGGGATCTTTGATGTGAGAGGATTAGAACAGGATCCTCTTTCTGTCTGTCATGATGGAGAAAACTTTCCAAAGGAGTGGAAACATTAGTCAGTTGCTTCCCAAGCGACAGGGGAACAAACACTCATTGATTGCAGTGGCTGCTGATTGGGAATCAGGCCAGGATTCAATACATAGCTATGAAAATATGGTATGATGATGATGATGATGATTATTATTATTATTATGGGGAAAGGCGGGGTATAAATTTCATAAATAAATTAAATAAATAAATGATTTCTTACTTGTTTCTCCCCAAGGAGATCAATATAGTATGTAGAGGATTCTGGCCATTTATATAAGAGGACTTGATGATGATTCAAGTTTATGTTGTATTTATGATAAAGCATGTGATTAGACAAACATTTATCTGGCTTCCAAAGGAAAACATGTCCTTTTGCCATTTCTTTGGCAAAGCAGCAGGTGCCCAATGGGGATGTGAAGCAAAACAATGAATCCTTAACCTATCTCTGTGGATGTGGGGATGAGACAATTTGAAGCATACCATGGGCAGGCAGGAGTTAGGTTGCTGGATCAAGATTTTCCCAGGCTCTGAGACTTCTGTGCCAAATCTTGAGATCTAGGGACCCCCCACCCCACCCACACACACACACACACACACACACACACACCAAGATGTCACAGGAAGGGGGACCTGGTTATCTTGTTAAGTATGACAAATTAAGCATCAGTCAAGTCAAACAGAGTATGGCATTTGTTTTGTTTTTTTTAAAAAAAACCAACATCAAGTCTATCAAAGTCTAACACATACAAATAAACAAACATATTTTTTAAGGCAATGCACTCATCCTGAAAAATTTCCCTCTGAAAACCAGAAAAGATAGCCATCAGACTCAATGCCAGATCCTAAGATTTCATACCCGTAGACAGTAGAGAAGGTTGAAACATGTACGCACACACACACATTGTAATGTTCAGCTATTTTTCTTCCACCTGTACTCCAAGACTAATGCTAATCCTTGAATGTTATCTTTTCCTTTATTAATTGTCATCAATATATGTATATATTGTAAAGAATACAAGGTAAGCAAGTTGACAGCTACATTGTCAAGAAAGTAACTTTTCCTTTTCCCCAATGCTATAATCCATTGCAAGTTGACAGGATCTATTACAGCTCTGTGTGAAAATGTAAAAATATATTTCTGATCTATCTGGAGGGGCACAGATGGGAAACATGACATGGACCAGCAGCTATCTAGTTGGAGGCACATTCACATCAAGATAATAATGCAATTGCAGATTTTTTTTTTTGACATATTTAGAGCAAGTGAAGGGTTCAGACAATGAGAAAAGAAACTGTGCTCAATTCATTGAAGTTATTTCCCCTGGAAATGGAGGATAAAACATATCTCTCATCCTATATGATAGGGAAAATGTAATAATGTCACAATTAGACCACTGAGGAAATTCAAACCATTCCCAATATCTTCTGCTTAAAAAAAAGACTCACTAGGATAGGAATATTTCTAATCCTGGAACAAATGTTTAGGTACCTATTGTAATGTAGGACTTGTAGAGGACTAGTCTGCTCAATGAGTTTGGTGAGGTCTTATGGACAACAGGAATGTCATTTCAGGCACTTGGTTATCTGCAAGAGGGCCTTAGACTCACATAAAGTGCTGTGTTTTAGCCGTGTATTGGTTACAACTTCCATCAACTCCCACCACGGATGATGAGAGTTGTTACTTGTTGAATACAGGATTGAGGCTAGAACCATCTTCAAGTAAAATTCTTCCATTCTGTCCTGATAGCATTTTGATAGTTTGAGATAGAGCAATTTTCAAGTCCTGCCACCAGCTAAGTAAGAGAAATAATAATAACTTTCTTTATAACCATCCTCTCTCCCCAAAGGGACTCAGGGTGGATGGCAAAGACAAAAACCCAGTAGAAATAAGGAGCAGTAAAAACAATTAAAACAAGCAATTAAAAATTCACAAATAACACAAATAATGAATGAATCAGGGTAAAGACGCATGTGATGTGATGACAATTCCCCATCATAAAATATGCCTATATGTGTTGCAAAGAAAATGGATCTTGGCACAGGGCTAGCAGGTTTCCATCCAATTTAAGATCTTTCTCAACCAGTATTTAAAAATGGCTTGCTTCTAGGGAATGTGAATTATTGTTTGTAATTAATGAAAGATTGAAACAAATGGGTCACATTCAGTTCCATTTTAATCTATAACTCCATAAATGTTATCTAGAACTAATACAAATAAATTGGGTTCATTTTCACCACTCTATTTATACCTTTTCATCAGTCAATGTACAGCTTAAAATTACATTGTTCTTTAAAATGTGCATCTTTGTTTAAATAAGAGCTTGAACTTTTCAATGTCTCCTTCTCAAAAAGAAATGTGTGAGTCACTAAATTGTTTCTATGGTCCTTTCTCTCAGATCAGACAAGAAAGAACCTGGAGAGGCATAGGAGAAATGTGTCTGATTCTAGTATTTGTCTCATAATGAATGAAAAATGGAAACAAATTGTCGCATATGGTTCAGTTTTCATCTGTAAGTGGTTCTAAATGGGTATAAAGAGGGTTCATCTGCTTAGCTCCAGTCTTACCATTTCTTTAGTTGTACCAGTCTCCATTGAGCCAATTTCAACAGCTGTTTACTGGTGGAAGCCACTTGTTTCTCTCAGATTCTCTTGCTCAAGGTCTTGCATCCCCAGATGCCACTGGTCTATAATTTCCATCGTCTCTGACAATGCCCAGGCTGGCTAGATATTACAGGGGCACAATCAAAAACCTAAATTTGGGGGTTACTACTCCAAATCAGGGGAGAATAGACTATGTCTCTCCAGATGTTGTTTGGACTCCAGCTCCCACATGGCCTAATTCAGTGGTTCTCTACCTGTGGGTCCCCAGATGTTATAGCCTTCAACTCCCAGAAATCCTAACAGCTGGTAAACTGGCTGGGATTTCTGGGAATTATAGGCCAAAACACCTGGAGACCTACAGGTTGAGAACCACTGGCCTAACTGGTGTGGTAGTTCAATGGCTTCAGGAGGGCTACAGGTTGTCATTCCTTCTGAAGATGGCTTGCTTTTTCAACATTTTAGGGATTGGGTGGGAAATGGCAGCTGCCGCACAAAAATGGCCTCCATTGAGTTGAAATAAAATTAGAAAAAATAAAGAAAAGTAAGTAATGATATGAAGGAAAGTTTAATTGAATGCACAAAGAAAGATGTGATTTTTTAAACATATGAGTAATGAAATAAATGAGGTCTTCAATAATGGAGATGAATGCAATTATGAATTGGGGGAGCTTGGCTAGTCTTCATTGCTTCTCTTTACTCCTTGACTGGTGTCAGCAGAGTTAATTGAAAAAGCTGCAAAATGTTAATCGGCTTCACTTGAAATTCTGTATTTGCAGACTTTCATGGCATCCTTAGCGGTGATGACTATGTATCAGAGCAGGCCTGTAGATGGGGGGGGGGGTGTTAGGGGTTACCCCCCCCCCCCTTAAAAATTTTCAGGTTAAAAAAAAACCTGGTTTACTCATGAATTTTAACTGGTTAACCAAATCCCCATGCTATTTCTATGAGATGCAAAAAATTAAGAGTCCCTCCAGGCACTCTCTCAAGCAGATATTGACAGATCTGTAGCTGGGGGGGGGGGGGGGGTTAGAGGTTCAACCCCCCTGAAATTTTCTAACCTCCCCCCCCCCATTTTTTCTGGCTACGGCCCTGTATCAGAGGAATTCCAACTTGCCTTCATTGGCAAGTTCTTCTGTTTTAACCTGTAAATTGATGCATAAACAGTTTTATAGAAAAGCACAAGGACCTAATTTTTGTCCCACAAAAGAGAACTGAGTCCTCAGAAGGCTTCTAAATCTTCCTACCACTTGAGAGGAAAGCAACTTCACTACAGAAGCGATGGCAACTAAGATTAATGGGATGAGAAGATAAAGAAAAAAGCATATACAACAAATGATAAAAATGTGATCTAGCATTTTAGATAGTGTATATAACAATAACTATTAATTTCTACAGACATAGCAGGCTTGCACTCTTGTAGCTATCTTCCTATAACTATAACCAGTTATATACCTTTAAAATATTATTGCTAAAATGTTCAGTTCTTATTGTTCACAGGCATCCAGCTCACAAATCCTGCAAATCTCCAAAATACAGTTGGTCAATATTCTCCCATATAATATATCACTTAGTTTCTCCTGCTTCACCAGTAGTATTCCAATTGTGTTGTGGAGCAAGAGCAACGATCAGCTACAAGAGTGCTCAGTGATGGAAAAAGACAGAAATACCATCTGTAGGAGACTGGGCAGTGAAAACGTGAGAGTTAATAGAAACAGACAAGCTAACTTTGTTGAAAGATAAATCACTAGACACGTTCTTAGAATGGAAACCTTTCTATCAAGATATATCTGAGGAAGAGAAAAAGATTTTATGTGCAGATTTGGAGATAAAAACTGTTGGGATATTCATTTGTTAGTGTAAAAGCAAGCAGAAATAAACATTTTGTGGGATATAAGGCAGCAGAAAGAAATTTTAAACTATAGAGAAACCAACAAAAGAGAAGCAGGAAAGTCTTCTTTAAATTAATTTATATATGTTTGTATTTTAGATTTACTTAGAGATTTGTGTTGGTGAGAAATTGTGTAGGTAATTGTGTTAATGTTAATGTTATTCAAGTATTTTTATATGACATTAAAACTTGAATTTTAAAAACTGGGGGAAAGAATACCCACATTGGGTTGTTGTATGTTTTCAAGGCTGTATGGCCATGTTCTAGAAGTATTCTCTCCTGACGTTTTGCCCACATCTATGGCAGGCATCCTCAGAGGTTGTGAGGTATGGAGAAACTAAGCAAGAAACTGTGGGAAGTCCAGGGTGAGGGAAGAACTCTTGTCAGTTGGAGGCCAGCGTAAATGTTGCAGATAATCACCCTAATTTGCATTGAATGGCTACATCTACTGGCTACTTTCTGCCTGGGGGCATTCTTTGTTAACTGCCCCTAGTTCCCATGTCTCAGAGTGTTGCTTCTTATTTACTGTTCTGATTTTTGATTTTTTTTAATACTGGTAGCCAGATTTTGTTCATTTTCATGGTTTCCTCCTTTCTGTTGAAGTTGTCCACATGCTTGTGGATTTCAATGGCTTCTCTGTGTAGTCTGACATGATAGTTGTTAGAGTGGTCAAGCATTTCTGTGTTCTCAAATAATATCCTGTGTCCAGGTTGATTCATCAGGTGTTCTGCTATGGCTGATTTCTCTGGTTGAGTTAGTTTGCAGTGCCTTTCGTGTTCTTTGACTCGTGTTTGGGCGCTGTGTTTGATGGTCCCTATGTAGACTTGTCCACAGCTGCATGGTATATGGTAGACTCCTGCAGAGGTGAGAGGATCGCTCTTGTCCTTCGCTGACCGTAGCATTTGTTGGATTTTCTTTGTGGGTCTGTAGAAGGTTTGTAGGTTGTGCTTCTTCATCAGTTTGCCTATGTGCTCACCAAAACAATGCCCACATTGTTTGGGTGAGTGACTCTTCTAAGCATCAAGGAAAGTTTTTAGCTTTCTTTTCATGAGGAAACTTGAAAGCATTCATAATTATTCCTTACCAAAGAGGAATAGCCACATAATCTAAAAACGTTAACCAATTTTAATGTTAGTTTTTACCCGAGGCAGGACTTCTATACTTGCATCCTAGATTGATGCCCAGTTACCATATGAAATCACTCACCTTTTATCTGTTGCTGAAGCTAAGGGTTTTGCTGATGCCCTGTGTAAATTCAGGTTTGTGGTGTCCCTTGTTACATAGTACAACAACCTTTAGGTCAGCCTTACAGATGTGAGCCACAGTGGTGAATCGATTAAACCCTTGTGCCGCTGAACTGCTGACCTGAAGGTTGGGTTGCCAGTTCAAATCTGCAAGATGGGGTGAGTTTCCGTCTGTCAGCTCTAGCTTGTGGGGATATGAGAGAAACCTCTCAGCAGGATGGTAACACATCCAGGTGTCCCCTGGGCAATATATCTGTAGATGGTCAATTCTCTCACACCAGAAGCGACTTGCTCAAGTTGCTTCTCACACAATTTTTAAAAACCTTAGAGACAAGCTCCTACAAGATAAGATAGCTCATTTAAATCCAACTTACAAGCCAATTGCAATTGACCAAAGGTAATTTTGTGGGCTGTAGGTAAGAGCCTGGTTTTCAACAAGTTTTGAAAACTGCTACTGAGATTGTGGAGTTCCAAAGTATTATCAAACTTTGAGACACAAGTTGAAAAATTGAAAAATGGCCATTTACAAATGTGGCCCAAGAATAGGCACTGCAAGATCTAAAGAAAAAATTCAAATTAGATTTCTACTATGCTGTTTTAGACACGGACATACAATCTGTTGAAGAAAGAGTCTAATAGCTACAACAACATAATTCCCTTTTTTGGCTTCTTGTATGATATATACAACACTAACAAAAATGAGCTGAAGATATACTTAAGGCCTCCAAGATTTGGAAAAATCATTGCTGCACAAAGGAAACAAAAGATATTAGCACGAATCCACTGAGGCAGCTACAGATGTTTACCCACCTGAGTTTTAGAGCTAAAATGTGTCTCCCAGAGCAGTTCCCCAGTCTCCACTTACCAGCCAACAACAGAGCATGATTTCTATGTATTTCCTAAATTTGTGAATACAAATCAGCCATGAATTTGTCACTCTAGATTACACATACATAACTGCCTCCATAAATTCCGGTCACTGATGCCAAAATTTTGTGTTGCAAATTTATAATGATAGCTCAGACTTCATGTCATTCCATGCCATCACAAGGAATAATTATCTTGATATGGTATGACCCCCATACCAAGGGATTCATTCCCAGGATAGTTGCAGCAGTTAGGAAAAATCATAGATAATAGCAAACTCTACTGAATGAACAACCTTTGATGGAAACCTACCATAGAATCATTCTGAATGACTCAGAAAATGCCGAAAAAATGCATAGAAAAGACAAGTTTTGTCAGATGTGGTACTGCTCCCAAAGATAAGAGGTACCAGTCCCACAGATAAGGGGATTGTACAACAAAAACTCCTTGATAATGAGCTTAATGTTTGGGTTGCTTTCAGAATCGTTCTTGCACTTCAAATGATGGCAAGTGGTGACCAGAAATTCTCAAAGCTCAAACTTTCATGTGCTCAACAATGTTGCAAAAGAGAGTGGTTAGCCTGGCAGTTATATCACCTGAACATACACAACATTAGAACTTAACTTGAATGAATTAGGAAAAGGCATGGAAAGTGAGGCGCTGATGTGCCAATAATTGAAACTTTTAATGTACTTAAATTTTAACATCACAGTTCACAAGATTGTTTGTGTGCTAAAACATTTTATTTTGTTTTGGAGAAAGATAATCAACAATTGTTGTTTACTTGTTCTTGCAATTTAAAATCATGTTTGTTTTGCGCTCTTCATTTTTTTCTATCAAATATCTGTTGCTGAAAATTAAAGTTAGTAGAGTTTTCTTCGGGCAATGTGCAAGTAGTTAGCCTTGCCTAGGGCACAAAATAGCCTGGCACCAGCACTGGACTCAGATAAGATCTGTCCGCATATTGCAATGGCGTCTGTTCTGACTGGCTAGTCATGTGACACCATTAAAACTAACCATTTATAATAGCCTAACATTGTGGATATACACCTGAGTGAGGTGAACTGTAGTACAGTACAGTCTCACTTATCCAACGTAAACGGGCCAGCTGAATGTTGGATAAGCGAATATGTTGGATAATAAGGAGAGATTAAGGAAAAGCCTATTAAACATCAAATTAGGTTATGATTTCACAAATTAAGCACCAAAACATCATGTTATACAACAAATTTGACAGAAAAAGTAGTTCAATACACAGTAATGCTATGTAGTAATTACTACATTTACGAATTTAGCACCAAAATATCACAATATATTGAAAACATTGACTACAAAAATGCGTTGGATAATCCAGAATGTTGGATAAGCGAGTGTTGGATAAGTGAGACTCTACTGTATGTGAAAAGTCATGCTGTAATAAATCTGTTAGTTTTATAGGAGACACTCTTTGTTATTTTACTGTGGCATACCAACACAACTTGCTCTTTAAACACCTGATTGGCAATGGCTCTTTATTAAGTGGCCAGTCACCCACATCATCTTGTGTTGAGGCAAAGAATGAATCATGGTCAATGAAGCTTTCCTCTTTATCATCAGTTTTGAAAATAAGTATAGAGCTTCCCAGCAACCGGTATTTTTTTTAAGCTATTCACCAAGGCCCACCGATGTCCCAGAAGTCTAGTAGTCTTGGGTAAGATGGATGAAAATTAGGTTTATAGATCTGCAATCATTACAAGATTGTACTGAAAGAACTGTCTGCCCATCCAGAAAGCCAAAGAAATTCTGAATAACATGCCACCACCACTACTTTTACTGCCTTTTAGATGCTTTTAGATACTCACATACCTAGTTGCCCACAATTTCTTTCATTTGATAAGTAGAGTCTCCTAAATAAAGGCTGAGATCCAGTATCAGGCAAACAAAGCATAAGACTCTACCTGTAATGATTCATATCTACATGTCACGGGTTGGATGGGGAGCAAGGAGCTATCATCTATCCCTTTGCACTCCATCTATCACCTCTGTCCACCCACAGCTATCAAGCCCAGGAAACAAAAGAAGGGAAACAGCACTTGCCTCACAGAGTTGCACCATCCTATCCCTATATCAGTTAAGTTGCTTCCCCTTTCTCTTCCCATCCACTGGTAAAAAACAGTGACTCCTTAAAACCTTTGGGTTGGGGGGCTTGAATAGTGTGCAATAGCACCTTTTAAGCTGTCCAAAAAGAGACAAGCTTCTACATAAGCAACACTCACACATGTACATCTCATTTTCAGGATTCTAACTGAAGTGTTCCTCCTGTTAATCCCTCATTAGCAGTCTGAATTGATAAGTATATGCTCACCTTGTATGGCATGATGATGTTCAAAAGTTACCAATGCAGTAGACTTTTATGTGATGCCAGTTTCATCACCATAATAAATCAGAGATGGTCCTCAGTTAAGGTTATGTCTTTATCAAACACTGTCTTCCAACATTCAACCACAGAAACACTGAAAGGAATGAAGACAATACCTGTATACCATTAGTAATAACAGCACACTAAAGTACAGTCAATGATTTTTAATTACAATTTTCAAGTCATCTCTTGTTGTGACTGCGCCTTCAGGGATTATGGTTGATGGTGATGGAATTCGAAGAGGAAGAAAAAACCCTCGTGATGAGGGTTCACTGGAGGAGTTGCGCAGGAAGCGACTTAGAGAGCTATATGGGGGATCTTCTGAGGAAGATTCAGATGGGGAGATGGATGCTGAGGAACAGGTGGTGGCTGGGGAAGCGGGCACTGAATGGGCACAGCCACCGGAGATGTCTGGGGATTTGGGGCCTATGGATACTTCTGAACCTGGGGTTTCTGCAGGAGCTGATCCCAATTGGGATGCTTGGAGAAGGGAGGATGGTTCTTTAAGTGTTCATGGGGCTAAGTGTGGGCAGGATGATTGGGACTCCGACGAATTGCTAGGTACTCCAGATCCACGAGCTCTAGCTGTGTGGAGTTCAGACTCTGAGTAGATTTGGGACACCTGGTGTTTGGGTGTGAGTGTTTGGTCACCCAGGAGGAAGGGGAATAAAATGGGAATGTTTGGCCACTGCACTTTGCGTGTGGCAAGGTGTTGCTGAGGCGCCATTGGGATCTCTGTGTTTCCATGAAGACTGGACTTGGACTATGATTTGAATCTGCTGATATCACCTAGCTTGGCTCTCGCTGTGTCTTATCATGGACCTGTTTTGGATGACTGCACCCTCTTCGGACTTTGGATTGAATTTGACCTGGCTTCTGTCTACTCCCTCTGACTGACGGCTACTCCCAGCTTCTGACTATTGGTTTGTCTTTCGGAATTTCTGCTGCCTCCTGACCTGACCTTGGATTCTTCTGACGACGGCTATTCATTATCCCTTTGAGGCTTTCGGCTTATCTGCACCGTGGAAGCAGCTTTATTGCTTTTCTAGTTTGTTTATTTTCCAGCAATTAACTCTATTTGTTTTCCAAAGCTGAATTGAAGCGTTATTTAGTTTTTTATTGAATGCCAGCATGGGAAATTAGCGTGACTCGTTTTTGAGTTATTATTGTCCAATCTACTCTCGAAACACTGAAAAGTGAAGTGTTTCAAGGATATTTCCTGTGTTTATGTTATTTTCTGGCTTATCTTCGGAATAAACTCTGTTTTGTATGTTAACTGGCGTCTGACTCTTGACATCTCTAATGCAAAGATGTTTTATGCACAGCCCTTGCTGATTCTAACAGTTTCATAGAAAGAGATCAACACACCCAATCAAAGCCATCAATTTGCTGAGAAAACATATGTGGGTCACTTTTGGTAAGATTAGTAAAGAATTAATTCTTCTTCCCCCTCACCATTATATCCATGTTCATATAGCATGTATGGATGATGACCATGTTGTCATTTTAAATGAAGTTGAAAACATGTCAGAAACACACAGCAATGTTTTTTTTGAGCTCTGCAAATACTGCAGCAACTGATTACAACTGGATTGTAAGTACTTAACAAGAGCATTACAAAACGAAAAAGACTAATGAGGAGAGAGGAAGTGGGGAAAACGAGGGAGGAGGCAACACAAAAATAAATTAAATTAATGAAAAGGAAAGAGGAAAAAGAAGCCATTTAAAGTAATTTTCATTATGCTATAATTTAGAGCTACACTGGCAGAAAAACAATTTTGCAATATATCCTCTTTATGGTTGCACGTCCCAATTTGTAAATTGTCTCTCTACCTCTATTATTCTCTCTCTAGGGGGAAAATGGATGCATGAACTACTCCAAGGCATGATTACAATGTTAAACAGAGCAGTGACATGCATTTTCAGCATGCTGGGAGGTGAGAGAGGAGGATTTTAACCCAAAGATATTGCTCTTACTTAATACCCGTTGTTTTGGCTTTACATATTATTAGGTGGTAGAAAAAAGGTACACCAGTGACTAGTGCTTCAGATGTTCACACTATTAATATAAAATGCAAATACCTCTTTTGTGACCTTCCCACAGCACACACACCTCTGATAAGACTCTTCACTTCCAAATTCATTTCAGCTTTGTACATTTCATGGAATGTACATTTCATGCATAAGTTCCTCTGCATTTTAACACGTTTCACCACTTCCTTTGATGTGTGAAGTCGGTCTCAAGCGTATATTTAGGAGATCTGCAAACGTGGTCCGTGGAAAAACCAGACAATACCGTGTCAGCTGTGACTTGCAGTTAAAAAGGAGAAGCAAAATCTAAATTAAACCCATCTGTGGTGCTATGAAGGTATTTCCGGCACAAATGGCTGATTAGAGGAGTTAAGTGCTGGAATACCAATTAACTGGGGTAATTACATCTCTTGTTTTTAAAGGGAAACTGTGGAGCTTTTGTAAGAGCAAATTGTGCTTTAATTGTGGTTAGAATCCTATTTACTCAAAGTGAGAGTTATTTCTATACCTTAGGGGTTCTCAAACTATATCCATTCTGTTTGGACCTCCCTAATTGTAATTAAAGGCTTGTCCAGAAAATCTTAACATCTCCGTTTAGCTGCCGTTTCAGTGCATCAGCTTCGTGCAGCTTAAGTATGCGGTGTGCTTCAACCTGCAGTGGCCTCTTGCTAATCAGTCTTCTGGTGTTTTATTCCATTCACAAGAATAGATGTGATACCTGGCCATGAATTCCCTTCCCATAGCTTCACTTGATGCTGCAGCTGTCAGCAGGTGGCCAGGCAGAACACTGACAGACATTTTATCTGATAGTGTTGTCTCCTCTCATTCCCAGGTGGGACAACTCAAAGCAGCAAAGAGACAAAGGTGCATATGCTTCTTGCATGTTTAAGATCCCCAGACAACCAAGAAAGAAGAGACAAAATCAACCAATCTAGTACAGCAATGGTCAGTTGTCTGAATGATCATTGAAACCATTCAGTTCACAAGGTGAAAAGTGTATACTAGGTAGCCTGTTTTTTGTTTTTGTTTTTCATACTTGTACTGTTCTTACCATTCACCATTCTACTCAAAGAAGGGGATGGTCCCTTTTTTGATAGAATTAAAAGAGACAATAGTCATATTGACTCATGGACAAGTCAACTCAATGTTTTTGACCTATACATTATATAACGTAGTCTATCTTGATTGGCATCATGCTATAAAAATCCAATATCTAAGACAGTGGTTCTCAAGCTGGGGTCCCCAGATGTTTTTGGCCTACAACTCCCAGAAATCCCAGCCAGTTTACCAGCTGTTAGGATTTCTGGGAGTTAAAGGCCAAAACTTCTGGGGACCCCAGGTTGAAAACCACTCATCTAAGAGGTTTAGGATTCAAACTTTGAAGTTTTTACATGATAAAATTATGTGAGGGTTCTTCAAAAGGTTTTCACGCTTTTTAAACTCTGGACTATAAGTTGGATGTTCCATAAACTTCAACTGTCACAGGGTTTCCAATGTGTGGGCTGCAGTGTGGGGGCGGGCATTGTTGTGCAACAACATCATTCCCTTTCTCAAATATCCTCTTTCTTTAGAGTGGATTGCAGGTTTCAGTTCTCTCTGAAGCATGTCACAATACGTTGCACTTGTGGCAGTTGTTTCACATTCCTGATCAATTTCAAGAATAGACCCTTGAGAGTGCCAGAAGATGATCAATATCAACTTTCCTGCTGATGGTTGCGTCTTGAATTTCTTTGCTACAGAAGATGATTAATGCTTCCATTGCATGCTCAGCCACTTCCTTTTGGGCTCGTAATAGTGAACCTATGTTTCCTCACCAGTGACACTCTGCTGCAGAAAACTGTCATCATCTTTATGATAATGAGCTAAGTACTTGCACTTGTGCTCCTTTGTCAGTTGCTCAGGCATCCACCTGGCACACACTTACTCAACTTAAGGTTGTCATGAATTAAGTTATTGGCAGATCCAACATTCACATTCAACTTTCCTGCAACTACTTTGACTGCTGTTGTGTTTTTGTGCATCGGTTTCAAAGTTTTTTCTTCATTGTTGTGTCCAGAGCTCTCTGCATCCATCACACTAATACAGCAGTATTGAAACATTTCAATCCACTCATACACAATTTGATGAGAGAGAACTTTATCCCCATGCTGAGCACACATATGGAGATGGATTTGCGCTCTGGCACACCTTCTGCCCTCAAAAAACACAGAATGCTGTTCTTCTTTGTTGCAATTTAAATGTTTTACTGCCATCCTCACCCAGTGTGACAACTCTTTTAGTAAAATGCAAAGTCACATGACACTCTCAGACATGGCCAATAACTACTATTCCCACCCTCACCATTTCCAGCAGAAATATAAAAGTATGGAAAGTTTTTGACTTGAGTTGGGACAACCAAATGCATACTGGCTAATCCTCACTTGCTCTAACCAGCAAAGCCTAGTAAGGGCATTCCCTCCCTTACTTCCTCCAGGTTGTTTAATCTATGCTGCTATCTAAAATATGCCAAATCTGCATTGGCTGAAATCGATGAAATATCTAGCACATCCCAGGGGAAAATCCTTATAAATTTGCCTTATAAATTTGTTTGCATAGCAGTAGGAATACCATTTCATCAAAATGCAGTTGTGAAATAACTATCTACAATATATTTTTCATAAATCTTAGGAAATGCAATTTTAAAGGAAACAAAAAAGCAAATAGAACAATATTATAACCCAGTATTGCAAAACTACAATACCACAATCAACAGCAGAACTTTCTCAGTGATGTCAGTGTAACCATCTAAATAAATAGATAGCAAGCTTCCATATCTGACAAAAGTTTCAATTGTACATTAACATGACTCTACTAGAGTCAGTCTTTGAGAACTACAAAAAAAGATTATTACACTAGGCCCTCCATTTTCGTGTGAGTCAAGGACACGGGACCATACAAAAGTAGGAAAACCATGAATAAAAGTCTACTTTTTTATCTGAGAAAATGTCTCTCTAGGAATTTCCAGGTCCTCCAGCACAACTCTATGATCAACATCTGCTGGAAGCTTGTCACAGAGTCATGATGAAGGACCTAGAGATTCTTAAAGAGGAAAATATCAATTAATCAAATCTTCAAAGAATCAAATTCTCAAAAGTTATACTCACAAATGGGGAAGACCTACTGAATATGGGAAATTGTAAATGAATATTACTGCCATTTGTTCAAAAGTCAGGAACAAACTTTTTACTGAGGTTTAAATATTCAACATGATTGTTGGAAAGTGTACTTACATCAAAGAGCTGAATATTTTCGCTCAGCTGAAGCAACTTAACAGAGGGATTTGAATTCATAGAGAGTGCAAAGTTGTGTTATGTTGCTATTTACAATATAAATCTTAACCCAGTTTTACTACCCTATGCAAAGCCCTGTAAATAACCGCTTTAAAACCTGCATCTCAGGTAAATGCCATTAATTCCTGAGAGACACATATAGACACATTATTTCAGTTTGTATTATGTCTTTATTATTCCACTGTGTGTAACTTGATATACAAGTAAACATTAGATTGTTTTCTCTTTTAACTGGCTTTAGCAGAAGCAATTTTATCTACAATTAATTCAGATTCTCACCTCTTCACATACTTTTTTTCTTTAGAGTGAATGTTTCTTAAGTATGTTCTGCAGAAAGGAAGACTGGTCAGAATCAACATGGATTCTGTTTTTCAGATGAATGATGCACATACCCTGTTTCTGCAAACCCACATCCCCACTTCACTGTGCAGAGATAAGGCACAAGGGCCATTACAGAACATTGGGCTTGGCCTTGCATTTGACCAGATAACATGATCTCAAAGCTCACATTCCTTGGTCAAAGGGAAGATGGTTGTATAGGATATGTCTGGTATCTAAAAACCTTTATTTCTTGGTGATGATAACAAATAGGAGGTCTTTAACTACTAGACATGTGTCTTGAGCTTGTACTCAAGCTGCAGGTGCACATGGGTAGAAACAGATAAGACAGATAGACTACCTAAGATTGTTAGACTGTTCCTCATCAATTCAAACAAGGATTCTGATGCAAACTACAGTTGACCCTTCACATCTGCAGATCTGACTTTTGCCAATTTGGTTATTCATAGATTTGATTAAAATGTTATCTTTAGGAATCTGTAGGTCTTTCAGTGTGACTCTATAGTCAAATTTTACCAGCAGTTGTCACATTGAAAGATCTAGACTGATTCCTAGAGAGAACGCCTTTGTAGCAATCTCTAGGTCTTCCAGTTCTATTTTATGCTCAACTTCCCAAATTCTAGTGGAAGTAGATCATAGAGTCATGCTGAAAGACCAACATAGAGAGGTGTTCTTTCAAGTAGAAAAATAGCAATGAGTTTATTTGCGGTTTTTCACTTTTGCAAGGGTCCTGTGCTCCTAACCCAGTGCATGTGGAGGGCTAACTGTAATGCTGTCATGGTTGCTGAAATCACTTTCCCCCATTTCTTCTCAAGTTTCTTATCTTCTTAGAAGGAGAGGTGACTTTAGCTTTGTTTCAAGAACAAGGGTCTGGCATGATTCCCTATCTCTTCAGCCTAACTAGTTAGAACTAGATTTCTCTTATCATCCTACCTCAGTACATTTCTCTTGGTAAAGATTAACTCTCTGATTTAAACAAGAAAGCAGATTAAGCATGATTGTGTTTAAGGGAAAGCAAACTTGTTATTGAGTCAGATACTTAGAATGGCTCAATATGCAGGAGGACTAATTGTGAAGCCAGGTTTCAGTAACAACATTCCCATAAAGTGCAGAAAAGTAAAATAAGAGTTCATTTTTCCCTATGATGATTTCCCATACATGATATTTCAGCCCCACAGGGAAAGGTCATGTCCTATAGGTCACTGAAAATTGATAAACATATAAATACTACATAAACATCTCTTAATTTTGAGATTGAAGAGTACATATCACAAAAGCCTGAGTTGTCTACTAAGAGGCAGCAGGTCTGTTGTTGTTGTTAGCATTTTGGGATGGGCAGATCTGTCACGCACTGTTGGAATCACAGACGCCTTAAAGGGCCA
Organism: Anolis carolinensis; assembly: GCF_035594765.1. Classification (NCBI taxonomy): domain Eukaryota; kingdom Metazoa; phylum Chordata; class Lepidosauria; order Squamata; family Anolidae; genus Anolis; species Anolis carolinensis. The sequence continues at coordinate 91,299,862 of NC_085841.1, read as the reverse complement.
GACTTAAAAGTGACTTCAAAACAGAATTTATTAAAACAAAAGAAAAGGGACGCAGAGATACTAAAATGCAGTTCCACTGGTCAAAACTCAAAAAACCAAACCAGACCTGGTCCAAAAGATTAACAGAAATATAATCCAGATTAACTGGATGCAAAAAGCAACAAGTCAAACAAAGCGCTCTGAGGCAAAACAAAAAGGCACAGTACACAAATGGTTAACAAAAGTTGTCGCAGGAAGAGAAGCGTCATCAGCCGAAGTCCAGGATTGAAGCGAGAGAAATCCAAAACAGCGTCGCTCCAGTGTCCGCAGAAGCAGCATCTTCACCCAAACTGGTCCAGGTCCAGAAAGAGAGAAGTCCATATTCATGAGAAGCCAATGTCAAAAAACATTCAAACGATCAGGAGGTCCAAACTGCAGATCCGAATCCAATGCCAAACACGAAACAGGCAACAGCAAGTCTACAAGAATCTTTACCAATACACAGCACCCAGCACACGAACACACATCAACACCTTGCCTTCTGCAAAGACCCCTCACCCTTGAACCCACTATTATCTACAAATCATCATCAGAAGATGAACTGACCACCGCCCCATCACTATCCCCCGCAGCTGCTCCCAGCTCTTCAAGTGAATTCTCTTGACTTTTTCTCCAATTCCTCCATCTCCTGTCAAGACTTAGATCCCCCCAAGACTCAGTTGGATCCCTTATTGCCAGTCTTCACCCCCAGAGAACCCCCATAAAGGTATCACTAGTTGTTGGCGCCTCACAAATAGCTTGCACTTCTCTTATCTTAGTCCAGTCCATGGTGTCTCCTTCTTCTCCTTCACTCATTGACCCATCATCCCCAGAGAATCCCTCAAATGACTCCTCATCTGTAGGTGCTGTAAGTATGTCCCGGATCCTCTTTCTCTGCTGCTCATCATCAGATTCCTGCTCCCAAGTAACCCTTTTCCCCCTTCTGGCACCCATACTACTGTCTGCAACATTATCATCTCCAGAAAATCCTTTAAATGACTCCTCATCTGTAGGTGCTGTAAGTACGTCCCAGATCCTCTTTCTCTGCTGCTCATCATCAGATTCCTGCTCCCGACTAACCCTTTTTCCCCTTCTGGAACCCATACTACTGTTTGTAACATTACTCACAGGCTCTACTACAACACGCACACTTCCAAAGAAGTCCCCCTGTTTTTCATCACCAATTCCATTATCTGTCATAAATAAAAGAAATAAAATTTATTCTGTGATTTTTTCCATGCTTTGTTGTTGTTGTTGTTGTGTGTGATTTTTGTGCAAAATTTTCTCCTGGACATGTTAATGGACACATTCTCTCATTTACTAAAGCAAACTTAGGTGCATTTTAGAAATACAGGTTTTTTTTCTGTATGTATTTTTCCAAATATGTTTATCCTGCTACTTGCATCTCTTTTTATGAAACCTGTCATAAGCCTGATATATATATAATCAGAAATTCTGCCAAGTTCTGGCAGAGATCCCATTTTGAAACTATATCATGAAAGGCAGTAAGGAGATTGTTTTATAGTCATCATCAGAAGAGAACTCCAAACAGCCTATTTCTCCAGTCACAATTTTCCTGGGCAAGGATTTTAGTTCTCTGGATTTCCCACCATCCCATTGATCCCAAATGCTTTCACTGGAAAATGAGCTTTCCTGTGATTTTGCAATTTGTTGAAATTGAATTTTCTGCTTGTTGATATGTTTTATTTGTCAACATGTACTGTTCAATTGATAAAAAATAAGATCATACATTTAAGACAACATGGTATCCACGTATTCAGCAAGCAAATGTAAACATAGAATTAATAGAATCACCAAGTCATACCCCTCATCCTTGACTAGATCCGCCACCCCAGCTGCCACCAAATAGGCAAATATAGCTAAAATGAGAATTATAGGTAGAAAAGAAATAAAATTTGGAAAGGCAGGGTATTAGTAAATATAATGCAGGGGTCCCCAAACTAAGGCCCATGGGCCAGATGTAGCCCTCCAAAGATATTTAGCCAGACTCCCTGCCCTAAATATTGTCTTAAGTCTGAAATGGCTTGAGGGCACACAACAACAACAATCCTAATCAACTTGACTATTTCATCAGCCAAAAGCAGGCCCACACTTCCCATTGAAATAATGGTAAGTTTGTGTTAGTTAAAATTGTTCCTCATTTTAAATATTGTATTGTTCTTTCATGGTTTGGGGTTTTTTTTTGGGGGGGGGGGTTGGGTTGTTTTGGTTTTTTTTGCACTACAGATAGGATATGTGCAATGTGTATAAGAATTCATTCTTTTTTTTTTTTTCAAACTATAGTTCAGCTCCCCAATAGTCTGAGGGACTGTGAACTGGACCTCTGTTTAAAACGTTTGAGGACCCCTGCTATAATGAATGGAAACACCTGAGTTGGAGCAGGGGAAAGAGCAAGGACCAGTTAACTCGTCCCACCCAGCTCAGGGTTGATGCCATTCAGCTGCGAAGGTACAATTGGCTAGCTCAGAAGAGGATTCAGCAGCTGTAAAGACTTGTCAGGAGCAGCATAAAGGACAGGCATGTGGAACAGTTTACTGCTGGAAGCAAATGTCTGGATTGGTGTATCAGCCGGGTATCATTGGAGACTTTGTGCCTTGAAACTTGGACTACACTTTTGGATCTTGGACCTGGACTTGTTGGTGAAACTCTGTGCATTTAGATCTCTTGGAACGAACTTTGGAATTGGCTTGCTCACTGCTGTGAATTGGATTGACTATGGCTTTAAATCCTGGACTGTCTCTGACTACTCTTTGGAAGTAAAACTATGGACCGTGACAATCTCTGCCATCTCACTGAATCTTACTTTTGTCCATGAAAATACACTTTTCAGTAAAGCTGGGTATACAAAATAGGGGAAGAGGGGAGGAATACCAAGTTTGTTAATAGAATGATATGTTTGTTGTATCTTCTTCTTCTGGCAAATATATTTTAATTTAATATCAAGAAGGCTTAGCATATCTCTTATATTTAACAAGAAAATATTTGATTATTAGATATTTTATTGTTGCTTCACCTGCTTTATTTTTAAGGTTGGAGAAGAAAATGTCTGCAGAACAAGATTACCTGGGTCACACCTAAAACAATTCTATATTGAATTGACCATAGTGGCTAAGATATTCTGCTCCAGAAAAGGCAACTGTTTTAAGCTCTAGCTTGGGCAAAAAGTACTGTTTCCACTTTAATTTTTAGCTTCTAGATTTAAGGAGGTTTACCTTGACAAAGCTTTAAAAATGCCAGAATGAAAGCAATATAAAAGTTGCTTTGTCCATCGGCATTGATGTCACCAGCGGGCTATTTCAAGCACTGAAAAACTTTTATTGTGTTTTATGGTGTTATCATCAACAATTCTGTCCACATTTAGAGATATACTTCATATTATATCATGGAAGACTGGAAATCTGTTTTCAATCAGTGCTGTTATACACGGTCTGAATCTTTTGATAAATTCTAATCTTGATCCCATCAGAAAACCTTAATCCTGGTCTATAGATGGTTTCCTTAAGAGCTAGAAGTGCCTTATCTCTCTTTCTTTTGCTTTACTTCAGCTCACTCAGGCAGCCAAAAGGCAGCAAATGCACACTGCAGAAGAACGACTATTGTTTTGACATGGTATTTGATACCAGAAGAAGAAGAATTCAAATAACTCAGAAATATCTTGTTGTAAAAATTCTCTAGATTCTTCTAATCTTTTGACACCGAATTTAAGCAATAAAAGGCATACAGGTTGCCTGTATTTCCTATTAAAAAAGATGTAATTCAAGCATGCAGATGCTCTAAACTCAGGAGGGCTAGCTTTATATATCACTTGCATGCTTGTTTTTTCCCCCTAGGAATTAATTCTGATATGGGGAAGGGGGCTGAAGAAGGGGAGGGAGGGGAGGGATGACACCCAGAGGAAAAGGCCACTCTTGACTTCTGGCTTTGCTCGCCAGGGCCCTTTCATGTTACACAACTGTGGTGCTATATTCCATTTTACTTTCTATGATAACAACTATTTAGAATTCTCTGCCAAAGAGCTCTACTGCCTCACCAGGGTCCCATAGGATGTTGCCATAACACTCTGTGTAGAATGAAAGGTTCTCTGGTCTCTAGCCCTGTCAACAATCAGTTGCCAACAAAGTTGGCATTGTCCCCAATACCATTGAGAGCCCTTCATCACCCTGGTTAAACAAATGATCTGCAATTAGAAATCCTTACTCAATTGTCCACCTCTGTTCAACCGCAAGTAAAAAAAACACAAGGAATAGGCATTTGTAGCAAGACAACTCAAGGCAGACCTTAATGGAACATAGGAATGGGGTGGTTTCCTCATGAAAAGTAGTCACTGGTCTCAGGATTAAACTTTTTCAATGGTATTCATAGTAAATCATTCAGATCTTCAAAACTTGACCAGCTTTTTAATGGTGCCAACAGTAATGTCATCTGAGATGAAGAGTCTGGCCACAGTTATTCATATTATAATTTAGATTATGATCAGCCCTCCACATTCAATGGGCTTAATTAGGGGCACAGTGTTGAACGAAAATCAACGGGTGGAAGCCGGGTGGCCAATGGGATGGGGACTCAGGTGAGTCAAATGGTTGTGTGGCATGGGGTCTGGAGAGAAGGCTGAGGGGAAACATGATCGTATTAGGGATTCCTCTTCTTCAGAAGAGGAAGGGGAGCAGGAAAGTGTTCATGAATCTGAGGGTGAGTTGGAATCTGAGGAGGAGATTTTGCAAGTACCCACATTTCAGGAGAGGTGAAAGGAAACAGAGCAGAGATGTCCTTTAGCTAGAATAGCGGCCAGAAATGCAGCTGAGCAATTAGGAACTGCCCTACCAGCTGTGAGGGGACTCGGGACTATAAAGCAGAAGCAGGTGCAGCCAGCTCTTGCTGGTAACAAACTGACTCTTCGCTCCCCTTGTGCCTGCTTCAAGTCTGCATCTGGGAAACTGCTCCTAAGGATTTATTGCTGTTTCTTTGTCTGAAGTAAGACTGCTATTTGATTTGGGAATTTAACAGAGACTAAGAACTGTGTTTACCCTAAGACTTCCTTGTTTCCTTTTGCATTATTTATTTATTTACAGTATTTATATTCCGCCCTTCTCACCCCGAAAGGGACTCAGGGCGGATTACAATGAACACATATATGGCAAACATTCAATGCCAACAGACAAACAACATACATTAGACAGACTCAGAGGCATTTTAAACATTTTTCTAGCTTCACGATTCCGGCCACAGAGGGAGCTGTTGCTTCACCGTCCAGTAGTGGCTGTACTTCCTCATTCCTTTCCTCGTGTTTTGCTGGCAGTTTTATGGTGTTGTAAATTAGCCTCCCGCATAAAGCGTCCCTAAATTTCCCTAATTGACAGGTGCAACTGTCTTTCGGGGCTGCGTAGGTCAACAGCAAGACGGGGCTATTAATGGTCAGAGGCTTAACCCAACCCGGGCTTCGAACTCATGACCTCTCGGTCAGTAGTGATTTATAGCAGCTGGTTACTAGCCAGCTGCGCCACAACCTGGCCCCTTATTCCACTGAGTGTGCTGTACCTTATGTTTTGCTAAAGTAAAGCAGTTTTCATTTACTTACCACAGTGTTTTAAGGCTGTTCTTGAAAGACAAAACAGGATAGATTGCCATGTTTAAATATTTGAAAGACTGTTATAAAGGAGAGAGTAGACTTTTTTCCCCGCTGTTCTGGAGACTAGGACTTGGAGCAATGGATTCAAATTACAGGAAAAGAGATTCCACCTGAACATTAGGAAAAACATCCTGACTGCAAGAGCTGTTCAACAGTGAAACTCTCTGCCTTGGGGTGTGTTGGAAGCTCCTTCTTTGGAGGCTTTTAAACAAAAGCTGGATAGCCATCTTTTGGGGGTGCTTTGATTGTGCTTTTCCTGCATGGCAGGGGGTTGGACTAGATTACTCATGTGGTCTCTTTAAACTCTATTATTTTATGATTCTATTTTTTGATTTGATTTCATCTGTCTATTGCCAATCCACTAGGATCCCTGAAACGATCTACAGTTGGGGAGGGGGTAAAAATGTGTGACTAAAAACAAATAAATGAATTAAAGTTCCCTTTTAAGAATCTTTTTTCAAGCCACAGACAATTTAGAAAACATATTGCATCAATATATCAAGTGAGGAATGTTCTTGCTTGCTCCCCGTTGTCTCAGATTCACTGAAGACCTCAGAGTTTAGGCAGGCTAATATGGGAATCTATGGTCCTTCAAACAAGAAAGATTCCATTATGTATGGAGGTTAAGTATGTGATTACAAACCTTAAATAAATCAGAATATGATGTAGCAGTGGAACTCGTGGCTAATCTTCAATTAATTCAAGCCCCCACAGATATATATACATCCTATTATCTGTTGAAAGGCAAGATATAAACTGAATGTTTGTTAGTCACCTTCCTCACTAGCCAAGGTCACCAGTAAGTTTCATTCCACCTGAACAACTTCCTGATGGTAAGAGCTGTTATATAGTCGAACTCTCTGCCTCAGAGTGTGGTGGAAGCTCCTTCCTTGGAGGCTTTTGAACAGAGGCCATCTGTCAGGGGTGCTTTGATTGTGCTTTTCTGGCATGGCAGGGAGTTGTACTAGTTGGTCCACGTGGTCTCTCTCAACTCTATCATTCTATCAGACTTTTACCTGAGACATCCAAATGACGCCTCAGTGAAAGAGAATTAATTCATGACAAAGCAGGAAAACCCTGCTTTGTCCTGAATTAATCAAATACCCCATTAAAGCCAGGCCTTCCTGAAAGACCCAGGTCTAATGGGGTATGGGCCCTGTGGGGACAGACTCCTACCGTGTTTCCCCAAAAATAAGACAGTGTCTTATATTAATTTTTGCTCCCAAAGATGCTCTAGGTCTTATTTTCAGGGGATGTCTTATTTTTTCATGAAGAAGAATTCACATTTATTGTTGAACAAAAAAAATGAACATTTATTACAGTAGTTGTCATCACAAACCAGCATAACCAGACAAACTGAATCCTATCAAGAATTTCTTGTTACTACCATTATTTCCATGTACAACACTCTATGGTACGTACATTTACCGATCCTGTATGCTCTGGTGTTCTGTTCGGCGGACATGCTTCCAAACAAAAACTTTGCTAGGTCTTACTTTCGGGGGAGGCCTTATATTTAGCAATTCAGCAAAACCTCCACTAGGTCTTATTTCTGGGGATGTCTTATTTTAGGGGGAACAGGGTAGGTAGTTCCGGGGGCCAGTCCCCACACCCATCTCACTTCTTCAGGCTTCCAAAAGCCTAGAGAAGCAAGAATGGTACCCACTCCTTTCCCCAAACCTCCCCAGAGCCCTTAAAAGAAAATAAAAACTTACCAGGCCACCATGCCTCCTCTCCAGCAGGCCTCCTGCTGCATAGAAATGATGCACAGGAGGCGGAGGTGGGGGGCAAAGAGGAAAATCTCCCCCCCCCCCCCGCACATCATTTCTACATGCCAGGCAGCTTGTTGGAGAGGCCTTGTCGCACACACTTCTGTTATGTTTGGAAGTCGCCTGTGATTCTGTGAACCTGAGTTCAGCATTCTAAGCATTACACCGCATAGCACTAAATTAAAATATACTTTGCATTCTTCAGATATCTTGAGAGAGCTGTCCCAAACAGAAGGTTAAAGGTTTGTTTTCTGCTGCCATAAAACGAAATATAATGGTTTCAAATTACAGGAGGATAGATTTCTATCGAACATTAGAAGGAGCTTCTTGACAGAAAGAGCAGCTCACCAATAGAACCAATTGCCTAGAAAGATGATGGGGTTTCCTCCTTGGCACATCTTCAACTAGCTGGATTTCCTGCACCGAGCAGTGCTTATTTCATTTAAATGTTAACTTATTGCTTCTGTTGGTTTCCTGTGGTGTATTTATGTTCTTGTTTCTGTTGCTTTTATATAGTTGCTGTTTAATCTAGCATTTTGTTCTTGTTGCCCTGGACGCTTTTCCACCCTGAGAACTATACCAATGAAGGCTATGGAATACTTAACAGTGAAATAAATAAAAATCTTGAAACTGGCATAAAATATTATAAATATTGACAACTTTATTTTTGACATAATCATTCGGTCTCCATGTGAAGCCTTTGAGTCTGGCAAGCAAGTCTCTTTATTAGCCATTAGGAGTCAAGTGTTTACCAGGAAATATACCTGGAAACAAAGAGTGTAAAAGAAAACATGCTAAAATGTAACACCCTATTATTAATAGGAGTGTTTAAATTCCCTAGATTTCAGTAAGGATTTTACTAGCTCACTTCTTGGGAAACAAAGTAAAACGGACCACATAACTTTGTCTGATTCACCAGTGCCACCTATTGGCAAAGTACAAAGCTAAGATGACCATCTTTGTTTTATATAAATGTATAGAATAAAACTTGCAATGATGGCTTTGCTGATTGTATCTAAATCCACTTTATCACATTCTTGTCTTCATCCACTCATATTTGCCCATTCATTTTAGGATAGCTATGACTGAAATGTTTTCCCTCCATCATGCTTCCAGATTATAAGATAAAGCTAAAGGTTTTCCCATTAAGTCTAGTCGTGTCTAACTCTGGTGCTCATCTCTATTTCTAAGCTGAAGAGCTGGCATTGTCCGTAGATGTCTCCTAGGTCATGTGGCTGGCATGACTGCATGGAGCGCCGTTACCTTCCTGCCAGAGCAATACTCACATTTGCATGTTTTTGAACTGCTAGGTTGGCAGGAGCAGGGGCTAACAGTGGGAGCTCACTCCGCTTCCCCAGATTCAAATCAGTGACCTTTCGGTCAGCAAGTTCAGCAGCTCAGCAGTTTAATCCACTGTGTCACCGGGGGTGCAGATTATAGACTATGCAAATTATGTGTCTTTTTTTCAATGTACACTATATATTAAAATTTAGATTTTACACAATCGTACAGGCCTTCTATGTTTCTCATTGTCACTACTTCTTTCCCTTTTCTGTTGTTTTCCCTTTATCACATTTTATACTGTAAGCTCCTTGAAACAAAGGGTGTATCTATACTATAGAACTGTGATTCCCAACCTTTTTTTGATCGGGGCCCACTTGGCCAGGGACCACCCTCCAACATTAGTACCCAAAGGGTTACGAATTGGTTTTTGGTCAATTTCAGATTCAGTTTGGTTATTTGGGGTGCTGATTCAGAAAGCTGCATTGGAGAGACCACATCAGCTCTAGTTTCTAATACAGAACATATGCCATCAAGTAGTCGCCATCTGCTCGCCCACAGAAAACCATATTTAATCATCTAGAGCTTTTATTTTATTTATTTTGTGTCAAAAGCATTGCATAGCAAATACATTTAAAAATGATAAAAAATAGAGGAAATCACAAACAACTAAATAGTTTTAGACCAGAAACGGGCAACAGCAACCGCATTGTCCGTAGCTTTAAACAACTCCTCCTCCGTGCATGAGGCAGGACATTGTGGGCAAGCATACATATGTGGAGTTGTTTGTTCTGCTCCACAGTCACACAAGGTGGAGGATTCCTCCAGGTAGTGCCACCTTGCCAAGTTGTCTTTAGATCTGCCCACTCCACTTCTGAGTCTGTTCAGGGACTTCCAAGTTGCCCATTCTTGGTTTGCCCCTGGAGGAAGACCCTCTTGGGGGGTCATCCAGTTAGAATTGCCAGGTTTAGCTGCCCAGAGGGACACCCTTGCTGCTGCTGGAGGAACATCAAGAGGAGTGGTGGTTCTCGTGGAGTCTACTGGGAGGAGGCTGATAGTCATGCAGTGGGTGGCTTTCACAATGTTCAACCTTATTTCTCTCACAGTTAACAGCAACTTCCCGTCGCACGTCAGGAGGGGCAATGCCAGCTAACTTGTAGAATTTATCAACAGATGTAGGTTTAAGGCATCCCGTGATTATTCTGCATGTTTCGTTTAGTGCTATGTCCACCTGCTTTGCATGGGCAGACTTGTGCCAGACAGGACAGGCGTACTCAGCAGTTGAGAAAGACAAGGCTAGGGCTGATGTTCTTATTACTTGTGGGTCTGCACCCCATGAGCTGCCAGTCAGTTTCCGCAGGATGTTGTTGCGTGCAGCTACTTTGTGCTTGGTGTTCGTGCAGTGTTTCCTATATGTTAGTGTTCGATCTAAGGTGACACCAAGATATTTAGGATGGAAACAGTGTTCGAGCTCTTGGCCTTCCCAAGTAACTTTCAGTTTCCTGTTGGCTTCACGGTTACGTAGGTGGAAAGCACACACTTGTGTCTTGGAAGGGTTAGGCTTCAGGTGGTTCTCTTTGTAGTAGCTGGAGAGATCTTTCAAGGCATTAGTGAGTTGGTTTTCAACTGTTTCAAAATCTTTCGCTTGTGTTGTAAGGCCAGGTCATCAGCATATATAAAGCTCTTTGTGAGTGGTGGTTGTGGCTGATCGTTCATGAAGATGTTAAATAAGGTCGGTGCAAGAACGCTGCCTTGGGGTAAACCATTCTTTTGCCTCCTCCATCTGCTTTTCCGGCCATGAAACTCCACATAGAAGCTGCGGTTTTCTAAGAGGGTCTGGACAGTTTTTGTAAAGTCAAAGTCCCGGGTGATATGGTAGACTCTAGAGCTGATGTGATCTCTCTGATGCAATGGTCAGCTCTGTGGAAAGGAGTGGAAATAAAATTAATAAAACAAAATAAAATAAATAAAGAGGAAGGTGGTTTTCGGACCAGATTTTTGTTCTTGCGGCCCACAGGTTAAGAACCACTGCTATAGAATTACTGCAGTTTAACATCATTTTAACGGCCATGGCTCAATGCTATGGAATCCTGGGAGTTGTGGTTTGGTGAGACACCAGCACCCTTTGGCAGGAAAAGCTAAAGAATTTGCCAAATTACGACTCCCATGGGAGATAAATGTCAAACTGTATTAATTCTACAGTGTAGATATACCCAGAGACATATTTTATTCTGTAAAGGATTTTGTATATTGGCAGAGTTCAGAGCTTGGAAATGAGGTATCATAAGTAGTGACTATATCTTTGGAAGTAATATACTTGCTATAATACTTCATAGTTCTTTGGGAGAGAAAGGGCAGTGTCGCATTCCTTTTGAAAATAACACAATATCACAAATATTTACTTGGCACATTTATCTTTACTAGCAGTCACACATAATCATATGTTGCTGGTGCATGCCTCTGTCCTAAATTTGTTCCCAAAATATGTGTGAAGATTAGCTTTTTGTCAGTGAGGGAGGAGATTGAATGGAAGGCTATCGATCTTCTAGAACAGGGGTCCCCAAACTAAGGCCAGTGGGCCGGATGTGGCCCTCCAAGTTCATCCCCCCCCCCCGAGCTGCCCTAATCTTTAGACTTAGTGTCACACTAAGTCTGAAATGCCTTGAAGGCACACAACAGCTGGCCCTTTCCTTGAAAAGTTTGAGGACCCCTGTTCTAGAATTTCATTTATCTCTATCATTGCTACCTTTCCCTGACACACACCACATATTTTCCAAAACATGCCTCTTTCTCAGAGATTTTGTTTTGTTTGATTATTCTTGGGATGCATTTTCTGTATTCACAAGTAGAAAGACTAATCCTCATACCAGGTAACAATAGCCATATCCAGAGTTTCGAAACATGACTTTTTACGACTATATCTCCTTTGGTGGCATAGAATCTGATGAACTCTGAAAACTGTAGTTTATCAAACATCGGCTGTATCTATATGAAACAAACAATGATTAAGACAGAGGTTGCTTAGTTATTGTAAATTTTCTCAAACCAACAGAACATACACAAGAGGGAGCTGTAGGATCACTTTTCACTGACCAGAATGGATTTTCCAATCAAAATAAAATAACTGCTCAGGTTTAATTGGCATGACCCACAAAAGAGCATATGGAGGGAAGGTGAGAGGCAAAGAGTGCATGGATGGGAAAAAGTAGAATTGTATTACTAGATTTGTTAGTGGAGGGTAACCTTACAACTGTCTTTGTCACATTTTCAGTTTGCATGGTGGGTTTCAAGGATGATGATAAGGTAGAGTAAACCTAATCATAATATTACTTCCTTACTGGTTCCATGAGAAAACAACTGTGTTAATTCCAAGTACAGTGGAGTTTCATTTATCCAATATTCGCTTATCCAACATTCTGGATTATCCAACACATTTTTGTAGTCAATGTTTTCAATATATCATGATATTTTGGTGCTAAATTCGTAAATACAGTAATTACTATATAGCATTACTGCGTATTGAACTACTTTTTCTGTCAAATTTGTTTTATAACATGATGTTTTGGTGCTTAATTTGTAGGAGCTTTATGAAAATGTTCATCCACATTTCAACCAGACTGGTCACCTTTCTAATAATTATCAGTAACTTTTTTCATTTTTTATTCAGAAAAATTCTCACATATTTAATGAGACAGAAAAACAAATGAAATCTCCTGTCTCCAGGGTCTAATGTACTTCAGCCCACTTTCTAGCTTTGTGTGGGCACATGGAGTTTACCAGCTTCCAAGCCAAACCTTCATTTCTTTCTACTCTCAAGGCACTAAACATGGGATTTAAAAGTATTGCCTTCTGTTATAATTTCCCCCCTGTAACCTAGGGTCATTCTTCATCCTTTTCATGTATGGCATGCATGACATTTTAATCACAGACTAAATACACTAGTAGTATGCCAGCAGATGACCTAAATCCAAAATAATGTCAACCCTTCGTATCCATGGTTTCAGAACCCACAGATTCCACCATCCGCAGCTTGAAAACATTCCACCCACAAAGTACCCAAAAACAGACCTTGATGTTGCCATCTTATATAAGACACACAATTTTTCTATACCACTGTATATAATGGGAGTTGAACATAATCCAATTTTAGTATCTATGGGGGATCCTGGAACTAAGCAGATACCAAGGGCCCACTGTAAACACTGAAGAACCACTAAAAAGAAGATTCAGAAAAGGCTGTATTTTTTTCAAGATTCTTCACAAAAACTCTATTATTACTACTACGTATTATAAATAACAGTATTTTCATAAATATATAAAATGTTTTACAACCTTTAGAATGATACAGGATTTTCACTGGGTTGCTGTGAGTTTTCCAGGTTGTATGGCACCATACTCACAGCAACCCAGTGATTCTTGCTATGAAAGCCTTCAAAAACACACAGGAGTTTTAGCTGGGATCCTTTAACACCATACAGTAGCTGCACTATTATTGCCCTTTAACAACCATGGCAACTGCTTGTAGAATCCTCTTGTTTTTAGTTTAGGGAATTCTCAGCCAGTGAGCTCTAGTGTCCCACTAAACTACAAAACATGCAGCCATGTCAGTTAAAACAGTATTATAGTGCTAGTGTGAAAGGGCCTTTGGTATAGGTATTCAGCAAAATATGAAATAAAAGAATCTTTGTTTTCTCATATTAAAACAACCTTACTGGCCACCTGGCTGCTCTAAGAACAAAGAAGGTCTGTGGGCATATGTTAGCTGGGTTAGAGCTCATTTTGACCAGCTCAGTAATCCAATGGTGATCCTGGGTTCAGGTTACAAATTTTCTGCCTACAATTATGCAAGGCAGCCATAATAATGTTTTCTACCTACAGTTAATATTAGGTTTTTGCTTTTGTGTTATTCCTGTGAAATTCTAGTGAAAATGAAAGATAAAAACAATTGAACTATTTGGCTTATTTATGCTTTCATAAATGTCCTCCTAACATGGATACAAAAACATTCCAGTTCTTCAATGGAAGTGATATTGTGCGTGCTACTAGAGTATCGCTGCCAATACTGCCACAAACAGTTCTCTATTTCCAGGTGCTCTAGAAAATTAGGACACCAACAATGGCTTTTGATATAGTTTCTTACAAGCTTGAAAACATACCTCTATGTGCATATCTAACATCTGGTTTTTCCATTTACTTTTTTGCAAGACCTCTCAGATTAGCTTATCCAGAGGTCTTCGTAAGCAGAAAGCTTCAAGGTTTATTAGACGTCAGTCATCATTGTGCGTCTCTCCCATTTTAGCAGTGACAGTCATACTTACTTCATTAAGAATCAAATCTGTTTTCTGAATTATGTATTTCTCAGATGGCATTGTAAGATAAACCAGGCTGAAGGAGCAGAGAGGGGAATCACACACTGATCCTATAGCTAATGCCCTCACCTCACTTTTCACTTGACTTTTGGCACAGAGTCAATGTTTGTTACATAGGCTCTGTACACAATATCTGTATTCCACATTCACAGTTTGTGCAAGTATGCAGAACATTCATTGCATGGTAGGAATGTATATAAGGTGTGGGTACCCTTAAGCCCTGGGGCCCAATTCAGCTCTCACAGTATTCCAGTCTGGCCCTTTTCCCTAGCACCATCATATGACAGTTTGCCAGAGCTGTACCAATACCATTCTTTTCCAGAAATTTTGCATGCCTTTCTTAATGCAGTCAGCCCACCTCCTCCACAGGTTCTGTGTTGATAGCATCAACTATCCACAACTTGAAAGCATGCTTATCTTCTAAAAATCTCTGAACAATCTGAAAGATGTTGTTTTAGGATTGTGAAAACTGAATCATAATTATGACTCCAGATCCTAAGTACTTTTAAAATTTCTAAATGTGCCCTTAGCTCACTTACATTGTATGAAAAGGGCCTTTCAGCAAACAGAGGAGTCTTGTATATGACCTACCACATGGCTTACTGCAAAACCAAGTCTTTACATAATGTAACAACAAAATCTAAGCACTATCAACAATCCTGTGCATTCCAAGCAAATCAATTCTAAACTCTCCTATATTTGGTTTCCCCAAGGCAGCAGCTGAATCTGCTCAAATTTCTCCAGACTTCATAGTAACAATGCCCTCCTGTTTACAGTAGATATTTCTTTTCTGAATAGGGATCAAAGACCGTATGTCAATTCTTTATGTTGATACAAGGATTAAACAAGATCAGCAGTAGGGCAACTTGCCGTGTGGGCCACCGCAAAGTTAACCAAGGAGGAATGCAGAGTCCACCAAGACTCAGTGAACTAATGCACTTGCATGGGTTCAGGAATGAGAGAACAATTCCAAGAGGATCTCTTGTTCCAAGGAGGAAAGAGGAAATCCCACAGCACAAAACATCTGTATTGACACCTTCCTCAAGAGAAAAAGCAATTCAGGAAAAGTGCCTCCATAGGGTCAGGGAAGGGCATCTAGAAAAACCAGTACATAGACAAATCCTTGTTTTCATTCTGCACGCTTCTCAACAGGATTTCCTTGCTCTTTCCTTGGAACTCTGTAAAAATGTCCCTTTGCCTCAGCCACAGGAGTAATTTCCTCCCTTATATTTGCAGGAAAGGGAGGTCATAACCTTGGGATTTGGGGACACTGCCGCATGTGATAGCAACTTTAATTAAGGAGAAGATAAAAATTAAGAATGAAATACTGCTGCTCCTAATTCTAGTGATTTGTATTTCACTTTGATTTTTCATCCCCAATATATGACAATATAAGTCCTAAAGGAATGTTAGAATATAGAGATTCATATTAGTTATTATCACAACTATGAGTGCTCTGTGTGTCTGCATCTTCAAGTTTCCTATTGACACACGGTGACCCCATGGATTTTATATGATATTCTTAGGCAATGAATATTCAAGGTTTTGCCCTTCTTCATGTGAAATATAGCCTACAGCATTTGATGTCTCCTATTCAAGTGCTATCAGGGCTGATTCTGCTTAGCTTCTATCAGACAGGATTGGTGCCTTTAGTGTATTGAAATGCACATCTAGTAAAAACATGCAATAATTCCAAACAAAAATATAGCATCTCTATGCTGAATTCAGAATTTCTGTTTCTAGTTTTGCCAGGAAAAAACTTGTATATGGAACTAAAATTCTGCAACCATAGAGAAATAGTCCAAGTGCCCATATAGATTTCACTTCTCCTGACCTTAGAATTATGCAAAGGCTCCCTTAAATATTTACATTCCTGGCTGCTTCAGCATATCTCCCTCTTTCATATTTCCAGTGGTAAAAAGGGAATTCATGGTGACAGCTTTGGCAACACTACCTTGTCTATGCTTACCCCTTGTTTGTTCATTCTAACAAGGCCTGTGGACATTGGCTTGATATTTCTGAAGTTTGTAGAGTAGACACATTTGTCCATGCGTTCACAAAATACATACATTTATCGATACTACAGACATATTTCAGGGTTTGAAACTCTGCATGGGAACAATCTTTATGTGGATACATACTCACATATTTAAGTAAAAGAGCCAAATAATAGTTGTTTTTAAATTTCACAGTATCTCAAAATGAAAACACTAAATTTGTCTGTAGAGCCAAAAAAAAAAAAAGCATTGAGAACATGAGTTAACCACTGTTGATGATGTAAAGGAATATGTGGATCAAAATCAACCTATCTAAAGAAACCATCAGTGAAGTGAAGTTTGGTTGGAAATCAGCCCACTCAAGTAAATACATGGTAATGAGTTCTCGTATCTACCTGTATATATATACCTCACACTAATGAGAGTAGCTTTTGTTCTGATTGTCTGATTTAGAGCTGGTATATTTCTTATCTAAATATGAAATGAAGCACTCTAAAAAATGCTTTTGTTTCTGAAACAGCATCTGGCTCTTTTGGCAGGCTGGATAAAGCTAAGCAGCTTAAATCTCTTGGAGAGAATGTTTCTCCAATAATCTGCTTTCTTTTGTAAGTGGCCTAAACAACAAGGCAAATAGTAGCTGTATTGATTATCCCATCTGATTGTAGTTATCCAGCAGTATACTGTATTGTCTTTTGTAGATCTGATTGAAGGTTTCATGTGAATCCCATGAATTATACATTTCATTTTAATTTTTCAGCAAGATACCTGTTTATTAGCACAAACACAGTGAGATTGACTTCAAACATTATGTTGAAATTCCATGGGATATAAGCAGCCTAACTTGCACTTTAGGGAACGCTCCTAAACTAGGCCAGAGCTTGAAAAATGTTTCTTACTTTCCAGGTTTTAAGTAAGTAAGTAACAGGACACTATAAAGCCTTGGAGAATTATTGGGGTACTCTAAAACAAATTTTGAGGCAAGATGCATTGAAGAAAGTTTAATAGTGCATTGCACAAAAGATCCCAGGACTGATTCCTTGAATAATATGCAGGATTGCTATACAGTAGAGTCTCACTTATCCAAGCCTCGCTTATCCAAGCTTCTGGATGATCCAAGCCATTTTTGTAGTCAATGTTTTCAATATATCGTGATATTTTGGTGCTAAATTCGTAAATACAGTAATTACAACATAACATTACTGCGTATTGAACTACTTTTTCTGTCAAATTTGTTGTCTAACATGATGTTTTGGTGCTTAATTTGTAAAATCATAAGCTAATTTGATGTTTAATAGACTTTTCCTTAATCCCTCCTTATTATCCAACATATTCGCTTATCCAAGCTTCTGCTGGCCCATTTAGCTTGGATAAGTGAGACTCTACTATATTTACAAATATACTGCATTACTGGTATGCCTATATTTTTGAAACTCGACCTACATGCATTTCATGGAATAATAGTCACACTCCCTCCCCTTTTTCGGAGGGAGAAAATGGGGGCGACAATTATGCAGTGAAAACATTTTGCAGCTATGGAGTTTCTCTGGCAGCCAGCCGAAAGGAGGTCTGTAGTTGCAAAATTGCCTGTGCACCTGCTGGTGAGAGCTTGGAAAGCTAGGAAGCCTCAGTCAGCTGGTAGTAGCTGAGGGAAGCCTCCTAGGTCTCGTGCCTTTGCCTGCCCCTCAGAGGTACAGCAGCTGCTCTAATGGGCAGGCATGCAGTTGGGGATGTGACTATTATGCAATGGCAACTATTAAGTGACGAAATACGGTATTTACCCGGGGGGGGGGGGGCTGCCAATGAATAGCTCATTTATTTCAAAAAATAGTGGTTTCTTCACCAACAGCAGATGTTCTTGAGCAGTGACATTAGCATAGAATCATCCCTTTTAAAGTTAACATTACTCAGCTATCTAGGATTGCACCCTTGATTCAAACTTTTACATCACCTATTGATGCCATAAGTAGACTGTTGTTTTTAGGAGCACAATGATTGACAGTAGCTATCATATTAAACGACACATCACCTGTCTTATTTATGTTATTAAATGGAAGTATGAAGTATGTTGCCTGCAGTATGTGGGCAAAACAACCACAGACTTGCATACACATACTTCAGGAGCCATAAGTCTGATATATTCTAAGCAGGAAACTAGAACAACTAGTAGCCAGTTATTTTAGTTTAGAACATTGTAGTCTCTCTGTCCCTGTTTGGCACTGTTTTACTTTTTTGAAAAAATGGAAAATTTTGGGATATATAGACAATCTCCAATGTCACATGGCATCTATGAACAACGTCAATAACATAGTGAACTCAAAGTGCATGTTTGACAACTGAAGAAGGAGCCCACCAAAACGTTTTGCCCTTGATATTTTTAAGTACGCTTTCTTAGTCACTTCAATAAATCTATGGGTGTGTGTACTCTCAGTGATTAAATCCCCCTTTTTCTGTGCTAGTGCCAAGTACAGATTTACTTGCCTAAATTCCATGCAGCATGTCTAGCTGTTCTTAAAAACACAGATGCAAGGCCTGTTTTTAAAAAATCCTATCAAGCCACAGAATTCTAAAATGACAGCATTGGAAGGGACCTCAGAGATTATCCCTTATTAAAAGCAAGCTCCACAATGTAGGATGCAGCTACAATATCCCTAAATGGATGGCTGTCCAACCTCTGCTTAAATACCTCCAGCAAAGAAGGTCTTATCACCTCCTGAGGCAGTCACTATTAGGAGGCTTCTTGTAATGTCTACTTCATGAATGGGCATGGATTTTGAAGACACAGAAGTGGATGATACTGCAATTCCTAAGTATATTTAAGATAGTAAACAATAAAGTATTTCTTGTGCTGAAATCATATGAACATATACTCTGGAAATCAATCTATATACAGTAGAGTCTCACTTATCCAAGCTAAACGGGCCGGCAGAAGCTTGGATAAGCGAATATCTTGGATAATAAGGAGGGATTAAGGAAAAGCCTATTAAACATCAAATTAGGTTATGATTTTACAAATTAAGCACCAAAATGTCATGTTATACAACAAATTTGACAGAAAAAGTAGTTCAATACGCAGTAATGTTATGTTGTAATTACTGTATTTACGAATTTAGCACCAAAATATCACGATATATTGAAAACATTGACTACAAAAATGGCTTGGATTATCCAGAGGCTTGGATAAGTGAGGCTTGGATAAGTGAGACTCTACTGTATATTATATACACACATTCATTGTCATTGGAAGATTATATACAGTACATATGTATGTATCTGTGTGTGTGTATTTCTAAAAAAATAAAAATGAATTACAGATGGCAGCCCATTGTTGGCTAGGAGTACAATAGTATGTACAGATCAAAACTATCAAAATATATCAAATCACTTCAGTACAGGGGTTGAATAACAGTGTTTTATACCAAAAGAACGCACATCTTCAGCACGTTGTTCCGATTCCTATAAAATTTGTACAGATGGATTTGCTACCTTTTGGAAACAAACTCCACATACACACACATATCCAACCATCTCCATAAGTATGAATGTATACAAAAATACAAAGGAACAGATACAGATGCTATAATACTTTTCACAATGAGTACTGTGATAGTATTGAGTAATGTTTTCATGTAAGAAAATACAGAATCAGTTCAAAAAATAGCAACTACGTAAACCCCTAATTGTCTTGTTTTATATTCCAGTTATGGGCATTGCTAGATTTTAGGCAATTCACATTTCAATGCAGTAAAAACTGGAAGGAGAGCACTAGCTGGGGATAACTGCAATAGACTTTCACACGATAGTTATAGCACTTTGACATCCATGGCTTCATTCTATTGAATTCTGGGGTTCGTAGTTTCTCAAGGTGTCTGGAACTCTTTGTTAGTGAGCTCTGCTCCCTCCCGAAACCACATAACTAGGATACCATAGCTTGCATCCTTACCGTGTTTCCCCGAAAATAAGACAGTGTCTTATATTAATTTTTGCTCCCAAAGATGTGCTAAGTCTTATTTTCAGGGGATGTCTTACTTTTCCATGAAGAAGAATTCACATTTATTGTTGAACAAAAAAATGAACATTTATTATATACTGTACAGTAGTTGTCATCACAAAGCATAGCCAGACAAACTGTGAATCCTATCAAGAATTTCTTGTTACTACCCCTATTTCCATGCACAACAATCTATGGTACATACATTAACCGATCTTGCATGCTCTGGTGTTCTATTCAGCAGGAATGCTTCCAAACAAAAACTTTGCTAGGTCTTACTTTCAGGAGAGGCCTTATATTTAGTAATTCAGCAAAACCTCTACTAGGTCTTATTTTCTGGGGATGTCTTATTTTAGGGGAAACAGGGTAATAGTTAAAGCAGCATCAACACACAATGATTGCAATGTGACTGGGCGAAGAGCTTAGATTTTTTTTTTAAAAAAAATGGTAAATATAGCTCCCAGAATCCAGTTGTTGTTTGAGAAAGTAAAAAATTCCAAGGCCTTGGAGAGAAAAACTACAACTGAGCATAGGTATAATATGGCTGTTCTGCATTCCATTTTCTTTCTTTTTTTGTATTCACCTGCTTCTTTCATCCACTGAAGTAAATTTGGCTGGTTGAATTTGTGGTTCTTCCTTCTCTCCCTTTTAATGTCGAACCCCATGAATCTACAATCTTCTGTCTTTAGTGCCATTCCACTCACACCCCAAGAATTCATTTTCTCAAGATTTGTGTTTCTACAAATGGCAGCATTTCCCTGGGCATCTACAACTATATGTTCCTCTTCTTCTTTGATTGTGTCCTTGGCTGCACAAGGATTGGCTACATCACTAAACTTTGCTATTAATAGGAACGATCAATATAGCCTTCACCAACTAATGGAGGTATAAAGGGGAGGAAGACATAAAGGTGCCCAAGTCACTGCCCAGTGCAGTGCATCTCAGGTTAAAACTCTTCCCAGATAAAGGTAAACAAACTCTTATTCAGTTGCTGGCAGTCAATGGAGGAGATACTGATGCCTTCCTCTAACATGTATGTGCTATTTGTAAACTAGGAATGTAAGACCCTAAGTTTATTTAAACCATAGGTAGTGTCAAATTTTCAATTGTTTTAACTGCCAGGTAGCATCTTGTGGAATCCTGATCCCAGGACTCCATAGGTTGTTGCTAAGGCAATAAAAGTGGCATCATCACACTATACAACTGTGAAAAGACACTTGTAAACTATCCTGGAAATGTATTACTTTTGAACAGTGGGATACAGGCTTGTCTAGCCTTCTATATCTGGTATATTTGGAACACTAGACTAATCCCTTAAGTTTTCTATTCTTGATGACGCATTTTCTTTTTTTTAGAAGGAAAATTGAATGTTGGTTTGTTGCCAAATGGAGAAAGGTGACATGAACAATATGACATAAACAGTAGTCAGTGTGGTGTTGTGGTTTGAGCACTGCACCTACACTATAGAATTAATGTGGTTTGATACAACTTTAACTGCCATGGCTCAGTGCTATCGACGCATGGGAGTTGTTTGGCACATAATACAGTAGAGTCTCACTTATCCAAGCTAAACAGGCCGGCAGAAGCTTGTATAAGCGAATATCTTGGATAATAAGGAGGGATTAAGGAAAAGCCTATTAAACATCAAATTAGGTTATGATTTTACAAATTAAGCATCAAAACTTCATGTTATACAACAAATTTGACAGAAAAAGTAGTTCAGTACTCAGTACTGTTATGTTGTAATTACTGTATTTACGAATTTAGTACCAAAATATCACGATATATTGAAAACATATCTACAAAAATGGCTTGGATTATCCAGAGACTTGGATAAGCGAGGCTTGGATAAGTGAGACTCTACTGTAATAATACACTTTATTTATATTCTGCTCTATCTCCTTGAGGGGACTCAGGGTGGATTACATTATACACATTCAATGTCTTTTATACAGTAATAACAATGACATACAATACACAAACAAAAGCCAAGGTTTCCCTTTCCATTTCCAGTGTCTAGAGGCCTTAAGCTTGATATTCCAAAGAGTGTTAGTGCCTCATCAAACCACAACTCCCAGGATCCCATAGCATGGAGTTATGGCAATTCAAGTAGTGTCAAACTTCATTTATTCTACAGTGTAAGCTTTGGTAAGAAACTGGACCTAAAGCAAGTTAAACTCTCATATTATGCCATAAAAAAGAGCCAGTGAAGTGCTGTGATGGTGACTTTGGATCCCAGGATTCAAATCTAGACACGCCAGGAGTGACCTTGACTAGGTCACACTCTCTTGCAGAATTCTGAGGTTTGCAGTTTTGTGAGGCCCAGGACCTGTCTGGCTGAGCAGTTTAAAGGCCTCTCCCTAAACTACAAGCCCCTGAATTCTGCAAGAGGAAGAAACTGGATTTAAAGTGGATCCACGCTGCACCGCAATGAGGTCCTAAGCCACAGCAAAACCTGTGGGTCTCCAGAGGTATACAACAACTTGTTGTTGTTTATTCCTTCAGTCCCTGACTACCAGACTACGCCAGAGCTCCCTGTCGGCGTCGCCATCCCCAGCTCCTTCAAGGTCATGCCAGTCACTTCAAGGATGCCATCCATCCATCCTGCCCTTGGTCAGCCCCTCTTCCTTTTTCCTTCCTTTCCCCCCAGCATCATGATCTTTTCCAAGCTTTCCTTTCTTCTCATGATGTGGCCAAATTACTTCATCTTTGCCTCTAATATCCTTTCTTCCAGTGAGCAGCAGGGCATCATTTCCTGGAGGATGGACTGGTTGGATCTTCTTGCGGTCCAAGGCATGCTCAGAATTTTCCTCCAACACCACAGTTCAAAAGCGTCCCTCTTCCTTCGCTTGAAGGAAGGGGGTGGCGATGGCCAACAGGAATCTCTGGCGTTGGCTGGAATAATCAAGAACAACCAAATCCTCACGAGTGTCCACTGAAGTTTATCGTTGGAGCCAGATTTCTAAACTATTTTGCATTATGGAACTACTCTTCATGCTTCAACCCTTCTGCATATGGCCCTGACTACAGGGAATACCACAGGAGCCCCGGTGGTGAAGTGTGTTAAAGCACGGAAGCTGCTGAACTTGCAGACCGAAAGGTCCCAGGTTCAAATCCCAGGAGTGGAGTGAGCGCCCGCTGTTAGCTCCAGCTTCTGCCAACCTAGCAGTTCGAAAACATGCCAATGTGAGTAGATCAATAGGTATCGCTCCGGTGGGAAGGTAACGGCGCTCCGTGCAGTCATGCCGGCCACATGACCTTGGAGGTGTCTACAGACAACGCCGGCTCTATGGCTTAGAAATGGAGATGAGCACCAACCCCCAGGGTCAGACATGACTGGACTTAACTATGCAACAACAACAACAAACCATAAAATAAGGGGTGGGGGAGATTACAAGAATCCTAAGCCCAGAAAGAAGAGTCAAGGTGGGGCCGTATGAGCGTTCATCCCAACCTCTGGTTGTCTCTACCTTTCCCCCTCCAGAATAGATATGTGGAATCCCTGCATGCGGAGGCCTGCATCGCCTTTGGCTTCTGGGAGTTGGGAGTCCTCAAAGCCCTGGAGGGCCAAAAATAGAGCCTCGCTGGAGAATGACCGCCGAGTGGCCGAAGGTTATATGGCATCCTGGGAGGCGGGAAGGAAGTCCCAGCTCCCAGCACGCCAGGGGCTACAAGCGGTGTCAAACTGCGTTCGCGCTGCGGCGTAGACGCGCCCCAAGCCGGACGAGGCGGTCCGTGACGGGGCGTCGCTGGGTTTGAGGAGGAGGAGGAGGAGAGGGAGGAAGAGGAGGCGGCTTGGGCTTTTCCTGCCGCGGTGCCGGCTGCTGCGTCGCTCGCTCGCTCGCTCTCTCTCTCTCTCAGAGGAGGATCCTCCTCTCGGGGAGGCGGCGGCTGGATGGGCTGCATCGTCGGCAATGGGGGAGCAGCTCAGCACGGCCAGCAGCCCTCCGGAGCCCCCTCCAGCCGAAGGACCCCCGCCCCCGCCGGGGAGCGACGCCGGGGAGAGCCCCTTGCCTCCGGGTGAGCCCGCCGCCGGCGAAGAGGCGGAGGAGGGGGGCAACGGCAGCCGCCGCCTCCCCGCTCGCAGGCCCGGCGTCTACTGCACCGTCTACTGCGTGGAGGGCGAGCGGCAGCCCGGCGGAGGCGCCGCAGAGGAGCCCCGCGCCGCCTCCCCCGCCCCGCCGCCGCCGCCAAGCCATGGCGGCCTCGGAGAGAACAACAACGGCGGCGGCGGCGGCGGGGGAGGCCTGGAGGTGGTGGACCTCTACCTGCTCCCGGAGCCCTTCTCGGGGCTGCTCTCGGGGGACTTCGGCCCGCTCCTGGTCCTCACCTGCCGCGTCTGCCTGGAGGAGAAGCCCCTCAAGCCGCTGCCCTGCTGCAAGAAGCCCGTCTGCGAGGAGTGCCTCAAGCGCTACCTCAGCTCCCAGGTGAGCCTCTCTCTCGCTCTCTTGAGGGCTCCTCCGCACTGTGCCCTGGCCGCGCTTTCAGCCCGCTTCAGCTGCCCTGGCTCAAGGCCGTGGGGTCCCGCTTTGGGAAGGCCTCCTCCGCCAGAGCACAAAATACATACAATCTTCCGGATCCCATCGCATTGAGGGTCTGGAGCAGGCATGGGGAAACTTGGGCCGCCCCCTAAGTGTTTTGGTCATCAACTCCAAAACAGCGGCTGAGGGGGGAAAGGAAGGGGCCTGAGGCTGTCAGGAATGCCGGGAGTTGAAGTCCAAAACACCTGGAGGGCGGCCCAAGTTTCCCCATACCCGGCCTGTAGCCTCCTCTGCCAAAGAATGCGAGCAAAAATCAACCCCAGGTTCCCATCGCATTCGGCCCTCCTGGCAGTTCAGGGGATGCCAAACTGCATCCTGTTCTCACTTATCTCACTTATCCAACATAAACCGGCCGGCAGAATGTTGGATAAGCGAATATGTTGGATAATAAGGAGGGATTAAGGAAAAGCCTTTTAAACATCAAATTAGGTTATGATTTTACAAATTAAGCATCAAAACATGTTATACCACAAATTTGACAGAAAAAGTAGTTCAATACGCAGTAATGCTATGCAGTATTTAGTGTATTTACGAATTTAGCACCAAAATATCACGATGTATTGAAAACATTGACTACAAAAATGCATTGGATAATCCAGAATGTTGGATAAGCGAGTATTGGATAAGTGAGACTCTACTGTATAAATCAGGCATGGGCAAACTAGGATGCAGCCCCCTGGGTGGTTAGCTCAGGCCCTCCTCGTTTCCCCTGTCCTTTCAGAATAAGGACATGGTGGTGGCCTTCCACATCCTTATGCAGAAAGGCTGGGGGAGGAAGACACACAGCAGCTGAGAGTGCTCTCAGCCACTGCATGTCTTGCCCTCCCCCTGGTATAAGGATAGTGTGAGCAATCAACCCCATTCTTATTCCGAAGGCATGTAGCGACTGAGAGCCCTCTGGAACACTCTCGGCCATTGCCTGTGTTGCCCTCCCAGCATAATGCCAAGAGGACAGCCCAAAGATTGGGGGGGGGGATTGGGAAGGAGGATCGGGGCAGTCTCCACATGTCCCATTTTCCTCCTGACATAAGAATGTGGCAAGCAGCCCCGTCCTTATGCCAGGAGGACAACCTGAGGATGACCTGGGCCCTTCCCCGCACCCTCCTGGCCTCACACTTTCCCAGGCTCTCTCCCTCCTGTGCCCGGCCACCCTCTCTCCTGGCCCAGCCCTCTTGGCTGGGCCCACATTGCGGGCCCCAGGGAAAAAACGTTTGCCCATGTCTGATAAAGATGCAGCCAAAGGCCTGTTGTCTCAATCTGCTACAGACAGTCCCCGAGGGTCCTTCCACACAGTCATATAATCCAGAATATCAATCCCACAGAAAATCCCACAGAAATGCTGGACCACTTTTAACAACCACCCTGTCAGACTACTCAGAGAAGCTATTGAAATCCACAAGCATATTGACAATTTCAACAGAAAGGAGGAAACCATGAAAATGAACAAAATCTGTCTACCAGTATTAGAAAACTCCAAAATCAGAACAGTAAATAAAGAACAACACTAAAAATTTCCAGACAAGAAACAATCAGGGCCAGTTAACACCTCCCAACAAAGGATTTCCCGAGGCCGGAAGCAACCAGGCTTTGAAGCTGCGAGGCAATTCAGTGCTAATCAAGGTGGCCAATTGCAACATTCACACTTGCCTCAAGCAGACAAGAGTTCTTTCTCCCACCCTGGACATCATTGTACAGATATATAAACCCCACCACACAATCACTGGGGATGCCTGCCATAGATGTGGGCAAAATGTCAGGAGAGAATGTTTCTGGAACATGGCCATATAGCAACCCACACATCCCACAATATTTCCATAGAACTGGGTTATCTGAGTCCACACTGCCATCTATGCTATTTCAAAGCAGATGTGGGATTTTATTCAGCTGTGTGGAAGTACCCTGAGTTACAAACATCTGACTTGCAAATGACTCCTAGATAAGAGTGGGGGTGAGACAACAGGAAGTGAGAGAAATCTATCCCCAGGAAGAGAAATTTACTCCTAGAAGATATTGTCATGGGCAAAAAGTTTCCACAACAAACTATTTTTTTTTCAAAATCTCACAGGGACAGAAAGTGAGGTGAAATCATCTGAACTGAAGTACAGGCAGCAAAACAAACCCCACAGGGGTGGTAAGCCCTCCCACTGCTAGCCAAAGCTTGCATCACATACAGTAGAGTCTCACTTATCCAACACTCGCTTATCCAATGTTCTGGATTATCCAACGCATTTTTGTAGTCAATGTTTTCAATATATCGTGATATTTAAATACATAATCACAGCAAAACACTACAAATACACACACTAAAACATACCTCCATATATATATGCACACACATACACACATATATATGGTTAGGGTTACAATTCCAACCTACAAGCAAATTCAACTTAGGAAAAAGCCTCTCCTTTTTGTAACTTGGGGCCACTTCCCTGGCTTCTCTGAGAGACAGGCTCTGCTCCTAAGCCACCTTCTCTTTGGATCCTATGGCAATAGTTTGCTCCTCCTTCCCTATATTTGTTTGTTCCCGTATCTCCCTGTTGGCGCTGAACATACGTAGAGTTTCATTCCCAGAGTAAACACTGCTTGATCAAATGCACATCCGAGACTGGAAGGCCTCGAGGGCAGCAGAGGCAGCCTCCAAGCAGGTTTGAGCTCTGCCTTTAACTCAAGAGGACTAAGGCTCCGTCTCTACACTGTTGAATTATCGCAGTTTCACAGCACATTAACTGCCATGGCTCAATTCTGTGGAGCCCTAGGAGTTGTAGTTTTTCAAGGTCTTTAGTCTTTCTGATGAAGTGCTGCTGCCTCACCAAAATACAATCCCCATTCTTTATCCGTAATATTGAGCCATAGCAGTTAAAGTGGTGTCAAACTGCATTGTTTCTGCAGTTCAGATGCACCCTAAATCGCTGCTTCTCATTTTCCTTTAGCATTTAGCCCTTGAAGTGTGAAATGATCCTGATATTTATTTACTCCCCAAGTTTGTTTATATTCATAGAGTTTGAAGAGATTACATCCAGTCCAATCCCCTGCCATTCAGGAATGCATTCCCTTTTTTCTTGCTCCTTTTTTCTTTTTATAGTTTGTAATCCTGTCTTTAACCTTCTGTGTCCCTTCCCCAATGTCATACTTCCTTCTTCTTCAACCCTTTCTCTTCCCATCCTGGCCCTTCCTTGTTCCTTCTTATTTTCCCTAAAGCATTGGCTCTCAACTGTAGGTCCTCCAGGTGTTTTTGGGACTTCAACTCCCAGAAGCCCCAGCCAGGTTGGCCAACTGTCAGGAATTCTGGGAACTGCAGTCAAAAACACCTGGAGGTTGGGAACCATTTTTCTAAAGCCTCCTAGAGTGCATCTGCACTGTGGAATTAATACAGTTTGGCACCACTTTATCTGCCATGGCTCAGTGCTATGGAATCCTGGGAACTGTAGTTGGATGAGGCACCAGCACTTCATCGGAAAATGCTAAAGACCTTGTAAAACTACAACACTTTGGATAATATAACATTGAGCCATGGCTGTTATGTAGCGTCAAACTGCCTTAATCCTTGATCTAGACATCCCCCTAAAATGGAGTCACCCACTACTTGTTTAGTCTTCCCTTATCCCTAGAGATACAACTATAGTGCCTTGTCTCAAACCCCGATTTCTCCTTTATGCAAGAGTGTCTCAATTGGTATCAGCTGATTCCTTGTCTCTGTGTAAAGTTCTTACAGACCACTGAAGGCACTGTGCGATGAGTAGATAATGATGCATCAGTTAATCATTGTCTTCTCTTTTCTTTTACTTTACTCACTGCTGTAGGAAATAGGAAATGAGAGCTACATGCATGTAGATGTGCTCTTCGTGTTTTTACTTGCTCAGATATCCAACACAATACATCCCTAGCCTATGTGGCTGCAGTTCTGTTGAACTGATGTCTTACAGTATGTTGTACAGACATTTAAAGATGTATACCTAAGGGTACCTGCATTTGTATTTCCTTTTCAACTTGCAAAACTTTGCCTGAGATCCTTCATCCACTTTTGTGCAAACATTAGCACAGGAAAGATTTAGATTGGCGTATCCAGGAGCGAAAACCCCACAAAAGCAAGACTTTTTGAGATTAACATCACACAATGTTGCCACCACACAAAAAGTGAAAACTTCCTTGTTTTGTGCTCCTTTTAAAGTAAAGCTGGGACTGGGTGCATAGATATCTGCTGTTTTGATCAATTTTGTGATCCTTTATTTGAAGCATTTTAAGAATGACCAGTTTCTTAAACAGCTTTTGTGTTTTGATTATATAGAATCATAGAGTTGGAAGAGACCTCGTGGGCCATCCAATCCAAACCCCTGCCAAGAAGCAGGAAAATCACATACAAAGCACACACACCCTGACAAATGGCCAAATTGTTTTACTATTATTGATAATTTAATTATGTTTTAATATTAAGTTTTTTTGTTTTAGTTGGGTTTGTTTCTAAGGTGTCATAAATACCCATTTGGAAAGAAAGGTGGGATAATAATAATAATAATAATAATAATAATAATAATAATAATAATAGCCAGCAGGTGCTCCTGTGTGTTGCTTTAAACTACACTCTGGAGAATCTACTGAGTCATTAGCAGAAAGGCCCCTATCTTGCTCTTTTGCATCACAGCTTGAACAAAACAATGTTCCCTACAATACCTATCTAAAAATGTGAGAGAAATTGTTCATTTATGTCATGCCTTCCCTTCTATAAGTTCAAGGTAGGTTAGATAGGTTTTCTCCTTCCTGTTTCATCCTTTCAACAACATTGTCAAGCTCTGTGAAAGAGATATTGGGTGGTTCAATGTCACTCAGTGGATTTCATAGCCCAGTGGACGACTAAAACTTGGATTTCCTAAGTCTGGATGCAATACTTCCTTCCCTACTCTCAGGAGCCTTCCACACAGCCATATAACCCAGGATATCAAAGCAGAAAATCCCACAATATCTCCTTAGAACTGAGTTATCTGAGTCCACACTGCCATATATCCCAGTTCAAAGCAGAAAATGAGGGATTTTATTCAGCTGTGTGGAAGGGGCCTAAGTTGCTCCTATGGTGGAAATATGTGGAGAAAGTCATTATATCTTTGATGATGACTTTAATGCAAAACATAGGTTTGAGTCCAGTTGTTGGTTCCAGTTAGAGTAAACCCATTCATTTACCAAGTTTCAATTGATTGGATGGGTTTACTCTGTTTGGAATTCACAGTTGGATATAGACCCAAGTACTGTAGATGCATAGCTTATGTGTCCTGGTGCGGATAGCATTAACTATTCCTATAGTGAGCCATGAGGACATATTCCAGCAAGAAGAGCTGTTGTAGAAATTGTGCTGATTTTTATGGTGGCATTCAGGAGGATTTGGTCTTTGTTTAAAACATTTTGCCCTGCTCTTCACCTGAAAAGGCTCACAAAGCAGCTTAACAAAGATCAGAAGTAAGACAGTCCCTGCCTGCAAGCTTACAGTACAAAAGACATGACACAAAAGGGAAAGGGAGAGGAGGAGAGACATAAAAAGCAAACTTACTTCTGTATGACAAGAGACACTGCCAATAGATTAACTGTGTGTCAATAACTACGTAATAGGAGCAGGCCAAGAGGATGTGAGGAGTCCTTGCTATGAGTCTTGAACCCATATTCTTCATATCCAGTGAAGTATATTTGTTCTGATTTTTGGATTTTCATCCTTAAGACATGTACTTCATACATTATCACCATCTTTACTTATACCCCACCTTTCTCTCAAAAGGCAGATATCAGAAGATTAATTATCTTTCCATTATTGTGTCATAATACAGCTACTGTATTTAGGATGTGGTATCATGTCATCTCCCATACTTCATACACAGTAGAGTCTCACTTATCCAACACTCACTTATCCAACATTCTGGACTATCCAACGCATTTTTGTAGTCAATGTTTTCAAAACATCGTGATATTTTGGTGCTAAATTCATAAATACAGTAATTACTACATAGCATTACTGCGTATTGAACTACTTTTTCTGTCAAATTTGTTGTATAACATGATGTTTTTGTGCTTAATTTGTAAAATCATAACCTAATTTGATGTTTAATAGACTTTTCCTTGATCCCTCCTTATTATCCAACATATTCGCTTATCCAACGTTCTGCCGGCCCGTTTACGTTGGATAAGCGAGACTCTACTGCATTAGTTTTGTAGTATGAATTGTTCATACAAGATTCTATGATATGCAGTGTTTATGGAGCTTTTTGGTACCTTTAAGCTTTATATATTTGTTTTAGTAGGAAATTTCCCTAGCTTTGTTTTGGGGCAAAATTAATTTTTGCCTGTCTGTCTGCATCTCTTTCTCTCTCGTACACATACACACACCTGGAGGGTTTTTTCCCTTTTAATTTTACAGCTTGATAACAAATTCAGGTCTTTCGAGTCTGCTGGAATGTGGGCTTTCTGATGGTGTCCTCTGATATGTAGATTTCCTCATTTTGCTATATGAAACTTCCCAGTTTACTTCGGCAGGGCTTTCCCCTTCCTCAGTGTCAGTGAGGTCAAGGGGACTTCATAACTAAGGGACTAGTGCCTCATGGCCAAAGAGTTACTCAGAAAGCAGGGTGATTTTATCTAGGAAAGTCCTTTTTTTTAAAGCCATGACAACTACTCAGTAATGTTTTGTAACTAAAAGCACTTTAAAAATTGGACCAAATTATCAGATGCTTATGAATTAGCACTATGGTGACTTGTTTTGCTAAGATTTAATTTGTATTCATTTTCCCTAGTATGTTTTCAGGAGTTTAGCTCTGAAAAGGTGTCTTCTGCCATCCAAAGTATTTCATATCTTTGATTGTCTTTTATTGATTCTTATAAGAGCAATGCAAACAGGACTGTATTGCATTGTACACCACCTGTGACTTCTAGGTAGAACAAAACAATGTTTACAGTAATCCCCAGAGGTACATGCTTTATTTGTTCAAGAGAGGGCACCGTGTGATAAATGGTTTATTCTGTGTGCAGTCAGAAGTAATTATCAAGCAAAGCAGCAAGGTATTGTGAGGTAGAATTTGGCTATACTGTGTGCTATAAACTTATTGTGTTACGCAAAACCCAGCTCATTTCATGAGTAGTGAAGAAAGCAGAGACTATATCAGGACATCTCTTTTAATTCTCCATCCCCCCGAATTCCACATCTGCATGTGTATGTAATGCTATAGAGCAGGAGTTACCAAATTTTTTTTAATGCAGAGCTGGTTCACAGTCTCTCAGATTGTTGAGAGGCCAGACTATAGTTTTTTTTAAAAAATGAACAAATTGCTATGCTCATTGCACATATCTTTTTGTAGTTCAAAAAGCCATGAAAAAACAATATAATATTTGAAATAATTTTAACAAGCATAAACTTACCATTATTTCAGTGGGAAGTGTGGGTCTGCTTTTGGCTGATGAGATAGTCAAGTTAATTAGGATTGTTGTTCTGTGCCTCAAGCCATTTCAGACTTAGGGTGACCCTAAGTCTACTGTTTACGGCAGAGGCCAGGAAAAATGTCCTGGGGCTGTGTTCGGCCCGCAGACCTTCGTTTTGGGACCCTTTGATATAGAGGGGAGGTCATAATATAAGTCAGCCTCATGTGTAAGACAAGAGCAAGCTGGAGGGCCAAAATTATGGATTTTGGTATGTCCTACCGATAAGTCGTTGGTCATTCTTCAGAGCGGTAGAGTCCCAATGCAACCTCAGGGGACTAGTAGCCACCCCTGGCTGTCATTGAGGTCATTTTCCTGTCCAGGCATTCAAAAGGCCTTTTACTACTCTACTCAGAGAAGGGACTAGTTCCTTTTTGATAAAAGTTAAGATACAATATTAACTCTTATCCAAAAAAAGGAACCATCTTAGTCCAGCCTTGGGAAAGCCCTGCTGCAGTGCCGCTTCTAGACTCTTTGAATCCCAAAGTGGAAAAACAACAGCATGAACAACTATTTGATGTTTCCCCTCAAAGGAGCACCAAAAGAGTAGAGGAAGTCAGTGCTGATATCCCTTTATTCATAGAAGAAGGTGGTTCCCTTTTTTGACTGTTTTGGGTTCTCTTGGGATAGAATAAGCTCCCATCTTCCACCACTCTACTCAGAGAAGGGGGTGTTTCCTTTTTATAAGAGTTAAGGTGCAGCACCTGTAGATACGTTGATCCAGGTTTTATCAGTTGTTTATTTATTTTTTTTAACTAAAGATCAATATAAACAGTAAATTGAACAGCATGAAAACAAGATACTAGGAAAGTATCTCTACAATAGAAACTACTGTTAAAATACCATCTCTGAATCCTCTACTTACCATGAAAACAAGAAATATCAGTATAAGCAATTTACTGCTTATACTGATATATAGTAAAAAGTTTTTTAAAAACAACTGAAAAAACCCCGGATCAACATATTCACAAATCAATTTTAATGCTGCACCTTAACCCTTATAATAGAAAAGAAAACACCACCTTCTCTGAGTATAGTTTTAAAAGATGGGAGCTTATTCTGTCCCAAGAGAACCTAAAAGATTATAATAGCCCACTTTATTGAAATGAGTGACTTCTGCTAGAATTACCGTACTCATCTTGGATGACCTAGAAAATCCCTAAAGAGGTTTCCTCTCTATGAATTAGCTAGGTTCTCCAACATTACTCAGTGGTAACTCCTTGCAGAAGCATGCCATAGAATTGCTTGGAGGACCTAGAAAATTCCTAAAAATCACATATTTTGGATGCAAGTAGGTAAAACTAGGTGTGGGGACAGTATTCTATAAAATTAAATGCATTTGTATAAACTTTATTTATTTATAACCCAACCTATCTCCCCGAGAGGACTCAGGGCGGTTGTTAGTCCCACCTAGAGTAGACCTATTGAATCAGTAGGAACTTGGTAGGTCTGTACTTATGTAAGTTCAACTGGATCAGTTTTCATTGCCATCAACAGCTGGATCTATTCCTACAACCATGTTTTTCTCTTGAAAGAAGTGACTTTACCTGATGTGCAGTTGATTTTCTGTTAGCTTAATTTGTACATGGGTTAAGCAATGTTTATAGCTCCTTTAGATCAGGGATTCTTAAACTTTTCCACTTGTGACCTGCTTCTGGGTATATAGGCATATAAAACAGGTATAAAAAGCAAAACATTTACTGATAATAAACCAGCACTTGCAAGGCTTGCTAAACTGGCTGTTTTATTTTTTTATGAAGTACAGCTGAAGCATTTTCTGCAGAATCCACTATAAACACTGCACATTGTTGCTAACGTTTGTGTAAATGTCTAGATGGTATTCAGAAAACTTTTACTCTTGCAGATTATTTAGCAACCCCTACATTGAACTAAGGAGACCCCATTTGGGGTTGGGACCTCCAGTTTAAGAAGCAATTCTTTAGAAAACCAAAACGTCTTTTTGTTGTTTATTTGTTATCAAGTATAAATAGACCAGTCTCCCCTTCAAAAAAAGTAAAGGGGATACAAATTTTTATTTAAATTGGATAGAAAACAAAGCAAAGGGTGCGTTACTTTTAGATTCCATACTTTAATGCTCTGGCAGCATTTTCTTGTTTAAGATTTTTTTTACAGGAAGTCACATCAATGAGCAGACCTGTGAATAGATAAATATGCTGATTATCGTTCAGTATCTCTATCCCCACCATCCCATAAAGTAATCTAATTATTCATCCCACTGATACAAAATCAAAATTATGGCATCACCAAAATACAATTGAATTGTGTTACACGCATACTTCTACAGCAGAGTAGAAGAATGAGTAGATCCCACATCAGCTCTGTAGTATTTCTCTCATGCTTGCCAAACAACAGTGAGGGAAGCCAAAATACTAGGAGACAGGGACTGGTCCTTTGATCTCTTTCCCACTTTCAGCCATGTTTCACTTTCTGTCTCTTTCTTTCTCTATCCCTCCCCAATCTAGAAAGCTGCCATATAATCGTGATTATAATTCACATTATCTGCTTTGAACAAGACTACAAAAGTCTGCACTGCCATATAATCCAGTTCAAAGCAGATAATATGGACTTTATTTGGCAGTGTAGAAGGGGCCTGAGTAACAGGTTGTTTGTCCCAGAGATACTAATTGCTTAAAGAAGGGTTTTGAAATTTGGCTGAGAGCCACAGGTAGCTGCCCTTTCTCTGCATGTTTGCTGTGCTGGAGAATTTGGACTATAAAATCCTGTACTCCATATAGGGCAGAGAGTCATACACAATGGAGCTCATAGATCCAATTCCTGACCTGAGCAAATATTTATGTTGCCAGAGAGGGATATGCTGCACAAGTAAACAGAAACTGTATTTGCTTTTGTTCTGTTTTCTTTTTGTAGGAACATTTACTCAAATTTGTAAGTTTTTGTTAGACCATTACATTTACTTCCTCTAGTCTTCATATCTGGTATATGATATATAGTGACTGTTTGGTTAAAGGCGGGATGAACTTATTGTGGAAGTGAAGCAGCCGACTGCTTTATTCATCTCTTAAGTGCCGGATTGTGGCAGCTTCTTCACTATGCAACCATGTGCTCACTCAGCAGAAGCACTTGGCCATGAAGCAAGGAAAATGTTCTGTCTGATATTACTCCGTAAGCATCATACTTGAAAGTATGTGTTATGTGCTGGTCATGTGCTAGCTTGAAGCAGGTGGTGGGAAATCACTGTGTTCTCACAGGGAAACTATGGCAAAGATTCAGTTCTTATGTTGCTGGTGGAGCGTCGGTGAAGGGGGGTGGTATTAAAACTTGACATTTCCTTGTCATTATTGGTAGCTCAGCTCCAGGTCATGAATGAGGATAGATTTTTGGGGGGGGGGGGGGGGGGCGGCATTCCTTAACTGACCTTTGTGTTAATCCTTTAATTTAGGTTTTTTCACCCAAACCTACCAGAAGATTCCAAAAAGCCCAATCTGGCATAATTTTGACAATACCTTGAATTTGAAGGATAATCTTTAAGAGCTGACAGATTTAAATTGAAAGTAGGCCCATATTGAAGTATTTCAAACCTTTTAAATCAATTGTCATGTTTGTATTACTAAAGTAAGTGAATTTACTTCATTTTAGGTTAAAGTTTTATTTCTATTTGTTTGAAATTAAATTAGCACTTTACTGGGGATTACTAGTATTATTTTAGGAATTTGGAAGACTACAGAAGTAGAGATGGGAAGGCCTGGAGGAAAATCTAAAAATGGGGGGGGGGGGGGGGGGGGGGAGGACAGGGTTTTTTTCCAAAGTCATTTTTTCTGGAAAAATTGGAAAAAATGTGTAGAAACAACAAGTCTCAGAAATCTTTCACCAAGGTCTTCATGTTATATAGTTTGAATATCATGTCATAGATATCATTGGAAAAGAACATATTTTACACACTTTTCCATTTTTCTGGAAAAATGGCTTTGGAAAAAAAATGAGGAAAAACGGTTTTCTCCCCAATTTTCCCTTCTTTTTTTTTCCAGGCCTTCCCATCTCTATACAGAAGTAATTGGAAAGAGGCAGCAACACCAGATTAAAATATCAATATTCAAAGGGGCCTTGTAGCACCTTAGAAACTAAAAGAGAGTGTTGATTGTATAATGTTTTATAGACTGAGTCTGCAACTGAAGAAATGGACTCAGTCTGCAAAGGCTTATGCTGTGAACCTCATTCTCTCAGTATGCATCCCTTTATATACTGATGAAAGGACCGTGAGGGTGGAAAGAAAGGACTTTATGATTATTGAAAGAGGTTGTCAGTACATTCATGAAGACTGAAAATATTTGAATTTAATCAGTTTACTCTTGGGCAGGATGAATAAAACTTTGTGTCCTCTTTCTAGAGTTTTGTAATCCAAGATATGATTTCTTTTAGTCTACACAAGCACACTGTAATATGTTCTGACTACACACATTCACCGGGCCTTTAAAGTAATTGTCTTGTTATGTCGTTTTTGTTTGTTGTTGGAATGCTTTAAATTGCTATTAAATTTCATACATGTACTGCTATGTTATGTTGTTATTCGGGCTTGTCCCTGTGTAAGCCGCCCCGAGTCCCTTTGGGGAGATGGGGTGGGGTATAAGAATAAAGATGATGATGATGATGATGATGATGATTATAGTATTAATTGTCACAGCATTGCACTGTGTCTGCATAAGAGTAAAACTTTACAATGCAGATATTCATGTTTTAGGCAACAAACAATCAGAGGTGGTTCTGTTCTTTCCTTCGCAATGTAGCCTACAGCATCTGATTTTGTCTTGTTGCTTCCCATCCAAGGACTAAACAGGATTAACTCTTCTTATTTTCTAAAATCACGTGGAATCTAGTGCTTTGGGGGTATTTGGGGCTTCACACAGTCCTTGGTTTTCCCCAACTGAATATATATCAGACTCAGTAGGTGGGAGAGAACATCTCCAGGCACTAATTAGCTTGAGGCTTTTGAGTTTTCAGCCACAGATAAGAAGCTTTGTTAATGTATACCCTTGCCATGGTTAGACTGCTGTCTCCTGTCAAAAAACAAGTCCAGGAGTGAAAGGGAGATTTGGGGGGGGGGGGGGTGTTAAAATCTTTATTAGGATAATACCTTTAATAAGGCCAACTGAAAGTTCATAAAATAGCATGCAGGCTTTTGTGTTCTTCAGAGCCATTTGTCAGGTATGATGTGAAAAGCATAATTGATGTAGGGAGAGATGTTCATGTCTAAGTGATGGTATTTGTTTATTATAGAATAACAGAGTTGGAAGTAAGCACATGAGCCATCAGGCACAACCTCCTGCCATGCAGGAAAAGTACAATCAAAGCACACCTGACAGATGACCATCCTGCCTCTGTTTAAAAGCCTCTAAAGAAGGAGCCCCCACTACACTCTGAGGCAGAGAATTCCACTGTTGGTCAGGAAGTTCTTCCTAATATTCAGGTGGAATTTCCTTTCCTGTAATTTGAACCCATTGCTCAGAGTCTTTGTCTCCAGGGCAGCAGAAAACAAGTCTGCTACCTCTTCCTAATGACATCCTTTCACATATTTAAACATGGTTACCGTGTCTCCTCTCAATCTTAAAACAGTAGATCTATCTCATCACTAGTGTGTCTGTCACTCTAGGGTTAGTTCCCTCCATAGTGTTCGAAGAGATCTTCTATAACAATTATGAGTTTGGTCAACAATGGGAAAAATGGACTAGCCAGAGCTTACTCAAGGTGCTTCATTGGCATTTGAACCTGGGCCAGTCCAACACTCATAGGTTTTATACCATGCTGTTGATGATGACTATTAGTCATATATACCAGGAGTCCCCAAACTAGGGCCAACGGGCTGGATCCAAGGTCATTTATACGGGCCTCACCCTAAGCCTTAGACTTAGGGTTGTCCTGAATGTGAAAAAGCTTGAAGGCACACAACACAACAATCCTAATTAACTTGACTATCTCATCAGCCAAAAACAGGCCCACACTTCCTATTGAAATACTGGTAAGTTTTTGTTAAAATTGTTCTTCATTTTACATATTGTATTGTTCTTCCATTTGTTTAGATCTACAAATAAGATACGTGCAGTGTGAATATGAATTTGCTAGTGGGTTTTTCCCCCAACTATAATCCGACTCCCCAACAGTCTGAGGGACCATGATCCGGCCCTCTGCATATAAAGTTGGAGGACCCTTGATACTAGGCTGTAGCTAAGGGGGGGGGGGGGGGGTTAAGTGTCCTCCCCCCCGGAAAAATTTCAGGTTTAAAAAAAAAACTGGTTTACTCATGAATTTTAATTGATTAATGAAATCCCTGTGAGTGTCCACTGAAGTTTATCGATCTTGAATGTCCATTGAAGTTTATCAGTGGAGCCTAATTTCTAATTTTTTATTTTTATTTTTTTGCATTATGGAATGACTTTTCATGATTCGCTAAAAAAAAGTTTCACCCCCCCCCCCAATTTTTTCTGTCTATGGCCCTGCCCTAATATATACTCATGGATAGGTTAACCTCATATATGGTATTTAAATCCATAAGGGTTGGGTTTAGGGCCAAAATTTTGGATTTTGATGTTCACTGTGGATAGATCAACAGTAAAATTTAGAGGTACAGTAGAGTCTCACTTATCCAACATAAACGGGCCGGCAGAACGTTGGATAAGTGAATATGTTGGATAATGAGGCATTAAGGAAAAGCCTATTAAACATCAAATTAGTTTATGATTTTACAAATTAAGCACCAAAACATCATGTTATACAACAAATTTGACAGAAAAAGTAGTTCAATATGCAGTAATGCTATGTAGTAATTACTGTATTTACGAATTTAGCACCAAAATATCACGATATATTGAAAACATTGACTACAAAAATGTGTTGGATAATCCAGAACGTTGGATAAGCGAGTGTTGGATAAGTGAGACTCCACTGTATGTAACAAAAGATGTAAAAGGTGTAAATTTGTGTGGCATGCATTTAGTCTTAGCTAAGGGGGTCGGAATTAGGCAACTCCCCAGATGTTATTAGACTACAGCTCTCATCCAGCTTAGCCAACATGGCCAATGGCAAAAGAAATGCTGACAGATGCAATCTCACAAAATCTGTAGGGCTGCATAATGCCCACCCTAGATTTAGAACTAACTTTAATTTAAGAGAGCTATAGGTTTTCCTTGGAGCTTGCTTTTTTAGAGGCATTAAACCTTAGTGTGCCTGTATTTGAACAGCAGGTGTTTAGCTTATAAAATTAATTATTTGTGTTTTTTATGATGGAGAAAACAACTGCCTTAATGTACACTGATACCAAGCATTGTACAGAAAGTAGCATTAATTTTTTTCTCTTTAATATTTTTTAAAATACAGTAATTATAAGAGGATTTAAATACCATCCTTGAACACTTCATGCATGATTACATTTTGACAGTGGTCTTGTGAAAAAGATTGTGCAGTCGTTTAAGGCTGTTGGGCAAGGAAATGGATGCACTAGTCTGTCTTAATGCCTCCCTGCCTCTGGGGGAAATCCTTAAGTGGGCTTTATTTATGCACAAGGGGAAGCTCTCCTTCATGGTATTAAATTAAGAAAAATCCAGAACCACAAACTAAGGAACTGGTGAAAAAAAATGGTGTTATAGCAAATTTCTGTGATTATTAAAACACTTTTAGTAAATAGAAATCTTATTAAGTGATGTTTATAAAGGTTTAATCATATTAAACTTTTTCCTTTCTCTTAAAATATGGCCTAAATTCAACCAAAATTCAAGAAGGATATTGACAAGCTGGAATGTGTCCAGAGGAGGGTGACAAAAATGATCAAAGGTCTGGATATCATAAATCCCTATAAAGAGCGGGTTAAAGAGGCTGAGACGAGGCAAGATCACCATGTTTAAATATTTGAAAGGCTGTCTTAAGGAAGAGGGAGCAGGTTTGTTTTCTTCTGCCCTGGCAACTAGGACTCGGAGCGATGGGTTCAAATTACAGGAAAGGAAATTGCACCTAAACATTAGGAAGAGCTTCCTGACTGTAAGAGCTGTTCAGCAGTGGAACTCTCTGCCTCGGAGTGTAGTGGAGTCTTCTTTCTTGGAGACGTTTAAACAAAGGCTGGATGGCCATCTGTCAGGGGCACTTTGATTGTGCTTTTCCTGCATGGCAGGGGGTTGGATTAGATGGCCCATGTGGTCTCTTCCACCTCTGAGGTTCTATGATTCTATTAGAGGAGGTCCATTGAATCAATGGATTTTCCCTAAATGTTGACTCACTATTCAAGAATTAATTGAATGGGTCGATTCTAGTTGGCACTAACCACCAGGATACCAGTCCTTGTAATAAATGTGTGTTTATTTCATAATTGTCATATATTTAAACAAAGACACACCCAGCTTGGAATTCAAAGAGAGAACTGGGACTTTCTCAATTAGTGATTTACCTGTAATCGGAAACCTTCCTATGTAAATTGAGAGTTGATAAGGATTCCTGTCAGAAGAGACAGAGGCACTGATCTTTAGATGGTAAATTAATTATGCAGGAACACCAGATCTGATTAGATATTCTTTGGTGTTTAAAAATATTTGCTTTGTTTTGAAACGACCTCATTATAGAATGATCCACTCCAAGGGGTAGATCGATTCAACTGGATTCTTAATGTCTCTTAAGAAATGTCCTGCTACCATGTTTCCATAGAACTTTTTAACTTTCAGAATGTCTTTGGGATAAGGAAGTGGGCAGTTGATACCAGCTCCACTCAGGTGTTATTAGAAGTAATGCAACCCATTGTGTGACTGGGGACAGAGATGGATTAGGTAGTCTTACCCCTGTCATTACAGCATCCTGTAGCTCCCTTCTTCAGGAGTTCAGACACATGCATTGATCAGCTGCAGTATGAAAGCTTTTAAAATCCCATGGAAGGCTCCTTGCATACCATCATAAGCATCATACACCTCTCCATTGAAGCATTGCCTGGATACAAGAGGTGATGGAGCTGTTTGATGGCATAAATTAAATGAGTTGTGCATTCATTTAATTTATATCCCACCTTTCTCACAATATGGAACTCAAGGTGACCTACCATTTGAATCAAAGGTTAGAACAATGGGTAGCACTAAACTTAAACTGTAAGACAGACTGTAAAACCATATGATAAGTATTAACTTAAATCAATTTTACAAGTAGCATTTAAGATATTCTAACAGTGCTAATACAAACAGAGCCTACACAAACTGTAAGACCTTCTGCAGAAAACATTTGGCACTCA
Organism: Anolis carolinensis; assembly: GCF_035594765.1. Lineage (NCBI taxonomy): Eukaryota > Metazoa > Chordata > Lepidosauria > Squamata > Anolidae > Anolis > Anolis carolinensis. Next base: position 91,258,571 of record NC_085841.1, on the reverse strand, counting down.
AAAGATCTGGTCAAGCTAAACGGAAATATCTGCCAACATAAACAGAACAGAGGCCAATCTATCTTCCTATGGAGGAGAATTCCACAGTTCAGGAGCGGCCACCAAGAAGGCTTCCTTTTGGATCCTCACCAAATGTGCCTGGTGGGGCCAAGAGAAAGTTCTTTTGTGAGGATGGCAAAACTCTAGCTGGCTCAAATGGGGTTATAACAGTCTTTCAGATACAATAACACCCCAAATTGATAAGCAGCAATGTCTTTATTTGGCTCCAAAGGCAGGCATATCTGTACAGCATCTAAAAGTTTTTTCAAATGTTAATACAGGAACTCCTCTAGAAATTCAGTGTTCTCTACTGAGGAAAGGATCTGTTAGCTTTGCACAGAACAACAATCTCTAGATCTCAAGAAAAGTTACTTTTCTGATGCTAGTGGAGTTGAAAATTTATTATCTGTCTTTTATTACTTTTTGTCCTCAGTCATCACATGGCCATTAAGGAGAGTAGCCTCTGCCTGTACTGAAATCTCTCTGTACCATCTTAACTGACAATATCTCACACAAAATGTAGGCCTGTGATGGTAACATCATCACCATTTTTCTCCTTCACTGAAGAAGAAACCCAGAAAACTTCAAAAGATTGCTTTCCCAATAAAGATATTGCTGCTTATGGATTTTGTATTTTGTTATATTTTGCTGCGCAAGGCCAATGCAACTAGCCCTGCATATACAATATGGACCGCATATACACAAGGGATATGTTCCTAAATTTACAATGGAAACAGAAAAACTGCGGGTAATAATGAATTCTAATTAAATATTTTTTGCAGGAAATTACCATAGAGTGTCAATAGAGGATCTAGCAAATTCCTAGAGAAATATCCTCTCTAGGTCCTCCAGCATGACTCATTGGTAACTACTGATGCAAACATGCCAAAGAACCACCTGGGAGATCTAGAAAATTCCTAAAGAGGACGTACTTTTCAGGTGTAGGTTGGTGAAACTGTGGGTACCAGCCCCATGAGCATACTATAGTTTTTCAGGTAGTCTGAGTAGGGTAATAATTGTTCCCAATTGTCTTTTCCCACTTTTAAGTAGATACTATATTGCCCTGTTGCTTAAAAAAGCGAAAATAGCTTTAGTGTGACTAAACAGACTGTAGTCCTTTATAGTTCTAGTCTATCATGCTGGCAGCAGCTTCCTCTCAAAAAATATTTTATGTCTTACATTGTGGGATAGTGGAGCTGTTGCAAGTACTCTGCCCTTGTGGCTAAATTTCCTAGACTTGCTATGCCGAAATTGCAATGCAATTCAGAAGAGCATGTGCCTTTATTTGGATTCTACAATTGTTACGTAATCATTGGAAGTCTTTATGCTTGTCTTACTGTGATTAATTTTCAATTTGTGCAAATGGATGTTTGTGGTTTGAGGTTGTAAGACATATGTAAGTCTTTCTTGCCCACTCCAGTAACCAGAATGACAGGACTGAGGAAGCATATGTTACTGTGTCTTTGTTAGATCTCTCTCTGATTACATTTCTATTAATTCATGCCCTCTATTTAGACTTTTTAGCCAAGATGGACCTGAAAATACTGTTTTATTGTTGATGTTGTTTTGATGTTGGCTAATCCTTTTTGGATGGTAGGTTCTGTAACTTTTTATTGCTGGAATTTTGCTGAAAAGTAGTATTCTGTCATGGCCCTAAACCAGGCAATTTTGAAACAGTTGAAAACCAGCTCACTAATGCCTTGAAAGGTATCTTCAGCTACTAGAAAGAGAACCACCTGAAGCCTAACCCTGCCAAGACACAAGTGTGTGCTTTCCACCTATGTAACTGTGAAGCCAACAGGAAACTGAAAGTTACTTGGGAAGGCCAAGAGCTCGAACACTGTTTCCATCCTAAATATCTTGGTGTCACCTTAGACCGAACACTAACATATAGGAAACACTGCATGAACACCAAGCACAAAGTAGCTGCACGCAATAATATCCTGCGGAAACTGTGCAGTGCATGGGATGCAGACCCACAAGTAATAAGAACATCAGCCCTGTCCTCGTCTTTCTCAACTGCAGTGTACGCCTGACCTGTTTGGCACAAGTCTGCCCATGCAAAGCAGGTGGACATAGCACTGAACGAAACATGTAGAATAATCACAGGATGCCTTAAACCTACTCCTGTTGATAAACTCTATAAGCTAGCTGGCATTGCCCCCCCCCCCCGACGTGCGACGGGAAGTTGCTGCTAACTGTGAGAGAAATAAGGTCGAACATTGTGAAAGCCACCCACTGCATGACTATCAGCCTCCTCCCACCAAACTCAAATCAAGGAAGGGTTTCATGAGAACCACCACTTCTCTTGATGTTCCCCCAGCAACGGCAAGGGTGTCCCTCTGGGAGGCCAAACCAGGCAATCCCAACTGGATGGCCCCCCATGAGGGTCTGCCTCCAGGGGCAAACCAAGAATGGGCAATTTGGAAGTACCTAAACAGACTCAGAAGCGGAGTGGGCAGATCAAAAAGACAAACTGGTAAGATGGCACTACCTGGAGGAATCTTCTACCTTGTGTGACTGTGGAGCTGAACAAACAACTCCGCATATGTATGCTTGCCCACAGTGCCTTGCCTCATGCACAGAGGAGGAGTTGTTTAAAGCTACGGACAATGCAATTGCTGTTGCCCACTTTTGGTCCAAAACTATTTAGCTGTTTGTGATTCCTTTATTTTATCACTTTTATTTATTATGCAATGCTTTTGACACAAAATAAATAAATTTCAATAGCTACATGAATCTGCTGGAAACAATCATTTGGATTCCTGGAGTTGGATATAATTTGAAGTTGGGTATCTATCGCATCATAAAAATCTGAGAAGGTTTATTTATTTATTTTGTGTCAAAAGCATTGCATAATAGATAAGTTTAAAAGTGATGAAATAAAGGGAATCACAAGCAGCTAAATAGTTTTAGACCAAAAGCAGGCAACAGTGACCACATCTCTGTTGCTCCATCATAATGCTGACCTCTAATCAATATAACATAACCCATGACATTATTAACACTTTGCTTGCCTGGAGGAGAATCTATACCCACAGCTATTTTGTCCAGATTATGAGAGCCCATTTTCATATCCAGTCACACCCAAGTGGAACCATTAGGGCAAATAGTTACACCAGCAACTTGAATGAAGACTAGGTGGCTTGCAAAATGAGTGCATCTAGTCTGCCTCTGCTTTGTGGTATAGAGATCTAAATGTTTCTCTCTGGAACCTTGGTACATGGGGAGCACCTGACATACATCTGGTTTATACAGACTGGTCTAGAATTTAGAAGTTTGAAAGTGCATATTTTATATCATGTTAATCTGGCCTGTTGTAACTTGTTAAAACTGTTTAATGTGTTTTAGTCTTTTAAAATAACTTTCTGTTTACATTGTTTTAAATTCATCATCTTGTATAGCTTTTTGCTTCCCCCCCCCTTTCCCCCCTTTTTTCCTGTTGGGCCAATAATGAAGGAAACAGATATCTTAGTAAATAACTGAGTGAATCTTGTAACTACCTTCACTGTCCCCTAAAAATTGGAGGTCAAAGTAGAGCCTCGGAGGACTGCTTGATGTAACTACTTCTAAGAATAGCTATAATTTGTAGAATTCTTATTTTCTAAGGTCTTCTCACTCTGTGCACAATCTATTCTTTCTCAGAACTTACTTACATGGAGTTTTAAGCTAAGTGAAAGCATTTTAGGATCTAATATGGAGTTGTGTCAAATTATTTGTGTTATGAGTAGTGGAGTTCCTTGCAGCACTAATTAGCAGAAAGGCCTTTGTCATGGTTTCTCTACTGGTGGTAAAGATGGTTGCTCAGTGGACAAGAACCAAAGCATTTGTATGATATTTTCCTTCTTCTAACAGTGATGTGTCGTGTGTCATAAGCAAGAGATTTTTCCTCAATAAAGAAATTTTTTTTATGATGGGAATTTGAGTGGTAGATTTTTTCCTCCAGTTGTATGTTATAGGCTATATTTCAGAACTGGCAAAATAACCTCTAAGTATTCCACGTCTACAAAACGCTGTGAAATTCATGCGGTCACCATAAGTAAACAAGCAACATGAAGTCTTTCCAGTCACTGCTGACAGATAACCCTCTTTTGTCATATGGTTCAAAGGTAATGGGGAAAATTACTGTATTTGTGTAAATAGCATTTGCAGTTAGTGTGTACCCATTCCTACTGATTACGTGCAAACATTGTCTGTTCTTACTGCTGCCCTCCTTAGATCTGTTTTCTTTCTCTTCTTGATGTCATTTGTCTCCCAGCATGACTAAGTCTTTCTTATTTCTCAAGTGGATATTTAGTCATGTATGACGACAGTCTAGCTGAAGGAGGACTTTTATGTGATTATCTCATTCAAAAATGGAGTAATGGCATTCAAGAAAAATAGCTAAACCTATGTTTTATGAAAGTCTATCAAAGTGATCTAAGTGCTATCAAAATGCTTATATTTAAGGTCTAGCGTTACAGCTGGTGTATCAGAGGCTAAATTTAGAGGCATGCTCACAACACTGTGGCTGCTGTAAATGGAGGCTGTTTTGTACTCCTTTTTCATTTTCGTTCCTACTTTAGAGTGGTAGGGAGTTATTTCCCATTGGATTCAGTGATACTGCGACTGCACTTTCAAGGGTTCATTTTCCAAATGGCTGCTTTGAGTGTGAAAGAATAATAGAAACAGGCTATTTCAGAACTGAGTGAGCCATTTTCTTAGGCAAAGTAGCCATTTCTTCTAGGCATTTTATTAACCAAACATAATATCCAGAATGACACCTAGGTGAAATTAATTATAGTTATACTTTTACTTTGTGTCTAGCAACTTGTAATTGTAATGGCAGTGAAGATAAAAATAAATCCTCTATAGCCTTAACCTTCTCCAATATAGCAGGCTCTAGATATATTTTCCATCATCCCCAAGCAGTGGTAATGGGGACTGTAATCCAACCCATCTAGAGAACACTTGACTGGTGTAGAAAATAGCCCTTCACCTCCCAGGCTATGAGAAGCGGAGTAGTAGCAGATCCTACCACCAATCTACTGATGACACCCAAATCTATTCTTTCTACCTAATTCCAAGGAAGCTGGTGCACTTCTAAACCAACATCCACCATGAGTAATGGTTTAGGTGAGGACAAATGAATTGAAGTTCATTCCAGACAAGACAGAGATGTTTTTCATCAGACAAAAGGCAAATTAGGGAATAGGGATACAGGTTTTGTAGGGTTACATTTCCCCTGAAGATGCCGATTTGCTCAATGTACTGAACCTAGATGCCCAGGTTTTTGCAGTGGCCAGAATTGTTTTTATATGCACTATCTGAGGCACCTTCTACACTGCCAAATAATCCAGATTATCAAAACAGATAATCCACTTTATCTACTTTGAACTGGATTATATGACTCTACACTGTCATAGAATCCAGTTCAAAGCAGATAATCCGGATTTTATATGCCAGTGTAGAAGGGACCAGACAGAGGTCCATCTGTTTGAGAGGTCCTTCTTTCAGTCCCATCACTTTCACAGGTATGGCTGGTGGGAACATGAGAGCAAGCCTTCATTATGAATTCAGAATTTCTTGAATAGAGAGGCTAAATTGCCCCTTCCTGCTAGGCTCCTCATCCCTGACAAACAAACATGGCAATTTAAATTACTAAGAATTTGGTGCCCTTTCATGAAATCCTAGATGGGTCTGTCTGATGATATGGGCTGGCTGGGCAGTGAAAAATGGTTGTGGAAAGATGTTTCCAAAGTGATAAGGCAGCTAAAGAGAGGTTTGTGGTCTTTACAAGAGGAACTGGCTTTGGTGGGAGATTTCTCTAGCCACTAAGACTTCCTTCCTCACTCTGTAATTGTTGGAGTAGTGCTGCTTGTGCCCAAATGCACAGATGGGAGTTCTCCAGAGGGAAAGAAGAGTCAAAATTGCCAAAGAATTTTGATTTTAAGTACATCTTTCTGAACATCAGTTCTTGTGTTTAGCTTTTGCATATGATGCTTATCCCACCTTTATCAGTCTGCTGTACACAGCGGTAAGATTTGCATGCAAAGGAGGTGGGGGACATGTAGTGTTAACATCACACATTTTCAACTAGGTTTTGCAAATTACAGGCCAAGGTATAGAATTGTGTTTCTTCCTCCCCTGGCAATTCCCAAGAGCTGGGAATAATTTCTGCTTACCTGTTATTTAAAAAGAGGAGTCTCCACACTTTCCATAGTAATAAAGTACTCGAAGATGAAAAAGATTTAAACGTTTCTGATTTTTTTAAAAAGTGTTATATTAGCTGTACTTTAAAGGATCTAAATAACAAAATAAAGGGATAACTTGTTCTTTTGACCTCATAGAGACAGGGCACTAGGAGATCCAAGTGGAGGAAACATCTGGATTATACTCTCCTTCCACTAATTTGTTTACTGATCATCATGTTGATTGATCATGTTTTCTGACCATAAGTACTGACCACCTGAGTGTGTCAACATGCTCTGTTTATTCAAGCAGTAGATTTCACAGTATTGAAGTCAGTATAGTAACATTATCATTTACCGTCTTTGTTTCTTTAAATTTCTACTTCTTTAAAATCCCTGCACTTACTGTCTGTTCATTGATCAAACACAAGGTCCTTGTCTCCACAAATCATCATGGTCTCGCATAGCATTTCTGTTGTAATACTTCTTTGTGATCTTCACTACTGCGGCTGCAGCCTACTTGCTTAACCTACTTGCTCAAAACACTCGATTCTCATTATCCATATACTGTACTTTAAAATACTTTCTTGTAAACCTGTGTGACACCCTGTCACTTGTGTGTGTGTGCGGCTTCAAGTTGCCTTTTGTCAACTTTTTGTCTTGTAAAATGCATGTTTAAGTTCTAGTAAGGACCTCCCATGGACAGTGAATGCTGATAGTGAGTGGGCTTTAGTGGAAATGTAGCACAGGGACTTGTACTTTCCTACAAAAATTTTACCCTAAGCTCTCCTAAACAGAATTATATAGCTGTAAGAGCAACATTAGTGTTTCAGCCGTAGAGCCCTTTTTGAACCAAAGGTTGTTTGTGGAGCCCCAAGAAATGTTTATACAGTAGAGTCTCACTTATCCAACACTCGCTTATCCAATGTTCTGGATTATCCAACACATTTTTGTAGTCAATGTTTTCAATACATCGTGATATTTTGGTGCTAAATTTGTAAATACAGTAATTACTACATAGCATTATTGTGTATTGAACTACTTTTTCTGTCAAATTTGTTGTATAACGTGATGTTTTGGTGCTTAATTTGTAAAATCGTAACCTAATTTGATGTTTAATAGGCTTTTCCTTAATCTCTCCTTATTATCCAACATATTCGCTTATCCAACGTTCTGCCGGCCCGTTTACGTTGGATATGCGAGACTCTACTGTATATTATATTATATTATAATATATTACATATAATGTATATATATCAGGCATGGGCAAACTTTTTGATGCATTATGTTTTAAAATTTGGCAGACAGGCTGGGCCAGTGGCAGATGGATAGAGAGTGTTTGTGTGAACTAATTGAAAAAAACATGGACAAATTCCTATGTCCATATATTGTTTGTAGTGCCAAAAAAAAGGGAAAGAAAGAACCAAAGGGGGGAGGGATCTGTGGAGCCTCTCAATATGCTTCATGGAGCCCCAAGGGCTTCGCGGAGCACACTTTGAGAACCGTTGCTCTAGCTGTTTTAGACTTCAATTCCAAAAGGTCCTAGCCAACTTGGCAAATAGTAAGGCATTCTAGGAACTGAAGTCCAAAACATTTGGAAGACTAAATTTTGAGAAACATTTGTTTAACTATTGATCTGTTCTCATTTTTCACCGCACTTCGTTTTTATGGTTTTATGGAGTCACAGCTTTGTGCTGCTCATTGATAGAAATCATTTGAAACCTTCAAGTCAGATGTGAAATTTATGAAATCTGTCTAATATTGCTAGATTGCATCTCCCAGCAACCTGTCTAGACAATGGTGGGAATGTTGGGCATTGCAGTCTAACAAAATCTGGAATGCTATAGGATTCACACTCCTGGAGTTGACGTTTGACTGCTGTTGAATGTGTTTGTTTATTCGGAATAAAAATGTGACTAAATAGCTTGCTCAAGAAGTAGAAAAATAGCTTGCCCAAGAAGTAGAAGACAATTCTGTTGCATAATCCTGTGAAAAGTCAGCAGTTACCGTATGTTATCAACAGAAAGGGCAATTTTCTTTATCAGTGAATAGAAACAAAATACATTCAAAACATAGGGGAAAATCTGTTTCTGTCTCATCTTTCCCTCTGTGTTGCTTGTGGGTCAGGTTGTATGGTAACTTTATCTATTAATCTTTTACAACAAAATCTTGGTGTATAATTTCCCATGGGATAAATCATTGACCTGTCAGCCGAAGTTTTGATTACTACTCTTGTGTTTGCATTCAGGTGCAAGTGGGGCAAGCGGACATCCCGTGCCCAATAACCGAGTGCAGTGAACATCTGGATGAAACAACTGTCCTCTTCAACCTGCCACATGACGACATCATCAAATATAAGTACTTCCTGGAACTTGGCCGTATCAGCTCGAGCACCAAGCCATGCCCTCAATGCAAGCACTTTACAACCTTCCGGAAGAGAGGCCACATTCCAACCCCCACCAAAATGGAGAACAAGTACAAAGTGAGCATGCTCACCAGAGCTATGGATTAGATGGCACAGCTGTGAGCAGCAAAAGTAGGCCAGGATGTGGTGGGCATTAAATGGGCTTTCTTCTCTTACTGGATCTTAATGTAAGCTGTGGTTTTAGAATACAAATCTACAGTTTCATGTCCCCTTACTGTTTCAGTGATAAGTTATATGTTCAAACAAATGGCCAGTTAACATACTAGCTTATTTGTTGGTTATATAGAACCCTCTTGTTCATCTTGAACCATGTCGGAGCCACCAGTGGCACAATGGGTTAATAAACCCTTGTGCCGACAGCATTGCTGACCGAAATGTCGGCGGTTCAAATCCAGGGAGTGGGCTGAGCTCCCATCTGTCAGCTCTAGTTCCCCATGCGGGGAGAGAAGCCTCCCACAGGATAGTAAAAACATCAAATATCTGGGCGTCCTCTGGGCAATGTCCTTGCAGGCAGCCAATTCTCTCAAACCAGAAGCGACTTGCAGTTTCTCAAGTCACTCCTAACCGGGGGGGAAAAAACTTGAACCATTTATGCCATTTGGAAATATTTCATTTTTAATTCAGTGAAGGCAAGTCATTGGCTGTATTTTGCAAGTCCAGTAAAAATAGGAAACTAAAGCTGCCAGACACTACTCACTAAATTCATAGCTGATAGATATATATATCTTGCTTCAATATTTTGTGGATGACATTGGCTCTGTTCAAACTGCTTTTGGATGTCTATTCCTGATTCTCTTTCCCAATTTCCTTCTACTGCTTTATTTGTTTCAAAGCCCTGAGCAGAACGTAAAGTTGGGGAGTGACTGACTCCACTTCCAGAGTTGGGAAGCTTGAAAGCATTTAATATGTTGCAGCTAACTGCTGCCGTAACCTATCTGTGTTTGGCTTAGAACACTGGGAAGTAGAGACAACATGTGGAGGTCTGCCCTTATTTCCATGTATTCAGTGTATACCCCCATCTTTTGGCACTGTTTGGGATGCTTTGCATAATTTTAAAATATTAAAAATTAGGATATTCATTATTTTAAAAAGAAATCATCTTAAGCTTTTATACGTAATCACAATGCTTATTAGTCAATCAAGATTTTAAGGATCATAGGCTAGAATCTGAAAGAAGTGGGGAAAATATAAAACCTATCAGATTTGTCTGGGAATGTTTCCAAAATCAGGTCTAGATACTGGGAATGAATAGCCTTATTATACAGGCAATATAGCAAAATATGATCAACCATTTGAAACATGCCTGACTTGCAAAAACAGATTTGCTATTGCTAGAATTTTATAAATATATGCCTTCAAAGAGAGCTGATGGCAAAATGTTGATCCTGTAGCTGACGATTGTTTGCAGGATTCAAGGAATAAGACCTGCAGGCATTTTCTGCTTCTTGGCAGCGGGTTGGACTGGATGGCCCACGAGGTCTCTTCCAACTCTATGATTCTATGATTTGCATCACAGTTGTGGAATTTTCCTAATGGGGCAAACCTAAGATAGTGGTGCCAAATCCAGTCCTCCTCTGGATGTGTTTTCTTGCTGATCACTTAATAGTATCTTCATTCTAAAAGACTAGATTTTTCTAAAGTCTAGTCACTGTCAGGAAGAACTTGAGACTAAAATATGCTTGTATTTTTAGCCCTTTTGTCATTAGCTCTATCTAATGTTAGAATGTATTATCTGAGAGGGTTTTTTTTTTAATTAAGTTCAGTTTTTCAGCTGACAGAAGGTCCTAAGGCTTAGATAGGAATTATGCAGTCTCTACACGATAGAACTCATGTAGGTATTATAGGATTGCAGCTCCCTGAATTCATCCCATTTGGCTATACTGGCTGGGGTGATGGTTTAACATCTGGAAGTCTGTACAACCTCAAGCCTGTCCTAAGGGATCCAATAAGCTCTCTAATTTTTTCAGACAAATGTTTGAAATGATTTCATTGGAGAAATTGCAACCTTTTGTACTTGATTTCTACTCCTCTAAAGTATTTAATTCAATTGGTGATTAGTATTGGTGGTGCTTTGTTTCATAGACTTTTATTGTGTTTTTATATACATTGCTTTAAAATTAATGGAAAATGCAGTTTAAGTAAATATATTTTTTGTAAATAAAACATAGCAAGCCATTTTTTAAAAAAAACTGTAAAGTTCACAAGGGGTGCTGGGGCTTATGTTTTATACTTTCCTTTTCCTCCTGCATTTTCTTTGACCTACTAGTTTTCTATGTCTATGGCATGCATATTGGCAACATGTATTATACGGCCTGTTTGAACATTATGACAAACATGGTGCTCAAACAGGAAACTAGACATTGAAGAGAAGAGCTGCTACACAGAAAAGAAGAAAGGAATTTGTGAACCCAGGACATGTCCCAAAAGCTTGAAACTGGAGTTTGAAGATTCACTCTGATTTTTGAGCTTCATATCTGATTGCCATTAGCTTTATATTTATAAGCTTGTGAATTAATTAGTACATTTTAAAAATGCATGCATTATCTGTGCTTCTTTTGCAAGACAACTGAGCTAGTATAATATAATCAAAATGATGTTTTTCAAAACATCCTTGTTCTCCTAGGGATTGTGCACTTTTTGTGTTTCCTCTTGCACTTTCCAGCTGTTTGTGAAAGAAATATAATGAGAAAATCCAACCATATGTCTCACGGTACATCTGAGCAGCCGTCGGTCCGCTTTGGAGATGGCAGCTCATAATTTTTATTAAATATGGTTCAGAAGCTTTAAATAACCCAGCTGTGCATTTCAGTCAGTAGCATCACATATTTCATGACACTGTTCTTACTGTGATGGATAATTTTTCATAGTCCTTGCTTCCGTCAGACACCCTTCTGTTTCATCCACAGTATGTAAGAAGCGTTAGAAGCCACTGGGAAAAAATGTCTTTGCATATACAATAGAGTCTCACTTATCCAACATCAACAGGCTGGCAGAACGTTGAATAAGCGAATATGTTGGATAATAAGGAGAGATTATAGGAAAAGCCTATTGAACGTCAAATTATGTTATGATTTTACAAATCAACACCAAAACATCATGTTTTACAACAAATTGACAGAAAAAGCAGTTCAATACATGGTAACATTATGTAGTAATTACTTTATTTACGAATTTAGCACCAAAACATTGCAATGTATTGAAAACATTGACTACAAAAATACTGGTTACTAACAAATTGACTAAAAATAAAGATAGAATTGGATAAAACGAACTTACAGTAACAACATTATCGGAAATTAAATGCGTAAAAAGTTCAGTTCTTGCTGTCTAGAGAAACAGCTGTGGATCTGGACGGGAGGCAGATTGTGTTGGATAATCCAGAATGTTGCATAAGCGAATGTTGGATAAGTGAAACTCTACTGTAGAACTGTCTGTAGAAAATTCAGCACCACCAATCTATCACACTGAATTATATGAAATTTATTTTTAAACAGATAGTCATTATGTGCAGGTTTTTTCAGAAGGTAATCAGTTTTACATACAGCATACATTAGAATAGCATATTGAACATTAATCTTTGAATTATGTTTCCATGTAATGAAGTTGACAGGGTGGCACTTAGTGGCTAATATCAACACTTGCTTTCAATCTTTGGTCTTGCTTGGCTAAGGAAGGGAGAAGATAGTAACTCACAGCTTGCAGTACATTATGAACACACAGCTTCATTCTATTTATGTTCTCCATTCCTGCTTCAAATTTTTAAAATGTATTCCTCATGCATATTCATTGCCAGTGCATGTTCCTTTCAAAACTAGTCAAACAAGTAATGTTGTAGAAAAATCAGGCCTAGGCCAGTAATATGGTGTATATGCAGCTTGGTCTCTATCTGAAAATATGATCAGTATTTTGGCGTCATGTATTCTGCAATAATATATTCTGTTTTGTTGTCTTTTCAAGGAATGGGACAACTTTGTTGTGAAACTGGTTTTTCTGTTCAAACTTACAAAGTACATCTTGCTAAACTAGACTTTTTTTTACATATAATCCCTAATATTTCAAAGGTCAGCTGCTTTTTGAGTCATTATCTGAGGACAAGTAGGAGTTCAACATGCTTAAGAACCCCAATTAAGCAAGGAAAGTTGCAAACCTTTTTAAAAAGCAACCTGAAACAATTGTGGCTAGAAAGAGCATCTAAAAATTATTTCTTAGGAGAAATCCTTAATCATTGAAAGCAATCAAATAACAAAATGTTTTGTGGCAATGACTTGATTTTAATCCAGTGTTTCTGGTCATTAAAACTATTGATACCTTCTGTTGAAATACTGTATGTGGACAAATGACATCTGCACTCACATCCATGTTAGAAGCACAACTAGGACTCAAGCCAACATGTGGTTCTTCTCTGCACACAAGAAGACATCATCTGATTCTCCTTTTGAAAAGCAGCAGAAGGGATTATTTTAATTTGTTTATCATTCTATTTGGATCATTGGCTATTTTTATTCATACCACATGAGAGCATCATGAGCTAAAGGACTGTAGTTAATCTGCCTTTCGTGGTTGCAAGTAACATCATTTGCATTACACTGTTATAAGCATCAGATGTCCGACTATAATGATTGGGTACGCAGTACAGATTTGTCTCTTAATTTAAATAATGTGAATCAGTATTTGGCACTGAGACATAAATGAGCTTGACCTCAATTTGAGCCAATGCAGGGAGTTTAAAATGATTGTATTCCCTCCTATCTCCTTTTCAGGTTAATGTATGAAATGCCAAGTTGTTTTGCTCCTAATATTTGTATGAATATATAAGAATTATTAGTCTTCGTTCATGCCTGTGATGGGATATTTTTGCTAAAATTTTGGTGAAACCCTCCCATGAATTCTTTCCACTAAGGCATAAAAATGCTGCCTTTAATCAGATCCATGATAACAGAAGACGAAAGGTTAGGCTAAATATCAAAATTCCATCCACAAGTTATTAGGGGTAGTATGTCAGTGTGAGCAAAGCAGGATTAGCCTGTCTGATCGTGTCTGTTTTCAATCACCAGAGCAACATATTGCAGGAAGCTTTGTTCTTCTGGATTCTTCTGAAACATGTGTGAGATTACCATGGTGTGTCGGTAGGTGTGATAGCCAGAAAGCAAATGATAGATGGAGCAAAGGCCTACTGTGTTTGCATGCTTTAGAAATAGAACACCAAGGGTGACTGCTGAAGTATCCAGCAGAGAGGCACCATTATTAACTCTGTGAGACTCCCTTTAATTAGAGGAAACGTAAATGCAAAAGGACAGGCAGAACCCTAACGATACTTGGCAGATACTGAGCGATGGAAATGCAAATCTCTTCTTTCTTGAAAACATACCATGGATCTTATCAGCATAAATGATAAATTTTGTAGATGTCCCCTATTTCTCCCACAAGGGGGAAAGCAATGCTGAGAGAAGGGAGGGTAAGTGCTCTCCATTGGCTTGACCTTCTTCTAAAGATGGGGGCTGTTAGAGCTATTGGAACCAGTATATGAGATTTTTGATGAATTCACTTACATTTTTATTTATGCTAGTTATCAGTTTTTAAAAGAAATACAAAAATAAAATCAGTAGCTTTTACATATTTAAGGGCCCCCTTAAATGCACAAGTACTAAAGTTTGGACTATTGCAATGCACTCTGCGTGGGGTTGCCTTCAAAGACTGTTCGGAAGCTGGAACTAGTCCAAAGTTCCGCAGCCAGGTTACTAACTAGAGCGCCATTCAGGGAGCATACAACTCCTCTGTTGAAGCAGCTCCACTGGCTGTCTGAATTGTGCCCGGAAGCTAAGTGCTGGCTTTGTCCTACAAAACCTTAAATGGCTCTGTTCCAACTTACCTCTCAGAACCTATCTCCCGCAGATTAAGATCTTTGAGTGAGGCCCTGCTCTTGGTCCCGCCGCCATTACAAGTGTGGTTGGCGGAGATGAGAGACAGGGCTTTTTCGGTGGTGGCTCCACGGCTGTGGAACTCCTTGCCAAGGGAGATTAGAGAAGCCACCTCACTCATATCTTTTAGGAAGCAGCTGAAGACTTGGATGTGGGACCAAGCCTTTGGCCCATCCTAGGATATGGATTGATATGACCTAATGGATTCTTTGGATTAATATGAAGTTGAATACGGACTAGCTCTGACTTTGGCTCAATTCTACTGCCCTTGTTGTAATGGTCACACAGTTTTTATTGTTTTAACGGGATTTGGATATCAGCTTTTAATTGTGTTTTACGACTGTTGGTTTTACTACATTTTGTATTATATGTGGCATCCAATTCTGCCATTTTGTAAGACTGCTCTGGGTCCCCCTGAGGGATAAGAGTGGTATATAAAATAAATAAATAAATAAATAAATAAGGTACTCCTCCTCCAAAATGATGATGATGAACTCCCATCAGCTCAAATCAGCATGGCAGATAATATGGAAGATAGTCCAATATATCCAGAGAACACACTATATTGGACAGATTTGATAGATAAATAAATAAATATGCTATCGTAGACATCGTAGAGGAAGATGTTCTGAAATCAAATTTGTCCAATACATTTAAAATATGAAAATTCCTTCAACACTTGTCTTGGCCTGAAATTAGCAAAGCACCTTCCACATGTAAGTAATTCCATTAATATAGTCAGTCCTTAGTATCTGTAGGGTTTTTTGTTCCTTGTGGATAACAAAACCCATGGGTGCTCAAGTCCCATCATATACAATGGTGTAGTAATTTTGTGTTCCGTATATAAAACAGCAAAGTCAGGTTTTGCTTTTTGAGTATTTGGGGGGGGGGGGCATTTTCAAGCAGTGGATGGATACACAATCTGGATATGGAGGGTCAATTGTATTTGCAGTATCTAATGTATTTTAAGCATTACTGGCATGTGTTCCGTGGTAGGAATCAATGATACTGCTTAACAATCTACACAACCTTTGCTATTTATTTTAAAATACATTTAACTTTGTTCCGTGTGATTGTAAGAATACATTTTAAGGTTTTCTATATTATGGCAGCTTAAAGTGTTCTTTACTGGTAGCCAAATAAGCTTTATTTTACACTCAAGTCACTATAGGTCATTATCAGTTTAGAAGAGAACAAAATAAATAAAACCAGTAGCTTTTACATACTTAAAGAACGTCTTAGATACACAGAAGATAAAAGTACTCCTACCCCAAATCATGCTGAGGATGCACACTTCCATGGTACCCTTCATTCGTCTTGGATTATTACTCCCATTAGCTCAAGTCAGCATGGCAGATAATATAGAATACAAAGGGACACATTAGGATCTGGGGCATATGTGTCATGGGGTTTGCTTTTTTATTGATTTGTTAAGACAGGAAGGCAGAAAAAAACACCTCTATTTTTTCCACCTACCAGAAACTCCCATTTAGCAAACCCATCAATGCTCATATTAAACCTCTATCTTAAGCCTTCACATATTCTGTGGCACACTAGGGAAACCACTTCAGTGGGATGGGGAAAGAAGAAAGAAATGTTTCCTTCCTCTTGATATCCTCCCACAAACACTAGACAATTATAGAGGCTTAATCTGAACACTGGATGGTGTCCCCTTACAATGTTTGATAGTATGTCCTATTTCAAGAAGGTATTATAACATCTAGAGTGAGTGAAGGAGAGTTGGATTTTGTGTCTTCACTAACTCATTGCTTGGGATCTTTCATGTGGCATTATTTACTTTGATAGTTCAACAATATTGGCCTAAATGACTCATAATTGGCTTGTAAAGAGAACCATAGTTGTGGTTATGTGGATAAACCATCCAGTTCAGACCATGGAATTCAGAAAATTAACATGCAGTGACCACATTGGTTGCAAACATTTTTGGCTAACTGAGCTGCCAGCAACTTTTGCATCCAATGAAGAGAGCCTTAGCCCTTCCTTAGAGCATCCCACATTGCATTTCTCCCTAGATCCAATGCAGTTGTGACTAGGGCCCCTTCCACACAGCTCTATAAAATCCACGTTGAACTGGATTATATGGTAGTGTGGACTCAGATAGTACAATTCAAAGCAAATGTTGTGGATTATCTGCCTTGATATTCCGGCTTATATGGCTGTATGCAAGGGCCTATGAAGCTTCAAATTATTATCACTGCCGGTTTTGTGGGATCAGCCATGGCATTCTACCTTCCAAATTGTTTGTCTTTTTTATTATTTTGTGGTCCTATTTCTACAGATCCAGTGTCCAACCTGTCAATTCACGTGGTGTTTTAAGTGCCACTCTCCCTGGCATGAAGGTATTAACTGCAAAGAATACAAAAAGGGAGACAAGCTGTTACGTCACTGGGCCGGTGAAATTGAACACGGACAAAGAAATGCTCAAAAGTGTCCAAAATGCAAGGTAAGACAGTGCATGTTAAACTCGGTTTCTAGTGATTGAATGTTCTGTGATGTTTTCCACTGAAATTAATAAAATTTCTGCTGACTAAGGATTTGCTATCAGGCCAGTTAAGTGGAGGAGAATTTAGTCTCTGTTGTCTGCTGACATAGCTGCTCTTTTAAAAAGTGCTTATCTGTCACCCTCTTTATGTTTGCTTAGCTGAAGTCCTGAATTTTGAAGCGGTTAACGTTACTGCTGCCCAGCAAAATACTCACATGTCTGGCGTAAAATACAATGTTCTCTTTTTAAAAAATTAAACAATAGGTGTGAGATTTATGGAATAAAGGCGTATCTGAGCTAACAAAACCTCTGACAGAAAAAACCTTTTTACAAAGTCCTTTAAATGCTCACCCACCCCCTTTTTCTGCCTTGTCCTACACCTACAGCAAGGTCTTTGGTAGTATTGTCATTGGGGGAATAGTGAAGGAGGGCTGAAGAAGTACAGCCCTTTCGTGCCAGATTGCTGTAATGTATCTTCACGTAAGCATTGTAGTAAACCGTGAGCTAGGAAATAATAATTGTGATGAGTCATGGGCCATGTAGTCCCGTTCCTGGCACTGTGGTGCTAGATGAAGAGGAAAACTTGGGTTTTTCACCGTTTCAGTCAGAATTGGAACTTTCCCAGCCAGATTTGGAAACCTTGCACCTGCAAGAGATTTGTCTTCCAGAAGTCTGTCAAACAAGCCCTGAACCTAAATCTCCTACGTTTTCTCGCCATGAGTTTTGTAAACAACAGAGGGGAGTTCAAGCGGCCTCTCGCAGGAGTGCGAGGATAGCTGCTAAGCATTCAGCTGATTAAGTCTGCTTTCCATGGGAAACTTTAAGGAGTCACACATCTGGACTCAGAGAATAGCTTTCGTTTCTGGTTCTCCAGAGAACTGCTCTTTGGCGGGAAAACGGGACCCTATTTAGGTGTTTTACCCACAAAGGGATCTTGCGGAGTCAATTCGTCAGCTACCGGAGTAGCGTGTGTGGACAGCTACTCCGTTTCCAAGCCTCGTTCCTGTTTCAAGCCTTGTTCCCGATTTCAAGCCTTCGTTTCCAGCCTTGTTTTACTCTCCGGATCTTGCCTTGTTTTCCGGACCTCGCCAAGTAATTCCACGGATCCTATTCTTGCTCCTTGTTTCCTTGTTGCCTTGAATCAAGCCTTGTGTTCCAAGAATCTAGTTATTTCCTAGCCTTGCTCAAGTTCATGGACTAAAGGACCTTGTCATCTCCCCTCACTTGCTTGGCAAGTGTGTGTTTCGGTTATTGGATTACAACTTTGGACCTTAATATTTCATATTGGACATTGTTTCCTTGGACTAATTTTGACCTTTCCTGAAAGGTCTACTCCTGGACTAATTCATACGCTTGCTTTTATTAACTTTATATATTTCCTTAATAAAGATATTAGATAGATTCTGGCTTCTGTGTATGGTTATTGGTGCTCTGCTGCCTGGGTCGTGACAATAATAAAAAACAATAATAATAATAAAACTTTATTTATACCCCGCCACCATCTCCCCAACGGGGACTCGGGGCGGCTCACAAGGGGCCATGCCCAGGACAATACAATATAGCAAAATATAAAAACAATATATCATAATACAGTTAAGCAATACAATAAATAATCATGTACAGTACAACACAAAATCAAAAAAGCAATATAACAGGGCGGGCCGCATGAACACTTCGTTAAAACTTGGGGTGAGAAAAAGATAAGAATAAAACCACGGGGAACAGGGACATAAGATAGAAAAACAGTCTAGAGGATAGATGTTGGGGGGAGTAACAAAAGAAGTGTGTAACAGTTACTCTCCGAAAGCACATCGGAAGAGCCATGTTTTTAAATCTTTCCTGAAGGCTAAAAGAGTGGGGGCTTGCCTGATTTCAATGGGCAGTGAGTTCAATGGGCATTGAAATGCAATATTGTTACTAGTTTTATTTTTCATTGTTGGATCGTATGTTGTGTATTTATGTTTATTACTTGTATTATTTTTAAATTGTTGTATGGTTCTGTTTTATGTGTATTGTATTGTATTGTATTGCATTGTTTTTATCATGTTGGAAACTGCCCTGAGCAGATAGGGCGGTATATAAATAAAGGTTTTATTATTGACACAAAGACATAGTATGACACAGCAAACGAGATATATATGCTGGATTTCGTATCACAAAATCACAAGTCAAACACTTCCCAAGTGTTTAGGATTGTGTGATATATTTTCGGATGATGCGTGCAGTTCCCAGTAAGGTGGCCTTTTGCTGTTGACAGATGGTAATTTTGTCAGTTTGTATTGTTTCCAAATGCCAGCTGAGATCTTTTGGCATGGCACCCAGTGCACTGATTACTACTAGGACCACCTGTTCGATTTTGAGATCCTGATAACGGCTGAGTTTTTCCTGTTGTTTTTCGTCAATTTGACTATCACCTGGTATGGCAACATTAATAATTCAAACTTTTTTATTTTCCATAACCGTGATGTCTGGTGTGTTGTGTTCCAAAACTTTGTCAGTCTGGATTCGGAAGTCCCACAGTTTCTTTGTGTACTCATTTTCCACTACCTTTGAAGGTTTGTGATCCCACCAGTGCTTTACTGCTGACAGGTGGTACTTGTGACATAAATTCCAATGAATTATTTGGGCCACATAGTTGTGCTTCTGTTTGTAGTCCGTCTGTGCAATTTCCTTACAGCAGCTGAGGATATGATCAATAGTTCAGCTTCCTTGCACAGTTTGCATTTTGGGTCATTAGCTGATTTTTCGATCTTGGCCTTAATTGCATTTGTTCTGATGGCTTGCTCCTGGGCTGCAAGAATCAGGCCTTCTGTCTCCTTCTTCAGTGTCCCATTCGTGAGCCATAGCCAGGTCTTCTCCTTATCAACTTTCCCTTCAATTTTGTCAAGGGACTGCCCATGCAATGCTTTGTGTGCCAGCTGTCAGCTCTGGTTCGTAGTGCAGTTTTCTTGTAGTGATTTCTTTGTCCACTGTGATTTGAGGAGTTTCTGATTTTCGACTTCAATCAAAGCAGGTTCTTTACTTTCCTTTACATATTCTACCAGGGCATGTTTTTCTTCTTTGACTGCTTGTTTTACTTGTAAGAGTCCTCTGCTACCAGATCTTTTAGGCAGATATAGCTGGTCAACATCACTGCGAGGATTCAGTGACTAATAAATGGTCATGAGTTTTCTTGTTTTTCTGTCCAAATTGACCAGATCCATCTGCATCCAATTGATAATGCTAGCAGTATATCTTATGACAGGTATGGCCCAGGTTTTTATGGCCTTGATGGTGTTGTCTCCATTGAGCTTGCTTTTGAGAATTTTTCTAACCGTTTGAGTGTACTCTTTACCGACCATAGCTTTTATATGTTCATGTTTGATGTTGTCCAGCTATAGTATGCCCAGATATTTATAGGCCTCTGGCTGGTGACACTTTATCATTTGGCCATTAGGCATATTTATGACCTCACTTTCAATTATTTTTTCCTTCAGTGCCACTGTCGAACATTTTTCCAGGCCAAACTCCATGTTGATATCAGCGCTAAAGAATCGTACAGTGTTAGTCAGAGACTCGATTTCAGTTTCAGTTTTCCCATACCGCTTCAGGTCATCCATGCACATCAAATGCTTAACTGCTCCAAGGACACTGAGAGCTGTGCTGGTGGTAGTGTAACTACCGGGAGGTCCAACCAAGCCAGAGAGGTCTCAGTTGAGGAGTGGAACTAAGAACACCTAACTCATTAGCACTATGGAGAAACAAACCAAAATAACTGGCTCGGTCGTCGCCCAGGATAAAAAGGACCGTGGTGGATGCTGCTGATTCTGGACATCCGTTGACAAGTGGGCTACAGAATCAAAATACAAATGAACAGTTACAGAAGCGACAGAAATATACAATACCAGAAAAAAATGGAATGCAAAGATACAGAATGGGGGACACCTGGCTTGACAGCAGTGTGTGCGAAAAAGACCTTGGAGTCCTCGTGGACAACAAGTTAAACATGAGCGAACAATGTGATGCGGCAGCTAAAAAAGCCAACAGGATTCTGGCCTGCATAAATAGGGGTATAGCGTCTAGATCCAGGGAAGTCATGCTACTCCTCTATTCTGCCTTGGTCAGACCACACCTGGAATACTGTGCCCAATATTGGGCACTGCAGTTGAAGGGAGATGTTGACAAGCTGGAAAGTGTCCAGAGGAGGGCGACTAAAATGATTAAGGGTCTGGAGAACAAGCCCTATGAGGAGCGGCTTAAAGAGCTGGGCATGTTTAGCCTGCAAAAGAGAAGGCTAAGAGGAGACATGATAGCCATGTACAAATATGTGAGGAGAAGTCATAGAGAGGAGGGAGCAAGCTTGTTTTCTGCTGCCCTGCAGACTAGGACATGGAACAATGGCTTCAAACTACAGGAAAGGAGATTCCACCTGAACATCAGGAAGAACTTCCTCACTGTGAGAGCTGTTTGACAGTGGAACTCTCTCCCCCGGGCTGTGGTGGAGGCTCCTTCTTTGGAGGCTTTTAAGCAGAGGCTGGATGGCCATATGTCGGGGGTGCTATGAATGCGATTTCCTGCTTCTTAGCGGGGGGTTGGACTGGATGGCCCATGAGGTCTCTTCCAACTCTACTATTCTATGATTCTATGAAAACCGCTTAGTTATTAAAGGTTTTGTTGTTGTTGTTGTTGTTGTTGTTAGGAAAGGGTGATAATTCTGGTCTTGTTAAGCCAACTATAGCTATGTGTTCCTTCCTACTACAGGCAGGATAAGAAATAGTTGCCTCCAGGATCCCTTACTCATTATCTGTGAACAGTAAAACAAAGAAAACAGCAAATTAGAGATCAACATGGTTTGTTTTGAGCATATTGTTAGTTTTACATAACAAATTTGTTGAGACATGTAAACTGGCTCTTCTTTTTTTGCAGTGTAGGGACCTCTGGTACCAAATTTTCTATTAAAAAAGAAACAGAAACAAATGTGCTTTGTTAATTGAGATATATTATGTCAATTCCACAAGTAGAAGGATTCCAGGTACAATGGGCCCTTTGGTTTGAGGACTATAGATCCATGGATGCTCAAGCCCCATTATATACAATGGTGTAGTAAAATTGTGTCCCTTATATAAAATGACAGAACCATGGTTTCCTTTTTTGGATTTTTAAAACATTTTCAAACTGTGGATGATGGAATCTACGGATGAAAAATCTGTGGATACAGCTGGCTGATCGTATTAATGCTTTTTAACATAGCTTATACATACATGCAGAAGTCTACATACGTAAATATATGGGAGGGGGCAATTGAAATCTTGTTATATTATATAAGTTCAAGGACATCATTATGGCAGCCCTAAGATGAACCTATCATACGATTTTCTTAGCAGAATAGTGTTTGTCATTGCTTTGCGGCCAAAAGAGTGCAACTTGTCCAAAGTCATCCAGTGGGTTTCCATGGCTGAATAGGAATTCAAACTCTAGTTTCACAGTCTCCTAGTACATCATTCCAATCATTATACCATTCTGACTCTCAAGGACATAATAATCTAAAAATGGAGAAATTGAAGAGTTATACAGAAAATGTTGTTCTCTATGTAAACAAACCATGTGTGACTTTTGCAAAGCCATCAAATCCCAATCACAGTATGCTGTTTTCTGTGCAAGCAAACATGTGCAACTTTTGTGCAGAATGAGTTTCCAAACTGTGAAGACTGTCAATCCTAGGTACATCTCTTCACAATTTTCTCAACCCTCAATAAACATGTATTTTGACCATTTACCAAATATATTTACATATTCTTTCCCGTTAGAAGTGGAAAGAAGCCCTATGTGATTTTAAAATAGGCATGGAAACATATTCAGACATACTTGATGTTGAATCAAATAGATGGACCAATTTTGGTTTCACCCCGGGGACAAGAGACATCAGGAAAGTCTTGTAGAAATCTTACTGAAATGAATTAGAGGTGCAGAAAGGGAGCCCTGGCATAGTTAAAAGAAAGGCATTTGGTCCTTTCCATGTCCATTCAGTGGTAGCTGAAGCCATATGAACAATGCGAAACATGCACAGAAAGGAATGACAGCTGTTTGAATCTCTGAAACAAATGCCAGCTTCTGTGACATGCTAATGCTATAGCATTAGCTCTTCCTTTGTACTGTGTGACTCCTGTTCGGAGAGGTTGAATAGCATAATTGAGGCACTATAACAGATGATGTGACATAACAGCTGAAATGGAAATATTATATTTCTGAAAAAGGCTAGCCTGCAGTGATAGGGCAGAGATCTTGAAGGACCTGCTTCCCAAGAATTTCTTTCATGCCTCAGGTGTCTACTTAGGTTGAATAATTTTATTGATCCTTTTGCCTGATAAACAACTGTTTGCAGTAAGATTTTTTAAGTTTGTTTGCAATCTTCACATTTTGCATCACCCTAGGAATCAACAGAAAATCAGAGAAAACTCAACACTTGAGGAATATTAATTGCTGATCGGTATGCCAGTAATGAACCACAGTACTGAAATAGTCTTATTAGAGCTTTTTGGTTTGACTACAACTTTATTTATTTCAAATACTGTACATACTCTTTTAACTATACTATGGGGGGGTTTTTTGCCAAATGTTACTACATTAGTTTTCCTCGGACATTTCAACTACCTTACAGTTTTATTTCTATGTGCCTTGCATAAATGAAAATAACAGTTATCAAGAGTTACAATGTGCATGTTTAGATTGAGCTGTTTAGTAAAAATTATTGAAACTGAGGGGTCTCTTACAGACTTTCCTTAAAGAATAGGGCAAAAAAATTGACAGATGTGGATGATAGTTTCCTAAATAGATGGTAGCTGATTGTTTAACAACTGTGTGTGTGCCTTCATGGTGCCTCCATGAATTTGATAGGCAAGGAATACTCAGGGCTGATCCTGCTTAGCTTCCAAGATCAGACAGAATCTGGTGCCTTTAGGCCTGTTCAGCACTTAATAGAATTTAAATAGCTTTTGACAGAAAAGTTTTATCAATGAAGGGTGCTGCACCTGTGACTTGAAATAGGTTATTTCAAAGCTCCTTCATTTAAAAACGCTGGAAATGCAATAAATGAGTGTAAATGCAATAAATAAAATTGAACTTCATGTGCAGTAGGTAAAAATGATTTAAAAATTGTGTTCAATGATTCAGTTATAATAGACTACATTCTTAGAAAATGGTAAATATTTATACCAACTGGTTCTGCTTGTTTTGTTTTTTTGTTTTGTTTTTTGTTTTTCTTTACAAAACTGCATTCTCACTGTGCAAAAAGGAAGTAGAATCTACTTTAGAACACTTTGTTCTGATATGAAGCTAATATTTTGAAATTACAGCATTAGCATCATGTGCAATCTTTGTTTTTACTGTAAATATGTAAATCTGCAGGCAGTTGCCATTCACAAAAGGGATTATAACTCATGTTTGTAGACTTCTGACCAAAGTATACCTTAGGACTACTCTGAAGGACCTAGATAATGCCTAGAAAAAGATTCTTTCTAGGCCTCCAGAGCACTTCTGTGGTCACTTTTTAGAAGAATTTCTGGAGATCTAGAGGGAACACATCTCTGGGCATTTTCTAGGTTCTCCAAACTGATTCTATGGCATTCAAACTCTTGGCTTATAAATGAAACCACATTGAAAGAGCTAAATGTAATATGTCAATTCTTTCCAGTAACATGTATTTTGTAGAAAATTTTGAATTAGAAAATTGTTTGCTTCCTCTAAATTAGGATCTGAATTAGTGTATTCAACTGACTTCTAGGGTTGTGTAATTTAGGTAAACCGTGATCTGTTTTGGTGTCCTGGATTTTGTTAGGCTGCCCAAATTTTTTGGGATCCTTCCGAATATAGGAGGACAGAAATAAATTTTCAATTCGGGAAGCCAAAAGATTTGTTTTCTTGTCAGCCCACTGCCGGCAATGGGGGAGACTTCCCAGGCTCTCCTTCCTGTCGTTTTAGACATCGTTTGTTCTTAT
The DNA here is from genome assembly GCF_035594765.1 of Anolis carolinensis. Taxonomy (NCBI): domain Eukaryota; kingdom Metazoa; phylum Chordata; class Lepidosauria; order Squamata; family Anolidae; genus Anolis; species Anolis carolinensis. Next base: position 91,233,543 of record NC_085841.1, on the reverse strand, counting down.
ATCCTTCATTAAGAACTGGATTAAAAGCACCAGAGTTAAGATACCACTCTTTCTGGGATCCCTTACATTTTGTCTTTCAAGGAGATTTGGATTTTAAGGAAAAGGCTTAAGAAACCTCCTGTTCCTGGGATCCTTTCTCATCTGTCTTTAAAGGAAACCTGGATTTAAGGCAAGGGCTTAAGAAAATGCCCTTTCTGGGATCCTCTCCTTTCTAGCGGCTGCCTCCCTCCCCACACTCCACATGTTGCCGAAAGAAACTGAAAGTAGCCATTTTTCGGCAGCCACTGTTCTCATGTGGTCAAAAAAACATGGCTGCGGAGCCCTTGCCGTTACGGACATTTGAAGAAGCCAAATAAGCTGAACACCGTTTTTTAAAGCAGATCCAGGCACAACCCTATTGACTTCCTGAACAAAACTTTATAATGCCCATTTGAACTACAGCTGTTAACAAGTCAGATTATAACTAAAACTGCAAAATCTTCCCTATAGAGTCAATGTGATATGATAGTGAAACTCATGAGTTTATTGAGAAAAACTTCAAGAAAATTGGACACTGCTCTCTCTGTTTGTTAAAAGTGAAACAAATAAATACCTTTTTAGGTCTAGTTGTGGTTTGACCTACACAGACAAAAAAGTGAATTCATAACTTCATATTGGTTTGGTTGGTATATGCAATTTTATTTTAACTGTAAATCAGCCAAACACTTGTATATTTGCACTCTGTCTCTTTAAGGATATTAAGGTGAAAGATATTACAGTAATAAACAGCTTTAAAATATTACAACTATAATATTTTATAAAGGAGTAGAACATTTTTCACAGAAAAATTAATTAGTAGAACATTTTCCAATTTGAATGTTTTCCTGCCTGATGTTATTCCATGTTTCTCTAGAATTATGGTTCCTGGTTGACAGTGAACATTATTGGAGAATCATTTTGAGAAGGAAATTAATGTTGGCAACATCTTCCTTCTTGGGTTTCTGCAAAAGCTGTATCTCCACATTGTGTTGACAACAGTGAGGGAGATGTAGATGATAGGTCACTTTTTACCTTATGTATAAAATCCTGTTCCTTTGCACTAAGTTTAATAAAAGAAACAGTCCACACCTTGGGTGTTTTGGGTGAATGGAAATTTATGTAAACAATTGAAAGCTGTTTTGACCTAAACCACAGATAACTATCTTGAGGCTTTGCTCTGAGGCAATGAGTTCTGAATGAAAGTGGAATCAGAATAACAAACACAGTGTTCCACATTCCTTCATTACACACTAGTGTTGCTTTAATTCTCAGGATAGAAGACCCACAAAAATTAGATTTGGCTAATGGCTATTTCCCCCAGATTTCTTGCCAATGTTTTATAGGGAGGCAAACAGACCCCAGATTTTGTTAGCAGTGAATTCTGGTCATATTGACAGGACTCTTAGAAATATTCTTCTTTAATGATGAAATTAAATTAACAAAATTAACTTGTCAGTATAAAAATGCAAGCATTTTATTAAGGAAAAAAATACTGCATGAAACTTAAAAGGGACTGTTTTCAGGATTTTATTTGTATCTGCTGAAACTGAATCAAGTTCTGTCAACATTTTGCATGGAATTCATCTGCTACCTGTGAATCTTTATAAATGAAGACATTGAGCACTGAACCTGGATGCTGCATGGAAAACCTGTCCTTTATCTGTCACCTGTGTCATTCATTTAAAAAGTGCAACTATTACGTCTGAGCAGAGCTTAGCTAGGAAATAACTGAGGGATGCTATTGATTTTGTTTAATTTCTGAATACAGATTTGAACAGTTTTTAAAACTATTTTTCTATTTTTCTTGAAATTGTTGGGGCTATTTCTGTATTATAAAGCAGATAACAAACTTCTTAAATAGCCTGTGCTGAAATGAGTCAGACAATTTGGCAAATTGAAGAGCATCTTCTAAAGGTCATTTACCAGTGAGGCAGTTTCTCTTTCTTCCCCCTCCCCCCCCCTTTATATTTGTATTGGATGAATCTTCATAAGACAAATGAATTGACTAAATATTGAGTCGAGTCTCTTTATTAAATACGTATATCAATTTTCTCTCTCTCTGTCTCTCTGCCTCTACTTTCTATTTTGCTCCTAAAGATTCATATTCAGAGGACAGAGGGATGTGACCACATGACTTGCTCTCAGTGTAACACTAATTTCTGTTATCGCTGTGGGGAAAGATACCGCCAGCTCCGTTTCTTTGGAGATCATACGTCAAACCTCAGTATATTTGGATGCAAATATCGCTACCTCCCCGAGAGACCACATTTAAGGAGATTTGTGAGAGGCTCTGTCTGTGGTGAGTTGATGACAATACCTTGCAGAGAGATGTGCTTTATGAAGACATCACTGAGTGTAGACGAAAGCATGAGAAATCTTCCTGAAGATAGACAGTCTGCAAACACAAATTTCACTCTATGCATCAGAGAAAATACACTCAGTTTATGGAAGCTTGCACTACCATCTTTGCTCTCAATCTCTAAGGTGCAACAAATTGTGGTTATATACCCTCCTGTATGGGATGCAAGAAAAGTGCCCCCCCCCCCAAAAAAAAGAAACTTTAAAACATTTTCACAATTTAAAATGAAAAAGATTTAACACCGCCTTGAGTCCCCCTGGGGGTGAGAAAGGCGGTAAATAAATATGCTAAATAAATAAATAAAATCATTAAAAAATAAACACATGTTTTAAAATAGGAATAAAATATCCCCATTCAAAAGCTCCCCTGTTTACATGTTAAAAGTCTGCTTTTAAATCCCTCTGCCAATGAAAGAACAGCAGGGAGGGGGGCAGCCTGGCTTCACATGGAAGGTCCTCCTAGTAGATGGGAGCCACCATCAAGAAGGCTCTCTCTCAGGTCCTCACTCATCAAGCCTGCAATGGTGGTGGGGCAGAAAGAAAGGCTGCTCCGGAATATCTTAATGCTCTGGCAAGTTCATATAGGAGATATGGTCTTTCAGATAGTGATAATCTGATATACTGATATGCCAGTCTTACACAGCCATGTCTTAGATATTTGACCTATAGCATATGTTCTTAAGGTTCAATTTAGTTAATTTAAAAAGTGCCATTGTATAGTGTGACTGACACCACCTGAAATTCACAACAATGTGGATGTCTTAACTATTTGTTGCCATAGGTACAACTTACATATGTGTTTCTTCAAATATACAGGTGGATGTTGCTTGAGCCCAACAGAAATATATTGAGGGAAATAGTATTTGCCCCAGAAGCCGCAACTTACAACAGAACACATATTTTTGGTTGTGGATATTAGGACCAGCTAACATGTTGAATTGCCCCATTTGTAGCACAAACTTTCACAAAATATGCCAACTGAACATGATAGCTGGCTCTAATAGTGTAGAATTGGTCAACTAGTGACTTGGCATGCTGGCTCTATATCAGCGTTATAAGTACATTTATACATGATGATCAGGCAATGGGGTGAGCAGCACATACCTCATTTATACACCTGTGTGCTTTCTCATGTCTTTGTTAGGTTTGATTTCCAGTGCAAATGTATTATTTTAAATTTCAACAATTGAATTAAGCATGTTAAGCAAGAGTCATAAAGAGCTAGAAGAGAAGAAAGCCTGTATTGCTGTTTTCTCAAATGCAATTTGTGTCTGGTCTAAAAGTATTAACAACAAAGCTACATTCAGTGCATTGGCTTTCTTGTGTCCTTGTTGTATTTCTTTAAGTAAGGATATAAGCTAGGATTGGCAACTCCATCCAATGTAAGAGCTATCTGTGTCTCTCATGGTGAGAAAGGCTCTCAAGTGCTCCAATTTAATTTGCTCACCCTTTGGTATAAATCATACTCTTACTAGATATTAAGTTTGAAAACTTGTGATAACTGCATGACATACATCTCATTAGAAACTTGGAAATGGGCTTATCTTGAGGATAACTTCTCAGAAAAGACTGTGGGGGTTTTCACTCTAAAAGAATCTAAGTTAAATTTGCCATATCACTAAAATGACTTTAAAAGCAAAACAGTTAATTTAAAGGATGCACTGGCATTCTGCGTATACTCAAGAACTGTTGCTTTACTCAGAGAGAGGGGGGGGGGGTGAGAGACCTCAGTATGCTTGAAAATCATGCCATCTGTCTTGACAACAATAATTCATACATTGGTTTTACACATTGGGATAGGATGATAATCATTTAGATTCTTCTTTGGAATATGCCCTGTACATAGGCTCAAAAATGCTTTGCTTTATTGGACAGGAGTTTTTGGGACTCCAACTCCCATACTTCATTATCGTTAGTTATATTGGCAATGATGATGGAAGTTATAGGCCTAAAACACCATATAACTGTTGTAATGTTAGTACATACATATTTCTTTCTCAGTCACACAAAAATTTCAATATTGGGTATCTTAATTTTAAATAAGGCATTTAAATTAGTTGTTTAAATTGGTGGTAACAATCTTTTATTTATTTATTTATTTATTTAGTTATTTACTTTTATCCTCCTTTTTTACTGGATAGGACTCCAAGTGACGACCAAAACAGAAAAAAACAAAGCTGTGTAATACAGATAGCCATCATCCTCTCAACCCAACATGTAACCAATAAATCATATTGCATAAAACACAAATTACATAAATATAAAAAAAGCCTAAAAGTGATCACATATATCATTCTCATTAAGATCCCTATGCCTCAGGCTACTGAGGTTATTCTAAAACATTAAAACATTAAACTAAATGTCTCAGAGCTCTAAGTCCTTGTCTGACCAAGATAAGCTGCTGTTATGTGTTATCAGGGAAGGCCTGCTTCCATAAAAAGGTTTTCACCTGGGAGCAAAAGACCAATCACGTGGGGCCAAATGCAACTCTTTGGAGAGGGAGTTCCAGAGTCATGAGGCCACCACCGAAAAGGCTCGCTCTCTCGTTCCCACCAACCATACTTATGACGGGAGTAGGACCGAGAGGAGGGCCTCTCCTGATCTCAGGGCTCATGTGGGCTGATAGGAGGAGATGCGGTCATATGTTTTTGAAACTGAGATCGTAAGAAAGATCTTGATAGAAAACAGATCTAAAGGAAGACTCTTCTTTCTGGACATCTCTGGGGACATTTTCTACCAGATTAAGCAATTAACAAAGGAGCACTGAGAGGAATTAGTCATGCAAATTTAAACTATTTCCTTTGTGTGGTTCATGACAGTGGCTCATGACACAGAAGCCATTAAGAAATGACTAAGAGGAAATTTCCAAACAATGTTAATATATCGTAATAAGCCATATTATTGCACAGTGCTTTCCCATAGGTGTTAATACATAGTCATAATACAGGGAGTAAAAAGAACAAGCAAAAAGAAAAGATTGATAAAAGTTCAAACATTGATAGTCATGCTGGTGTTGACATTACATCTACTGCGTTTTTAGAGAAAGAGCATAGTCTGTAGACTTTCTATTACCTCTGGAAATAACAAAAACTGGTAGCTGCAACAATGATAATTACATTTGCTTTCTGTATAGCAGCTCTTGGAACGGATAACTCAATAAAACATAATAGATGTACTGGCTGTTCCATTGCACAATTACTGCAATGTTAACTAAATTATCAATAGAGGCTTCCAATCTTAGGTACAAATGCTGAGACTTTTTATAAATTGAAAGAACAGAGGAGTTTATTTGCAGGTTCTCATAAGAGAAACCTGATTTCTGCCAAGTGGCCCCTCTTCTCCTGCATCCTTATCCCATTTACAGTGTTAACTATAGTCCTTTAAGGTCAGGGAACACCATAAAAGGTGACTCTTATTTTTGAAAGCTGTCAAAATTGAAGGTAAAGCTCTCATTTACCTGCCTTTCCAAGGCTGCTTTGGGAAATTAAGGAGGCTGGCTATGCAGACCTTTGGCCATGTGTTGGCAAGGATTGAAAGCCCTCTGCTAGCTTCAACATGAGTAAAATGCAGGTCTCTCAAATTTAGGAAGATGATAATGCAATATCTGATTTCAATTAAGCAAATTAAATAATGGATCACATACAGAGGCAAAGCAAGTCATGACATATGTTACTCTTGCATTTGTAGTTCCCTCACCCATGCAGTACTAAGAGATTTAGCTTTAGTGAGTACAGAAATATATACAATTTCATGTAACATTATTTTCTTTTGCAGGTGGGAAGTTGCTAATTGCACCATTGATACTGGTTTTGGGACTAATAATGGGAGCCATAGCTGTTATAGTAGGTAAGACTAAAATGTATGCCCTTAATTATAATAGTGTATGAAATGATGTGTTGAAAAATGTAGTGCATGACAACTCTCAAATCTGTGGAATTAATATACGATTATCCACAACTTCACTTACTCACTTAAGGCACCTTTGTTTGGCCTATAAAAATAATGTTTGCTATTATCCGCAATTTTACATATCCATTCAAAGCCCAGGAACATATCACTTTTTGATATGGGGGTCAATACTGTATTTATTTTAGAGCAAAGAAGGCTGTCATCAGAAAGTTGTTGGGGTTTTTTCCAGTAAAAAAGATGAAAAAAGTAATATGTCAGGAATATGTGGCTTTTGAGGTTTGGGTCTGTTTCCAGAAATCTGAAGATCTGCAAATAAATAATTTAGTGGAATATAATGAGTGATTGGGGATGTTTTAAAAACAGAGGGAAAGCTAAGTGACATAATTTTTAGTGAATAATAACTCGAAGAACTTAGCAATAAAAAATGACTTCAGAATTTATTCCATATGGCATATTATTGGATAACATCCATTTACTATATGAATAAACAATGAATATATTGTCTTGAATGATAAGGCTTCTGTGAATACAAGGGACATAAATTTAGTATGTAATGTTGTCGGTGAATTTTTTTTTTCTATTTTCTCATTTTTCACACTACTGGAGGGGGCATTCATCAAAAAGTGGGAAATAGTGAAAGTCACATTCACATTTCTCCCCACTTCCTCCTCCTCCTCCTCCTCCTCCTCCTCCTCCTCTTCTGCTTGCTAGCTGGAGTGTTTTACAAACCGCAATCAACCAAGAGCATGCTCCTACTGTCTGTAACAAAATTCAGATTCTGCCCTTCTACCGACTGAGTATTCATTTTCCAGATATCCAAAATACAGTAGACTCCAGAAACTGAAACTTTTTGCTGCTGCCGCCTTTTCTGCCTTTTAGGAAAGGGGGCTAATAACACATCCAGTGCCTGATGATTTTTTTCTCAAAGGGTTTTTCTGACTCTACCACTGTCAGAAATTTGATGTGGGGAAGAGAAGGCGAAATAACCCTGGGTCCTGCAGTTTATCTCACACACAAAGTCCCTATTTTAAACAGATGCTAGGGAGGGAAAAGTCCAAATACATTCAGTGCCATGATGCACGGTGGGGTGGACAACCTGTAAATGATACACAAAGGGCAAATGCAACCTAGAAAGGCCATTAAAAGGTGGTGAAAATTCCACATTATTTGCCATATTATTGGGTGCTAGCATGGTGTTGGATTTAAGCATGCATTGACATGTTGTATTTTCCCTTGTTTTGGGCAGGTTTTTTTGTGTTCCCTATCTATTGCCTTTGTAAAAAGAAGAGGAAAAGACCACGGACAGAAATGCCTTGGTATGAGTGAACACTCTCATGTCTGAAGGGAGCTGGTCCTGAAAGGCTTAAGCAAAGATGTGCAACATGGCAATATTGTGCTGGTTAACTGTCCCGAAGCTGCATCCTTGGCAGAGAATCAGGAGGGATCTGCCACATTCCTTCTGCACAGTACACTACTTGAGACAGGCCAGATTGCTTTTGTGCTCTGGTGCCTCAGAAAAATGGAGGTTTCTAAATATGTTTATTTTTTTAACTTGCACCACAAGGTTTAGATCAATTTTTATTTTCTTGGACAGCCTGTATCTACACTGTGCCTGCATATCTACTGATGAGCCGATGAAAAAAACATTTAATTTGGTAACATATTTTTTTAGTTACTGACCTAATACTAGGCCTTTGGGGGGAAATATCTGGATTCAATGTGAGTGAAGATTATTTGCTTTATTTTAGAGTTTGGTTCCATGGGTGACATCCTGTCAGGTGCTGAATTCGGTAGTTAATTATTTTATATATGCAACTTTGTCTATGAATCATGAATCGTGTGTGTGTTAGTAGCTCTTGCTAATCCCAGTACTTTAAAGAGAATATGATGGGAAATGATTAGAGAAGTAGAGATTCCAGTTGATTTTTGAAGTGACTGAGATTAATACTTTAAAACCTTGGGAGAACATGTATGTTATCTCAGTAGTTTTGAATTGTACAAGCAATTTAGTGAAAATAACTTTTCACTCTATTTAATTTTCAAATACATTGAGGTGAGATAGGGAAAGAGATAACAAACTGCCTTCAGTTCTGGAATCTGACATACAAGCACTGTTTGGTGAATATACACATAATAGGCTAGTAATTTGATATTTGAATATGCCATAGCATGTGGCCAAAAAATGTGGCCAAAATCAAAAGAAAAACCCCAGAAAACTTGCCAGTATATTTTGGACTTTACAGTGTGGTTGGTAAAATAGCCATTGACTCTAGAGCTGTCTAGAAATATATTATCATTTTCAATCTATTTCCATACCTCCAGATATTAATGTAAGGCCAGATGAAACTCAGGGCCAGATAGCAGTTTCCTTCATACAGTAAAAAGCAGTGCACTTGCCCTTGTGTGTAGCTTTTTTGGAAAAATCTTGATTTGCTAGATATCCTTGATTCTTGCCCAAAATGTTGGAATGATTGTGAATGCTGAATGAATGGCACACTCTTTGTACATGTGTTATCCCAGCGTGCTCAGTTTTCTATGTCTGGGTCTTATACTTTTTTAAAAAAAGTTTGTTACTGAATATTGGAATTGGCCCATAAGTGCAAACATATTACATATGAACAGTTGAATTGCCATTAGTGAAATTATATGCTTTAAAAAAAACAATTCAGTCTGGTAAAACCCAGTGACACTTCTTTTGAGTGCTGGAGCAATTATCTGGAGTTACTTTATTTATATATATTTTTCAAAATGGATACCAAGACATACAGCTACTTGATTTAAATTGAGTAATGAGGAGAATTAAGGACATTTTAAAAATGTTTGTTACATTCTACTAACACTGATGCAAGCAAGAAAAGTGGGGAAGGATAATCCTTTGGTGAATGGAAGAAGTTTTGATTTGGTAGAATTAGTTTCCCGTTCACCATCTTAGAGTCGCCTCCAATGTTGCTTAAAAGGGCATCCGAACCATCCAGAGCAAATTTCCAAATTCTTGCATGGGAGATTGGGAACCAATGAAAACTGTTTCCCTCCTTTATTTTAGTGCAGGGCCTGAGAATCATGTATCCTCCAGATGATTCTGGACTGCTCATACCAGCAGTCCTGGCCAAAACAGCTGTGTTAAAGAATTCTTGGAGCTACAGTCAAACAATTTATGGAGAGCCAGCCTCCCATCCCTGAATCAGCAGGTGCCAGGGGCCCCCTTTCTATTGCCAGAGCTCTGCTCACAGGATCTTAAGACCTATGTTGGTGTATAAATGCACTCCTTCTCATGTGTCGAAGAGTTTTTTTAATCCAAGATCATCTTGGCCAAAAAAAATAGTAGAGTAGATAGTGGAATTGCAAGTCCTGTGTTGTGTGTGGTTATTTGGTGTCCATTTTACCTCAAAATCTTACAACTCTAAATGACAGAAGAAGTTCATTGATCAGTAGACAACAGATTGTAATGCATCATATGGATTAATCATTGGATCTCAAAGTCTCTGCAGAATTTGGTTGAGGATATAATTTTTCAGGTGGCATGTCCACCTTTGCTTGTGGTTTAATGTGCTAACACCAGTCTGCTTTGCTATGTGATATCCCAGCAGTCCATACGCTATCACATTTTCCTCTGCTAAAATTGGAGTGCTTTTGATAGATTTCAAAACTCAGCTTCATTAGAATCAAAATATGGTTTTAAAGTGAACTAGTTTCTGTTAAAATTCATCACTGTGAGTTGAAATCTAGGGTTCTTATTCTATCAGTAGGGAAGGTCCTTGAGTGGAGTTCAGCTTGAAAATGTCTGAGTGGTAGAAGTCCTTTTCAGCTCCCTTTCCACCTTGAAAGTGCCATTGCCTCCACTGTTCTGTCTGATCTCCCAGTCTTCAGAAACAGATTTTATGATTACTTTGTGGATTGCACAGAAAATGAGGAATGGTGAAGAACACTCCTTCCATCAGTCAACAGAAAATATCTGCTGAATCAAAAGGTTTCTGCTAGAAGGAACGTTTCTTGCCAAGGCAGACATTCATTTGCCCAGACCTTATCATCATGTTTGGAGTAGATCTGTTGAAGTCAGCATGACGGACTTGTCATGGAGCTAGGTTTCAGTGAGTCTTTACTGAGCATGGCAAGATTTAGATCCAACTTCACATTGCTACAAATTGTTTAACTTGCTTAATACATTTCTCAGTTATTATGTTGTCTCTTAAAGTTGACTGCTGCCTTAAACACGCCTCTTTAAAGATTGTATTCTTTAACCTAGCCCCCCGGTAATTGTGTTTTCTCAGGCCAAACTTGTGTATTGTCTTTTGTTTACTCAGGGATTTTAGTCCTTCATTATAATGTCAAATAGTTCTGTAAGAAACTTTTCTAATATTTAGAAAAAAAGTTCAGATGTTCAAATTCTGCACAAAGCTTGGTGTGCAGGATGCATTAAAGCAATGTCAAGATCTCGTGTTTGAATTAAGAATAATTGATGTATCACTGGATATTTTCTGTAATGTTTCCACATATATTTTGTGCTCCTTCTACACAATTGAAATACACTGCTTACTGTTCATAATGGTTGGACCTGGTCCAGGAACCTTGATCTGCAGTGGTAAGTTGCATTCAGGGATCTCACTGCTTTGGCATCTTACCAAGAAGACAGTAAGCACTGTCTTGACAGTGACAATTGTTTGTTGGCACAGGACTGATTCAACACACACTCCATCCCTCCAGCAAAGCATTTGAAATATTGGAGTAAACAACGCCAACTCTTGTTCTCTTCCAGTGGTGTGTGTGCAAGCTGTACATCATTACACAGTACCTCTGGATTGCTGCAGGTTTTCTTGGTTATTTAGCACTTCTTCGTGCATATAGGACTACATCCCTGGAGAGCAATCATGTTCATGAAGCTCACTTCAGTATGTGAACCACTCTTGCTGGATAAAACCCCGTATGCTTATCCTTTATTACTTTGAGACATCGGAAATATATTTGCCTGTTACCTCAACTCATTGAAAAGCCTCTATTAAGGTAAATGAAATGCATTGATAGTGTTCATGCTTATATATAATAGGGATGTAGATATTTTCTACCAAAATACATACATACTTATGCTGTTTACTAACTCAAAATATGTCATTTTAGGACTCAAATGCATGTCAAATTCTAGTGCTGTTCTTTTATGCATTACATGTGCAGATTTAGATACTTTGAGTATACTGAGTATACTCTGAAAAAATATTAACTTCCCCTTTTCATCATTATTCTTAAGTTAACTTTAATAATAAACAAATGAAACCATTCAGTTTACAGCCCTTTGATTCATTCCTGATTGTGTACCAAAACTTGGGTTAAAATTACTTCTTTAAATCTGTTTTAGAGTTGTTTCTCAAACATTATAAGTCATTATTTGGCCTTATGTAACTTTTGTATTCTGTCACTTTGTAAATCAAATAGGCTACTCCAGTGAAACAAAACTATCCAAGTGCCACAGTAATAGAACATATCTCTACAAGATATTCAATTTAGTTAATCTAAATATGAAGGCACCAATCAGAGGAAACTAACTTAAAATGTCGTTTAAATACTGAAATAATTCTGAGATCTCCTTTTAGGCTAGAACTCACTTTGCCTTTTATTATTTTGACCATGAAAAATAAAGAGGGTCAAACAATTTTGTCCCATAATAGTTCATGGTCCTGCTTCTGCCTATATATTTGTTGTTTCCATGTATTCAGACATTTCTCAAATAAAGCTAATTGTATTAGTATTGCAAATACAAAACAACATTATGATGTTCCTGTTAGTTATACAGACTGTAGCAAGCTGTTACTTTGATATCATTGGAGCAACTCTTGACATTCAGCTTACATTTTGATTAAGTAACTGGGCAAGTTTACTGGTTCCTATCAAGAAACAAAATAAATTCCAATTGTAAACAAAAATGTAAGGCTACAAGAAAATAGAATTTCATTACTTCAGATTTTCTAGTACAATATCTCTAAAACCATTCCAAGCATTTATAATGCACTGAGTGCCTTAACAGTGGATAGTTGAAATCACTGGAAAATGCATGCTTCTGATTTTGGTAAAATCTGCCAATTTCTCACCTTGAACTATAAAATATAATTGTACTCCTGGGAGAAAAAGATCACATATTTTTGCTCTTTCTTTTGTTTTCAGATTGAAACTATTAAGGTCTCCTTATGAATAAAGTATTCCGGTTTTGTGGATTTATCATAGGGACAGAGGCAAATAAATCATTGACAAAAGTAATACCTTGTCTAAAAAGTAATACCTTGAAAATATATCAAGTAACTTATTAGCTTAAACTTTAGTTATAGTGCCAGCTGCTCTTCCTTGTTGGCCAGAGATCCCAGTCCAGCAAGGGTGATTCATTCCTGAAATGAGGCTCCCATGGATGTGCTGCCCTTGTGGTTGTGATCCCTTATTGTTAAAAACATGCACAACATGGCAAACCCCTGACTTCAGCATGACACCTGCACAGCCAAGCAGATTGTCGCTTAGTGCCACTAGATCTGATAGTACCAGTTGGTTATATGTACATTAACTCCAGACACACTTTTCTATCACTAGATGGTCAGACGTTGCCATTACCAACCATTTGTGTGCAGGTAGATCCTTATTTGCATCTTTTTGTATGGCGGTGGGCAGTTTGGATTAGGGAAATAGAGTTTCGCAGAGTGTTGAATGTGTAGTGTTTACTGAACGTCTTGAATATGTGCTTGCAGTCGCATCCAGAAGTTTCAAGGACAAACAGTGAACGTGTCTTTTGTTCTGTGTGCCATCTTCAATCAAAGGATTAAATGTATTGCCAGTTTTATGTGGCACTCACTGTTCAGTTTCTGTAATGTTCCTAAAGACATTGTACTTGAAGCCCCTGACTTTGTGGGAAGGCAAGCTTTTTAATTTATTTAAACCGACTATCAGGGCATAGTAAAATTACCTTTGAAACTCTTGTACCTTGAGCTGTACGAATTTATTTGCTCATAAACTTCAGGGGATGACAGAGATGATTTCTTAAGGGGTGGAAAAGTGATTTATGCAAAATGAAGATAAAATGGTATGCTTCCTGTGGTAAAAGCCAAAATAAAAAAAAATCCTCCTGCTCTTCTGTGTTATTTTAGAATTGGTGCCATGATTTTTCCCCCTATCTACAGTCATTTTACATTCTGAGTTAATTTACCGGTTTGGATCCAATACTCTATGCACAGTAGGGGTCAGGAGATAGATTTCAAGCTGAGCTGGCCTTCATTTGCCCCTATTCTATATTAAATGTTCCCAAACTCCAGGAGTAGATCTTCAGGAGTACACAGAAAATGCCATAGGAGACAAAAGGGAAAAGCCCATTGTACATTTGTGGTTCCTCTAAGCCACTTGATTGGATGTAAAGAGTTTTGTTGCCTTTTTTGTAATAATTTCTTTGAGATGTGCCACTAGCACAGTCTGAATCCTGTTGAAATACATTAATTCTATGAATACAGAAAAATAATAATATTCAACTTGAGTAAAATTCAATTAACTGAAAAGCATTCTTGCAAACAAGAGCAGTTTTAACTCCTCTTTGAATGGCTGTGCAAAGGTAGGGAAATGTCCTATATGGTATTGCCGACTGCATTGTTTGCATGTGCTAGGACTGTATTTCCAGCTGCTACAGTAACTGGAATTGGATCCGGTTGGATCAGCAATCCGCTAGTTTATATATTTTTTTCTTCATGTGAATACAATATATTTTTGAGAGTGATGGACAGGAACATCTTTAGTGCAAAAGGAATACACTTCAAGAACAAGCTCTGCAGTAAAATTAGAAGTGGCTTATTGTTAGTTTGTTTAAACAATTTATAGGGTTTTTTTCTTATCAGAAAGAAGAAATATCAAAGCAGTTTATAATGCAAAATCAAGAAACCTGGCATTCAAACAGCAAGACAATGATCATTCAGAACATCTGAAATAAAAAAATAAATCTGAAATATAATCATAAGTTAATATTCATTAGTCAATGCTAGGATATATCCCACATGTTTGCTTTTCTCCTAAGTGTTTCTCATTTCAAAGCATGACTCCACCACTTTCTGCCAAATATTGGTATGTTGGTGCCTTACAGACGTGACTCATCTGAACATCTGTTAAGAAACTGATGTCCATTAAACTCTTCCATGAGCCCATTTTAGCACTGATCAAAACTAAACATGGAAAGCTTTGAAATCCCCACACACTGTTAGTTATACTCATTGAGATGTCTGAGTTGGCATACATACTGAAGCATGCTCTGTAAGACTTGGTTTTGTTTTTTAAATCCTCTTGGGTGGTACAATTCTCAAGCGTGACAAAAAAATTATTTGGCCACCGTTTGTCTATTTGTATCAAGTAGTGATTCTGCTCATACAGTGTTGACGTGATTATATCTATAGCATGATACATTTCCGTGAGCAATAAAACTGCAACTCTCAGAATATCTCAGCTGAATAAGTGAATACGTTTGAGATTAGTAGCCTGAACTTGTCATGCAGGTTATTCCAAAATATTCCATGTTGTTTAATGTCATTTATCATAAATAATATTTACAAATCAGTGAAACCTCATTACTTTGTTTAAAAATTAAAATATTATATATGCTGCATAGGTTGCATTAATTAAATTATTGAGTACTGAAGCTACTTGATTCAGGCAATGATGTGTGAAATAGAGGAGAGTGGACATTTTTGATTTAGTGTTCTCATGAGCCAATGTACTAATTACTTGTCTTCAAAACTTTGAAATACTTACGGTTTTAATTATAGTAATTATTGACAATCCAGGGTCCAAAGTTTCTATTTTGCATATCACTGTGTAACAGAATGTTTTCATATCCCCCTTCTCATTCTCTGTCTCTTAAAATACATAATCAACTTCTTTGTTTTTCAAAAGCTGAATTTGGTTCCCTTTTATATTTGTTCCTAAGAACTGCTTTGCTTGATCAAATTGAAATTCCAGCAGATCTTGTATTTTCTTTCCAACAGCATTTAGTTTGATACTTTTGAAAACTCACAGCATGCCACCAAAATGCCAATGCACCAAGCATACAGAAGATCCCTTTTGTAATTGGGAGTAACATTTAGCTATTTATTGATCAAGCAAAGCTATAGCAGTAGCTATTACAATCATATACTGGTATGCCCCACAGCATTTCAGATAAATGTTTTAAAATACTTTAGTAGCAATAGGATTCTCATACTCATGTTCGAGCTATATAAAAGCTTGGGGAAAATCTATAGCACTGTATATTAGACACAATATTTTCCTAGCATCTTGCTAAATGTCTGAGCTGTTTTGCCAATTATAATGTTATCCTCTCCTCAATGTTGGTTTTAACTTTCATCAAAAATTGTTACATTTGTCTCCTTGTTAAGTGAGTGCCTTTTATTTCATAATGGCCTATACAGTGTCTTTTATCTTCTTCTGTAGCTTTGTTCTGTATTTGTACACAATTATACTTGTTCTGATGAATATAGATCAGAGATCTTCACCAGATAACTAGCAGATTGTGTGCACATGTGTACAACATTAAGAACACAAGGGAAAGCATTATTCTGCCTCTGTATGTCCTGCTGGGCAGGATATTTTGAAATTAAGTGATGATTTAACTGTTTTTGTCTGGGATTTTTGTCTTTCTAATTTGTTACCTCCCTGCAGTTCCATTATAATTTTATTATGTGTTGTATTTACATTCTGGAAACCTTTATGTCATTTATGGTAAGCAGTTTCAGTAATCAAATGTTTAATGTAAGTATCAGTAGCTGCTGGAAGTAAAACTGATAAGCCAGAAACATAATGTGTTTCGTAGATAGAATGCTTTCCTTTTCTACTGTTAGTCGTTACAGTGTCTGATGATGGAGTTGGAGAAATTTCATTATGTCACTATTGAATATCAATTAAAAGATGAATTAGATACAAAAATTGTACCTTTCAAGTGTTACATATATGGAGTTTATGATGGTGTTTACAGAGGACTCTATAAATTTACATGCTTATGGGTTAAAGTATTTCCTAGAAATGTCATCTAAATAAACCTTTAAAGAAGAATTACTGCCTTGAGTTTTAAATTACATTCATTTTATTGTTTTATTCTTTTATTTATTTATTTATTTATATTCCGCCCTTCTTACCCTGAAGGGGACTCAGGGCAGATCACAATGTACATATACATGGCAAATATTTAGTGCCATTAGACATACGACATACAGACGGATTAGAAAGTTAGATGAGAAAGTTAGATTCTCCTAAAACGAATAAACTGTATACATATATATAAGGCACCTTCATTGCATGCGGTGAAATACAAATACATCCAGGAAATCAAGCTTTGGTTAAATGCAAGAGTTTTGCAAATTAACACAAGTGATCTGGAAAACACTTCTGGCTGCTTACTAGGTTTGGTGAACCTAGATTTCAGTTTGTGTGATCTGTCTTGTTTTCTCAATAATCATTATATCTTAATTAGATTAATTAGATTAGAAAGTTAGATTCTCCTAAAATGAATAAGCGTTGTGTATATATGCAAACATACATTTGAAATTGTAGGTTGAATCTATTGGCTGTAGATTCTGAATATACTGTAACTATTTCAGATATGTGGTACCTAAATTGATCCCTAAGTATGCTACCAATTGTGCAACCATAATTACATTGGCTTAACCTGCTTGCATATAACCCAGAACTACATGTTTATGGGCTTACTACACTGTAGGGATATATCTGTGACATGATATGGAACTACCGCTATATATCCCCCTAAAAAACTAGATGTGTTCTCATTCGGGTGGAAATAAAAGTATCAGAACATCAAGTTAGAAATTTCTTGTAGATTATTCTAGACAGTGTGTCCCAGACTTCAGATAAGTAAGAAACATAGAACACGATAATAATTGCACAGATTGGCCCTAATGTACGCGTTTTCCTCCTGAATTCAGATGAGGGAGTACAACATCGTACTTAAGGATAAAAGTAAGGAAAAATAAAGTGCCCTCAGAGGAACTCAGCCCTGTGTTTGTCACTGCCTTGGAAATGTCTGAGGTATGCCAGAGATGCAGTTGGAAATTTTAGACTGCATTTCGTGGAACAGCATGTCTTTATGTAGCTTCACTCACACAAACGTATGCTTGAGCCACTTCTCCCATATTTGGAGATTCTCTGCTGCTATAGGCCCTTGTTTTCTGGAAAGCAGGTTAAATTTATAGGGTAATACATGGGCAAATTAGATGAACTCAATATTTATACAGTAGAGTCTCACTTATCCAACACTTGCTTATCCAGCATTCTGGATTATCCAACGCATTTTTGTAGTCAATGTTTTAATACATCGTGATATTTTGGTGCTAAATTCATAAATACAGTAATTACTACATAGCATTACTGTGTATTGAACTACTTTTTCTGTCAAATTTGTTGTATAATATGTTTTGGTGCTTAATTTGTAAAATCATAACCGAATTTGATGTTGAATAGGCTTTTCCTTAATCCCTCCTTATTATCCAACATATTCGCTTATCCAACGTTCTGCTGTCCCATTTATGTTGGATAAGTGAGACTCTACTGTATCTGGTTTTTGGGGAGAGTACAGCTTTGTTAATAGTCATCTCTGCCTATAATGAAACTGCACTCTTTCATTGTTATTTTGAAAACTTGGCAGCCTTATGATGCAGAGATGCAGCCAAATTAGGCCATAGAAGCGGGTCTGGGATAAGTCACACTTAACACCAGATAAATTTTTACGATTTCCTTCACATATGATAGTCATATAGTTTTTCCCTTCCCCTTAGAGAGAAACATATAAACAAATGTTCTTGTCTTTGGAGGTCACATCAAATCTGATATATTTCTGTGTTCAGCATTTACTATTTTACATCAAGATCAGCTAATCGAATCCAAAATCTGCTAGAAAGTCAGAACCTTCTTTACTAATGGACCATGTGCAGAGAGGTATGGTGTGCTATCATGAAACTACATGCAAAAAAGGTTTGAAAATCATACAACAAAGCTGGCAGTGGTAACATTTACAGTATGTAAAACAGCAGTTTTGACCAGGATAATAATAAACATTGTAATAGTAAATTAAACTAATGCTAAAGATATATATTTTTTAATCACACTGTCATAGAACAGAGGAGGGTAACAGTGGTTCTCCAGCTGTCTTTGCCTTCCAACTTTCAGAAGCCTTGATCACTAAGGAATGATAGGAATTAGGATCCCAGAATAGCTTTTAAGGTGAAGAAGGTCAACAATAGAAAAGTTGCTATTATGCTTGCTTGCAGGTCATTAAAGGGGGAGAGAAAATTATTTTCCTCACTCATGATCACTGAAACAGCCTTAAAACATGAAAACATTCAGAAGCACAATGTGTTTATTGCAACTTACTCCCAAAGAAGTGTTCATAGAGTAGATGGAATGCCGCTTTTGTTATTCCAAGGGGGGCTCCACTACAAGAGTTACTTTAATAGTGCATGAATGTTTAATGCTTTTCTAATCTTTGGCTCAATAACACAAGTCTTGCCGCTCTGATTTTGCCAGATCATTTCAGGGAGGTGCAGCTCTTCCAGACTAGTTGGAGATGGTTAAGCTTGTTCCAGGATCCATAACAGGAACAGCAATCCTGACCCCAAAAGAACTTACCGGTAATCTGTGCACTTAAATCTATGGCAGATGAAGGCAACTCTAACTGTAAACCCAAATAAGAGCAAGTTCCTGCAGCTTTGCTGCTCAGCCAGGTTCCCATATTCGATGCATTTCTGGGCATTTAATTTTGGCTATCATGTTTTTCTTCTCCTTGTACCTCATAAAATGTGCTGAAATTGGGTTGCTGTGAGTTTTCTGGGCTGTATGGCCATGTTTCCAGAAGCATTCTCTCCTGATTTTTCGCCCACATCTATGGCAAGCATCCTCAGAGGTGTGAGGTCTGTTGGAAACAAGGCAAGTGAGGTTTATATATCTGTGGAAGGTCCAGGTTGGGAGAAAAAACTGTCTGTTGGAGGCAAATGTGAATGTTGTAATTAATCACCTTGCTTAGCATTTAATGGCCTTTTAGCTTCAAAGCCTGGCTGCTTCTTGCCTGAGGGAATCCTTTGCTGGGTGGTAGTAGCTGGCCCCGATTGTTTTCTGTCTGGAATTCCCCTATTTTCAGAGTGTTACTTACTGTCCTGATTTTAGAGTTTTTTAATACTGGTAGCCAGATTTTGTTCATTTTCATAGTTTCCTCCTTTCTGTTAGAATTGTCCACATGCTTGTGGATTTCAATGGGTTCTCTGTGTAGTCTGATGTGGGAAATAATTTTGTCTCCACCCGCGATAAAGAGGCAGGGATAATAGCACTGCCAGCCAATACTGGACAGCACCACATAAATACACTCCTTGTTTGGCGACCGCTCTGCTCTGTTTTGCTCTTCAAAATGAAGGGGTGACAGTTGCCAGGAGATTCGCCAGGAGCCCATAGAACTGATGGACGAATGAGGTTGGCTGCTTTCTTCCCTTCTTCCAATCGCCAACGCCGCTTTCCAATGTGCGTCCCGCCTACAGGAGGAAGGGAGCCAATCTGGCGCCGTGTGTTTTGCGGCAAGTCGCTTCCAGCTGCCTCAGAGTTCCGCCTCGACTGACGAAAGAGGGGGGCGGGGCGTTTGCGGGGTTGCTTCCGGAAACTGACGGTTGCCGTGGAAACCAGAGTTGCCCGGGTAGCTTTTGAAGCTTGCAGGCCGCTCGCTGCGGAGAGGTGAGGCAGGACTGTGTTTGATAAGTGCAATTGCTTTTAGTACTTTTGAACGGATTTTTGCGTCCCATATCAGTGCATTAAAGTGTTTTGAAGGAAGTATTAGAAGACTTTAGCTCAGACATGGGCCAACTTAAGTGGCTGAGGGGGGGGGGGGGCTTCAGGCTGTTAGGAATTGTAGGAGTTAAACTCCAAAACACCTAGAGGGTCCAAGTTGGCCCATGCCTGGGTTAACCCCATTTTATACTATTTATTTCCTAGCTTCCTAGCTTGATTTAACTTTTGTTGGAAAACTGAGACAATAATATGATGTTCTTATCCATGCCATTCTGAGAAACTATGTAAAAAAAGTCAGAGAAATTTGTTATTAAAACATTTGGCTTTGTTTGAACACTGTAAATTAGTATTTAGTGATTTGAGTTACTGTCCTGAATCCCAATAGGGAGATAGGGTGGGATATAAATAAAGTTTTGGGTTGCTGCGAGCTTTCTGGGCTGTATGGCCATGTTTCAGAAGCATTCTCTCTTGATGTTTCACCCACATCTATGGCAGACATTCTCAGAGTTTGTGAGGTCTGTTGGAAACTAGGCAAGTGGGGTTTATATATCTGTGGACTGTCCAGGGTGGGAGAAAGAACTCTTGTCTCTGGTCAGAAAAGAAGCACAATAAAAACCCTGGCAAACCATCCAAAAAGAATCTGTGAACCCCACCTCCTCCATGGTGAACTGAACCACCTAAATTGGGCTCCACAGGCCAATGGATACTCCACCACAGTCATCAGAAGAGCTGCAAGACCAAGAACAATCCACAAGGGTAAAAACAAAGATTTACTCAGAGGAAAAGTGTTCTTACCATACATCAAGAGAACCATTGACTGTATAGGGAAGCTGATGAAGAAACACAACATACAAATGATGTACAGAACAGAGTCTACCATATACCGTACAGCTGTGGACAAGTCTACATAGGGACCACCAAACGCAGCAGCCTTGCCTAAACACATGAAAGGCACTGCAGACTAATTCAACCAGAGAAGTTGGCCATAGCTGAGCACTTGATGAACCAACCTGGACACAGCAAATTATTTGAGAACACAGAAATGCTGGACCGCTGGACCACCCACTATGTCAGAGAAGCCTTTTAAAACCACAAGCATGACAATTTCAACAGAAAGGAGGAAACCATGAAAATGAACAAAATTTGGCTACCAGTATTAAAAATGGTAAAATCAAGACAGTAAATAAAGAACAACATTCAAAAGAAAGGGGAATGAAACAGGCATTAAACAACCAGGGCCAGTTAACACATCCTAACAAAGGATTCCCCCAGGCAGGAAACAGCCAGGCTTTAAAGCTGAAAGGCCATTCAGTGCTAATCAAAGCAGCTAACTGCAACATTCACACTTGCCTCCAACAGACAAGAGTACTTTCTCCCACTCTGGACATTCCACAGATATATAAACCCCACTTGTCTAGTTTCCAACAGACCTCACAACCTCTGAGGATGCTTGCCATAGATGTGGGTGAACCGTCAGGAGAGAATGCTTCTGGAACATAGCCATACAGCCCAGAAAACTCACAGCAACCCAGTGATTCCGCCCATGAAAGCATTTGACAACACAAATAAGGTATTATTATTATTATTATTATTATTATAAAATATACTTAGGTGAGCCAATTAAATGTTATGTGTCTAATACTGCATTCAATCTGCACATTACTGATGGGTAATAGGTTCAATTTACAGTGCCAGAGAATGAACCCCCTTAAACTCGATGAGTCTTAGTTCAAAGCATTGTTAAATTCTAAAATGCAAATGCTCATCAGGACAGGCCCTCAGCCAATACCAAAAGACAGTCCAATAAATGTAGTGAAGATTGCCGTTAAGTTCCAGTTAAGTTAAGAGAAGCAGGACATCTGAATGAGGCAACAGACATCTTTACTGGCCCTGCTCATTAAAAACTCCCAGCACTTTGACCCTGGTTCCACTACCCCACTTGTTTTGAAAAGACGCTTGAAGAATTAAATGTGTCTTGCTGAATCATGAGGACGCATATCTAGCACATTACTCAAAAGTACCATCACAGGGTTTAGAAAGAACACCGAGAAGGCTTCAATGCATAATCCTGCCAGTGCATTAGTTAGAGCAGCAGTTTTTAAACCTTTCTTTACCAGGGAACTACTTTCAATATCTGCCACAGATCCCTATGACTTAACTCAAGTTTTAAAATGCTACAGACCATTAAATATTTATTTAAAGTTGCTCATCAGATTTGGCATGAAGAGAGAAATAGGGAAATGCACAAACTCCTATTCTAATATTATACATTGAAGCCTTCTCGGTGTTCTTTCTAAACTCACAAGAGATGCAGGGTGGCTGCCTGACTGGAGGGAGACACCATGAGTTACAGTCAACCCCCCTGTTTAAGGAACACCATTGGCTGCCGTTCATTTTCCAGTCCCAATTCAAGGTGCAGGTAATCACACTGAAACTCTTTGCTGGCTAGAGTTGCGACTTTTGGCTTCATTTTAATCTTTGAAGTAAAAATAAAAGTGTGTGTGTGCGTGCGCGTGCCTTTGCCTGTGAGTTTTACATGGAAGAAAAGTCAATTTAATCCATTTTTATTTTTGATAAAGTTGAATCTAAATAGAATTAGTGTACACTTATGATTATACAGAGCATCTGCATTAAAATCTCGGTTACTACCGGTAGGGAGGCTCCATTAAAAACACTCTTGATGATCTGTTCTCAAAATAGTACAGTGAACTTTATACAAACAGTTTGATTTAACTAGATTGTCGCTGTTTTATCTTGATATAATTGTAGAACACATCTATACTAGTGTCAAAGATTGGTGATGATGCTTATACAAATCTGGAAAACACCAGGTTGGGACAGCTGTTTATAGGATAAGTGGAGAGAATATAAAGATATATATTTGAGATATTGTCACTATTACCTGACTATGTATACTACTTAATAATTCAAATTTCCACCTCCATCAATGATTATTTTCTTTGTTTTTAGAAATGGAAAACCCAGTTTTAAGCATAGAACCAAAATATATCAAGAACCTCCAACAACAAATTTATTTCCTTGAAGCGGAAGCCAATTTTCTATATCCTGCACTGTGCTTTCTAACATCAAGTAAAAACTAATTGGCTAAAACAATACAAATGGAATATTGAGAAGCATACTTGATAACTAAAATATTTTTATTATCATGGAAAACAAATGAAAGCATCTTGACTCTTTTCTATTTTAAGTTTCTATTTTCTCTAATATTGGTTATGAAAATGAATGCATCCATGATGAATATAGGTAATACCAATATAAATTCCCTTTGACCTTAACTGTTATCACTCGTGAACAGACTAAAAAAGCTACTGTTCTTCAGCCTCATATGGCATCTGAAATGGAGCACTTGCTGCAAAAGCTGCAGGTATTTTTTTTACAATCTATCTTTGTACAGTTAATGATACAACCAATATTTGTGATTCTGTCTTTCCTGCCTTAATTTTAGTTTAAATGAGAGTGGAGCAACATTTGTAAAATAATATACAGTAGAGTCTCACTTATCCAAGCTAAACGGGCTGGCAGGAGCTTGGTTAAGCGAATATCTTGGATAATAAGGAGGGATTTAGGAAAAGCCTATTAAACATCAAATTAGGTTATGATTTTACAAATTAAGCACCAAAACATCATGTTATACAACAAATTTGACAGAAAAAGTAGTTCAATACGTAGTAATGTTACGTTGTAATTACTGTATTTATGAATTTAGCACCAAAATATCACGATATATTGAAAACATTGACTACAAAAATGGCTTGGATAATCCAGAGGCTTGGATAAGCGAGGCTTGGATAAGTGAGACTCTACTGTACTATAGTTTTTGAGAACAATATGCTAGGGTGGATTTTGTTTATATTTTATTTGTTTATATATGTACAGTTTTAGCTGCTTATTATAGGGTATTGGAGTCACAGAAATATCTGTCCCAAAGCATTAGCCCCATTTCTACAGCCTCTTCCGGCAGTTCAACATCTTAGAATTGGTCACATTCATAGTGGCTTAAAATCTAAAAACTCATAATGAAGAAAAGTCAAATGGCAACAACAAACAAGTGTACCACAAATTAATGAATGGTGGGATGGCAGCTTTAGGTTTCCACATTCTTAACCATCCTGGTTTCTACTAATTAGCCCAGGCATGGACAAAGTTGGGCCCTCCGAGTGTTTTGAATTTCGACTACAATTCCTAACAGTCAGTAGGCTGTTAGGAATTGTGGGAGTTGAACTACAAAACACCTGGCGAATCCCAAGCTTGCCCTTGCCTGAACTTAACAATGGTTAGTTCTATAGCATTGCAAGGACCATAGGTAGCTCACTTTTAATAAACAAGACGGTCTCATTCTGTTCCAAGTCCAACATCCAATATGTTATAAAAGACATTGAAAACTGTCTCTAATCTGCTTTTTAAAATGTATCTGTGAAGTTAATTAAAATGAGTCAAACTTTTTATTTTCTCACAGGAATTACAGTCTCGGTCTGATGGCCTCGAGCTAGAGCTGAAAAGAAAAGAAAGTGGCTTGAATGTGCTAAAGGTAGAAAAAGAACAACTTAGTAACCAGATCATTATGGCTAATGGTAATGCTTCATTCATTATTACTGTCATGATTGGTTTGTAATGTTGGTGTCTTTTTTACCCCACATCTCAGATTTTTTGATTGGTTAGACAATCATGAGACAAAACTATGGGATAAATCGAATATGGAATGTCTTTCCTCATAGCTTCTTACGTACCAACTCTGAGAGGTTTTACAATCCTCTGGAACAAGAAACCAGTGGCACAAAAGAGAAAATCTCCCAGATTCTTCAGATAAAAGCTTTTTCATCAACATATCCTGCAGTTGATGTAATTTGTGGTATCCTGGACTATTGGTTAAAGAAACTAACATACATGTTATCATGGTGTAACGGAAAAACTAATTATAATGGGGATTTTGTCTAGGTTTAGTAATGTTAATATCATGGCAAGGGCAGGCAGGGGTTGGCTACATCTGATTGGTCAGTGCATCACAATGTTTACGCAGCCTTTGCAGTAGAAATGTATCCATTTTAGAGTGGCTAGCAAGAAAAATGGGCAGAGCTAGCTGGGGGAAAAAAAGAGGGAACAGTTTGAAATTAATCAGTATCTAGCCAGGGAGCCCCCGGTGGTGCGGTGTGTTAAAGATCTGAGCTGCTGAACTTGCAGACTGAAAGGTCGCAGGTTCGAATCCGGAGAGCGGAGTGAGTGCCCACTGTTAGCTCCAGCTTCTGCGAACCTAGCAGTTCGAAAACATGCAAAATGTGAGCAGATCAATAAGTACCGCTCCGGCGGGAAGGTAACGGTGCTCCATGCAGTCATGCCGACCACATGACCTTAGAGGTGGCTACGGACAACGCTGGCTCTTCAGCTTAGAAATGGAGATAAGCACCAACCCCCTTTACCTTTAGCTAGGGAGCTAGAGTGAGGTGGATCTTTGTTTAAGATCGTGGCTTCGGTTGTAGTACTGAAGGAAAAAGAGACTACTTTGAATCAAAATCTCTAACCAGGGAGCTAGAGTGAAGAGGATCTTTGTTAAGATTGAGGCTTCAGTTGTAGTACTGAAGGAAAAAGAGACTAATTTGAGTCTTAAGTCTTCAGCCAGGTGAAGCTGAGAGACTGAGTGTCCTATGGGACTAAGTTTTCATTCAAACTATCGATGGAACAGTGTGACTATAAGATATAAGTTATCCAGCCAGATGGCTGAGGAGAAATATATATATTATATCTTATATATTAGAAAGAGAAGAAAGTTGCATAAACAAATTGCAATAAGTTAAACTGTTTTAGAAGTTATATAATAACAGTTTTATGTATCCAAAAGAGTGAAAGACAATAGCAATCATACCAAGTGCTTTTTTTTTTTTTTGAAATTGAGTTTAATCTTTAATTAGGTATAGGTATAGGTTTCCCCTGACATTAAGTCCAGTTGTGTTCGACTCTGGGGGTTGGTGCTCATCTCCATTTCTAAGCTGAAGAGCCGGCTTAGACACCTCCAGGTCATGTGGCTGGCATGACTGCATGGAGCGCCGTTACCTTCTCGCCGGAGCGGTACCTATTGATCTACTCACATTTGCATGTTTTCGAACTGCTAGGTTGGCAGAAGCTGGAGCTAATAGCGGACGCTCACTCCGCTCCCCGGATTTGAACCTGGGACCTTTCGGTCTGCAAGTTCAGCAGCTCAGCGCTTTAACACACTGTGCCACCGGAGGCTCCTAATCTTTAATTATGAGTTCACAATTACGCTTTATGTGCAAAAGATTTATAAATACACATTTCTTTATTTTCAAATTATATATTAAAGTCTTGTGTCAAGTTACAGGACTGATGTTACATATCTGAAGGTCGGCCAGAGATTATATTGATGTACCCTGTGAGGAGAAGTTGGAAGCTACATATTGACTTCAGGATTAAGTTACACATCAAAGAAATATATACAAACATTTAAAAATGAATCTTGTAACAAACATATAAAATTAAAGGTGACACACCTTTAATTAGCGTATTCAGGCATGAACTGTAAGTCACAGCGTTTGTGAGACTTCTCCCCTTATCGGTCGTGTCATTTTAACATTACTTGGTGGCAGCGGTGGGGTACCAAAATAAAGTCCCCCGCCTGAAAGCTCCTTCCTTCCCGTTTGCACATGGCAATATTAGAAATCAAACAATCAAAGGATATTCTGTTTCATTGATATATTTTGTTTTGACTTGTCCTGCCCCTTGAATTTCACATTGGGACAAAGATGAAAAAATAAGGGACATGAAAAAATAGATTAATATCCTAAACTTTTATATCAAATGCAGGGCAGCATACAATAACATTAGTTTAACCAATCTGCGCAATATAAAACAATAACAAAGCAATTGAGAAACCCCATCAACAATTTTCAAAAGTTATTCCCAAGATTCCAGATATCTCATTTTCAGATAGCAGTATTAGGACCTATTCACTCTGCAAAGTTCTTCACACAGCGGAATGAAATTGGAAATATGTTGTCTATGCATAGACATATGCTGTGTATTTTTGAAGGATAAGAACCAGATATCTTTCTTCAGGGTTTGGTGTTTATCTTTTTAAAATACCTCCACCATGTGGTCAAATTTTGTATTACTACTTGAAATTACAGTGTGACTTTAGGAACTTTTAGTGTATTTGTTTAATTCAATTTTTTGATTTTTTATTAAGCAGAAAAATCTAATTGTTTGTTCCATCTACAGTAAACCTATTGTAGCAAATATTGAGTCATTGTTCATCGTTTGATTCAATAGTTGTGTTCTAGTTGGAATTAGCAAATGAATATACAGTATGTCAAAATGGTTTTGAATTGTGATGTGTATTTCCTTAAATATTCCTTAATTTACACAGTCCAAGTGCATGGAATTAGGACAAGGTGAAAATCAATTTCTCTAGTTTTCTGATATGCTTTTCAAATTATTTCTATATGCTTTAGGATCAAGCTGAAAATGTGATTGCATTTACTAGATTTTTGCTTCTGGTAGGAAATTATCTTGGTTAATAAGTATGCCTTAGACAAAAAAAATAGATCACGTGGAACAATATATATAGCTACTATTTAATTCTGCTCAGTGTAGAAAATTTTCCCTGTGGATAGTTATTTCACTAGCAGTAGTTAGATTAGATGCCTAAGATTCTTTAATGGAGATCCAGGGAATTAATCCTGAGGTTAGCACCAATTATGATCTTGAAAATTAGAACTTGTGATAACACAAGAAAATGTACTGTCATTGTTGCTCTTTTATGTTCACACTAGTGGTTTACCACAATCTCCTTCTGTGAAATATTAAAATAATTAGCTAATATGCCACTATTAGCAAGCTATTGCTATTGTCCAGTGGCTTTAAGTTGTTTTACAAATTCAGTCTGACTCTTTAGCAAAAGTGTTTCTGACTTGGAAGACCTTACATGTTGCAGTGCTACTGTCAACAAAATGTTTTGCATCATGCAGTTCCACCAGCATGTAAAGCTAGTCAAGGAAACCATAGGTCTCTATTTTCAAGACATGAACAAGCCTGTTGATGATTGTGGTTCTTGGAGGTCTCTCATTCAAAGGGTCGCCTTAAGTTAAATCCAATTTGATGGCAAATGAAAACAACAATAACCATTTCTGTGTTGGAATTCTGGATATTAATTAAGCCATTTTTGTTGTTGCTGTTGTTGGGACCTTTATTTATACCCTGCATTTTTCCAAAACTTGATGGGTTGTTTTACACATTAAAATTAATATTATGCAGTTACAAAAGATCAGTGTCAAAATAGAATTTAAAATGAACAATGTAAGTAATATGAACAGTTTAAAACATGATAGTTTAAAAAAAAACAGTTAAATCAATATGATTAAAGCAGCACAGCACTTACATAAAGCATTTCCCTTGAAAGCCTTTAGTTCTCAAAGCCTATTGGAATGGAAAACAAGGAGTCTAGGAGAGTGTTTCTCAAACTCTGCTCTAGAATCAGTCACTGATAGGTTTCCCAAAAACCATACTGGTGAAAGTAGTGGGACTGTGAGAAGGGTCTCTTCTGAGGATTTCAGGGCTTATATAGGGAGACATGATCTGTTAGATAGGCTGAACAGCTTTTCCTTCAAGTAGACTCACGTGGAGCATGCTGCAGTAATCTAAATGGGATGTAAATAATGTGTTATTGTAGTTAGACCAGGAGTGCTCAGGAATGGACACTGTTGGCATGTTAACTTTACATGGGAAAAGCACTCCTAACCACCACAGAAACCTGGACCTCCAGGGTTTAAAGTTGATTCCAGGAGTACACCCCAATTGCAAACCTGCATGTCTAGTAGCAGTGTCATTGCTAGTTGCAGATGGTAAGATAACATCTACATAGCTGAAAATAGCTATGTAGAGATTCTGTAGACAATTTGGTGGAACATTTTTCTTTGTCTGTACTCATCATGTTCCTGTTAGGCTGGGGGTTAGTATCATGGCCTACAGATAACATTAATTGCTTCTAATCCAGTTCAGCTGAATACTTACAAAAACACTGATGGGAAAACAGCATATCCAAATGGGCAATAGTGTTTTATGAGTTAGCAGATCTAAGTGTTCTTACATTAAATGCATGATTCTTCATTACAGGCTCTTTATTTTAACTTCTACCTGTTTTTGTATAGAAGTCTGACAAATTACCCATCATAAACTTTTGCTGAAAAACTCTCTACATTTCTTCCTATTGAATGTTTTAATGATGTTGAGATATGTGCAAGATGTCTTAAAAGCATCTTCTTTGCAAATTTTTTTTAATTAGAATCCAGATTACTGTACTCCTACTGAAATTCACAGGACAAGTAAATTATGACTAATTTAGTTTTCATTGATACCTGCTGGACTTTACAAATGACTAAAGGTCACCATGCAAAACCACATTTCCCCCTTACAATCTTTTTAGTTTTCTTGATTCAGTTGGACATTAATATTCTTTTCTGCTTTATCACAGCATGGTGCCTTCATCTCCCTGCTCTCTCCCAGTGTTACCTAGAGCACATCTTTGACCTTTTCACTTTAGATTCTTCATCCAGTGGAGTACACTAGCTCGTATGATCTTGTAACTGCTATTCTATTTTGATGACAGAAGTTTCTTTGTTGTGTATTTTTTTAATCCTTATCTGATGGTACAGTCAGATAAATGGCCATTTTTAATGTTCACAAATCATTTAGATTATGAAAGCATTGCCAACCATGGCATTCTCAGTATTTGATAATGTCTACTGTCATCTCTTTCTTGTAAGAGTCAATATGATATAGTGGCTTGAGTGGAGCCTAGGATTCTGGAACACCAGGATTCAGATCCATGGAAAGCCACAGCGGATGACCTTAAGCAAGTCAGAATCTTTCAGACTCAGAGGAATGCAACAACAAAACTGCTCTGAAAACCCATAGATCACCCTAGGATCACTATAAGTCAGAAATGAATCGATGGCATGCAAGAGTAACAATCTTTCTTACAGGTCTATGCAACAAATACAAATTACAGATTTCTGTAGGTAATACAAATTTATACAGTTATTTTTTGTTTGATCTTCCATCTTTTTTTCTGAAGGGGCTCACACTTCAGGAACATCTACACTGACCACTTAGGTCACTGTGTGTGTGAATGAGCCCCACAGTGGCCAGACACCACATGGAGTTGATCTGGCTTAATTCAGGGCAAAGCTTTCTTAATGTAGCTTTGCCCTGAGTTAAGGTAACTCGGGGAGACGGGGGGAACCCAGATGCTCTACCAGGGTTCAGGTTTTCCCCTAGGTTAGTGGCAATCAAGACAGCTTGATTGGTTCTTAACTGGAACCAACAGCAGCTGTTTTCACTGCCATCCTGAATTTCAGTAGGTGTATTTATATGACAAATATCAAAATTAAGAATAAAATCATATGAAGGCAATAAAAATAGGTCTGTCTGCTATAAATGGAAGAGAGGCTTTTTGAGGCTTGTGCCTGAAGCACATAAATGATCTGTTTTTTCCTCAAGAGAAAATCAAGCATGATGCAAAAATAAAATAAAATATTAGTATGAAACAGAGGGGTTTTTTTCCTCCAACTTCTCTTTCTTACCCTAAATAGTTCTAACTACATGTCTGGGGAAAAAACAGTGAACAAACAGGCTTGTGGCTTTGGCTTTATTCTGATTTATTGCCTCTAATAGCATGTTGATAAATGTGATTAAAAAAACAAGAGGTTTTAATAAATATATTTAGTGTTGCATTTAAAAATAAATGTCTAATTATACTAACAAGAACTTGGATATCAAATATTCCTCCTTTAGAGAATCATTCAAAAGAAAAGCTTGCTTTGGTAGAAGAAATTATAGAACTGAAGAGAAGGAAGGAACAAAAGGACAGGTTACTCTCTGTCAAAGAAGTGGAAATATTACATGCTAAGCAGGAACTAGATGAGCAACAAATTAATTTGAGTAACAGAGAACAGGCAATCCTTGTGTTGCAAACAAAGGTAAGTTGATTTCTTTGGTAGTAGCAATTAGAAATACCAGTATAGTTACTTTCTTATTTGGGATTGGTGGTGCATAGTATCATAAGACTGGAAGCATAGGCCTTCATATACCCATCTCAATCCACATTCTTATCATGTAAAATATGAGAACACAAAGAAATGATATAGATGTCTTGTGCATCCCCCGCCCAAAGGCATAGTTCCAGTGCAACAACTCTCCTTCCCTCACTGTAAATTGATTCCATATCAGTCAAGTAAACTACCTTTTTTAATGAACAGATCCAGGTCCAGAAGTGTAATTTGTATGCTGACATTATTTGAGAAACTGGCAAACAGCAATTATTGGAAAACCCACAATGCAGAAATATAATATATATTATATCTAATTACAGTTAGCTCTCCATATCCCCAAATTCTGCATGCTTAGATTCAACCATATTGAAAGTATTAAAAAATATTTTCTGCAAAAGGCAAACCTCGAGTTTACCATTTTATATAAGGAACACGATTGTACTACATAATGTACATAATGGGACACAAAGAGCTATGAATTTTGGTATTCCTAGTAGTTCCTGGAACAACAGATACTAATGCCCATTATGTGTGTGTATTACACACATTGTATTATATTGTACAATATCTAATGGCAAAGGACTATATCTTAAGATGACTGTATTTGGAAATAATAGTGAAATAACTTTCTTTGGTCTATAGAATACTGATCTCCTTTCACATGTTGAAATCAAATTAAGGTGAAGCAGCAATCTGAAAAGCAGAAAGCAATGGAGTTGCAGCTTTCTGAAAAGAGAAAGGGGTGCTTGAAAATGCAGTCTGCTATGCATGAAATGGAAGATAAAATCTTTAAGAAAACAGCAGAGAGACAAGAACACATTACTCATGAACTACGGTAGTAATACATGAATTGGGGAATTGGGAAAAGCTTGTTAAGATGGTATTGTATTCAACCCTACAGATGTTCTCAAATATTATAACACTATCCATCATCTTATATCCAAGGTTGCATTTTTTTGGCTTACTGATGAGACACGTTGAAACAATAAAGATTCTCATTTCCCATAGAAAAGGCCTATCTTACCCTCTTGAGAATGGTTGCTATAATTCAGTAATACAGTGGTTCTCAACCTGTGAGTCCCCAGATGTTTTGGCCTTCAACTCCCAGAAATCCTAACAACTGGTAAACTGGCTGGGATTTCTGGGAGTTGTAGGCCAAAACACCGGGGGACCCAAGGGTTGGGAACCACTGCAGTACGACAATAATGCATGGAAAATGTTGAGCCTTTGCCAGACTTCTATACATCCCTGAGTTTGGGTGATTCGGTGAACAAGGGAATTCTGGGCTCTACATGCATTTTTGGAAACTGTGTCCATTAATGGCTCATGCTGTTGGCCTTATTCCATGTGAGAGGATATAGGCAGAGACAAAGTGTCAGGGTGTCAAAAAAGACTATTTTATTTTTCCAAGTAGCTCAATGTTATTAAATATTACTAGTCAGAAATGTATTGCGTTCATTGGAAAAATGAAATTTCTTTTTCAACACCCTGACGCATTGTCTCTTATCTATCGGTTCTCATGGCTTCTCGTTCCATATGAACCCATATGCATAAAAAGATCTTCCTTTGAGGCCTCTTGTATAGGTGCAACAGAGGATATTCAGGCATAATGTATTTTCGATCACAGTAGCACAATCGTAAGCATTCATATGTCTCCCTCCTGCATCAAATACAAATTGCAAATACTCTGATGGCCTTTAGATGATGGGCAAGAACAATGCTATTTTGTAAAGCTTTGTCTTGGCTGTTTAGGAGAAAGTAGTAATTGAAAATAGTACTGCAAGCTATGCTTAGATTTTAATAATTTAATAATGTAATTAATTTTTTTTTTTTTAAAAACCAAAAATCCCTATTTATACGGCCCTGGAGCATGCCAAGTTTCTAGTGCTGGTCCCATCATTTTGGAATTATGGCAGAGATAAACACACACACATACACACACACTTTGGTTGCAGATTTGTGAAAGTACTCCGATTCCCTTGTGTTCAAGCTTCTATTCCCGTCCAAGTACCCAAATATTAGGAGCCCCCCGTGGCATTGTGGGTTAAAGCCTTGTGACTTGAAGGTTGGGTTGCTGACCTGAAGGCTGCCAGGTTCGAATCCAACCCGGGGAGAGCGCAGATGAGCTCCCTGTATCAGCTCCAGCTCCATGCGGGGACATGAGAGAAGCCTCTCACAAGGATGGTAAAAACATCAAAACATCCAGACGTCCCCTGGACAATGTCCTTGCAGATGGCAAATTCTCTCACACCAGAAGTGACTTGCAGTTTCTCAAGTTGCTCCTGACACAACCCCCCCCCCCCCAAAGTATTGCGTAAATTAGTGCCTGTTTCACCCAGAATAGAAATCTCTTTGCTTCTCTTCTGCCCCATCAACCTTTCGTCAATGTCTTCCCATATTCCTTCAGTCTTTGCTAGAGTCCGTCTCCTAATTCTTTCTCATTGAGCCTTCCCAAATGTTAAGTCTTCTTATCAGGCACAAGTACTTTTCTCCCTTGCTTGCTCTTACTGTTGCCATATTTTAATCCCCCAAACCCAGACAGACATGTTTCAGTGTTATTAGCCTACAATGCAGATCATTTGGTATGCCACTCCACCACTTGGAAGCTCTGCAGATAGGAAACATAAGGTTTTTTTTAGCTTTTTGTGCATGAAATAGACAATGCCCAATCTGCAGTTCAAGATGGTTTTGTATGTCCCATACACTTTTGTCTTTGCCTTTCCTACTCACAGAGCTCCTGTGCCTTTAAGCAGGACTTGCAGCTATTGAACATTCTTGGGGATAGTTTCCCCAAGAATGGAAATTATACAAAGCTTGGAATGTTACTTGAAGTATACATCTTAGTATATATTTTAGAATTCCAGTTACTGTGAAACTACTTTGTCAATTCATTGAATATAATCCTAAATCTTTCACTAAATATGTATACCTTTTGTGATTAGGAGTGAGATTTCTTTCCTACATCAACAAATGCATGACAGGGAGCTACTAGCAGAACAGGACCATTTCTTAAGAAGTAAAATGGTGGACGATTATCATGCTTTGACCAAGGAGAATGCCATTCTACAATCTAGACTGTTGGACCTTATCAAGCAAACAGAGATTGTAAGAAAAGGAACAGTATGATCAACTGATTCAACATATACGTGTAATTGTGCATGAGAGAGGTGCAGCTTTTCTATATTGTCTAATTGTGTGTTTTCCCCCTATCGTTCATTGTTCATAAGCGGGGACAGATGATAACAAAGACATCAGCAAACTTCTGAATGCCTTTATTAGAAATAGGCCACCTGAATATGCATTCTCCCTCTTTTTCTCAATTGTAAATATTACCTTTTTAAACCTAAACCATACAAATCATATCAGTGCCTAAATAACTGAGTGTTGGATGATAATAATAAATAATAAAAATTTATTTATAGACCATCCTCTCTCCTTGAAGGGATTCAGACCAGTTTACATAGAAAAAGGCAAACATTCAAAACATTATTACACTAATTACATAAAATTACAATTAAGAACATGTAGCCTGGACAAATAAATAACTAAAATACATAGAAAGTGCCTATCATTAGTTGTGCTATATGATGGCATACAGTTGGGAATATCCAAACACTAAGAATCAAAGAAAAAATAAGAAAGTATGAAAGAGCATCTGATTTCTTTACAATAATCAGTACTCCCTAGCAGTTTACTTTCAGGAACTCTGTGAAAGAATCATAATAATATTCTTCCCCTACTTTTTTGGCCATATAACTTTCTATAGGAAAGAGCACTCAAGGACGAGATATATGCATCCCATTCTGCTAGTATTGCTCAGTTGCTCACAATGAAAGACCATGAAAAGCATCTGCTGCAAGCAATCAAGAGGCACCAAGAATTCCTGGAGCAGCAAAAGAGCACATTTCAAGACCTTGAGGCTAAGGTTGGATGACTGGCAATACTTCTCAAAATAATCAATGGGTGCTGTTTCTTGTAGTATTTATAGTTCGGAAAATAGTCCAGATTCAGTGTGAGACTGAGAAGGATTTGGTAGTCCTCAAGCATGGTGTAGGAAGAGAGGCGGTTAGTGCTCCCAGCTTTTTAAAAGTCTTCGGAAATATCGTTGGTTTCTCTGGATTTTGCCCATTGCCATCATTTTGGTTTGGTATCCTATCTCCCAGATCTCTTGTTCAATTAATAGCCCTTTAGATAATGGAGTTTTTCCCATTTGCAAAAACACCTTTTAGTTTTCATTTTCATTGTGCTGTGTCTTGCAAAACACTTCTGAAGTATTTCATGTCATTTTATACTGATACTTTTGTGTGTTCATGTATATTTACTGTTTGTGGTTTTATCACAGATTGGTGAATTGGAAAAAAGAAGTACATTTCTTGACTTTAATAGTGCAACATTGAGGAGTAAAGTAGGTGAAATCAGAGCTTTGTTAGAGAAAGAAGAACAAAGCAATCTTGAACTAAAAAGAGACAAATCTCTGCTGATTGATCTTGCATCTAATCTACAAAAACAGGTTAACTATACTCTAGTCTTATTATGAAGTAGGGAAACTGGAAATACAGCATTTGGGTCCCAGATGGATACTACATTCTCACATGAATAAATTATTGTCATATAAGCACATTCTGTATAGATCCAAAGAGCTTTTTTGCAGTTAGCTTTCTTGAGTGCTATTCTGATGGAGAAAAGCGGAAGACACTCTTTGCCCCCGGTACAGAAAAATAAAAGGTACAGTGGTGGCTCCTCATTCCCCATTCCTCAGTTTGGTGCCAGGGCAGGGAAGAAGAGATCAACTGCAAGAAATGTGAATTGACCAGGCATAAAAGAAGAGTAGAAGCACTGCTGCTACAGTTGCAACCTGTAGTTTCTTTTGAGTGAGGCAAAAAGTAGCTGCTGCTTCCTTTTAAAAATGAACTCTTCCCCACTCACAGAAGTAACACTGTTGGAAGGGGAAAGGGTGGAGGAGAAAAAAAAATGATTCTAACAGCCCCTTCAAAATTAACTGGTCTATATTTTAATATGAGTTTTTGTGAGTACAAGCCATTTCCTCAATCATTTCATCTTTTAGTAATAAAGGGGTTGTAGATAGTTTTTTTCCTCTTTCCTTCTCATTCATCCTCAAATGAGTGTTTAAAATGTCCTTCTTTAGCTTCTTTTCTTCTATACAAAATGGTGAGTCCATCGGAAATTTTAAAAGGAGGGTTTAATGTCCAATTAAACTGGATTGATATATTGAAAAACAAAAAAGCATATTGAGATCTCTTGCATCTGATCGGCTAGGCTGCAAACAACAAAAGCTGCTGTCACATGGATTTGTAGAAAATTGTTTACTGAATATATGGAAACATCAATTCTTAAATTTCCATTTTCCCCTTAGTTTACTGGAAAAGAAAACAGTCTCCTCCGAGCTTCCAATAAAATGTTGGAATTGGATGAAGCCATCTCAGCATTGAAAACGAGACATACATTTCGTCTGTCTCTTCAGTCAGAAAACTGGAGTGATGTCTCCAAAATGGCAAATTCTATGAAAAATCTCAAGACAATAACGTCATGAACATGGAACAATATTAATCAGGCTGTTTAAATTGGTTTGGATTTCTTCTTAGTATTGTTTTGAACACAGATAAATTCCGAACAATATTTATATGGCTTAAACCAGGGGTCCTCAAACTTTTTAATCCGAGGGCCGGTCCACAATCCTTCAGACTATTGAAGGGCCGGATTATCATTTGAAAAAAAAAAAAACAAATTCCTATGCACACTGCACATGTCTTATTTGTAGTGCAAAAACAACAACAACAACAATGAAAGAATAATACAATATTTAAAAATGAAAACAATTTTAACCAACATACATTTATCAGGATTTCAATGGGAAGTGTGGTCCTGCTTCTGGCCAATGAGATAGTCAAGTTAATTAGGATTGTTGTTGTTGTTGTTGTTGTTGTTGTTGTGTGCCTTCAAGTCATTTCAGACTTTGGGCGAGCCTAAGTCTAAAATGTATTTATTTATTATTTATTTATTTACTGCATTTATTTACTACATTTGTATCACACCCTTCTCACCCCAAAGGGGACTCAGAGTGGCTTACAAATTATATGTACATACAATATATTTTATTATTAGCATAGCACAATATTAGCATTAGATATTACTATATTGAACTATACCACTATACTGTAATATTATTAGTAATATTATATGTAATATAGAATATATAATTAATATTATTATATGGTATTATTAGTGTTATATTGTATTACATTATAATATTATTAATATTATATGTACATACAATATATTATATGATTAGCATAGCACACTATTAGCATTATATATTACTATATTGAACTATACCACTATACTGTAATATTATTAGTAATATTATATGTAATATAGAATATATAATTAATATTATTATATGGTATTATTAGTGTTATATTGTATTACATTATAATATTATTAATATTATATGTATATACAATATATTATATTATAAAACTGAGGGCGGGGGCCAGGTAAATGACCTCGGAGGGCCGCATCCGGCCCCCGGGCCTTAGTTTGGGGACCCCTGGCTTAAACAAACTATTAACTATTAATATGCAAAATGATTTTGTAGCACTTTAGAGATTAACTGAAAGAATGAAGGTGGTAGCATTCATACATGAAGTCTGCTTCCTCAGATACAACTAAAAGTTGTTGTTGGTTTTCTCTTCAGCCTGGTAAATTTAGTCATACTTAGAACCAAGGGCTATAAAAATATTATGCAATTGAGATTTGGCTTTTTCCTATCACACCTGGAGAATCTTTCCAGAATTGCAATATTTGCACTAAAAGTTTATCACAGATAGCATTTGGTATTGCTCACCCAATTCCTCCCTTCCCCCAGTTCCTTTTCCTAATTTGGCTTTATTTTGCTGAATGTTACCTTCACTCTCCTCCCTCCCCGATTAAACTAGGTCACTTTAATAGAAGCCACAAAAACTCACAAACATTTTACATGCTGAAATAATAATGAAAAAGGCTTCTTTTTAGAAAAGCATTTATTTACCCCAGTATGGAGAAGCATATATACCAGTGTTTTCTCCTTTAGGGTGACCAAAAATGATGGCTGGTCATTCTGTTGAATGAATGCTTTCATCTGCCCATTTTATAATAGCCCCCTTTTCTGAGATGTTGCCAATGCTGTTTTGCACTTTATTGTCCATTTCTACTGGCACATTCTGTTCTGGATTTTATGAATTAGTCTCCTGTTTTAATATTGTATGTTTTCTGTATGCTTCTTGCCGATTTTAACTATTGTTTTATTGCTATTGATGTGTTACTGGTATAATTGTTTTATAGTTGTGTTACTGATATTGATTGTTTTATCGGGCTAGGCCCCATGTAAGCCGCCCCAAGTCCCTTCGGGGAGATGGGGTGGGGTATAAAAATAAAGTTATTATTATTATTATTATTATTATTATTATTATTATTATTATTATTATTATTAAAAACCTCAAATAACAGCTTGGGAGTAATACTTCAAAAAGCAAGGAGCCTCAGTTGAGGGACCTGAGCTGTATGTGTATTCATTTTTTAAGCCGCTAAAGTCCTACCAGTCTGTTAGATTTTTTGCGTATATTGACTCTCAAACATGGCACTAGTTCCGCATTTTGTGTCAAAACAACTGAAACAAGGGTAAGTAGCGAGACCAATGTCTTCAGATCAAATGGAGCCCAGCAGGTTGACTTGGTCTTCCTTCCTTTTTAAGCAGAATGCTGAAAAGCAGGTTATCAGGGAATGATGAATTCATTCATTACAGAAAGAAAGATGAGAAAAGCAAATATGAGTGAGGTTATTGGGCAAAATTAAATCTCCACCACTAATCACCTAACAAGTGATTCTCAACCTATGGGTCCCCAGGTGTTTTGGCCTACAAGTCCCAGAAATCCCAGCCAGTTTACCAGCTGTTAGGATTTCTGGGAGTTGAAGGCCAAGACATCTGGGACCCACAGGTTGAGAACCACTGACCCAAGCCATGCCTAAAGCATACCCACTGCCCATTCAAAAACAGCATTAAAGCAGAATTGACTGATCCTACAGGAAAGTATGGCAGAACAGTAGCAGGAAAGGAAGTCATGTGTGTGTGTGAAGAAAAAGAAACATTTTCCCATACGAGAACAATAAAGAAACATCATGCGATCAACCCCAGCCAAAGAAGCTATTATTCGGAGGTAATTGTGATTTACCAGCCTTCTGTGTTGAAGCCCCAAGATTTACTATACACTAACAGATGAAAATTTGGGAAAATAGTTGTAGAAATTTAGACATACTGTTTTTAGAAAATAGCAAGTGATTTATTAATTTATTACATTTTCTGGTGGTATCTGACTCATTACCTTTAAAATGTTAGTGGTAAATGCTGAGGGAGATATATCCTTTTAAGGCTACAGACACTTTACTTGGGAGTTAGGCATACTGAATTCATCAGGCCCTGATTCAAGTAGATGTATACAAGCTGGACCTTAAATGTACCTCCTCTTTGTTAATGGTTAATCCTAAAAGGAAGGTTGTAACTGAAATAATTCATAAATACCTTCTCTTGTGGAAAAACAAAAACTTAATTTTTTTCTTATTTTATACTAAACAATAATATTGAATTATTCTAACAAATATAATGTATTATAGAGAATGCACCCTAATTTTTGATTGGAAGGAAATTCAATGAGAATCACTGGTGCATAAAGAAAAAACAGCTATGTCTTTGCATGATATATGATGTTATTTTATGTGATGTGTTTAATAATGTTTAATGTTTTATTAGGGGAGGATCAACTTTGATGTTTTATGCTGTTTCTTATCTAGGGCATTGAATTGTTGCCAACACTGTGAACCACCCTGAGTCCCCTTTGGTGTTGAGAAGAGTGGTATATAAATACACCAAATAAATAAATAAATGTTTTTCGGTGGAAATAATAGGGACTGCGTATAACTAAAAAAAAGTTTTTTTCCCACTAGAGGATGTGTAAACATATGTAAGGGAAAGGAAGTATAATATGCAAAAATTTTGTTTTAAAGTTATGTGTTACATATCGGTTTAAGAAATATAAGTGTGCAGGTATAATAAAATATTTGCATATATTTTGATTATATTTCTTAAACCAACATGTAATCATATGTGTGTATACAGATATATATGCTTACATAAACATATAAAATTGAATAGAAGGCCAACATTGTGTAATGGTTGGAGTGCTGGACTAGGACGCTGGGAGACCAGAGTTTGATTCCCTACTCAGACATGGAAAGCCACTTCCTTATATCTTTAGTTGAAGGCAGGGGCAAAACACATTCGAATAAATTTTGCCACAAATCCCCTGTTATATGTTCACCTTAATGTTGCCGTAAGTCAGAAATGGCTTGAAGGCACAGACCAACAATAATCAATTGCATCATGAAATGTCATCATGTTCACATCATTTTGATAAAAAGGATTCATTCTTGTTATGAAATTTTGTTGTTTTGTATTTTTAAACTCATGTCAAAACACTATGCAAAATATACTGTTAACATTTTTCATGCAAAAATGAAAAATAAATAAATATTAAAATAAGATTTCACTCAGCCCTAAGGGTTTGTATCAGTATTATCAGCATGCCACTCTGGCAGGCTAGTTCAAGCATGAGTGCATACTCATTTGGAAGGTCTGAGGAACCATCATATGTTGTCCTTATTCCCACTGTGAAGCTGCCAATAGCATTAATATCAGCTTGGGGTTATGCTCTACAAAGTGCTATGATACTGGTCCATTTTGGATATAACACTACACAGGTGGTTTAACCTTCGGAATAATAATAACACTTTATTTATATTCCGCCCTAGCTCCCCAAGGGGACTCAGGGCAGATCACAATACACATACATGGCAAACATTCCATTCCGTTTGGACAGACAGGACAGAACAGAACAGCATTCAATGCAATTATCAGACATAGCACATATACAGACAGTAGGGGCTATTAGATGATCCAGAGTGATGAACAGAAACTGGAACTGTCCAGACTTTGAATGCATCTGTTTTTTCACGTTCAGTTGTAACAGGAAACCGGCTGGATTCAGACCAATCAGGATCGGAAAACACAGTTGCATCTTGGATTATTTGAATTAACCAGTTTTTGTTCAGATTGGCTCATCACAGGGTTTTCATGCTCAAAGACTTCCAAAAGTCTCTTTTCAAACAGGAATAATTAGCTAGAGTGCCACTGCTAGGGCTCACCACCAGGGCTGCAGCCAAGGGAGGGGGGAGGATAAGAGTTCAACCCCCCCCCCCAAACTTCAGGTTTTTAAAAATAAAACCTGGTTTATTCATGAATTTTAACTGATTAACCAAATCCCCATTTGTGTCCACTGAAATTTATGGAAGGAGCCTGATTTCTAAATTATTTTGCATTATGGAACTCCTTTTCATGATCCGCTAAGAAAAAAATTCAACACCCCCCCCCCCCTGAAAAAATTTTCTGGCTATGGTTCTGATCACCATCCTCAACAGTTCCTATCTGGCCTTTTAGGGTGCATCTTCACTGTAGAATAAATGCACTTTGACACCACTTTAACTGCCATGGCTCAGTGCTATGGAATCATGGGAGTTGTAATTACACCTCCTTTGCCAAAGAGTGTTAGGGTTTATACTCAATCATTATAGGTGGCCTATGAGTGTGAAGGCAGCCACAGTCACCACTCAAAGAGCTTTATATATGCTGATGACCTTAGCCTAACAACACAAACAAAAGAGTTTAAAACAGTTGAAAACCAACTTACTAATGCCCTGAAATATCTCTCCAGCTACTACAAAGATAACCACCTGAAGCCTAACCCTGACACAACAAGTGTGTGCTTTCCACCTACTTACTTAGGCGATCCCTCGTAGTTCGAGGATGATGGTTCTCCATTTCTTGGAAGACACCTGTGGTGATTTTTTTTTTTATGTGTGGAGGACGGTGCACGGCCAGTCAACACACAGTCTTCACAGATTGAGGTCCCAGTAGTGATATGATTAACACAACAAGAGTGGCTTCTCAGTCTGTTGCAGCCTTCTTCTGCCTTCACAGCCATTGTAACATGTACCATGTTAACCTCCACCTACTCCGCCGTTGAGGTCTTTGGGTCTTCGGATTGTTCTTGGTCTGGATCCTCTCCTGTCGCCATTCCTGGGAGTGTGTGACTCCCGTGGTTGTGCCCGCAGGTTCATTGGAACACGCAAGCCCCCTCACCACATCAAGGTGACAATCCATCGAGGGGGACTTTCCACCTACATAATTGTGAAGCCAGCAGAAAATTTAAAGTTACCTGGGAAGGCCAAGAGTTTGAACCACCCTAAATATCTCAGCATCACCTTAGATCAAACACTAACATTAAGGAAACATTGTGAACACCAAGCACAAAATTGCTGCACGTAGTAACATCCTGCGGAAACTTACTAACAGTGCATGGGGTGCAGACCCAAAATGAATAAGAACATCAGCCCTGGCCTTGTCTTAGAATCAGAGAGTTGGAAGAGACCTTGTGGGCCATCCAATCCAACCTCTTGCCAAGAAGCAGGAAAATCACATTCAAAGCACCCCTGACAAATGGCCATCCAGCCTCTGTTTCAAAGCCTCCAAAGAAGGAGCTTCCACCACACTCCGGGACAGAGAGTTCCACTGCTGAACAGCTCTCACAGTGAGGAAGTTCTTCCTAATGTTCAGGTGGAATCTTACTGAACTGCTGAGTATGCCTGCCTCGTCTGCCACAAATCTACCCACATGAAGCAGGTGAATACAGTGTTCCCTCGCTACTTCACGGTTCGCTTTTCGCGCCTTCGCTGTTTTGTGGGTTTTTTTGTGGTCCAAGGCACACTCAGAATGCCTTGGACCTTAATGCTATCCAATCAAAAGTGGTATCTATCTATCAAACTAACCAATTAAAAACACAAAGCAACTCGCAGCAGTGCCTGCCTTTTGCACATGCGCTCTCGCCCCACCCCCTCTTTCGGGAAGGCTTCACTGGCTCCCTGGGAATCCTGAGAGTTGCCAGTTTACAGCCTTCTCTGCCAAATTGCTGCCTGCCTCACCAAACTAAAACAACTACAGTGCAGAACGGGCTTGCAAAGTAGAGAAAGGCCACCTAACTACTAAAGTAACGTATACATAATTAAATAAATGTAGTGTCCCTACTTCACAGATTTTCACAGATTGTGGATGATTCTGGAACGTAACCCCTGCAATAAGTGAGGGAACATTGTATAGCACTGAATAAAGCATGTAGAATTGTTCATTTTCATGGTTTCCTCCTTTCTGTTGAAATTGTCCACATGCTTGTGGACTTCAATCGCTTCTTTGTGTAGTCCGACATGGTGGTGGTTGGAGTGGTCCAGCAGTTCTGTGTTCTCAAATATCCTGTGTCCAGGTTGGTTCATCAAGTGCTTTGCTATGGCTGACTTCTCTGCTTGAGTTAGTGCTTTTCATGTTCCTTGATTCGTGTTTGGGCAATTCTATTGCATTTGTTGGTCCCTATTTAGACTTGTCCACATCTGCATGGCATACGGTAGACTCCCTGCGGAGGTGAGAGGATCCCTCTTGTCTTTTTCTAAACGTAGTATTTGTTTGCCCTGCTCTTGACCTTTGCTGAATGTAGCATTTCCTGGATGTTCTTAGTGGGTCTGTAGATGGTTTGTAGGTTGTGTTTCT
Organism: Anolis carolinensis; assembly: GCF_035594765.1. Classification (NCBI taxonomy): domain Eukaryota; kingdom Metazoa; phylum Chordata; class Lepidosauria; order Squamata; family Anolidae; genus Anolis; species Anolis carolinensis. Next base: position 91,189,698 of record NC_085841.1, on the reverse strand, counting down.
ACATCAGCTTCCCTGTGTGGGCAGTAGTTCGCTTGATATCTGGTAAGAACACTTTTCCACTGGGTGGATCTTTGTCTTTTTGTATATGTTTTTTCCCCCAACATGCTTAAAACTTTATTGAACATGGATTGCACAAACATTTTATTCACTTTAACAAAGGTTGTGACTAAAATTTATTGACAGTGGTTGTATTTTTTCAAGGTAAGTGTCCATTTAACTGAGGATATGGTTTAGACTAATAATCTCGCTTTCTCTTAGTTCCTAACCTGGAGGCCAACCTAGTTGTCGGCTACCGAGGACATGAAGGTGTATATGGTAGACAGACTGGCCCTTCATTGATCACCATTCAGAAACCCTTGGCCAAGGCAAATTCAGCTGCACATTTCTTGACAACAATCATTAAGTGTCCAAGAAAAGCTTCATCAGAATCTTGTGCTTGAGAGAGCTGAGAAATAGGCTTCTTAGGAGTCTTTTTGTATATGTTTTTGTATGTACAGTAAAGTCTCACTTATCCGACCTTCGCTCATCCAACGTTCTGTATTATCCAATGCAGTCTGCCTTTTAGTAGCCAATGTTTTTGTAGTCAATGTTTTCAATACATTACAATGTTTTGGTGCTAAATTCGTAAATACAGTAATTACTACATAACCTTACCGTGTCTTGAACTGATTTTTATTTATTTATTATTTATTTACAGCATTTATATTCCGCCCTTCTCACCCCAAAGGGGACTCAGGGCGGATCACATTACACATATGGACAAACATTCAATGCCTTTTAACATAGAACAAAGACAGACAAACATAGGCTCCGAGCGAGCATCGAACTCATGACTTCATGGTCAGAGTGATTCATTGCAGTGATTCATTGCAGCTGCTCTCCAGCCTGCGCCACAGCCCGAGCCCAAATTCTGTCGATTTGTTGCAAAACATGATGTTTTGTGCTTAATTTGTAAAATCATAACATAATCTGATGTTTAATAGGCTTTTCTTTGATCCCTCATTATTATCCAACATTTTCGGCCGTTCACGTTGGATAAGTGAGACTACTCTATTGAAATACAGTAGAGTCTCACTTATCCAAGTCTCGCTTATCCAAGTCTCTGGATAATCCAAGCCATTTTTGTAGTCATGTTTTCAATATATCGTGATATTTTGGTGCTAAATTCGTAAATACAGTCATTACAACATAACAGTACTGAGTATTGAACTACTTTTTCTGTCAAATTTGTTGTATAACATGAAGTTTTGATGCTTAATTTGTAAAATCATAACCTAATTTGATGTTTAATAGGCTTTTCCTTAATCCCTCCTTATTATCCAAGGTATTCGCTTATACAAGCTTCTGCCGGCCCGTTTAGCTTGGATAAGTGAGACTCTATTGTACTTTCGGCAGGAAATAAATGTGAAGGCGGCTGAGGAGGGAGCGTCCCGGCAGGTGGCGCTGTTGCGCGCGAAGACGCCTCTGCGTCTGCGGCCGAGCGGGAGCGAACGAGCGAAGGCGGCCGGTTGGAGCGGCGGCTCAGGAGCCTCCTTTGGCGGCGGAGTGGAAGCGGGCAGCCGGCGTTCTCTTCCCAAGAGGAGGACTCGGAGGGCTGCTTGACCCCCGAAATGGAAGCCCAGGCGGAAGGTGAGTCCCGTCCCCCTTCGTCCCGCCCGGCAGCGAGGTTTCCCTGTCTCACAAATCCCTCATTCTGTTAGGCGCGACGGCTTCAAAGTTTCCCAAGGCCCTTTGTGGTTCAAAATCCCCAACCTGCTCATGTGTTTCTCCCTGATGCCTCTGCAGTTCCAGAAGTATTTAATCAAACCCTTTGGGAAACAAATATTCCTTTCAGTGATTTCTTTATTACCCGAAGAAAGTTATAATAATACCTTCAGTTTTCATCTGAATCCAAGGGATAACAGAAAGCGAGGGGAAGGTTAATCCTCCCGCCTCTAATTCTGGCAACGCCTGACCTGTATTTACTCAGAAGTAAGTGCGACATCTTCAATATGTATAGATCAGGAATGGGCAAAGCTGGGCCCTCCCTCCAGGTGTTTTGGACTCCAACTCCCACCATTCCTCACAGCCTCGGGCCCTTTCCTTTTCCCCCTCAGCCGCTTAAGCGGCTGAGGGGGAAAAGGAAGGGGCCTGAGGCTGTGAGGAATGGTGGGAGTTGGAGTCCAAAACACCTGGAGGGAGGGCCCAGCTTTGCCCATGCCTGGTATAGATAGAATAAATCTGATATCCCTTGAGGTATATTCCTATGTTAAACAGGCACCATACAGTCTTGTCCTTATTTGCTAATTAGAAATCCTGGACTCCAGTTATTCCTCCTGTGATTCAGACAGGCTTTGAAAGATGAAGGTATTTCAGATCATGGTATTTCAGATCACTTCAACCTTTGATTTTGTCTTAATGGTTTTTAACTGGGAATTTTTTTTAATATTGTTTATATTTAATCCTGTTTTCATGTTTCGTATATCTGTGGCTATGCTTTTATGTTAAGTCGCTTTGAGTCCCCTGCGAGGGAGATAAAGCAGGGAATAAATAAATAAATAAATATAATAATAATAATGTGTTTTCGAAAGCTTTCGTGGCCGGAATCACTGGGTTGCGGTCAGTTTTCCAGGCTCTATGGCCATGTTCCAGAAGCATTCACTCCTGACGTTTTGCCCACATCTGTGGCAGGCATCTTCAGAGGTTGTGAGGTCTGTTGGAAGGTAAGCAAATGGGGTTTATATACCTGTGGAAGGTATGGGGTGGGAGAAAGGACTCTTGTCTGCCTGAGGCAAGTGTGAATGTTGCAGTTAGTCAGCTTGACTGGCATTAAATAGCCTTGCAGCTTCAAAGCCTGGCTGCTCTCTGCCTAGGGGCATCCTTTGTCGAGAGGTGTTAGCTGGCCCTGATTGTTTCCTGTCTGTAATACCCCTGTTTTCTGAGTGTTGTTTTTTATTTACAGTCCTAATTTTAGAGGTTTTTTTTTAATACTGGTAGCCAGATTTTGTTCATTTTCATAGTTTCCTCCTTTCTGTTGAAATTGTCCATATGCTTTCAGACAACCTGTATACAGCATATTATTTAAGAACACAGAAATGCTTGATCACTCTAACAACCACCATGTCAGACCATACAGAGAAGCCATTGAAATCCACAAGCATGTGGACAATTTCAACAGACAGGGGGAAACCATGAAAATGAACAAAATCTGGCTACCAGTATTAAAATACTCTAAATAGTAAATAAAGAACAACTCTCTGAAAACTGGGGAATTCCAAACAGGAATCAATCAGGGCCAGCTAACACCTCCCAACAAAGGATTCCCCCAGTCAGGAATCAGCCAGGCATTGAAACTGCAAGGCTTTTCAGTGCTAATCAAGGTGATTGATTGAAACTTTCTCACTTGCCTCAGGCAGACAAGAGTTCTTTCTCCCACCCTGGAACTTCCAGATATATAAACCGCATTTACCTAGTCTCCAACAGACCTCAACAACCTCTGAGGATGCCTGCTATAGATGTAGGCAAAATCTCAGGAAAGAATGCTTCTAGAACATGGTCATACAGCCCGGAAAACTCACAGCAACCCACTGTCTGAAATCTGTTTGGAAAACATCCTATTTTATGCACAGATACTAAAAGTACACTTTCCTTTGGAAGTATTTGCAGTTTTCACTGGCTCTGTCTTATCTCTGTCCTCTCTGCCTCTTCCTATGTGACTAACAAGTGAGTTACACCTACCGTGTTTCCCCGAAAATAAGACAGTGTCTTATATTAATTTTTGCTCCCAAAGATGCTCTAGGTCTTATTTTCAGGGGATGTCTTATTTTTCCATGAAGAATTCACATTTATTGTTGAACAAAAAAAATGAACATTTATTATATACTGTACAGTAGTTGTCATCACAAACCAGCATAACCAGACAAACTGAATCCTATCAAGAATTTCTTGTTCCTACCATTATTTCCATGTACAACACTCTATGGTATGTACATTTACTGATCCTGCATGCTGTTCTGTTTGGTGGTCATGCTTCCAAACAAAAGCTTTGTTAGGTCTTACTTTCGGGGGAGGCCTTATATTTAGCAATTCAGCAAAACCTTTACTAGGTCTTATTTTCTGGGGATGTCTTATTGGAGGGGAAACAGGGTATCACCAAAGTTCATTTCTTGATTTTATAGTAATCACTCCTGGATAATGATGTATGTGTTCAATTAAAAGCTCTTTCGGACTTTGGAGATGAAACAGCATTCATAAGATGTTCCCAAGTTTTAGTCCACTAATGATCCTCTGTGCGGTATATAAATAAATGTTTCCATCTAGGTTATCACAGTCTTATCTCTCCAGAGCTTTGCTTGCTGTATAACAGGCTCAGCAATATATAGCAAACTTATCTTTTAAAATTTACTGCACCATAAACCATTTTTCCCGCTTCATTGCTTTATTTGTTTTTGCTGTATTGACCAACAGATAACTTAATTTGCTATGTCTCCTTATACACTTGGTTTATTCCATATGTCATGATTTTCAGATGGAAATGGACAAGCATTAAAATGCTTCTTATTAATAACAGAGTATCCAGTTAGAGTTTTTCCATACAGTGTTTGGCTTTTAATTACCTCTGTCCTCACTGGAAAAAGTAATCCTCTTCTTGTGACTCAGACAATCTCATGTATTTTACATTTTTTTCTTGGCACACAGAATCATTGGAGAATGCTTTTCATGTTGAATTGTTTGTAGAAACATTGCAAATGTAAAAAAAGTAATGTGTTATGAATGGCTTGAAAATTTATTTACATTAGATAATTAGATAAAAGTTTTGAGACACCTTTTCCCCATGATAACCTTTCCAGGGATAGATTTCTCTCACTTCCTGTTGTCTCACCCCTGTTCTTAACTATGAGTCATTTGTAAGTAGGATGCTTGTAACTCAGGGACTGCCTGTATACATTTAGTCCATAGATGGATTGTTTTTTTTTTAAAGGAACACCCCAAAATCTCTCTCAACTGACACAGTAGGAATTAGTTCTCAGAGCTTTTTTGTTTTGTTTTTTAAAATATAAACTGATATCGAGTCCTCAGAAAAATTGAAGAGGTGTTCTTCAGATACATTAACTAATCATTAGTCTCTCTTAATAAATCATGTATCTGGAACCTGATGCCATTTCATAAATCACTGCTTTGTATATGCAGCCAAGTGCAATAGACCCTCTACAAATACATAATATATAGGATCAAAACCTGTTGTGTTTATCTAGACTTCCTTCAAAGATCAGATATAATATTGTACACTGTGTATGCACTCATATGTATATGTTACATTTGGTCAATAGCCCCTGGTGGTGCAATGGTTTAAACCCTTGTGCCGGCTGGACTGCTAGACTGACAGGTCGGCAGTTCAAATCCAGGGAGAGTTGGTGAGCTCCCTCTGTCAGGTCCAGCTCCCCATGCGGAGACATGAGATAAGCCTCCCACAAGGCGGGTAAAACATCAATATCCGGACGTCCCCTGGGCAACGTCTTTTCAGACAGTCAATTCTCTCACACCAGAAGTGACTTGCAGTTTCCCAAGTCGCTTCTGACACGAATAAAAAAATTGGTTCAATGGATGCAGAAATTTCTGTTAGCATGCACATTGTAGAGACATTGCTGGTTGTGGGATTAAAGCCCCTGGATGCACTCTGACACTATAATGAGTGAAGTAATATCAAAGGTGGAGTTCAAGTGTATTAAATGTAATAGACAGAAATAAGTCGGGGACAAATACCCTAAATGCATAATTGTATGCAGCATTTCAAAACATGTAGCCCCCACTGTTTGTTCTCGATAGACATGATTGCTCCATCAACCATTTTCTAAGGTGTTCGTATCCAGTGACAGTTTCCTGTCAAGATATTGTGTCAAATGAATGTATAAGTGCTCCGTCATAAATGGTTTCTTATTGGAGGACTAATGTGTAACTGTGGGAATCCATTATGACTGACCTCGCACATTAACTGCCCTTCTACTCTACATGGCATTTAATTGTTTGGGTCTAAAATGATCAAGGGTTAGAGAATTCAAAGTTCACCATTCTTACAGAGACTTGGTAAAAAGGCTTAGCCTTTAAACCTTATTTTGAGGGATTACCCAGAATACATCTAGTGGCTATGTTGCTAACTGCTTTCTACACGTTGTGAGATATTATGTTAGGCCTATAAAAGTGTATTCAGTGGTTGTTTTGTGTTTGCTCAGAAAAGGTTGTGAGATAAGGAAAACGTGATTACAGTGTTCGACACTTGTGGTGGGAGCAATCATTTTCAAGTAAAAAGCATACACCTTAAACCCTTCATACAGTGCTGAGAAGAAGCTGATTAACTAGATGCTTGTTTAATAATTCTGCCTCAATTGCTGTATTTTTTCTCTCTTTCTCATGTTTTAAAACTTCTAATTTTGTCAATAATATTCATTAATAATATCAGGAAATTATCTTCCAACACAAAATACAAACATTATTACAAATTCTCCAGTATGTAATCTAAATTAACTTGCATGACAATGTCACAAATATCCTTTATAGACTGATAAAAAGGCCTGTTGCACTTAAAGCCCAACTAGATATAATGTAGGCTATCTATGAATAGGTTTCCTTGTTTTTAAAAGTGTTAGATCCCACTGTGAGGCAAGCAGTTTGGAGCAGGAACATGGTGCTGAAGACCATTAATATCCTATTTTGCTCTGATTTACTTTATTCGATAAAACAGAGAAACATAATGAACAGTTGTCAAATGAAAATGTCTGCAACGATAGGATATATGGGTTTTATGTCCCTTGGATATATTGTAAATCCATCACATCTATAGAGCTTTAGCAGCACCTTAGTGTTTTAGAGGGTTCTACAATTGCTGGGTCAACAACTAAAGTGCAAATGAGAAAAATACTCCCCTCAAAATAAGTGTCATTGAAAAACGAGTGGAGCATTATGACTCAAAGTGGCAATCTCTGGACTAGTACTGGATCCTGAGCCATTGGCTGCCAATCCCTGATGAGTTTCCAAGAACAGTTTCCAAGAAAAAGAAGGAAATATTGTATCCAAGAGGCAGAAATTAGGTGCTAGTTCCTTTCACCATAGAAAACAATAATCACCAAACACCCCCCCCCCCCCCAAAAAAAAGTATTCAAGTATACTGCCTTAAAGTATACTATATGGCAGTAATTTGTGAAAAGCCTTTACTCTTAAAAAATCAGGAGATCAGATGAAATCCTCTTGCCAATTTACAATAATATCATTTGCTTTCCTTCTGATCTGGATGCCACTTATTTTGACAGAGTCAAAGATAGTTGCAGACAGGATTACTATCTGGATTTTAGACATGATAGGAACTTGGGTTGCTGTGGTTTCCACAGAACTGAAAAAGGCAGTGGGAAAGCATTGATTCTAGATCAGTATCTACTATAAGACTGAAAGATTGTAACTAGGGCTACCTGTTGATTTGGATGTATGTATGAATGGGATCGCACAAAGGACCATGTTTATAGCCTATGGATTTTCCTGGACTTGGTACTTTTTAAAAAAGGTCCAGAAGGCATTAGTTAGAACTCACGATGCTACTGCTAGTGGTGATGGATGGTAAGTGGTTCATCCTTCCTATTTCTATATCACATTGATTCATTGATACAATTTTTGTCTCATTTTACTTTGAGACATCACCATAATTAGACATCCTTTTGTAATAATTGTATGAATTTTATAATGGTCTAATTTAGGATTAATAAGCAATTGCAAATGCTCTCTTTTTCCTAATGATCACAGTGATTATACTATATGTAGCTGCAATACTGTCATGGGTTTTCTATCAGACATTAATGAGTTGACTCTCAGTGTAGGTTGCCCTGAGGGCAAAGGGGTGGTGATAGCAAATGATGTACTACGGCTGATGTGTCTCCATGGGAGTTAAGAAGGCCTAGGCTTAGCTGATCCTCAGAAGAGATCTCATCTAGATTCTGTCTGCCAGCCAGGGAGAAAGGTCACAGTATCTCTACATGAAGAGTACACATTGAAGTTTGTATGAGACTGGAAAAAATACTAATCTATGATATTGTCTCTGAGCTTGGCCTCAGTAAGCATTTTATAGTGTTGGTTGTTTTCTTTACCCCTTTCAACAAATCTGACCAAGAAAAACGTATGGTGAGGCTGTCTTTGTATTGCCAAGATAATGATGACTGTGGTGGTGGTGGTGGTGATGATGATGATGATGATAAAAAACTTTATTTGTTTTCTGCCCTATCTCCCCGAGTAGACTCAGGATGGATATACAACAAATAAAGATGTCATCGGGTTGTTGTGCATTTTCCGGGCTGTATGGCCATGTTCCAGAAGCATTCTCTCCTGACGATTCGCCCACATCTGCCCTCCAACAGACAAGAGTTCTTTCTCCCATCCTGGACCTTCCACAGATATATAAACCTCCCTTGCTTGGTTTTCCAATATACCTCACAATCTCTGAGGATGCCTGCCATATGTGGGCGAAACGTCAGGAGAGAATGCTTCTGGAACATGGCCATATAGCCCGGAAAATGCACAACAACATAGTTATTCCAGCCATGAAAGCCTTTGACAACACAAAGATACCATCTTTGTAAAACTTCAGTATAGGAAAAAGAGATTTTTGACTATGAATTTGAGTGTTTCAGGTATATGTATTGATGAATACAAATATTTTTTAAAGTTAATAAGACTCCTTTTAGAGGAAATTGACTGAATAGAATAGCTGTTTGTCAACAGATTTTCTTTTCTTAATTAGAAACTTACTCATTTTAGTTGTAAGTATTGCAAGTCAGTCAATAAATTGTGCAAATCACAAAAGTTATAATTGAACAGCACCAGCACTCCACTTCTGTAGTGATTAAAACTCCATGGGTGTTTTGATTGTGCGATTCGGCCTGGCTGAAGGGGGTTGGATTAGGTGCTCTTTGGTGGTCTCTTCCAACTGGAGTGAGGTATAGGCTGTCAGGAAATCCAGTGGAGTCTCATTCTCTGGAGGGTTTTGAACTGATTCCTAATGGCTGTCTGTTGGGAGGGCTTTGGCTGTGTCTTCCTGCCTGCCTGAAGGGGTTGGACTAGATGCCCATGGGGGTCCCTTTCCTTCCTTTTGTTCATTGTCAGATGTTTTTCTCAACATTTCTTACTTCTGTTTCTGTCATGCCTTTTCCCTAGTTTAGGATTCAATGTGACTTTCAGCAAGTTAAAAATGCATTATTTAAATTAAAACCAGATTAACATATATTGTATTAAGACATTAGACAAACACACATAATAATTAACAGGATCCAGCAGAGTATTTAGATGAGACAGGCCTATGCAGTCACTCATCAAATGTCTGTCAAGATAGATAAGTCTTTACTTGTCTGCAAAAAGAATGCAGGAAGGGTGTATTTGTAGTATCAAAATTTCAACATACGTTTGTGCTATGAATTCGATTTTTCTTTCCTCTTTGCTGTGAATATGTCCTAAATCTGAGTAAAATTTCCTTGATATGGGTATAGCTGAAATTTTGATTGCCCCTTCTTATTAATGAAAGGACAAGCAGTCTAATGCAGATCATTTTTCTATCTTTTAAAGTGTAATTATTGACAATCCAACATTCGTTTTTTTTAACATTTCGCTTTTTATTAGCTCATTTCCTCTTATTCAGAAAACTAATGATATTTATCTCTTCCAACAACAACAAATATATAACTTTTGTGGACAGTAGCTCGTTTAAGTTAATTTAGAATGGTTAAAATCTCTACATTTATTTGAGCCATTGTTGAGAACTAATTTTTGCATCCTTAATGCCCGAATCAAATAAAATTGTATAGCCCTGAAAAAGAATATTTTCAGTAACATTATGAAATGTTCCTCAACTGGCACAACATTACTCTCGCACTGAATCAACAAAGTGGTGGCAATTTGCTTCTAAAAATCTATTGACATCAAATATTAGTTTTAGCAGCGGGCACGAAGTATAATAAACCTGTGCATTCCCTATAAAGAAATGAAATGGTGTAATTGGCCTCAGTATGCATTGCTAAAGGGTGGCATTTTGACTAAAACATTGAAAAGAATGTGAGCGGATTTAGTATTTAGCAACTCCCCATAACAGATGTATTGTTTGGAAATTGGAGGTGTTCCCTGCTTCCAACCAGGTTTCTTTGTTGTTTCTTGTTATTTCTTTGTTCCATTTAAGTTTTTGTAAGGTCTGTATTAATTAGGTGCTGAAGGTGGTTCCGTGTGATAAAGAAAAGTGTAAAGTTAGATATGGCAACAAGGGAAGAACTTGTGTTAGCTGGGTCAGCCTGTGCTGTTCTGCACAGAGAACCTGGATTTGATATTTTACAGAATGTTTGCGATTCACGAATCATTATAATGTATCTAGAACCTCTAATGGCTTTTTAGAAATACAGTAGAGCCTTGCTTATCCAACATAAATGGGCTGGCAGAAAGTTGGATAAGCGAAAATGTTGGATAATAAGGAGGGATTAGGGGAAATCCTATTAAACATTATGCTTTTACAAATTAAGCACCAAGACATCTTTTTTTTTTTACAACAAATCGACTGAAAAAGCAGTTCAATACATGGTAACATTATGTGGCAATTACTGTATTTACAAATTTAGCACCAAAACATCGCAATGTATTGAAAACATTGATTACAAAAACATTGACTACTAAAAAATTGACTACAAATAAAGATAGAATTGCATAAAATGACATTGTTGGAAGTTAAATCTGTAAAAGGTTCAGTCCTTGCTGCCTAAAGAAACAACTGTGGATACGGGCGAGAGGCAGACTGTGTTGGATAATGCAGAACGTTGGATAATCAAAGGTTGGTTAAGCGAGATTCTACTGTATATGCAAAATATCTCTTACAAAACCTTATTTACATTCAAGATTATGTTTTTTGGTATACCACATTCTGGCTTTAGAGAATCATACCAAAAAAGAGGTGGGGTTAATATAAGTGTAAGCCAGGGGTTCTCAAACTTTTTCAGCTGCGAAGCCCTTTTTGAAGTGAAAGTTTCTCATGGAGCCCCAAGAAATGTTTATATATTATATTGCTAGCTGTGCCCGGCCACGCGTTGCTGTGGCGAAGTATTGTGGTATGGGAGATAAAGTATTGAGGAATTGGTGGTAGTTAAGGTAAAGGGTAAAGGTTTTCCCTTGACGTTAAGTCCAGTCATGTCTGACTCTGGGGGTTGGTACTCATCTCCATTTCTAAGCCGAAGAGCCGGCGTTGTCCGTAGACTCCTCCAAGGTCATGTGGGATGACTGCATGGAGCGGCGTTACCTTCCCACCGGAGCAGTACCTATTGATGCACTCACATTTGCATGTTTTTGAACTTCTGGGTTGGCAGAAGCTGGGGCTAACAGTGGGGGCTCTCTCCGCTCCCCCAATTCAAACCTGCGGCCTTTCGGTCCGGAAGTTCAGCAGCTCAGCGCTTTAACACGCTGCGCCATCAGGGGATATTGTTTCCTAAAGGTTGTGAATATACAATATTTCTGATTGGTTTTTTTTGTCTGTTGGAGGCAAGTATGAATGCTGCAATTAGGCAAAATGATAAGGATGTAATGGCCTTGCAGCTTTAAAGCCTGGCTGTTTCCTCCCTGAGTGAATTTTTTGTTGGGAGGTGTTAGCTGGCCCTGATTGTTTCCTGTCTGGAATTCCCTTGTTTTCAGAGTGGTGTTGTTTGCGATATTTTATGTGCTTCTACTGTCTGTGGCCCTGAGAAAACAGAGGATTTGCCAGACTTTGATGATGGGAATACTTTGTTGGGAGGTGTTAGCTGGCCCTGATTGTTTCCTGTGTGGAATTCCCCTGTTTATTTACTGTCCTGGTTTTAGAGATTATATTGTTCTGCATTATTCTATCCCAGTAATTATTTCATATTAAAGTAGAATCTCACTTATCCAAGATTCGCTTATACAATGTTCTGGATTATCCAACGCAGTCTGCCTTTTCATAATCAATGTTTTTGTAGTCAGTGTTTTAAATTCATTGTGATATTTTAGTGGTAAATTTGTAAATACAGTACAGTAGAGTCTCACTTATCCAACATATACGGGCCGGCAGAACGTTGGATAAGCGAATATGTTGGATAATAAGGAGGGATTAAGGATAACCCTATTAAACATCAAATTAAATTATGATTTTACAAATTAAGCACAAAACATCATGTTAGACAACAAATTTGGTAGAAAAAGTAGTTCAATACACTACTATGTAGTAATTACTGTATTTATGAATTTAGCACCAAAATATCAATGAAAGCATTGACTACAAAAATGCGTTGGATAATCCAGATCATTGGATAAGCGAGTGTTGGATAAGTGAGACTCTACTGTAATTACTACATAGAATTACTGCACATGGAACTATTTTTTCTGTCAAATTCGTTGTATAATATGATGTTTTGGTGCTTAATTTGTTTAATCGGCTTTTCCTGAATCCCTTCTTTTTATCCAACATATTCACTTATCCTGCTGGCCTGTTTATGTTGGATAAGTGAGAGAGAGTCTACTGTATATTGATGATCTTATATTATCTGCTTAGAAGTGGATTATATGAGGCCTTTCTTCACAGCTGTATAAAATGCACACTGAAGTGGATTATATGGTAGTGTGGAGTCAGGATAATCCAGTGCAAAGCAGATAATATAAGATTCTAAATGGGTAATATAGCTGTGTGGAAGGGCCTTGAGTCTACACTGCCATATAATCCAGTGCAAATTAGATAATCTGTGGAAGAAGCCTAAATTAGGCCTAAATCTGCCTGTCCCCTAACTGAACCCTGGCTGTCTCTTTGCTGACAGGCTGGTTGCTAGGCGACCAAGTGGGCAGAGATTAGCCCTCTAAACTGGCAGCAATTGGATTAAAAAAATTATTGTTCTCCCTCTAATTAGGACTTTATTTTTCTTTTCTTTTTGTTGTATCAACCTGGAGGCATGGATGATGGGTTGTGTTGTCAAATTTTGAGGTTGGGGGGCCTGTAGTTTTATTGTTTTGTGAGTCGCCGTGATGCCATCACTCTTTTATATATATAGATATATGACATTATATATAATGTATACATATCAGGAATGGGCAAGCATTTGGATACAGGGGTCACATTGAATTTTAAAATTTGACAGATGGACTGGGCCAGAAGCAAATGGATGGAGAGTATTTGTGTGAACTAACTGAAAAAACCATGAACAAATTTATATGTACATAACTTGTTTGTAATGCCAAAAAAGGAAAGAAAGAAAGAAGTAACTTAAAATTAAGAACTTCAATTGGCCTGACTTCAAGGATTTGACAAGCTTTGAACTCCATTAAGTATTTATTGAAATACATCTTTCCTATCTTATATCAAAAGATCTTAGGGCAAAGTACAAGTAAAATCTTTCTAAATTGAAACAATTTTTAAAATAAATATCACAGTAGAGTCTGGCTTATCTAACATAAATGGGCTATTAGAATGTTGGATAAGCGAAAATGTTGAATAATAAGGGGTTAAGGAAAAACTGCGCGTTGCTGAAAAACAACTGTTTTTCTAGCCAGCAACGCGCAGCGGGCCTCTCCAAGTCGGGTGCTTGCCGAGGGGATGAGACTTTCCCTCCCGGCAAGCACCCGGCACTTGAAAGGATCTTCTGCACATTGCTGCATAGAAAAACAGCTGTTTCTCAACAAATAACAGCAGGCCTCTCCAAGCACCGGGTGTCCACTGGGAGGAGCGAGATGTGGCCGGCGCGTCAGATAATACGGAGTGTCAGATAAGCGGAAGTCAGATAACAGAGACTCTACTGTATGTGTAGAATAGAGTGAAAGCATATGGAATACAATTAACAAGTTAAAGCGTGTTTAAAAGATTAAAGTTTTTTCAAAAGCATTTGCTAGCATTTTGAGATAAATGAGTGAAGCGCAAAGGCTCGTTTTCAGCTTTGGTCTGCTTCAGACAGTGTTCAGATGAAAACTTTGAATAGACATCAGCGTAATCAATTCAAATGTGTTTACAAACAAGTTCAGCTCACAAATCAACATGAACAATGCATTCCCTCTCTGTTGAATGGACATAAGATTGTGTTGCAAGATAAGCATACCAAAGTTTGTGACTGGATCTATGAGTACACTGACATATAATGCAGTCTGAACTGCATTATATGAACAGCATAGATCTATATAATGCAATTCAGTGCAAGTTAAAACTGCATTATATAAGTCTACACTGACTATAATGCAGTTCAGGTTAGCAGGGGCTTCCAATGTTTCAAAGTATAATTTGCTAAAAGATTAGAAATGTATTACCTAATGTCTGTTTCCCCTTGTTTGCAGATTTCAATTGAAAGGCTGTTAGGTTTTTTTCCTTCAATGCTGTATTTTTTTAAGTGTAAGAATAAAAATAAACAAAAATATAGCCCACATTATTCTAGCACATTTGTTTTATTTCTTCAGTTTTGCAGGCAGGGAATTAACCTTGACTCCTGTAAACTTAAATGGAATGAGTAATGCAGCAATGCATTTACCATTATTTATCTATTCAAACCGAAAACTAATTTAAAAATTGTGAAAAGCTACATTTTGCAATTATATCTGCATATATCATGAAAAATTAAATAACAAATAACAAATTAAATCATAAATATGAGCAATAAATTTATTATTTGATGCATTGCATAATTTTACTTCAGATATAAAGTATTTAAAAGGGAAGAGACTAAACAGAAAGGAGTTTCCTGGTACAAGCTTAACTTTCTTCACATTTAGGGGTGGAAAGACAGTGATTCTGCTAATCTTTTGTTTAAACCAGGCCAAGTTGGTGTCCTAATATTAGCCCACACAAAAGTCAATACACAGAAGATACTATGCTTCTTTTTAACATCATACTTCCCTTTTTCATACATATTGGAAAGGTTAATGAAAAAAGTCTGGTCTGTCCATGTTCTATCCAAGAAACATTGCGTGCGAGTACACATTGATACTTCTATGATTCTTTCACTAAATGTTTTCCCAAATTCATTATATGTATACTGAGCCAGTAATTTGAAAAGGTGTTTGTGAAAATAAAAGCAAATAATTTCATACTATGAAGGATATGTGAAAATCCTGTCTAAGGAGATGGAGACAACATGTGTCAAATTGTTGTTAACTATCATCAAACTGACTTTGATTGATGGCAACCCTGTGAATAGGAGACCTCCATAACTGAGTCTACATTGGGACTATATCCCAGCTCCACTGCATACTATCCCTGTCCCTGTTTGACCCACACACCCTGGTTTACATACTGAGTTCAGTATGTACATACATACTGAGTTCAGTTTGGAAAGCCACAAAGCTGCCCCCCTCCAAATTGTTTGGTCCCTTCAATGATTTTTTTTTATTCTGTGCACATATTTGTCATATAGGTTTATGTCTGGCCAAAGACTACAGTAGTTGCTGGGGTTTTTTTTAAATAGTCTTTGTTTTCCCTTCATTCCAATTGCCCATGTGAGCCTCTACAAAGTGAAGCTGGTAGAGAAGGGGGAAGTAAAATGCTGACCTGCAAATGTGCCCATATACAAACACCGAATCCAACATAAAAAGGAGGGGAAAGAAAAAGCAATTCAGTCAGGAGAGCTGGATTTTTTTGGTGTAACAATCACGTGACCTGATGACCACTCCTAACCCTTAGTAAATTGGATGTTTTTTTAGATTGCTTTAAAGCCTTAAGGCATTAACATGAAGTGGTTTTGTATCGAAAGCAGCGGAATATTGTATGTTCCAACAGGACTGAGATCTCAGTAAATTTAACGTATTAGATTCAGCAGGGGCCACCCTATCATTAACAGCCTACTCAGGTCTTGCAGACTCAGGGCTGTAACTTCCTTGAGTCCATCAATCTGTAAAGTGATTCTCCTTTTTCTGATTGCCTCCTACTTTATCAAGCATTCTTGTCTTTTCTTGTGATTTATGTCTTCTCACAATATGTCCAATGCACAACAGTCTCAGCTTAGTCATTTTGGCTTCTAGTGAAAGTTTTGTCTTGATTTGCTCTAGGACTCGTTGATTTGCCATCTTATCAATCCACACTGTCTGTAGAACTCTTCTCCAGTACTGCATGTCAAACAAATTGATTTTCTTCCTATCAGCTTTTTTTTTTTACTGTTCAGCCATAATAATATTTAATAAAATGGAAAATAGGATAGCATGGATACTCCCAATTCTAGTATTCAGTTATATATCTTTACACTTCAGGATTTTATCTACTTCCTTCACATGTCCTGTCATGTCCTAGTCTTCTGATTTCTTGATTGCAATTTGCATTTTCCAGCAGTGGAGGAGAAAACATTATGTAGTGACTTACTCCTCCTCATCTCTGGTAAGCAGCAAACAGGGGGCAAAGCCATGTGCTCCTCAGGTCTCCTTTTTCCACTGCAGGGAACACAGACTACCTGGAGGGCCTGGTGCATCCTAATGGGAATGGTAGGGCTTCCTCCTTTGGATTGGTAGCCAGGCTTCTGGGAGTTAAAGTCCAAAACACTTGGAGCACTAGACTTTTGGGAGTCACTACTTCAGTGTCCTGAGCCAAGTGTGGACAGGGAAAGGGGCAATGGGATTCAATGCTTGTTGCTGAGTATGGCTCAATGCAATCAAATCCTAGGAGTCTTAGTTGAAACGAGGTGACATCGTTGAAGAGGTCCTGTCTTCATTCCACCTACAGTTAAATTGAGGTGACTGGAAATATATGAAGAATGGCTTCACACCGGATGGATAGTGTGTGTGTGTGTGTGTGTGTGTGTGTGTAAGACATTCCTTATAATGCAAGGGTCCCATGGAGTACAGATCTTTCAGAAGAAGGTTGAGCTGTTTGTGTTTTATGGTCACTTTCTTCCCTTTCCAGGACTGGTGCCTCCTTGGTGAATACTTTAAGGCAGAACTTTCTAAACTTGTGCACCTTGTGAACATATGAGAAACTTTTGAGTCTATGTGAAATAAATAATCAATTTTAAAATATATAAATGAAAGGTTTTCATTAGCTATATTGTATCCCTATACATTTCATTATTACAATTTATGTATGGGTTTGTATATTTGATAAGGGATTAGTTTAACTTCTGATTTATTAGTAAAACTGAATTACAGTGTTGCAAAATGATAGGGTAAAGGTAAAAGTTTTCTCCTGACTTTAAGTCTAGTCGTGTCCAACTCTGGGGGTTATGCTCATCTACATTTCTAAGCCGAAGAGCCGACGTTGTCCGTAGACACCTCCAAGGTCATGTGGCCGGCATGACTGCATGGAGTGCCGTTACCTTCCTGCCGAAGCTGTGCCTATTGATCTACTCACATTTGCATGTTTTCAAACTGCTAGGTTGGCAGAAGCGGAGCTAACAGTGGGAGTTCACTCCGCTCCCCAGATTCGAACCTCCAACCTTTTGGTCAGCAAGATCAGCAACTCAACAGTTTAACCCAGTGCACCATCAGGGGCAAAATGATACATGTCTAAAAAGTGTACCACTAACATGAAATGTTTGAAAAGTTCTTCACTAGAGCGCTCAGTTCTTGTCCCTGCTCTGAGTAGGCTATGTCTAAACCTCTCTTGTTGCCCATTAATTCTTCTTTCTTCATTTATTCTTCTTCTTGACTTCTGTCTTTAAAAAATGTTCAGTTGTAAGCCTACATTTGCACTTCCTTTCATGACCTTCTTCAATAATTAGTTCATTTTTTCTATTTTCTGCTAATAATGTATTATCAGTATATTGTATATTAAATTGTTGATGTTCCTTCCTCCAATTTCCATACCTCTTTCCTTCAAGTTTAATCTTGTTTTGAGGACAGTATGTAAATTTAACAGGGTGATAAAATCCAGCCTTTCCAGATTCCTTTTCTAATCGGAAGCCATGCTGTTTCTCTGTATTCTATCCCAACTGTGACCTTCTGTTCTGAGTACAGGTTACACATCGGGTCAATAAAATATTGCGGCACACCCATTTCTTTAGTAGTGTTTCATTGATCTATGATCTATAAAGCACAGGCTGATTTTCTTTCAATTTTTTTGGTACACTCTATTATCAAATGTATGTTTGCCACATGATCCCTAGTGCTTCATCCTGAGTCAGCTTGAACACCTGGCATTTCTCATTCCATATATGTTAAAAAAGTTTTTCTTGTTGAATTTTAGGCATCGCTTTCCTTGCATAGGAGATGAAAGTAGTGGTTCTGTGATTATTTGCAATACCTGGTGTCCCCTTTCCTGTGAATTGAAATGTATGTTCAGTGTTTCCAATCTGTGTACCATTGTTTGTTGGCTGATTTTAGTTAGAACTAAAGTAGATTCTGTTTCTATAGTTTGAAGCAATTTGTCTGCTATCTGTTCCTGGTGAATTTTCTCTCTCAAGTGCTCTGAGTTCACCTTTCACTTCACTTTCTAAAACTAGAGGTCATCTTTAAATGGTTGACCCTTGAATTAATCTTTCATCCTTTCGTCTTCTTTATATAATTCTTCAGTGTATTGTTTCCACTGCATTTTTATTTCTACTTGGTTATGTAATGTATTGCCTTGCGGATGCAATACCATCTTGGCTTCAATCTCCCTTCGATTCAGATGATGTGGAAGATCTTTTTGTTGTTTGCTGGATAATATGTTTGCATCGAACAAACTGTTGGTCTTGTAAAATTCAATCCAATTGCCTCATTTAGCCACTGGGTCTGTTTGACCCCAGTATCTCACTGAGTGCCGCCTGACCTAGTAGTCTCCAGGCGCTATCCTTTGTTTCATTTTAAATTGTCTAATTGGGTTTCTTGGTGAAAGATATTCAAAGGCGGTTTTATGCCTCCTTTTGTACAATATTGACAAGTGTTAGCAGTGGTGTTACTGCCATTGTCTCTGAAAGATCCTCTGCCAGCATCACCCTTCACTACTGTAGCTGCCCATTAACTGTTCGTCATTTTAGCCTGGCTTCTCTGTAAAAGCCTGACATGGGAAAACCTACAGCAGCATTGTGGGTCTTCAGCCTAGTCTCTTATGTTTTTGAGGTACACAGACTCACCACCCCAGAAATGTAGTCAGGTAGGAAAGGACACTTAGATAGTCAGGTGTAATTATTACATGTTTCAGTGTAGGCTGCAAACACATACCACATATCAAGTTTGTAGAGATTTGGGTTTTGTCTGTTTTGGGATTTCACTGCAATTTGGTGTTGTGTTCTTATTGGTAGTGTCATGGACAATAACTAATTACTCTCTATTTCACTTGGCAATGATTTTCCAAGATTTCAGGCAGAGGTATTGCCATCCCTGTAGCCTTGGAGATCATAGGGATTGTGTCTCGTTCCTTAAGTTTGCATAGTATTTGCTTTGCTGCTAAGCCCTATGCTCCTCCTTGTTAAGAGTCCAAGTAATTATTTTTTAAAGCTTTCAAAGGATTTATAAAAGGCAGAGAGAATTCCAAACCAGCTTAGTTGCTTTATTAAAAGTGGAAAGTGTATTGGAAATCTTTGCATTCTTTTTTTCTGCACATTGATTTATCCCAACTTTCATTGTCTTTTAATTCCAAAGGTCTGTTGCAAAGACAAGTATTACATGAAGCAGATGAAGACATGGTCACCGATGTTGATTTTACCAGTATGATTTCTGAGGAAGAACGAGAAGAGTTAAAAATAGAACTTGAAAAGGTAATATTCATTAATCTTCTTGATATATCATTTCAAGATCTGATTCAGGAAAATATTTCTAAGACCAAAATTCTCTATTCTGAAGCACCTATTGCTTGTAAAAATGAATGGGGGGTATTGAAATTTCCTATACATTACAGTAGAGTCTTTTGACACTATCATGACTTTAACATTTACAAAATGGTACCCACATGGGGTGAACAAGGTTCAATTTTCCTGATTTAAAAGAAACCGGAGACAGGGAAGTAGGTGCCCAAATACTCCTTATAATGAGTGTTTCCTTAAACAGGCATAATCTTGCACACAGACTGATGGACTGAGAAGAGAATGAATGTAACATGGTGCATAGTTTGTTGGGCAGCTTAGGAAACTATGTCCTAGAAAAATGAATTACACTTCTATTTCCGGGCAAATTTATTTGTTTAATTTTTCCACTTGACATTTGTTTCAGGGACAAAATGGGGGAAATTCTATGTTTGTTTCTCTGAGTTTTTGGGAGAGGGAGCTTGAATATAAATGTGATAAACAGAATAATTTTGAATCTCTTCAGCTTAGTTTTACAAGCAAAACAGTTTTTGTTAATATACTTGAAAAACAGTCCTATTTAGTTTGCCTATTTGCATGTCACATCTCCCTCTCAACCTCTCCTTGAGAAAGTACCGAAGAGCAGGAACATAGAATTTGATGTTTAACTGGACAAGTCTTCTTCCCAAATCTAGCATTCTTCTTGATGTGAATAGAGGTTAAGGCCCCCATCCTCGAGGCACATACCACAATACTGAGTGTTATTAAGTTATAACTGTTGTAGAATCTAGGTCAGCTCTTGTTCTAAATTGTTCACAACATTCAAGTAGCATATAAATACACTGTAGAAAGGAAATGCATTGGGGATTTGTATTTAGAAATGCCTGGAAATTTTCAGAAATTACACTTTTGCAAAGCTATAATGAATTCATGTTTGCTTAGAGTAGCTTCAGTGCTTCCAATGGGAGTTCCTTGTCTTCTAGTTTTTGGTACCTTTGAAAATATCTATGTGTGTCATAAAATCCTTGGAATAGATTCATTCCCATTTCAAGAGTATCCTAAAAGCCAGAATTGTGTCTATTCCCATAATTGGGAAGCCATCACTTCCAGATTAACTGTTATAAGCTTTATATTTTCAAAATTTCATATAATCACAATTTCATTATTATTTTGAGTTGATAATTTGTAAATTGCACAAATATTGTGAAGGTTTTGCAGATATTTATGAATATATTGTATGTATTAGAATGATGACCACTGACAGTAGACCATTTTCTTTTGTATATATGGCTGGTTTTTTAAAAGCTATTTCTGGGCATTTCTGTGGAGAATCTTTTGAAAAACTATTATTCATATGTAAAAATGGCAAGCAGTGGCCTAATGATAGTGAAATTGCTCACAGTGGGCTGCATCAATATCATCCCAGTTTATTGAAATTAGTGGAACTGACATAGGTGATGATGGCTAGAAAGTCCCATCCAATTCCCTCAGTTTGCTCTAGTTGAGACTAATAGTGCATTCAGCCATACAGTATATGTGTATGCCAAATTGGCCTTGCTGGATGATTCTTTGTAGGAAATTTATTTTACTTCGAAACATTAATATATTGGAATATTGTGATAAAGAGAACTGCAGTTTGAGCAGTCAGAATTTTAATTGTTTATAATCCTCTAGCCATTTATCTAATAGGACAGAAATAAGACATCTTAAAAAGATAAACCAGTTCTGATTAGGTTTTCTGAAGTCAGTGAAGGCATATTGCTCAATTAGGTACCCAGCTAGATCCTTTCCCCCTTTTATTTATAATATTTTTCTTTACCAGAACAAATTGGGGGCTCTCTTTAACTTGTTTTATTCTAAAAACAGCACAGAAAATACAGGCTTCCCCTTGTTGGTTTGCTTCTTGCTAAGACGCATTCTTCTAGCTCTGCAGGCTAGCAGAAGCTAGTTTTCTACCGTTAATGCAGACAGCCTCTCTTAAAGAGCAAGATTATTTCCAGGCCATCTGCTCACGACACTTCAGTATGGAGATCTTTACACATAGCAGAACTTACCAGATCACAAAGTGGGGATCTTCCATTGAAGCCACTATGGATAATAAATACATAAACACATTGGCAAACATATTGCTTCAGTGTCTGCCACAATTTTAATTTATCAGATAATCCTAAATTTTCATACTTTTAAATAAACTGTTATGGAAAAATTTGCACTAGGATATTCAGCAGCATCAATGTCCTTGTGTAGGTTTTTTTTTTAAAAAACACACACAATATTTTGTATTTGATGAGACAATAATTACATTATTGGCATGCCCTTTCATATGGTTAATTGCTGGTATTTAACATCTGCACTCATATTATTCACCCTCATGCTGCTTTTTTTTTTAAAAAAAACCTGCAACTGGCAATTAATTAACAGCAATCATAATGCACATAAATATGCCATATTTCTAAGTATTTTTGCAATACCACAAATGTCGTGTTCCAAGCAGTAAATTAATTGCAAGTACAGGTTGAATATTTTATTTTCTTTATTAACTTTATTTATATCCCACCTTTCACCTTACATGGATTCAAGGCAGCTATTCTATATCCAATATGCCTGGGACTAGAAGTGTTTTAGATTTTAGATTTTTGGGGGATTTTGGAATATGTATATTTGCATATATGTACACAATGAGATATCTAGCAATGAGACCCAGGTCTAAAAACAAAATTAATTTATATTTCATGTACAGGCAGTCCCCAGGTTACAAACATCCAACATATAAATGACTCAGTTAAGAATGGGGCTGAGACAACAGGAAGTGAGAAAAATCTACCCCTCGGAAGGGAAATTCACTCCTGAAAGAGTTATCACGGGGAAAAAGGTGTCTTCGCCAAAGAGGGACAGAAAGTGCGGCGAAATCTTCTGAACAGGGGTACAGACAGCAGGACAAGCACCATGGGGTGTTCACCCTTCCCTATGCTATCCAATGCATGCATGCATGCATATATATATAGAGAGAGAAAGAGAGAGAGCAAGAGAGCTGGAGACATACTTTAAAACGTACTTGTTCCAATTTACATACAAATTCAACTTAAAAACAAACCTGCAGAATATTGTTCATAACTTGGGAACTGCCTGTATATCTTATACAACATGTCCTGAAGTTCATTTAATAAAGTATTTTAATAATTTTATACATGAAACAAATTTGCGTACATTGAACTATCTCAAAGCAACGTTGTTACTCTCGGCCATCCATATGGACAATTTTAGATTTCAGAGTATTTCAGGATTCTGGATAAGGTATTTTGGATAAGAGCATGCATAAGGAGGTTGCACTGTACTAACTTTTTAAATAGTTGTAATCTCCCTCATACCTTGTGCTGGGAGAATGGTGGAATATCAGGCAAACAAACTACCTGTAACAAAATTTTCAGGGTAATGACATTAAGCTGAACTTATTTTGCTGGACTGCTTTACTAGCTAACTTTACTGTGTCCTTTGTGTTCTTCAAGAAAATGTGTCTAGAATTGTTTTATATATATATATATATAAAATGAAGAGCAATAATACAAGCTTTTCCTTTGTTAATTCTATTCAGCTTGAGGATGAAATTGCAACTTTGCGTCAAGTGTTAGCAGCTAAAGAGAAGCATCTTATAGAAATAAAGCAAAAGCTTGGCATCAACATGATGAATGAACTGAAACAGAACTTTAGCAAGAGCTGGCATGATGTGCAGACAACTACTGCGTGAGTGGAAACCACCTACATGTTCATTGTTTCCCTTGTGTAGCACAAAATACTATTCCATGAGTCCTCAGAAAGTTTGGGTTGTACAATGGCTATTTTTTTAAACTCTTTAGTGACTGGTTTTTAGCTTCCATTGGGCCATGAAACTCACTGGATAGACTTGGATAACTTGCTTTCCCATGTCTGTCAGATCTGAGAGGTTAGTTGTGAGAATAAAATGTGAGCGCTATATGATGTGCCATTCTGAGACCCCTGGATGTAAATGTGGGATACAAACAACGCAGGCTCTTACAGCATATTTAGCCAAACTAGTTTTTTAAAGCACAGATGTGAGTGTTGGAAAGGAGATATGCCCATGTAAAAACTACAGTTTATTGCTTGCTTTCCCCTCAGAGTAGTTATTTGTTGACCTTAGCCTGTCAGCAAGTTGATCACCCAAGCTGCACTTCAGTTCTTTAAAAATCACTTACATATTTTGTAGAAACTTTCAGAGATACAATTGTGTGGATTGTTCTAATCTACATGACATGTACCATTTTAGGATGCCGCCTCTGATTTCTGCACAGTACTTTCCTTGCACTTCAGCAAAGGCAGATCTGGATTCATAAGAATGTAACTTACATTTTAAGAGATAACATACAACAAATTTACTTGAAAAAAATTAAATTTTTCATATGGAGAAGGAAAACAAAGGACATTCCAGCACATCAGAACAGCCTCATAGTATCCTAATGTGCTAGAATGCAATTCACATAAATGGGGTGCTTGTTGTGGTGTATGGTCACTGTAGTATAAGGACGCCTTAATGCTTTTACCTGGCTTGCTATGTACTCTCAGTTTAATCTATTTTATTAACTGTTGTGCTCAAATATGCAATTCTGATGTTTATTTTCTTAGTGCTAGATTTATTACAGTTGTATCATATTCAGTGGAGGCTAATATGCTGAGATAGATATGACAACTATAATTTGTCCTTCACATTTGTGGCTTTCACCTGTAGAGATTGGATTAATACGTCATCTCTAGGAATTTCTATGTTCTTTAGTATGACTCTGGTTATCATTTGCCAAAAGTTGATTATAGAGTCACAATAGAGAACCCAGAGATTCCTAGACTGAAGACATCTTTACACATTTTGTAGGTCTACCAGTATGATTTGGTGAAAGAGACAAACCAGCTTTAACAAAGCATTAACATTCAGACAATGTAATGAACAAATCACAGAACCCTGTTCTGTAGTTTATATAGTTGCTATTTTTACAAACAGAAGTTATTAGGTAAATCACACTGCTTGTGACTTATAAGCCAGAGTTTTCCTCACTTACCATGATGAGTGATACTGCATTTAGCCTGAGGTGCCTCATTAGGATGTTTCCCCAATAGAGAGATCTGCCTTTTGTTGTTGCCCTGAAAAGCAGCATGTAAAATGATAACACTGTATCCTTAGTCTTGGATCCTAACAATGTGCCTGTGAAATGAAGAAGATGGAGGATTCTGCAGGCAGAAAAGGAAGAAGGGCCCATTTCAGTCTTCTGGGGCTGAATTTTGGGGACATAATGAGGAAGGATAAAAAAGAATCGATGTGTGATGGAAACATTTTATCGATTCCTGCCCTAATAATGTCTGACATTGTAGGCCAACAACAAGAACCAGCTTTGGAGGGAGAATGCAAAGAAAACGAAGATGTGAATCTAGAAAAAATTGTGTTGAACAAAGATCAGGATTTCCATCATAACCAAAGACTCAAAGTTGGTTTGCAAACCCTGACTAAGAGGAAACATGGTTAGTGTTAACCATGGTGAAGACCTGAGCACATCTAACTTTTAAGAGGATTGTGAAAATAGGAAAGCTTCATGAAGAAAAGAGCTCAGTTCAGCAGAAGACAATTCATCCCTGCATTGGACCATTGTGAAGCAGCAGCCAGAATTTGGTTGCACAATTTTCACTAAAGAACCTTCTTCTGCAGAGTCATCTTGATTGATTAGTATATTATTAGCTCTAGTAACAATTATTTCATTTACATTCTCTGTTTACCCAGAGCATGTTGCAATACAGTTCCCATATCTATGGGATCAGTTTCTATGGGTTTCATTTATTAACTTCTGACAAAACATGGCCTATGTAGGCATTTTCTAAGACCTCCATGTGACTCTGGTATTCTTGGGCCAGAAGTTCATTGTTTCAATAAAGTATGGGAACATATCCCCCATGGATACAAAGAAAATACCTAATTGTTAAAGCATTAATTTGTTAGTTGTTTTCTGTTGTGTATATCATATTTACATGTGCTAAAAACACATGTGTCGGAATTTCCTTTCCTTCCCAGTCCTGCCCTCAGCTTTCTGCATTACCAAAAAAACGTACTCAGAAGATTTCCCAGACCGTCTTTGCCCTGCAGTGATGGTCACTCCATCCCAACGCCATTGGTGAAAGCAGCTTCTACCCTCAGTATTATCTTGTTGGATCCTGCTCAGTATTCTGTTTAGGGCTCCAACACAAGTATGTAAACTACCACACAGCAAAAGGGGAAAGGTGACTTGTGAAATGTGAATGTGTACTCAAATAAATTAGCTATTGAATAGTTATCCTTAAGGTTTTAATACCACTTAGCAATTTTAACGAAGAATGTAAGCATAGCAAGTCAATGTATTTCCTATGAAGCAGTCATGTGCAAATTTAAGAGGATTGTGCTCAACATTGTGGGGCTGCTTTAAGAGAAGAACAGCTAATTTCACTATGTCTCTTCTTTTTAGTTTTTCTCAGTGAATAACTAAAGCAAGCAAAATGACTTAAAACAGCTATTTTTACTTCGTTATCACATTTATGTCCCAGATTTCCTCCAAGGAGCTCTTTGTGATACATTGTAGTTTGCAATGTTATCCTTGCATAAAGAAATCTTGTATCACAGGTAAAGCTGTGAAACAGTGATTTGTCTGAGTTGAGCCAGTGAATTTCAGGAGAAGTTGATTATTTAAACCAGTACAGCATTCTGTTCCATGATTTATGAGCTATTTGGTTGGAAACAGTCAGCTGTGATGAGTTGCCATGTAGTTGACAATACCAGGTTGTGCACTTTGCTGCTAAGCCCTGTTTCCTGTGTCATGGAACTATTTTACAAAGTGTGAAAGAGGAGGCTGCAGAACTCAATCCTATCTCTCTTCAGTAGGCAGATAATAATTCTTAATGTTTCCTACTTTAAAAACTCTCAGGACACAGTTTGCAAATAGAAATTAAAACATTAAGGGGATATATGAAGCATGACAGTCATAAGTGATAGATAGTGAGGTGGAGCACAAATGGAAGACAGAGGCAGGGGTACATGAAACTAAACATAGGTTTAGGCCCATAGGTAATGGTAATCAAGAATAGCAGAGATGTCTGCAGTTGGACTATTGAAGTAAAAATGTGTACTGGCAATTTTGACAATTCTCACTTGTAATGCGTTTTAAAAAGTAATTTAAAGAAGTAAAAATGAGTGGTCTTTTATCTCTTAAAATCTTCTAGGATTGCAGTTCCTTGCGTACTTACCTAGGGCATGAACTCCAGTGGGGCGTACTTTTCAGTACAAGGCTGTAAATGACATAGAGGTTTTTGCTCTGTTGCTGTTCATTAGAAGGCAGCTGGGTTGGAAATACTTAACAGCAGGCACAAAGCCTACTAGCAGAGAATAAGCTGTAAAAATACTCCTGCTTGTTTCCCTACTTATCAACCTCCTTTAGTACAAAGGATTCAGAAAGCACACACTTTGTTTTTAACCATAGGAGAAAATATGCCCACAGGTAGAAACCAAACCCTTGAGAATTCTTCCTCAGTCTTCCCACTTCTCTTCACTCCTGGTTACATAAAGCACCATTCTTATCATTGAAGTAGAAAGAAGCATGAGCTATAATTGTATTTCAAAGGGAAAAAAACAAAAGCAAAGACAAAGGAAAAATATCTTTAAAATGGAAGTTGCAAGCGATGTTTTGATTTCAAACCCTTTCTTTATTTGCTCTCTCTCACAAATGCCAACACATCTTTCTAAATTCCTCTGATAGAAATGGAGCACCCCTTAATTTCACCATGATCTTCTGTGACCCAGAATTTGAAAAAAGAACTGTTTTGTGATACAAAAAGAAAGAGGATGGAATCACCGGAAGATAGCGACAGGGAGAAACAGCCTTGTCTAAAAGATACTACAGTGGTCTGTTTATTTATTTATTTTTAAAAAACCATAAATGGAGTATGAAGTACATGGTATATCTTCAGTTCAGACTTGTTCTCCACAGCAACACCGGTTTGCTGGAACAAGAGTTGCTTGCTGTTGTAGGACTCCGTTGTTGTTGCTGCTACTGCTGCTCCACCAAAAATGGCTTTAGTCTCTGCCTCATTCCATTTGTAAGCAAGTTGGCTCGTAACTGGGCTAGGCACAAGCAAAGTGGCTCTTCTTGTACCTCCAAAGTGATAACACACATAAGATGGTAATTTCTGTTATGTCTGGCTCTGACCTATTTCCTTTAGTGTAGAATAAAGCTCAGATGTTAATTCCGCTGGCACCTCCCACTGCCTATGTTTGGCTAGGTTTACCCTTAAGAGAATGACTTGGTGGCTCCACAGGACTAGGAACTATAGACTGTTTGTGGAGGCCAGAGGCTGTCTATGTGAGCGGACATCCGTGCCACATACACACATACAGATTTCCACTTTTATTATGTGTATAGATGTAATATATAAAACAAGCAATGACCTATCAAGCTAAGTTTTCTTTTAAAAGTGGAAGTAAATTATTTCTTTAAAAAACACAAATGATTATTAAGGGAAACAGGAGAGCTGTTTTACTAGGATAGTGGGTTGATAAAGTGTGCTAAAGCACTGAGCTGCTGAACTTGCAGACTGAAAGGTCCCAGGTTCAAATCCCGGGAGCGGAGTGAGCGTCCTCTGTTAGCTCCAGCTTCTGCCAACCTAGCAGTTCGAAAACATGCCAATGTGAATAGATCAATAGGTACCGCTCCGGCGGGAAGGTAACGGCACGCCATGCAGTCATGCCGGCCACATGACCTTGGAGGTGTCTACGGACAATGCCGGCTCTTCGGCTTAGAAATGGAGATTAGCACCAACCCCCAGAGTCAGACATGACTGGACTTAACGTCAGGGGAAACCTTTACCTTTACCTTACCCTTAAGAGATACTCCACTGAGGCACAAATAGTTGTGCCCTTTTGGGCTGAGGAAAAGCAACAGAATGAAAATTGAGTAATTAAATCAAGTATTCCATCTAGATTCCTGCCTCCCTTAGAAGTTGTAAATGAGGATTTCCCCCTTTGAACCACCTGAATGTAGACCAACCGGGGCTTTGGGGAGAAGGCAGAGGAGAGGAATGTCTGTGTAGCAGCCAGCAGCCCGGAACTTGTATTGCTTTAAGCCAAAAAGGCAATGCAAGTGACTTGCTGACGAATTGTGCATGAGAGACAATATAGGATCTGATTAAGGTGTTCTGACATGTGAGAAAGCACTGCCCTGCCTGCCCCAAGCAATAACCCTTCCTTGTTAATGTAACTGTATAGTTTACATCATGTAGGCAGCCTTTTTCATGGAAAAAAACATTTAAAAAGGTAGATGCTTAAGTGACATAATCAAATAATGTGCACTAATAGAAAGAATGGGAAGGAGAACAAACTGAGAGTGGGTGGGTGGATGAAGAAAGGCAAATAATCGCTCTTTCTTTCCCCTGGCAATTAATTTTGAATCCTTACATGAAATTATGTTGCAGCTTATTGCTTTGATCTGGATGAGCATCTTGTTCATATATGAAGTATACTTAACATCGCTGATTGCTGTTGGGATCAAAAAGTATTCAGTAAACAACTTTTAAAACTATAAGGTGCATTCTTTGCTATTCTTCAGTTGAGATTAATATACTGCATTCTCATTTTAATAGTAGTTTGTTGGTGAATTTCAGGTACAGTAATAATAATGCACCTTTTATCTTTGTCAACTCGATATAGACACAGGGTCTATTCCCATCCCAATTTGCACTTCCAGAATTTGCAGCACTTTATCAGTCACCTTGTGTCTACAATATTTATATGGTGCACCTTACCCAGTCTACTTTTACAATCTCTCAGTTTTAATCCATGTTTTTATTAGTTCTTGTTTTTTATTGGCTAATGTTTTATTTTATTTTATTTTTTATTGTGCAAGTTGTTGTCTATTGCTGTGTTTTATACTGCTACTGTTTTTATTCGGGCTTGGCCCCATGTAAGCCGCCCTGAGTCCCCTTCGGGGAGATAGAGGCGGGGTATAAAAATAAAGTTATTATTATTATTATTATTAATCCTCTGAATTGTAGCCTCAGTGGTTGAATCTTGTTTTTTGTTAAGATTGAAATTGACATTGTTGTGTATTTTGTTTCTAGGTATAAGAGGACACAGGAGACTCTGAGTCAAGCAGGGCAAAAGGCCACAGCCGCTATCAGCAATGTTGGAACAGTCATAAGTAAGAAGTTTGGAGATATGAGGTACAGAAAATGGACTTAATTTCAAAGATGAAGTTTAGTCATCTTCTTCCCTTTTCTTTATATCATAACATGATGATGATTGAATTGAATCATGTCGAAACCAGCATTCACTTTTGCTCCTTTTATCACAAAGGAAATAATGATAGCTCATTAAGTTGTTTATCTGATTTAAAATCTTAGTAAATTGCAAGAGAAATCAGAGATTATTTATTGGAATCCTATTTAGTGAATAACACTAAAGATGTTTAAGCAGGGACAGAAAATATCAATTAGCCTAATTCCTTTGATGAATGGAATCTTTGAGACAGAAATGTTTGAAGAAGAAAAACTTGTCTCCAAGCTATTGGAAACATCAATACAGTGACTGTTTTATCAAATTCCCTAGGAACATTAAACAGTAATAAAAGCATATTTCATATATTTTTTCACTCCCTTTGGCAAAGCGCTTTACACAAAGCAAGATAGACCTGTTCAGGGATTCACAGCTGTCCTTCACAATGGAACCGTTTTCCTTCATATGACATTATTGGTAATGGAGGAAGAAGTAACTGTTGAGTAGCAAGGATTACTTCTTTACTGGTCTTTCTTACCCAACTTTCTCCCAACCAAACTATGCGGCAATAGCTACTTAATTTGAGAGTAGAGAGGAATATACACAAAGCATATAGGGTTAAAGGGTTAAACATCACATTGCACAAAACTATAACTCAGTTTTCCCGAGTCACATCAGATATGGCCCTGTAATTGTAATCCAATTTCCAGTGGGTGAATGGGAAAATTTCACATTCATTTCCAGAGAGTTAACAAGTAGTTTAAGGGTGATTATATCTACAGATTTTAGGCATTCATAACTATTATTATTTTTATTTAAGAAATCTTCATCCTTTGACTAAAATAGGGCCAATTATGCATTTGTTAACCTTACTATAGTCATGTATTTTCTATGCTATTTATACAGACAGTCCCCAAGTTACAAGCATTCGACTTACAAATAACTTATAGTTAAGAATTGGGGTGGGACGACAGAAAGTAAGATAAATCTACCCCTTGGAAGGGAAATTCACTCCTGAAAGAGTTATTATCATGGGGAAAAGATTTCTCAGCTGAAGCTTTCTCAATGATCCTTGTTTTGACAACAAGCTTCATTTTTCCAAATCCAATAATCACAGGGACAGAAAGTGCAGTGAAATCTTCTGAACAGGGACACAGACAAACAGCACAAGCTATCCATGACTGAAGCTACACTTTAAAAATGTACCTGTTCCAAATTACATAAAAATTCAACTTAAAAACAAACCTACAAAACCTGTCTTTTTCATAACTTGGGGATTGCCTGTCATTCCCTTCTCTCCCTCCTCTGTTTTTCTCCCCTGCTGAAATGTTCATTTGGGACTTTATGGACCACAAACAGCTTCATGTGTGTCTCACACTGAACTATCAGATATATGCGTGCAGTTGTTGTTTTTTTTAACCCTATATTTTGATGTGTACTTCGTGAAGTATCTGTGATATGTGGTATATGATAAAGATAATTTTCCATCTGTTTTGAACACCAAAGACATTCACAAAACAAAGATTATGAAACTATTAGAATAAAATACCAATTTGTGCAAGTTTCTTGTTCACAGAATGGTTCTCTGACAATTACTTAGTTATCAATTTGTATCTGTTAACAGTTGAGCCGCCTGGGTCTGGGGCTTTCCCTTTCTTACTCCCGAGGAAGCAGGAGGGAGAAGACTCAGCTGACTCCACTTGTATTTCTTTTTTAAAAGAAAGGAGAGCTTCAGACATAGCCAGATCTAATGCAACAATTAAATAAGGAAAGGCATAAAACTATTTTCAGGACCCTAAAAAAGTGGTGCAACTATTATGCCCTAATGTCTGTTACACAGTGAAATATGAGTATTTTGAATTGGTTGCTCTATGTTGGTTTATAGTGCTTTCATCCCTATGTTCTCTGTTTGGACTGAACTATGTATAATGTCTTCAGGGCCGTTAGTAAGTAGTTGTGTCTTTGATTTGGAGCTTTCTGCCTGAATTTCCTTCATTATGTCTGGGGGAGTACCCCAGAATGGAAATTTCTGTCCTTATTTTAAGCCATCTTTCATGCAAAGTCTTCAGGAACTTTCTATTGGATCCTGTTATTAAAAATATGGTCTTCTGGACTGTTGAAGTGTAGATAGCACGTGGACCTTAGGGAAGGAAACCTACAGTCTGGTTGCTTGAGTCCCCTTTTCTGTGCTACATGCAAAATTGGAGCAAGAGTTTTTATTCCTCTCTATTCTTGAGTTTCATTCCACATACTTCTACCTTCATTAAGGAGAAGGAGGCAGATTCCTTTCCCTGAAGCTCTCAGCATCACCTCTTCCACTGTTGTTGAGAGTCCTGGAGATATAAATTGAGGCTGCAAGGCTGCATTCGTGAAGATTACATATTGCATTCTCAAACACGATTGGCGGGAACAAGAGAGAGGGCCTTTAGGGTCGTGTAGATTAGCTCCTACATTGATGTCCTTCAGAAAAGCTTTGAAAACTTTTTTTCAAGCTACCTTTGACTAAGGTGAACAGTGAATTGAGTCCCCACCTGTTCCTATAGCACAGTCTTTTGTTCCTTATCATGGATGGCCATGATTAGCTCTCCTAATTCGCTGCATGATTGAAATTCCCTCTCCACCAAGACTATAGACTGAAGCGCCATGTTATCGCCTCTTTTAATGGCCATGCTTTTTACTCTGTTGAAGCTGTGTTATTGATCTACTGTGTTAGTTATGTATTTTATATTGTGTATTTTATACTGTTGTATTTTATTGTATGTTGTTGGGCTTGGCCCCATGTGAGCTGCCCCAAGTCCCTTCGAGGAGATGGGGTGGGATATAAAAATAAACTTATTATATTATATTATATTATTATTATTATTATTATTCAGCCAGCAGGAAAGCTTTGTTGGATCAGACACCTCCCACTGATAGAAAAGCTCTTTTTGCAACGGACTATGCTACATTCAATATTTGCAAGTAAAAAATAGTGCTGAATACAGTGCTTGAGTGCTGAATGCGGAATTCCAGCATTCGGAGCTACATATATTCTCTTTTATGTATTGCATATGTCAACTTGGTGGGCAGGTTATGGGGCCAACATTGTGGCTAAGTCGAGCGTTATTTCTGCAGAGAAGAGATATTTTTCCTGTCCAGGTACTAAAAACGACTAAAAGCAGCACCACGGTGGAGAGAGTGGAGGGAGTGGTGCTTCCTTTAGGTTCTTCCAAAACAAATTAAACTCTTGCCTTTTGCCACTTTGCTCAGAAAAGGGAATTGGTTCCTTTTTGATAAGAGTTAAGATACAGTGCTCACACTGACTCCTGGATAAATTGGCCCAGGTTTTTTTGGGCTGATTTTTTTGATTAAAATTTCTAGATTTATACATAAGCATTGGGGCTATGCAAAATTTTGTTTGAGCCTTGTTTGTCGTATCTATTTCGTGAGATTCATACATACGAATACTAAGAAACGGGAGGGGCACCCACACAAAAAACCTTAAAGATTCGAAACACTAACCTATGACTTTTCGGAAGAGTTATGTAAGTCTCGTAATGGCTCCGGGTTTTTGTCGTGGGCGCCACTTCTCCCCCAACAGGAGATAGTGAGACTAAAGTGGAAGGAGAAGCCCCGCTCTTTTCCACCAGGGGCAGGTGGGCGAGAGGAGGGATGCGTGGCTGGATGGCTGGGCAAGGAAGAAGCCCCTCCGGTACATGGCCCACCCGGAGAGAGACAATTACCTTGAGTCTTTAATGATGGAAGCAAGCAGAATTCTGCGAAATGTAGTTTAGAGTGGGGCCTTTTGAATTTTCTGCCACAGGGGTCCTCACCTTCCCAAACTACATTCCCCAGAATTCCCCCCTGAAAGTTTTGATGTTCATTTTCTAAAGAGTTTTCGAGATTAAAGGGAATTGTTGGGAATTGAATCAACCCTGTGAGGTAGGCAAAGTTGAGAGGCAGTAACTCCAAAGCTTACCTAGTAGGTTTCCTATTATTATTATCATTATTATTTCAAAGGCTGGATGGGCCTCTGAAGGGGTGCTTTGACTGTGGTTTTCCTGCCTGGCAGAAGGGGGTTGGACTGGATCTACCAGTGAAATAGTACTATTAAGTTTATGTTTGTTAAAATTCCCTAAAAATCAGTGGATGTCTTTCTGAAACTTGGGAGGAGGGGATGATGGTATGCTTATGTTGTATCTTTGAAAATAGAAATTCAAAGAGATTGCTCTCATAGTTTTTTTAAAAAAAATTCATAAAAACTTTAAAATATTCCCAAAAATGAGAGGATGTGTGAAATGTTCTGAAACTTAGGGGGAGGGGTGAGTGGTGGAACAGTGGTAAATCTGTTCTACAATTGTAGCAAGTTTCATCTCGATAGTTCTAAAAATATGGAGAAATGAGCCCTGGAAGCTTCCACACTTGAGCAATTACATAATGAAAAAGTAACTATATCATTATAGGTACAATATGTACCCGTTACACTTTAGAAATGATTCACCACACCCCTCTCCCCCACAAATTTAGTAATGAGTATTGAATTTTTTTTCATTGATTGCATAGGCCTAATGAGCATATAGGATATGTTGTTTTCCATCTGGCTGTAAAGCAAAAAGATCGGGGTGAGTATAACTGACCCTTTTATTATGCCTCTACTTGGTTTGCAGTATGGGTCTCAGCACTTGGGATGCTGGTAACAGACAACTGAAATCCTAAGTGGTTATACACTTGTTATAGAAGGCTAATGGCAAATGGTTATTTATACATACTGAGCTATATCCTTGTTGAATGATGAAGATGTCAAGAGAACAGCTAAATAAAATTGAAATTTGATTACACAAGAAAGAGTATACTTTCAGATCAGTTAAAAGGAAAGTGTATTCTTAATTTTTGTATCAATTAACAGGTAACAGTTTAGACATAATTTGAATAGCAACCAAATTCAGGATTTGACATGAACTGCATAAGCAGATGGGTCCATTTACTGAACTAATTTCAATCTACAGTATATGGCTTGCCTTCTAACATGTCATTTTTTAAAATACTAGTAAATATATTTATGAACTACTACTTTGCCTGGCCACGCGTTGCTGTGGCTTATGGGAATCATTTGTTAGCCAGGTGGAATAGCAGTGAATAGCCTTGCAGCCTCAAAGCCTGGCCGTTTTCTAGAGTACCTGGAGTAGCACCCTCAATCAAAGAGCCGCTTTGAAGCCTGGCTACTTCCTTTGTAAGGGAATCATTGTTTGGCCAGATTGAATTGCACTGAATAGTCTTGCAGCTTAAAAGCCTGGCTGCTTTCTACCTTGCAGAATCCTTGGTTGGCCAGTTTGAATAGCAATTAATAGTCTTGGTGTGGCAGGTATGACTGCTGCAATTAGACACCTTGATTAGCATTTAATGGCCTTGCAGCTTCAAAGCCTGGCTGCTTCATGCCTGGGGGAATGCTTTGTTGGGAAGTGTTAGCTGGCCCTGATTGTTTCCTTTCTGGAATTCCCAATTTCCCTGCTTTCAGAGTGTTGCTCTTTATTTATTATCCTGATTTTAGAGATTATATTGTTTTGTATTATTATACCACAGTAATTATTTCATATTATAGTTATAATCTTATATTATCTGCGTAGAAGTGGATTATATGAGGCTCCTTCTACATAGCTGTATAAAATCCACACTGAAGTAGATTATATGACAGTTTGGACTCAAGATAATCCAGTTCAAAGCAGATAATATAAGATAAATGGTAATATAGCTGTTTGAGTCTACACTGCCATATAATCCAGTTCAAATCAGATAATCTGTCTTTTTTAGGCAGTGTGGATCAGGCCTAAGTGCACTCTGCCTCTGCCCTGGGTGCCATTTTGGCTGAGGGAGTTGCTAGGATACGAAGGGGGTGGGGCCTAAAGGCAGAGGGGGTGGGGGTTAAAGGCAGCAGAGCCTACTTTTCTAACCGGCAGTTAAGGGGAGAAAGGCTCTTCCTCATCCTCTGTAATTTGGACTATTTTTCTAGATTTTTTGATTGAAAGACATATTTTGGATGGCTATGTCTTTTGTGGCCAAATTTGGTGTGATTTGGTTTAGTGATTTTGTTGTTTACTCCATAGTAAAACGAACATTGCATTTTTATATATATAGATTGAATATATTACACCAAATTGTATTTGCTGCTGGCATAAGTTTGAAGCTTATGTTGTTGCATTACATCTGTTCATTCTTATGGAGTTTGCTTGAAATTTCTCCATATATCCTATTGCATTACCAACACCAGCAGTACTTGTTTGATTGCTCCCCACACAGAAAACCATTTAGTGTTGCCAGGTCACCCATACTTCTAATTTTGCATTATAATCCTGTATTATGAGTAATCTTATAAGTAACTGGTTTTACTAAAGTAACTAAACCATTAAGTTGCATCTGTTGCAATTTATTTGATGGAGCTGAAACCATGAGCCAGTAACAAGGATTGTAATGATTAATACTTTGAAGCTGCCTTTCTGTTCCCTCTTGTGTTGTTTATTTAGGTGGATAAATACAGTCTTCACTCTCAGTTCCTTTGATATTACTTTGTTCTTCAGGGATGAAATAATAATTTTTGTTTTGTTATATTCCATCCCTATTAACAGAGTTTGAAGCTAGGATTCTTCATGTTAAGTTCTTCTGTGCATGTAAAATTACATGAAATGTGATGCGGACTTCAATAACAGGCATGGATTACTTAGATTATTGTGGTTAATTGTGAGTACTTTTGGGGCTTGTTTCAAACTGGATTATGCTCTTATCATCAACCTCACTCTGAGGTTGCAGCTGGTGGGAACATGCTTCCTTTGTACACTTTTGTTCATGATCCCTACAGGCAGCTTTGTGACAAAAGTGCCAGCAATTGTGATGTACACAGATTCACCAACATTGATTATTCAGATATTCATATTATGGAAAATGTCAAGCCAACTTCAAAACATAACTGAAAAGGGTTGTGTGAACTTACCAATGTTAAGCACTTACGTAGAGCAAGGTTGAGCAAAGCAATGCTTTTCAGCAGTCTTTTTGAGGGCTCCAAGGGCTACCAAGCACCCCAGATTTTGTGGCATAACAGTGTTTAGTCAGTCTCTTTTCTTAAATTGCCTACTCCCTTTTTGTTTTGTATTGTTTATGCCTTCTTCCAACTGAATTGGAATCCTCATAAACCTGAATTAAAATATTCTACTTCCCAAATGTTTTTGAAAATTGGAGGAGCTCCTGTCAGTTGCCCATCTATTTTGTAGAAGTCTCTTGCCAGTCATTCAAGGAAGTGTTTCATAATAGCCAGGATTTAGATGGGGTACTTCATTGCCATGAATTTTACTGAATCTCTCAGGTGACTTCCGATGTATGCAGCGCTATTGGCTTCAACACCATTCATTGATAAATAATGTGCAAGTCTCTTATTACAGCATGCACACAGACCAATTTAATGGGAAAGAGCTAAATTTATATAAATGTCATCTTAACACTTCTGGTTTTGAGTATTCTATGCCAGGTTATGAAAAGTTTTGCATAGCAATATGCTACTGCTTAACTCTTCTTAATTTTTCCTTATGCTGCTGGTCCAGGTCTCATTCGATTGGGTAAGATTAATGAATGTTGTAATATTTAATATAGTTTATTTTATGAAAAGGACACAACATGCTTCTCCTTTTTAGTGCAAGATTAGAAATGTTAGTTGTCTTTTATCTTGATTTTACATACCGGGTAAGCAGAGAAGAAACGGTTAGATTGTGAAGCAAGCCTAGTAGATCCTGAGGATGTTGCTAATGCACTCCTTATGCGAGCAGATTTAATGAAGGCATTCAAAATATATTTTCCCCCACAACCCCCCCCCCCAAGAACCACAAGCATAAACACATGAACGTATTCAATGTAGATATGCAGACCTCCCCCCCCCCCCACCAGGAGTGGGGTTTTTTTTTTTTTTGAGACTGGGTAATATTATAGTTACTGTTAGCCAGATAATTGTATTTTGGTTTAATAAACCAAGATGTGAGTGTGTCCCCTACCTTGTGCATACAGCACAAAGCCACAATTAAGCATAGTTCCCTGTTGATCTGGTTTGAAAAAAAACCCATGATTTTAAATAATAGCTTGCTATAGAAATGCCTAAAAGCAAGCAAGCAGTCAGGTGTCCTACACATTAATGCAGAATTGGATGGCCCATCTGACAAGGAGCAAGGCTGCTCAAATAAAATGGAAGGTCTCAAATGGTAAAGGGACATTTATGAACAAAAGAGACAGACATATGCTGTGTTCTTGTTAATTTTGAAACCCAAAAAATACTGAGCCACATAGTGCCATTCTTTTGACTGGGAAAATTCGAAAATAAAGCTTGGGTGCTTTATTTTTCAGCCTCTGAAATGTGTTTGTTATTTAATTAATAACAAACATCATTGAAAACAATCATTAATTTAGTAGATAATAGTTTCTGCAATAAACTACGAATAATAGGAAACAAATAAAGAAATAAGCATCCGGTTAACATGTAGAATATTGGCCTGGTTTGAATACATTTTTTCCAGATGGTCTCAGTTACTTGACGCCTCTGTGTCAGTCAACCCTTATGGTTAGGTCTGTGGTTTTGATATATAACACTCAGGGATGATCATGAAGCCCTTGATATCTCCTTGCACTGATCCAGGAGATATTTTCCCATTTTCTTCTGAAGTTCTTTTCTGTTGTCCTCATCGCCAAACTTCTCATTTCTTAAAAAAAAAACAACCATGTAATCTTTTGTTTCCATGTCTAGAGCTCCTTTTTACATATATACACACATCCTTTCACAGTGTGGCATGGACCCAATTATTTAACAATAGATTATGGCTCATACAGTATAAAAGGTACACAGTAGTCTGTTGCTACTCCAAACTAGATTGTACTGATTTAAATCAGTTACTGAATGAGAAGCACTTATGTAAATTCAGTTGACTTAAGTTTAATTGGGAATAGCAATTAAGAGTTAGGTCTAGGAAACAAGATCCTGTGTACTATTATTCTTGATCATCTTCATCTTTTTATGACTGCTACATTATATGTTAAATAATTTATGAATAAGAGGTTGAATAAATACGATTAATTGTTCTTAATGTAAGTCAAATTGCAAAGTTGTTTAAATAATTAGTTTTTTCTCTATTTTCCTCATGCTTTGGGGATGCAGTTATTCTATTCGCCATTCCATAAGTATGCCTGCTATGAGGTAAAAGTTCATTATTTCTACTACAGATAATATATAATCATACATCTTTTACTTTCCAGTGAATCCTTGGAATCAAATCTGTGTCAAACGAAAAGAATTTTCACTTGGTTGTTTTTAACTTCTGCTTCTAATATTTGCTTTTATTTGATTAGTGGGAATCTTGTGACAGAATCAGATACAAGGTTCTCATTAAAAACGAGTGTTGTGTCTGGTTCTGTTTAAAAGAGAAGCAGAAGGTAAACATATTGAGTAGCTGAAGTTAATTGCCAGGAACAGTTCTAAAAATAGACAATGAGAAATGGAAGGTGCTATTTATTAATCAGTATTAAAATAGATTGTTTTCATGGTATCTGAAGCACATAGAGCTGGATAATTTTGTTTAGACAGCCAAATTTAACCCTACATTGCCAGTTTCAGCATCTACTGTGCTATATGAAATTACCCCTTGGAATGGTAAATTTGACAACATAAAAGCAAATGTGGAGTTACTTAAGCTGCATTTGATCTATTACCATTTTTAAATCCTTAAATCCCCATCTTGCTCACATTGCTTGGACTTGTATGGTCACATGTGCATTTAATAAATACCCATGTAGGAGACTAAAGCCAAATAATTGTCATGGCATATAGAAGAAGGAGCTTTCCCCTTTGCATTGACTACTCTCCTAGACAAAATCCCACTTGAAGCGTACTGTTTGCATTGGGAAGAAAGATCCCATTGGTGCCAGTGTAACATTCCAGGTAGCAGAGGCGATTATGATTCCTCCTAGTTCTAATAATTTAAAACTTTACTCATATGTAACAACCCTGCTTCAATTTGCTTTTAAATACACTAGATTTTCTAAAATAAATTATGACAGAAGATAAAACAATGGAAATAACATGGAAATGTTTTTAAAGTTTTTCTATTATGTATATATGCAGATTGAGCATCCAGAAATCTGAAATACTCAAAAATCCAAAATTGTCAACAACTGAGATAGTGCCATCTTTACTTTCTTTAATGTTCACAAATTTTATTTCATGCACAAACATTTAAAATTGTGTATAATTACCTTCAAGCTGCATGTATAAGATATCTATGAGACAAATGAATGTAATGTTTAGACTTGGATCCCATTCTAAGGTATATCATTATATACTTATATGCAAATACAGGTCTTCCAAAAACCAAAAAATGTCCAGTCCTAAGCATTTCAGAAATGGGATACTCATGCTGTATTTTTAGCTATAATTTGTTTTAATTTGTATAGTAAATCACCTTGTGGTCTATATTGGGAGTAAGGAAAAGAGTAAATAATTTAGTGTAATAGGTATTCAGATATGGTGATAGAAGTTGTGGTTGCTAGGATCGTTATTTATTCATTTCTGGTAACATTGTTCGGAAGCAACAAAAAAAACCATGGACAAATATGAAACATTGTGAAACTTGGGGGGTTTTTTTGTTTGACCCTTTCAGGAATTCTCCTACATTCAAGTCATTTGAAGAAAAGGTTGAGACCACTGTGACAAGCCTTAAGGTAAGAGGGGGGAGTTAGGTGGCAATCTACTGGGCAGATTTCAACCTCTCTAACTCCTGAAGAAGTGACTTACAGCAAAAATTGGATTTGCACCATCAGAAGTCATCTATAGGATAGTAGTTATCAGTTCATTATGGATTAAAATCATGCAGAAATTAATAATAGGAAGTTGTTTTTTGGTAAATTCATGCTGTTTCCTATTCATATCTCATTACTTTTTCCCTTTCGGTTAGAAATCAATATAAAATTTTCAATCTGGCACGAACCCCTAGAAACTGGAGGGGGTTTAAAACATTTATTGTGTCTCTTCCTTTTTAAGAGGAAGTTAGTGAAACCAAATATAATATGAATTATACATAATACAGATACAGGGCCCTTTTGTTATAGTTATGTGCATTTGTTGGCCAAAAACTGAAGAAGAGATGTCTTACCAGTAATTGGCTTCAGAAGGTTAATTCATCGATCCAATTTGATTGTTGCTTTCAGACCAAAGTTGGGGGAGCAAGTCATCCTGGAGGAAGTTTTGAGGAGGTCCTCAGTTCTGCTGCCCAGGCCAGCGCCCAGAGTTCGGTCGTCGGCACTCGGCTCCCA
This sequence comes from Anolis carolinensis, assembly GCF_035594765.1. Classification (NCBI taxonomy): domain Eukaryota; kingdom Metazoa; phylum Chordata; class Lepidosauria; order Squamata; family Anolidae; genus Anolis; species Anolis carolinensis. Next base: position 91,148,451 of record NC_085841.1, on the reverse strand, counting down.
GAGACAGAAGAGGAGCTCCAGTGTTAGGCTGAAGGGGTGCTCCTGGTTCTTTATCTCATGGTCTAGGTTCCAGTCACACACAAAGCCCCATTTATTTTCTCCACAAGGTTAAGACTTAGGCATTTTGCCATATAGAGAATGAACGAGCCAGTTCCTGGAGATGTCTGATTAAAGCCAGCTGGAAAATTGGAGAAACGACTACTGGTTGTCTCTTTTTCCAGATGACCCTAGAGTGAGAGTGTGTGGCAAGGGAGCAGATGCCTATGTTTGTGGCTTTCATGGAGAAATTAGATGGCTCTTCTGTATCTAAGCAAGATCAATCTTGTTTTCGTAAATGCTTTTTCACATTCAACTTCTTACAAGACAAAGGTGTTTCATTTTTGAAAATGGCTTCTGCCATTTCTACCAGTGTTATCCATGCATGCATATTTCTTTTTCTGAGTATTCCATTTTTCAAATTGTATGGCTTATCTTAAAATAGGTGAACAAATTGTTCTTGCTTCCTTTTATTTCTGCACAAACATTTGTTTTGGTCTTCTGCTTTATTTAAAGGTCAGGCTGTTTTTATGAGGCATGGCATTGTGTCCTGAGGCGTCAGTTTACAATCTGCAGCCTCCCTCGGACTTGGTGAATTGTTTACTTAATAAACATCTTTGGCACAACAAAAAACACTTGTTACTAATAAACTATTTGTATTTTCTCTCGGAAAGTCTGTCAGTTGTGGACTTTTTTCACCATTAAAAGGTATAGAATTGAATGTTCAGATTTTTTTTTAAAAGTACTCTTAAACATTCTGGCCAAGCTGCTCCATCAACAATGTCATACTGAGTCTTATAACTAACGAACAGGATGCCAGCCTCCGTCATGCCGTTTAATACAACTTAAGCCTGTTAATAGTGCTCTAAGAGCACTACTGGTACACAACAGTAAAAGATTCAATTTGTACAATGTAAACTACATAACCGGGGTTTACCTATTACATATTCCTATGTTAATTTGTAATTGAGAAGGTACATGGCATCATTGAATTCTACTTCCACAAGGTTGCTGTTTGCTCACATGCTGTACACATTGCTGCCAATGTAGCTGAGGCAATAACTTCTGTTTTAGGACCAGGCACACCTGCAACATTTTTCTGTATGCAGCCTTGGATCAGATACTTGCCTATATGGTGTTAGTTGATCATATGCGTGTACATGCTTCTATTGACAATACATGTGGTGGGACTATTTCAAACTATCATACAAATTTTCCAGCCATATATTTGGCCAGGAGCCTGAATAAAAGATAAGTACCTACAGGGAAAGATCAATCCATTTACTTTCAGATTTAAATTGTAATTCCATTTTGACTCACATTATTTAAATAAAACTACAATTCAGTGGGAGAGACTTAACTAATATAGCAGTTTGTAAGATCTGTAATCACACTGTCCCCATACAAAAAACCAGATGAATGAGGCAAAACAATGAGAATCCAAAAAGATGAAAATGTCACATTAAATTCCACACTATCTCATGAATTCTCAGCTATTTGAATCCTGATAATGAGTAGAGAACCTTTGTCTTGTTTTTCCAACTCTTTTGGGCCATCTTCTCTTTGATATTTGCTGGGTTGGTATTATGTTAAGCTAGATAGTATGGATTTATTTGATTACCCTTACAAGTGCTGTAAACTTTATTTCAGAGGAAGGATTTGGCAAAACCACCTCTGAGTATTCCTTGCCGGAAAAAAAAAACATTATAAACATGCACAACAGATGTTTCATTAAAGTAGTGGCTGTCCAATGATACATTACAGTTTAATCTTCCACATTTTCATATAAGTTCAGCAAGGCAGCACTTCATATACAACTTTATGGCCTGGATGTGAAGTACCTTCTTGTGCCACATTCCTTTCAAAAAAAAAAAAGCCAGAAGGAAATATAGAAGTGAATTCACATATTAGTGAGTTGTCCTGAGGGGGCAGTAGCACCTATAAAGTTATATGCTCTTTAAAAATCACTTTTAAATGTTAGATATCAACCAATTTATAAAAAACACTGAATATCCTGTCATGCTCTGAAGCTGATGTAAAAACTATGGGACTGCCTTAGCTATACGTATAGTATTATATTTTGTTAACAACCAGTCTCCAGGTACATTATGCCATTAAAAAAATCACACAAATACAGGGATTGTAAAATAATTTATTTTACATACGGCTAAACACATTTCAAAGGTGACTCATGATGGTGGATGATTTTTTGATGCTGCTATTTTTGTATTTCTTTCTGTATTTATGGAAGACACAAGCTGGACTATTTCTGGGTGACTAAATTTTCCTGCAGATCAAAGATCACAATTAGTTATTTCGTTTTCTTACCCTGCATGCACGAATGGCAGTGATATTGATAAGCATATTTATATAAAATCCCCATTCGTGTGGCGCGTGACCTTATATTCTGCAGTAATGTGCTCATTTATACTAGAAATGTTTTCAAAGCATCTCTTGCTGAACTACATGTATAGTTTAACAAGGAAAGTGTGGAAAATAAATTTCAGGAACATATACTTTGTCTATTTCTTGAACCTTTCAGCTCATTTTACAAAATATAGTGGAATATCATATAAGCACATGGGTTTTAAAGGAGGGAAGGTGCCTTCTCAATATTTCAGAGAACATTTTTCTGAAATTCAAACTATTGGCAGTCAGAATGGGCTGCTCAATGAAGGCCTCACCTGCTTTTTAACTGTCATGACACTGGTTTTGGACATAAAGTGTTAAGATGATAATTTTGTTTGGTAAATGATAACGTTGGATATATTGATAAAGTAAGATATCATGAGTAGTGGCAAGAAGTACTGCAGAACCAAGAAAACTATCGAAATAGCTCTTTTTACTTTTTGCATACCTTCCACCTAACAAAAGTGTTTTCAAAGAATCAAACAGCTTAATCAAAATATATCAGACCTTTCAATCCAGCTCAGAGCAGGTAAAGGCAAGAAACCACAGCACTTTTCATATGTTCATATACCTTCCTCCACTCATACATAAATTGTATAACGAAGTCAAACAAAACAATAGAAAATGTGCACCTGCTGTCACAGAAAGAGGTTACTGGCTGTTCCCTATAGTTTCACAGCCTTATTTACAAAACAGTTCTCAGATGTCTGGAGAAATCTGACAGTGTGGACCTTTCTTAACACAAAATTATACAGCCAAAATTGAAAGGTGTTGTGTACATTTTGTATGCAAGTACGTGGACAATTGATCATGCTATCAATCAAGAATCATGTTTGTAGTTATAAGAAAGGCTTAATGCAAAATCTGGCAGCCCACCAGACCCATTTGTTCCAGCCCTATGCCTCCCTGAAAACCAAATTCTGTCAAACAGACACAATGAGTTTAAGGTATGGACAACTTGTATGAAGCTTGTGAGTAATCACAATTCTGGAGACATCATAAATTGGGTATCTCCCATCCTGCTAGCTGTTGATAACTGCAATGAGTCATAAGATCATTAGTTTAGAGCATCCCTTATCCAAATTACTAAGTCTGAAACAACACATGGCTGGCTAAGATAGTGACTTTGCTTCCGATAATGTTCACAAATTTCTGTCATGCCAAAATTTTTAAAATATTGTATATACAACTATGTACAGCTATATACACACAATATTGTATATACGACAGGGAGCTCTGGCATGTACTGGTCCATAAGGTCATGAAGAGTCGGAAATGACTGAATGAATAACCAAACAACAATATACAATTACTTTCAGGATATGTGCATAAGGTGTGTATGAATCAACAAATGTGTTTAGATTTGGATCCTAGATATCTTCAAGATATCTCTTGTACGTAAATGCAAATACAGATTTTCCAAAATCAACATGCTTCTGGTCCCAAACACTTCGGATAAGGGAAACTCTGGAACTACCCATTTTGTGATCTTGTGACTTTAAACTATAAAACAGTAGATAAAGCTAGATGATGCTTCTAACTGCAGAACCCATCATTGCACCAGCAGGATACATTTTTGACTGAGATGTCCAGAAGCAAAAGCTGAAATCTTCCAGGTAAGCTTTACAATATCTTGGGGAAGGAAAATTATTTTAAATACCAAGGTTGCTTTTCTGTGACAGGATTTGCTTACTTCTAAAATAGGTCGATCCTGCCCCAGAGGACAAATGTCACCTGGTACAACCACCAGTTGGAAAAACTCTGATGGAGCTACAACTGGTCAAACTTCTAGAAAGAATGATACTGGTCACCAAAATAAATTAAACAAGGGAGTACCATTACTAGACTGAAAAATGTGTGCAACAATTCAGTGGCAATTGAGCATGCTCAGTGGCACAGAATGGAGAATATGTGCTGAAGGAAAGCGACGGAACCACAAATGGTGAAGGATAGGTAGCTATCTTGGAGGCACACTAAACAAGAGTAGGAGTACAGCATGCCGAAACATTTTGAAGCAAGCTCCATGTGCTATAATGCCAAGCTTCACATATGAGTGTTTAGAACAAAAGCAAGGTCATACCTGCAGTAGAGTCATAAAAATCTTGAAGGGTCCCAGGCCTTTGCTCTAAGTCTTCATATTCTAAGGCTTGAAGTATCATCTCACACTGATCCAGCTGTTTTACAAACCTTGCTTCTGCGCTACGCTGGTGTTCATATTCCTAAAGGTACACAATATTTAATCTGTCAAACAATGTTTATTGAATGGTAAAATTCACAGATACTGCACCTGTACAACCTGACTTCGCTAATGGCATCTGTTCATATTCAAGCACATTGTACTTGTGAACTGGCCATATATGCTCACCATGAGTTGAAGCAATTTCCTCTTTGCTCTCCAAAGCACAAGTGAGCCACTTCTCTTTCCATAACATTTTAGTATTCAAATACATCACACTGCACTCCTTCAAAACTACTCTGCTGGTTAGATGCTGGTCAAATGCCTTCTTTTTCTGATTACATTGCTCTCAAGCATACAGATTGCTCACCTCAACCTTTAAGTATTCTTGATCTCTACAAAAGCATACCAGCATCTATTCTGATAGTATTTTCACTTAAAGAGAGCATAAGCAGCCTCCAAAGGATGTCTTTTTGATACTTTATAAGCCTTGTTTTTATGATGCATTGGTGTTTTTGATTCTCATTCAAATAAACTTCCACTCAGAAATAACTGAAATTCTCCTAAAGCCCTCAACAAGAATAGTCAGTTTCCCATATTCATTGTGCTTGGAACACAGGCCCACAGTGAAAGTAAGAAAACCACACATTTAAAAATGTATTTTCCCATCTAGAGAACATCTCTAGAAATCCCTAGAGAGATTTTCTCTCCATGAGTCTCTTCAATCCATCAGCAGAACTCTATGTTCAGCTTCCAGAGTTGACTATAGTTCATCATAGACTTCTGCTGGTGGACCTAGTCTCCTAGAGAAAACATCTCTCTAGGAACCTCTAGATTTTCCTGTGCAAATCTATGGTCATTTTCCAGCATAGGTTTGGCATAAAGTCACACTAGAGGCCCTAAAGCTTCCTACTGGCACCATATTATCAGATCTGTGAAAGTTAAACTTGCAAATGTGAAGGGCCTTACTTATGCACAATGTTTTATCTAATATCTCCCTATATGAACCTGGCAGTCTTGAGATCCTCAGGAGACAGCTTCTTCTCAGTCCCACCAATGCCGCGGATCCCTTTGGTGAGGACACAGAGAACACCTACTCAAAGGATGGCTGGTCCTATCCTATCCTATGGGAATCATGGGAAGATAAACTAGTCGCCTTCGTGCTCTCCTTTCGCTGGCAGACAAAGCCCTTCTTATTCAAGCAGGATTGTAATGACTAATGTCTCACAGGAAACCTCATTATGGGATTGGGTGGGTATTCTGATTTTAACTTTTATACATTCCATGATTTTGCTGTGGATTCTATAGTTATAGATTCAACCATCCACGGTCTGAAAAAATTCCAAAAAATAATCCAAAAAGCAAACATTGATTTAATTATTTTATATAAGGGACATCATTCTACTATGCCATTGTATATAATGAGACTTGAGTATTCACAGATTTTGGTATCCACAGTAGGTCCCGGAACCAAACCACAGTTGATACCAATAGGTTACTGTATACTGTTTTAGCTATGATAAAAAAGGCACACTAAGCTAAAATTCAGCAGTGAATTTAGAATGCAATCATTCTAAATTCACTGCTAAATTTTAGCTTAGTTTTATTATTTATATGTCTTATTTATTATCTTGCGAATAGGCATACCCATGAACCTAGTGACAAATGGCTTGATGGTTTGAAGTGTGGTTCAGGTAACTATGCTGTTCAATATAAAGCTGTAGTTTTAGGGGGGCATCCCAAGACCAGCACATGAGCAAGGCTTTATACAACTTCTCTCCATCCTTAGGCAGCACAGTTCAAGGGGAGTGTACACTGTAAAAACCCAAGTTTAACCTACAAATAGTTTAAAATTCTATTCTAATTTTTCTACACTTTATTGTGCCATTTTAATTGTTAGCTGCTTTGAGTTTCCTTGAGAGAGAAAGCAGGAAACAAATACAATAGATGTTAGATTGATTGATTGATTGATTGATTGATAGACAGACAGAGAGACAGAGACAATGAAACAAGCAGAGTTGTCTCTGCCTTGCTGCACCACTTTGGCCTGTTTACAGAAGCGAATACCATGCCACTGCACCTCGGCATCTTCATTTGAAACAGTCAAAGACATTTCAGATAACAGTTCAGTGTGCTTCTTAGATGAAGAGCGACAAATGCGTTGGCTCTTTCTTCAGCTCTGAGTACATCTCAACAGTCTAAACCACCAGAGATGAAGAGCAGCCTTAACGTACAGCTTAATTTTTCTTTAGGCATAAATAAACCACACGTGACCAGCTATGCTTCCTGGAATGGATTTGTTCTGAGAAAGATAAAAGGAAAAGTACTAAATTCTCAGTGGGTGGAAGAAGGGGTTTCAGGTTGTCTCCCAAGTGTGCCACAAAGCCAGCTAAAAGCTGTAGAAATAAAAGGTTTCTATGTAAAACCTAGATCCTTACCCTCCTGCCAGTTTCCTATGAAGGAGAAAATAATAGGGAATGAAAAAGAGAGTCAACATTCACTTTAGTTCTATGCTCGTTATGTTAGCTTCATTACAATCTTGCTGTGTGAAAGCCAGTGTTAACAGGTCTCAGCTTTATTCAGATACTCCATATTGTAGAAAGAGAGAAAACAGATCGTGACTGCAATATACTACAAGCCATAATTCAACAACGAAGTATATTTCTTCATATATGACTCACGCTAAGAGAGCCCTGCAGCATTCTTACGGCAACGAAGATAATAAGAAGAGTATACCTTCCAAAACACAAAATAACTAATGCCTCTTTTAAAATTAATCCTTTAAAATGGTTTACAAATCAAAGTGATAAGACAGTTTAAGACTCTAAGTCAGACATAAAAAAATCTCCCTAAAGGGGGTTTGAAAAGTTGATTTAATGAAAGAACATTAAAATAGATGCCTTTCCTTCAAAGATTGGAAATGTCCCTGCCTTGTTGCCAAACAATATTTAATGGAATACTTCACCGAACATTTATTCAGGTTCTTACAAAGATCAGCAAATATCACTTTTATCAAATTATTATTATTATTATTATTATTATTATTATTATTATTATTATTATTATTATGTACTGTACAGTGTTCCCTCACTTATCGCTGGGGTTAGGTTCCAGGACCACCCGCAATAAGTGAACATCCGCAAAGTAGGGACACTATATTAATTTTAATATTTATACATTATTTTAGTAGTACACTATTTTAGGTCTTTATCAACCAATCGTGTGTTGATAAATTGCCTCTTTCTCCTCCCGTTGCCACTTGGGCTCCTTTTCTCTCCCTTTGGCTTCTCCTTCCTCCCTTAGGCTGTAAATTGTAATTTTTTATGATTTATAATAGTCTTACTGAAAAACCGCGAAACAGCGAATCCGTGAAAAGTGAACTGCGAAGTAGTGAGGGAACACTGTATACCCCACTTTTTCTCTCTCAAAAAGAGACTCAAAACAATTAAATATAATTAAAACCTAAAAACATGCAAACATTAAAATGGAATAAAGTATGAGCAGTATTACAAAATAAACAGTTAAAAGTCCCTTAAAACAAATTAAAAACCAGAGTTTTTAGGTTTAAGTGGCTCTTACGAACCAGTTGGATAAAATCAGGATAGAGGCCACTAGAAAATGCCTGTCTCCCAGGAGGATCGAATTTCAAACCATTAGTTGTGGCCTATCTAATCCAATGCAGCTGACTAGCCACATACCATGGGTTGCAGTTGCATTACAATGTAACATAAGGGCAAGAGACCAGAGTATTGTGGGCCTTGGTGGCCCCAATAGCCGACTGCATTCAACTTGATGGCCTACATTTCACCATCAGCTTCATTTCCTTTGTTCTGAAATCCATTAGTTTTCAGCACCAATCAATATAACCATTGATTTCTATAATAATTAAATACCCATCCCTCCCTATAGCTGGAAATATGTCACTATGTAAACAAGTGTCAATGTTTGAAAACTTACTTCCCACAATTCAAAGATTTCTTTTCTCTGCTGTTCTGAAAGCAACTGGGTCAAATGTTTCATAGCTTCCTAAAGAACAAAAAAAAATAGGCATTTTATTTCTCATTAGCCAAATTCAATATATTTTTCGCTGTTTTTGGCCAACCTGAGTTTCTCTGAAGTATTTTGACATTTAGAATGTGTAAGGATAGGCCAAATAGTCTTTGAAAAATGGCACAAGAATGCTAAGAAGTTCGAAGGAACTCTCTGCATGACAATAATTTTAGGCCACTATATAATTTATCTGAAAGCAGGGAGAGTGGATGAGGAATTGTGTGAGAAGGCACTTAAGGAGATCAGTGACAGAACTACATCACATAAGACTGTACATAAGTGTGCTATTTCCATGCCTCTGTACCTTTTCAGATTGCCTGTGCTTCCCCTTTTATAAAACTCCTTCATATGACAAGGGGTCCATCTACACTATCAAATGAATGTATTTTGACCTCACTTTGACTGTCATGGCTCAATGCTATGGAATGCTGGGATTTGTAGTTTAGTGCAGCATCAGCATTTTTTCACATAGAATAATAATAGTAACAACTTTATTTTTGTATCCCGCCTGCATGTCCCCGAAGGGACTTGGGGTGGCTGACATGTGGCCAAGCCCGGATAGTTACAATAAAGCAGAATAAAATACATACTTAATACATTTCATCAGAAGATACAAATAAATCAAAATAAAAACATAATTATACACAATAACATTGTAAAAATAAGATAGAGACAACAGTATAGTTAGACGTAATATAAAATCAGAACAGACGTTGACAAAAACCAAACCGGGCCAAAGTACAAGGAGTGTATATTGTAAACTCAATAGATGAGATAGAGGAGAAAAGTGCTATATTAGTAAGATACCTGAGATGGAATAACACTGAAGCTATTTCAACTGATGGAACAGAATAAAGTGCATCAGATATAGTGATCATCACTGAGACGGGGCCTATCATTGGGAATAATATTCATTCTCCAAAAGCACATTGGAAAAACCAAGTTTTTAAACTTTTCCTAAAGGCTAACAGGAAGGGTGCTTGCCTAATCTCCCAGGGGAGTGAGTTCCAGAGCTGAGCCCGGAAAAGGCCCTCTCTCGTCCCCACAAGCTGTGCTCGAGACGGAGGCAGTCGCAAGAAAAGGGCCTCTCCTGAAGATCAAAGAGATCGTGCAGCCTAAAGACCTTGTAAAACTACAATTCCCATGATTCCATAGCATTGAGCCACAACAGGTAGAATGTGTCAAACTGCATTCATTCAACAGTGTAGATGCACCCAAAGTTTCCTTGGATATGTCACAAGTTAACACAATACACAGATCAGTTTTTATGGGTTGGCATATAGTTGACTCAAAGATGACATATTAAAAGACTATACTATCCTGGGAACAAGGGGTTTGTATCTACACTTCAGTCCCCTCCTAGAAAGAAGTGTTATACAAAATTCTATATATCATACTACTTTCCCTTTAACATGGCTCTCCCTGCAAAGCGACCAGATTGTGACCTCTGGTGGTCAGTATACAATACTAAATATTAACTTTGTCTAAACTCCAATGCTCTTGAGAGCACCAGATCCCATCTGAACTCAGCAGATATACAGAGTCAATCCTGGCTAGTACTTGAAAGAGTGGACTGCAAGGGAATATCATATGGTGCTGAAGGCTCAGTTTCAAAGAAAGGCAATGGCAAACCACTTGTGAGTATTCTACGAAAACCCTATGAAATTCATGGAGTCACCAACAGGCAACTTGAAGGCATGTAACACATAGTACCAGTATACAATAATAAATATTAACTTTGTATAATCTAATTAATTTTCAGTCCAGTAATACTTTTTAAGGACCTCCAGAGTTTACAGACAACTATCCTAGCACAAGTGCAGTGATACTGACCTCTTCTCGTCTGTGCTTCTCCTCTTTGGAAATATTGTCAGCTGGTGCAATGTCCCCAACTATGCATTCAGCCATATCATGAACTAGAGCTAACCGTATGCATCTGGAAATAAAATAAAATGCTTTAGAGACAAGATTGTGTGCTTCACGTTTAAACCAATTTCAGGAAAAGACAAGTGATGGGTGTTTTGGTCCATCCAAATGAGTTATGTTTGGATTGTAAATCTAAAGACAAACTCTCTCCTCAATCATACATAAGCCATTGTAGGGACCCTTTCTGACTAAAAAGAACAGTAATAATGTTCTGGCTAGACTAATGTCTCTGCCTTAACAGGTATGTGAAAGAAAGTTATCTCCCATATAACACACACATATGTTTCAAACCAGGGGCCTCGGGTGGCACAGTGTGTTAAAGCGCTGAGCTGCTGAAATTGCGGACCAAAAGGTCCCAGGTTCAAATCCTGGGAGCAGAATGAGCGCCCGCTGTTAGCCCCAGCTCCTGCCAACCTAGCAGTTCGAAAACATGCAAATGTGAGTAGCTCAATAGGTACCGCTCCAGTGGGAAGGTAACGGCGCTCCATGCAGTCATGCCAGCCACATGACCTGGAGATGTCTACGGACAACACTGGCTCTTCAGCTTAGAAATGGAGATGAGCACCAACCCCCAGAGTCGGACACGACTAGACTTAATGTCAGGGGAAACCTTTACCTTTACTATGTTTCAAACCAATAAGGTGAGAAAAAATGAGCCAAATCACAATTGCTATCAACATTCACACCTGCCTCCAACATACAAGAGTTCTTTCTCCCACCCTGGACCTTCCAGAGATATATAAACCTCTCTTGCTTAGTTTCCAATATACCTCACAACCTCTGAGGATGCCTGCCATAGATGTGGGCGAAACATCAGGAGAATGCTTCTGGAACATGGCCATACAGCCTGGAAAACACACAACAACCCAATTCCCATCTAGTCACTTCAACTTGTGGCAACCTTATGAATGAGAGATTTTCAAGTTATTCTCAAAAGTGTTTCTTGATTGAGTCTATCAACCTGTAATGTAGTTTTCCTCTACCACCTTATACCTTGCCACATATCATTGCCTGTTCTACGTCATGACTTTTCATGATATGTCAAAAGGAGGACAGTTTACTTACAGAGGGACAGACTAACAAATGAATGCATTGCTGAGTAATTATCTCTTTTACAAAAGGTCTTGTTTCTCAATTAGTGAAAAGCATACTTGCCTCTGTCCAGATTTACATCCATTGAGAAATAAAATGTCCAACTAGTTGGACTGAATCATTTTTTCACAACTTAAAATGTACCTATTAAATAGTACAGAGAGTGAGTCAGAGTGTATCCACATCACACTATTATATCAGTTTGACATCACTTCAACTATCCATATTCCATCCTGTGAAAACCAGGGGTTTGTAGTTTCATGGGGGAATTCTGCTAAAGAGCTCTAGTGCAGTAGTTGAGGGAAAGGAAAGTCCCTCCAATAAACTACAAATGCCAAGTTTTCATAGGATAGAAGCTATGTGATATTTCCCTTATGTTACTACAGATATTCCAATAATTTCAACACAAGGCTTTGAATAGTTTAAATGTAATATTTAAATTAAACATCAGGTAACATCATTGGGAAGACTGGGAAATTTTCTGGCAAATGTTCCAGTTCTACTTTTTCAGGAAAACCCATTAAAATAATTAAAAAATTAAGAAACAACAGAGCATTTGGGAAACCGGGAAGGCTTGGGACTAATCTTAATTTCTTGCTACCAATGTATATTTCAATTAGGGTTCCACTGTTAACCTTGTAAGGAAGTTGAGTGCCACTGAAATTCATTCTGCACAGTGCCAGATATCAAAACGACTACGATCCTCAATGGGAGACACTGTGGTGTAGTGGCTGGAAAGTTGAACTACAACTCTGGAGAAACCAGGGCTCAAATCTCATGAAATACATTAGGTGATCTGGAGGGTAGTCACACTCTCTCAGCCTCAGAGGAAGGCAATGGTAAACCCCTCATGAACAAATATTGCCAAGAAAACCCTGCAATAGGTTCACTGTTGGTCAGAAACGCCAAGAAGGCATTTCTCAAGACACTTACCTGTCTTTGTTCAGTGTTTTATCTTCAGTGACCATAGCCATGATTGCCATCCTATACATATGATCAGAAACACTTTCTGGATTCGGTACGTTTCTGTAGACCCAGCCTGTTCGAGGTACTCGCTAGTGAAAGAAAATGTAAGCAATATTATTCGAAAAATCCCTCATACAACGTAATAACAACAACAATAATAATTCATCATCTGAATAATCTAAGGATGCCAGTCACAGATGTAGGCAAAACATCAGGAGAAAAAACTGCTAGAACACGGCCTTACAACCGGGAAACCACACAACACTCTAATAATAAATTTATTACCCACCTCTCCTTGTGACTCAAGGCAGAGTACAACACTGCTAAAACATGAGCTAAAACACAAGTTAAAATCCACTAATGAAAGGAAAATTGAAATTCACAACTTAAAAGTGACTGGATAAGCCTGCCAGAAGAGATGGGTCTTCAGTTGCTTCTTAAATTCCAGCAGCTGTTTCAGCTGTCAGATCTCCATAAAGATACACACACATATAATCTTGAGTTACTTTCTGTTTCCAAAGATGGGTAATGTAAATAATAAATCATGGAGTCGGGCTTGTCCCCATGTAAGCCGCTTCGGGTCCCCTTGGGGAGATGGAGGCGGGGTACAAAAATAAAGCTATTATTATCATCATCATCATCATTATCATCATCATGGAGTTGGAAGAGACCACAGGGCCCATCCAGTCCAGTGACCTTTGATGCAGGAACACACAATGAAAGCACTCCTGACAGATGGCCATCCAGCCCCGTACAAGGAGATCCACTCCCATGTTGCGGCAGCACCACTGGCTGCTGGTCTGCTAAATACAAAGTGCTGGTCATTACCTTTAAAGGCATAAATGGCACGGGTCCAGGCTACTTGACCAAATGCATCTCCTCTTAGAAACCAGCCTGGGCACTGCGGTCAGCGGAGGAGGCCCTGCTCTCGGTCCTACCCCCATCTCAAGTACGGCTGGTGGGATTGAGAGAGAGAGAGAAAGGGCCCCTCCCTCCTCTCCTTCAAAAAACAACTGAAGACCTATTTATGCTCACTAGCACATAGAGAGGAGGAGGATTAGATAAAGAGAGATCACTACCAGGCCCCTGGCTGAGAACTATATCATATTTGGACCTTCCTAGTCCACTCCAGCCCAATGGTCATCGTTTGTCCACATAACCAACCGACACTGTGAACTTTAGTTGGCTGTTGTAAATTAATATGGATGATTGTTTGGATTTTATGTTATAATTTTGTTTGACTGCATGTAATTTAATTTATTGATGTTAGGTTTTAATTTGATGTTAGGTTTTAATGTTACAGTATTTTTATATGTGGGGTTTCTCTGGGACTTTATGTCAATAATTGTTTGTTTACAGAGGCATTTAATGCTTGCCATTGTATGTTGGAATCCGCCCCAAGTCCCCTTGGGGAGATAGGGCAGAATACAAATAAAGCTATTATTATTATTATTATTATTATTATTATTAAAAAACCTCCAGAAAATGATACTCCACTATAATCTGAGGTAGCATATTCCACTGTCGAACAGCCCCTGCCACCAGGAAGCTCTTCCTAATGTTGAGGTGGAATCCCTTATCCTGCAATTTGAATCCAATGATCTCTTGAACTTCCAAGAGGTCCTGCCTGTTGATACTATAGGGATTTTAATACATTTGGGGCAAGCCAAATGGCAGTTTTTAATTTCTGCAAGGTGACAGGGTATCCTAAGAAGCAGTCTACCAAATACACATGACTCCACCACACAACCTTTTGTATACTTGCCGATATGTACAGATTTGTTGTATGTGGATAACATTAACAACATTCTATTATTTATTGTGTCAGAAGCAAATTGAGGGTACTGCCTTCAAGATACCACATTATGCACCTATGTAGAAATGCAGGTGTTACATCGGGGCTGCGGCAGAGCAGCAATTACAATTGCTAGCTGCAGGAAATTTAGCAGTTCTAAGCTGTGAATTGGGGTGAGCTCCTGGCTGTCAGCCCTAGCTTTGCCTACCTAGCAGTTTGAAAGCATGTAATACGAGTAGATCAATAGGTACCGCCTCGGTGGGGAAGTAAAAGAAAGCCCAATGCAGACATGCCGGCAACGATTGGAGAAAGTCTATGGACAACAGGCTCCTTGGCATGGAACAAGAGCACCTCCCCATGGCTGAAGTTGAGCATCGCCTCCAGACACCGGAGATGGAAAGAGGAAGGCCTTTACCTCTGTCTGTCTGTGTATGGTATGTCGTTGTTCACTGTATAAAAAGGCATTCAATATTTGCCTTATATATGTAAACTGCAATCCGCTCTGAGTCCCTCCTCAAAATATAAATAAAGTGTATTATTATTATTATTCCAAAATAATAATTCTACCCTACTTGGATCTGCACACATTATTCGCCGATACGTCACATAGTTCTAGACACTTGGGAAGTGTCTGGCATATGTTCCAATACAACAGCCAGCAAAGTGATCTTGCTTGCTGTGTACTAATCTCGTTGTGCATCAAATAATAATAATAATAATAATACAGTAGTCTCACTTATCCAACATAAATGGACCGGTAGAACGTTGGATAAGCAAATATGTTGGATAATAAGGAGGGATTAAGGAAAAGCCTATTAAACATCAAATTAGGTTATGATTTTACAAATTAAGCACCAAAACATCATGTTATACAAGTTTGTCAGAAAAAGTAGTTTAATACATAGTAATGCTATGTAGCAATTACTGTATTTACGAATTTAGCACCAAAATATCACGATGTAGTGAAAACATTGACTACAACAATGCGTTGGATAATCCAGAACGTTAGATAAGCGAGACTACTGTAATAATAATAAGAATCTGAATTCAGTTCCGGTTTCAAGCACTGCATACTAAGAGTTCAATTCTCAGAATTCCTGACAGTTGGCCAACCCGGCTGAGGCTTCTGGGAGCTGAAGGCCCAAACAACTGGTTGGGAACTACTGCTGTACAGTACACTGGTCTTCTAGGGGGCTTTTTTTTTTACTACAGCTCCCAGAATCCCTAACCATTGGCCAAGCAGAAGAGGCTTCTGGGAGTTGAAGTCCAAAAATCCCACTGAAGCAGTAGTTATCGCTAGCTTGCAAAACAGCGCCCCTAGTGCTGCGCTGGGATTGTAGTCGGAGCCGACTCGTCTAGCACGGAATACGATTGGGACAGACCATTCTGAAATGAGGAGGGGGGACATGTGGGAATCCTCTCATTGGAGGCCAATGATGCCCAGCCGCAACCATTCCCCAATCCCCCCTTTTTCTCCTCCTCAAGTAAAGCGTCCCTCGGCGGCTCACCTTCAGCTGCCCCACCAGCCTCAGAAACTGCAGCAAGCTCCCCATGGCTACCGAAGCGAGAGGCGCCAACACAGGAGGAAGAGGGAGCCAAGCATCCGGGTCCCTGCGCTCCTCGGCTCCTCATTGGCTCAGGGGGTTCTGACGTCACCTTTTGCCCCGCCCTTCCTCCCCCTCCCCATTGTAAATAGAATGCCCTCAGTGGGGAAGGGATGATGGGAGTTGCAGTCAAGTCAGGCCAGAAGAGATGTGCCTCCTGGGTTGGCATCGTATATACAGCCTTTATAAACGGCACATTTTTGACTCAGGTAAGCGCCATCTTTGGGTTCTTGCTTAATTGGAAAGGCCTGTGTTAGCTCCGAGTCTAAGGGTGCCTCTATAGTACACTGCAGAATCAGTGTGGTTTGACACCTTTAACTGCCATGGTGTCCTAGGATTTGTAGGTTTCCAAGCCTTCTCTGTCAAAAAGTTCTGGTGCCTTGACAAACTACAAATCCCAGGTTTCCCCAACACTGAGCCAGGCAGTCCAAGTGATGTCAAACTGCATTGATTCTACAGTATAGATCAGGTATGGGCAAAATTGGGCCCTCCAGGTGTTTTGGACTTCAATTCCCACCATTCCTGACAGCCTCAGGCCCCTTTCTTTTCCCCCTCAGCCGCTTAAGCAGCTGAGGGGGAAAAGAAAGGGGCCTGAGGCTGTCAGGAATGGTGGGAATTGAAGTCCAAAACACCTGGAGGGCCCAACTTTGCCCATGCCTGGTATAGATGCACCCAGAGCTTCAAAAGGTAGGGGACACAGGAAGGTAAGGGTTCAGGAAGCATTGATAACAGATCTACAACTATAATTTCCAGCAAATCCAAGAAGAAATAAATAAAGTGGTTACTGAAGCTTCTATTAGACAGAAGAGCAATCCTAGTGCACCCAAGGAAAGACTTTATCTGCAGCAGTTCCCAACCTTTGGGCCTTCAGGTGTTTTAGACTTCAACTCCCAGAAATCCCAGCCAGCTGTTAGGAACTATGGGAGCTGAAGTCCAAAACACCTCGAGGCCCAAAGGTTGGGAACCACTCCATTATACAGTAGTTTAATGCTGTAGTGAATAGGCAGGTTTACCTGAATTTAGTGGGGTGTAACAAACTTCTCTAGGTATTGAACTGGGATTTTGTGTCCAGCTTCCAGTTCCCATTTAGCCGTTAAACTTGTTCAACTTCTCCCTTTCAAATAGATCGGCCTGACTTGCTATGAGGACAGAATGGGAAGGAAAAGAGCCAGGCTGCAGCCTTCAATTTGTGGCAATCAATAGAAAGAACAAGAGGAATCCTCTCTCCTCTGCGGGAGTCTGCCATATACCATGCAGCTGTGAACAAATCTACATAGGGACCGCCAAATGCAGCAGCATGGCCCAAACATGAATCAAGGAACATGAAAGGCACTGCAGACTTAACTCAACCAGAGAAGACAGCCATAACAGGGCACTTGATGAACCAACCTGGATACAGCATATTATTTGAAAACACAGAAATGCTGGACCGCTCTAACCACCACCATGTCAGACTACACAGAGAAGCCAATGTGGCTGATTTCAACAGAAAGGAGGAAACCATAAAAATGAACAAAATCTGGCTACCAGTATTAAAAAATTCTAAACTCAGTACAGTAAATAAAGAACAACACTCTGAAAACAGGGGAATTTCAGACATGAAACAATCAGGGCTAGCTAATACCTCCCAACAAAGGATGCCCCCAGGCAAAATGCAGCCAGACTTTGAATCCTCAAGGCAATTAAATGCTAATCAAGCTGGCCAATTGCAACATTCACACCTGCCTCAAATAGACAAGAGTTCTTTCCCCCAACCTGGATTTTGCACAGATAAATAAATCCCACTTGCCTAGTTTCCCAACAGAACTCGCAACTTCTGAGGATGCCTGCCATAGATATGGGTGAAGCGTCAGGAGATAGTGCTTCTGGAAAACTCACAGCAACCCAGTGACTCTGGCCAGGAAAGGCTTTGGCAACAATAAAAAGGTAGTAAATAAAAAAAACAAGAGCCAAGGCAGACAAGCAACAGCTGATTTCCTCTCCTTGCAGTTTCTAGGTGGAAAGAGAAAGAGGCACTTAGAAAAAAAGGGGCGGGGAGAGAGAATTGGTGTGGGCAGCACAAACATTCGTAGGGAAATTGTGGTTTTGGACCTCAGGCATTTGTAAGAAATTGATTCGAAACAAGTCTTTCTGTTTTTACAAAGAGCATAGGGAAGATAACACTAAGAATAAAAATGCTAAATGGAACCGAAGCAGACAAGAAAGATTACTTTTTGTGAGTAATCTGGAACAGAGACAATATCCACATGTGTTCTCCCATCTCGCTTGTTGTGAATTACTGTAGACCACAGCTTTCCAAACACTTTGTAGACAGGCATCATTTCAGAAAACAGTGCTTCAATTTTACTAAAAAATTGGAAGTTAAACAAACTCCTTATAAGACACACAAATAAATTGTAATAACAAAATGTACGGGCACAAAATATGTCTCATGAAAACCTTTCATTTGTATGTTTGAAGATATATGATTTGTAAGACAAGAATATAGAATCCCTTATACAGTATTCCAAAATACTTCGAATTGTCCACATAGATGTTTGCGGTAATAACACCTTTGCTTTCTGATCACTCAATATACACAAAACTTGTTTCGGGCACAAAATTATTTTTTAAAATGTTGTATAAAATTACCTTCAGGTTGTGTCTATAACAGTGATTCCCAAACTTATTTGGACTATTTTTTGAACTTAGAATAGAAAGGTAATACAAAAATAGTTAAAACATTCAAATGCACCTGTGGCCATCACCGCCCACCTAGATCGCTGCAGCGCCCACCAGGGGTGATAGCACCCACTTTGGGAATAACTGGTTTACAAGGTGTACTTGAAACATATGAATGTGTTGTCGAAGGCTTTCATGGCCAGAATCACTGGGTTGCTGTGAGTTTTCGGGCTTTAGGGCCATGTTCCAGAAGCATTCTCTCCTGGTGTGGGCAAAACATCAGGAGAGAATGCTTCTGGAATATGGCCATACAGCTCAGAAACTCACAGAAATCCAACATATATGAATGTTGTGTTCGACCTGGGTCTCATCTCCAAGATATCTCATTATGTACGTATATGGGAATACAGAAATTCAAAAATACCCCCAAAAAATTATGACAGCCAAAATGCTTTTGATGCCAAGTATTTTGGATAAGAGATACCCAATTTTCAAAAGCTCAAGTTGCAAACTGATCTTTTTCCATTCCTTAGGGACAGATGGCGCTCTTCACTAAAAAAAATAATCATATACAACTCTATTACTGAGGGATGGTATCAGGGTAAAGCAGATAGATTGATGCTGTCTGCCACTTCTGTTAAGGTATCAACGTTTTTAACTGGCCAAATCATTATAATTGTTACAAAGTGTATAAGAAATAATAAAATTTCCTTCAGATGCATGAGGAGCTCCAGCTGAACTTTCAGCAAAATGACATATGAGAGATACGGCCAATTTCTCAGCAGTTTTCAACGTTTCCGACTTAAAGGGAACTAACTCTCAGGACCAAGAATCTAGGAAAAACAGAGTTATTGCTTTCACACTTTGAGACTAGCTTGACAG
Source organism: Anolis carolinensis (assembly GCF_035594765.1). Classification (NCBI taxonomy): domain Eukaryota; kingdom Metazoa; phylum Chordata; class Lepidosauria; order Squamata; family Anolidae; genus Anolis; species Anolis carolinensis. Next base: position 91,128,854 of record NC_085841.1, on the reverse strand, counting down.
ATCTGTATCATCTTGGAGAAGTCTTTGAAACTTTATATCCAGGGTCACAATTTGCATCTTTCTATATCCAATTACATCTCTACCTCAACTGTATAACTGCAATACAACTATGTTTTTAACATTAGCTCAACCAATGTATCTGAAGAAGTGGATTGAAGTCTACATAAATTTGTACTATAATATTGGTTATTCTTAAAGGTATTGCCAGATTTTTCTTTTCTTGCTTACACTTTCATGTTTATACAGCAGATTATGAACTATTCATCATATTGGAAAGCTGCTGAGCTATTTCTAGCATAGCATCAGTGATGTCTTCTTTAGATGTGCTTCATTGTAGTGGTGTTGCTGCTGTTTTTAAAAAGATGTTTATTTAAGCACAGCAGATTCATTTATGATGTATAAAATTATAATTATAATTGCATGGGGAATTGTTGCTTTCCCAGATACAGAGATAAAAGGTGTCTTACTGCTCTTTACTAAAGGTGCATCTGCACTGTGGAATTAATGCAGTTTGACACCACTTTAGCTGCTATGGCTAGAAGCTATGAAATCCTGGAAGGTGTGGTTTTACAGTGTCTTTAGTCTTTCCTCACAAATAGTGCTAATGCCTCACCAAACTACAGTTCCCATGATTCCATAGCATTGAATCATGGCTGTTAAAGTGATTCAAGCTGCATTAATTCTACAGTGTAGATGGATCCTATGATGTCCTAACCAAGTGAAAAAATATATAGTGGCAATCCAATCAGTAATACAATGAATGCTTACACAGGGAATAATTGCCTATGCATTGCTTTGTACCACTTGCCACATTATCAAAATAAATATAAATCGCTTTAGTGTTACAGATGCAGAATGATTCTGCAGAAGATACTGGAAAAATAACATCACAAAGAATGGCTTTTTCATTTTGTTTGTTGTATTTTTATTCTATGATCATGGGGCACAGGGTCCAGATATTGCTACATACTAGTAGTAAAGTCAGCAGATTCCCAGATGCATACACATGGGGTTTTTTAATTGATTATTATTATTATTATTATTATTATTATTATTATTATTAAGCCTTTTTCAGATGCAGATGAGTTTTTTTCCCCCTAAGCAAACTTACTTTTCTGCACGATAATATGTTTGCTACCTGGTGGCTTCCATTTGAAGGTGGTGCCAAATCCATCTTGCATTTTAATTTATACTTCAGCAGGGATAGGTAAGATGCTAAATTTAATCCACCAATAAATTCAGCACCTTGGATAGATCCTCCAAAGTCTGGAATAAACTCCACAGTAGATTTGCCACATGCAGACATGGGCTCTCTATTTTGAAAGCAAAAAGAAACAAGAAGCAAATGCAAAGTTCTGTGTTTTTCAAAATGTTCAAGTCTCTGAAAAAGTCAGCAACTATAAATAGTGTTTATTTATATTTTATATGTATTGTAATACTTGGTTTTATTTATAATAGCAAACAGAAAGCAAAAAGTATATCTGTTTTGACTTAAATCAGAACATACTGATTATTTGAACCATAAGCTGATAAGTAGAGCCATGCTTATGCTCTGCAGTCTCTTTCAAAATTGGTTCTGTTTATGGTTTAGAGTGTTGCGAGCTTTTTCAGAAGTGTGAATGTTTTGAAAGGCACAGAATCCGTTTGTTTTTTTTAAAGGCCTAGATTCAGCTTCAGACTTCTGGTGAAAGGATGTTTCAATTGCCTTTTCTTAGAACTACTTCTCATGGCAAACTGTTTAAGGAGATGATTCCTTTTCTCTCTTTTTCCAATATTTGTAATTATACTCTTGCTGTAACAAAAAATATAAACCTCTCTTGAATTTTTTTATTATAATTAATTTAATTGCAATACAACCCCCATATTTGTGTGATGTAAGTTCTTGCATTCACAGTGGAAAAGTAAAATTATGGATAGTAGTAAAGTACACTGAAATGAACTTCTGGTATAAGCATACCAGATAATTGCACTTGAAAACCAAGAAAATACCTAGAGATGACAGGAGCGGCATGGGAAAACAAAGCCATGAGTACAAATCCTGCAGATACAGGGAGTTCTGTAATTAATGAATACAGTGGGAACTTTGGTATCTACTGGGCTTGGTTCCAGGTTGTCTCATGGATACTAAAATCTGTGGTTGCTCAAGTCTCATTATATACAATAGTGTAGTAAAATGGTGTCCCTCATTAAAAACAGCAAAATCAAGATATGCTTTTTCAATTGTTTTTTAAAAAATATTTCCAGTCCTTGTGTGGGAATCCATGGGTGCAGAATCCCTGGAGATGGAGGGGCAACTATAATTTAAAAAACATTCTCTATATTTTATTTTTTGTTAGAAGAAATAGACATTTCACTCTGCAGAGCAGCAGCCGTTTTGCATTTCTTTCTTCTAGGCCTTGCTGGAAAATTACAGCTGTAACCCATTTCTTTCAACCCCTTCCTTCTTTCCCAATATTGCCACACAGTGGTGGTTTGGACTTCTTCCTTTCCTCTGCTTCTCAGAGTTATGTCCCTTAATTCTCTTCTGACACTAGTTTATTGCTCATTGGCAACATGTGGTCTCCTAATGATCATCATGCACAACAAATTGCAGAGCGTCTTCCCACAACCCTGAAACCTGTCAGAGGAGCACAATCTTCATGATCCAATAGAAAGTAATGTATAAGCCAAGCTATTCTAGCCACAGAAGTTGGGGGTAAGTCTTGCTTTGATGACTTGTTTTAAAACTGTTGGGTTGCCCTAATTTTTGCTGGCTATTTTCCAGGCTCTTTGCGTTAGTCCAATGCACAGACAATTTTTTTCTAACATTTATTACTACTTGCAAGTTATGCAGTGGCAGGACCCAATGATAAGGTGGCAGAATTTGGGACTGTGAAGTGCAACTGGCAAATAAGATCCCCAGCACGTTGATGTTATGAGATTATAATAACTGTGGCATTGTATGACTATTTAAAATGGAACCAATTGATAAAAATGAATGGAAAAGTATTTGTATCACTCTGATTCTCATTTTACAATGCTATAAATCAGCACGCACATTCAGGTTAGTGCCCTTCACTTCAGTTGACGTCAGCCATTTCCACTGGCAATAAAAACAGCATCCCCTCCAATATTTTACAGATGAAAACCAGGACATGTATGACCACAGAATATCAGAGTATGGGGATGGTTATTAATGAGGAGGAGCGGATAAGCCTGGAGAGGCTGCTTCAGTTTGCTTTTGCCTGAGACAATTGGGAAAGTTAACATTCTTCCCCTTCCTCTCCCTCCTTCTGAGTTAATTGAGTGCTAACTACTGTTGAATGTGGGGCCACAGTGGCACACTGGGTCAAACCAGTGGTTCGCAACCTGTGGGTCCTCAGGTGTTTTGGCCTACAACTTCCAGAAATCCCGGCCAGTCTACCAGCTGTTAGGATTTCTGGGAGTTGAAGGCCAAAACATCTAGGAACCCACAGGTTGTGCTGGCTGAACTGCTGACTTAAAGGATGGAGGCCAACAGGAACATGAGAGAAGCCTCCCAGCAGGGTGGTAATACATCCAGGTGTCCCTCGTGCAATGCCTTTGGAGATGGCCAATTCTCTCACATCAGAAGCGACTTGCAGTATGTTTGCTTCTGACATGATAAAAAAACTTTTGAATGTCAGACTCTGTTTTCAGCAATGGAAGTAAGCCAAGCACAAAGAAAGAAAGTAGGAAGAGGAGAGGGATTCTTGGATTCTTGAGATTTTCCTGATTCTTGCAGGGGGTTGGACTGGATGGCCCGTGAGGTCTTTTCCAACTCTATGATTCTATGATTCTACATTTTAAAGCATATAAAACACCAGGCTGAAAGAGGATTAATGATTGTCACTAACAAATTGGCGAGGTGGAGGGTATGAAATATGGGACAGACAATATATCAATACACACAAAACACTGGTGAATAAGAGGTTTTCTGCTGACAAAAAGCTACACATTGGGCTTTTGTAGATTTTTTTTAAAAAAAAAATTATTAGTGCATAGGACTTGACAATTTAGTTTTGTTTCAACTTAATTTTTAATTTACTGTAAAGATGGGGTGCACATTTAACTTGAACAGTTGTAAAACATACACTTATGAGTTTTATAACTTATAAAAATGCACTCAGACCTAACACTGGCCTTTCTAGTGAAATCGTTGAAGTAGCTTTAATAAATCAGTAGCTGGTTATGGCAGTATTCTAGTACAATACAATACAGTATAATGCTGCTGAGTCAAGTAATGCAACCAGGGATTCTTTTTCAAAATGTTTTCCACCTGAATGAACTTAAAAGGCATAGCTTTGGTTTTCATTTTGGTATCATGAATTATGAGCTGTCTATTGTGTTACATTTTCCCAAGCTCAGGTTAAGTCAGTTTGGTTTGAAGAATACAGGTTTTCTTTATAGTGTGATGTGGTTTTAGAAAGACTGGATATAGTTAAAAATAAAAACAAATATTTCTCAGAAGCTACAAAATATGGTTGTAATCATAATCTTATTTGTTACCCACCTTTCCTCAAAGCTCAAAGCAGGGTACAACAGGGTTAAAACAGACAGATGAAACACAAAACTATTAAAATGCAACACCAAAATACACATAACAAAGACTGACACTAACACCAGGTTAAGCCGATTTGGTTTGAAAAATCTAGTCTTTTCAAAGCCTTTGTAATTTGGTTTTGGAAAGACTGGATATGGTTAAAAATAAAAAGAATACACATTTATTAGAATCTACAGAGTATGGTCATTATCATATTTCTACTCATTTCTCCTCATGGCTTGAGGTGGGGTACCACACGATTAAAACAGACAGGTGAAACACAACACTATTACAATGCATATACCAAAATGCGTACAACAAAGACCGACACCAACACCAGTAATGCAGGTTAAAATTCACAGTTAAAAATTGACAGGGTAGGTCTGCTGAAAGTGATAGGTCTTCAATTGCGTCTTGGTACCTTTTGGCTTAGTTAAGGACACCAGGATAAAATAGTTTGTGAATGATTTTATTAAGAAATCATAGGCTGCAAGTTGGTTAGTGAGTGGAAATCTCCGCAAGATAAGTAAGATAAAAGTGAAATGAAAACAGATCTGTGCCTGGCTGCTGCTTTGTAGAAGGACATTGACCCAACTTTGTAAATTGTACTTGAGCTATAAGGTCATTTCCTTTCCTGATTAGATTTTTGAAAAAGTGACACTAATATGTCAACACGGAAATTCCTTTTCAGAGATACAGAAATCGCTTTTTTAACGTTGCAAATTACATCTTCTTGGCTAGAGGTGACACAAAAACATTTTTAATGATATTATTTAAGCATTGGTTTAAACAACTTTTCTTCTACATCTCAGTGCATTTGACACCATATCATTCTCTGAGATGAGGCAGGCAGAATGACCATTTTGAAAGGTTGTGAACTATTGAGCAAAGTCAGCTTCCAGTGATACCATAACAAACTGGCTGCAGGGCTAGCAAAAACCATAATCAGAAAAATATCTATAATTAGACCAACCAAACTGTCCCAATATATTTAGCCAGATTTTGAGTTCTCTAGGACAACATCCTCTTCACTAAGCGAACCATTAAGTGAAATAAGGTTATACACAGACCTCACAACCTCTGAGAATGCCTGCCATAGATGTAGGTGAAACATCAGGAGAAAATGCTTCTGGAACATGGCCATACAGCCCAGAAAACTCAAAGCCACCCAAGGTTTGAATAGTTTTAGTAAAGTCCTTACTAGATGGGGACTTTACTGTCTGAAGAAGTGATGATATTTGTTGATCTATGGTGCATTGATACCACTTTAACTGCCATGCCTCTATACTATAGAATTCTGGGAATTGTAGTTTTACAATATTTTTTTAACCTCTGCTAAAAATAAATTCTGGAACCTCACCAAACTACAAATTCCAGGATCCCAAAGCTATGAGCCATGACAGTTAAAGTGATGCCAGGCTACATTAATCCTACAGTGTTGATGGATTTTGAACTCCCTCCCTCCCTCCCTCTCTCTCTCTCTCTCTGTATGTGTGTATTTATGTGTATGTGTGTATGGAGATAGATAGCTCTCCAGGTGATATTTCTGTTGCCTTGGTCTATTTCCTGACAATTGTTGCACCCATGTCAATTCCTCTTCCAGCTATTCGGACAATCTCAGCAAACTGTCTGTACCCCTATTTTTGAAAAACATTGGCAATTCAAGAACATGCTTCAATCAGCTGCAATAAAGGGTACAAAAGGAATAGATGGTCTGCTTAGGAAAAGTACTATCAATATAGGGCACAAAAAGCAAAAGAAAGAGGAAAACTTGATTCTCTGATAGCAAGCATCTGTTACTTATAAAAATACAATTGTGTGTCCAGGTTGTGGAGCGCTAAGTGGAACACACTGTAACACCCTATGCACACAGAACATTTCTGTTTTTCTTCCATCAGGGGATAATTCAAAACAACACTTTATCAGCATTCATCAGCAATAAAACAATGTTTATGTGGCCTACGGTCAAGTACATGGTGTTATGATATACGTTTCCATCAGCCAGCAGTGAATTGTCCAGAAATGTACTTCTTGAAGCTATAAAACTGTTTTCTTTCCCTCAATATTGACTTAATCACTATGGAAAGCAATCAGAGGTTCATTGCATGGGTCACTTATTACATTTTGTGTTGTTCTACGGTAGAAGTGACATGGTTGATTGTGACTCATTTGAGGAAAACTTTCTCTTTCCAAAATGTGACAGTTTCATTAAGCATTATAGTAGGCTTATTAAGAAACCCAAATGACATAATATTCTATGCAACAGATATCACTGGTATCGAGGCTCCCTCTTTCTGATACATTTTTTTTGCCTTCTAAAAGAAAGCATCTCTGTTTCCCTTGCTTCGGTTTTATTTGATTTTTTTATAGTGGTGATAGAATCATAGAGTTGAATTACACCACCCAGACTGTCCAGTCCATCCCAACAGATGACATTCTATCAATTAAAATGGAAAAAATGCCAATTTAAACAATTTACAACAATTCGACATAATAGTGCATGAAATCCACAATATCTGTCCCACTTAGGCATTGGATGCTAACTGGAGACCAAGATCTCCAGAGTCCAGATGCACTGGGGGTGCATCTACACTGTAGAATGAATGCAGTTTAACACCGCTTTAAATGTCATGGCTCCATACTATGGAATCCTGGGAGGTGTAGGGAGGTGAAAGCAGCGATAGCTAAAGACCTTGTAAAAATACAATTCTCAGGTTTCCATAGCATTGAACCATAGCAGTTCAGGTGGTGCCAAATATAGTTGCACCCTGGGTGACTTTGGGCAAATCACACATTCTAAGTCCCAGTCCCTTAGGGTTGCCATGAGTTGGAAACGTCGTGAGGGCACACACAACAAGAACATCAAACCACACTGGAGCCCTACACTCATATAAAATTCAGATTATTTGCTTTGAACTGGATTATATAGAAATGTAGACTCATATAAACCATTTCAAAGCAGATAATGTGGATTATCTGCTTTAATAATCTGAATTATATGGCAGTGTGGAAGGGGCCTGTCTTGGAGATGGCCATTGCAAACGCAAGCAGAGTAAGCTCTGCTCTGATATATCTTTTGAGGATGATTATGGGGAAGGTAGAGCATTCTGGTCCATCTGTGTATCCTGCTTAATAATAATAATAATAATAATAATAATAATAATAATAATAATAATAATAATAAGTGCACTGGGTGCTGTGCCAAAAGATCACAGCTAACATTTGGAAACAATAAACATTGACAAAATTACGATCTGTCAACTGCAAAAGGCCACCTTACTGGGAAATCAGGCAAGCCCCCACCCTGGTAGCATTCAGAAAGAGCTTGAAAACCTGGCTCTTTACTCAAGCCTTTAGATAAAGATTGCTAATCCAGAAGCAATCTGTATCTGTGACCATTCTTGTACCGGTTTGCACCTTTTACCTTTGTCAACTCGATATAGACACAGGGTCTATTCCCATCCCAATTTGCACTTCCAGAATTTGCAGCACTTTATCAGTCACCTTGTGTTTACAATATTTATATGGTGCACCTTACCCAGTCTACTTTTACAATCTCTCAGTTTTAATCCATGTTTTTATTAGTTCTTGTTTTTATTGGCTAATGTTTAATTTTTTTTTTATTGTGCAAGTTGTTGTCTATTGCTGTGTTTTATACTGCTACTGTTTTTATTCGGGCATGGCCCCATGTAAGCCGCCCTGAGTCCCCTCCGGGGAGATAGAGGCGGGGTATAAAAATAAAGTTATTATTATTATTATTATCTGCACGCATCATCCGAAAATACATCACACAGTCCTAAACGCTTGGGAAGTGTTTGACTTGTGATTTTGGGATAAGAAATCTAGCATATATATCTCGTTTGCTGTGTTATACTGTGTCTTTGTGTCAATAATAGTAATAATAATAATAATGACAACAACTTTATTTATATCCCGCCACCATCTTCCAGAAGGACTTGGGGCAGTTTACAAAAGCATATACAAGTGCAATAACACATAAAAATAGAGGTAAAATTATATCACACATTAAACAATGACATCAATTAAGATAAAAACAACACATTACAAAAAGTCCAATTTTAAAATCAATAAAACACAGTAAAATTGCCATAAAATGATATATCTATATATCTGTATCTATATATCTATACACACACACACACACACACACACACACACACGAATCCTGCTAGCTTGGACTGGAACTATTCTGCCCTATAGCCCAGAATCTGATCCCAGATTAACTTCTTATCCCTTGATCTGATCTCAGATTATCTTCTTTGAACTGGATTATATGAATCTACACTGCCAGGTAATCTGGAATCAGATCCTGTGATATAGGGCAGTGTAGATCCAGCCTAGGCTGAAGAGATAGGCATGAATGGGTTTCCAGTAGCTTTGGGCACTTAAAGTAGTCCTTTAATTGAAAATGGTAAATACTAGCCCTGGTACGCCTAAGGGACTGAATAAAGGCAACAGTTAGTTGTTGACCTCTGTTCACCATTGTTTACACTTATCACCTTGCAATTGCTAATCAGGAGACAGCACTTGAGTTCCTTGGCTAACATTTGCATGTATGTTTCTGTCTAGCTTGGTCAGCTAGCCTTTTACCCTTCACAACCCACTCCAACTTGTGGACACAACACATCTCATAAGTGCTCTTTTTTGCACGCCTCCTTAGTGTACCAGATTGTTCTTATACACACAGATCCTAGAATATATTTCAAGTCTGCTGGCAGACAAATTATTCCACCAGAAAGAATTTATATTCTGATAAACTGGCACATAGATGTCTTGCGTTACAGTGTTCCTCGTGTACTGACAAGTCACAGTGGTGACATGAGGAAGATTATAGCAATACTTTAAGAATGATTCAACATGAATCATATTCATTGCTTTGTACTTAACTAACTTACAGAGCAATTGCAAATGATCATACAAAGCTAACATTCAAGAGCTCTTTGGTAGTATTTATAATCATTTAAGATAATAGAAATTGGCTGACCTTTTGACAAACTATTGACCCAACAATTTAAGACATGATAAAAACTTCTCTGTCTGGCTTTGAATAACCCTGTTGGTTTTTTAAAAATAGGGTTGCCTTTCTAGAAATGATATCAATAACCTTCCTGCTGCCCCCAAAAACCTGGAATTTTCATTGTTAAAAATTGTAAAAGTAAACTTCATAGGCAAAGGAAAGAGGTTGATGGAGAGATTAGTATGTTTCATATATTATATTAATGGATTTATAGTCAGGAAGTATTTCCTGATGTTGTGGCCCTTCTTTAATTTGCTTGACTCGCTCACAGGGGGAAAAAAATCCTTGTAAATGTGAATATACAGTATGACTTTCTTATCCACAGGGGATACATTATCAGACTTTGTGTGGATACATGAAACCAGAAATATAAGAGTCACACCGAAGAACCTAAAATGGCTAAAAAGAACATATATTTGCCAGACATGGATACATGAAACTGTGGCTCATGGATCATACTGTAATCTAGTTTCAGTTCCAACCAATTGTGTTCAGTTTTTGGTTGAGCAATGCATTTTAAGACCATATCACAAGCTACCTGCAGCTGCATGCATACCCCTGCAGTGGGACTTAGTTCTGAAAACACATGTTTTTGATTTCAGAGCAAGAGTGGGGACTCATTTGAAAAGGGAAATGGTGTTAGGAAAGAAATTTCACATAAGTTAATGTATGCTAGTTTCATATACAATAGTTTCTTATACAGACTGCTGTAATGTACTGAAGATGGGGCGGAAATTAAAGAGGACTGTGGACCCTTTGTGTATGTGTCAGGAGCAACTCAAGAAACTGCAAGTCGTTTCTGGTGTGAGAGAATTGGCCTTCTGCAAACATATTGCCCAGGGGATGCCCGGATGTTTGATGTTTTACCATCCTTGTGGGAGGCTTCTCTCATGTCCGCGCATGTGTCCTTCCATATACCTACCTAAGAATTGGGTTCTCTTGGAGGAACCATCAACTGTATCTCACTAGTGGGAGTGATACATCATGTAAGCACATGGGAAAAGCCTTCTCTACTGTAGTGTCCTGTTTATGAAATATCTTCACCCTGGAAGCCTGATTGAGACCAACACTAGCTTCTTTTGGCATTAAGTTTTTAAAAAGGCTTTAAATAAAGACTCACTTCCCCCTCTGATGTACATGGTTCCCACTCAGGGATGTAGGCGTGTCAACCAGTTCTGGATGATGTCCCCTGAAAGACCAGTGTTCATGGCTTGGGATACTCCTGGATCCGTCTCTCCAAATATCAGGCCAGGTAGATGCGATGGTCAGGGGTGCTTACTACCAGCTTCTGCTGATACACTAGCTGTGCCCTTTCTTAGAGATGGAGGACCTAAAGATGGTAATGTATACACTGGTCATTTCAAAGTAGAGCTTCTGAAATGCACTTTACATTGGGCTATCTCTATACCAAGGCAGTCCCTTGGTATATGGTTGGATTGGATTGGATTTTGAAAATTTTGACTTGTTGTGGAACCAAGGACTGGCGAGAAAGCTTCAGTGGAGATATCTTTTCCCTATGATAACTTATTCAGGAGTGAATTTCTCCTCTTAGGGGTAGATATCTTTCACTTCCTGTTGTCTCACTTCTGTTCTTAACTATGAGTCATATGTAAGTTGGATGTTTGTAATTTGAGGACCATAGTTTCTTATATAGACTGCTGTAATGCACTGTATATGAGGCTGCCCTTGAAGGCAGGGATATTTAAGGCAGATATTTAAGGGAAAGCGGGAAAACAGGCACATGCCAAGAAGAGGAAGCATGGTGGACAGGAGGGAAGACAAGGAGATAGGGGCACACTCAGGAGAATTATGACTAACCTATTTGGAGTCCTGACCCACAAGCTGTAACATAGGAGACCATCAGATAGATTGGGAAGAGTCAATAGCTCTATTCTGAGTATAAGTAATTCTGAACCGAGGGTTGAATGTCTGTGTTTCTGGATGCATTGTGGAAAAGGATAAAACATTGCAGAATGCCCAATGAAATATGATAATGACTGAATCCACACAAATGTTCTTAATTAGATCAGCTTTAATAACTGAACGAAAAAAAGTGATTACAAATACTTTCCTCACATGTGTGGGTGTAAACGCAGAAAGACATTGGAATACGTAACATATTCGGATTAGAAGTGGCTGAGAAGTGCAAACATATCCTGTGACCTTGTTATCTGCAGGAGACTGGGATCCAGTCCAGCAAATGTTATCCCTGTAGAAAAGAGGGAATGTGGCGTTGTTCATGGCTAATTTAGAAGAGTTCAACTAGAGTACAACTTGATGTCCTAACAACTAGAGTACAACTTGATGACCATACCTACCATCTAAGGAAGTTGCCAGCCTGCCTACAGTGGAGCTCTTTATATTATTATTTCAGTGCTCCTTTCTCATGTAAGCAAATGTATATTAATCTATAATTATCCATCTATAAATGCCTTTCTATTTAATAAATAGCAAGACAATCAATTAATTCCCCTTCTCACCTTGTCCCATTTATTTTCAGAGAGGAAAGAACTACCCTCCTTAACACAGTCATGCATGCATTTGGAAATCTTTATAGCACTTTTGTTGAGCAAGAATATGTCTTCAATGTTTTATTATTCTGAGTCATAGTATTATATTGCCTTCCAAAGGAATATCTAGATTCATCACTACTTTCTCACATTCTGAGTGTCCCTTTCACACTGTATTGCAAAGTACTTTGTGGAGAAATAAATTACATGTCCAACAGCCATTAGAAAGTAACATGTCACCATCAGTTAATTAGCAGTGGTATTCATTAAACAAGGGAGCGGCAGCCAATAAGGCAGCCCTTTGCTCTTTGCTGAATAGTATCCTAAAATGTGAAAGAATGCACGAAGCCACTGACCAAAGAAGAAGAAAGCCTGAAAATGAAAGCAGTATGTTTTGCACATGCCTATAGCACATGGGTGTGGATGTCCACACATAGAGTAAAAATACCTCCATATGACATTCATTTCCTTTCTTTCTTTTCCACTATAGGGCCCAGCTATTTTCACCAGCATTTGGAGTTATTTATGGAAAAAGCAAATGCAAACAAAATGAGTTCTTAGATTCTGTATTAGTCGCTCCAACACAGGCAGTGACATTTTGGAAATTAGATCTCAAATGGTCCAATGGGGTGGAATACTGGATCGGGATCAGAGTTAAAATCCCTGCTCAGCCATAGTGTAAGTGTAAGGAATAGCAGAACAGAACTTATGTGAGTATGAGTTACTACTACAAATCTGCCAAGATTGGCTCCTGCCAAGATTAAAATATTCCTTACACACATGTAACCCAGAATGTGTGTATATTTGAATATATGTCCTAGAAAGTACACAATAAACAATAATCTCAATATGTTATCAAAATATTTGCAATTACTCATCATAATTCAAAGAGCAAAAACTATTAAGTATTCCTGAACCACTTTCTCTCTAGTCTTTGAAAGAGACATCCAAACTTCCCCCACATATTGACCTCTAGGTTGTTATACTACGATTTCCACCTGGCTGACCAAAGGTGAAGGGAATGGTAGTCCAATATCTGGAAGTCACCAAGTGAGGAAAACCTGGCTTATACTTTGTGACCTGATGAGAAGGGGAGATGTATAAGGAGCGATGAAGTCTCAAGATATATAAAGAAAAGTTGAATTTCAGGAATCCAACATGTTTCAGCTGGAACATTTGTACCTAGTATTTTAAAAAATCTGTTGAATTTTTGAACTATATTACTGCATGGATACCTTTTTCAAAAGAAGTCATTCCTAATGGTATCATATAACCCCATTTAAATTATGACTTTTTGGCTCAAGATAATTTTTTTTATTTATATGTGCCTTTAATGAATTTGTTTATAATTTGGAGTGAGAAAGTGGAGGGGTGTTGAAAGCACATAGAAAGCAATGTCTAAAAGTGGAAATTTTAATTTTACATCTTGCATAATTGTGCTGCTGTAGTAGTGTTTTGTTTTGCTTTTAATCCAGTGTTTCTCCCAGGAATTCCTTCAGAAAGCCAGTGGCTCAGTCCTGATGTCTGTCAAGGGCTAATCATCATCCCTGAAAGCTCAGCAAGCCCTTCTGTTGTCAAAATAAGAGTGTTTGTAATTTACTTGTTCTTTGTTTACAGTAGACAGGATCTTCCTTCCTGCCCTCTGTCTGTGTTTTGCAGAACATATAGACAAAACCATATACCCTGTAAGAAAGCTGGCACTGTTGTGGCTATTTTGTTAGCTTTAATTCACATCCTGTTACATTCCCTTCTCTGCAATGAGTGTATATCTATATCCATGTTTATTTGTAACCCTTTCCTTCTCCTATGAGATGTGTGAACTATATATGGCCTGGGAAATCTGGCACTGAAGGTATTTTTAAACTGCCTCGTTCTCCGGTTTGCATACTAGTGTGACACAGATAAGCAACATTTGCAGAGTTTCTCATGGGAACTCAGGGATGCCCCCACATAGTTAGCTATGTGTGCTCCTCATGGTTCAATCCATCCCAACCCTCCTCAGGGAAACCCTATTCTTTCACAACTTTGGAACACGGGAATCAACGGGTTTCATCTCTGACCAAATTGGAAGTTGGAAAGTCATGCTTTGGACTGCACTTCCTAGATTCACCAGCTAGTCTAGTCATATGCAGCTGAAGGAAAGGAGAATTATTTGTTTCTGTGTGTTTTCAAGTCATATCTGATTTATGGTGACCCTAAGGAGAATCTATCATGTTTTTGTTTTTTTTTTTGACATGGGGCTGAGAATGTATAACTCACCAAAGATCACTCAGTGGGATTTCTTGGCTCAGCAGCAATTCGAACCTAGGCCATAGTCCAACACTCAAGCCACTACACACACTGGCTCTCAGGAGAATTAAAAGGTGCAAAGAAATAAACAAATTTAGGTTCCATGGTTTAATTTTTTTTTCATGTTAACAGATATAATAAATTAAAGAGATACCCTCAGGAAGCTTCCTGTATAAAGAAATGCTTGTTATTTTTATTGTTATTCAGTTTTTTGAATCGCTAGGCACCATGGCCAAAGGCCAAGTTTTATTTTTCATGTCAAGAGCAATTTGAGAAACTACAAGTCGCTTCTGGTGTGAGAGAATTGACCATCTGCAAGGACGTTTTACCATATGTGTGGGAGGTTTCTCTCATGTCCCTGCATTGGGAGCTGGAGCTGAGAGAGGGAGCTCACCCACGCTCTCCACAAGTCATATTTGAACCAGCAACCTTCAGGTCAGCAACCCAACCTTCAAGTCAGCAGTCTGCTGGCATCAGGGTTTAACCCATTGCGTCACCGAGGGGTCCAAGGCCAAGGTGACTGAAGGAATCTAGGAGCTGCACTCCAAAAAAGTTAATTTTCTAGATTGTGCTGTCATGTACCATCTTGTGAGAAGGTGAAGGATTTTTTTTTACTTTATCTAGCTACATTTTATGATCTCAGTTAACCTTTCATATACAATATATGAAGTTGAAACTCCATTCAGAAAAGGGGCTGTTATATCTAATGTATTGATAGCAAATAAAATATAAAGTGATTATTATATTACCTTGTTTAGTAGACTTAGAATACAGCAGCATTCCTCAACTGGACATTCTCTGTGTGTTGTGGAGTAAAAATCTTATTGCTGCCAGTCATTTGTCATACTGACATTATAACTACCTGGTTGAGAATGGTAGCTTTAGCTCAATACACTTCTGGAAATCATCAAGTTGTAGAAAGTTGATTTAATCTGTTCCTAAATCTCACATCAATATGTTTCCATTTCGTGTGTAGAAAGCATCTGCTGGAAACACCCATACTCAAGAGCATTTTAAAACTTTTCTGTGAGACGTGGAAGGGAACTCCTATGTAGTTTGTATTTATTTATTTATTTATTTATTTTCAACATTTACTGTATATACTTGATTATAAGCCTAGTTTTTCAGCCCTTTTTTTAAGACTAAAAAACCCCCCTCGGCTTATACTCGGGTGAGGGTCCTAGTTGGCTTATATTTGGGTCAGTTTATACTCAAGAATGTATGGTACATTTATTATTTTTCTCTATTATTATTGTTATTATTACATTTATTATTTTTCTCTATTATTGTTGCTACTATTACATTTATTTTACTCTATTTTTATTATTATTAATACATTTATTATTTCACTCTGATCTTATTATTATTATTGCATTTATTATTTTACTCTATTATTATTAAAAGGATACATAAGCACATTTACATTGAAGAAAATGAGAATAATGATTTGATCAGAGTTGGACAGTCTTAACTTAAATTTGAGCTTTATTTAAATATTCAAAAACATTTAACCTACTGATGCCTGAATTAATGTAATTTTATTGGTATCTATTTTTATTTCTGAAATTTACCACCCTCGGCTTATACTGGAGTCAATGTTTTCCCAGGGTTTTTTGTAGTAAAATTAGGTGCCTCGGCTTATATTTGGGTCGGCTTATACTCGTGTATATACGGTATATCCCGCCCTTCTCACTCGTAGGGACTCAGGGCAGTGTACATAATTGGCAACAATTCGATGCCTATACACATTTAAAACATAGTAATGAATAAAATCCAATTACAACACTTAAAACAATATAAAAATATAAAACATATAGTTAAAGTCCATTCATCCAATATCCTCGTACTGTGGCCATAAGTCAGTCCAGGTCGTCTTTATCATTTAATCATCGAAAGCCTGGGCACATAGTCATATTTTCAGGGCTTTTCTAAAACTCAGAAGGGTTGGGGCTTGTCGTATATCTCTGGGGAGGGTGTTCCACAGCTGGGGAGCCGCCACCGAAAAGGCCCTGTCCCTCGTTCCCGCCAGCCGTGCTTGCAAGGCAGGTGGGACCGAGAGCAGGACCTCACCAGAAGACCTTAGGGATCTTCCTGGCTCATAGGAGGAGATACATTCGGACAAGTAAATTGGATTATCATAAGAATCTTCTTCCTGCTCAACAGATTTTAACATACGAGAATGTGTTCTGAAAGTAATAGTCCAACATACTAAGCAGAGATAATAACACTCCTCTTTGTATTTGACAATGTCTAATATTTTAAAAATCTGAACAAAAGCAAAATTATCATATATACTAATGTATAAGTCTACTTCATGTATAAATCAAAGCAGGTGTGTGTGGGTGTGTGTGTGGGTGTGATATGATAAGAGGGAATGTTGAGGGTCATTCCAAGAAGTGGGGAAAGCAGCAAGGCTGCCTCACAGGAACCACTTCTGGCTGCCAGCACTATTTCTCTACCCAGGCCTTTCCAAAAACCAGAAGCAGTGCCATGACGGAGAGCGTAGATGGGTTCGGTGCTTCTTTTAGGTCCTTCATAAGCAGATTGAACTCTTGCCTTTTGCCAATCTATTCAGAAATGGGTTTTTAAAATAAGAGTTAAGGTACCATACTCACATTGACCAGTGGATAAGTCGACCCAGGTTTTTGGGGTTGATTTTTTGATGAAACGTTCTAGACTTATGCATGAATATACAGGGTAAGAACTTAATTAGATTAAGTGTTTTGTCCAATGCTTATTAAAAAGCAGATTGTATACTTCTCTGTACTCATGATTGGAAAGGATTTTATAGATCAGCTTGCAAATAATTTGTTCACACATGCTGGTTCAGGACTGCGAGTATGTATGAAGACCGGCTCTTCTTTTGAACTGCCCTTCTATAGTTGTTAATTATCTTTCTCTTACACATGTCTTTGGTCTGTGGAACAACTACTGCTGAAGTTTCTCCCCTAAGGGCTACCCTTTTAGCTAAAGTGCTATTTGGCTACTTCAGATTTAAGAGGGATCTTCGCCTTGCATACCATTTAGTGCTGATGCGAAAAAGGTACCTAGCTGAGACTGCTTAAAACACATGTGGATTTATTTAATTTTTTATTTGTTTACTATTGCTATAC
Organism: Anolis carolinensis; assembly: GCF_035594765.1. Taxonomy (NCBI): domain Eukaryota; kingdom Metazoa; phylum Chordata; class Lepidosauria; order Squamata; family Anolidae; genus Anolis; species Anolis carolinensis. The sequence goes on along the minus strand of NC_085841.1, from coordinate 91,111,364 downwards.
TACCAAAGAACAAAATTTGTCTGGGTAGTTTACAAATAGGGATGGCCATTGTTCCTTGACATTTGCAGCTGGAGAATGACCGTTAATACGACACAGGAATTGTGCTTTATTTTTGAACTTCCTAGCGTTTGATATTCTATTTTTAAAGTAATCTTTTCCGCCTCTTTTTAGAGGATTTAAAGGACAATCTCTCGACCAGTAGATACAGCTGATGCTGCATTGGGGTTCCTATGACAGCAAGTGGTGTCTAGCAAGCATTGCCCTCCTCCCAGCTGCTCCTGCTTGCTTGTAGTGCCCTTAAGGAACCGGTGGGAGCCTGTCCATCAGCATCAATGGGGGGAAATGGTGTCACACCTCAAAGGTTCTTGCCTGCGCTCCCATGTCAGCCCATTGTGCGAGGCTTGCCTCTCAGACAGCGGGGTCCCCTCTTCCTGTTTGTTCTGTGAACAGAGGAAGGCCAGGGGCTGGCGAACGTGACAAATGAATGAAGCAAAGGAGGAGGACTCTGGGAGCTGAATCACTGTTGAACAACATGACTGGAGATAAATGACTTCCTGGGCCAATGATGAGACAACAACAGTGAGCAGGAAGAGTGGCAACGTTCTCCTACAGGAAAGAGAAAGCATTTATAACCCGAGTCTTCTTTTACCAAAATAGATGGCGGGGAAATAAATTGTGTTTGGGTAGAACTTTAGAAGTCATTTATAGGTCATCACATCAGCTGTTCTAACCTCTGAGTTCAGCCTTCAAGGAAATTGGAAGACTTGGGATGTAAATTATCATCAATTGATGTAGTCAGCCTGTGTGTGTGTATTCCGCTCTACCAGATAATGTTTGTTACTGTAAGAGCTAGCAATCATTTTCAATTTGGTGACAAATAAGATAAAATAATAATATTTTTGAAGATTAAATCTCATAATATGAAAAATTAAATAACTTATTTTTTAAAATGCATTTCATATTATAAGAAATGGGCTATATGTTGTGTTCCTGCTAGCTTTTGTCTTATTTTATTGATCTGTAGCTTGCCCCTGCACAAAAGGACAAAGGATTCATGTTCTTTTTCAAATGTACCCCTCCGCTCACTAATTTCCAGGGTAGATTGAAACTAGATTCAGTTCTCTCTTTGATGAAATATATATGGGTCTTAGGGAGTTACTCAGGTCTGCTAGATGCTGGAATGCTCTTTGATTTTTATACATTGTTTCTGATCAAATCAAATGACTCAGAAAAAAATTCAAAGAACACATTGTACAATGCTGCTATTCTGCATGGCAGATGTATAGACCTAGTGTGGTTAACTCCACCAGTCAATATTTACATTATGCAGTGACAATATATGATTGTGGTCATATTTGAAGAAGGAATCAAGCAGAAAAGTAGGAAGAGCCAAAGTATGGCAAGCAAAATGCTCCTATCTGCCCACCTCCATATATGAGTTTCTTCTACTCCTGCAAAATAAGAAAGAAGCAACATATGAAAATTGAGCCTGGAGGCCGTCTTGGAAGGAGCAATCTGACTGTGATGCCTTCTGTTCAGTTATAAGCATTTAGTGTCGAATTATATGCCTTATTTTTTCCAGGTGACTCCTGCCAATTTGTGCCTTTGGGCCCCATGTCCAGGTCTGGAAAATGCCATAAAGACTTTTGAAAAGGAATCAGACAAAAGCAATTCTCATACATAAAACTATTACGGGAACTGTTCTTGTCCAGTGTTGGCTGCAAAGGGGGAAACTACACCAAGAAGACATTTGTGAGAAATTTTAGGGGAAAAATCTATTTATGTAAAAGAAGCTACTGTTACATTCACAATCAACTTTCCAACATACTGTGGAAAATGTAGCGAAGTTTAGTGGTCAAGACTGCATTTTTCTGGAAGAAGGTAACAGTGTTTTCCTAATCTGTGGTCATATATTTTGCTTTCATTTTTCAAAGTCTCTTTTGAGAAGATACTGGAGTTGAAAGTGTCAGCTTCAAGGTGGTTTTTGGTCCACTGCTAAAACCACATTAAGCAAGCATAAAATTTCTATTCTGCTTTATCTCTCTAAAACGAGACCCAAAGTGACTAACACTAAAAAAAATCACAGTATACAATTTAAAACTAAAAAACATACTAACATGAAAATAGGATTAACAATTGGAAGCATTAAAATAAACACTTAAACCAATTAAAACTATTAAAACCCATTAACATATCTAAAACACCTAAAAAGTTTGTTTTAGGAGATTTTTTGCAGTTTGCCACCATCATTTAGCAGTAACATCAGAATACCCCTTACATTTTAAGCATTTTTCCCAGTTTAACGCTGAATTTTAGCAGTGCTATGGTGTGTGTGAACATGTATGGTACCCACAGCTGGTCCCATGGGTTGAAAATGGTACCTAGAATCACTACAATTGCTCACTCGTGTTTTAAAAGATTTAACTAAAGAACGTCCATCCCACATTGGTTTTGACAAGAAAAAATGATGGTACAGTACTTGAATATGAGCTCAGGTCTGCAATTGCTTCCATATCAGATACTTCTCTGCCTGTGCAAGATTTTAAACAGCAAAAGAGCTGGCAAAAGGAAAGGCAAGGGATTTTACCTTTGCTGTGATTCAAGTTAAAAAATTGTGGAACTCAATGGTTAAAGCCCTCTGACATGCTATGAATATTGTTTACTTTTTAAAGAAACCTGTGTATGCCAGGGCTGATCATACAACAAATGTTGCATCCAGTTTGACTTTGTGACTCGTCTGGAAGTGAAGTCTAAGGCGCCTTCCACGCAGCTGGACAAAATCTCACATTTTCTGCTTTGAACTGGAATATACCCTGTTTCCCCCAAAATAAGACCTACCCCAAAAATAATACCTACCATTATTTTTCAGCAATTTTGAGGATGCTCAAAATATATTTCAAAAATTATTTCAAAAATAAGCCCTAGATATATTTAATTTAAAAGGTCAATTTGGAAAAATAAGACTGCCCCTGAAAACAAGCCCTAATGCATCTTTTGGAGCAAAAAATAATATGACCCTGTCTCATTTTGGGGAAAACAGAGTATGGCAGTGTGGACTCAGATAACCCAGTTCTAAGCAGATATTGTGGGATTTTCTGCCTTGATATTCTGGGTTATGTGGCTGTGTGGAAGGGCCCTAGGTTGTAAATCCAACTTGACACTCACTGCCACAAGGTTTTTTTCCCTTCTCCTTGTTTTGTTATACAATCCAGAGCTAAAAATTACTCTGCGCATTTTTCAGTCCACCAAGTTTTTGTGATGCCCACTATGCTACTGTAGGAATGAAATGTCACCCACCTAATACGTGATCCGCATAACTGATTACTATCAGCTCTACTTTGCCAGGCATCTAGGCATGAACTACCATAAGAGGCATGGGTTGTTGTCAACACCTGCCTTAGGTAACTGTATTCCATGTTTTCAGTTTCCTTGTATTCCAGACTCTTTGACATTGGCATGCTTTACAGATTCTTCTCTAGCTCTGCATCTTGACTGCTTAAGAAGCTGGCAAGATTATCCTCAGAGTTCAGTCTGTTTTTTGACCAATTCATCTGCCAACTCGTTTACTTTCACTTCCCCCTACAAATTGGAACTCAAAGCAGTTCACATTTAAAGGAACAATACAATTAAAAGCATACCAAAATTGGCCCCATGACCCACAGAGGGCATGTGGCAGCATTTGCGGGCATGGCTATTTTTCATGCTTTGGGTTTAATCTCTCTAGGATTTATGAAGAATCCAAGTTTAATATCATTGTATGAAAAATATTACAGCAATTTTTGATTTTGCAATACAAGTAAGTGGGGATGGAATGTCAGTCTGAGACTTCTGAAGCTTGATTAATATCATCATCATCATCATCACATGTACCCTGCTTTATCTCTCTAAAAAGAGACCCAAAGGAGCTAGCAATAAAAGCAATACAATATATAATGTAAGACCTAAAAACATACAAACATTAAAATAGAACTAAACATAGAGATATTAAAAATACATAGTTAGAAGCAATAAAACCATTAAACAAATCTTATTAAAATATGTGAAACATGGCACCTCCTGTTTTGGTCCTAGAAATGCCCTTCAGTCTGGATTGATCCAGTCTGAATTGGGCCCAGTTCCAAACAGTTGAATGAGACTCCAAACCAAATTGGGGACCCTGGCAGAAACTTAGTTCACTATTCAGTGATACTTTTCCTTCTGAAGATTTTACTAGGTACTTATACTCATCTTCTGAAAATATGAGGCAAGTTTATGGCAGGTGGGACAGAGTGCTGAGTTCACCTGATAATCTCTATTACCTGTTGCTATGGATGTACAGTAGAGATCCAGTTATCTGACATAAACAGGCTGGCCGAATGTCAGATAGCCAAAACTGTTGGATACTAGGAAGGCCCTATTATCTCTCCCGGCAAGCAACCGGCTTGAAAAGGCTCCCTGCTGCCTAGAAAAACAGCTGATTTTCTAGGCAGCAATGTGCAGGGGGCTTTTCCACGCTGGATGCTTGGCTGGGAGGAAGGAGATGTTTGAAAAGGCTGCCTGCTGCCTAGAAAAACAGTTGTGTATGTGTAGGTTTTCTGTAAACTGTGTGGCTCAGTTGTTGATTGGGTTTGCAAATGACTAGAACATCGAGAAATGGCAGTTTTCCTTCCTTTTCTTTTTCCATGGTGAATTGGATGTTTGGATGGATGCTGTTGAGGTGGTCCAGGAACTTGCTGGGTTCTTCTTCTCCATGGCTCCAAATGGTGAAGGTGTCATCAACATATCTGAACCATATAGTTGGCTTTTTTGGTGCTGTTTCCAGGGCTTGTTTTTCAAAGTGTTCCATGTAGAAATTTGCTACTATTGGGCTGAGAGGGCTCCCCAAGGCCACTCCATCTTTCTGTTCATAGAATTCATTGTCCCACTGAAAGTAGCTAGTGGTGAGGCAATTGTGAAACAGGGCTGTGATGTCTTCTGGGAAGTTTTGTTTGATTAGTGTGATAGTGTCCACTACCAGGACCTTAGTAAATAGGGACACCACATCAAAACTGATCAGAAGCTGGTTTCCAGAGTTGTAGTGCAACACTCAAACCACCTCACCATAATGGCGCACTGTGTTTGTTTTAGTTGGCTGCAAAGGCTGATTTGTGATTTGTATTTTATTGCAATTTTGGAAGTGTTTAAAATGTTACAAGGGTGTTTGGCAGGACCTTCTCTCATGCCCTTGCAGTCTGACGTAAATATAAAGTCCCTTTACCTCAAAATAAGCTCTTTTGAACACAGTGGGATTTACAACTTAGTAAACGTGGAGACTGCCAACAAATACCAGGTGCTGAAAGGCTATATTTCAGAGGAAAGAATTGGCAAAACGACCTTCTGAATACTCCTTGCCTAAGAAAACCTTACAAAATTCTTGGGGTTGCCACAAGTTGACAGGTGTATTGAAAGCACACAGAGACATACAGTCAATCAATCATTCACCTCACCACTAACAGGCTAATGTTTGATTAGATTTCTATTCTATGCATCGTTCATCATGACAGCAACAATAAGAAAATGAATGGTATCAATTAAAATATTATCAGAAAACAATTATGAAGTACATTTAATGATATTAAAATCATATTCACCTCCACTACTTATACCCAGATTGATTTAGAGCAGTCTCCGTATGCAGTACTGTGAACAAATTATAGTATGCAGATTCAGAAATCATAGACAGACACTGTTACCAGTCTTATAAAGCACTGTACGTGCTTGCCCTGTTCTCTTCTCTTTTCCTTGTTCTCTCCATTTCACATGAATGTTCTCTTCAACTATTTAGCTAGGTGGCACTAAAAGCCCCAGGAGGCTACCCCAGCAACTGAAAGAAGAGAAAATTGTTCCTTTCCAAGCAGAAAAGAATGGATTTGCAAAGCTAGTTCCTATTTTTCCACATATAGGTTTGGTTGATTCTAGTTGTTGCATTTTTTAAAAAAGTTTCCATGATCATTTCTATTCATTTCCATACCAATTTAATATATACAGGATTGCTTTTAATGTGTGTGTGTGTGTGTGTGTGTATCCATCCATCCATCTATTTATTTATCTGTCTGTCTGTCTGTCTGTCTACACATACAGAGAGAGAGGGGGAGAGGGAGGGGGAGGGGGAGGGAGACTTCATTTCAGTAGGGTTCCCTATATAGGCATATAAATACACACACACACACACACATATATGAGCATTCATTCATGAGTGGATCACTCGTGACTGTCAGAGTATTGTAGCGCAGCAGTAGTAGTATGAAAAGCAATGGAGCGCAGAATGAAGCGACACTTCGAGACGTCAGTAAAAGCAATATACAAAGCTTTAGTGAATGAAGCAGTAAACAGCACAGACTCTTGCAGACGACAAACAAACACAGGACTGATCTGTTCTCCAACAGATCTCAAACTTGACTCGAACTCAAGACAGACTGAACTGATGCAATGGATATGCACATACTCTTGTGTCTGGATCCTCCCTAGTTCCAGCCACACACCAAGGTCATCATAGCTCATTAGTGATTAACTCTTTACACACTATTACCCACTCTGGATGATGCAATCTGACTGCAATACAAGCATGGCACAAATTACATTTAAACACTCTCATTACACAAATCTCACATTGACAGTGACCTAGTATAATTGGCTTAGTGGTGGATCTGTAAGTGACTCTAGAGACTTATTCTTGATCCGCATGGTCTTTCCCATTGAGGACATAGATTTCCAGATGGAAAATGGTCATGACAAGGGTTTGCTTGATGCGCCTTCCTCTTGGCCTATTTCTCCCTTTCACCCTCTATTCGTGCCTCTTCAAAATCCATAGCACTATTGGTAACAGCTGATCTGCAATTAAAATTCTTGAGTGCCAGAGCTTTCGAGTTCTTGGTATTTATACCACATTTTTAAAGGTTAGCTTTAAGCCCATTTTAAAATCTCTTTTTCTGTCTGCCAACATTCCATTTTCTGTTCTTACAATGAGAATAAAGTGACTTCTTTGGGAGACAGTGATTGGGCATTCGGACAATGTGGCCAGTCAAGCAAAGCTCATGACTAAGAACCATTGTTTGATGCTGATGGTCTTTACTTCTTCCAGAACACTGACATTTGTCCTCCTGTCTTCCCAAGAGATTTGCAGGATTTCCAGAAGCAACGCTGATGGAATCATTGCAGAAGTTGAGTGTGACATCCACGTTTCACAAGCATATAACAAGATTGGGAGGACAATAGTTTTTATAAACAAGCATCTTGGTATCTCTACGGATGTCCCAATTCTCATTCAGAAAAATGTTGAACTCGCAGAGCTTAGACGTTGCTGTATTTTGGCATATCACACACACGCACATACACAGGCATCATACATGCTGGCCAAATTGCAGATCTAAACCTGGCTAAAGCATCAAAATGAATTCTGAACATTATTTTCACAAATATATACATTTGTGTATGTACCTAATATAGGCAATTTTTTAAAGACGGGGAAAACTCAATTGAAAAAGTGGATAGGTGCAAATTTAAAAAGATAACTGAGTTTGGATTCGCTTGTGGGGTCAAAAGTGTGATACTTAGGAATTTCACATTAAAATTTAAATGTGAACTCATTTCCTCTTCACCCTTACTTGAACCTTTATTCTTACCTTGCCCTGCTCAGATAATGCCAAAATAAGCTTGCGATACCGAGCAATATCTGGAGATATGTCCTGCATAATAATTTTGTATTGCCCTTTGATTTCACTGTTACAATTTGAATGATTTCAGGAATAGTTTTTAAAACTCTGTGTCAGTCCAGAGGAGACATCATTTATACAGTTAATAGACTGTTCATCATAGATATATTCATAAAGGCTGTATATATCAGCAGTGAGAACAACTATTTCTAGCTTTTTAGCTCTTTTTGCTTTGGAAGTTTTACAAGGCAATTTTGGTTACTAGCAGATTGTGAGCATGAATTAAACCATTTGAAAAAAGTATTCTGACACCATGATTCAGGGAAATAATGTGGGAATCACATGTCTTACTTTGGAATTGACCAAGAAGGAATGATGAAGGTGCTTGAGTGAAAATATAAAACAGACAACAAAAATTGGTTCATATGTTGGGGGGGGGGGGGAGGTGGGAATTGACAACAGTGGTATGTGAGAGAGGATATGAGCAGGGAACAGCCCTTGAAAGACTTTGAAGGGAAAGCTAGTAATTTGTAAGCGGTATTCTTCTGTGGGAAATAAAGGGTGTCAGTGAAAGGATGACAAAACCAAGGTACTTTGCTCAGAGCGAACAAAAAATGCCTTGGCAGAAAATCCAGGGATACGAGCATCATTCCTAAACTATGGAAACATTATACTTTATCAAGAATAAAGATTATCATCTCACTAGAATCTTAGCTAGGTTTAGGCTCCTTCCACACGGCTGTATAAAATCCACATTGAACTGGATTAAATGGCAGTGTGGTCTCATATAACCCAGTTCAAAGCAGATATTCTGGGTTATATTGCTGTGTGGAAGGGCCTTTAGTTCTGCATTTTGGTCAGAAACTTCACAAAATATTAACAATGAGCTGCTCCTGCTCCATCTAACCAAAGCCCTGCTCTCTCCAACACCAGCACTCACAATATCATTGATCTTTTCCATAACTTTCTATCTTAACCCACTCTCACCCATAATTTCCTTAGCATTGTCAAATGCTTGATCAGAAATTCTGCTTTGTGCTTTTGCATCTATTCATGGGGCCTATACATTGCTTGTGCTTTCTGTTCTTTAGTTGACAAGTAGGAGAGAAGAGGAAGCTTTATAATAAGAATCTAGAAGATATGGAGGTTTGATTTGGCATATTTCAATCCAGTATGAATGGACATTTTGGTGCTATTATGAAACTTTTTTTTCACACTTTCTATGGATTTTTCAAAAGTATTTTGGGGAGGATGTTTTCTTCTTAATTTTTAAGATTGTAAGCCAATTTGCAGAAATGTTGAAATGGGAAGGCAAGTTACATCATCTTTAATAAACAAACTTTTTGCTTTAGTTCGGAGAGATTTACGCATGTGTTTTAAAAAACAAACAAAAATGAAACAGGAACCTCCCTTGACTAGAATGGCCAGGCCATCATACAGAATAATTCCTGGGAACTTGTTAATTTTTTTGTGTACACAAGTTTACTTTTATTCTGTGGCAAGAAATACACTTCAATATTTATCTTATTTTACTCATCTTTCCAACAATGGAAAAAGATTGCATGATATGTTGGATAAAGCACTGACTCGGATGCCTCTTGGTTTTATTTTTCCTCCTGTTTTCCTTTCCAGCGTGCATCAACCAAACAGGGAACATGATATCAGCTCTTTGAAGACTTGCTGCTTATTTTTGCCCATGGCAAAAATTGTCCATTATTCCACCACTTTTTTCCCTCTATTTTAGTAAGTTATCAGTACAAAGATTAGTTGTTCTTTTTATCCCACAACTGTGAAGATTATTCAGGAGCCTCTTATGAAGATGTTTATCAACAGGCATTTTGGAAATGCAAGTGTACAACATATGCTAGATAGCCCTAATATTAGTTCGTAGGCTCTCTCAGGCCACTTGCAGACAACACTTTAATACACGCTGCTTTGGCACAGGTTAAAGTCCACACACCTCCCCCTAAATTGTGCACTTTCCCCAGGGTGTGTTTAGATGCCCTCCTGGTACCTTCCAGGAGGACCCACCTCCCCATCCCCCCAAAAGGCCTTAAAATAGAAAATAAAGCCGCCATTATGCCTTTTGTCATGGTTTTTGGAATGTAGCCATCTAGTGCCGGGGGGGGGGGGGGGGGAGCTAAAAGGCATAATGGTGGACTAGTAAGTTTTTATTTTATTTTAAAGGGCCAGGTTATAGCACAGCTGGTTAACTGCCAGCTGCAATAGATCACTGCCAACCAGAAGGTGGCAAGTTCGAAGCCTGAGTTGGATTGAACTCCCAACTGTTAAGCCTAGCTTACTGTCCACCTAAGCAATTCGAAAGCAGCTGAGCTGTGACTAGAGAAATTAGGCATCGCTTAAAAAGCAGGGAGGTATTTTACACACCACAAAAATGCTGGTGATCAAAAAACAAGGAGGGCTCAGCGTCATAGTGGATGAAGCTACAACACCCCCTGTAGCCGGAATCGAGCATAACCTCCGGGTGCCGAAAGTTGGAAGATACCGAAATACCTCCATCTCTATCTCTCTGTCTTGTATGTTTAAAAACGTCATTGAATGTTTGCCATCTATGTGTGCATTGTGATCCGCCCTGAGTCCCCTTCAGGTGAGAAGGACGGAATATAAATACTGTAAGTAGGTAAGTAAGTAAGTAAATAAATAAAGGTTTTGGGGGGATTTGGGGAGAGGCTGGGTTGCCTCTTTGCTTCTCCAGGCCCACTGGGCTGAAGAAGCAAATTGGGCTATGCGGACTGACTCCTCAGTAATCCCAGGACTACCAAGAGGTCTGTCCCCACAGGGCCCATACTCCATTAGACCCGGGTCTTTCAGGAAGACCCGGGTCTAATGGAGTATCAAACTGATTCAGGACAAAGCAGGAGTCTCAAATTTTCCTGCTTTGTCTTGAATTAATTCACTTTTGCTGGAGATGTCGTTTGGATACCTCTGATAAAACCACAGGAGCTCCTGTGTAATGGGCCCTGTCTGGATGGGTCCTCAGAGAGTCCAAAATGATTGGTGCGGTAGTACTTTCATTTGCAGAACCCATGCTGATTTTTCCACAGCAAGCTTTATTCTGTTATACAGTAATTCTACCTAAGAATTTAGGCTAATGTTAGAAGTTAGGCTAATGTACTTCTTTTGGCTTCACTTTAATCCACTTTAAAATGATGTTACAAAGTCTCTGTTCCAATGCAGATCCAGTACTCTTCTGCTTCCTTCAGTGCTTGCTGTCTTGCTTCATTTCCGCCCAGAGATTAATTGGTTGTCTGATTGATTGATAGATTGAATGAATGATTGATTGGATGTCTGATTGATTAGAATATTCACAATGCTGGATCTTTGATGGGAGAAGACAGAGCACTTCTTGAAGTCTCTCAGAGCGGGATTCAAAATGAAGAGAATTGTGTATCTGTGTCTTCAAAGTGTTTTTTGACTTACGGTGACCCCAGGAATTTCATAGGACTTTCTTAGGCAAGGAATACTCAGAGTTGGTTTTGCCAGTTCTTTCCTCTACAATATGTCCTACAGAACCTGGTATTTGTTGGCAAACTCTTGTCCAAGTACTAACCATGGCTGAGTCTGCTTAGCTTCCAAGATCAGACAGGATCTGATGGCTCTTAGGATATTTAGGCTCTCGAAGAAGAATGTATGGTACTACAAAAGAGAGGAGAAACTTTGCTAGGGGTAGCAGAGCATGGGAAAGCACAGCTAAAGACTCCATGGCTACTTCTGTGTGGATGCAAAGTCTGTTGAGCACAGTGAAAAAAAGGTCTGAAAATGTTCTGGCCAGGGAATCATCTGTTTTAAAGAGCTTGACTGATTGCTCTGTTTCTATGTACAGACAGAGGAAGTATCGTCCATGAGGGTTTTCAGCTTTTAAAAACAAAGCACACTTTTGCAGCAAGACTGGAGAGAAGATCCCCTTTGAAGGCAAACCATAGTGCCTTAAAGAAACTCCAGTAAACAAACAAACAAAAAGGAGAGAAATGGGGATGGAGGAGGGGGTAGAGAGCACAGACAGTCAAACATTTTACAGGAAAAATAGCATCCTGACCTTCCCTGGGTTAAAAGCTATCAATCAAGTTTATATTTAGCTCCCACGCAGTCCCCAGATGAACAGGGGGCCGTCAGGGCAAGGAAAGCTTAACGCCTGAGAATGTTTGTACTGTGTGGCAAGGAAAAAAAGAGCCACCCAAGCTTAAAGTCAACAAAGGGCAGCCTGTAAAAACAAATGGAGGCTGATGAGAATGGTGCTGCCACCAGAAAGCTCATTAGCGGCCAGATGCAGCCACTGGGACCGTCTCTCTGCAGTTTCCTCATAGACAATTCCCCGGCCCAACTGATACCACAGACCCTCTGACTCAACAGCTCCCCCCCCCCCAACCCATTGCCCCGGCATGTTCACCAGTTCATACATACAATGCACAGCCTCAGTAGCAAAGCTCTTTGCTGCTGTCCTTATAGAGCCGGACTAACCTGTGGGGTGATGAGAGAATAGGAAACATCAGTGTAATTGTCCAAGAAGGAAGGAAGCAGTGGCATCAATAGCAGGCTGCAACAGGATTTTTTTCCATGTCAGGAGTGACAGGAGAACTGCAAGTCGCTTTTGGTGTGAGAGAATTGGCCGTCTGCAAGGACATTGCCCAGGGGACGCTTGGATGTTTTACCATCCTGTGGGAGGCTTCTCCCATGTCCCCGTATGGGAAGCTGGAGCTGACAGACAGGAGCTCACCCTGCTCCCTGGATTTGACCCACCAACCTGTTGGTCAGCAGTCCTGCCGGCACACCCATTGTGCCACTGGGGGCTCCTGCTGCACCAAGTGACACTATCAGAGTGGGTGACACCAACATGACTGTTTATAAATACAAAAATTATGCAGTGTTTCAGCAGAAATATATTATTTTTATAAAATTATTGCTGTCACTAAATATAACCACAATAACATTTTTGTCAGCTCAGCTTACATGTACTATATCAGAATATCTGCAAAGCTAAATCTCTATGTTTATTTTCTTTTTCTGGTTGGGGCTGTCACTACTGCCCAATTGCAATGATACTTCAGATCACATGGTTTTGTGGTTTTGTCTGCACACACTCTTGTTGTTGTTGTTGTTGTTGTTGTTGTTGCTGGTGGTGATGGTGGTGGTGGTTCTTTTTATAGTTACTGATTTTGTCTAGTTGTTGTGGTATTTTTGTTACACTGTTGTGAATATTGTTATGGAAGGATGTTCATAGAATGCCAACTCTAGTTGATGCTGAAGGAAGAAAGGGAGGGAGGAAGGAAGGGAGGGAGGAAGGGATGAAGGAAGGAAGTTTTCTTAGATTGAAAACAGGGTGATTGGGAGAGAGTTTGAACAGAGTTGGTTCTTCATGTCATTGGCTTAGGTTAGGAAAAAGCACTGCTAGCAATATGCCGATTCATTGTTGTTTTTGTGCTTAATATTAAAGATCTCATTCATTTCATAGAATCATAGAGTTGGAAGAGAACTCATGGGCCATCCAGTCTAACCCCCTGCCAAAAAGCAAGAAAATTGCATTCAAAGCACCCCCAACTGATGGCCATCCAGCCTCTGTTTAAAAGCCTCTAAAGAAGCAGCCTCCACCACACTTTAGAGCAGAGAGTTCCACTGCTGAACTGCTCTCACAGTGAGGAAATTCTCCCTAATGTTCAGGTGGAATCTCCTGCAGTTTGAAGCCATTGCTCTGCATCCTAGTCTCCAAGGCAGCAGAAAACAAGCTTGCTCCCTCTTCCCTATGACCTCCCCCCACATATTTCTATATTCATTAGAATTCTTTGTTATTCACTCACCACAATTGTTTACCTACTCATATACATTTCATGTTTTTGTTTTCCCTTCCTTCCCAGAATTACTTTATTTTTCCTTTCTCTCTACTTCCATTATCTTTGGGAAGTTAGTTTAATTCCTGTAGTGATGACGGCATCAGAAGTGGTTTCGGCAACCAACGCTGCATGGCTGTCTCCTCTGTTTATTTATATCCTGACTTTTTCCCAGCTTCAGATTCATGGCAGCTTACAACAGTAAAAACAAACACAGTCACACATTAACAGCATGTGAAAATTAAAAAGTAATTAAACTTTAAAAAATTAAAACCAGTTAAAATGACGACTATGAAAAAAATCTGGTTCATTATGCACGACCTGTTTCCAGTAAAAATCAATTCTCAGAGATCTTCACCTGTATGAAGAAATATAGCAAAAAGTGCTAGAATGGACTTGTAGTGCCTAGGATCATTCATGGAGAAGGGGCTCTCCCATGCTCGCATCCTGACATACCTGTAGGAGTGGTGGAACCGAGAGATCTGTCAGTTTGTATAGGAGACTACAGTCTTTCAGAAGAATTGATCTGAGCCCAGGGCCGGTCCAACAATGAGGTGAATTAAGCGGTCGCTTTGGGCGCAAAACATACGGGGGCGCAGTCGAGACAGCTTTTTCTGTTGATTTCTTGTAAAACATGATGTTTTAGTACTTAATTTGTAAAATCTTAATGTAATTTGATGTTTAATAGGCTTTTCCTTAATCCCTCCTTATTATCCAACATTTTCGCTTATCCAACGCTTTTATTTTTCAGTGATTGGTTTGGGGGGCGGGCGCCAAAATTCTGTTCGCCTACACTTGAAAAATACCTAGGGCCGGCTCTGTCTGAGCCATATAGGGCTTTACAGTCATTAGCGGCACTTTGAACAGTGCTTGGAAATGGACCGACAACCAGCTAAGCACGGAAGTTATATCATTCACGTAACCAGCCCCAAGTAATAAGCTGGCTGAAACTCTTTGGTTCAGTTAAAGGTTCTGAGCTTTCTTCAAAGGCAACTCCACATAAAGTGCATTGCAATCCACAAGCATTATTTTGCAATAACCCTAATGTTGTATTGTCCTGTGACATGATACGGCAGGGAGAGGCCACAGAAGTGGTGGTTCCCATGGACAGTACTCTTCTGAATTGCACAAGAATTATGTGACTCCCAGGGCATTCCAGGAAAAAGAATGGTGTCTGCCAAGTGCAGCCACTGCATTTAGCTCTGTCATTGCCATGCTCTTCCCAATGGCTGATAAATGAGAGTGAAAACATTCATTATTCTCTCCATTCATGGTCCTGCTCAGATCAGTTTTCTATTTGTTCCAGAATGAGTGCACTCTTTGCTCCGCATTGGGAAGCAGGTTTTAAAGGGAAGTTCTGTAATCCTGCAACAGGTGTATAAGAGAATTGTGTGTGTAGGGGGGATGTCATATATAATAATGGAACAATGCATATACCACTATTAATATGGCCCTTTGAAGATCTCTGTATAGCAGCCAAAACAATGCTCTTCTCCAAACCATGTACTTTGAAACCAAGTGTGTCCAAGTTATTTTGGTACTGGAGGTGTTATTATTTGGAGCAAAAAAAAAAACACAACAGTGATAAATTAAACAACTGTTCCTTGAATAGTCATACAAGGAGTGGCAATTCCTAGGGTTTCACTTTAGCTTTGCACCATGGCACACTCTGGAGTTCCTGCAATATATATGGATTTTTTCTCCTTGTTAGCAGAAATCTAAGTTCTCTTTTCACCATTATAGCACATTGATAATGATGTCAATACCATGGTTGCATCCTATGGGATCTCAGGCTTTTTTGTACTACACAGTTACAGCACCCCACTCCTACTTTTACTACCATGTTGTAAAGCTCCTAGGCAGCGTGAACACTGGGAACCAACACGGGGGGCAATAAACAATCTAATATCTTTATTAAAGCAATAAAAGGTTCAAACAAAAACAAGCAAAATAGATAGTCAAGCAGTTGACCTTTTAGGAAAGATCAAAGTTAGTCCAAAAAATGAAAGTCTTATGTCCAATATTAGAGTCCAAAGTCCAAAGTCCAATAACTGAAACACACTCAAACTTAATGGAAGTTTGAGTGGGGAAGGGAGCAAAGTTCCTCAGGAAAATACTTGAAGTAATAGTCCAGAGCAAGGTTTCAAGGCAAGGCTAAGGCTGTTTGTGATGGATCTGAAATGCAGTCCAAACTTGGCAAGGGATGAGACACAACGCCTGGTCTACTCAAGAGTAAGCGCGCCAGCAGGCCGCTTGGAAGCTCAGGATCAAGAGACGATGTATTCTTCAATCAGAAGTTCAGTTGACACCGCGACAGAGATTCTCTGCGCAGAACTTTTATTGAAGTCCAAGAGCCCCCCCAAAGCAGGTGCTTGACTCCCCAAATCTTCCCAAGAGAAACGAGCGGCTAACGAGGCGCCAGATGCCTGCCTCCCCAATTCTTCCCAAGAGAACTGGCTCAGCCACAATCGCCTCGCTCTGCTAATCTCACACTTCTCCTTAAACTTTGTCTTTGAGAGCGGTCTGTTTTGAAAGTAGCCCTTCTATAAAACTCTAAACTCTCCGGAGATCCGGGAAGAGCCGGCAACATCTCAAGGGCATTCCTAATTGGCTCTGGCATGGCAATGTCAACAGGAGACATCTGGAAAGGGATTGAATCTTGCTGAGGTGGGAAAAAACCCAAATCCTCTTCAGTTTGATCATCAATGGCTGCAGGATCAGGGGCCAAAGGTGCTTGAGACATCACACATGTGTCCATCGCACCAAGTCCTTGGGTTTGCAGTTGAAGGAGGAGTGCGTCACCAAACTGCAAATCTCTAGATTTGAATCATGATGTTACAACTGTGTACTGTGGAAAGGCCCCTGGAGTTTGGTGAGGTATTTAGAATTCTTTGACAGAGAAATCCAATGCCTCACCAAAGTACAAAGCCCAGGACTTCATTGGATGCGACCATGCCAGTTAAAGTTGTATCAAATTGCTGTATAGTATGAAAGAGGCTTAAGGTATTTTATAGATTCCAAATACTATATAATTCTGATTCTTGTTGAATGGTCTAATAGCATGTATTATTTCAAATTCTGTCTGTGCATATAACTAAGAGTTGACCCATTGTTTTCTGTGTTAATTGTTCTTTCATCACTTGCCGACAAAAGAGATTATCAGCAAATACACGTGAAGCATGTTTTCCTGCCTTTACCACTTCAGATGGCATATAGGAGATGACATTTCTGAATGCAGTTTTCCCCCTGTTTAATATAGTCTTCACGACTATACCATGTACGTTTGAAACAAGTATGCCAGAGTGGAAACAGCTAGGCTAAAAATCCCTCATTTCCATCCGTATTGTGGAAATTCTTTCTGGTTAGATATTACACTTGAATAAGCTGTAACTGTAGAAGGAGTAATGTATGAGGTCAGAAGTTTTTAAACAAGGTTGGATGATGACTTTTTGGAGTGCTTTAGCTATGGATTTTTCCACTGGCAGGAGGTTGGACTAGACATTCCTTGGGATCCCTTCCAACTCTACATGTCTATAATATGGGTCATTATGTCTGCACAGATGTGATAGTGCAGTAAACCATTTAATATGTTCTAATATTATTTGTGTTTGTATACAAGTGACTCAGATGGAGGTTGTAATTTTATTTTATTTAGTTCAGTATTTTCCCCCTCGCTTTTTTTTTTTTTTTTTGCTGGAGCTCTGCACTTAATTTTGAAAGTGATTTGTCTTGCTGGTCCTTTAACTAACACCCGTGGAAAATGACAAATAAGGCTCCGTCTGTGCTCATCCATAAATGACTTCTTTGTAGTGCAGTCATGGCTTCTCAGGCCAGAGCTTGGATAACATCCTCTGAGTCTAGTCTTTCATTTAAAAAGAACACGTTTCTAGCCCCCATGGGTAAAAGCGAAAACATGAAAACCTGGGCAGTCAAACACAAGCTTAGAGACCAGAAGGAGTCTGCTGAATTGCATACTGCTAGGTTACAGGGAATCTGTACACATTGGAGACCTATTCAGCTTCTCTCCACATGTATACCAAAGCATGCTACCAAAACAGAATTTGTTTGGGAGAGTTCAGCAAACTAGCAAAGTGTATTCCAGTTACAAATAAAGCCAATATAGCAAATGTATTTATATAACTCTGGGGTCAAAATCCTGCACCAGAAGCTTTGATGTAGAACTTCAAAATTATGGAGTCACATTGCTGGCATGATATGCAGCCATGCTAGTGAAATTGCAATGATACATACATAATAAGGCACTGTGCAAGATATCCCATTGCTCAGTGGGAGACCCTATTGTGCAATGACACATATTGTGCATCAGGACTGCTGAGCAACAGAGCGTTGTGCTGACTCCACTTACATGATGATCCCAGTGGTACATCTGCATCTCAGCTCCTCTCCTGAGAATACAAATAGGAAATGACGTAATTCAAGTTTACGGGATCATAACTTTTCAGCAGGATGTCCAGAACACACACACACACACACACACACAATAAATTACCAATTAGGAGCGTACTTCAGATTTCACATGAATCCTAAACTCAGATTCAAACAGATTTGGGACATGCTTGAATCAAAGTAACTCTTTTCCAATACAGACCAAGACTAACAACTTTATTCAGGAGATATGTCATAAAGTTCTATATAAGCAGAACTACAAAGTGCCTCCCATCTCATTCCCCAAAGACTCACTTTTAGCTATTGCAAACCTCTAAAAACACTGATTTACTGGCTGTTAGAGAACATAGGAGCAGCAGAGAAGTGGCTAGTTAGGTTTCTATAGCCAGATAAATGATAATGAGGCAGCTCCCAGGTCCTCCTAGATATCCTTCAGAGTCCTAGAAAATGACATCACTGGTGTGAACATAGCATAAGATCATACCCAAACACTTCTCTACCACTTACCCCCTCCCCACCATCCAGTAAAATGGTGTTTTGAGGGGAAAGCTGCAGGAACTAATAGATGGGTTTGGGGGGGAAATCCCATCCTTGCATGAAGTCCGTAGAGAATTCTGGTTTTCGCAATGACAATGACTTACATTGGATTTGCACCTAAGTAAATGACTAATAGGATGCCAGCATAAAAACGAATCAGAATTATTCTGGAGATTCATTTCCAATTGGATTTAGAAGGATATAGACATTCCAATATTTGTGCCTTCAAAATTGGTACATTTCTACGCAGTCAAGGAAAAGACCAATGTAGATGGAGATGAACAGTTTAGGCTTGAGAATGGCAATTCCAATTTCTGATCTTAGTGCATGATTTTATCAAGGTTCTGCAATCCCTGTCCTTTGAGGGAAGGATGACAAAATATTGCAGGATTAATCCAGCATACATCAACTTTGATTTGTTCATTCCCTTAACAGCAAAATTGTGAAAACTAATGTGGTGGAGTTTGGGATAGTGCAACACTGGTGCTTGTTTGGAAAATGCTAGATATTTAGGACCTTCTGACTCTACCACAGTATGTTGCATATCGATCCTGCACTGTTCTGGAATCACATTTTTTATTCTTTCGGTTGCCAGCTGAGAACAAAGTTTTAAAAATCCAAACAAAACTTTAAAATTGTTTTTTTATTCATTACAACTCCTTAACACCTATTATAGAATCACAGAATCATAGAATCATAGAGTTGGAAGAGACCTCACAGGCCATCCAGTCCAACCCCCTGCCAAGAAGCAGCAAAATCACATTCAAAGCACCCGCAACAGATGGCCATCCAGCCTCTGCTTAAAAGCCTCCAAAGAAGGAGCCTCCACCACACTCTGGGGCAGAGAGTTCCACTGCCGAACAGCTCTCACAGTGAAGAAGTTCTTTCTAATGTTCAGGTGGAAGCTCTTTTCCTGCAGTTTGAAGCCATTGTTCCACATCCTAGTCTCCAAGGCAGCAGAAAACAAGCTTGCTCCCTCCTCCCTATGACTTCCCTTCACATATTTATACATGGCTATCATGTCTCCTCTCAACCTTCTCTTCTGCAAGCTAAACATGCCCAGCTCTTTAAGCTGCTCCTAGTACAGCTTATTCTCCAGACCCTTCATTTTAGTTGCTCTCCTCTGGACACTTTCCAGCTTGTCAACATTTCCCTTCAATTGCGGTGCCCAGAATTGGACACAGTATTCCAGGTGTAGTCTGACCAAGGCAGAATAGAGAGATAGCATGACTTCCCTGGATCTAGACACTAGACTCCTATTTATGCAGGCCAAAATTCAATTGGCTTTTTTGCCGCCGCATCACATTGTAGGCTCATGTTTAACTTGTTGTCCACAAGGACTCCAAGATCTTTTTCACACGTACTGTTGTCGAGCCATGCGTCCCCCATTCTGTATCTTTGCATTTCACTTTTTCTGCCTAAGTGGAGTATCATGTATTTGTCCCTGTTGAACTTCATTTTGTTAATTTCAGCCCATCTCTCTAATCTGTCAAGATCATTTTAGAATCTGCTCCTGTCTTCTGGAGTATTGGTGGCACTCCACCCGTGACTGATGAAAAAGGATGACCAGGATGAAAAAGACGCATTGGTGAGCACTCTTTAGGTTCGTTCACTTAGCCAATTACAGATCCACCTAACTGTAGTTTTGTCTAGCCCACATTTTACTAGTTTGTTTGCCAGAAGGTCATGGGGGACCTTGTCGAAGGCCTTACTGAAATACAGATAGGCTACAACCACGGTGTTCCCTGCATCTACCCAGCTTGTAACTCTATCGAAAAAAGAGATCAGATTAGTCTGGCATGATTTGTTTTTAATAAATCCGTGTTGACTATTAGCGATTACCGCATTTGTTTCTAAATGTTCGCAGACCACTTCCTTAATGATCTTTTCCAGAATCTTGCCTGGTATCGACATGAGGCTGATCGGACGGTAATTGTTTGGGTTGTCCTTTTTTCCCTTCTTGAAGATAGGGACCACCTTTGCCCTCCTCCAATCTGCTGGGATTTCTCCCATTCTCCAAGAACTCTCAAAGATGATTGCCAGTGGTTCTGAAATAACTTCCGCTAATTCCTTCAATACTCTTGGATGTAGCTGATCTGGCACTGGAGACTTCAATTCATTTAGAATAGCCAGGTGTTCCTGGACAACTAGTTTCCCTCTTTGGAGTTGGATTTCCCCTAATCCTTCATCCATTCCATGTTGCTGAGGTTGAAGATGGTTTTCTTTTTGTGAGAAGACTGAGCAAAGAAGGCATTAAGCAGTTCTGCCTTTTCCTTATCCCCTGCCACCATCGCCTCATCTTCTCCTCGCAGAGGCCCTATCGCCTCCTTGTTCTTCCTTTTCCTACCGACATAAGCAAAGAAGCCTTTTTAATTGTTTTTAATGTCTCTGGCAAGCCTGAGCTCATTTTGCGCTTTAGCCTTGCAAACCTTTTCCCTACAGGGGTTGGCTATACGTTTGAATTCTTCTTTGGTGATTTCTCCCCTTTTCCACTTTTTGTGCATGTCTCTTTTGAGTCTTAGCCCAGTTAGAAGTTCTTTGGACATCCATTCTGGCTTCTTTGCACTTGTCTTATTTTTTTTTTAATGTGTGTGCTGTATATCATTTTCATAAAAAAAGAAATTGAGATAAATCCCAGGAAGAATGAGTGAGCTGGACTCAGCTGAATGATGTAAAAGTTGCTCTTGCTCCTATTCTTCTGAAACTTAGCAAGCTTGATCTCATTAGAAGACAACTATTACTGCAAATTCATTCGATTCTGACAAAAAATGAGAAGATAATGATATATATATATATATATATATATATATATATATATATATATCATTATCTTCTCATTTTTTGTCAGAATTGAATGAATTTGAAATCTTAAAAATACCAGTGTCCTGGAATAGTTTGAGTATTGCACTATGACTCTGTTGACCAGTGCTTAAATCCACACTCAGTCATGGTAACTTGGCATGCAGTCCCACTGCTGGAAATGCAAAATAAATTCCTTTGACTCTTAAGTTAAAGATCCCAACTAGTGTCCCATGTTTGTATGTATGAGAGGGATGGAGAGAAGGAAGGAGAACAAGAGAGAGGGCCATATATCCACATAAATGGGGTATGCAAATTGTTTGGCCATCCAAATGTTGGGGACTGCAACTCCTATCAGTCCAAACCAGCATAACCAGTGGTGAGGTTGGTTGGGAGATGAGTTCAATAACAGCTGAAAGGCTGCATAATTTCCATCCTTAATGTAGACAAAGGGCAAATGATGGCATTTCTGTATGTGAGATTTCAGAAAATACAGATCTGTGTATGCATAGACCTGATTTAGCCAGTGCTGCAGCCTTCTGGTACTTTTTCCACCCTGTGGGAGAAGCTGAATACCCATTTGTCTTAAGGTTGCCTTAGGTTAGCTTGCTACACAAGGGGGTGGGGGCAGGCGCACCCCCGAGAGCCTCACGGTGGCTGGGAATGTCACCTGTTGCCTGGGGAAGGGCAAAGCAGAGGTCAGCTTCTCAAGTGGGATCAAATGAAAAGGACAGGCGTAGGCCTTGCCCATAAAAGGACCTCTTTGAGGTCAATAAAAAAGCTATTCATTTTCTGTTCGCTGCGCAGACCCTCTGGAGCAGGCAAAGTATGAGAAATGGCCTGTGAACCGTTCTGGTTTGGAGGCTGGCCAAGCAAGCAAAGGACGCCCAGCCTTTTTTCACAGGACCTTTAGCTGCCACAGCTAACCCACAGGCAGACTCAGCTGCAAGTTCATCTCGGCACTGCCTTCCAGGCTTTCGCCCTGCCCTCCTCTCCCTCCTTCACTGCCATACCTCCCAGAGTTGTCTGTTCTAAATTTTGCATGGCTGTGCCAAAGCAGCTTTCTCTTTGAAGGATGAAATGGTGAGAATCAGGGACAGGAAACACACCAGATCTCCACCAGACAGATAAGATGAAAAATGGACATTTCATGAAAATCTTCCTGTAACTCACCTCCTTCTCCTTCACTTGGCTTTAAATAACAACCATTCTTAAATTAGGGTAAATTGTTATACAAAAAAAACCCCGTTATGCATCCCTGCATCCAAGTTTTCTTTTAATGCTTTGCTTTGTAATTGTTTTAATTTCAGTGTTTGTCTTCCGTGCAGATAGTAAAAGTGCATTGGCACAAATGTTTGTTCATGTTTACGAGGAATACATTCCGGGCCTTTGTGCAGATATGCAAAACCACAGAAAATAGTGAACACTATTATTTTAAATGAGATGAGCAATGGAGGTATTGAGAAAAGAATGTCACTGATACAGGTAATCCTAAACGAATTACTGTAGTGAAATATTAGATAAGTGAAACCACACATAGTTCTGAAGATATGAGGACCATACATATATATGTCTGTCATAGCTAGCACTGCATTATTGATTCTAGTTCCAACAAAAAACTGTTTCTTCACAGCCAAGACAAGACCCTCAGAATAAATGAATGGGAAAGCTGAAAAGGAAATTGCTTTTCTTCTAATTGGAAAAATCCCAACAGATGCTATGTATCTATGCTTCTGTTGCAGTTCAGTAGGTCTGTGCTATCTTTGTTGCAACTTTAAAGGCTGATATGTTTTGAGAGGGAGTTGAGCATCCTCCCATTTCAAATGCCAGCTGGATGAACAAAAATGACTATTTGCCAACTTCTAATTTGCCATAGTGGGCATTTATTATTCTGCTCAGCGGCAAGAGAAATCTTGCTGCTTTCTGAAAAATCCAAAAACAAATATCATGAAATATTGAAATAAATAGAACAGTGGTAATATTTTCCATAGGATTATATAGATAAAGCAACCAGATTGCAACATACTTAAAAACACACCACAGTAACTTCAGTTGCTTATTTCCCAGTGTTTTACAGAGCAGGATACTAATGTGCTTGCAATATTCTATTATTTTACCAAGGAATGCTTGACCATGCATGTTGGGAGTCTATTTTCCACTCTTTTTGCACTATATTTGTTTATTCTGCATTAAGCTGTCCTCCAATTGCCTTGGGGATTTAAAGTCTTGTAGAGAAACAAACTTGTCCTAAAGTATATATTAACTGGAATGAAGAGCAGAAGGTAAAGGCAGTCCCCAAGTTACAAACAAGTTAGGTTCTGTAGGTTTGTTCTTAAGCTTTGAATTGCATAGGGAAGGGTTAACACCCCTGTGGTGTTTGTTTTGCTGTCTGTGCCCCTGTTCATAAGATTTCACCTCACTTTCTGTCTCTGTGATCATTGGGCTTTGAAGAATTCGGGTTGTTGTGGAAACAAGGATTGGTGAAAAAGCTTGTGTGGAGACACCATTTCCCAATGATAGGTCTTATAGGAGTGGATTTCACTTCTTGTTGTCTCACCTCCGTTCTTAACTATGAATCATTTGTAAGGCAGATGTTTGTAACTCTGGGACTGAGTCAGGCAGGACTGCTGACTTGAAGGTTAGGTTGCTGACCTGAAGGTTGCTGCTTCGAATCCGGGGAGAGCGCTCCAGCTCCCCATACAGGGACATGAGAGAAGCCTCCCACAAGGATGATAAAAACATCAAAACATCCTGGGAAATGTCTTTACAGATGGCCAATTCTCTCACACCAGAAGCTACTTGCAGTTACTTAAGTTACTCCTAACACACACAAAAAAAAACTTCGGAGACTGCCTGCATCCAGTTCTGTCTTGCGCCAGGCAGCTTACACGAGGGCAAGTAGTTATGAGGTGGTACAGGTTGTGAACTAGCTTCAAGGTTGGAGTAGGACTCACAGAGATGGCATTTGGAGCCCCAATCAGCCATAGAAACCCAAAACAGCAAAACCCTTCTAAACAAATCTTGCCAAGAAAACCCTGGGAGAGAGTCTCCATAATCTAGAACCAAGTTGATGCCACCACATAATAACATTTACCTATTATTTTTAATACATTTAAAACTTATTAAACCTTTTTGTACTAAAAATCAGGAATCTGTAGAACAGCTATATTAGACCAGTTTGTTCTTTATGTTGGAATGCAGGAATTAACTCTTTTGCTCTTGAAATAGTCACACAGAAATGTACTTTGAGTTTTAGAAAGCATCTATCTATCTATCTATCTATCATCTATCTATCCATCTATCTGAGGCCTGGTGGAAGATTGAAATGCTTTGTATAATTGCTATAATAAGACCGCCTCCAACTTCCCCCCAACCCAAACAAAAAACAAAGCAAATGAATAAGACAAGTGAATAATCATAAGTGGAACCACACCTGCATGTCCATGTAATGTACCTATGACATTGCATGACAATTTTGGATTTTTGCCTTCAATTAAATGGTAATAGTGGAGCTTGTAAGGTAGCTCCACTGTTTCCATTTTATTGGAGCTTGGGCAGCAAATTAGCATCAAGTGCTTCAAGTAGCATCAAATGGCAAGAGGCAAACTGCTAATGGAATACTTCCCCCAAATTACTCAACTTCTGAATTAGTCAATTATTTAATATGTTTTTACAATGTTCCTCAAATATTATTGTCTGTAATAATTATAAATATTATTACTGAAGCTGATTTTATTACAAGCATCTAGAGATCTTGTGATATTAGACAAAGTGCTAATAATTAAAAAAGTAAATACCCACCCATCCCATCTAATCAATTTCCTTCTTTTTGTGGGTTGGATGAGAAGGACAGTGATGAACACAAATGAATGCTATTGTTGTTGTTTTGTCTCTCTCTCAATCTCTTTCTGTGCCTTCAAGTTGCCTGTCAACCTATGATAACACCATGAATTTCATACAGCTTTCTTAGGAAAGGAATAGTCAAAGCTAATTTTGCCCAGAGCTAGTTTTGCCTAGGGCATCTGGTATTCTTTAGCAATCCAAGGCTGACCTTGCTTAGCTTCCAAGATCAGACAGGACCTGGTGCTTTTAGGGGATTTAGGCCCTTGAAGTGGACTGTATGGCAACAAAAAGAAAGAACATACTCATTCTGAGAGAATTCCCCACTGGGCCATGAAAACCCACTAGATCAGTGGTTCTCAACCTTCCTAATACCATGACTTCTTAATACAGTTCCTCACGTTGCGATGACCCCCAACCATACAATTATTTTCGTTGCTACTTCATAACTGTAATTTTGCTACTGTTATGAATCGTAATGTAAATATCTGAAATGCAGGATGTATTTTCATTCACTGGACCAAATTTGGCACAAATACCCAATACACCCAAATTTGAAATGACAAATACTTTTGTCATTTAAGAGTTGCTGGGATTTATAGTTCACCTACAATCAAAGAGCATTCGAAACTCCACCAACGATGGAATTGAACCGAACTTGGCACAAAGAACTTACATGACCAACAGGAAATACTGGAAGGGTTTGGTGGGCATTGACCTTGAGTTTGGAAGGTATAGTTCACCTACATCCAGAGAGCACTGTGAACTCAAACAATGATGGATCTGGATCAAACTTGGCATGGATACTCAATATGGTGGAGTTTGGGGAAAATAGACCTTGGCATTTGGGAGTTGTAGTTGCTGGGATTTATAGTTCACCTACAAGCAAGGAGCCCCTTGAACCCCACCAACAATCGAATTGGGCCAAACTTCCCACACAGAACCCCCATGACCAACAGAAACTACTGGTCAACCCCTCTGAACCCCCCCCCCCTTTGCAACCCCCCCCCCAGGGGTCCCAACCCCCAGGTTGAGAAATGCTGCACTAGATGTGCAGGTGCTTATTTCATTTTATTTTACAAAAATTTTTTTTACAAAATCTTGGATGCAAATTTCAGCCTCTGCAGACATTTATAATTCTTCATCAAATATAATCTCATGTTGGTTGCCGGTATACCTGCTGGAGCTCTCTGATGCTGGAAGCATGGGAACTATGATTAATACTTAAGGAGCTAAAACATCAATATTTACAATTTCCATCTGTGTCGATAGAAATGATTCCAAAAGAATTGAAACTGACTTGGTGATATAATCTATGTGAAAGTATGAATGAGAATAAACATATTCCAACTATTGCATCTTATTGGACAGGTCTTTAAAAAAGTACAATGATAGCAAAAACATCATTGAAGGACAGAAAATTTATTTATTTATTTATTTCCGATATTTCTACCCCACCCTTCTTCCCAAGGGGACTCAGGGCGGCTTACACAACTGGCAGGATCACTACCAGTACATCATAATACAATAAAATAAGAATTAAAACAGTTAAAAATAGTTAAATAACGTAGCAATATACAATATATAAAAGATTTAACACAATGCAGCACAGAATATTTGTGACAATCATTCATCAGACCTTGTGCAAGAGCTTTAATCCGATCCATGTCGACGCTAACTGGTCTATGATAGCCAGGTCTTCAGCATACATCAAAGATGTGGCTTCAGCTGTGGGATCTTACTCCAGCATGCATCCCATATGCACACCATCAGATGTCCTTGGGGCCATGTTTGGGGGCAGCTTCTGCTGACCTTGGGATTTTTCTCTAAGGAGGCAGCCATCATTATACTTCCAGTGGTTGCCAGGAAAAGACCTCCTGAAAAGCAATAAACTAATTGAAGTTTTCCTCTTCTAGTTTTCTTTCTTATCTCCTTTTTTCTTTTTCTTTTTAATTGAAAGTGCGCAATTGTGCAGTTTCTGCACACTGAGATACCAGTATGTTTCTAAAATCACAGCAAAGCAGGAGGGGGTGGTGCTAATTGGCTGTTTCAAACTGTGTAACTGTGCAAGAGTTGAAAACAGAAAAAAAAGTACATCACGGGGCATGATAGGGAACTATGTTGAGGAACATAGGACAGATCGGGAGGAGCAACTTCATCTGCCATGTGATGAGTCAAATTGCAGTATTTAAAAAAGGTACAGAGAGAACAGAAAAGTGTGTGATGGCTCAGGTTTGCATTCAACTATCATAAGCTACAAGTTGCATACAGAAGTACCATTTCTTGCTTTGTGTGAGATGAGGTTATGGGAGAGAAACTTCTTGACAATTTTGTCCTGGTATGCATATATATGACATGTTCTGTGAAAATATTCTACCCAGAAAGATAAGTGATTCTTCTGCAAAAATCCTATAGTTTTTGCACATAAAAGGTGTACAGAAGACTGGGCCAAAATATCTCCGCACTGCCTCAACATCAGACAGAAAACTATGAAAATTATTTGTCCTTACAGTCAAACATGAATTAGGGAAATAATTCCATCTCTTCATAGAATCTACACATAACTAGTGTAGGTGAGGTGTAGGTAACTAGAAAAGGTGAGGCATTTTCATTGTTAGTAAGTTGGCCTTCTAGAAGAGGAAATCACCATTTCTTCCATAGGAGAACACTGGAAAGACTCAGGACTTATACTATTCCTGAACCCAGTAAGAAGTCTTAACCAGTGACAATGCTAGGGGGGCAAGGAGTTGGTACAGAGAGTATGAATCACACAGAGGTTGACACCAGAATGATGGTCCGTTTTTGTGCAATATTTCAGCAATTTTTTATTTTTTAAATATCCCTGTTATTAGATATATTGAGAAAAACAATTTCAATAAATCCAGAAAGAAGGTCCTTCCTTCATTTAATTATTTTAAAAAGAAAGAAGGAAATTATTAGGATTGGGAGAGAAAAGGTTTCTTTTCTTTCTTTCTTTCTTTCTTTCTTTCTTTCTTTCTTTCTTTTTTCTTTTTTCTTTTTTTGCAACCGAGAAAGACAGCGATCTGACAACTAGGGGAGAAAGGCTTTCTGTTTTCCTTTACAACTGAGAATGTAAGCGATTTGATAACCAGGAGAGAAAGGGTCAAACTTTGGGCTGGAAAGGACAGTCCCTAATGGACATCACATCCTCCAAAATGGTAGACTAGCCACTTTTTTCGTATCAGGAGCGACTTGAGAAACTGCAAGTTGCTTCTGGTGTGAGAGAATTGGCTGTCTGCAAAGATGTTGCCCAGGGGATGCCAGGATGTTTGCCATTTTTGCCATCCTTGTGGGAGGCTTCTCTCATATCCCCGCATGGAGAGCTGGAGCTGATAGAGAGAGCTCATCCGTGCTCTCACTGGATTCGAACTGACCACCTTCAGGTCAGCAACCCAACCTTCAAGTCAGCAATCCTGCTGGTGCAAGGGTTTAACCCATTGCGCCACCTGGGCTCCTTGGTTAGCCACTGATGCTGCTTGTTTCAGTGCACTCCACAACTGGGACATCACTGCAGTTATTATTTCCCAGCATCCCAGCACTTCTAGTGCCTCACAAACTTGCCTGGTCTAAATGGTAATTTAATTGTAATGGCTCCATACTACAGAAAGCTGTGGTGCTGTAGATCTGGGTGGGACACACTAGACTCCTCTGGCAGACAGTACTAAGTATCCTACTGAACTATAAATCCTAGGATTCCATGGATTCTTTGGTACTGAGCTCTAGTCCATCTACCTAAACAATAGTGCTAAACAGTTTCCTAACTAGAAAATACTAAGAATCCCACCAAACTAAACAGCACAGGATGAAGACATGTCAGTAAAGTGGCATCAAACTGTCATAACAGTGTGGCATAGATGCATTCCCTATACTGATCAGCTAATTTTCCTGGAGCTTTTAATATGTTGACATTCTCCACTCCTAACCTTCCCTTGTTTTTCTAATAGTCCTTTGCTATCCAGTGGGGAAATTGTTAAGGATAAAAGGATAAGTTAGTCTCCCAGTCCCTTCTAATTGTTAGTGCAAAAATGCTTTTACTGGGGTATACATACTGAATGTAGTGGAACTTACCTCCAAGTAGGCATGTGTTCTCTTTTATTTAACTACTAGTTTGGGGACCAGGCGGTGCCTGGGTTGTTACAAGAGGACATTGTTTGTTTTGGGGTATTCGGTATTATCGGTTTGGTAATGTGTAACTCTATTTATTAGGAGAAACTCAGTCTTTACTTTTTTTATGAATGCTCCCATTGGAAAATGCATAAGTATGTGGGTGAACTACAGTTCCCAAAATCATGTGTCAGTCCTCTTCAAACCTGGCTGTATCCAAATGTGGCCATGTTGGGTCTGTATTTGGTCCAGATCCGATGTTGGCTAGGTTCAGTGCTCTCTGGATAAGGGTGAACTACGACTTCCCAGATCCTAAGTCAATCATCCCCAGAGCAGGCCTGTATGCACAGCTGTTGCCCATGTTGGGTCTTGTGTACCAAGTTTGATCCAGATCTGAAAGCTCTTATGATTTTTTCTTTGGCCCAATAGTCATGGCACCATGTCTACAATTCCTTATGAAAGGGATAGATAACCAAAGATGAACCGCCAAATGAATAAGTGCTAAAATCTTGGTCTGGATTCTTAACTTTTTTTAAAAAAAAAAAAAACTTAAATAAAGTAGATAGCATCTGATTGGTAGAGTTCAGAAATCAAAAATAGAAAGACTAGATTGAAATAAACAAATACATATATAAATGCCAAACCAATTCTGTTTGCCTTGAAACTGAGATATATATATATATATATATATATATATATATATATATATATATTAAAATGAGCAATCTTGAATGTATTCAAATAGAAATGGAATGCTCAAGCTAAGCCACCAGAATGTTCATAATTTCTAAAAGATGTTCTTTAAGCAATGATGCTCTTTTAATGATGAAGAATGATCCAGCCCAATAAGCCAGTGTTAGGCTGTGCTTGTATGCTTGAAACAAAAAAAATCTGAGCCAAACAAACTTCCCACTTCCTTTCCATTTGGTTTCTCTATGAATAAATCCCTTTCAGGGTAAATGTTAGAATTATATTTTCAGATCCCCAGACAATATAGGATCAGACCATGGAATTAAAATGTTTTCTTTGTCTTCAAATAGCTTTCTTGTGTAGGTATTAAAACATAGCTGGGGCGGATCAATAGTTTCCTTTGAATGAAGCAACAGAGAGAATTCAGTGCTTAAGCTAGCAGTGCACTGTCATTATTATAATTTTAGAAAGGAATTTAGATACTTCAATGTTTGAAAAAGAATGTAATGAAGTTTATTTAAAGTACAAATGCAAACAATCAGTTCTGCATGTTAGGAGGGATTAGATCGTGCTTGTTATTTCTTGCTTTAGAGAAATGTAAAACAACAGCATTGGGCATTGCATGGTTTCAGCATCTGTTAGAATTCAGCATCTGTTAGATTGACTGGGGGGAGTGGGGATCAAAACCTCCACAAGATTATATTTGTATCTCCAATGTATTTTAGTTGCATGTGGAACTGAGTTGCAGTTGGGACCATGGAGCATCATGAAGTCAGTGGTCCCAACTGTTCTGTTTATTAAACCTCATTACAGAAGACTGCTGTCTACAGTGGTCATATTAAACATGCCAAAAACAGAAATAAGAGAGATAGTAAAGTGACCTGTGTTGAAGTGCTCATAAAAAATAACCCATATCTTTAGCTTACGCAAATGAACTGTGCTAAACACTAGCTGAAAGTTGGACTGGAAGAACACTGTGTCCTCCTAACGTCAAGATACGTGATCATTTCAGATTTAGGCAAAGATAGGAAATATGTGACCCTCCAGATGTTGTTGGACTACACACACACACACACACCAACATTGCATTTGTTGGCTCAGACTGCAAAGAACTGTAGTGAAACAATATATGCAGGGCCAGGCCACATGTTTCCTACCACTGGTTTAGAGGTTACTCTAAATCCTGAAAGTATCAGATTCCTTTTGATTTTTGAAGCTAAACAGGTCAGGCTTGATTAGTACTTGGAAGGGTGACATCCAGGGATTGCCCAATACTGTCGTAGGATGTATTTCAGAAGAATACATCCTACAATATTAATCTCTTAATATTGCAGCCCCTATATCCCAGGATCTAATCCCAGATGATCTTCTATCCCAGATTATCTGGCAGTGGAGACTCATATAATCCAGTTTAAAACAGATAATTTGGGACCAGATCATTGAATAGTGCTCAAAATTTGATTCCCATCCAGTTTTTAGCACTTTGATCAAGGCTGTGTATGTACACATATTTTGCAAAGATTATATGCATATACATGTATTGTCAACACAATTCAGCCAGGAAACCCATGACCTGCTAAATGGCTTCAAATTACACATTTTTGTTAAATGCCATCACGTTGATTTCAAATTATGGTGGTCCTATAAATATTAAAGATGTATCTTTACACCAGGATCTTGCCTACTTCCTTCATAGTTGCACTTCCAAACCCCAGCCTTCATGCCACCTGTTGATTTATGGCAACTCCATGAATTTCTCTTTATCCTCAAACTGATGTTTTCATATGTCAAAAAGCAGTATCACTAATCAACCTGTTTAGCTTAGATTGCTGTCTGCACCATTTGCTGTGCATTGCTGCAAACACAGACCACTATCACTGTATAGAAAATCACAAAAGTGTTGATAGCCCCCCTCTGTTTCTGTCTGCCATGAATGGCAAGAAAGAGGTTTCCAAATGTCTGGCAGGCCATTCTAATGAGCTTAATTTGACTTGGTGAGTTTCCAGTAGTAAACGTTTTACACTTCATTCATAGCAAGGTTGTTCCTATTCTTGGGCAGACTTTGTGGAGTAGCAGTAGCATGTGCACGCGCACACAACTATTCCTCCTGAACTGCCCATAGCTCTCCACTTTTAAAAGACAGAACTGTGTCTGCCATACTTCTCTTAAACTATACTTCTATCTAAAGCTCAATGGAGTGAACTATCCTATACCCACTGTTGAAGTAAGAGCATATCAATCTGTCCCAGTCCTGATGAATCCTAATGTCATCCCACTTTTTCAGCTGCTTTTAAGATGTCCCAGATTATTTCACCCTTTTCCTCTTTGTGGCTGGCTTGCTTCTGTTTCTGTAAAAGGGGCAAAAGTAGTTTGGACTCAATTCACTCAATGAGGGAGAAGAGAAAGGGGAGCAGAGTTTTGCTCTCCCTGTAGACTCAGGCAAAAGCATACTGCTGCAGCCTATCCTAGCTTGTCTTCCTCATTAATAACTTTTCCCATCTTGACCACACCTGTCCCAGGTTTCCTCTCTGAAATATCTGGGGTATGTGAGAGTTAACTGCCAATCAAGTCAGTTTCTGTGCATGAGATAATGGCAGTGAACCATATTACATTTTTGTCTCTGGTGATTAAATGTATTGGGCTCATCATGATTGCAGGCTGCACAGACAAACAAAGCTATTCTGAATATATCAGAACAGTAGCTGCAAAATATTCCAATGACCTCAAAATATTTTGACTCAGTGATGGTGAATAGGGTAAATATTCTGAGCTTGAAACAGCCTGGCAAATATGGCCATGTTCCCTACAGCCCAAGAACGGCGCCTATAGCTGCACTGTAATTGGCTGGAGAGCCAGGGCATTGGGAAACAAGTCCTTTGGAATTTAAATATGGTCATGAAATACGGGAAGGGGGGGGGGGTGGAAGATTGAAAAAGGAATGCTTGGGCTGTACTTAATAGAAATTGGATGTCTTTTTTTTCCTATCCAGATTGGAGTCAGAAATCCCCCTGAGAGAAAAATCTCAAAAGAAATCATTCCAGACGGCATAACACGCAAACTCCCTCTCCTTTCATCTCCCAGAGAGCAAGTATTTGTGCCTCTTTGGTCAGCCTATTAAAGGCATCCCAACAACACAGATTTAGAAGATCCTTCTACAAAAATATTAAAAATACTATTTCCTGAATAAGGGGAGTTCTGCTTCCAGAATTATACTAGAATTCTGTTGTTGTTGTTGTTGTTGTTATTGCTGTTGTTACTGTTGCTGCTGCTGCTATTCTTGTTGTTGTGTGCCTTCAAGCCATTTCTGACTTAAGGTGACCTTAAGGTAACACTATCATAGGGTTTCTGGGGCTGAGAGTATGTGACTTGCCAAGCTCACCCAGTGGGTTTCCATGGGCAAATAGGTAGCTGAACCTTGCTCTTCAGATTCACCATGTAGAATTTTAAAAATTGATACATCAATTGAATTAACAAACTTTTGCCATACAGTCACAGTGTAGTGGAGCCCCCGGTGGGGCAGTGGGTTAAAACCTTGTGCCGGCAGCACTGATGACTTGAAGGCTGGGTTGCTGACCTGAGGTTGCTGGTTCGAATCCAACCCAGGGAGGGGGCAGATGAGTTCCCTCTATCAGCTCCAGCTCCATGTGGGGACATGAGAGAAGCCTCCCACAAGGATGGTAAGAACATCAAAACATCCAGACGTCCCCTGGGCAACATCCTTGCAGACGGCCAATTCTCTCACACTGGAAGCGACCTGCAGTTTCTCAAGTCACTCCTGATGCGAAAAAACGTCACAGTGTAGAATTAATGCAGTTTGTGTGTTTACAGCAGTTCAAGGAGGATATCAACAAATTAAAATGTGTCCAGAGAAGAGCAAGTGGGATGGTCAGAGGTCTAGAAACCAAGCCGTATGAAGAATTACCAAAGCGCTGAGTATGTTTCGTTACAGAAGAAAGGAACCAAGTTTTATATGATCTCAAAGCTACTGGTTGGTCTGAGCTCACAGAAAGAGATGCTATATACAAGGAATTCACCTTCAAAACATTCAATCAGTGAGAGAAGGCAAGGGAGAAGTTACAGCGTTACTGGAGGTGAGAGCTCCTTCCTACTCCCTCCTCCCTTCTCCTGTTGGACTGAATATCACCTGGGTCTCAGTGAGAGAAGGCAAGGGAGAAGTTACAGCGTTTCTGGAGGTGAGAGCTCCTTCCCACTCCCTCCTCCCTTCTCCTGTTGGACTGAATATCACCTGGGTCTCAGTGAGAGAAGGCAAGGGAGAAGTTACAGCGTTTCTGGAGGTGAGAGCTCCTTCCTACTCCCTCCTCCCTTCTCCTGTTGGACTGAATATCACCTGGGTCTCAGTGAAAGAAGGCAAGGGAGAAGTTACAGCGTTTCTGGAGGTGAGAGCTCTTTCCCACTCCCTCCTCCCTTCTCCTGTTGGACTGAATATCATCTGGGCGTCAGTGAGAGAAGGCAAGGGAGAAGCTGCATCCATTGGAGTCAGCACTTTTACCACCCTAGAAGATCCACTCGGAAAGTCTTCGCCAGTCCGGAGGCCTTCCATTGATTATTTTTTGCTGACTTTGTCATGGAACCTGTTGTCCTTGTATGAGTGTTTCCCTCATCAGACGAACCGGTTGCTGCCGCCACTTGGCCTTTTCTCCTCTTTTTTGTTCTCTCCCGTCCCTTTTAAAATTCTATGTTATTTTATTTTAGCTGTGTAAGTATATAGAGTATACTCAACCTACACTTTTTAATTGCTCTGGGCCATTAGTATTCTGTTTTTTTTTTGTTTTTTTTAACTACGGTTTTGATATTTTAGTGGAAAATGAATCAGCTGGATACATATGGGATCTGCGAACTGTCCCAGCTATGCCACCTTATGGGCAGATCTTTTAGCCTCGTTTTTTCACAGATTGTAACTGTGAATGAGAAACTAGATCATCTCATCAAGGGAATTTCGCAACTGGCAAATTGTTCAGTTCAAGATGTTCCTGAGGATGAGAATAATATTGGATATAACTTGAGGGAATCCAGTTGGCATTTAGATTTTGGGGGGGAGGGAATACCTGGGTTTCAAAAGGGCAGCAAGGAGTTAATATTGGATAATGGGAATATCGAGGGAATGGATGATATGTTTGCTGAACAAACTGGCCCGAGAAGAGAAGATATGGATATGGATATAGGTTTGGGAGTGGCGAAGTCATCAACGAAGGCTCCATTGGAGGGGGATTTCTCTCCTCATGTTGAGTGCCGCCATGGCCATACCTTGCAAACGAAACAACTGGCCTTTCTA
This sequence comes from Anolis carolinensis, assembly GCF_035594765.1. Classification (NCBI taxonomy): domain Eukaryota; kingdom Metazoa; phylum Chordata; class Lepidosauria; order Squamata; family Anolidae; genus Anolis; species Anolis carolinensis. The sequence continues at coordinate 91,076,160 of NC_085841.1, read as the reverse complement.
ATTAGAGACTCCACATGGAATAGGGGTAGATGGACCTCGAAAAGAGCGATCCAGAGGTCCTTGGTTCAAATTTTATCAAGGAGCCTGACTACAGTCAAGATTAAGACCATTACGTGGCTCCAGAAGGACTATCAATCGCACGATCGCTCTATACGCCTCATTTCCACCTTTGAGGATAAGTCTAGTATAGAGGAGTTATGGGCCCTTAGGTCCTGGCTGCTATTATGGGGCATCACCATCAGAAAAGTAATAGTAGACCCCGTGATTCGTCCTCTTGTGGCCAACTTGTCTTTATATACTCAAGCACTAACTAGGCCCAATGATAATAGGATGTTCAATCCTCACTGTAGGTCCCCTCCCTCAGAAAAGTCGCATCTAGATGTTCTGGCCCAATCCTTCTCAGTCCCTTACCAGCAATCATTGCCTCCCCCTACTCCTCGAAGATTTTCCGGTAGGCCCCACTTGTCCCCTTTCTTGGAAGCTAGGCTAGTTGGAAATTCCAGCAGTCATTTGGACTTGGGGAGTTGACTAGACTCTCCAAATGATGTTCCAACTGAGCCAGATTCCCTGGGGGGTGGGAACCGGGTGGGGTTTGGTTCCATCGAGGTCGTGTGGGGGAGGAGGAATTGCGGTCGACGGATTCCCAGGGAGAAGCGCAACAGAGTTCTTGTGACCCTGGAGAAGGATAGGTGTGGTAGCCTCGATGGCAGCCCCTCCGGGCTGAAGGTCCTGCTGCTCAATGCCAGATCCGTCAAGGGTAAATCATCTATTATCCAGGATTTAATCCTGGATGAGCAGGCGGATCTGGCTTGCATCACCGAGACCTGGCTGAATGAACTGGGTGGAGTTAGTCTTTCCCAGCTTTGTCCTCCGGGTTTCGGGGTGCATCAGCAGGCCAGGCCGGGAGGGCGGGGAGGTGGGGTTGCGGTGGTCTTTCGGCAGTCCATCGCCCTGGTCAGATGCGCCACTTTGCAACCTGCCGGGTTTGAGTGTCTCCACCTGAGGGTGGGTACCCGGGACAGTTTGGGGATTCTGCTGGTGTACCGTCCACCCCGCGACACAGCAGTCTCCCTGCCTGAGTTAGCAGAGGTGGTCTCTAGCGTGGTGCTGGGTTCCCAGCGCCTGGTGGTGCTGGGAGATTTCAACATTCACGCTGAGGCCACCTTGACAGGTGCAGCTCAGGAATTCATGGCCGCCATGACGACCATGGGACTGTCCCAAGTGATATCGGGTCCCACTCATCAAGCTGGACATACACTCAACCTGGTTTTTGTTGCGGGCGATGGTTTGGTTGGAGTGGAAGAGCAAACTATCCTTCCATTGTCATGGTCCGACCATTATCTGATCAGTTTAAGACTCACCACACCCGTAAACCTCCGCAGGGGTGGTGGACCCATTAAGATGGTCCGCCCCAGGAGACTTATGGATCCTGAGCGATTCCTGAGGTCTCTTGGGGATCTGTCTGCCATGGAGCCTGACGATCCTGTCGATGCCTTGGTCGCTCGCTATAACAGTGAGTTGTCCAGGGCTATAGACATGATCGCCCCCGAACGTCCACTCTCGCTACGTGGAGTTGCCCCTGCCCCCTGGTTTACTGGGGAGCTGGCAGTGATGAAACGTGCGAGGAGGAGACTAGAGTGCCGCTGGCGGACAACTCGTGATGCATCTGACCGAGCACGGTCTAGAGCCGCTATTAGGGCCTATTCCGCGGCGTTGCGAGCAGCCAGGAAGGCTTTCTCGACTGCCCGCATCGCGTCTGCAACAACTAGATCCTCAGAGCTGTTTCGGGTTGTTGGGGAGCTCCTCCACCCTCCTCAGGCTGGGGGGGCACCTGACATCCCGGCAACTCGGTGTAGCGAGTTTGCTCACCATTTTGCAGACAAAGTCGCTCAGATTCGTTCCGACTTAGATGCTGGCCTTGTTGCAATGCCAGGTGAGGTAACCGAGGCTTCTGTCTGTTCAATCTTGTGGGATTCGTTTCAGCTTGTGCAGCCTGATGATGTGGACAAGATTCTTGGAGCGGTGAGGGCGACCACCTGTGCCCTTGACCCTTGCCCATCTTGGCTTTTAAAACAGGCCAGTGGTGGGTTGGTTGATTGGTTTGTGAGAATAATTAACGCCTCTTTGGAGCAGGGTAGATTTCCATCTAATCTAAAACAAGCGGTGGTGAGATCTATCTTAAAGAAGGCCTCCCTAGATTCGACCAACTTGCATAACTACAGACCAATCTCCAACCTTCCATTTTTGGGCATGGTCTTGGAGTGGGTGGTTGCCTCTCAGCTCCAGGGATTCTTGGATGATACGGATTCTCTGGACCAATCGCAGTCTGGCTTCAGGCCTGGTTTCAGTACCGAGACGGCTTTGGTCGCCTTGGTGGATGACCTCCGCAGGGAGCTGGACAGTCGAAAGTCCGACTATTGGGTATTGGGTGGCAACCTGTGCTTGACGGGGTTGCACTCCCCCTGAAGGCGCAGGTCCGCAGCTTGGGGGTCCTCCTGGATTCGGGGCTGACGCTTGAGGCTCAGGTGTCGGCCGTGGCCGGGAGGGCCTTTGCACAACTAAAACTTGTGCGCCAGCTGCGACCATACCTCGAGAAGTCTGATCTGACTACGGTGGTCCACGCCTTAGTTACCTCTAGACTGGATTATTGCAATGCGCTCTACGTGGGGCTGCCTTTGAAGACGGCCCGGAAATTGCAATTAGTTCAGCGCTCGGCAGCCAGGCTTCTAACAGGAGCAAACTACAGGGCGCGTTCTACGCCTCTGTTTAAGGAGCTCCATTGGCTGCCGTTTGTTTTCCGGGCCCAATTCAAGGTGCAGGTTATCACCTACAAAGCCCTAAACGGTTTGGGACCCACCTACCTTAGAGACCGCATCTCCCCCTATGAACCTGCACGATCTCTTCACTCTTCGGGGGAGGCCCTTCTCTCGCTCCCACCACCTTCGCAGTTGCGGCTGGTGGGGACGAGAGAGAGGGCCTTCTCCGCTGTGGCCCCCTGCCTCTGGAACTCACTCCCGAGGGAGATTAGACAGGCCCCCACCCTCCTTGCCTTTCGAAAAAGCCTTAAAACCTGGCTTTTCCAGAGGGCCTTCGACGACTAATTTTTGGGGGTTGATTTGTCTGCCCATTTAATTTAATTAGAGAGTGTTCTGCCATGATTATTGATACCTTGCTGAGTACTTCTGCCACGAAGCTACAGAAGCCCTCTATTTCGGCCTAGAACTGTTTTATCTCCTTGTTTTTAACATGTGATGTATGTATTGATTGTATGACTGCTTTTCATGTTTGATTTTACAATGTGTAATTTGTCACTGTTTTTATTATTGTTGTGAGCCGCCCCGAGTCCCCTCGGGGAGATGGGGCGGGATATAAGAATGAATTTATTATTATTATTATTTATTATTATTATTCAATCAGACTAAAAAGAAATCCTTAATTCTACAAAACTATTCCGTCTGACTGTTTCCTTTAGAATTGCTACCTCAGTGTAAATGATTGGTAGAAGAGTAACCACTCACTGCTGTGTTTGGGTAAGAACTAGTTACTAATCAATAAGAAAATCAGTTGTTACATAAGAACAACTGTTCTGTTGTGCTGTTACATTCAGATTTATCTGTTAAAGCCCAAATAGTTTGGGGGTCCATTTAACAATGACTGGCATACTTTTGTTTATTATAATTCTATCCTGAATTTTATTAGGTCCCTTTTATTTGGGTATTTTAATCTGATGATGCTATTTTTATATTGCTGCTGCAGTTCCCCCATCTATGAAGTCAACTGAATTGTACTTGGTGGTTGATTGATATTATTACTGTTGTATTAACTCTTGTTTTATTGCCTTATTGTGTTTATCTTTTGAATATTGTGCAATTTATTTACACTGTTGTTTTTGTAAATTATACTGATTGGGCTTTGCCCCATGTGAGCCGCCCCGAGTCCCCGCGGGGAGATGGTGGCGGGGTATAAATAAAGTTTATTATTTATTATTAGAGAAAAGAAGATTAAGTGGTGACGTGATAGCTATCTTTAAATATCTCAGATGTTCAGGCAATCCCCAGGTTATGAACAAGATAGATTCTGTAAGTTTGTTCATAGGCTGAATTTGTATGTAAGTCAAAACAGCTCCATTTTTAAAGTTTAACTTCAGCCAACAATATATATATTTAGTTTTGGATAGCATATGAAGGCTTAACACCCCTGTGGTGTTTGTTTTGCTGTGTGCTCTTGTTCAGAATATTTCATCTCACTTTCTGTCCCTGTGATAACTGGATTTTGAAAAAAATGGCTTCATGTGGGAACAAGGATTGCTGAGAAAGCTTCAGTGGAGACACCTTTTCCCTACGATAACTTGTTATTTATATGTTTTAACTGTCTATTGCATTAATGTATTGTATTTTTATGTTGTTGGATACGCGGCATTGAATATTGTCATTTGTATGTTATTTTGAGTCCCCTGAAAGGGTGAGAAGAGCAGGATAGAAATAAAGCAAATAAGTGTAAGCCGGATGTCTGTAACCTGGGGACTGCCTGTAATGTAGATAATCATCATCATCATCATATTTATTTATCCCCCCACTCCCTAGGAGACTCAGAGTGGCTTGCAATATGGAGCAAGATTGTTTCTGCTGCTCCAGGAACTAGCAGATACACATTATCTGCTTTGAACTGGATTCTATGGCAGTGTAGAGTAAGACAATCCAGTTCAAATCAGATAATGTGGATTTTCTGCTTTGATAACCTAGATTATCTGGCAGTGTAGAATGGGCCAGAGATTGAAGGGGGGGGGGTCTTTCATAAGTGCTTTTCTGCATGGCTGGATTACATGACTTAATGGTCCTTTTCACATCTATGATTCTGTCATTCTGTAATAATCACCAAATATTTTGAGGCAAGGGAAATGCTCATAACAATGATAATTATGCCAATATAGTAGACCAATGGAGCAATAAAGGCAAACGAAGTAATGCTACCTACATGTGGCCTGTTTAATGGGACTCATGCCTTAAAAACACTAAATAACATATCCCATTCTAGTGTCAAGGTTTCTGGGAGAGGGACAGCAGAAAGAAAAGGAAGGAGTAGGAAGGCTCTGAGTACTGCTAGGAGGAGTAGGAGTAATAGGTCAAAAAGGATGGTGGAAAGACATAAAAGATGAAAGAAGGAGAAGAAAAATGTAGTCAGAAGAACTATATAGACAGAGGCCAGAATATCAAGGCAGATAATCCACATTTTTGCTTTGAACTGGTTTATCTGAGTCTACACTGCCAGATAAATCCAGTTCAAAGCAGATAATCTGGATTTTTTTACAGTTGTGTAGAAGGGGCCAAAGAAGACGGGGTTTTGAACTAACACAATATTTTCAGAAGGAAAATTGGCATTATCTTCCTACTAGGCTGGGAGACTGTGTGACTTGCCCAAAGTTGCCCAATGACTTTCCATGGCTGAACAGACATTAAATCTTTCATCTTCTGGAGTCATAGTCCAACACTGAAACCATCACTCCACATTTACGCTCTCAATAATAATCAAGCTGGAGTCAAATATTCCAAGTATGCTTAATTGAAGGTTTTGATTAAAGCTACAGAATGTCTTGTAATATTACCAACTGGTATTTGCAAATTAAAGAGTGGGCAATAGAAAAACTTAAAAGAGTTGTTTTTGGTGACTTGGAGATTTTGGAAACTGTAGTTTTAAAAAGTAACATTTACAAACTTTGGCCCAAGTGAACATTAAAAATTTCATTTAGTACGTTCTGATAAGGAAGTAATCATGTTCTTGATGCCAGCATAATAGTACTAAACCTAAGGATGCCAACAAAGCAAAAATACAACTCATTAACAGCAAACAACTCATTTATTAACTTCCTCCCTATAAAGGAAATATTGTTTCAGGCAAGCTATCCTAATAATCAAGTTTGCCACAGGAATGTCTCAATAATTATAGTAATCAGTCCAGAGAATTATTTTAGAATCTGTTATTTCTTCTCTCAAGCATTACTTTATTTGGCATTCACTATTAAATGTTGAGATGGACCCGCTTCCTGAGCTTTGGCTTCAGAGACTAGGAAGATGATGCTTGGAAGATTGTTCTAATTCAGGCAATAGGCTGTTAGGAATTGTGGGAGTTGAAGTCCAAAACACCTGGAGGGCCAAAGTTTGCCCAGGCCTGATCTAATTACTGAAAGGTTGCATAGCATGTGGCATCACTTGGGTTGGTGTCGTCTAGTACAGTAACCCATAGATGTCCTCACATACCAGATCATATCATAATTACATAGCAAAACTACTAGAAAATGCCAGAAAAAAATCAGCAGCTAGGAGCTAGAGTTGTGTGCAGAATTTGTTCCTACCATTTCTACCCTTTTCTTTCGTGTCTTCTGTGTCTTCGGGAGCACAAAATGGGAAGCCCCCTCCCCGCACGAAAATCTGCTTGAGACGAAAGCCGGAACACAAAATGTGTTTACCCCAAAAGCACAATCTTACTAGGAACTTTATTGTATGAGGCAAGCAGACCGAAACTGAAGTCCCTATTGCATGAAACCATGCATATCTCACTGCCAGTGTGTGCCTACTCCCCATGATTAAACTCATCAGTAGCTGGCAGTCCTAAAACATACCCATCACCTACCTTGCATGATGAGTCACACTTCTGTGCCAGCATGCTGGCAGCAAAATGACATCACAAAGTGAGATTCTTCCACTGTCCCTACTCTCCCTTGCTATTCTCAATATGTTCTTTCTTTAACAGTTATACACATATCTGTGATTATTTTTTATTTTTCATTGCTGAAATTGCAAAATTGTTTAAAAGATTTAAAAAGTAGGGAGAAATGGAAGTGTGAGAAGTTGGGGTTACCAGAGTATGCCGAAGTATGATCGTGGAACCTCAGATTGTCAAACTAGTCCAATTGCATGAATTAAGAGAACTGTATCGCCAGACTCACTATGATGTGTATGTTATGTGTGGTGTTAGTGGTGTCACTGCAGGGCCAATGCAGACCAGGAAAATGTGGTGCCAAACAATTTTTTTTTTCATTGATGTAAACAGTCCCACAGTGTTACTTTCCTCCTAACTTCTTTCTCTGAGCATTAGTACCAAAACAGATAAGTACAAAACAGTGTATATTAATGGGAAATGTGCAAAGCAGCATTATAGCAATAACAGCTTGTTTAAAAGGCATGCTTTTTTGAAAATGTGCATACAAAATGAAATGTGCATAAAATGAAGATAAACCTTTTCTCTTTCTCATTTTGTCTTTTCTCTTTTCTCCCCCTTTTTTTTCCTCTTCTTTGACTTTCAAATGGATACAGAATAGGATACAGCAAATATGTTTTGAAAAAATAAATGACTGGTAGAAACCTGAATTCATAGATTCAGCTTGACTCCTCACAGCAACAGCTATTCCCACAAAATGGACATTTCATAATTGCAATTTGAATTTTAGAGTATTTTTGCCAGTTTTACATTGGATATTCAGATAGTTGCTGGCTAGTCTTTGGGCACTTTAGCACCACAAAATCACAGCACTATGGATTGACTTTAATTTCTGCAGCAACATCACATGGAATCCTGGGATTTTCATTTTTAGGAATTTTATTTAAAATTCTGTGCCAGAAAGGTCCAGTGGCTACTTAAAAGTACATACCTCAGGACTCCATAGGATGCAATCATGGGAGTTAAAGTAGAATTGCGGTGCTATAACTATGTAGTGTGAAAGGGCCACTTAGCCTTTGCCACCACTGCTGTTTCATTCTGTAGATTGTTTCAAAGCATTTTTCCTTCCCTTAATTTGTGTATTTCATAATCAATAGATACATTCCAGTCATCTGTTCTCAATAGTAGGCTCCATGCATAATGGTTCTATCCTTAAATGGCCTGAACAGTACTTGACTAATAATGAATTGCTTTCTACAAATGACTTGCCAGTGTATGAGGTTTATTCACAGTGACTCGTGAGGTTCTTTCACTATGGTGTACTTACCAAACAGGAACACAGCATTGTCTTTCATGAATCTGTCCAAGTCACACTTCCAAATTTTGGTTGGAAAGACATTTCCAGGCGCCTGGCAGAGCGTTAACTGAAATGACACACAAAGGTCAGGAAAGGAACTGAGTCAGCCAAATGACAGGCGACCTGAATCTGCCATTCTTTTCACAAATGACAATGTTACTGTGCATTTGCTAATATAATATAATTTGAAGAGGATAATTTATAACTGATAAAATCTTGCCTATATCTGGATATTTCCCACTCAAATATTCATAATCCCTGTTCATTAAAAAGCAGCAAGATATTCTTGAAAGTTACACATGGAATTTCAGTACAAAACCACTAACCAACAATTTTCTCTCTGTACCGTCAGCCCTTCATATCAATGGATTCTGCATGCATAAATTTCACCATCTACAGCTTGAAAATATTTTTTTACTTTAAAAAACAAACCTTGATTTTACCAAGAGACACTATTTTACTACACAAATCGTACATATTGGGACTTGAGTAATCTTTGTTTTTGGTATCCATTTTGGGTTCCTGGGACTAAATCCCAGTGTATATCAAGGGACCACTGTGCGTTGTTTTCTTGGCATCCAGATTACAACAATAGTCTGAAAAACTACTATCTGAAGAAATAGTATTAAATAAATAAATGATAATATAACTGGTAGCAGAGAAGTTGGTGGCATGAAGAACAGAAAAACAGGCCCACAAGAGAATCAAAACATCTTCATTTGTGTGCGCTTTCTAGTATAGATAGCAGTGCTCCTATTAACAAGTAGCAGTGCAGGATAGTCTGAGATGTTTGAGAATATCCAAAACAGAGCGAACTTGACATTGACTAAGGAAAGTACAGGCAGTCCCGAAGTTATGAACATGATAGGTTCTGTAGGTTTGTCCCTGTGATAATTGAATTTTGAAGAATTTGGCTTACTGGGGAAACAAGGATTGGCGAGGAAGCTTCAGTGTTTAAGGTATAGGGCAGGCAGAAGCACTTGGAGTCCCAGCAATGATATTATATTCTGACAGCAGGCCTGGGATATGAGAGAGACACAATGGTAGAGCAAATGCTTTGCATGCAGATGTTCCTCAGTGCAATCCTTTGCAATCTGAGAAAGATGCTGGAACAACTGTTCCATCTTTTCCTCTTTAATGGATTTATGTATGCATTAATATAAAAAAGAAATGGGGGGGAATGAAAGGATATGTGTAGAAGTAGAGTAACAAGTGAAAACTAGTGATGCCTGGGTACAACCCTGGAAGAGCTTCTAATTACTATGTGGTTTACTTTAAAGTTAGTATATTTAAAATCTCTTTCACACTTCTCAACTCTAGCAGTATGATTCCATGTTAACAGCTCTGGTTCCATCTCATGAAATTCTGGGGTTTACAGTTCAGACACATAATAAGACAGGAATCTTGGAGAAGAGAATGATGTTGGGGAAAATGGAAGGAAAAAGGAAGAGGGGCCAACCAAGGGCAAGATGGATGGATGGCATCCTTGAAGTAACTGGCTTGTCCTTGAAGGAGCTGGGGGTGACAACAGCCAACAGGACGCTCTGGCTTGGGCTGGTCCATGAGGTCACAAAGAGTCAGAAGCAACTGAATGAATAAACAACAAAAAATAGTTGCAGAACAGCCATTTAAAATTCTTAGCCAAACTCTAGGACCTCCCAAAAACTATGAATCCCAGGATTCCATAACACGCATCCCTTACAATTATAATGCAATAATTATGTAATGTTAAAGGACTTCGTGACTGCAATGTCACTTTTAATTTCTGTCTTATGATACAGTTACTCTTGGTATGTAAAAAGTAATATGTCTTCCCTTACATGAACCAGAAGGTCCATGGGTGAGAAATAAGGTGTGTGTGAGAATGTGTGCGTATGTGTGTATTCATGCCCTCTTACCTTCTCTACAGATGTTTACATTAATTTCTAGTACAGAAGTCGAAACCAGATTTGCAGCTCTCCTATTTCTAACAGGCATTCCAGATTCTGTAGGGCCAAAGTATAGAGTAGACAATCAATTCTATATGCTATGAATCTCAGATGGCCAGATCACTTTTCAGGTTGAAGGGTTCTGCCTTCCATTTTAAAGTGCAAGAGGTTGGGAATCCTTTGCTTTGAGCAAGTGCAGTTGATAGGATTCACCCAAGAAGGCAGTCTGGTCCCATACTCCTGCTGCATTCTGTAGTGCCATCTCTACTGATATCAGTCCTATTTCGACAAGCACCTTCCAGATTTGTCTGAGAAAGATCACAGAGAGAAGCACTAGAGATTACTTCCATCCTTTATCTAGATGGTCTTATCCGGAAATATTTGAATACCACTGAAACTTTAATTAACTTCAAAAAAGAGCTTGAGGTCCTTTGTTTCAGGTATGTAAACAGGGAGCCCACAGAAATTGTGACTTGCTTGGTATAATGAAGCATCAAACCACCAATTAGGAGGGGGAGGAGGTTTGATAGAAGAATGCCATCTTGACAACAGGAAAGAATGTTTTGCTAATTATAAACACACTGTGTAGTAGGATTTTCCTTGAAGTCTCTACTGTCAAGTATATATTGCATATCAGAAGCCTCCAAACAATAGCTCTCATTCATCCCTTAACAGGAGTCTAATCCTCTTGATTCACTCAACTAGCAAATTTAGGAAGGCACTTGTGTGTATAGTTTTGGACAAGTCCTAAAACTGACAAATTTCAATTTTCCAACCAAATTTCCCAATATGCTTACAAAGATGATTTTGTTATTTTGATTCACGTTAGCCACTGTGTGTCTGTATCTAATGTCATCATTTGAGGTGCTCAGGCATATTCACTTGGCCTCTGGTGAACAGCCTGGTGGAAGAGCACATTATTTGAATGATCATATCAATTCAACCATTGGTAACTCCATGTAAGGCTGTGGGAAGGTCTCTAGTTGAGATCCCAGAGTGTGATTGCCAATTAGTGCCAAAAATGCTGGGCTTGATGACTCAGTGCTGAGGTACATTGTATCATGCAGCTTCCTGAGTTTTCATGACCCATATATCTCAAAGGGATTGTCTATACCAGGCAGCTTAACCTGGTATAAATATGCCCCAGAGCCAATGCTGAGATGGCCAGAAAATGCAGCTGTTCCATTGGGGTGGCTCACATTTCACCTTTACCATGTCCCACAGAGGTGGTTATGCGGGCATCCATTCTGACATCATCAGAATCGCCTGTGATGGCCATGAGCCTGGACAGAGCTCCATGGCTGGATAGGAGCAGTGGCAACATGGACATGATCCATGTCTTTTCCCTGCAGTGATGAGTCAAGGCAAGGGTGATAGCACCAGTGTCCAGTCTGGATAATGGACCAGTCTGAATCATACCGTCCAGACTACCCTGATGCAGCAGGATACTCCAGACTTTGTTGTGTGGGGATGGGTGACACAAATCCCGCTTTGAAGACCACAAATGACACAAACACAGGGTTCGAGAAAAACTGGCCACAACTTCTTTATTGATTACAGGAACAGAAGGGGTTGGCTGCCATGCATGGATCCTGCCATGCATGGGGCCATTACCAAAACCTTGTCAGGGTACAATTGGGTCAATACCCAGCCAGCGTTAATCCCACATCCCTGGCAACCACCAGACACTCCCCCTGCCATCCGGTATGGGGGGGGGGGAGGCAAACCAGATCCAGGGCCCATGCCAAACGTCAACCAAATTGTGACAAAACTAAAAAAACAAAAAAAAAAACGTACTACCACAAACGGAGACATGCAGGTAGGGAGGGATGGGACAAAGAAAGCAGGCCCAGTGCCTACTGTGGCCCAGGAGCAGCCTTAAGAAGGCTGGCCCAGCCAATCAGGGGCGGGCAGGCCCCTGCCACTGATAGGCCACCCAAGCAGGGGCCTCATGGGAAAGAGAAACCCCCTGCAAGCAGAGCTGGCCCTAGATATTTTTCAAGTGTAGACGAACAGAATTTTGGCACCCCCCCCCCCCCAAATCAATCACTGAAAAATAAAAGTGTTGGATAAGCGAAAATGTTTGATAATAAGGAGGGATTAAGGAAAAGCCTATTAAACATCAAATTACATTAAGATTTTGCAAGTTAAGCACCATAACATCATGTTTTACAACAAATCAACAGAAAAAGCAGTTCAATACCTTGCGGAGGCAGGCCGCAGGAGACAGGAGTTTATTTATTTATTTATTTTTCAGACTTATATGCCGCCACTCCCCTAGGGCTCGGGGCAGCTTACAAGAACAGGCTAAAAACATCAATTTAAAAACATCTTTAAAATATCTTTAAAAAACATCTTAAAAACAACCTAAAAGCACCTTTTAAAACATCAATAACAGCTGCCTCGATGGCGCCCTCAACAAGATGGTGCCACAGGCAACTGCCTAGTTGGCCTGATGGTTGAACCGCCTCTGCCTGCAAGTGCCATTAACTGCATGGAGGCACCCACCCCCACAACAGCCACGCCAGGTAAGTCAGTCACTGCATTTCAAAGTGGTTTCAAGCAAGCAAGCAAACAAACAAATACAACTCTGCAAGTTGCTGTGTGTTGTGGAGACAGCCAGTTTTCTATTCAGGATGAGTCAAGGGTTTTTTGCATGTGTAGTAAGCCCAAGGTCTTTACTTACAGTTAATTCAAAAGATTGGCAAGAATACTATTCATGTATTTGAAAATAATATTAATAAATTCCATTATCCATTCAGATTCCCTGGGAGTTGTCCCATGGGTAAATGGTGCCACGTTATTGAATATTTTGAAAATACCTTAAACATCTGAACATAATTCAGCTATGGGAAAGGACTGATGTTTCCAATATAAACCAGGCTGTGGACTACAAATATAAACCCTGTTTTCTTCCTTCTCTTGTTCCTCTCCACCTCCTCACCCGTACAGAGGCCTTTGTCAGGCTCATTAACAAAAAGTATAGCTTTTCATTTTGACCTAGTGCCTGGGATTATGTGCCTATTGAGTGCAACCATTTGCCTTATCTAAATCTTTCAGTGGTGGCCACTCGGGAGGAGACATGAAATGCCACAACAGTTCCCAGACAGGAAAAAGCAGCCCCAGAGGAAAACAGCATGCAGGTCTCGGCTTAAATGGATCTGACAGCTTTGCTTAGAGAAAGATGTTTATCCCTGTTTATGAACGTGTCCTTTCCCCTTCTTTATAATTCTCATGGCTGGTGTTACTTTTTACAGCATGTCTGACTGTCTGGGAAGGGAGCAAAGTGGTCACATGCCTTTGAAAGCTATCCGGATGGGTGAGAAACAATTCCACTAATACTGTTCATTGGCAGTGGGCTTGATTCTCTGCCACAACGTTTTCATGATGCCTTATAAAACATATTGTCCTGCATCAACATTTGCTGAAATCGCGGTGTGTTTTTCCATTGACTTCACTGGGAGCTCAAGCAAACCTTAATTGTCCGGGCATGCAAGGACATGAACATACACTTAGGTTGGTAGGCGTGAACTTGTACATATCAAAGATCACAAGGAATACAGTGATTTATTAGTTTTAATTAGGACAGATCAAAAAGCTATTTGCATTAATATATTCAGTAAACTGGTTGCTAATTAACCATATTTACATGAATCAATTGGATTTGCAATGTTCCTCTTTAACATTACACAAAAATCTGATATATTTTAAAACAAGTCCCCTAAAATTTAGGGGACTGATTCATTATTTTTGAATTTGCTCCCTTTTGTGTCACTATTTGCCCTTTTAAAAGTCCATTTTAATATTTTGATGTGATATTATTCCATTTTATTATATTAAGCAATGCTTAATATAATAATAATGTATTATATTTATTTAATTAATTGTTATTGGAAGGAGGAGGAAGAGAATACAAATGTCCTGATGGAGCCAGCTCCGAGGGCAAAATTGGTGCTTGCAAAAGTTACCCACCTCTGATCTAGAACTAGAAATTATTCATCAAAGTTTGGGAAGTTTAATTTTTTTTTAAGTGAACAGATAAAAGTACAGAGTGCACACAGTCTACATATTGATCTTGTATTTAACCCTGAACATCCTCATATGAGCTTGTCTTGAGTCTTAATTGTTAGAAAAAGTCACATTCTCCCATGATAGTCCTTCTTTACTATCTTTTCGCCAGCAGGCAATAATCTTCTGATTTAAACTTCAGCCTTTAACTTGTTGGGACATAGATAAATGTGGTGAATGGGGTGTCTTTTACTATGCAGTGTGAATCTATATGTTTTTAATTGTTTTTAAATTAATTTTTAGTTAGATTGATTTTTTATTTTATTTTTTATTGCATATAGCTCTAGCTATTTTGATTTAACGCCTGTTATAGAAGGAAGCTGGAATAAAAGTCAAATCAATCAATAATATTTTTTTTCTTTTTACTGTCACACGCAGTTCTCTCTATTGTTATGAACTATGAAAAATAGTCATACAACATTTTACAGATTTTAACATCTGCATTTTTATTTTATTTTTTTATTATTGTAATACAAATTGAGAAGAGTGAACTTTTCTGCTTCAGTTTAAATACAGAGAAAATGTTCAATCTCTCTCTCTCTCTCTCTCTCTCTCTCTCTCTCTCTCTCTCTCTCTCTGCTAAAAATAAATTCTGGAACCTCATCAAACTACAAATTCCAGGATCCCATAGCTATGAGCCATGATACCCTGTTTCCCCTAAAATAAGACATCCCCAGAAAATAAGACCTAGTAGAGGTTTTGCTGAATTGCTAAATATAAGGCCTTCCCCGAAATTAAGACCTAGCAAAGTTTTTGTTTGGAAGCATGCCTGCCGAACAGAACACCAGAGCATGCAGGATCGGTAAATGTACCTACCATAGAGTGTTGTACATGGAAATAATGGTAGTAACAAGAAATTCTTGATAGGATTCACAATTTGTCTGGTTATGCTGGTTTGTGATGACAACTACTGTACAGTATATAATAAATTTTCATTTTTTTGTTCAACAATAAATGTAAATTCTTCTTCATGGAAAAATAAGACATTCCCTGAAAATAAGACCTAGAGCATCTTTGGGAGCAAAAATTAATATAAGACACTGTCTTATTTTCGGGGAAACACGGTAGTTAAAGTGATGTCAGACTACATTAATCCCACAGTGTTGATGGATTTTGATGTCTCTCTCTCTCTCTCTCTCTCTCTCTCTCTCTCTCTCTGTATATATATATATATATATATAGCCGGGGGCAGAAGGAGCATATATAATCAGAAGGAATTAGCACGTGATGCAAACCAAAACACAACCCAATATAATATTTAATAAAGTTACTTTTATTAGCTGTTATATTCACTCACTGAATAAAGTGAAACTCTGCCAATCAAACCTGAGGAGTCAAATAAAGAATTTTCTTAGAAAATTAGGGATATATCCTGATAAGCTGGTTGGTTTCCAGTAAGAGTCATGCATGTTTGAGTTTGCACTCCCCTCACAAAAAGATTGCACATTATTCTATATGCAGTATTTGCACATACAAAACTATTGCTGTGTTCAAATCAAGAAAGATCCACAAATCATGACCTGAATCTTTTTTCAACAGAGTACGAAGGGGAAAATAAGGGTGCTAACTTGGGTTTATCATACTTTTTTATTCTTTGTTTCTTTGAAAAGAAGGGGTTTATTTTTAATTTTCCATTCTCAGAAGCTGGATTCAAACTGACATTGTGATTCATTTGGCCTTAAATCCTTCAAGCCGCTTAGCCTTGAACCTCTTTCCATTCATTTTTCCAAACCTCAGAAAAACATTGCTGGGCCCCTCGTCACCAAAGCAGTTGGTAGAATTATTATTGCTATTATATCTATGCCAGAGTTGATTATATTAATTGTGATGCTTTGCTTTGAAGGGCTCAGTGCAGTGGTGGCAAAAATAAGAGAAAAGAAAAATACCATATTTTCATGAAGACATGTAAAGTTCTGTCTTTGGCTAGCAATTGCAAAAGCAGCCTAACATAAGCCTTGATCTTGTTTGCTTTCACAGCTTGTTATCTTGTCTCAAGACCTGAACCTTCTTCTCTTATTCTCAGGTCAAAGGGGATAAATCCCTGGGTGAGAGCATTGCCTTGAAAAATATATACAAAAGGACTATGTGTGTATGTATGTGTGTGTGTGTATCTATATATATAAAAGAGTGATGGCATCACGGCAATTCACAAAACAACAAAAGTACAGGCCCCCCAACCTCAAAATTTGACAACACAACCCATCATCCACGCCTCAAGGTTGATACAACAAAAAGAAAAGAAAAATAAAGTCCTAATTAGAGGGAGAGCAATAATTTTTTTTATCCAATTGCTGCCAGTTTAGAGGGCTAATCTCTGCCCACTTGGTTGCCTAGCAACCAAGGGACAGCCAGGTTTCAGTTAGGGGACAGGCCGATTTAGGCCTCACTTAGACTTCTTCCACAGATTATCTAATTTGCACTGGATTATATGGCAGTGTAGACTCAAGGCCCTTCCACACAGCTATATAACCCATTTATAATCTTATATTATCTGCTTTGCACTGGATTATCTTGACTCCACACTGCCATATAATCCACTT
Source organism: Anolis carolinensis (assembly GCF_035594765.1). Taxonomy (NCBI): domain Eukaryota; kingdom Metazoa; phylum Chordata; class Lepidosauria; order Squamata; family Anolidae; genus Anolis; species Anolis carolinensis. Next base: position 91,059,613 of record NC_085841.1, on the reverse strand, counting down.
CAGTGGGCATTTTATACAGCTGTGTACAAGGGGCCTCAGATAATCCAGTTCTGAGCAGTTAATATAAGATTGGAAATATACAGTAGAGTCTCACTTATCCAACGTAAACAGGCCGGCAGGATAAGTGAATATGTTGGATAATAAGAAGGGATTCAGGAAGAGCCAATTAAACATTAAATTAGGTAATCATTATACAAATTAAGCACCAAAACATCATATTATACAACAAATTTGACAGAAAAAGTAGTTCCATGCGCAGTAATGCTATGTAGTATTTACAGTAGAGTCTCACTTATCCAACACTCGCTTATCCAACGTTCTGGATTATCCAATGCGTTTTTGTAGTCAATGCTTTCAATATATCGTGATATTTTGGTGCTAAATTCATAAATACAGTAATTACTATATAGCATTACTGTGTACTGAACTACTTTTTCTGACAAATTTGTTGTCTAACATGATGTTTTGGTGCTTAATTTGTAAAATCATAACTTAATTTGATGTTTAATAGGGTTATCCTTAATTCCTCATTATCCAACATATTCGCTTATCCAACATATTCGCTTATCCAACGTTCTGCCGGCCCGTTTATGTTGGATAAGTGAGACTCTACTGTATTTACAAATTTACCACTAAAATATCACAATGAATTTAAAACACTGACTACAAAAGCATTGATTATGAAAAGGCAGACTGCGTTGGATAATCCAGAACATTGTATAAGCAAATGTTGGATAAGTGAGATTCTTCTTTAATAGGAAATAATTACTGGGATAGAATAATGCAGAACAATATAATCTCTAAAACCAGGACAGTAAATAAACAGGGGATTTCCACACAGGAAACAATCAGGGCCAGCTAACACCTCCCAACAAAGTATTCCCATCATCAAAGTCTGGCAAATCCTGTTTTCTCAGGACCACAGACAGTAGAAGCACATAAAATATCGCAAACAACATCACTCTGAAAACAAGGGTATTCCAGACAGGAAACAATCAGGGCCAGCTAACACCTCCCAACAAAGTATTCCCATCATCAAAGTCTGGAAAATCCTCTGTTTTCTCAGGGCCACAGACAGTAGAAGCACATAAAATATCGCAAACAACACCACTCTGAAAACAAGGGAATTCCAGACAGGAAACAATCAGGGCCAGCTAACACCTCCCAACAAAAAATTCACTCAGGGAGGAAACAGCCAGGCTTTAAAGCTGCAAGGCCATTACATCCTAATCATTTTTCCTAATTGCAGCATTCATACTTGCCTCCAACAAACAAAAAAAACCAATCAGAAATATTGTATATTCACAACCTTTAGGAAATAATATCCCCTGATGGCGCAGCGTGTTAAAGCGCTGAGCTGCTGAACTTCTGGACTGAAAGGCCACAGGTTTGAATTGGGGGAGCGGAGAGAGTCCCCACTGTTAGCTCCAGCTTCTGCAAACCCAGAAGTTCGAAAACATGCAAATGTGAGTGCATCAATAGGTACTGCTCCGGCGGGAAGGTAACGCCGCTCCATGTAGTCATCCCACATGACCTTGGAGGAGTCTACGGACAACGCCGGCTCTTCGGCTTAGAAATGGAGATGAGCACCAACCTCCAGAGTAAGACACGACTGGACTTAATGTCTGGGGAAAACCTTTACCCTTTACCTTAACTACCACCAATTCCTCAATACCTTATTTCCCACAGCTAGTATATATATATATATATATATATATATATATATATATATATATAATTTTATATGTGTGTGTGTGTGTGTAATGTGCCACTTTATTATGGAGTAAACAGCAAAAGCACTGAACCCAATCACACCAAATTTGGCCCCAAAAGTCATAATCATCCAAGGTATGTTTTTCAATCAAAAAATTCTAGAAAAATAAAGTCCAAATTAGAGGACAAGGAAGAGCCATTGTCATGCCACCAGAAGGCTCTCACCTGCTGCCCTGTCCCTTTAAGGTTCTAAGGGGGCGGAGCTTAACCTCAGCTCTGCCAGCTCCCAAATGGCAGTTATTTTTGTCAGTTAGGATTTGTCAGTTAGTGTAGCCCTGGAAGGAAGCATAGGAAGCTAGAAGGAGCACAGAAATTCACATCATGTCGGATCTGTATTAACTGAAGTCATGTCTGAACTGTATTAATTCAAGTCACATCAGAATTGTATTCAAATTAGATTAAGAAGCCATATAAGACAGTGATACATAAAGCCATGTCAACATTGTATTAAAGTCAATACAAAGATATGTAGAATCCAGTCATGTCGGGACTTTATACTGTGTGGCAATAACCATCCAGAACTGAATAGACTTCAAAGATTTCCTTTCTTCATATAAGCCAGTTCAGCGTGGATTTTATATAGTTGTGTAGAAGGGGCCTCATATAATCCAGTTCTAAGCAGATAATATAAGATTATAAATATAATATATAAAATTACTGTGGTATAATAAAAAAGAACATTTTAAAAACTCTAAAATCAGGATAGTAAATAAAGAACAACACTCACAAGATAGGGGAATTCCAGACAGGAAACAAATCAGGGCTAGCTAACACCTCCCAACAAAGGATTCCCCCAGGCAGGCAGCAGCCAGGCTTTGAAGCTGCAAAGCCATTAAATGCTGATCAAGGCAACTAATTGCAGCATTCATACTTGCTGCACCAAGACTATTAATTGCCATTCAACCTGGACAACCAAGGATTCTGCAAGGTAGAAAGCGGCCAGGCTTGCAAGCTGCAAGACTATTCAGTGCAATTCAAGCTGGCCAAACAATGATTCCCCTACAAAGCAAGTAACCAGGCTTCAAAGCAGCTCTTTGATTGAAGGTGCTACTCCAGCTTGCCAAACACGAATTCCCCTAGCTAAAACACAGTCAGGCGTTGAAGCTGCAAGGCTCTTCAGTGCAATTCAACCAGACCAACAAAGGATTAATCTTGGTAGAAGGTGGCCAGGCTTTGAAGCAGCGATACTACTCTGTACTATTGAATCTGACCAACCAAAGATTCCGCTAGGTAGCAAGCAGCCAGGCTTTGAGGCTGCAAGGCTATTCACTGCTATCCCACCTGGCCAACAAATGATTCCCATAAGCCGCAGCAACGCGTAGCCGGGTATATATATATATATATATATATATATATATATATATATATATGTGTGTGTGTGTGTGTGTGTGTAGAGATATATATATATATATATATATATATATATATATATATATATATATCTACACACACACACACACATACATATATACATATATATAAACTCATTGAACGTGGTTCCAGTTATCTGTAAAGAGCTTTGAATACCATAGCCTTGTGTTGGAGAAACTAGTAATGCCTAGAAAAATAGTTTTTCACATTGAAAGCCTTGAGAGAACACTTCTCTAGGTAACGTATTTTTGTTGGATTACAACTCCCACATCTACTTAAAAACAGTGTTTGCAGAGGTTTTTAAAACAGAGTTGGGAAAAGTGTGTGCCTGCTCATTTTGTTTGATGCTGAGTTTGGAAAACAGAACTTCAAGACAGAGAAATCATTTCTAATTTGTGTTAGGCACTGTGTTATTTGAATAACATTTCTCTGAACTGTGGTTGATGGTTCATGTATCATGCCCAGTGACATTGCCAGGGGATGATGCCAGGTCTCAGGTTTTGGCCCTGTAATCTCAGGACTTGCAAGGTTCCTGACCTGGCAACCCTAGTCCCAACCATTAGGCAAAGTCAGCAAGCTGCCTCAGGCCATGAGTGGCAGGAGAACAAAGATTTTGGAGGCTAAATGTCTCATGAAACCTTCACTGGATTCACCAAGTGAAACTATAGCCCTCAGATACAGTAAAAAAGGCTGTTCAAGTAAGATGGAATGTATAGTCCTCTGTGTTTCTGTATATCACCTCGTTCTTGCCTAAAACATCAAAAGATTTTGGCCTGGCCTTGTTGTCTTCTTTGTTAACCTCAACCAAGATGTGAAGACGGTAATGCAGTACACACCATGGAACAGAATGCATTCTCTGTCTGTAACTTCAGGACTACAATTGTGCAGAAACAAACTTATGAAACTGAGCAGAACCGTTTTGCTCTGTTCCAATGTCGTCTTGAGTCCTTCCTAAACTGGAAACCTCAATTAATTAGCCAGTACACTTCTCATTTCCAGTCAGTATGGCTACTGAGATGGAATGTATAGTCCTGCACAATGAATACACAAAGTTGAGGAAAGCTAGTGTCCATAAACTGGTAGCCCCTCTCCAGTCCTATGTATGTGTTCGGGGACTGAAATGGGCTCATTTCTGCTACAGCTGCATCCAGTGTAAAGACAGGGACATCAAAGGTCCTGAAGGAGAAGAAGCCAGGCTGGAAAAAAGAAACAGCATGGAAAAGTTACTTCCCACAATCCCCAACCAGTACAGGCGCACATAGGATTATGGAAGGATAAGCTCCACATATACAGATACACAAAAATTCTAGATCTGGCTAGAAACAGGCAAATATTTTTGCCTATATATTTATTTCATTGACTTTATCTTGCTTGCTATGTAGAGTGCTGAAACATCTGGGGAATATATTCATGAAGATAGTGATCAGAGCTCAAATTCAAAGCACCCGGAGGAGTAGAGTTTGGGAAAGACTGCCCTTGACGATTTGTCAGCTGGCAGAGAACTCTGAATGCCCATCCCTAAATCTCAAATCCAAGGATTCTTCTGGATATTGCCATGGCAGTCGAAGTGGAATCATAGTTCTACAGCTTTATAGTGTGAAAGCCCCCTTGGTCTATTGGTTGCATATGGATTGGTCAGAGATTTCCAAGCAGGCCCTAGCTCAAAGCATGTGTTAATCTAGTGACATAATCCATTATCCTCATGCAGACCAAAAAAAATCTGTGGGAACAGCCACTGTTAACCCAAGTAACTGAGATCTGGCCCACGCCCTTCCTGCTTCTTGCAATGGCTTACCTCTCTCTGGTCGATTATGTTCCCTGCAGAGCAATGATTAGCGCTCCCTCCATTCCCTCCATTCTCCTGGGAAGGCGTTGTACTGGCACTTGCCCTGCTGTCTGCTCTGGTTGCTCATTGTTTCTTTTTCTAAGGTGCAGATAGTGGGCTAGACACTTCTTTGCTGCTCGTTAAGATAAGGCTCAGAAGCGGGAATATTTTGTTTCATAGATATTTCTTTCAAACTCCAAAATAGGCTGATATTTGAATGCACTGAAAACAGACCCAGAGAAATGAGTGTTTTTACTTTCTGGGGTCTAGCAAATGCCAAAAGGTTATGCTCTCCAATCTACTTCTGTAAAATAAACTTCAGGAAGCATTGATTGTTATGAATCTTATACCATTCATACAAAAAACCAGTTTGGAACCATTTTTCTATATTAACTTTGGTTACATCCTAATGTAGGCTCCTACTCAAAGAAATAGAATGCTGTCTTTGTTATCCGGTTGTCCAAGGGAATGCCCTGACACAAAAACTGACCAAAATAATCAATATGCTTGTCTAACTACACCACTGACTCTATCACCAATGTGCCAGTGAATCAAGAGACGACTCATGATTGTGCTCAGTGTATATGTGTTTACTGTGTTAGGAGGTTTGGTGGTTGCAAGAAAGATTCAAGGTTCATTTTCTGAAAATGTACAGTCAAGGAATCTCAGGGAATAGAAGTAGGGCCCCTTTCACATAGCTGTATAGAATTCATATTGAATTGGATTATATGGCAGTGTGGACTCAGATAATCCAGTTCAAAGCAGATATTGTGGATTATCTACCTTGATATTCTGGATTATATGGCTGTGTGGAATGGCCCTAAGAAAGACCTCAGGGTGACACAAGATGCAATGCTGGCATGGAAGGAAGGATGGACGGATGGATGGTTGGCCCGACTTCTCCCGGCAACTTCAGCTATTATGGTAGTGCTTGGTTTAGGACTGTATTGTGTAAGCAAAACATGAAAGAGTTACTTTTTTGGATTACAGGTACAATCTAAGTTCTATTGTTAGTCTCAGCTAAAGCAGACGTATTGGGATTTTGCTATGTGTTGATTAAACAATTGAGTCAGCATCTTCTGATCATGGTCCTCCATCATCACACACACATATGTATATGTGTATATATCTATATATATAAAAGAGTGATGGCATCACAGCGACTCACAAAACAACAAAAGTACAGGCCCCGCAACCTCGAAATTTGACAGCACAACCCATCATCCATGCCTCCAGGTTGATACAACAAAAAGAAAAGAAAAACAAAGTCCTAATTAGAGGGAGAGCAATAATTTTTTTTATCCAATTGCTGCCAGTTTAGAGGGCTAATCTCTGCCCACTTTGTCTCCTAGCAACCAACTCCTAGCAAGCCAAAGGACAGCCAGGGTTCAGTTAGGGGACAGGCAGACTTAGGCTATCTACTTTGCACTGGATTATATGGCAGTGTAGACTCAAGGCCCTTCCACACAGCTATATAACCCATTTATAACCTTATATTATCTGCTTTGCACTGGATTATCTTGACTCCACACTGCCATATAATCCACTTCAGTGTACATTTTATACAGCTGTGAAGAAGGGGCCTCATAGAATCCACTTCTAAGCAGATAATATAAGATTATCAATATACAGTAGACTCTCACTTATCCAACATAAACAGGCCGGCAGGATAAGTGAATATGTTGGATAATAAGAAGGGATTCAGGAAAAGCCAATTAAACATCAAATTAGGTAATCGTTATACAAATTAAGCACCAAAACATCATATTATACAACAAATTTGACAGAAAAAGTAGTTCCATGTGCAGTAATGCTATGTAGTAATTACAGTAGAGTCTCACTTATCCAACACTCGATTATCCAATGTTCTGGATTATCCAACGCATTTTTGTAGTCAATGTTTTCAATATATCGTGATATTTTGGTGCAAAATTCATAAATACAGTAATTACTACATAGCATTACTGTGTATTGAACTACTATTTCTGCCAAATTTGTTGTCTAACATGATATTTTGGTGCTTAATTTGTAAAATAATAACCTAATTTGATGTTTAATAGGCTTTTCCTTAATGCCTCCTTATTATCCAACATATTCGCTTATCCAATATTCTACCGGCCCGTTTATGTTGGATAAGTGAGACTCTACTGTACTGTATTTACAAATTTACCACTAAAATATCACAACGAATTTAAAACACTGACTACAAAAACATTGCTTATGAAAAGGCAGACTGCGTTGGATAATCCAGAACATTGTATAAGTGAATGTTGGATAAGTGAGATTCTACTTTAATATGAAATTATTACTGGGATAGAATAATGCAGAACAATATAATCTCTAAAACCAGGACAGTAAATAAACAGGGGAATTCCACACAGGAAACAATCAGGGCCAGCTAATACCTCCCAACAAAGTATTCCCATCATCAAAGTCTGGCAAATCCTCTGTTTTCTGAGGGCCACAGACAGTAGAAGCACATAAAATATCACAAACACCACTCTGAAAACAAGGTAATTCCAGGCAGGAAAGAATCAGGGCCAGCTAACACCTCCCAACAAAAAATTCACTCAGGGAGGAAACAGCCAGGCTTTAAAGCTGCAAGGCCATTACATCCTAATCATTTTTCCTAATTGCAGCATTCATACTTCCCTCCAACAGACAAAAAAAACCAATCAGAAATATTGTATATTTACAACCTTTAGGAAATAATATCCCCTGATGGCGCAGCGTGTTAAAGCGCTGAGCTGCTGAACTTCTGGACCGAAAGGCCACAGGTTTGAATTGGGGGAGCGGAAAGAGCCCCCACTGTTAGTCCCAGCTTCTACCAACCCAGAAGTTCAAAAACATGCAAATGTGAGTGCATCAATAGGTACTGCTCCGGCGGGAAGCTAGCACCGCTCCATGCAGTCATCCCACATGACCTTGGAGGAGTCTATGGACAACGCCGGCTCTTCGGCTTAGAAATGGAGATGAGCACCAACCCCCAGAGTCAGACACGACTGGACTTAATGTCAGGGGAAAACCTTTACCCTTTACCTTAACTACCACCAATTCCTCAATACTTCATTTCCCATACCACCATACTTCGCCACAGCAACGCGTGGCCGGGCACAGCTAGTATATATATATATATATAGAGAGAGAGAGAGAGAGAGAGAGAGCATTTTAAATGTATGTTCTTGTGAATCATGTAAATATTTAAGATTTAAGTATTACTTTCAGCAATATTAATTATTATCTATTTTATATTAATATATCTACATGAGGGAATGTGCAAGCAGTGTGTATGTATATAACGTGTAGTACTCGTATATTTTATTTGGCAATTATTATTATTATTAGGAAGAAAATAAAATGAGTACTTTTGAGAGCCTCAGACAGATGGCTATGTATAAGATTAATAAGTTTCTGAGTCTAATAGAATAGCTGGTGAAATCAAGGGAAATAATTAAATGCTTGATTATACTGAGGTATAAATATTTAACAATATTCCTGTACCTTCATGTTACGTAAAGAGAAGTTAAGGGTGGGGGTTCATAGGTAGGAACTCGAAACAGTTTAAAAAGAGCAATACAGAAGTTTTTAAAAATTAAATAATAACAGTGTGGTAAAAACAGAATTAAAATACAGCAAATACATTAAAATGGCCTTTAAAACTCATATCTCCCCAATCCCACCCATCCTTCCCAGAATCTCCCCTTCCCCTTCCCCAAAAGCCTGTTGTCAGAGGAAGGACCTGCTTGCAGAAGGCTAGTAGGGATGGGGCCATTCTGGTTTCTCTTGGGAGGGAGTTCCACAGCCTGGGAGCATCCACCGAAAAGGCCCTCTCCCATGTTCCCACCAAACGTGCTTGAATGGGTGGTAGGACCGAGAGAAGGCCCTCCCCAGTAGATTAGAGATGTCAATTGCTTTTTCTTCATTGAAATTATTTAGAGTATTTTGAAAACAACAATGGAGTCATTGGTGGTAGAATTTAATACCACTAGGTCTTTGAATTCTACCACCAATGACTCCATTGTTGTTGTCTAGATCACCATGCAAATGTTTCTGGTAGCAGCTTTGAGACTAACAGGAAGCAGTTGGTAGCATACATTTTCCTAAACGTACGCCTACTTCATTTATTCATAGCTATAAAAGTCTGTTCCTGGACACATTACTCCATGCATCTTGTAAGCCGCTCCGAGCCCTAGGGGAGTGGCGGCATATAAGTTTGAAAAATAAATAAATAAATAAATAAAATCTGATGAAGTAGACTGAAGTCTAGGAAAGCTTATGATACCAACTCCTTTCTCACCATTAGTCTCAAAGATGCTACAAGATTCCTTTGTGCAATGATTGGGTCAATTGGTCTAATCTAGTTGGGACTAACCATATAATTAATGGCTATAACTCCAAGAATAGATCAGACAGCATAAGCAAAACCATTGTATTTTTAAGTATCTTTCCATCTTGATGTATACGTTGTATCCAGACAACAACAATAACAAAACTGGAGCCTACCAAAAGTATATGGAGACCTGCACGGTGTAACAAGCTGTCTGTTTTTAGAAGTCTATTCAAGCCCTGGAAGCAAAATAGGATGATTTGGAATGCCATTTTAGCTGTCTTGCATAATGGTTAGGCTGCATGTGAGTTTATGACTGTCTTTTGTAATTGCTTGTTTAGTGCTTTTCTCATATACTCACTTCTTCCTGTATTAATAGTGTAAGAACCAGTAGCACAAGAGGAACCAAATGGTGTCTTGTTCCTATATGGAATAATCCTAGCCAGGAATACATCATTTTCCTGGAAAGGGTGATGGAAGTGGAATGCATTGTAGTTATGTATTGTGTATAATTGATGGTGAACCAACTTGGGTTGAGATGATGTGTCTGTATAGATATTCTGGAAAAGCAATGCAAACCAATGTGGGCAAGTAGAAAAAGCCAAAGAAAACTAATCTTCGCTAAACTATATATTTTGATGAATAAGTTTCCAAGATCCTTTATTAGATCTCCAGCTAAGAAAATCAGAAGATTATATGAAAGGCTGCATTGCTAATCAGATAGACAATACTAGAACTGATGGATGACAGTTTAATCTGAAATAAGGAAGCTTCCTGTATGTCTAATAAAATAATATCATATAGAAAATTCCAGGTGCAGCAATTTATTTTCTCAAGTCTTGTTGTATGTTCAGTTAGTTTATTTGTTTCCGTAGTTGGGACTCCTCCCCCTGCTCTATTCTAGTTTGCAGATACTTGTCCTTTCCCATTTCCTCTGTCTCTCCCATTTCCTCCAAGAGTTGTTTCCTCTCCCATCAACAGCTGATAGGACACAACTTCTGTGCATCTGTGGCTTTTCCCCGTCCCCATGTAGCCTGGTAACTAGAAAGTGAAACCACAGACAAAGCTGTACAATGGGTAGGAAGGAGATCGTGTCTGGCTCATGGGAAAGACAACCCATTGTTAAGTTGTGCAGAGACCGAATAAAGGCTGTTGCCAGGCCTTAGGAGAGAGGTCTATGTGAGAAGGAACAGGCGTTCTGCTAAGACTATGCCAAAAAAAGCCTCCCCCCTCGCCCTGCCCTGCCTTTTTTAGCTGCAAAAAGGAAATTGGCTCATTATTATAAGAAAGTAAGCATTGAAAAGATTGAGAAGCACAACGAGAAAAGGGGGAAAGCTGGCCTTTCCACCTGTTGTTTGTCTAACTTAATTTGAGTAAGTTCAAGTAGAAGCAATATATTAAGAATAAGTGTGATGAAGACAAGGAAAAAATCCTAAATGTTTAGCCTATGCCTCTGTGTGCTTGCCTTTTGAATCATGGTAACTCTAACTCCACCCTAAGGAATCCCAGGATATGTAGTTTGTTGAGACATGTGAAACTCTCTAGTGCTCACTACAGAACTACAGCAGTAGAGTTCTATAGCAGAGAATTCTAATTTAATCAAACTACAAATCCTAGAGTACCATGGAATAGACCCACAGCAGTTAAAATGGTATCAAAGTGCCATAGTTTCTTTCTGCAGATCTATCCTATCTCACAGTTTCTGGAGTAGAATAACTGAGGAAGAATGGCTGTATGGAGAGCATACGTAAGTGGTGACAAGTATAAGAGATGTAGTAGAAAGCAACAAGGATGGGAGGAAACTGGAACATCCTGGATAATTTCACAAGTGCCTTCACCTGTAAATACCAAACTGTAAATTTCACTGCCACATATGAAAATGGTCGTCATCATCTCACTCGTTCAGTCGTTTTCAACTCTTCGTGACCTCATGGACCAGTCCACGCCAGAGCTCCCTGTCGGCCGTCACCGCCCCCAGTTCCTTCAAGGTCAAGCTAGTCACTTCAAGGATACCATCCATCTATCTTGCCCTTGGTCGGCCTCTCTTCCTTTTCCCTTCCATTTTCCCCAGCATCGTGATCTTTTCCAAGTATTCCTGTCTCCTCATGATGTGGCCAAAATACTTCAGCTTTGCCTCTAGTATCCTTCCCTCCAGTGAGCAGCTGGGCATTATTTCCTGGAGGATGGACTGGTTGGATCTTCTTGCGGTCCAAGGCACTCTCAGGATTTTCCTCCAGCAACAGAGTTCAAAAGCGTCTATCTTCCTTCGCTCAGCCTTCCTTATGATCCAGCTCTCGCATCCATAGGTTACTATGGGGAGTACCATTGCTTTCACTATGCGGACCTTCGTTGCCAGTGCGATGTCTCTGCTCTTCACTATTTTGTCAAGGTTGGCCATTGCTCTCCTCCCAAGAAGTAGACGTCTTCTGATTTCCTGGCTGCAGTCTGCATCTACAGCCTGCATCTTCACGCCTAGAAACTGCCTCCACGTTTTCTCTCTCTATTTGCCAGTTGTCAATCGGTCTGGTTGCCATGATCTTGGTTTTCTTGATGTTTAACTGCAACCCAGCATTTGCACTTTCTTCTTTCACCTTGGTGATAAGGCTCCTCAGCTCTTCCTCACTTTCAGCCATCAGAGTGGTATCGTCTGCATGCCTAAGGTTGTTAATGTTTCTTCCAGAAATTTTAACTCTGGCTTTGGATTTGTCAAGCCCCGCATGTTGCATGATGTGTTCTGCATACAAGTTGAATAGGCAGGGTGAAAGTATACAGCCCTGCCGCACTCCTTTCCCAATCTTGAACCAGTCTGTTGTTCCGTGGTCTGTTCTTACTGTGGCTGCTTGGTCTTTATACAGATTTCTCAGAAGACAGACAAGGTGACTTGATATCCCCATACCACCAAGCACATGCCACAGTTTGTTATGGTCCACACAATCGAAGGCTTTAGAATAGTCAATAAAGCAGAAGTAGATGTTTTTCTGAAACTCCCTGGCTTCCTCCATTATCCAGCGGATATTGGCAATTTGGTCTCTTGTTCCTCTGCCTTTTCTAAACCCAGCTTGAACATCTGGCAGCTCTCGCTCCATGTATTGCTGAAGTCTGCCTTGCAGGATCTTGAGCGTAACCTTACTGGCATGGGAAATAAGTGCCACTGTATGGAAGTTTGAACATTCTTTAGCATTTCCCTTTTTTGGTATGGGGATGTAAACTGATTTTTTCCAATCTGATGGCCATTCTTGTGTTTTCCATATTTGCTGACATATGGCATGCATCACCTTGACGGTATCATCTTTCAAGATTTTAAATAGTTCAGCTGGGATCCCATCGTCTCCTGCTGCCTTGTTGTTAGCAGTGCTTCTTAAGGTCCATTCAACCTCACTCCTTAGGATGTCTGGTTCTAATTCACTCACCACACCGTCAAAGCTATCTTCTATATTTTTATTTTATGAAAATGGTACCCACATATTTTTAAACTAAACTATTTACAGGCAGAGTTACATAATTGACTGTTAATGCCTAAGTGTACATGAAATCTGGGTTTGCATACCATGGAATGAATACATAACATGATGTGATGATCATGATGATTTACTGCCCATTCCCCAATACTCCCAGTACTTCTCCAACACCCCTTGAAAAAACTTACAAAATATTAAAACAAATACAAATTAAAACAGAAAAAATCACTAAAATATATTAACTTTATTTTAAAACCCAATTTAACGTTCTATAGAATTGAAGACCATTCCACACTGTATTATTTAATTGTTGTTTTTTATTTTTTTATTGTGCTTTTTAAACTATGACCAAAGTGTGGGATGTCCTTGAGACTCCATGGGGAGAAAGCCGGGGTTTCAATAAAGTAAATAAAATAATAAAATCAATTCAAAAAGAAGATAAAAATCAAGATCCAATTCAAAGCCCATGCAGTGAAATAGTGAAAGTGTTGGAATGAAAAAAATTCACTTGCTGACTGAAGGATAGGAAAGAGAGAGCAGCTATTCATGTACCTGGCCAGCCAACCTTCCAAAAGCTCTTTGAAGACACTTGACAGCAATTTTGCCTTAGAGACATAAGCAGGCTCACTCTCTGAAATGCTCCCTCTGTGCTATCAAAGATCTTGACCCTGCTCTTCACCTTTGGATCAGCGTGCGTGTGATTGCTGGGAAGTTATCTGCCATGGACAGGAATTTTCCCTCTGCCTCACATGCCCCCATGTTACCAGTTGCCCAAACACCAGGACTGGAGGACTAACACTTCAACACTCCCAAGTGGAGACCTGAAAGGAGTTCAGGACCTCCAGCTCAGGCGAGGTGTAACAGAGTCAAGTGGGAGGTCAAGCAGGGAAGTAACAAGGTGAAGATCGCATCGGGCATGAGCGGTGGATGGCCAGTTCAGAGGAAGCACATTGTTGACAGCGTCAAAAAGAAGTATGCTTTCAGGTCTCGCTCCCTCTCTTTTTCTTTTATAAAGGGTCAGATACAATGTTGCATTTAGCGATGTTAAGTAATATTAAATACAGTGGACTCTTGGTACTCAGTGGAGTTTGTTTCCAGGACTCCCCTGTGGTTACCAAAATCTGTGGATGCTCAAGTCACATTTATTATACTATGGTACAATAAAATGCTGTTGTATAAAAGGCAAAATTTAGATTTGCTTTCGGATTTTTATATATCCCTTAATAAAATTAAACAGATCTTTGTTGAAATAATAGGGAAGAAATGATTGAAGAAGTAAAACAAAATAGAGTTATAACAGTAATACACGATGAATCCATTTGCAAACATATATTGGTAGTAAAGTCCTCCCATTTTTCATTTGAAGCTGTTGTGGGATTTCTGCATAGAAATACATGCTTTCGTTATCTCAGAACAAGATGGTTTAGGATTGTGCATAATTCTGTTATGACCTCCTGAGTGAGCTACTACTCACATTGCCCTCCCCTTCCTCTCAAAATCATCATGACATCCAACCTATATAACCTTACTAACCTACTGTAGTCTTCATTTGAACTTATTTTCTTTCCTCCTTTTTACTTGTAAAGGCTGATCTTTTTAAATTGCTCACAGCTTTTGTAATCTTTATGAAGTCCAAACCAATATAGATCTACTCAGAAATAAGTCTCACTGCTTTCAATGGAATGTTGTTCTTATGTGGGAGAATGAGAAAGGAGATTACAACAGGAAGAATTAAGAAGGGCTTGTATTTCTGCATGGCTGCTCCTATGGGCTATATGTGCACATGTCAGGTGAAACTATATGCCCCAAATTCATCTGAAGTAATGAGGGAAGATTGGATTTTGTGAGTGAGGGCCTACACCAGTTTAAGAAAGCAATGAAAAAAAGAGAAGAATCACAAGAAGGGAAACCACACACTCAAACAAAGTGAGCTCAGGTGTAACAAATCTAATTTGTTGCTTTTATAACTAAGTGGAAATTTCACCAGTGAAAGTTCAAGATGTGGGTTTGATTGCAGATAGCTTCAAATGTGTGTTTGTATTATGTGAACCAAAAATATAAATACACAGTCTCCCATATTATGTGAGGTATCCATTCAGGACACTTCATGTAATAAAATTTTTGTGTACAGCACGGAACCCCCCTCCTTTTTTTATTTTTACCTGAAATGAATGATGCCTTGGGCTTCTGGCCAAAATGTGGCCAGCGCCCTCGTCACATGGCTGCCACAAAAGGCTCACCTTGCTTCGCTTTGCTGTGGGGCATGGGGAAGCCACCACCCCTCGCCCTGAATCGCCCAGTTCCTGCAGCTGTTGATCCCATGGGGGGAAGCGTGGTACATGCGTGGAGTGTGTGGATTCCCCCATTCAAGTAAATGGTAACATGGGAAGCCTCCCGTGTTGCTGCAGTAACACACCAGTTCCACCCTCCTTCATCCATGAAATTGGCACGTCGTCTGATAGGAGCTGGCTGGCTTCATGGGAGACCGGGGCTAGATTGGCACATGCCATCGTTTTTAGCCGCGTGTTATGAGGTCAATAGAATCACACAGATGGACCTATAAATGCCTAGAAAAGTGTTTTCTGTATGGTCAAGTTCAGGCAGGACTTCCAGCAGAAGTTGACCATAGAATCATGTGAAGGCCTAGGGACACCACTTCTCTGGGCATCGACAGATTCTCCAGTAAGATTCAATGGTACTGAGAGCTTTTCCCATATAACTGGAACAGCTTCCAATGAGCTCATGTAATAAGCAGTACTACTGTACAGAAAAAACAGGCACAAATCATATCACACTCACTTCACATGAACCCACCCACAGTTTTGTATTGCGTTCAATGTGTAATTTAAATAAACTGCATTTTTCAGTATTAAAACATTTTCAAATTCCCCTTCATTGCACATTGGAATCATTTATGGCAATCTTACAGAAATATGAGGCACTGTTTTGTAAAATGGGACCCATTTAATAGTCCAACTCTAATAGTTTCCAAGAGTTGTTTAGCTACCTTACTGACACATTTTACTGAGTACTTTTTAGTTCTGCTTTTCTTTTGTTTAAATTCTCTTTGCTATATTTCAAATGCGTTCATATTATAAAATTTTAAAAGTGTATGCCATTTTGGATTTTTCTGAGGGCAAAAATTAGAATACTGAAGTGGAATATAAATTTCAAAATCCATACAGCAATTCCTTTAGATATCTCACAGCCCAACAAAACAAAATATTTT
This sequence comes from Anolis carolinensis, assembly GCF_035594765.1. Lineage (NCBI taxonomy): Eukaryota > Metazoa > Chordata > Lepidosauria > Squamata > Anolidae > Anolis > Anolis carolinensis. The sequence continues at coordinate 91,043,630 of NC_085841.1, read as the reverse complement.
CTTCGTGTCTTGGCCCATGGGCTATTTGGGGTACTGATTCAAAAATTGCATTCAATAAACTGCATCAGCTCTAGTTTCTTAGATGTGCTTAGTTATCATGATTTTCTATGGGCAAGCAAAAGACAATTCTCATATGGCATGTGTTCTGCATCTAAAAAACTAGAGCTGATAGGGGGAAATTGGTGACATTTTTGGAATCAGCAGATCTAATATACCCAGAAACAGGACAAACATTTGAGAAACCAAAATGTTTATTGAGCAGTGTTTTCAATCCATGGTGGACAACCTATAGCTCTCCAAAAAGTTATTGAAGAACAGTTCTCATGATCCTGTCCCATTGGTCATGATGGCTAGAGGTGATGGAATCCAGCAACATTTGGAGTATCTTATCATCCTAATCTTTAAATTAATATATTTTCATCCTTGCTTGCTGTTCAAATCACTCTGGTCAATACATTAAACTAAATAAAATTCACTATAATTGTGTAAAGGTGTTTGTGACTGGACAAAACTTAGAGAAACTCTTTATACATGCTGGAGCAAGCCATGGACACATCCAAACCTTTGACATCTTTGCTGTTGTATAACTTACAAGAGAGCATGCCTCTTCTGCAATCACATCTGTTGCTGTACAAATGTGAAAAGACAACCCCAACTGTGTTGTCGAAGGCTTTCATGGCCAGAATCACAGGGTTGTGTGTTTTCCAGGCTGTATGGCCATCTTCCAGAAACAACTCCAACTGCTTATGTGGTTTCCCCACCCATACTCTTCTGCTGCAAATAAATCTAGCTTCTCCAAAATAGAGCTTCTAATTAGTTTTATGCTATAGGTAAATACTTCAACAATGTGATCACAATTTGCCAGAATCAAATGCAAAATAGCATTCCTGTTCTTGGATGGGTGTCAATAGGTGAATGTGTTTTCTGTTAAATCCAGTAAATAATAGGTACTATTACAATCAAACTTTCCCATGATGACACAATATATCATTACAGGGAGGAAAATATTGGATATATTAGCTGTTCCAAGTTTAGTTTTTAGCATACTATGGGGAGCATGAATGGTGGTTCTGATTATCAAGAGGGACTATTTGCACAGTACTTTTGGCCAAAACCATTTCCCCTCCCCACTTGCAAAGTGCAAGCAGGTTTCCAAAAATACTTATGTGTGAAGTAGCCACCGACCTTCACTCATCTGGTCTTTATGAAAAGGACTACTTTTTATAAAACAAAATATTCAGAACCTCTTCCTTTGTTGGATAAGTGACCAACAATGGCCTCATCTTCATTGCCATATAATTCAGTATGAAACAGCATTTTATGGTAGTGTAGATGGGATCTAACAATCTCATCAGATAGCCAGCCACAAGAGGCAGTGGCGCTCTGCTTTGCATCACCTCACACCTTGCCTCATGAGCATTTCCAGGCGGGCAATCACTTGGGGGAAGCATGAGCGCACATAAAGTGTGCATAATGCGCATGGCTTCCCCCCATAAATATGGCAACACAGGAAGCATCCTCTGCTGCCACGGCTGTGGCCGTGTACCAGTTTCACCCCCTTCACCCACGGAGAAAGAGCCAGCACCACGTCATCTGATGGGAGCCAGCTAGCTCCATGGGCGACCGAGGCGTATGCCACCGATTCTAGCTCTGTATGATGAGGTCGATAGTCTCTAGCATGATCTAGAATGAGCTTCAGCATACAGCCTCTCATCTAGCAAGAAAGATTAGTGTCATACATGCATGGCTATGTATGGACATTGTCAATGTGCTAGGTAGTTTTGTAGGTGGTTGAAGGAGTCTTCAGGGACACCATGGAACGGGTGCCTTTAGTTTTCTTTAACTACACTTTTCTTTTGTGGTTACTTTGCTCTTCAATGTCACTATTCTCTATTTCCACTAGCATAGTATAGCAACCTCTCAGGGTACTGCGATCATAGATTTGCCTCAATCAATAGGATTACTTAAAAAATAGCTGTTAGAATATACAAAAATAGGCCGGTATCTTCTATTTGATTTTTCAAGAACAGCCATTCCTGTCAATAATCCTTAGGAATGCTGGGATTGTTCAGTTTCTCAGTAAGAGGGGCCAAGGGGAATGCCATAAGAGACTGCTGTTCTGCCTTTTTTTCACAAAGCAAGCTCCAGTAGCCATTTGAAAAGGTTTGTTTCCATTCAAAACACAAATATTTGGGAAGAGTTCCCAAATATGTGCCCTAGTCCCACTTTTCCTTGTTGCTGCTCTCCATTCAGAATAGATTCCAGCATGGCTTTGTTTTTTATTTTAAAAAGCTAAATACATTATCTGGTTTGAATTAGGAAGGAAAGCTTGCACAATAATTGTTGGGTCTTGTTGTGGCTCACAGATAAATCTTAAACAGAAAATGTTGCCTATGTGACCCATGTTCTTCCTCAAGTACAATCTGTAAGATGAAGTAAAATTGAAATGTTGAGGCAATGTGGCAAACTGTTTTTTTCTCTCTTCTCCAACTAATGGCATATATCACACAAAATTAATCAAGCTATTTTGACACATATGCAGAAACAGGTTCCTAAACGGAGCTGGTTATAGGGAGCATAGAACGCCCCTATTAAAGCAGCTCCACTGGCTGCCAATAAACTGCCAGGCCCAATTCAAGGTGCAGGTTTTGACCTATAAAGCCCTATACGGCTCGGGCCCTGCCTATCTCCATGATCAGATCTCCCCCTATGAACCAGTGTGAGCCCTGAGAACATCCGGGGAGGCCTTACTCTTGCTCCCACCTTCGTCCCAAGTGCAACTGGTGGGGACGAGGGAGCGGGCCTTCTCGGTAGTGGCCCCCCGGCTCTGGAATATCCTGCCAAAGGAGATTAGGCAAGCCCCTACTCTGTCCTCATTTCGCAAGGAGTTGAAAACCTGGTGGTTTCAGCGGGTCTTTGAATAATTTTCCCTGGTGCACCACTGACCCCTGGCCCTGAAACATGCTATACAAGGATCATCTATCCCTAATAATGGCCCATGTCAACCCATCTGATTATATATTCTTGTTCCTTCTGTTTGTTGTGATTGTTTCTTATGGTCTTCACTGTTTTACTAGTTGTATAGGTTTTTAATTTTGTTTTAATAATGTGTGTATTGTGCTACTTCTGTAATGTATGTTGCTGTTTTTATGCTTATAAACCACCCTGAGTCCCTTTGGGGAGAGAGGACGGTATATAAATAAGGTTTTACTTACTTACTTACTAACTCCTATAAATACCTCTTTACATCTCTCTGGTATGTAAAATACAATAACCATTGATACTAATCATACCCTCTGAAGTAGCTTCCTGGTGGGAGAGCCAGCTTTAATGTCACTCTCATTCCAGTTGTTGTTGTTGTTGTTGTTGTTGTTGTTGTTGTGCATCTTCACATCATTTCTGACTTTGGTGGCCCTAAGGCAACCCTATAACAAATTTTCGTTGGCTGAAAATATATGCCTTGCCCAAGGTTACCAAGTGAGTTTCCATGGATGAGTGGGGAATCGAACAGTGGTCTCCAGAGCCATATTCCATTTCATAACTGATAAGAAAAAGGCACACAATATTTTAAATTCTTTCAAAATGTTTATGAAAGTGCTCTTAAAGTATAATTTTTGAAAGTAACTCAGTGTTATTCCCTGCTACTCCACATAACTAAAGTATGTGTAACTTTAATTATGTGTACTTGCTGCATTGCTTACAGAATGTATGCCAGTTATATCCATGTCCCAACCACCGCATCCCACCCATAGTAACTAATTATAGATAACCATATATATATTTAACTATGTAGTAGAGGCACTAAGAAACCCTTTTAATAAATTGCAAAGATGTGTAATGGGATACTGGCAAGAGTGTCACTATATGTGCGCTCAGCCCTACCTGGGCAATTGACACTTCCCATCCAGTGTCCACATGCACATTGGTCTTTTTGTGCATTGTTTACTTTGCCAGCTTCCCTACATAGTAATGTAACAGCACCCCTTGTTAGACACAGATGCCATAGAACTGTCAAGTTCTAATTTCTGCAGAAGTAAGATCATTTACATAAGTCTCAACACAATTTCAACCATTACGTGTAGCTTTTTGCTTAGAGCATAGCTGAACTTGTACTATGTTGTGTTGTATTGACTTCTGTACATGATATAAATACAGATATTTAGTTTGTGTGTGTGTGTGTGTGTTTAAAGCTCTGGGAGAGTCTTGTTCCAAAGACTTTTCAGCCATGGAAGCTCATGGGGTGATCCTGAGCAAGTCACATTCTCTCAGGCTGGATCTACACTGCCATATAATCCAGTTTCTGAATCCAGATTATCTGATTTAAACTGGATTATATGAGTCTACATTGCTATATAATCCAATTCAAAGAAGGTAATCTGGATTCAGAAACTGAATTATATGGCAGTGTAGATGGTGCCTCAGCCTTAGATGGCAAAATGTCCTGAGCTTTTTTGCCAAGAAAACCCTGTGATGAGAAAGTTCACCTGGGGGTTTCTTATCACAAAGTTTCTTATCACCATAAATCGGAAATAATTTGAAGGCAAACAGCAATTTCATGTAGGTGATAAGGAAACCAGATTATGTTTAAATTAATGTCAAAATGATTAGTCTTTCCACCCAGATTAAGGTTTCAGAAGAGCCCTAAATTCAAAACTAATCCTGGGGCGTCTATCCATTCCCTAGGAGAAGGTGAAGCAAGATTTGAGTGAAGCAGAAAAGTGGATTGCATCTCCTAATCATATGCATGTTTGCAATGTTAATGCTGGCACATATTATTAAGTTAATAATTAACTAGGTTTGCGACTTCTGCAACATCCAATTAAGCTGAAAGAAGGAAATATATGGCGATGTGCTAATATTATGTTCCCTAATGACAGGCTTACTGTTGGAGACATGTGTCTATTATTCTTCCAGTGTGAAGGTTTAGGAAGGAGGTGGGTGGACCTGCATTGTAAATAAAAACCATCTGCTTGTTTTGTGTACATTTGGCACATGGTCAAAAGCAGACTATAATTTGAACCAGGAAGGTCCTGAAAGAAGAAGCAGCTTGATACCTGAAAGTAAGCAGACCCCTGTCATAAACCGGGCTGCGTGTCCCACCACCTCCAGCATCTGATACTATTATGCTCAAATAGCCATACAGTCCTAGTAAGGTAGTCACAGAAACCTGTACCTCACCAAACACACATTTATCTGATATTATTGCCACATACGGTATTCGTGATAAAAATGAGAAATTGGATTCAGGGCCAGCAGAGAATTTTGTTTTTGTCTGTGTGACAACTGCACTGTAGAATTAATGCAGTTTGATACCACATATGGTTACTGAGGCACTGCTACTATTTAGCAAAGACATGGTAAAAATCTTGTAAAACCCCAGCTCTCGTGACCGAAAAACTTTGAGCCATGGCAATTAAAAAGGTGTCAAACAGCATCAATTCTACAGTGTAGACAGGGCCATAGCCAGAAAAAAATTTCGGGAGGAGTTTTGAAAATTTGGGGGGGGGGGGTTTGAACCCCTAGCAGACACCCCTCCCTGCTACAAACCTGTCAATATCTGCTTGAGATAGTGCCTGGAGGGACTCTTAATGTTTTGCATCTCATAGACTTAGCATGGGGATTTGGTTAACCAGTTAAAATTCATGAGTAAACCAGATTTTTTTTATAACTTGAAAAATTTCGGGGGGGGGGGTGGGTGGGTTGAACCCCTAAAACCACCCCCTCGCTACAGGCCTGAGTGTAGATGTACCCCAATTTTTGAAGTATGCTGTCATCTCCTCTTCTAATCTTCCTTTCTCTGGACTAATGGAAGTAATTCTTGTCAACAAAGTTTAACTTTTGATTATAATATTGTATTAATTTTATACAGATGCTGTTCATTATTTGATTGAGATCCAACCTTTCTCCCAAACATAAACTACTTCTCAAATGAAGAAGTAGTTCATTTGAGAAGTCAAATGAAGATTTTTTTTTTAAAAGGTAGAAATCAAAACAAAGTACAGTAGAGTCTCACGTATCCAAGCTAAACAGGCCAGCATAACTTTGGATTAAGCGAATATCTTGGATAAAAAGGAGAGATTAAGGAAAAGCCTATTAAACATCAAATTAGGTTATGATTTTACAAATTAAGCACCAAAACATCATGTTATACAACAAATTTGACAGAAAAGGTAGTTCAATATGCAGTAATGTTATGTTGTAATTACTGTATTTACAAATTTAGCACCAAAATATCATGATATATTGAAAACATTGATTGCAAAAATGGCTTGGATAATCCAGAAACTTGGATAAGCGAGGCTTGGATAAGTGAGACTCTACTGTAGTTGTAACATTAAAACACAATTAATCAAATTATCATATTCAAATTGAAATATAATAAAAGCAATCTTAAAAACACATATATTATTTTATTTAGTTGTCATGGTGTGTATAACTTGGTGCCCGCAAATTCACATGAGATGTCTCTGGCGGCCTATGAAAGGAAAGGAAAAGAAGTCCAGATGATTTTACACACATACACACTACAGTGACATGTTTTTATTGCTTTCGCACGGTTTGACTGTTACACAAAGAACTGAATATATGTCAAGAGAATCGGAGGCATCTTCTTCCTCTACCCACATTTTTTGCGAGACTAAAGTTTACCATATCCGTATGTCTCTAGTTAGTGTTCTGGCCTAAACGGCGGCAAAATTACCACAAACACCACTTACTATGCCAAGGAAATTATATTAGGGCCAACTGGCATTTAAAATAGCTTTCGTTTACTTGTTTTTGGTAATTACTTCAAGTTTTCTTAAAGACACGTTAGAGGTGTTATGCAAATTAAAAATGCTGTTAGATTGACATCGTTAAAATTATAGACGCAAAAGGCAGAGAACCCACTTGGCATTTAGGCTCAGGTTGGCACTTGTATTTTCTGCAGCAGAGAGAACGGAGAATTTTTTGTGAGTAAAAACAAACAGATGATTGATATTATTATTCAACTTTGCGTCAAAAACTGCTCCTATTGACTCATTTTTTTCTGGAAAAGGATGGTGAAATATGTTTAATAGAATAATATATATTCCTCAATATGCTTTAAACCTTAATTCTTCACTTTTTCATCTTGTCCATGTGAGCGTTAATAGTTATCATATTTATAAAACATAAAAGGATCTCACATAGCCAATAACAACAAAGTTGCAGCACCAGCCCAAACTCAAGATTAGTTGCACAGCTTCCTTTGGCCTTTTCCCAACATCCATGTGTGAAGCAACTGCAATTTATGCATGTAGCTATCCACAGCAATCATTGCCCATGTTGTTGCTAGCTTTATTTATATTCCACCTTTTCTCAAATGTGGCTGCAAGTGGCTTACAAACTGAAATACAATTCAATAAAAATACATCAACATTTAAACATAGTTTAAATTGTATAGTTAAAATGATAGAAAGTAGTTTAGAGGAACAATATAAACAGTCTATCATTGTTGGTATATTGGTGGTGCAGCATTTTCTTTGATTTCAAAAATCTAAGTCATTTGTACTGTCATCAATTATATAAAATATATGAATTATTAAACTATAATAATTCATATAGTACAATGCTAAGTTTTTAACTCTGTGTTTTTAAATACATTATAACTGTACCCTTGGTTTGCTTATGACACGATAAATCTATACACATAATAAAAGTGAAAATTTGTGTGTGTGTATGTGGCATGGGTGTCCGCTCACACAGACGGCCTCCGAGCTCCACAAACAGGCTAGAGTTCCCAGTGCTGTGGAGCCACCAAGTCCCTCCCTCCCAGGACATTGCAGGTTATAGCGAGCACATCTAGTGTTCCTTTCTCTCTCCATTTGCATGATCCCGCCCCCTGCCTCTCTATTAACCCTTTCCTACCCTTTCCTATGGCACACAGAAAACAGGAATTGATCAGCAACTGAACATACTGGAGAGAGAGGTTTGGGGAGAACTCACCATGATTTATAGGAGTTGTAGGGACTGGGATGTATAGTTCACTTGCAGTCTAAGAGCACTCTGAATGCCACCAACTATGGACCTGGAACTCACTTGGCACACAGACCCAACATGGCCAAATTTGCATATTGGCAGGGTTTGGGGATGATTGACCTTGACATACAGGAGTTAAAGTTCACTCATTGCTATCCATTATTTCACCAGTGTGTCCTCACTCAGGCTGGAGAAACTACCATCATTAGCATCTATTATCTCAAACCCACCCACATTCTTTCCTTCCCTCACTCCATGAGAGGTGGAACCAACAACAGCCAAAAAAAACTTCAAATTGAGCAATGACAACTTATAAAATTTCCCACCTTGTCTCTGGTTGGCTCAGAGGAAGAAGCAGACTCACGCTTCTTCTAATAAGGCTACAGATTGTCACCTGCACCCTCCAAGACCAATGGGAAACCAGAATGGCAATTTTCAATTGTTTTGTACTGCTATAATACACAGTTTGGAATGTCAGTATTTGAGCAATTGCTCTGCTCATATCCCCTTTGGCCATTGAGAATTAAAGACCTCTGCTTTTGCCTTCACGCCTGTCTCTGCTTCTTTTGACCTTCTGTCTGCTTAGCACTCCGGGCTCATGAGCCCCGCAATTTAGGGAAGTTGAAATCACACAACAGTACTATTCAGAACAAAACTGTTCTAAAAATGTTTTACTTTTTGCAATTTTTGTCCCAGCTAAAATATCAGAAGCTTTAGAGAACCGTGGGACAGAAAAGAAGTGAGGAGATTAACCCCATTTAGCAGAAATTGAAATTCTTCCACAGAGAAGAAAGCATTGAAATTTTTACTGGGGTCAGGGAACACAACAAGCAAACATTATGCTTAATACAATTCTAGCCCCACTCCTAACCCTTTATTTTCACTGTACCTAGATTGTGCAAAGTGTATCTTTTTGTAAAAATCTGAGGAAGTAGGAAAATTATGCAAAATCTATCTATCTATCATCTATCAGATTTCTGCCCCTCCTTTCATCCTGCCTGGGATTCAAGGTGGCTGATGGGCCCATCATGAATATAATTCATAGAAAAGGCTTTAGCATTCTGAAAAATGTGATGTACGCTAACACAGAGCATGATTAAGTCTCCTTCTCTGGAGGATTTTATATCGAGGCTGGATGGTCATCTGTCAGGAGTGCTTCCATTGTGTGTTCCTGCATGGCAGAATGGGTTTAGACTGGATGGCCCTTGGGGTCTCTTCTTACTCTCCGATTCCATGAACTTATGATTCCATGACATTCTATGGTAAAATATGATTAGAAAAGTATAAAATGTAAATATTTCCCCTCCTCCCTTCATCTTCCCTCTTCTCTCTCTCTCTCTCTCTCTCTCTCTCTCTCTCTCTCTCCTTCTCTCTCTCACCCTCTCTCTCTGACAGTTAAAAGTAAATTGAAGTGACATTTTCCCAGAAAGGCAAAGCATGACATGGCAGCAAACACTGGAGGTCCGACTCATAGAGTAAAAGATAATGAGAATTTTAAAACTATTGGCCAAGCAAATAAACATTTATGAGAAGTGTAGCAGTGTTTTAAAATGAAACTACAGTGCAGCTGAAGGGAATGTTAGAACTGGTTCTAATCAGCATGACCAGATCAGTTCTCCAGAATTTTCAAAAGGCAAAGCATATGAACTAAACATTTCTTATCCTTTTAAATCTGCAGTTATTATATTTATAAAATGACAGTGAAAAGATATTTTTACAACTTTCATAGAAGACACATATGTTTGTAAATAGATTGGCTGAAATTCACTAAGGCAATTACCAATGGCTAGAGCCATGCATTAGTGACTGGTTTGTATTCATCAGGCATCTTCAAACTGCAGCCCTCCAGCTGTTTAGGCCTCCAACTCCCAGAATTCCTGACCATCGAACAAGCTGGCTAGGGCTTCTGGGAGCTGGAGGCCCAAAAAGCTGGAGGGCTGCAGTTTGAGGATGCCTGGTATTCATGATCCTTACATATTCACTGGTTTAAGGAACACATACAACATCCCAAATACGCAATGTTGTGCTACAGATCACTAAAGAGGCAGGTAGGAAAAATCAATAAGCCAATTAACAAAGGGTCAGATCCTTGTTGCTTGAAGTGGCTGCTGCTCAATCGTTTTATATTTAAGCAATTGAGTAAAGGAAAATGTGGAGCTGACAGATTCATCTGTCCATGTACAAAGTTCAAAGACTGACTTGGAATCCCCTATATTCAACCATGTTTTGGATGCTGGAATAAGATGGCCACATTTTTTGTCTGACAGCTTTCCCTTCTTTACAAGCTACATACCAGGAAGGTGCAACATGATCAGATCACTCACCATGAATACCTACTGAATGTTCCCTGGTTCAATGTGACAACATTCATCAATATGCTTAAAACATTGATGTCTGAATAAGTTTTAGTTAAGAAACTGAAGATGACAAAGTGCATAAATCACTGTTTTGCACTGACATTAGTTGATTGTTACAGAAAGAGGCTAATAAGTAAAAGAGCCTCTACTACTGTAAGGATTACAGTACAGGGTTACCTCTAGGTCCTAAGTGTATACAAAGCCATCCAATTTCCGCTCCCTTTATGTTTTATTATATCAGGTGGTGTGTGTTTGCTCAGTTAGAGTTCAATCAGAAGAGTAGAGTAGCATGTTCTCTGTTCTAAATCACATTTTAGGTGGTGGGCATAACAGGGAGCTTGTCCTTTTGAGAGTTGGCAGAGGTGTGGATCAATTGAAACACCATCTCCACACATCCTGTGGCTCTGGTGACTGTATAGACTAGCTACAGACTGTATAAGAAACTCTTTGCTCCGATGTCAGCAGATGGTTACAGATTAGGCAGGTCTGCTTGCTGATTCTTACAGCTGTATAAACAGCTTAAGGGAATGTTGTGTCACACTGAGATGGTTGAGGAATTCTGTTGGAGTGTGACTGATAAAATGAATGGCTCGGTTTCCCATTCTTCTGTGATGGGAACCAAAATGCAATTGAACTGAAAGGAGGTGCTTTTCACAAATGCCATTCTATCACTAAAACAAACACACAAACAAACAAATCAGAATATGATCCTTTTTAGTGACTTTTTAGAACTTCCAAAATGAAATGCCTATTCAGAACAGAAAACATTACCATTACTTTTTATTCTAACCTGCACACACAAATTATTCAGGTTTCCCACCTCTGGTTCTTCTGACTTGGATTCATCTACTTTGAATATTTTGATATGACCCTTCAGAAGCTAGGAGCTAGCAGCACTTCTTATTAGTTTCATTGTAGGGAAGACTTGGAACATTTCTATTGTTTAGAAGAAGGAACCATTTTGTGTTTTATTGTTTGTGTGTGAAACTACAGTGAAAATATATATGTATACTTCTGTGGTTCTCACTGCAGTATGTCACTTTCAAAGCTAGAAGTAAAGAAACTATTACTGTTTGCAAATGTATATGCATGCTCAAGCATGTGTGTTAGCTTCCTGTAGTTTGCAACATAACTTGAGTTGCTAAGGTTAAATAGTTTCCATTTCCTTCCCTTATATTTTTTAATAATCTCTATGGTTCCCCAAGGACCTTATTTGTAGTAGGTACAAAAAAAAACAGGGGTACAAAGAGAAGTGGGATACATAATGTTCTCTAGAATATTCATGGCCTGCACCCGGAACATGCGTTTAAACTTCCTTGAGTAAATGGCACCATTTTCTTAGAGATACAAGCTGTCTAAAAGAGCAAATCATGAGCACATGCCAAGAGAACAAATACAGGAAGCACACTAATTCTATGTTGGCCTGCCACAGTCTCCCTCTGAATCCAAGCCAAACCCTAAATATGGGGTCCATGATGAGAGGTGCTGAGAATGCTAAGACAAACATCTGTAGGGACATCCCTTATAGACGGAGTTAGATGAAAAGTCACAGGGACAATAGAGCAGCCTTCAGAACATCATTTCAAACTAGCAATGATACATTCAAAATATTGAAAGAAATTCTCTCTCTCTTTTCTGCCCTTCAAAAGTACTTTATGTATTTCATTCCATTGCCACAAGTTATCACTAGACTCTTAATTCTCTTTTTATTTGTTGCCTTGCTTGATTTTTGTTGTTGTTAACAGCTTTCAAGTTGATATTCAACTTATGGTGTTCCTATGGATGAGAGATCTCTAAGTTACCCTATCATCAATAACCCAATTGAGATCCTGCAGACTCAGGGTCATGGGTTTCTTGATTGAGTTTTTCCATTTGGAATGTGGATTGAGTTTTCCCATCTGGATCCAGATCTTTTCCTTGCCTTCAACATTACCAAGTGTTAATGTCTCTTTTAGTGAGTTATGTCTTCTTATGATATGTTCATTAGTAAGCAATTATTATACATTTGAATTTGTTTTAGTTGAGAAGCCACCTTGAATCCTGGTTTGGAGGGGCAGGCTGTTCAGATATAAATAAAGGCCATAAGTATCAGCATCATCTGCCTGCATACTCCTACTTGGGCACACAGAGGGTCCTACACAACTCAGATACATATAAAAGGATAATTACTTGTTATTTTGTTTAAATCTGCTGCTGCTGCTGCTGCTGCTGATGATGATGATGATGATGATGATGATGATGATGATGATGATGATAAGACAAAAATATGAAGTACAAAATCCACAATCTCAGTTGGAAGCTTTCGTTTACAAAAGAGAAAATTAATGCACCTGATTTTTTTGTGTCAGGAACAACTTGAGAAACTGTAAGTTGCTTCTGGTATGAGAGAACTGGCCATTTGCAAGGACGTTGCCCAGGGGACGTTTGATATTTTATCATCCTTGTGAGAGGCTTCTCTCATGTCCCCTCATGGGGAGCTGGAGCTGACATAGGGAGCTCACCCGCTCTCCCTGGATTCAAACAGCCGGCCTATTGTCAGCAGTCAAGCCGGCACAAGGGGTAAACCCATTGTGCCACTGGGGGCTCTAAGACTACTCTTTCAGCCACACCTAGTTTTCAACCTCACTTTCTGCTAAAATGTGAGGCACCATTCATTACAAATGACTTAACGGATCTTGCTTCTCCTACAATACTGATTATATGCCATCCAAAGCATATAAATAAATATAAGGCTGATTCTCTGGAGCACATTTAGGGGCTAAAGGTGGAGGAGAATTCAACTGTTCTGCAGCGATGGTTCCACTGACATGCCTTTTAAATGTTTCTGTTGATGGATTTTTTTTTCTGCAGTTACACATTTTTCCTCATTCCTGCAAAGTAGTCAGGTTCAGAATTTTTTTCAAGTGAAAATTTGTCTTCAGAACATACATTGTTGCTAACTGCTAGCAAATCAATTTTATGGCAGCTCTGTGAATGAGTGGCATCCACCTCAACAGCCTTGCTTGGCTCGTGCAAACTTAGCTCTATGGCTTTCTTGACTGAGTCTATTCCTCTGTAAAGCAGTCTTCCTCTTTTCTAGCCTTACCTACGATTATTGCCTTTCCCAGTGAGTAAATTTTCCTCAAGATATGTCCAAAGTACAACAGTTTCATTTTAGTTTTCTTGACTTGATTTGCTCTAGGACCCATTTATTAGTCTTTTTAGTAGGTCACGATATTTCTACAATTCTTCCCCAGCATTACATTTCAAATTCGTTTATTTTTTCCTATCAGCATTCTTTGTGCCCAGCTTTCACAACCATACATAGAAACTGATAATACATAGCATGAGCAGTCCTAACTTTAGTATTCACTTCAGGGTCTCATCTAGTTTCTTCATAGCTACCCATCCAGGTCCTAGCTTTCTTCTGATTTTTTGACTGCAGTCTCCATTCTGATTCATGACAATATGGACAATGAATGCAAAAACCGATTGAAATGCAGTGGTTGGGCTTCATTGGCTTCCACCACCCCTAGTGAAATGAACAGCTGAAAAGGGACTAGAAATAAAGGCAAAACAAAAACAGAAGTAACTGAAAGTTTAGCTTGTGATCATGGTTCCCGAGTTCTAATGTAATGTTTTTTCCAGCACTTTATTTCCAGCCCCGGCCCTATTGCTCTGCGTTTCGCACAAGTCTGCCCTTCCCTTCCATCGCTGAACATTCCCGCTATTTCCAGCACTGGTTGTGTTGATGATTACTGTATTTTTATGATGTTTTGACTTTTTTGGTTTTTAATTGTTTTTAATTACAGTAGAGTCTCACTTATCCAAGCTAAACGGGCCGGCAGAAGCTTGGAAAAGCGAATATCTTGGATAATAAGGAGGGATTAAGGAAAAGCCTATTAAACATCAAATTAGGTTATGATTTTACAAATTAAGCACCAAAACATCATGTTATACAACAAATTTGACAGAAAAAGTAGTTCAATATGCAGTAATGTTATGTTGTAATTACTGTATTTACGAATTTAGCACCAAAATATCACGATATATTGAAAACATTGACGACAAAAATGGTTTGGATTATCCAGAGGCTTGGATAAGCGAGGCTTGGATAAGTGAGACTCTACTGTATATTGTTTATTTGTTATATGTTATATGTTTTTAATGATGTAACTTTGAATTTTTTGTGTATGCTGGGCTTAGTCTTCATGTAAGCTGCCTCGAGTCCCTTCTGGGAGATGGTGGCGGGTTACAAGAATAAAGTTATTATTATTATTATTACTATTTCCTATATTTTTTATTTGTATTTGCTTGCTGGAGCAGACGGTGAGGATGAATGCTCTCCATGTCTGAATGAAAACATTTTATACTGGGCAGCATGTTTAAAGCATTTTGCTATGCCATCAGCTGAAAGCAATAGTGAGCATGGCCCAAGTAAATGGCTTTCTCTGTTATAGCGCCAGAAAAGTTATTGCAAAAATAAAATAAACATAAAATCAGCTTTAAAGGTCAAAACACCCACGTTTCTATCTAACCTTGCTATTTATCAAAATCTCATTGTTTCATTATTTTTGTTAACATTTAACATCCACAAAACCATGAGGTTAATGTGAATCATTAAAAGCCTGTATTGTGCCATTTGTTTCCTTTGATAAAATATCTCACTACCATCTTTCAACTAAACAGCTTTTGCCCAGTTCCTGACGGCAAAAGTGAAGGTCTTGACCTGCTTTGATAGGGCCTATATGCCCTTCTTGGGCTTTGAGGAGACATGGAGGCAGACAAAAATTGCAGGCTCTTGTCAGCTGTTAATGCAGAGCTCTGAGATCAACAGGCTGAAGTGGTGAAAAGACATTTCCGTGGCTTCTGAAACTGTAGCTAAATGTATTCTAACTTACAGTTTCCAGAGAAACTACCCTATGGTAGTTTTAAAACATATTTTAGATTAGGAAATTATGAACACTAATTTCTGAAAGTTCCAATTGGCACTATTCTATCTTTCTCCCTATAAAATGTGAACAGTTAAGCTACTGTGGGAGGAAAGAATGAGGCTGTGGCAGAAAGGTACTGTGTGATACTAGCTGTTTTGTAATACAATGGCTTTGGGCATGTCATATAAAACTGTGAATACACCAAATTACTTTACAGAGTCCTGGAGTCCAGAAGCATAGAACTGTCTTCTACAAGAGACTTATCAAATCTAAACCAGAACCCTTAAGTACTATGAGGTCTTATTTGGTACTTGCCACTGATGCTTAGAGGCAAGATTGATTAATTTTAAAGTTGATATTTTCTACAGTATTTGAGATTTTAATTGTAATTTGTATATGTCTGATGCGCAAAATAGCTGGTTCTGGACTTTGAGATTGGATGGCGCAGTAATTGAGATTTATGAATGAATATAGAAAGTTGTGAAAGTCACCATATGACTAAAAAATCCATGTACTGCAGTGAACAAAAGACGTTTTATTATTTGAGGGAGGTGAAGCCTTGCTCCCACTCTCTCCAAATATATGTCTACGTGTGTGAGAGTGTGCATGGAAAGTGAGTAGCCTGGTATTAAGTCACTTGGTGGCACTGCAGGGGTGTGGTGTGTTATTCTGTGCCAGAGTGCATATGTATATGAATAAAAACCACAAGCCTTGCCAAGTCTAGCTGCAGTCCAACACCAATAAGCATGCCAATAAATCTCCTGCGCGGCCACCCAGAGACACACAGTCTAGCACTCACCTACAAGAACGGGTACACGGCAGGCTTCTAATCTGCCTTCCTGCAGGAACAATCCCTTGGTACCAATATGAAATCATACTGTGTCACGTTCCAGGACTGCGTAGCAGCCTTTCTGTGAGCACTTTCTCTTGAATTACAACCTGCGGTTAGTCGGACATAATGGAGAATGGACTCCAGGAGTTCAATGGGAAAGTCTGACAGAAACACAACATTCATATTGAGAATGGCAGGAAAAGCCACTATTATTCTGCTTCATTCTATCTGCAGGGAGGCCGTGTGGCGCCTGGAGCCTGTCTGTATTTAACTCACTTCCCTGGATTTCCGAGTCACAGCCACAGGTCCTAGTCAACACCAAATATTTCACTCTGGAGACGTACTACACTTCCTGATATAGGATGCACTTGCATGTATCCCAGTGACCTTAAACACTAATAAAGGAGTCATAATATGACCTAGACAGGCCTTGAAAGCCAATTGTAATGGGAGTGATTGATGGCAGGGCATTGGGGAGGGAACTCTGGTAGAAGTATTACTTGTGTTAATTTGTCCGGAAGTCTTGACACTGTAATCTTTGTTTTTATTATGATTTCCATAGGGAAAAGATATCAAAACGCACTTAAAGAACTCTTTTGTCAATAGAGATGGTTAATTGTAGAAAATTGGAACTCAAAGCATTATTTTTTTACAGCAACACTAAAAACAATCAGTTTTAATTTTTTTGGAGAAGTTATAAAAGACATCTGAAAGCTATACTTAACTTTTACAGTACAGTGCACAACTCGGAAATTCCGTCCTGTTATTTTCAGTATTATACAATATATACAATTGTATACAATTATATACAATATCAGATAAGTGTATCAAAACTTGATTTTGCATTTTGCTACAAGAAAAAAGATGAAATGATCGCGCTGCTAAAACACATCATATAGGCGATATGTGGCTCGAAACGTCACCATTCTGACTCTTCAATTGACAGCTGAATAGATAGTATGTGCTTAATGCTGTTATGGTGTTGGCTGTTATGGTGGGTTTGAGGGGCCAAATCAGGAAATGTTACTTAGTAACATATTTGTAATACATTTATGTAATGTGTGTGTGTGTGTGTGTGTGTGTGTGTGTAAATTGCAAGATAACTTATGGTGATGTGAATTTCAAAAATCTCTCAATCCAAGTACTAACTAGGCCTGTTTAGCTCCCAATATATTTTTCATATATGTAAAAAAAGAAAAGCTAATATCCCACATTGGAACATTTTCATATACAAAAGCCAAGATTATGCACAAAGAATGATGTATTTCGCACACAATAATCTGTTTTCTGGTCAAGAGTATTCGTTTGTGCATGTTTATGTGTGTGTGCATCACCGTGAATTTTATACATTTGAAAAATGAATAAAAAGATTTTGGAAGTTTCTTGCATATGTGAAATAAGCAAAGATTTACACTTCAGCTCTTACAATTTATCCTTTAGAAGTTGTGAGTAAACTTAAGCTAGATGGTGACATGGGACTTATGGTTCTCCAGATATTGTTGGACTTCTGTGATTTCTCACCATAGGTTATACTGGCTAAGGATACTAGAATTTTCAGTCCAATTACTTCTGAAAGATCATCCAACTATCCATCTATAGGAGTGCTGCATATAAAGAGCAGAAATGATCTAGGTGAACCCAAGACAACCAACATATTAAAATGTGACAGCATCTTGTGTCCAAATGTCAATAGGAAACACTTTGGTCCTGATAGTTCAAACAGAATTGTATCCTCTAAAGCAGGAATGGGCAAACTTCGGCCGTCCAGGTGTTTTGGACTTCAATGGTAGGCTGTTAGGAATTGTCCAAAACACCTGGAGGGCCGAAGTTTGCCCATGCTTGCTCTAAAGCCATTACCCACCCGACTTTCAGCATGAGAGGAAAGGTCTAATCCATGGTACACTGTTTTTCAAAATACAATCTAATGTGACATGACTGACAATGTTAGACTTGGCTCAAAGAATAATAATTTAAAACTCCCTAACTCCAATTCTCCATGAAATCTTTGCTTTTTCTATCCACATATATATATACTTTGACAGTACATTGCAATTGTCTCCAACTTGTTGCTGTTTTTATGCACCTTCAAGTTGACTCTGAATTACAGTGCCCCGATCACAGGGTTTTCTTGACAAGATGATTTCAAAGGGGGTTGCCATTGCCTTACTTTAAGGCTGAGAGAGTTGCCCAAAAGTCACCCAAGGGGTTCCATGGCTGAGTGGGACTTCTGGATTCCCAGTCCAACACTACACTTATTCATCTCTAAAAAGTCCCCAGAAAAACAAAACAAACATGGACACATCATTCAATAAGAGATCATTTCATCCATCCTGAAATTTGAGATTTATGCAGCACTGAAACAGTTAACTTTTTATTTTTTTTATTTTTTTAAATGAAGACTCTGGAGAAAGAAAAACAGACAGTCTAAGAGCAGGCTTGTGCTGGGAGGAGGTTTAGAAATTGAGGCTGTTGCTGTTGTTTTCATTGTGTGCACTCTAATCAGGGAGAATAAGAACAATAGTGCATGTAATGCTGATTTTGGAACGTGTCCACGCAGCTTTTCCCAGGCTAGGCAGCCTTGGGAACCACTGATAGTGTGGCACACCAGGGGCACAGCCTCCACCACCAAGCACAGGGCAGGGCAGCCTTTTCTGTGGATAAAATATGTGAGGGATGACAAGAATCTTCCCAGCATGGGAAGTGGCAAGAATGTTGAAAAAAGAAAAAGGAAGAGAAGGAGGAGGAGGGAAGAGTAAAGACAGTCCCAGTGTGAAGTTGCAGGATGTTTTAAGCATGACCTTTTCCTGGTATGGATGGCTGTTTGGTGTTGGGAACAGCATAAAAAAATCATGTAGACTCAATACTGGAGAGACTCATATCCATACATGTGACAATTACACATGCCCTTTTTATCATGCTGGGAAACTCTAGCATCCATGGCTCCCTTTTGCTTGTATGAGACAGAAGATGTATGCCTGATTCATGTATATGGGGAGGAATTCACTCATCTTTCTTTCACTCTACCCCCCCCCACAAAAAAAAAAACCCAATTCTTAACAGTAGTACAAAAAGCAGTCATCGTGTCTGAATCAGTCAGTTTTGCATTTGTGCCTGTTCAGTATATGCTGCAAGCTTCCAGCAGGCAACAACTCCTGGCAGGGTGGAATATAAATGTCATATATTTATTTATTTGCCTACTTACCTAACACCCCTCCCTTCCTCCCCTTTTCTCCAGCATCCCTTCCTTTTAATTTGTTTGTTTGCTTCTCTTTCTTACATTCACCAGGCATCCACCCCCCTCTGCCAATCCCTCCACTCTGCACTTTGAAGCCAAGATGAAAGAAGTCTTGTGGCTGCTGGCACCAAGCAATGCGCAAGGAGCCTGTCACTGAAGTGTGCTTTAGTTTAAGATGCCATATTTTGCTCCTAAGGGGAGGGGAAATGGAGGAGGGATGGGGGCAAGGAAGGAGGAAGCAGCAGCAACTGAGAAAGAAAAGAGTTAGTCAGCTAAAAGCGGGGGGGGGGGGGGGGCTTCAGCAAGCCCAATGTACTGCAGTCCTCTGGGAAGCCTATTGTGTAAATAGATGGGAATGAAACGTGTTCCTAATTTTTTTCAGAGCTTTCCTCTTCAAGGACAGAGAGCTTAAGGGTGGCTAAGATGTGGCATCACCCCATGAAGTGCTGGCTGATGGCAAGGTTTTTCTTATTTATGAAACAGAAAAATGCCTGTCAAAAAAGATTATGATGAGACCTGATGCTAGAAACTGTAGTCCAACAATGTGAGTTGGGTGGATTAGTTCAATCCAGTCATCATTTTTCCCTCCCTCCCTTGCCTTTTTTTTCCGCTCTGAAGACTCACTCACCCTGGCAGATGATAGCTTTAGTATTGCCAGGCAGTGAATCTGATTTGGGGTTTCAAGTGAACTTTTGAAAGCCTACCCAAGCTAATGAACTCTGACCCCAAAATAGGTCCAGCACCTTAGTTAGCTCCCTTCAAGTCTAAAAAATCCACCACTTTCTTCATGTAGAGCAGTGGTTCCCAACCCGTGGGCCGTGAGACATGCAGAGAAAATTGGCGCCGGGGGTGTGTGCCACTGTTGGAGGAGAGCGAGAGAGAGGAGAGGGAGAGAAGGAAGGAAGGAGACGCCAATGTGTTGCCCTCACCAGTGCTTTCTCATCCTTGCGAGGCTTCCCAGGCCAAGGCGGAGAAGTCTCACCCAGCGACAATTTTCTGCAATGCAATTTTCTGAATCAGCACCTCAAATAACCAAATTGAATCTAAAGTTGACCAAAGGTTGAATCTAAAGATGATTCATAACCTTTTTGTACCAATGTTGGAGAGTGGTCCCTGGTCAAAGTGGTTCCTGGTCAAAGTGGTCCCTGGTCAAAAAAGGTTGGGAATCACTGATATAGAGAAAGCAGCCAGATCTACTGAGAACACAACATGATATGAAAAGAGAAATCTCCTCAAAATCTGCCTGGACTGTTAATCACATTTCCCCCCTATGCAGCTCCATGTGGTCTGCATGTTCCCTCAGCCATTTGATTTTTAGAACAATCCTATGAATTTGAATAAGTGGTGGGAAAGTCATTCAGTCAGCATTATTAATGAACACAAGTCTGAATTTGGTTTGTAATAGTCTAAATCCAACCTTTAGCCAGTATAATGGTATGAAAGCACAGAAGGGTTTTAAGGGGTGTAGCTATGGAGAGGGCAAAATTGGAACCATGAATTCTGCCATCCCAATGACATTTCTCATCAGTCCCCAAATTGCTAGTATTGCCGAGTGAGATGATAAAAATTGATCACTCCAAGAGCTCATATATTTGTATTCCCCTGATAACTTTCTCTGCCCCTTTTCCTTAGATACCTAAACTGGATTTTATGTTCAACTGAAATTTTAAAGTTCCTGCGATGGAAATTTAGGGATTGGAGGAAAATTTCATGGACAGTCTTTTTATATGAAAGAATAATGCATTCTGTTTTACCCTTGTGTGTTGGGAAGAAAGAAAAAAAAATTTTTAATCTTTGGGACATTTACCAAATGCAGTCCTATGCATTGCAAAGTATTTATTTTACAGTTGTTGGTTGAAAAATACTATAAACTATAACAATATGCATGCAGATATGCCACCCACCTCACATGGAAGTGATTTATGGTTTGTCCATTTGGCTTAGGATCATATCCTCTCTGAAAATGCAAGAGCAAAGCAAATGTTCAAAACTTAGTCAGATGCTGTTCTGAAGCTGAGCTCTTTCTCAGCCAATTTTGTACTATCTCAGGTTTTGGGATCTCATTGCCATGTGTTATGGTGCTGATTCACACATTAGAATAGCATGCTGAATGTGTTAGTCTGGTCATCTTTTTTTTACAAAGCCTAGCTCGTCTAATCTCTGTGCCTGATATCAAAGACCTCCAACCCCCCCCCCCCCTTATAAAGGAAGACATAGTTCAATCCGTGGGAATTATAGTTTCTCAAGGATGGAGGGCCAAATGAACTAGAAATGGCTCCCATCCCTCCATCTCTCCTCGAGCCTCCCAAGGACCACCAGCAGTCCCCACTCCATAGCCACCAAGCCCTGCATGCGGGCTCTCACCCCCGGCTCAGCTGTTTGAGCTGAGCCACCCCTTTGGAGCGGAGCTCCACAGAGTCAGCAGAGACTGCTCAACTGATTTCCATCTCCTTCCCAGTCAAGGAGTGAGCTGATGGCCACAAAGTAACTCAAGCACCTCCATTCACCCAGTCCTTGCTACCATGTATCTCTTTCCTTGCTACCATGTAGTTCTCCACATTTCTTTATTTTTATCTTATTTTCTCTTCTGCAAAAGTGCACATCAGCAGAGGAATTAAAAATATAACCAATACTATTGACGACTCTTCTGGTCACTGCTCAGCCATGGCGAGACCCCTCTCCCTCGTCCCCTTTCTATAGGTGACTCGCATCAAACACCACACCAAGTCTATTCCTTATCTCTTCTCCTTCTTCTTCTTCTTCTTCTTCTTCTTCTTCTTCTTCTTCTTCTTCTTCTTCTCTAAAATGAAGGCAAATGTACATGAACCTATGAACTCCAAAAACCTCTCTTCAGCAACTCCAGATACCACATTCCATGTCCTGTGTGAAACCTGAGATGGGAAATAATCTGTGGGACAAAGGACTGCCCTAGACCTCAGCGGGAGTCCAGCTGCCAGCTGTTCATCAGTTCCCTTCTGAGAATCCCAGCTACCCAGGCAACAAAGGTCCAGGATAAAACTGTGATTATGATCCCATCACGAAATATACATCTTTGGAGACTCTCCCTTTGTCCCATGGCTTGGGAGGTATCTGGGACAACTACTCCCATTGTGGACAGTGGTATGTACATGTTCAGATCAGCCTCTGAACAATCCTTTGTTTGATACATTCCATCATCATACACCCAAGGGTGGGCACAGCCTCCGGAGCTTCCTCCCTTGGACCACCCGCGTGAGCCCATTGGAAACCTCAGGGCATCCCTGCCCGGCTAGGAGGAGATCCCCAGCTACATCACTGGCGCCTTTGCCAATTGGAGCAGGAACCAGCTTAGACCCACCTCCCAGCCAATCAGAGGCCAAGGAGGATGCTGGCCAGCTTATCAAAATTAGCCAATCAGGGAAGGGGGAGGGAATTGTTGAAACTGAACAATGGGGATAAACGGAAACTTATGTCTGTTTTAGGAACATGCTTTACACTTTGTACTTTGGAACATCCATGCTGTACGAGTGTCATTTTTGCACAAATTGAATAAAGTCTTGCCGTTTGCTTTCAGCCTGGTGAGATTCTCCATTCCTGATTCATCTTCAGCAGTTAGCAAAAGCTTGCCAGACATCCCTTAGCTTTCCATGAGACATAGAAATCCTCCAAATTTCAGCATGGTTTCTGAACACATTTAATTTATTCTGGGTTAACTGAGGCCCCTTCCACACAACTGAATAAAAACCCATATTTTTTGCTTTGAACTAGAATATATGGTAGCATGAACTCTGATAATGCAGTTCAAAGCAAATATTGTGGGATCTCCTGTCTTGATATTCTGGGTTATATGGCTGTGCTGAAGGGCTCTGTGATTTCCCAAGTGATGCACAAGGAAAATTCCTAGTTTCTATTATCTATCTAGTCCCTCAATACCTGCAAAGGTTCTGGATCTTAGTAGAAGATCCACACCTGTGAAGGTATGAGGGCAATGGGACTGTCATTCACGATCCCAGGAAGCAGTTCCCACAGCCATCTTGCCTCCCTGGGCTCAGACACCCCAAAATGTATAGAAAGAGCTTGGAAAGGATCCCAGGGAGCTTCAAAGAGGGCAGGAGGAGGATGGCCATACCCGCCTATGCCTATCGCAAATTGGCCCCAAAAAGCGGGTGAGTGCCAATTCCACTTGCATTTTGGCTGGTGTAGAAAGGATCTCACAATGTTATAATTCTGTAGTGTGAAAAGGCCCAAGGGCTCAGGGAGATCTTTCACTGATAATGTCACCCAAATTGAAGCCAAACTGATAGCAAGCAGCAGCAGCAACAACAAATAATTAAAGAAATAGGTTTTAAACTTTCCTTTTTCAGCCAGCACTTCCCATAACAGAAGGATGATTTTTATATATTTTTTAATCTATTTATTAACTTTATTCCTGCCCTGCCTTTCTCCCCTTGGGGACTGAAGGCGGCTTATAATAACATGACAAAGCACAATAAATTTTAAAACGTGGCAAATATAAAAATTAAAAACTATTAAAAACAATTAAACATTTATATCATGGATACAAGTTACAATGGATACAAGTTATAATGCAGTTAATTATATGACAGACCTTGGAAAATTTTTATCTTTTTTAAGGCTTTCTCCATTTTTTCCTCTCTACTATTGTTTTAGTTCTTATGTGGGACATTATGGGGAAATTAATAATTGCAAACCAATCTGAGGAATCCAGATGCATCAGGAGGACAGATTATATAGTATGCTTCCCACAGAGAGAAACATGTAAATTCCTTGGGATCTTTTCCAATTTCATGATTCAAGCCTAATGCTGGCCCCAGCAATATTACAAAATATTGGGAACAACAGCACAATAAACAATACTTGAGCTGGGAAAGAACAGGATTCTTCTACTCAAACTAATCCTACTGTAGCCATGCATGCAGGACTAGAACTGGCAAAGTAAACAACATCTGTCTCCAGAATCCCTTATTCAACAGGCATGACCAACAAAACAAAGAAAAGGGGAGAACAGATAAGCCAGGCTCATCAGCTACCTGCCCCCACTATGTTTAAAAAAACACCCAAATCCAGTGAAATGGAAATACTAAAAAAAGTAGAAGCTAGTGAAAGAAAAAAGTAATCCCTAAACGCATTTTGGAAGAAGCCTTCAAGTGGTCTCCAGAGGGTTCAAAATTTACTTATTTATTTACACAAGGTTTACTTGACCTAGTTGTTTTCATTCACATGCCTGCCTTGTTTAGTTTTGAATCAAATATATTGATGCCTGCTTTTCGTTTTGGTGGTACACAAGCCTATCTCTATTCTTTCAATGTTATTTCTGACTCTGATATCAAACTGTCTGTTAAATAAATAATGCTTTGTTGACTGAGGCATACCTGTACATATTTAAAAGCTGTATAAAGCTTAGTTCTAAATTTCTTCCTACATTATGTATTACAAAGCTTGGAGAAAATTACAACCTCTAGTATCCCTCACTTGTCAGAACCAGTGGCTTTTCCATGATTGAATAGGATGGCTCAGTGTTCAACCACTACAGCACAATAGCTTTCACATTAGAGGTAGCATTAATGTTTTACACTTCTTCAAATCTAGATATCTAAAGTGTATATTATGCAAATCCAGAAAATCCATTGTCACATGTTTTTCTTCCATTACACTACGTAACATAGTTTTTGTTACTGGGTTATTAATGTCATTTCCTAATTGGTTCTATCATAAAAACATGGAAAATGTGTATTAAACTGCAAAAACTTTGTTTTTGTGGGACATCCTGCAGCACATTTTGCTATAGTTTTTCAATTAATATCTCACAGAGTCTCCAACTCAACATAGTTTGTGGCAGCCACAAAAATGAAGTTTCTGGACTATATCTACAACTTCAAAGTAAGTACCGCACAATTAAACAGGAAATAACACTTTCAAACCAGGAACAGATTTTTTTTTCAAATTTTGTTACATAGTGTTATATTTCAGTCTTTTACCGTTACAATTGATTTGAGAGAACTAGTACACTTAAAAGTGATGGACTTAGAACAGAGAAAGCCATGTTCAGATCTCTGCTTAGTTATGACATCTGTCATGTGACTTCGAAACCCCAAGTCCCAACAAACCTCAGAGGCCCCTTGCTTTTTCCCCACCACTGCTTACACTGTTTCCCATTTTCTCCTACTCCTTCCCTCACTTGACATTCATAATACACTTTCCCTTGCTTCATGCACTTCACCTCCTGTACTTGCTTTTTAAACTGCACCACTTGCATTGCTCACTCTCCTGAAAGATGGAGATGGTCTTGCTTCTCTAAAAAGTTCTCTGAAGACTATCTTCACATTTTGCTCCATATCTCAACTCCTAGAAGGATTAAGAAAATGAAGAACTGGCGAAAATGGAAGGAAAAAGAAAGAGGGCAAACCAAAGGCAAGATGGATGGATAGTATAGTGACTAGTTTGACCTTGAAGGAACTGGGGATGGCCACGGCCGACAGGGCGTTCTGGCATGGGCTGGTCCATGAGGCCACGAAGAGCCGGAAGCGACTGAACAAATAAACAGCAACAACTGGAATTCAGATCACATGGCCATCCAAAAGGGGTCCCAAGTGAATGCCTACAGTCCAGGTAAATCCAATTACTGTAGATATATGGCATCTCTAATAGTCCTCTTTTATTGGCATTGAATGTCATATGTTTTATTTCTTGTCATGAACCACACTGAGCAATTTGTTAGAAAGCAGCATGTAAAAACACACACAAATAAATAAAAATAATAATTTACAAATGATAGATTTCTGCCTTCTAGAAAATCCTCTAAGTGTATAAAAATCAACTTTAGTATATATCAGTGTTTAACATCCACACTGACAAGCACTCAGTCATCCAGGTTTTGCTTATAGGGGGAACGATAAAGTCAAATAAATGTCAGATTATTTTTACAGTGCTAATTTTGTTTTGCATGTGCACTTGCCACATCTGAATCTTGTTCACATGTGTACATTGTGCTCCCAGCCATGCAGACTGTTATTAATAAACACCTTTATGTGTTTATTTACAAATTTGTGCTTTGCCTCCCAGTTCTTGTAAAACAATATTGTGCTTTAAATTAATTTTTAATCAAACTGTGTTTAATCTTTTATTTCTTTTTTATTATAAATATTTTTGCTCAATATGTTGTAAGCCATCCTGGGTCCCCTTTTTAAAAATACAATGTGATATAATAAAAAATACGTATATACAGCTTAAGTCTCCCTTATCCTAAATGCTTGAAACCAGATGTTTTTCAGATTTCAGATATGGGGAGCGGGATTTTGGAATACCTGTATTTGCATATACACATTAAATGATGGTTGGGGAAAAGGCAGTAAGTCACACATCCGGCACCTGGATAGCCCCCACTTCATCACTGCCAGAAAACCGAATGAGAGAAAGAGAAGAGGAGGATTCCACTTATGCAAGACCCCACCCCTGTAAAAAGCAGGTATCTAAGACACTTCCTCAACTGTCAGTAAATTTGGGAAGGGAAAATCCTCTCCACATCATCCTCTTTCATTCTCTTCAGGTTAGATATACAGTTGACAGCCAATAGGGTCGCCCCATGCTTTCCTTTACAACTCATTTCTAGGTACCTATCCACCATTGGAAGATACTGGATATGGGACTACTTCCCTTTCCCCAAAGGCAGAAGTAGGTGGCTGGCAATAAAAAAAATCAATTTTAGAGTATTTAGATTTACATCTCTGTCATCCAAGACTGTGCTTTGCAACTCATGTTGCAGAAAATTAGTTCTTGATAATGATTCTGTCACACTACTGGTGAACGTATTTTGTGCAAAAACGTATCTTATAAAAATAATTAGTTTTTGAAAAGCATACACCATTTGCAAAATACACAATTTGCCAAAAATGTATTTTAGGCTAAAAAGAAAGGCCTGCATAAAATTTTAAAGAAAACATCCTCCAAAATTGAATCCCAAAACTGAATGAGAACTCTTATAACCTTTCCAGCAAAGAGAAAACTTTTGCAAATTTCCATTTTTTTAAATGTAAGAACAAAGTAAGTGAAGATATCCATCCCTTCGAGTGATGGAAGATTCTTCACTTCACTGGCCATGAAGTTGAATTCAAGAAAAGAGAAGAAGCAGTCGACATCCCTAGACAAGGGTGAAAGTATCTTCTTTGTTTCCCAATCTACAGGGAGAGTCAGTCACATCTTGGGCACACATCTGTAGCCATTGAGGACAGCTGCACTCTGAAACCCTTCTCTAACTTTCAGAACTAGAATCTAGTTTTCCATACAAGAGATATCCTTCCATAATGTCTTGTAAGTATTTACGTTGGCATGGCCTGGCTCGACACTGGATTAAACCACCTCCAAGATTGTGTTTGTGCATATTCAAACAATGCTTGAACAGAGCATTTTTTTAAGGACTATCATTTTCATGATAGTCCTAAAAAAAGGGAAAAAGCTAGCATACACCAACTCCCAAGTAGCATAAGTTAGATATAGTTGTTAGAATTCAGTTGGAAATGTGCAAATACGTAACCACCAAAATACCTAGTAGCCTTGTGTATTTGTATGGAATCACTGCCCATTTCTATTTGTACCATTCATATGGCCCCGTTTCCGTCCATTGCTTATGGAAATGGGTGTCTATATGAATTGGGTTTTCTATCCAAGGTATGAAAAAAAAAACAAAGATTTTTCGGACCTTGGGCGACAAAGTGCCAGGGCCTGCCAGCCAGAGCCTACGAGCATTGAGTGCTCAACTGTAGGCCCAGTTCGCAGGGCCTTCAGCCAAGCGCTCAACACTTGTAGGCCCAGCAGGCAGGGCCTACGAGCATTGAGCGAATGATAGCTTGTGGGCCCGGCTCGCAGGTCCTACAGTCAAGCTCCAAGCACTCGATGGTTTGTAGGCCTGGCTTGCAGCACCTACAGTCGAGCGCCTACAGGGTCTACAGCCAAGCACCGAAAACTGGCTTACCAAACAGATACTGTGCCCCTTTTTTCCATTTAACTGCTTCTTTTGTTCTGGAGGAGGTTGTACCGTTCCATGACATCCAAATGGATGGAATGGTACAAAATCACAAAAAAATTACACCCCCACCCAAAAATAAACCAAATTAAATAAGATTCAGGCACAACTCTAATACCTAATGACTCCTTGCCCAGCCTCTCTCCAAGATTGATAGGAGACCATTCCCTTGTTACTCAGAATATAGGTGGCTGATGTGGTCTCCTGTGAGTGATCTCCATTGCAACAGGAAGAAGCAGGGTCCCAATTCTCCTCACATCAGAGATTACTTTTGCAAGGGGCGAGTGGGAATGTCAAATAGTTGCTTCCCAAATGATAGAGAAATATTTCTAATCAGTTGCAGTTGCTATTTACCAGTAGGTGGGGATGGGGGGACTTTCACGGTCCCTATTTGTTCCCTGAACTAGGGAACACATAGAGATCATGGATACTGAACACTTATGAATGTGTAACTTTAGGTATGTATTCATAATTTCCCAAAAGACCCTGGTCTCTCTCTTCCCTACACTTAAAAATGCCTCCTATTCAAATTCCTCAACTTGCACCCTGATCATTTTGCCAAATCCCATTCCAAGGAGCCAGTTAATTTTTTTCAGCATGAAATATATTGACACCAGTCTTCTTTTTCCCTCTTTTCCCCCCCTCAGTGCTTTAGACCCCCCCCCCCTTTCCTTCTCCAAGACTTGTTTTTCAGAACATTTTTCCTTATAGCATGATAAGGCAGACTCAACATCACATTTTCATCTTGGGATGGAAAAAAAGCCATTTCAAAGACGTTCTCACTATTAAGCAGATGATTAACGATGTTTAAACAAGAAGAATAAATGAACTAAATTGCAGGATGATTGGTGTGTTTGCTGTTCAAGCCGTGGGTGCAGAGGAGAGGGAGAGATGGTTAGAGTGTTAACAAAACTTTAATTCATTTTAGAACGATTATTGCAGCATTATGTAGAATGACCATATAAAGCAGAACCCCTCCACTGCTCATGTATTGATCTGAGTTTTCATCTGGTCTCCTAGCATTCCTATGATTAAGCTGCGAGTAGAAGTGACTACATGAATGATGGGGTGAAAGGCTGCAGTTTAAAAGGAGAGAGGTTTGCCTAACTTTGTGTTTATTCTATCACTCCCTTCATCTGTGGCTATCGCACGGTGATTGAGTTACAGTTCAGTGAAAGAGGCTGTGGGAATGAATAAACCAAACAGGAAACGATCCTAGCAGTAGCTTCAGTAAGAAGACTATTTGTACATGCCCTCTTTCTTTAAAGCTGGAACAGGTACACAATTTAAAAGTCAACTGAAAGTGAGTTGAAATAACCATTTAACTGTGTAAGACCTCAGAATCTATAAACACTTATTTAACTTCCTCATTATTTTCTTTCAAAATCAATAGGGCTAAACAGTAGTGAACTCTGACTGGACTGAATTCACAAGCAGCTAAAATATATCAAATATAACCCAATCTTTGGTCAATGATTGCAGATGACTATGTACCTCATTTCAGACAAAAGGAAATTATTATTGGAAGTACAAAGACTTTAAACAGAAGGGGAAAAAATCCATATGCAGGAGGCTATATGGAAACAAAAATATTTCTGCTTCTAAAAATATCAACCAGCCACATGAATTGTGTCTATAGGAACATACAGAGCCAGAGCAAACTTTGGAGTACTGGTGTAATATGAATGCAGAAGGGCATAAAATGTATTTCTTGTCCTGAGAATACCGTTTTGTCTGGATAACAACAATCCTTTTCCCTGCTCTTGTCTTGCTTGTCCATATGTACAACTCAACAAATGGCTGGGAATCTGAGTATGTAGTAAGGAAGGACATCAAATATTCTTTGTACCTACTTGCCTCGTTGCTTTTGTGGGGGAAATGCAATGGCAACTGGTGAGTCTGGTGTCAGTGGGGCAATAAATCTTTTTCATGTTTTATTCTGAAATTTAAAGTTGTTACCCAGAGTGCTACATCCTGAGCCTCAAAAATAGGTCCAGCACCTTGGATAACTCCTCTACAGCTCAGATTAAACTTGAGTCTGGGGGCTTATCCAAACAGGGCACATAACGTGGGAGCTCCCATGGTTTTATCGGAGGCGTCCAAATGATGTCTCTGGTAAAACCGAATTAATCCGAGACAAAGCAGGAAAACCTATCAAATTAATTCGATAGCCCATTAAACTCATGCCTTGTGAAAGCTATGGATCTAATGGGCTATGGGCCCTGTGTGAATTGGGCCTGGGGACTGCGTCACGCAATCCCCGGGCCCAATCCACACAGCTCTCTTGGGCTTTTAGGGCTATATGAGCCCAGAAAACCCAGAGGGCATCAACCCCCCCACACTCCCCCCCCCTTGAAATTAAAAGGATTTACCCAGCTGCTATTATGGTCCTGTCAGAGTCCTCCTGGCAAATAGAAATTGTGTATCAAGAGGGGAGACAGAAGGAAAATCACTCCCCCCCCCCCCCGCCCCAAACCTTAATTTCAACCAAGTAAGTTCTTTTAATTTTCAAGGCCTTTGCAGGGGGTTGGGTGTCTGAGTGACATCTAGACATCCCCCAGGGAAAGCGAGTGCTTTAGTTGGTGGTGTGGGGACATAAACACATGCTGAATTAGGTTTCTTAAACCTACTTTGACATGCATTTAATTGCTGTCTGGAAGTAGTCTGGATAGATTCATTACCATTTTGACTTTGGAGCTATGAGGGTTTTTTCATATTATACAGTTACAATGGTGTGGTTCCACTTGAAACAAAATGGTTCAATCCTATGGAATCCTGGGGTTTCTAGTTTGGTTTCTAGTTTTTAGATTGAGAATGGTAAATTTTTCTCCTTAAACTGCAAATCCCAGGGTTCCATAGGATGGCAGATAAAGCAGAATGAATAGCTCTCTACTCCCGTACCCTGAAAGGGCCGTGGCTGCCACTGCATACATGGGCTTACAGTTAAGATTGATGCAATCTGACAGCACTTTAACTCAAAAAAATCATTTTCTTCAGGGAAACCTTTGGCAAATTTCTTTCACTGACAATGGAAATGACTATTAAGTGTGTTGTGCTATGAGGCTAAATCTACACTGACCATATAATGTGGTTTGGACCTGCATTATTTGAAAGTGTAGATCCAACTTGAGTTTATTTCAGGGTTGCATTTAAAAACTGGTGTTCAAGTGTCTTTCATTTCCATTTACTTTCTGTATTTGAGTTAATCAATTTTGAGCTGACTTCTGGGGGTAGGGGGAGGAAATAGGATATTAACCGGAAAAATAAATCATTTATTAATTTTTATTATACATGCTTTGTTTACTCAGTGTAGTAAATGCATTGTTTTAGTTAATCTATTTATGAAGACACTTTAATGTTTTCAATTTAAGAAATTCATTGGGATAATTTATAACAAACAGATGGATTCTTAAATTCATTTAGGAAGGATAAAATACACACATTTCAGAATTCTCAAGACCAAAATGGATAAGATGCATAGATTAGAAGAAAATCAAAAGAGCAGTGAACTTGGAAAGACTGGGAGATATGATGTCATTTTTATTAGTGGTCCAAAAGACAGTAACCTGGGAATCTACTTCATCTTGCTAAGGAAGGCATTCCACAAAGTGGAGTAATGATACCTTTGGGGGACATACCTAAAATTATCTAACGCTGTGAATTGTACCTTAGCCCTAATAGTTACACTAAAGCCATATGAAGACCTGCCAATCCAAGATGAGTCTGATTTCACAACATTATGGTCATAGGTTGGATAATAACCTTAATGACCACCTGCTGCCTTATGAGACAGTGATTGTGATAAGAGGGTAATGATGCACCCTTTAAATGTTTTAAATGAGGTTAAAATAACGGTGCACATATGGAAATTAACTAACTCACAATGCTCCAATCAGTGTCTTCATATGAACAGCATAGTCTGAAACGGAGAACCTTTGCTATGCATGTAGTTTCTCCATATGAGAGTCTATAATACCTTGGTTTCTTTTTGTCAAGAAGAGCCTCCGTGTGTAGCAAAGGCTCTCTTTTTTAGGTTGTTGTTCTCCACATGACAAGAACAATATCAGAAGCAAAATGAAGCTAGATTTCCCCTCTGTTCAGACATTCAGGTTAACTCTATTCTGGATATCTGAAGATGGCTTAATGCATTGTGTGAAATTGACTGGGTAATTTTAGATTGAAGGAAATTGATTGAGCAATTTCAGCCTGTCAGATATCTGAAAAATATTGAATTGGATAATTGGGAATATTGATGGAAAAGAGGATTTAAATTTTCAGTAGCAGGATCTATTACAGAGAATATGTATAAAAAGTTTTCTAGAAGTTATATAACACCTGAGATAATAGCTAAAATAGATAAATCTCACTGGGGAGATGTAAATTACAAAAGGGTACCTTTTACCATGCCTAGTGGAGTTGTAAATTGGTACAAACTTTTTGGGGAAAAGTGATTGAAGAAGCAAATAAAATGATCACCAAAAGGTTAGGAAGAATCCAGTAATGTGTTTATTTTGTGAAAGAACTAGTAAAGAAGATGCAGAAATCTGTCAATATAGTTTCGTTGCTACGAGAATAATAATAATAGCAAAACCTTAGAAAGGGGGAAAGGGTTACTTCTAAAGGACTGGAGAGAAAAATCATTAGAGTATATCCAAATTGCCAAGCTCTCTAATGGCATTTGAGGAGGAAGCAGTGAAGATTTTGCTAGGAAATGGAGGCTTGCATTTGAATATGTAGAAAGGAAGACAAAAATAGACTTAAAAATAGTCACAAGGAAAAATTATCAATGCAACATAATGGTAGGGGTTTGTTGTTGTTGTTGTTGTTTTGTTTTGTTTTGTTTTGAGATATTAGTTTCACACTAGGTGGTGCCGGAAGTAATGAGTGGTGGTTCACGGGTGGGGGAAGGGGAGGGGGTTAGGGGTATGGCATATCTGTATTATGTGTATCTGATTCTTTTTTTGACTTTTTTCTTACATTCTGTATGACATTAACACACTTAATAAAAAACTTAAACATTAAAAAAGATGCCTTATCATTATGGAGATTAGCTGAATATTATCTATACTTGAGCTGGCTCAGAAAAGAGACTGACAACTGTGAAGAAACAAAAAAAAACCCCATCAGATTCTGCTTCTGCGCACCCTGATTTTGTGTTCAGCTTGTTGATATTTGAAAATAAGCCTTACATCCCAAAACTGGTATCTAGCTTTTGAAGGAAACAGGGTCTTGAGGAAATGCTGGGGCTCCCCAAAACTTTATGCTGCTCAAAAGTTGCTGCAATGATGATGATGATGATGATGATGATGATGATGATGATGATGCCCCTTTCCCCCCCATCATTGGGACCCAAAACAGCAAGAATTTGGAAGTTAAAGACATTAATGAAAAGGAACAAAATTATTAATTGCTGTTTTACTTTATCATAATGATGAGCAATTATAGACAGTCCCAGAGGTACAAACATCCAACTTACAAATGAATTATAGTTATGAACAGGGTGAGACAACAGGAAGTGAGAGAAATCTATCCCTGGAAAGGGAAATTCACTCCTGAAAGAGTTATGGGAAAAGATGTCTCAACTGAAGTTTTATCACTAATCTTTGCTTCCACAAGCCAATGTTTTCAAAATCCAACTATCACAGGGACAGAAAGTAAGGTGAAATCTTTTAAACAGGGGCACAGACAACAAAACAAACACCATAGGGTTAACCCTTGCCTATGCTATCCAAAGCTCTCTCTCTCCAACTGTCTATCTGTCTGTCTGTCTGTCTCTAACTAAAACAATTATATTTGTTTTACCTACATAAACTTTCGAGTGCTACAGGCTGCTGTTCTGTGTTTTTATATAATCTGAACAGGAACACAGACAGCAAAACAAACACCACAGGGTTAGTAACCCTTCCCTATGCTATCCAAAGCACGCTCGCTCTCTCATGCTCTCTGGTTCTCTCTGGTTCTCTCTGGTGCTCTCTCTCTCTCTCTCTCTCTCTCTCTCTCTCTATATATATATATATATATATATATACACACACACACACACACACACACACACACACACACAGAGAGAGAGAGATGGAGTTACACTTAAAATATACCTGTTCCAACTTACATACAAATTCAACTTAAGAACAAACCTGCAGATCCTATCTGGTTCGTAACTTGGGGACAGCCTGTATATTTTTTTTTATCATTTTGACAGCAAAACTAAGGTTGCTGTTTTGGAAAGTAACAAGTAATATTTTTCATTATTGTAAAACATTCCTTTTGAATGGTCATTTTTCATCATTTTTGTATTTTTACGTATTAGGTTAAAAAGTAATGCTCCTAGTAACATACTACTACTGATTAAGATTAACATGACATTTTTAGATAATGACTGATGGTTGTGAGATACTATCTTTTAGAATAATACAAATCCTAATGCTTGTAACTATTTGTTGTAATGGCACCACACTGCATAATGTGAGAGTCCCAAAGTTAAAATTAGGACAACATACAATTATTCTCCTATAATGCATCCAGAGTGGCTCTTGGGATTCACCTCTATTCTAACTTAGCAAAGAAAATACTTGCAACAAGAGATAAAGAGAGGAAGTAGCTCAGAAGAGCCAGCAAGGACTTTTAGATAAAGGACTGTACGTTTTACATTTTCTTCTAGATATTTATTAGTTCATTTGAACTGTTTGCTCAAAAGGAGCTGCGAGATAATGTGGATTTAGGGTTGTCAGCTGTCTGTTTTTCCCTCCAGCAGAGGGAAAATCTGTCTCTTGATCTAAATATTAAAAAATGTAGAAAGGGTTTAGGAATGGAAGAGTTTGTCAAGGCCAATATTTTAAATAATTTTAAATTCTGCTTAATATTTAATATTGTTTTAGTCTCACTTTTGTATGCTTTTAATGGATAGGGTATTTATTGCGGTAGTCTGTGTTTGGCAAGCTACCTTGAGCTCCAGGGCCGTTCCACACAGCCATATAACCCAGAATTTCAAGGCAGAAAATACCACAATATTTGCTTTGAACAGGGTTATCTGAGTCTACACTGTCATATATTCCAGTTCAAAGCAAAAAATGTGGGCTTTTATTCAGCGGTGTGGAAGGGGCCTGAGTCCACACTGCCATATGATACAGTTCAATGTGGATTTTATACAGCTGTGTGGAAGGGGCCCCAGTCAGAGGAAAAACGGTATAAATAAAGGGATGGATGAATGATAAAAAGACAGTTCAGAGGTAGCCAATGAAGTTGTCAATCAGTTATCAAAGCAAGAGGACAACCTGAAACACTTACTGTGTGTTTATGTGTGTTCAAATTTGTTGGGTTATCTAAGCAATCATGCATGCATTTTCAATGTGGGATGGTTTATGTAGTAGTTATGTCTGTTGCTTAGTAACCTGACAAGCTGCATTCCAGAGTTGATGACACCATTAAGGGGGTTTTGCATATGAAATGGGAAATGGGTGTATCCTTTCTGGGGACACACAGGAAGTGATGTACAGATGCCTCTTCCTGTCTCTTCCTCTTCGCTCCTGACCATGCCATGCTGATGTTCTTATCTGTTAAGAGATATGTAGTTTCCTGAACTGTTTTTCTTTGGAACTAAGATGTTTTTGCCTGTATGACCATCATCATACAAGATTGTGAGTAAACATATTTTTGCTATTTTATTTGATGTCTCTGATGCTTATTTTATGCGCATGACTTTTTAAAGGGAAAGGGAGGCTGGATATTTTGTCTTATTGTTTAATTTCTTTTTACCTCTGCTCACATAAACCCCTAGTCTTCTGCGTTTTTACTGCTCTGCACGAATGTTTAACCATATTGGAATCATAATCTTAACAGGTTATGAAAATATATTCCTATTAAAATTGCCTATCAACTTATAGCGAACTCATGAATTTCATAGAGTTTTTCTAGGCAAGAAATTCTCAGAGATGGTTTTGGCATTTCCTACCTGGGAAATACAGCCCACAGCACCTGGTAGTCATCGGTAGTCTCCCATTCAGGCTTGAATCTGCTCAGCGTTCAATATTGGATGGAATCTGGTGCCTTTACATAGTTGCTGGTAAAGCTTGAAAGACATGCACCAAGGTCAGGCAACTGTTGACTTTCGAGTAGTTTTTTGTTGGATGAAGTCATTTGCCTTAGAAAACAGCTGTGAGTGTTCAATAAATATGTAGTTTGTCTCATAATTCAGGTCTTCTTCCCCATCACATATCAGCTGGCCTTCTGTTAGTACTGCACACATGTATAAGTTCCACTATACATACAGGATGAATTATTTGCCACAGCGAGCAGATATATTCTGCTGACAGTGGCAGAAGCAGAACTGCACATACAGCAAGGGTGGATCTTATACTAGGGATTCAGTATAAGGTTTCTTGTGTTAATGTTCAAAACTCTACACCAGAGGTCCCCAAACTAAGGCCCGGGGGCCACATGCGGCCCATCAAAGCCATTTATCTGGCCCCTGCGGCGGTGGCTCCTTCCTCCACTGAGGAAGGCACGAGGGAGGAGAGAAAAGCGCACGCCTTTCCCACCTCCTCCCTCGCCTGGTGCACGCCTTCCAAAGCTTTGCTTGTTTATAATGGTATTTTAATTATTATTTAATTAATTATTAATTATTAAGGGGTGCTTTGCCAGTGATTTTGGTGCACAAAGGCAGAAGGGGGTTGGACTAAAATGACCAAGGGGTCTCTTCCAATCTTCCTTATTATTATTGTTATTGACACAAAGACACAGTATAACACAGCAAACAAGATATATATGATGGATTTCGTATCACAAAATCACAAGTTGAACACTTCCCAAGCATTTAGGACTGTGTGAAGTATAATAATAATAATAATAATAATAATAATAATAATTATTATTATTATTATTATTATTATTATTATTATTATTATTATTATTATTATTATTAACAACATTGAGGCTGCGTAGCCATCTGTCAGTGGTGCTTTGTGCTTTTGGTGCACAAAGGTAGAAGGGGGTTGGACTAAATGGCCCAAGGGGTCTCTTCCAACCTTCTTTATTATTTTTATTATGATTATGATTAACATCGAGGCTGTATTTGTTCCCATTTGCTTCTTTTTGCTTCAAAATAAGAGATGTGCAGTGTGCATAAGAATTTGTTTATAGTTTTGTTTTGTTTTTCAACTATAGTCCGGCCCTCCAACGGTCTGAGGGACCGTGAACTGGCCCCCTGCATTTGTGGACTAATCTTTCCCTTGTTGATTTTAAATCTCAACGGAAGCATTATTATTTGTCAAAGCTTTGGGCATTTCATTTTGATGTTGTTTTTAATCTTGTATATTTTGATGACATGTATTTATTGGTCACAGTTTGCTTTGTGTTGCATTATGTGGAAGGTTTATTTTTTTTTTCATTTGATTCAGCTGATTTGTTTTGCAATTGTATTGTATAATTTGAAGATTTTTTATTCCTCCTTTCCTCTGTGTGTATATGTGTAGACAGTGACACCTATATTTTAGATTGCACACCTTTGGCAGGGCCCACTATTTTTGATTGTTTTAGTGTAGAATGCTATGTATATTTGATGATGTTATATAAATAAACAATTATCATCATCATCGTTATCTTGTGGTCCATTGCGTATTGCAATTTCAATTGTAAATTGTGGTTGTGCATTTCTGCATTACGGTTTCAATTGTGCATTACACAACAGTACCCAGTAACAGACATGTGTTGCACAATGTGGCTATTCCGCATGGGTTTGTGAAGTCCTGGGGAACTGTATCTCAGCATGTAGAAATTAATATTACACTGGGGAGGTGTTAGATGACAAGCATCATACCACAGATTCTCAGTTAACCTGCACCCACAGGAAATTGGTAGATGCTGATAAATTGTTGCTTGAGATGTTGTTTGAGATGTACTATTTAAAAGAAGTCTAATACTATATCCCAAAATACCATACCATAAACTCTCTATCAACTTGATGTTGTTGTTTATTGTTCAGTCGCTTCTAACTCTTTGTGATCACATGGACCAGCCCATGCCAGAGCTCCCTGTCGGCCGTCGCCACTCCAGTTCCTTCAAGGTTAAGCCAGTCATAGAATCATAGAATCATAGAATAGTAGAGTTGGAAGAGACCACATGGGCCATCTAGTCCAACCCCCTGCTAAGAAGCAGGAAATCGCATTCAAAGCACCCCCGACAGGTGGCCATCCAGCCTCTGCTTAAAAGCCTCCAAGGAAGGAGCCTCCACCACGGCCCCGGGGAGAGAGTTCCACTGTCGAACAGCTCTCACAGTGAGGAAGTTCTTCCTGATGTTCAGGTGGAATCTCCTTTCCTGTAGTTTGAAGCCATTGTTCCGTGTCCTAGTCTGCAGGGCAGCAGAAAACAAGCTTGCTCCCTCTTCCCTATGACTTCAAGGATGCCATCCATCCATCTTGCCTTTGGTCGGCCCCT
Organism: Anolis carolinensis; assembly: GCF_035594765.1. Classification (NCBI taxonomy): domain Eukaryota; kingdom Metazoa; phylum Chordata; class Lepidosauria; order Squamata; family Anolidae; genus Anolis; species Anolis carolinensis. The sequence goes on along the minus strand of NC_085841.1, from coordinate 91,004,845 downwards.
CTTCCTTTTTCCTTCCTTTTCCCCCAGCATCATTATCTTCTCCAAGCTTTCCTGTATTCTCATTAGGTGGCCAAAATACTTCACCTTTGCCTCTAATATCCTTCCCTCCAGTGAGCAGTCGCACATTATTCCTGGAGGATGGACTGGTCGGATCTTCTTGAGCTCCAAGGCACTCTCAGAATTTTCCTCCAACACCACAGTTCAAAAGGGTCTATCTTCCTTCATTTGGCCTTCCTTATGGTCCAGCTCTCACATCCATAGGTTACTACTGGGAATACCATTGCTTTAATTATGCGGACCTTTGTTGTCAGTGTGATGTCTCTACTCTTCACTATTTTATCAAGATTGGTCATTGCTCTCCTCCCAAGAAGTAAACGTCTTCTGATTTCCTGACTGCAGTCTGTATCTGCAGTAATCTTTGTGCCTAAAAATATAAAGCCTGTCACTGCCTTCACGTTTTCTCCCTCTATTTGCCAGTTATTAATCAGTCTGGTTGCCATCATCTTGGGGTTTTTTATGTTTAACTGCAACCTAGCTTTTGCACTTTCTTCTTTCACCTTGGTTAGGCTCCACAGCTCCTCCTCACTTTCAGTGAGGATATTAATATTGAAATACAGTGTTCCCTCACTTATCGCGGGAGTTCCGTTCTAGGACCACCTGCAATAAGTGAAAATCTGTGAAGTAGGGACTCTATATTTATTTTAAGAAATACTTTATAACCTACCTCCCTCCCTCTTTTAATGTATAGTACCTAATGTATTTCTGAAGCCGTGGCCATCAAGCTGCGGAGGGCTTTGTTCATGGACTTGCCGTCGCTGCCAACACTCCGCGCGTGCCCCATCACCACCACCAATGCTCCGTGCATGCGCCCCACTGCCAATGCTTGGCACACATGCACGCCCCACCGCTACTGCCAATGGAGCATTGGCGCGTGGAGCATTGGCGGCGGAAGCAGCAGGGACAGCGCCATGTGCGGTGACACGGTCCAGAATGGGGCCCTCAGGGATCCAGCCAGAGCGGGGGAGGAAAGAGGCCTGCAGCTCACCTGGTGCAGGCCCTTGGAGCCAGGCCCTCCTTTGTGGTGGTTTTTGAGGTGCAGGCCAGACCTACTGGTGCTGCCTGTGGGCTGCTGAGGAGGACAGGCCAGGCCAGGCCAGGCAGCATGCCTCAGCCGGAGCCCGCATCTGAGAAAACCCATGAAACATCAAGTCCGCGAAAAGTGTACTGCGAAGTAGCAGGGGAACCCTGTACAGTATTTAAAAGCAAATTAAGATAAATAAATACAAATGTAAAACTTAGGCCCCATCCACACAGCCATGTAATCAAGTTTCTGAATCCAAATTATGTGCTTTGACCTGAATTATGAGGCAGTGTGGATTCATATAATCTAATTCAAAGCAGATAATCTGTATTATCTGCTTTGTAGATCCAGCCGTAATATAACACAGTTTGACTGTATTATAAAAACAGCTTTGTAGATGCAGTATGCAATTTTAGTTATTCCCCCTCCCTCCAATTGCTTGAAAGTGACAGTTGTTTCATTTCTGGTTAAATGAGGCCCTTTCTACACTGCCATATAATCCAGATTATGAAAGGAGATAATCCACATTTTCTGATTTGAAGTGGATTATATGAGTCTCATATACAATCCAATTCAAAGCAGATAATCTGGATTTTATATGGCAATGTAGAAGGGATCTAAGAGTATACCATATATTGGCATCTTCTTCGCCGCCACCACCTCCTCCTCCTCCTGAATTCTCTTTCCCTACAGAAATCTATCACAGCTACTGGAACGGCTTTATTCTTGCCAGACTGACCACCTTCCTGGTGCTTCCAGTAGCAAAAGTAAATTACAAGGAGAGAAAAGTTTGTTTGGGCTGAAACATCCTTTCTTTATATGATGCTGCTTTTCGGAACTAGCCTCTTAAAAATAAATAGAAGAATGAATGAATGAATCAGTAAGCTGCCTCCTCCACATTTCCTGACTCTCTGAACAAAGCACATTTGCTAGAATCTGCTTAAAGCTATGGGTACGCATGTTTCCTGGGGGAATTTTTTTCTGATGCTAAACTTTGATGTACTGAAAAGCAAGAAAGAGGGTGGGAGAGAGAGTGAGACAACTGTGGTGTAATTCTCTAGAGAAGATCATGAGTAAGATTCTTAAAGCTAATCTTTCCATATGTCCTCGCTAGCAAACACAGTACAACATAATTACAACCATTCCTGTTGAGCTATAAAGTCCTGGAAAATATTAATTCACCAAAAGAAAAGAAAAGAAACTGACAGTGGTTGTCTTTGATGGATTCCAATTCAGTATTCTCTGTCAAGAACTGCATCCTTTGTCTATGCAAAAGTCAGAGTGTGGAAAAGGTTTTGTTTTTTTTTAAGAACTAAAAGGCGCAGTATCCCCAACCATTTCAATGACATGTTGAACTGTCATGTGGCTTGTGGATGTTATGACTTGTCCAGAACCTGCCAAAAGTTTATGGCAACGTGTTTCCAAAATGCCAACTCAGCACATTCTGTCTTTGTTCTGCTACCAGTTTAAACAATCAACAAGAAATTCACCTTTATTATATGGGAGAAAGAAAATAAAATACAGGTAAATGATGACAACAGTGATGATACTGATGATTATTTGGACAGTTCCAAAGGAGAGCAAAATCACCAAAATGACCTTGTAACTTTATTTTAAGGAGAATGAATATAACAATATGCTGATTCCACAGTGATAATGTGGTCATCTTTCCATGAAGCGAACAGGTCAATCACCCAGACTGGGACCAACATAAAGATTTGCAATCCCCACCAGCCAATTTCCCCTAAAATTTCCACTTTGTATGGTAGCTTAAAGAAAAAAAGACTGCACTTATATTGATGGAGTCCCCCCGCTTTGGCCCCTGTATTGAGGGTATTGGGAGAAGGCTCAATTCTCCCCATCCGTGTGCAGTGATCAAAGTGTCAATAAGGCCTCTTTATGCTTACCAGAAAGAGGGTCATGGGAATTGATGAAGCTATCCATCACTGACCATAAGGTCTAAGCCTCATCCGACCTTGTCTCAGTTGCAGGCAGCAGCATGAAACTTTTGATCTGCTGGACTTTGGGTGGAGCAGAAAATCTACAAGCCGCTTCACAGCAGCAACCCTGAAACTGACTCTTTTCCATTTACTGCACAATGGAGTACTGCCAGCATGTGATCATAACAGAACCATAGTGGAGCATCAATTCAGGCCATAACTTAAAAAAAAATCAGAGTATACAATAATGCAGTTACTTACAGTGCAAGGTGCAGAGTTTAATCACAAAACTTAGATCTCTGCTCACTCATCCACACCTTCATTTTTGGGATGGAATCCTTTGTGATGAATCAAGTCTTGTGCGGGACTTGCTGAAGAACTTTACCAACTACAAGCAGATGTAGAAAATCTATTCACACATGATAGATTTTGATTAAGCTATCAGTGCAATATATGAATTATGAAATGGTGCAATGATAACTGAAATGGCCTAGACTACGATATTGGATTACGTGATTTTAATAATTTTAATGTTGAATTGTGTTTAATGTTTTTAGCAGTTGTTTTAATGTATATGTTTTATTTGCCAGGATATGTGTTGTATTGTATGGCATCGAATTATGCCTTTATGTACACCTCACTGAGTCCCCTTTGGGGTGAGAAGGGTGAGCTATAAATATGGCAAATAAATAAATAAATAAATAAATCTCGGTCATGTGATATCAGCATGGTATCATGTTTAATATGCCTGAAGTGGGAATTCATTAAAGCTTTTCTTTCTTTTCTTTTCTTTTTTTTTTAAAAAAGCAGGATTTCACAGTTCTATCCTTAGAAACTGAAGCACAAGAATAAAAATATTAATGTCTCATAGAAACATTTGAGTTTGGGAAGTTTCATTTTAAAAGTAATTAATTTCACTAATAATTCCTAGACCCAAAAGGAGTTGACAAATTTTCCAATTTATAAAATCAATTTCTCATGTTACCATTTTGCAAAGATAACTAAAACAGTTATCTTTGTCTTACCTACATAAACTTTTGAATGCTACATGCTGCTGTTCTGTGCTTTTATATCATCTGATCAGGGGCACAGACAGCAAAACAAACCCCACAGGGGTAGTGACCCTTCCCTATGCTATCCAAAGCTCGCTCCCTCTCTCTCTCTCTCTCTCTCTCTCTCCCTCTCTCTCTCTCTCTCTCTCTCTCTCTCTCTCTATGGCTGGGGTTACACTTAAAAATATACCTGTTCTGGTTTACATAAAATTCAGCTTAAGAACAAACCTACAGAACTTATCTTGTTTGTAACATGGAGACTGTCTATATAACATGCTTTAGTTTGCATATGGCCTAACTGAAGGAAAGAAATGAAAAGAAGGATTGTCAGAGTGAAAGCCAGAGATGGCTCCTCTACCTTTAATGAATGTATAGAAGAGGGATTCCAAAAGGAGTTGTCTGTTATGTAGTTGCACACTGAAATTCCCTCTTAACATGCAACCATTAAAGGTATAGGAGTCCAATACGGTTTTCATTCTGGCAAACCTAAAGGTAGGTGTTTTCAAGATGTATGTTTATTTATTGAATTAAAATGCCACCTTTCACTGAGTGATGCCCAAAGCAGCTTACAAAACTGTAATTCTCATTCGCCCAAACCAACAGAAGCAATGGTGAGAAATGTTGAGAGTTGTGGTCTAATAACATCTGGACAGTTGTATGATTCCCACCTCTGTTGTAGGACAAAGGAAATTCTTTCATGTTAAATCAGTATACGCCTACACAAAAGAAAGCCTTATGGAATTTAGTGGGACTTATTTAAGCCATGGGTAGGATTGCAAAATATGTATTTTTAAACCATTCTTTATCCTTGTGGATATAAAGAAATTGTATAAATGTTATTAAAATAATTCACCATAAAATAAAATAAAAACACTAACACCACATCATCATGATAAATAAATGGAAAGCAAATACAGCAAAACAAGCACTTCCCCCTCCCCTTTTAGCTGTATATATTCATCTGACAGCATATTGTCAGTTCTTCTTAATAAAAATCACAAAAGCAAAAACAGATGATGGAGAACCATAGCTACTGAGATACTACAAATAAGTAGACAAGCTCTGTGCCGTTGCTATTTTCCTTCTAATGAGGACTATGCCGGGAGGCCCTGGCGCCTCTTTGGTGCTCATAGCTTGGGTCTAAGGAAAGAAAAAGGGGGAAAAGTGGGGGCGGGATAGGGAAGGAGCCTTCTCCCTTCTTCAGCTCAAGCCTAATTACATGGCAAGACTGGCCCCTCCTAGAAGAATCCAGTTCATGGAGGGGGTCTTGCCTTTGAAGATTTTTATGGTTGCTACCACAACAAAATATGAAAACCCCTAGATTGTATGGGGCCTGGTATTACACTCCCAAACACAATCTGCCATCAGAGACCTTGCAGTTTTCCAGCAGCACAAATAACAAGGCAGGAGGGCATACATCTCCATCCAATACCATTGAGGAATGGCATAGGGAGCTGGCTGTGTTTAGCTTACCAAAGAGGGGTTTGAGAGGAGATACAGTATGAGTTTTGAACAATTTTACAGCCTCCACTCATTTTAAATGAGTGGCTTAAAATTTGCCCAGTCAAGGTCTCGTTTTCATTATTGTACAATGTTTTCCCTTAGCATTAAATAACATACACATTATATCTGTAATCCTTACAATAAGATAGTATGGTTAATATCATATTGTCTAAAACCAAACAGCAGTTATTGATGCATCACTCTAATTCAGATCTAGGTCACTTGTATTGATTGTATTATATTGCTGTTGCTAATTGTCTGATTGCATGACAAATCATATCAGCTGACATGTCTCCTGCTACATAGCCCTTTCTATAATTCCCTCTATGGCGACTCTGACAGCACATTCACCTCTGTTCAGCTTGGTATAAACCATTCACCTCCCCCCCCCCCCATTTTCACTAATATGGTCCACTGCTGGGAGGGTAGACACTCATAAACCATAGACTTCAGAACATTTGTCGTTTCTGATACAATCCCATACCTGGAAAAAAATCCTTCTTGGGAAGGAGAGTCTTTTGTTCAATGTTCCCACCAGACTGTAGGGATCCTAAGGATGGCAACACATGGTGATGCATTGCTTTTGTCATGCAATTGAGCCTGTTATGGAAAAGTCATGCTGGCACTGCAGGCTGGAGAATTTTATAGCTTCCACTCTTTTTAAATTGGACAGTGGCTTAAAGATGAGTCATGAGGAAGAAGAAAGAAAACAGTTTCTCCGTGGGAGTTCAGTAAACACTTTTTTTGGATGAGACCCTTTAGTGGGTGAAAAGAGTTCCCTCCCTCCTTCCCTCCTTCCTTCCCCTGTCTCCAGATACCCATATCTTACTTGCTTATGAACAGACCCTTAAGAAGCGCTCTAGTCACAAACAACCTATTATTCCTGAAGATGCTTCCCATCCCTGGAAGGGAGCCAGCAGGAGAGTAGTTGAGTTCTTCAGAGGGAGGAGTCAACTTTTGTAAAAAGTCTTGGTGTCTTATTGGACCCTCTGCTCACAATGGAGGCCCAGGTCTCTGCTGTGAGCAGATCTGCGTTTTTCCATCTACGTCAGGCTAGGCGACTGGCTCCCTACCTATTTAGGAACAACCTGGTGACGGTGATCCAGGCGACGGTCATCTCGAGGCTCGACTACTATAACACCCTCTACATTGGCCTTCTTTTGTCAGTGATCCGGAAACTGAAGCTGGTGCAAAACGCGGCGGCTCGTCTTCTCGCCGGGGTGCCGGCGAGGTGGCGTATCACCCCAATTCTACAACAGCTGCACTGGCTACCGATTGAGTACCGGATTACTTTCAAGATACTGGTACTAACTTTCAAGGCCTTACATGGTCTGGGGCCAGCGTACCTGAGGGCCCACTTATCCCCCTACCAACCCCAGAGATTACTTCGGCCCAAAGACCAAAATTTGCTTGAAGTCCCTAACATACGGACTTATCATTTGTCTTCTACTAGGCAAAGAGCCTTCTCGATTGTAGCCCCTCAATTATGGAATGCCTTGCCAGTTGAAACTCGAACCACCCGAGACCTACTTGCCTTTCGGAAAGCCTGCAAAACCTTGCTCTTCCAACCAGCTTTCAATGGGTGAAAAACTCGGGGCTATGTCTGTTTTTATTGTTGCTTTCATTGTTGTTTTTATTGTTTTTATTGTTATTTTAAAGCTAAGTGTATTGTTTTAAAATATTTCTGTAAACCGCTCCGAGCCAAACTGGGAGTAGCGGTATACAAGTTTAATAAATAAATAAATAAATAAATAAATAAACTTCTGTCTCTGTTGTTGATACATCTTAGGTTAGCTCCCTCTCTACCCTCCTTCAGGAAACAACTGAAGACTTTGATGTTTCGGCAGGCCTTCGGTGAGACAGTCATTAACTAATCAGCCCCAGATGGTTTTTAATAATCTATCCTGTATTTATGATGTCCATACCATTTATGTATTTTAAATGCAATTTTTCCCCTTGTATTGTTGTTTTAATTGACTGGTTTTAACTGTTATAATACTCTTGTTTCATATTGTATTACTATTTTATCTTTTTATATTGTGATTTGTATTATGTTGTTGTTTATCTTGTCCTTATGTTGTTTGGGCCTCTGCCCCATGTAAGCCATCCTGAGTCCCCACGGGGAGATGGTGGTGGGGTATAAATAAAGTTGTTGTTGTTATTATTATTATTATTATTATTATCTTCTTTCAATCCATCACTTTCTTCTTCTAGATCAGAAATCGTACTCCTTCATCTGGGGGCTTTGGCAAAGTGGAGATACTCTTGGAGGTCTACACTCTGGCCAAGAATGATATGAGTTGATGACTGTGCAACAGTACAACTAAATAGATGTAGGATGTCTGCAACATAATTACAGGGGGAAAATCTAAGCAGCCCATTGGTGAGCTAAAAACTTCACTTTTGTCTGAAATGACATTCTGTACAGTAGGGGTCAAGAAGAGTGTGGCCTATAAGTCCCCATTTGTGGCCAGAATTCTTCCAAAACCCTCAGTCTCGCCCCAAAATAAAAATGCATAGTTTTTTCACACCAGCTCCCTTCATAATCACTGCCTTCACAATCCCTCAAGTGCTGTACATGTCTCATAGTATGTATGTGTGGGTGGGTATGTGGTTAAAAACACCAAAAATGGTAGGAAATCAGCCATGCCCAATATGGAAAGTGATGTTGTATTACTTCCTTTCAGTTTGGGCAGGATAGTACAGTAAAAGGTAAAGGTTTCCCCTGACATTAAGTCCAGTCATGACTGACTCTGGGGGTTGGTGCTCATCTCCATTTCTAAGCCGAAGAGCCGGCGTTGTCCATAGACATCTCCAGGTCATGTGGCTGGCACGACTGCATGGAGCGCCATTACTTTCCCGCTGGAGCGGTACCTATTGATCTACTCACATTTGCATGTTTTCGAACTGCTAGGTTGGCAGGAGCTGGGGCTAACAGCGGGCGCTAATTCCGCTCCTGGGATTTGAACCTGGGACCTTTTGGTACAGTACAAGGGAGTATATGAAAAAGACCCCTCCCTTCTCTGCAGTTGCTTCACCTTTGTCTACACTACAGTGTCCAGCTATTCCCACCCCTATATTTTGTTAAAAGGGAAATCAACATTATCATATTGAGCATAAACATTGTATCTCTTCCCATTTGCTCAGATAATGGATTCCAGGCACATTAACTTTTATTATTAGCATTTGAGGATTAACGGGCTGCTGAGTAGTGGGTTTTGTATGAGCAAATTGTGACGTTACAATCCCTGCTGAGAACCAGATGCTAAGTACAACAAATAATTTACAAAACAAACACAACATTTATTTTAGGAACACAATAGCATGTTGTCTCAGTCTAATACATAAGAAAATACCTCCCACCAAATTCTGTCACTACCATCACCAACTCAAATATTACTGCAAACATAATATTAAACCCTAAGCCTTGTTGTGCTTTCTCAATACACAACAATTCTTTGTCAAGAGACAATGCCAAAGAGGGTTTTCTGTGTGTGCTTAGCAGGTAGCAACCAAGTAAGGAAAAATGTATTTCAAGCAGCAATTTCTTCTACAGGGATTTTCAAAGTACTGAGACCACTACTGACCATCAAAGGGAAATATGGGTGATCTCTGACTTATTCCATGAAAAGTCCAACAGTATAAGCCTTCCCACTTTCAACTGTCTGTCCCCAGGATTGGCAACTGATGACATTGACTAGTTCTGCTCTATGCCAGATGCATAATAAATTGCCAGAATTATCTCATGACTGTCAGCATTTATTTTCGACACACAGGGTGCCTATATGCTGACACTATAATCCAGTTTGGAACTGTTCGGAACGAATTGGTTTCACTGCACGGGTGATCAGACTGCCATGCCTGGGTCTGGTTTGAGGCTAGGAAGGAGATGACATTGAACATGGAACCTAGTCTCAAACCCCTATGCAGATTTTTCCCAGTTTCCTGGAAAGTTAGAAGTAATCAATTCCCAGCGTTTTTGAAGCGTTTTTCAGCAGCCCCCACTTGGGATTCTTTACAGCGCTCCAGGAGGGGCAGGTGTCTACAATGCACTCTGCATTTTGTGGAACTAATTTTCCCGTGGATCTGGGATACACTGACATCTACTGCAGCACATGTTTTGGATAAACTCTGGCTTTCTTGAGATGTTTTAAATGTGTTGTTGCAAAACACATTAGCAATGTGCATTTTGTGATAACTGCAGCCTCAAGCTGGCTTTGCACTGCATTATATGGTCAGTGTAGAAGAACCCCAGGTCTAACATACAAAGGCTTTGCCATCATAATTGGAAAACTGGACTGATTCTCTAGTTTTTCAATTCCCATCACCCCTGACCACTAGTAATACTAATTCAGGTTGATAGAGCTGAATTGCAGAAAAATCTGGTGAGTCATAGAATCTCCACTTCTGTTTTAAGATTATCAAAAAAAAAAGACTTTTTACGGTCATATTTAGAGCAGAATCAAGGATCTGACACAAGTACAGTGTAGTGATCTGTAGGTAGATAGCTGGACAGGCAGATATATAAAAATATAGATCAGTTCTTTTTGCCACTGACCAATTCTTCTGACTAATCTTTGTTCACTCTAGTGAAGGTAGGAATAGAGTTCCCATCTCAATGTTCCCATTGTCCCAGTTGAGCTTCTTTGATGTGAAGAGAGAATGTACCATACAAATGTCTAGTGAGTTTTGCTCATAGGCAGCCTGTAGGATACAACTGATATACTAAACAGAGAGAAGAGAATGGAGACACTGGAAAATACTCCACTTCAGCAAGAGACAAAGGGAAACAATTATCCAAGTTCTTTATATTTAACAGAAGAAAGGACTAAAAGCAAACATTAAGAACAGATTGTGTCTTTTTTTCTTTTTTGCCTCAAGAATGTACTACTTCAAATATAAATATTTTTGGTCATATCATGGTTTGTGGCATTTCATGCGTAGTATTTAAATGGAGATTATTTAAACACGCACACACAACAAAAAGCTAAGTTCCTGCCCATAAGAGAGTAATATTTTACTGTATGGTATCATCAGCCCCAACCTTAACAAACCAACAAAGCACATGCCCTGGAGGTTTGGAGAGGTTTACTGGGATAAACAAAAAGATATAAAAGGGCCATTGATAAGATCATTTAAAGCCTGATGTTGCAAGCTGTAAAAGCCAACCAAAATTTGAATTGTTGAAGCATAGGAGACACTGTAGCAGCACAATATCATGACCTACAACCTCATTAGGCGAGTGGTTTTCCCTGTCTTAGCACGCTGCCAGCAATCTGCCATGACAGAATCCAACAGAACCCATCAAATGGCGCAAAGCTACTTCTGGCACGTCTCTGTGCCAGCAGCATGCCAGCAGCATGCTAAGAGGGAGCCCTGAGGAGTCAGGTGACTACCCGTCTCCTCACTGAAGAAGCCAGCAACAGCATGTGAGGAAGCCGGGGATCACACAGAAACATTGTGGGATGGCAGTCCACAATCCACAATGATAGAGGGACAATGCTGGGCATTGTCTTGCTGTTTTCCACACTGTCTTCTACTGTCCCCAGGCTGTGCTTACTTACTTACTTACTTAGGCGATCCCTCGTAGCTCGAGGACGATTGTCTTCCATCTTGGGTGTGTGTTCTTAGGTGGCTGAAGAGACCGATTCTTGACCCGCATATTCTCCCGCAGTGAGGACATTGGTTTCCAGGTGGAAGGCGGTCCCGGTCGGGGTTAGCTTGACGCTCCTTCCTCTTGGCACGTTTCTCCCTTAAGCCCTCCGTTTGTGCCTCTTCGAACTCCGCAGCACTGCTGGTCACAGCTGACCTCCAATTAGAGCGCTCAAGGGCCAGGGCTTCCCAGTTCTCAGTGTCTATGCCACAGTTTTTAAGGTTGGCTTTGAGCCCATCTTTAAATCTCTTTTCCTGCCCACCAACATTCCGTTTCCCATTCTTGAGTTGGGAGTAGAGTAACTGCTTTGGGAGCCGGTGATCGGGCATTCGAACAACGTGGCCAGTCCAGCGGAGTTGATGGTGTAGGAGCATCGCTTCAATGCTGGTGGTCTTTGCTTCCTCAAGCACGCTGACATTTGTCTGCCTTCCCAGGTTATGAGGTCCTTAGTGTTCCATTGTATTTCAGGGCCATCCCAAGACAAGAAGTTTTTTGAGGCAAAGAACAAGATCCCTATTCTATACACAATAGCAGGCTACCCTGAGGTTCAATTCTAAAGCTTAGTTTTGTGGTGCAAGGGAAAATGTATGGCACAAGGCTGATTCCCCTGATGTCTTACTGAATACCTCCTGCTCAGTCTACCCTATTGGCAGGAAACAATAGCACTGAAAGATGAACATATTGTCATACGACCTCATCACATTGAGAGGGGAAAGCAAGGGTGACTGACCTTTTAGCGTAGAGAATCACCCCTCTCATATCTTCAGCAATCCCATTTCGAGTTCTGACTCCCCATCGCATTCACTCTCACACATGGAATCTTGAGAGCTGACAATACATTCATTTTACATTAATCGCAATACATTCATTTTACATTAATCAAGATCAATATTACTTTTTTGTTTTTAAGCAAAAGTACAAGAGGCAGTGATCCAAGTTAAAACCATTGCTTTCTATGGGATCCTATTGATCTGCATCAAACCCCTGAGGATACAAGAGACTGCTGATGGTTGGGCAATGAAATAGGACAGAAAACAACAACAACAACAACAACAACAACAACAACAACAACAACAACAACAACAACGTATTTATGGATCACCCTATCTCCCCAAGGGGACTCAAGGTGGGAAAACTTTGATGGTTCCCATCACACCTGTTTTTCAGTTGGAAAGATGTGAGTAAAGTGTGAAAAGAAATAGGAGTTGGCCTGGCCTGTGTTAAGAATTCCCTCCTTTCAGGACATTTCAGCCTCGTTTCAACCCTGGAACATGTGATGAACTCTGTGCCTCTCCATGCTAGAAAAGAGGCTTAAGTGTCCTACAAGGCGAAATTTTGCAATTGACCTCTTCACATGGGGCTAAATTCAGCAGCATTCGCTGATTTTGCCCCAGTCACCCAATGAGCCAGCCAGTTCCCTTCACATGACACCAGGGTGGCTCCATGGGTGAAGGACAGCGAAGCCGGCACATGCCGACACCAGGGCAACACAAGAGGGCTCCCATGTTACCATTGCATGCATGGGAGGAAACAGAGCACACCACATGTGCTCCTGCTTTCCCCCATCCAATTGCCTTCAGCTGGAGCCATCTGATCACCCTCTATGAAGTGGAATACTTCCAGAGGCTGTCTGACAAGGTTGAATGTGATGAGGTTGATTGCCAGAGTTCCCTCCTTTCAGGACACTTCTGCCTCTTTTCAACCACGGAGGGCTATGCATGACAGTCTGAAGTACAGTAGAACCTCTGTAATTCGAGTTAAACGAGCAGACCTCAGCTCGGTTTACCCAGATAACTCGAATTACCAGGTCCAGGCGCCTGCCAAAGGGAAAAGTTTCCTCCCCCTTTGGTGGGCGCTTGGACCCAGGAAGCGGGAAGCGTCAGGATTCGCACTTCCCTGGGTCCAAGTGCCTGCCGAAGGGAGAGGAAAACTCTCTCAGCATGGGGCACCAAGCGGGTGAGCAAGGAGGAACTTTGGGGCCCTCCTCCTTCACCCACCCACCCACCCATGCCTCAGCTCCCTCACCATGCCGGGACTGGCAGCACCTGCGCCCAGCATGGCGGAGGAGCCAGCCAGCAAGTGGGTGAGCGAGGAGGACTTTTGGAGCCCTCCTCCTTCACCCACCCACCCGTGCCTCGGCTCCCTCGCCATGCTGGGGCTGGCAGCACCAGCACCCAGCATGGCGGAGGAGTGAGTGAGCGAGCCCACCCTCCGTCCCTCGCTCACTCACTCACCCGGCTGGGTTCCGGCAGCACCGGGATCTAGCAGGGTGAGTGAGGGGAGGGGGGGAGAAATTTGGCTTGGTCTACACAGACGCTCGGACAAGTGGGGCTCAATTGAGCGGGGTTTTACTGTAGTTTAACTCATGTAATGAGTTCAGTGCCTCTCCATATTTGAATAGAGGCTGAAGTGTCCTACGATTGGGAGATTTCTCAATGTGAAAAGGTGGCAAGATAGCACATCATCATTGGCAGAAGATATCATTACCTGACTGCCAGAGGGAAGATTTGATGAAATGAAGCAAGAATAGGACAATTTCCTTATTAATATCCTAAAAGAGCCCAGTTTTTATGTCACTGCTGCCATTGCACTGGTGCACATGGATGTGCACAACATATTTTTGCAAGTTCCACAATTCTTTTGCAACAGGCTTGGAACAGCAAGCAAACTCCTAGAAGTTTTCTTTCATAGGATGATATTCTGATAAAAACAGAGTGCCTCTAATACTGCAAACTATACATTCCTTATGAAAAATTTTCAGGTAGCATTTAGTGGCAATAAGTAGAAATCGAAAACTGACCTTGTTTCTGAAATAAATGAGTGCATACCATTAACATTTTCCACAAATATTCCTCCAAAGATAGTTTGCTTGCCCCACCCACACAGTTTTATTATCTAGGCATTATCAGAGTAACAACATGGGAAGATGCCTCAGGAGAAGCCGTTCCCACGCTTCTTCAATAATGTATGAATCAGGCCAAAGAGAGCAAATGGAAGTCATGAAAAGTTTAGAGTTACAAGCAGCCTTGAATCTTAAACATTTTGCTAATTCTGCGGTGCTATGATTTGGGATATAAAATTTTATTCCCCTGTGACAAGACATTTCTTTAATCCAGGTTTCATTTAGCTTCTTAAAAAATTCCATCTGTCTTTCTGAGTCAAACTTTAAAATGTCTGAATGCTCCAACCCCCACTCTCCTTTTCTCTCAATCTCCCCCTTCCTTGTTCTTTTTTGTGTTTTCCCTGCCTCTGTCTCTTCTTTTCCCAGGAGCCAGAGATAAGATAGCTATTTATGAAATGCTAAGCAATATTTAACTCAATCAAATAGGATTCTTTGCTGCAGACTTTGCACAACTTGAGGAAAATAATAGGGAATGTGACATTTTATCCATGCACATGCACACCCACACCCTCACGCCAAAGATGTGGATAGCTTCCAAGTACAGTTAAACCAATTTCATTTTGGAGCTGAATTGTGTTTGAAACGAGTTGGATCAAGATGGAAGTCCAACTGATGCAGCGAGACCTGTGGCAAAGCCTGGGAAAGTTTTTTGTTTTTTTTTTTGGACCACAGTTATCAGAACCCATCAGGCAGCAAGGCTAATGACCATACTTGCAAGGACATTATGAGTGTTATCACTGAAAAATTATAACTCTCCCAAGATCAGAAGTGACTGCCTAACTTAAACAATGCCATCTAAAGAAGCTTTGTTGAGTATCTCTTATCCTAAATGCTTGGGAATAGAGTGTTTTGGGTTTTGCATATATGCAATGAAATATCTTAGAGATGGGACCCACATCTAAAAACAAAATTCATGTACCTTTCATATACACCTTATGCATATAACCTGAAGATATTTTGTACATAATATTTTTAGTTATTTTGTAACTGAAACAAAGTTTGTATACCTTGAACTGTTGGAAAGCAAAAGTGTCACCATCTCAGCCATCCATGTGTTGGATTCCAGAATATTTTGAAATCAGGAGAAGGGATACTCAGGGACCTTGGGAAGAAAAGACAGGCAGGAGGGAGTTTTGAGACTACTCCAGGTAGCTCTGGAGACTTTTGTTTTCATCTTAAGTTTGGTAATCTAGGGACAGGAGAGGTAGGGAGAAAAGCAAGAAAAAACAGCAGGCAGGTTTTCCTTGAGAATCTCCCAAAGAGAGAAAAGAGTGTAACAGGCCTAAAAATTGGTGAGAATGATAATGGAACTGAGAAGCCATTCTGAAAGATCAACCTACAAGTTCCTTTTGAATACAGGAACTCTCCCTACCATCTCTACAGTGAAAAATTAGGTCTCCCCTTGAAAACACAGAAGAATCTGTTCATGAAAGTATTAACTTTGTCAAAAACACATGAAAAAGCCATTGTTCTTCTG
This sequence comes from Anolis carolinensis, assembly GCF_035594765.1. Taxonomy (NCBI): domain Eukaryota; kingdom Metazoa; phylum Chordata; class Lepidosauria; order Squamata; family Anolidae; genus Anolis; species Anolis carolinensis. Next base: position 90,989,237 of record NC_085841.1, on the reverse strand, counting down.
GGCCATAACTAAGTGCCTCTTAACAATGTCACCACAGTATTGCTCATTTTCTGCCTCTGATGTTGACAAGGCCGTGGTGACCCAGGGTCATCTGCTGAGTACACACTGGTCACGCATGTTCAAGTGAGCTGCCTACAGGCTGTTCTAAATAATCCAGGCTTCACCATCATTTTTCATACACTGTGAAAATGCTCTTTTAACCTATCTCACTATTCTTGTAGGCACAACAAGCAATTTTCTCCTGAGCCACATTTCATAAACATTTCAGAAAAAGGAATAGAAAGCAGATCTTCTCTAAGAATAAGAAAACTGGAGAACCTTTACCAAATCTCACATGCACACATCTGAAATATACTAGTCTTCTTCATCGTGAATCTTATTGGGAGGTCATTGGGAGATGAGAGCATACTGGTCCACCTTGTTACAGTCCTTTGTAAAACAAGTAGCTTCAGAACTAATTTTGAAACAGATTTAGCTAAAAAGCAAATTACTTCTTTGAAATTCCTGCTCTCATGCACACAGCTCAAGGTTGAAACATCAACATGATATATGTACAACTAAGAGAATGGCATTTAAAATGTACAGTATGGCTTCTCCCGTCTCCTTTCCCCCATATATCCACAAGAGATATGATTCTGATCTTCATGTGGATATGAAAAACCATAAAATATTGGTACAACCACCTGAAATATGGGATTAAGATTCTGAATGTAATGTCAACCAAAGTGACCTAAAACTCAGGTGTAATTCCCGAGAAAATAGATGTACTTGACAAGCACTTTCCTCTAAAATGCTGTGTTTATGTTTTTTTTAAATCTGTCTTGGTTTGATCTACAGCAAATTAAAACCCTTTGCCAGTAAGTTAGAAGTCTTACTTGGACTCATCATACAAAACAAAAGAGAATAAAATCTGTCTCTGATCTGAGTCAGGGAGAGCAATTGGACTGAAATCTTCATAGTTTGTGATCAAAATCAAAATGCCAAAAGAAGTTCCAGTAATAACTTAAAATGAAAACTTTTAAAGTTCTTGGGAATTAATCTGACACGTAACTCCAAAGACATAATTATTGCAGTTCTTAAGACTGATGTCGATCTTGTTGATTTTGAAGAAACAAAGTCAATAAATTACCCATACAACAAAAAAATGTGGGATTGTTAGTCCAGGAATACCACACACCTGTGTTGGAGGACTTAGAAAATACCTAGAAATGGCATATTCTGTCAGATGTGGATGAATGAAACCATGGATACCAGTCTTGTGGATAGAAGTGTCATAGTGAATTGAAATATAAAAAACAGGACTATTTAATGAACAAAGTCAATTACTTATGGGGTAGATTAAGACGCTGCAAAGTTTCTGAGCTACAAAACAGAGTGGAGCAGTAAGTAACCTGGACCCAAACCATGTGGGATTTTGTACCTTGCTTGGAAACTAACTGGCTGCCATGTTTTGCACTAACTGAACTTTCTAAACATAGTACAGAGGTAGTCCAATGTACAGCACATTTCAGAAAACCAGCCTTGGATTTGCCAGTGCATAGAGCTTTGAGCAAGTTCAGCCCCTGGTGGTGCAGTGGGTTAAACTGAACTTCAGCTGAAGTTCAGCTGAGCTGCTGAACTTGCTGACCAAAAAGTCAGTGGTTCAAATCCAGAGTGCGGGGTGAGCTTTCACTGTTAGCTCCAACGTCTGCCAACCTAACAGTTCGAAAACATGCAAATGTGAGTAGATCAATAAGTACCATGCCAGCATGAAGATAACTGCTCCCCATGAAGTCATGCCAGCCACATGACCTTGAAGGTGTCTATGGACAATGCCGGCTCTTCGACTTAGAAATGAAGATGAGCCCCAACCCCCAGAGTCGGACAAGACTAGACTTAATGTCAGGGGAAAACCTTTACCTTTACCTTATAGCTCTGAGTCCTTCGGCTCTCGGAAAAGGCACATCTGGCATACTAGCCAAAGCCAAAAATAAGCACTTCTGGCCGTTGCATCTATCTGGACTACCATTTGGAGCAACAGGTACAGAAGCACCGCCAAGCTGCGAACAACCTTTCAGGGAGAGTGTAATTCCATCCAGAACTGGTTGACACACTTCCAAACCCACATTAGGACTCCTAGCAGTATGAACATCTCTTCTTTCTGGATTTAGTTTCAGTTTGCTTTTCCTCATCAAGCATATACATATATCTGTATGTGTATGTGTAACTGCATTGCATCAGCATGCAAACACCATGTCAATTTTGTAATATAAGCAAAATAACTACAAATCCAGTATTCTATTCACCTACAAAACGGAATTCCTAGTGTCATTTTTTTTTTTGAAACCTGATGGTAGTCTCGATTAAACAGTCATTGAATCCATTTCTCAACTGTAAATCAACACTTAGGCAAATATAATTTATTTAATGGGATTACTCTAGCAGGGAATAACAAGTGGAAGCAGTCCTTTAAATGCTGTTCAATGGGGCTTTCCTTTATTCTTCTACAAAAGAGAATAATATTAAAATACAATTGGATTTATGTCTATGAGGTATCTTTGCCAGACAGTCACATTCCTCTCTGTTTAACATAATAATTAAGGCAACATTAATTTCACAACATTTTTTTTAAATCTCACTGTATCAATCTAAACATGCGTACACCTTTTAGACTTTCGGAAATGTTTAAGTAATATCAGTATGATAAAGTAAAACTATATAGTTTAAATACATGTAATCTCTACAAAAAAATCTTATCCCATTTAAGTAATAACAATAATTAAACATTCTCTTGTTCTTTCCTTTTTCATGGGAAAGATATGCAAGAGAGTTTTGTTTTATTTTCATGGAGGAGGAAGTCTAACAGACCACTGCCCAAACACATGTATGAATGCTTTCTTTTGATTTAGTGTTGTGAATAGAAGGGTCTTTTCCGGAAACTGAGATATGTTTATTCATGGAACAGACAGAACAATAGAATTAACACAATATATATATTGTTCATGCATTTTAAATGGTATAGTATAGCCAAAATCTAAGATAAGAGCATTGCTATTTATCAGAAAGTTAAAATGCAGTCTTTTTTCTGCCCAACTGCATTTATTTATGACAAAAATATTACCACAGATGCTAGCTTTTAGATTTACCACAACAACTCATTGAAATATATGGCTAATCTGCATAGCCATTGAAGTAGCAAAAGGCTGATTTGACCATTTCTCCCCATGCATGATTGTGTTTTTTTTCAAAACTGTCACGAAATCAAGTACCCCACATAGACCATCTAGCAAACCTCTTCAAGAAAGAGGAGGTTCAATTAGAATCAGCCCCCACATTCACTGGGATTATAGAATCCCCATGAAAGGAAAAAACTGTGAATAAAGAAATTGCTGTTTTTTAACCTGAAAGAACACATCTCTAAGAATTTCCAGGTCTTCCTGCATGACACTATCATTGATGTTCTCTGAAAGCTGATCACAGAACCTCACTAAAGACCTCATTACATTGATGAACCCCAGCGGGGTGATTTGCCAGCCTCCATGGTGAATCCGTGTGGCTGTGAGGCATCCCAGCGCCCTGCAACCCGCCTCACCCACAGTGACACTTCCCCATCACATGTGGGGAAGCATCGCCACGTGGCTTCTATTAAAGTACATGGTTAAGTTCCTGTGGGATCACTACTGGCTGTATGTGTGTTAAGAGAAAAAGACTTGCCCTGATTAATTGCAAAGCACAGGCTGAGTGATTATGGTCAATCAGTTTGGGCCACTCCCAATAGGGTATAACTGAAGAGTGTTTGTTCTATGATTTGGGCTTACTGAACGTTTGCTCCTGGGCTTGCTACTTGGTATAACCTCCTGACTTGCAGCCCATTTGATGCTGGCAAGTTTGTCTCTGCGTCCAAGGAAGGAACATTGGAAGAGACTTGTTTTCTGTTGGAAGAATTGCATGAATCAAATGTGTGGACTATATATGAGTGCAATACTCAGAAGAACTGAGACTGTGTTATTGGTTTATGTTGGAGTTGCTATTTTTTGAGTTTTGCATTCTTCTATTTTGAGTTGCTCATCTTTGAATAAACAAAAGGGCAACATCTTCCCCCTGCATTGCCCCAGTTGTTCTTAACAGAACACAGAATAGCACCCCTGTTGTGGGAGAAGCATCGTAGGACCCTTGCAGCACGGTTTGTCAACAGAGCCCTGCCAGAAGTGAGTGTGCGTTGTGTGATGGGCAGCGTGGGGTTCCATCAATCAGCTGTGCTGCAAGGATCCTATGATGCCTGTAGCCCCCCATGTGGTGAAATCATAAAAGACCTAGGTATTCCTAGAGAGGTGGCCTCTCTAGATATCACTAGGTCCTCCAGCATGACTGAAGGTAATTGACCATAGAGTCACACTGAAGGACATAGACATTCCTAAAGAGGACATTTTAATTAAATCTGTAATTAATCAAATCTGCCAAAGTCAAAATCACAAATGTGAAGGTACAACTGTACTTTCATTATTAAAATTATGCTTCCATTAAAATCATTGCCTTCCATTGAATAAGGGGAAATTTTAAATGAGATGCGTTTTGTGAGGTTTTTAAAACAGTAATATAACTACTTCTCCAGTTCTGCACATGTACACGCAACCTACAATTGCAAAGTTGTTTTTGGAACCACACTAAAGCAAAATAATATCTGCATTTCTGGGCCTCCAGTTGTTCATAGCATGTGGCCCAAAGGGTAAAGAAAACACATGTACTACAATTTCATACAGGCATTCAGATCAATTTTTATTGGTCTTTATGGAACTACGCAAAACACCCAATCTAAAAAATACAGAAAATGCAGAAATAAAAAGTTGCACACTGTGCTCAATAAAAATATTTGGATTCATAAAATTTGATTGACTAAAAGAAAGGGTACAAGCATTACACAGAAAAACCAAGAACAGTCAAAATGTTTTTCAAACTGGTCAAATGTGCTGGGCCTTCCAGAATTCCCACAGCAACAAGCCACATATAAATAGTTACATCCCGGTCAATATATTTAAATGTCAGCTGCATCCCTAGAGGTCTGAGAAAGGGGTTGGTATTTTACCCAGCATACATTCCAGAATTGTTACATTACTCCTTAATTACCTTTGTCCACATCAGTTTTGAGGAGGTTGCTGGTGGTTTCAACAAACATGAACTGTACACTGCAGGTACAGTACTCTGGCTCTGCAATATTTTACAGAGCCACATTTTGGCAGGAACAGGGCTGCTGGGACTTCCCTAAGAAAGCCATGGGAAATCCATACTGGTCCTGTGGTTGATTTTACAAAGCTCTCAATATTGTTGTTATTTTATACAAAAGTATTTAAAACAAACATATTTCTGGCAGCTGTAATCCAAATGAAATCCCAGGTTCTTAAGCAATCCATTTCAATGTTTGCCTTTGTATCCCTATCTCTTTGGGAAAAGATAGTTACATGAATAACACATAACGCTGGATTTTTAACATGTTGAAGTAATTTGTGATTCCCATCCCAAACTGACAGTGATAAGTGCTAGTCGAAATACAGAAATTTTGTGGTAACATAGTATGTGTGCGTATGTATGTGTGTGATCAGGATGCTGGTAGTAGCAGATCATGTTATTTTAAACTGGTAACAAAAGGTTCCAAAACTTAGCATTTAAAACCAAAACAAGGGATGTATCTACACTGTAGAATAAATGCAGTTCAACATCACTTTAACTACCATGGCTCAGTGCTATAGAATAGGCACCAGCGTTCTTTGGCAGAGAAGGCTAAAGACCTTGTAAAGCTACGACTCCCATGATTCCATAGAATTGAGCCATAGCAGTTAAAGGTGGTGCCAAACTGCAATAATGCTACAATGTCAATACATTCTTAAATAAATATGACAGAGAAATACTCAATGTGTCCCAAATTATTTCTAAATGTTGTTGAAACGGGTTTTTATTAAGTATTCCAAATAGATATAATAATTCAGTACTCATTGGAATGTTAGCCAGACAATCAATTTTCTGTGTTTCTCAGTGGTTCTCAATCTGTGGGTCACCAGACGTTTTGGCCTTCAACTTCCTGAATCCTAACAGCTGGAAAACTGGCTGGGATTTCTGGGAGTTGTAGGCCAAAACACCTGGGGAGCCACAGGGTGACAACCACTGATACACCTGAAAGGAGAAGCAGGACACATAAGTAGATTACTCAAGAAAGGCCGTACAAATCCACAAACTAGATAACCCTTAACAGTTATTGATATGCCCCATCAGATCACTCCAGGTAACATCCCTTGCACTTGAGCAGATACTTTTATCTCTGATCATCAGCTATTCAGATATAAAAGGTTCTCTCCAGCTTAAAATTTCTAATCTCAGATCAGCTGCTTATCAGCCCTGAAAACCCTTAAATTGGGAAGCAGCCTGGTTTAAGAAGGCAGGATTTTGTGATCCCGTTTGGGCACTAACATCCATATATATAAAAATAATCAAAGTTATGTCTAGTTGACAATCTTGTAAATATTTAACAGAATACTCTATTAAATATTCACTAATATGGAATTATTGATGGTGTTAAAATATTTCTGTTGGTGTGTTTTAAGATTAGTCAATCATTAATCAATATATCTTATTTATTTTCATTTTTTATTGTGACAGTCTTTGTCTATAAAAAATTAAGTTTGGCAATCATTTGGTTTATTAATCAGTATATACAGTGAAGAGAAAATAATGCTAGTTAACTCTACAAGTCTCACAATCTTACAAGGCATTTTGAGGCTCTGGGTAGGAAGCTGAAGGACCTTGATGCACATGTTGTCATTTCATCTCTGTTAATATTCCTGCTATATTCAAAGTCTTCAGTATAATGGATGTTTCCTTCTTTGTGGTGTAGGAACACAGAAACACAAATACTGATAGGCACCATTCCTCTACGATGTGTGATGGGCGACATGCCCATCTGTCCTCTAGTTGGAGTGTCATACAATGCTTCCAGAAGTGAGTATGATGAGGTTGTTAGACTATGGTTGTAGCTGTCTGTACTGTATAGGCTGAGTATCCCTTATCCAAAATGCTTGGGGCCATATATATTTTGGATTTAGGATTGTTTCAGATTTGGGAATACTAATATTTGCATGGAAATATACAAAATCCAGGCATGATTGATATGTATGTATGTATGTAACAACATAACCTAAGGGTAATTTTATACAACACAAAATTTTACTACATTGAACTATCAAAAAGAAAAAAATATCATTGTCACTACTATCCATTTGGACATTTTGGATTTTGGAATTCTGGATAAGGGGTTCTTAACCTGCACTATGATCATCTTTACTGCTCATGTGATGCAGCTGGCCTTGGTTTTAATTATGGTAAGTTAATTGAATTAATTTGGTTAGCATTAGCAAAACTTAGAAAAAACATTATTAGGACCGTGATGGCTTGTTTACCAATGTGTTAATTTCTCTTTGGGAGTAATTTAACAGTTCATTCCTTTTACGAAGAACATTGGGAAATGATGGGGTCAGTAGAGGCAAAATGAAATATCCAGGTTCAATCTCACTGTAGTCTTCTGGGGAGCTGTTCTCCATTTCTACTGAACTGAGCTAGAAAAATAACACAGCTGAAATAGTAAAAGGCAACTTCCATTAAAAATTTTTTTTGTTTAAATAGACTAATTTATCAATATACAATGGGCCCTTGGTATCCTCTGGATTTTGGTTCCAGAGCCCCCTGTGGATACCAAACCCCATGGATGCTCAAGTCCCATTATACATAATGGTGTCCTTCATATAAAATGGCAAAAATGTTATATAATGTGTTTCCCCTTGCCCTCTATATCATTTTCCTCCCCCACAATGATTTACTAGATATTTGTTAAGATTTAATTTACTACCACTAATATGAGTACCCTACCCGTTCTCCTTTCCTTACCACATTCTTTGGAAAACGTGTTTGGAAACAACTAATAAAAATAAGATTTTTAAAAATTCAGCCCACAGATAGTTGAATCCATGGATGCAGAATCCATAGATGCAGGTGGCAAATTGTACTTTGACAGGATGTGAATCAAATTTAGGACTGACGGAGTAAAAACTGGAAAAGATTCCTAAACTTTTCCTGGTTATGTAGCAGAGAGAATTTCAGCGCCTGGTTGCATGACAAGCCGCAGCTACTAAATGCTCTTTTCTAAAAAAAAACATTTTTTACTTTGGCAACCCCAGACTCAAATTGACATTGTTATATTTAGGTGGAGATGGTTCATGCTAATCTAATGCTCCTAGAGGCGTCCAGAAATGGGTGCTGGACCATCTGGGCATTTTTCATCTGAATTGCTTTTGGGAGTGGCAGGACAAGCGGGATGAGCACAACAAAGGCCTTGAGGGCTGCGTGCAGCCTGTCAATTGCATTTTGTTCCCACCAACACCACATTAGAGGGATGGAGATCATAACAAAGGAGCTGCTGGTGTGGTTACCTCCCACATATGCATACAATAATAGCATGGGGCTAAAGCTACAGGGGACACCATTATGCTATTCCTATATGAGAGAGAAAAAAATCTTGTAGGAAGCAGATGAGCAGCAACCAAAGCTGTAGCCATTGTGGTCCTACCCTCTGTTGTCCCCCATCCCTGCGTCCGTTTCACTATGCCTGTTTCTGATCTCAAAGCATAAGCCACTGAAACTATGGCTTATGCATGTGCTGAAATGTTGTCTGAATTAAATCACTAGATTAGAGAAGTGCAGAAATCTGAGAGCAAATCCAAAGAAAAGTAAAAGCAGAAGGCTTTTATTTGAAATGGTCAAAGCAAAGAGTCTGTGGATGGAAGGCGGGGGAGAAGGAGGCTCTGAAAACCAGATCCTTCAGAATTGTTCCACAGAACCTGCTCATCCTTCTTGCCTATTTTACCATATATTCCTTTCATGTCATTTCTGCTTAATGCAAGTGGGGAGACTGATCAAACACATTCTGTTCATGCCAGGCAGCCCACAGACTCAGCATCCCAGCTGTATCCCTAACCTCACAAATTCAGAACGAAACCATCTCCAGTGTTTCAAAAGCATTGCTACTTTCATGAAGAAGACAAAGAGAAGCAGTGGGAGCTCCTTAATTAACTTGACTTGCGTTCTGCTTTTTAATTTTTTCCCTTTTTTGCTAGACATGTCTCCTCCTTTGTTGGCTGTCTAGAAGGTGAACATGAGAGTAGAAACAAAACTCTTTTCCCATATAGTGGATATGCAGTACATTAAGTTGCTTGTTTTTCCTGTCAGGATTTTGGCAGTAGAGGAGAAAAGCTGAACTCTACTATTCAAACATGGAGAAGAGAAATTATCTAATGTAAAGTTTTGTCAGAGACAAATTTTGAGTCCTTAGCTATTCCTTTTCTACATTTAACACACTAATGAGGTGGGCCATTCAACAGATAGATAGATAGCTAAGTATAAATATATAGATAATGTAAGTTTACATTTACCAAATTTTCATCCCATTGAGAGCTTAAGTCAGCCTGGGAATTTTTTGTTCAAACATCTGAGAAAGTTCCACAAGGACAGATGAAAAGGGAACACTTTTCCTTATTTTCCCAACATCTTTCTTTTCCCTCTCTGGTTTGTGTCTGGCTGAGGAAAATATTCTGGACAATGAAAGGGCAACGATACTGGGTACCCATGTTCTCATTCAGGTAGTTTGTGCAAACTTCTCCACTACATAAAATCTTTGGACTGACATTTTAAAAAACAAAAAGAGACAGAATAGGGCTTTACAAAAACATTACTACTCTATTATTACAATAATAAATAATATATTTATTGTCAAATAGGAAAAAAGGGTGGGGATCCCTAAAATCCTAAACCTCAAATTTCAGAAAAATTGGTTAAGAAAGGCAACTGTTCTGACACTGAATATGGAATTTATTTTTATATTTGTTTTGCAGTAACATTGTTGAGATATTTTAAAAACCATTTGTTTCCCCAAAACTTGAGGCACTGAATCCTCTAATGCCAGAACTTTCAGGCTGTATTAATTACTGGTAATTGCATGGGGTTGAGAATAAATGTATTCCATTTTCATATTAAAAGTGCAGTACTTCACTGTTTTCACTCCTTTCCCTGCCTAATATGTTTTTGCAAAAACAAGGGCTTTGCAACTGAAAGTGAACATCTCTCCCTCCCCCCCTCCTCCCCCACACACACAATTTTGGTATTTTTGCCACTTCCTTAGATGTAATACAGAGTGAAAAAGTGGGTTTATGTTTGAAGAAGTGGGTTTATATCCTTCCTTATGGTTTCAACCCTTTGCCTTCCACCAAGTTAGAAGGAAACCAGATTTTGGAAAAGCTACTTTTGTGGACTACAACTCCCAAGCCTCCAGCCAAGGAGATTTTGAGAGTTGTCATCCAAGGTTTTCCCAGGTTTGTGGGATGTTCTTGTGCAGTATAGTCCTGAAAAGCTTTTGAAGAACTAGGGATGGCAAGAACTGATATGGGTTCCTTGTGTCATTCTGCAAGTGATTCAAGAACATCCCTGAAGAGCTATAGCAAGAACCACATGGCTTGGAGCTGTCCTACTTTGCCCTTTTCATCTCTACCGAAATGCCGCACATGGAATATTCATATCTGGTTATATGTCATTCAAAACTAGTGCATCAAAACATTGGGCTGTGAGCTGACATCTGAAAGGCTGGTAATGCAACATTACGTAGATTTAGCACTTGAAAAAAACAACTTACATTCAGTAAAACATTATGGTATCCCAATTAAGGAAACTCCATCTTTGACCTACTCACCATGCAATCATCTATCAAAGATGCTAGGCACCATCGCCTCTTATGTTAGCATGTTTCATATATTGATCAGTTTAGTGAAGAAGCCAGTATCTTCTTTTGACTTCCATAAATGTCCTGACAGTCTGTTCATCAGGTCAACCAAAATTATGACTGGGAAAAAAATCTTCAATTGTTTTATTTGTGAGTAAGCCCTCCCGTGGAGGAAGAGAACAGGAACATACCTATCCACTCATTTGTTATTGCACTCTCCTACTGGTTCCACCCTTCTGTCACTGTTCTTATTACGACAGAGTCTTCTCCATGGTTGCACAAATTAGAAACATGGTTTAAGCTGTTTTACTTGTACACCACTCTGAGATTCAAGGACATAAGGCAACATATACATATTTTAATAATAACTAAATAAATAAACCTTACCAAGCACATAGAAATGGAGCTCATTCATTTCTTCTTTCCACACTCTTGTAAAAAATTGTATTTTACTTTTGAATTCTTTCTACACTGTTTAAAGTGCCCTGGCTGTTATAGCACCAATGTTATCTTACAACTCAATACACTGAGAAATATATTAGGGGATTTCAATATCCAAATCCCTACTGCACACTTGAGGACTAAAATAGGAATGCAACCTTTATGGTGAATTTCTTAAATTAACTGGTATCTTAGCTAACAGAATCTCTTTCCCCTCCATGGCTGCTGCTGCCATTCCCACCATTTTCAGCTCTAAGTGATATCCAGTTCATATGTTTTGTGCTGCTGAAAGATTTGTTGTGATGGAAATAACATGAATCAAAGGGAAATTCCAAGAGATTATCTATGTAGCACTGTTCAGGTCATAAATTACTTCTTATTGGGTGCTGCTAGTCATGACAACTTTACTTGGACCCAATGCCTGCTTCTCAATCACTCAGTTGAACAAAGATCACAGATTTTGCACATGGAATAAAGCTGGCCCCAACCCCTCTCCGCCCTATTTTCTAGACTCAATGGCCACACTTACGTATTTTTCAATGTAGCATTCATCATATTGATGCCTCTGATGTCTGAGAGAGTTTATTGCATGTCTGCCTTAGAATAACATTCTGTGACAATTAATTCTTATTGCATTTCTGCCTTAGAATAACACTGTGTGACAATTCTTATACATTTTTCTGGCACTGCAAAACTGTGACACACAAATGTGCTTTATGTGTGGCTGTATGTGTTTGTAAACTATTTGATTTCCTCTGACCACTGACAAAAGCCTTATTTCTTTTGCAGTACCAACTATGGGCCTTTCAATTGTAGACACCATCTGAAGCACTTTTATCTCATCTATATATCTGTTTAAACTACATTTATCTTGCATGATTAATCTATCTTGAGTGAAGAGGCCACCAGCCATGTATCTTGTTTTCAAATGGTGCTGCACTTTAATATTGCCCCCCATTTTATAGGTTTTAACATGATCAGTTTCTTGTCCTCCCCTGCCTGTCTCTATTTTACACATGGATTTTACGCAGAGTTTTGCACTAATCACCCTTTGTATATAGCAATTGATGTCTTGGTTTTAATAATTGTCATATGTTGTTTTATAACTATGTTATTGTAGACTTCATCATGCTAGAGAAAAAATCCACTTAAAATTTAGTTTTTGCCTCCTGCAGAATTCTGGGGTTTGTAGTTTAGTGAGGCTGTTAAAGGCTCCTTCCTAAACTACAAACCCCACAATTCTGCAGGAGTCAGAACCCGGATTTTAAGTGGATTTTTTTCTTTAGTGTGATGAGGTCATATATTGTGCTTTAAATTTATAGACTGTTTTTCTTATGTACGCTGCCCCGAGTCCCTTCAGGGAGATGGAGGCGGGGTACAAGAATAAAGTTTATTATTATTATTATTATTATTATTATTATTATTATTATTATTATTATCTGTTAAACTGTCAATACATTATAAACTGTATAGAAAATATACAGATAAAATAAAAGTGAAAATATGCATGCTTGTATGTTTGTACCTGAAAGCCTGCTACATGGCTTGATGAATCTGGACCAGACTTGGCACACAGACCGTTCATTATCCAAATTAAAATACTGGCAGGTTAAACTAAAAAAACTCCACTCCTTTTAGAGCCAAGGCCCCAGTCATGAAAATTAGGTTAGACAGGTAGCCCCCCAAAATCTCAGAAAAGGAAAGCTTCTTGCAAGCTCCCAGTGCTCTCACAATGGCAGGCTAGCAGCCATCATGAGATAAGAAGTTTACCCACCCTGTAAGCCTGTTATTTTGCTCAGCCAGAGTGGAGGGAGAGTGGACTCGACAACCAAGAGAGTGCCCCCCTTCCCTTCCCTTCCCTTGCTCCCCACATTGGTATGTAGGAGGGCTGCTAATAATCAATATTTCTAATAAATATAATTAAGAGATACATACCCAAGCAACAGCAGTTATATGCTCATATTCAAACAAAAAGGAGAAAATTAAAGAATATCTTGAAATTTGACATTTATTTGGATTTTCCCTGTATTTGTAAAGAAAATGAAGACAATTGCCTTGAAGCTGGCAAGGCCATTAATGCTAATCAAGGTGATTAATGACGTACAACATTCGCACTGGCCTCCAACAGACAGGAATTCTTTCTCCCACCCTGGACCTTCCACAGATATATAAACCTCCCTTGCTTAGTTTCCAATATACCTCACAATCTCTGAGGTTGCCTGCTATATTCGTGGGCAAAATGTCAGGAGAGAATGCTTCTGAAACATGGCCATACAGCCAGGAAAACACACAAACAACCCATTTAAGACAATTCACTCATTAAAGAAAAGAATTATACGTTTACCATTTCTACTATGTTTTCAGTAAACTGTTTTCAGAATTTTGTATATGTACCCAAAATCCAGAGCAAAATCCTATACATATCTACTCAGAAGTAAATCCAAACTGTTCAGTTACACCTACTTCCATGTAAAAATTACAGCTTAAAATGTTTTCTTAAAAAGATATTCTAGTGTGGATGAAAGAGCTAAAGACAGAGCAAGATTTTCTGAAGCTGCATTGAATGGTCAGTGTAGATGGGGCCCTAATTAGATGACTTAAAATGGTATCTCCTCTACACAATGTGGACACAAGCTGCCTGCAAGAATCCCACTGAAATTTGAAACAGGTCTTCACTGCTTGAGATGCTCAATTTGTGATTAGCAATGATCTTGCTGTGTTGTTGTTGTTTTAAGGATTAAATATCAGCGGGAAGAGTAGTAATCAGCACCACAGACTGAGCAGGGTGGTGAAGTTAAAGAGCTCAGATACCACCACCACCACTACTACTACTCCCACAAGACAAATGTCAAAGTCTTTTCCCTTATGCAAGTAACCTCACCAAGATCACAAGTTGTAGTTGTCGCTCAAGCCTTTGTGCTGTGGTGCTGATTAGGTCCTAGAATTTATTTATTTATTTCGAACACACACATCATTAATGTCACATCTAGTTAGGCTTTAAAAGGATTCAACCAGTTTACTCCAGCTGACATGGCAAGCTATTAATTGACACACAATTCTTTTAAAGAGAGAGTGTCAGGAAGCAGCAGAATGGATTCCTAGTTTCTCCTTGTTCCAGTTAATTCTTGTTGTACCCACAATGACCTGTAACACTTAAAACCACTATGGGAACATGGTTTGTTTTTCTCCTCCAGCTGGGTCTTTACAATCAAACAGCAGGTTGGTCCTGCATACAAAGGCGCTTCCATGTGTGGCAGTGAACCTTGCTCAACTCCTTCACTCTTGTTTTGACCCTGGTCTTTAGACTGTGCACCACACATTACTACATTGTAGGAGGTGAAGACAGGCATCACTCATGCTTTGTTATCCTAAAGAATAACGAAGGCCACAAAAGAAGCTGTGACAAGCTCTCTCTTTTCAGGAAACTGAAGCAAGCATCCAGGGACATGCAAGTTTTCAACTGCACCCAGAAACCATCTCTCTCTTACACACACTTTTCTTCTTAGTCCTTTATTTACCTAAACATATTTCTTTTCAGTCCTAAGAAGCTCAGTGGGACTGACATTGTGGGAAGTGTGTTCAGGTCCTTGTAAAATTTTAGACTTAAAAATGCCTATTGTGGCAGCTGTCATATACTAATGTTACAAAAATGTTCTGTGTTGAAATGAGGGTTTTTGTGTGCAGAATCAATATGAGTTTTTCAAACACCAGAGGCACCCCACTCTCCAAATGAAGCCCAAGGTAAAATAGAAGCAGCTAAAATTCTCATGGCGAAAGTCCTCTGTCACTAGAGAAATCATATATTCTTGTCATGTGTTTGACATTGGTAAAAGGTGTTTTTGTCTTCTTTTCTTCTTGGAAAGACAAGAAAGTCTTGCCTTCAAAGCTTTGCTAGTTAGCTACCCAATGAAGAACCATTTAGAAACAGAAGTGAGAATGCGAGAACTGGCCCTGCTATCTACAACACAAAGGTTACTGTTAAAAATGAAGCAGCGGCTAGTCCACTGTAGACTGTTTCTCTCACCCCTTGGGTGACAAAATCAAAAGAGCTTTGTCTAATGCTTGGAATCCACCTATCAAGAAAACAAAATTGCTTCTGATTGTGCTTTTAAAAACACACACAAGCAATAACCCAAATGACTAAGAAGCATTTCATAAAAAATTCACACGCCAAATCTGGCACCCATGCAAGCACCTCTGGAGATATGGTGTGCCTGATCAGCTCAAAAGGTGACTGTGAGGTGAGAGGTCAGCTAGGAGATGTTTCTCTTTATGCAGTATCTTTATGAGATACTGTATCTACGACTAGATGGGGGAAATAGCCTAGGTGGCTCGTGGGGGAAATACTTCTGTAATGCAATGCAAGTATATAAAACCACAAAATTTGGTCTGTAAAGATTTCAATATGACAACAAATAGAAAATAAAGAAAAATGAAAACAAACAAGCATGCAGTTTCTAAAGTAGGCTGCTTTACACCATGTGTGTTCAATGTCTTCTGTTATCAAGCCTTCGTAGTGGTTTACTTTTTTATGATTAGCAGTTGGAAACAGAAAAAATATGCAACCTAAGAACACGTTTTGAAAGGTGCTTAATTTGTATAAAGCTAGTCTATATGAATCTGTCCATGAATGTCGCAGAGAGAATTCTGCTTTCTTGTTTCACTAATATGTTTTACTTCATTGGTGATTTGGGATCATCAAGATAAGGAACACAGAACACATGCAGCCCTAGGTGTAAATATCATCCCACTGCTTCAGATCTTCTATGTATGCTGAATTGTTTTTGAAACACTGTACCATTGCTGTATGATTTTCTGAGAATACTGTATCATCAGAGATTAATCAGAATTCAAAATGAAACCCAAGTCCTTTGGATCAATCAAGGTAAATGTAACACATTAGCAATGCACAGTAGCACAGTTCATCCTGTTGGAGGCCAGGGATTGAAGGAGAAGGAGTAAGGAAAAAGAAGGAGAGAGAAGAATAAATAATGTGGTAGTTAGTCTTTGTTGCAATCATAATAGTAGACCCCAAATTATGCAGAGTGGACAAGCAAGACAAATTTGTGTCAGAATGGTGTGGTGATGGATCAGAAATTGTGATGTATTTTACACAAAGTATTACAGGACCATGATTAGGAGAAATTGTAACTAATAACATTGTTGTTTATTTGTTCAGTTGCTTCCAACTCTTTGTAACCTCTTTGACCAGCCCATGCCAGAGCTCCCTGTCGGCCGTCACCACCCCAGCTCCTTCAAGGTCAAGCCAGTCACTTCAAGGATACCATCCATCCATCTTGCCCTTGGTCGGCCCCTCTTCCTTTTCCCTTCCTTTTTCCCCAGCATACTTTTCCAGGTTTTCCTGTCTTCTCATGATGTGCCAAAGTACTTCATCTTTGCCTCTAATATCCTTCCCTCCAGTGAGCAGTCAGGCATTATTTCCTGAAGTATGGATAATAACATTATTGGAGCCTAAATAACATGGATTTTAGAGGTCCGGAAGGAACACTAGGAATGTGATAGAAACAGAATAACAGGTTATAACAATTTAATTTAGATATTATTTTGTCTAAAAATTGCCCATGATAACAAAGACATCTTTGTTCAAAATGTGACAAATCTGATTGAAGAGCAAATACCATATTTTGATTTTGGTAAAGTGATGTATTTTTGAAAATTTGTTTCAAAAACATTCTTTTTGTATCATTTTAAATGTCATTTTTGTTTTCATCATTTTTAAAAACAAAATGTATCAATACCTTTTCTGACAGCAACATAAAATATCTACATTAAATTTCAGTTACATTGATTCTGGATTACAGTGGTTTGTCTGGAAAAGTACTGAAAGATCAGAATTTCTTGTGCTAGCACATGAAATGATGGTTCCAAAACAGTTCTAGAATTCAGAACAGAGAAAGCCTAGAAGTCAAAATGTTGGAAAGCACTCTGGAAGAAACTGCCAGGTCTAGAAGTCACCTTGAAAGTATCTGCACGAGGGCACAAATCTGTAGGCCAGTAGTACATACAGGACCATACTTTTAAACCAATAAAAATTCTCTTCAGGTCATCATTCTCCTTTCTAGAAGGTTTGAATGGATTATTCCATAATATTCACAAGCAATAGAGAAATGACAAGGAGGGATTCAAGAGGACTTCTGTCCTCCTGAATATATTGAAGGAAGTTAAGTCAAAGGAAGTATTGAACAGTATTGCACAACAATTTAATACGGAACATAATTTCTACCGCAGGGCTCATCACAAGTTTGGAAAGTCATGCATCCTCTTTCCTAACATTGCTGTTCAGATCAGCACCCCACTCCTCTTTCACATAATAAATGAATATCTGACCCATGTAGAACATATGATTTTGTCTTTAAATAAGACACTAGCCCACTGGTTCATAAGGGGGAACTAATCATGAATGATTTTATAGGGATCTTATAAAAATGTTTTGAATACTTGACACATGCTATTGTTATTTTTATTGGAGTGGTTTATCCAAGTCAGTTTACAACACTCATATTGCCTCAATTGTTTAATTAAAAAATAAACAATGACACTGGAGATATAGCACAGACATTGGCTGAAATAAGCCATGGGATCCTAGGATATGTTGTCTGCCAAATAATCCTAGCAGCTTGTATCATTTCTAATGTATGGTGATAGGTAGCTGTGAGCAAATGGCATTTCTAACCTTTTGGAAAACACCTTTTGGAGATCATAACTTTTTAGAAAAGCTTGATCTTTCAGAGAAGAGCCAAAAAACCTTTAGAATATAATCTTCTCTTGTGGTCTATAACCAGATGATGTTATGCTTGGCAATGGTTTTAGTTGTTAGACCTAATAACCTGTTATCCCTGATCTCTTAGGAAGACAGAGATTTGCCAGTGCATAAAAAACAGCAGAGCTTTAGAAGTATTTTTCAGTGTCCAAAAATATATAACCTCCCATAAAAGAACTTGTTTTATATCATGCACATAAGAAGACAAAAATGAAGTAGACTTGGATAAAAAATAACATATTTTATTTATTCACAACTGTCATGTGTTCAGCATGCACAGGAACAAAACTTATCAGTCCAGTTTCAGATACGTTTGAGATAATTTTCTGTGCCATCCAGCCAGGGCATCTCTCTTTTAAGGAAACAGCTATCAACAGGTCACATAGTCAAATGGAGGGAGAGGGAGAGGGAGAAGGAGAGGGAGCATGTGATCTTCAGTTCCTTTTCTAATTTCTCAGAAACCATAGAGTAAAGGAAGGTGCGTCCCACTACATATATACAGGAAACAATAAGTAGCCAGATCATAGATTACTAGAGAAGGTTTGAAAAAGGTTGTCATTTTCAACAACATAAGATAGTTTCCTGCAGAAATGTGAAAGAAAAAAAAACTTAGGGACCTCTGGACAAACATTTGATAACACATGTATGATGTTAAATTCTCAGCAGACAGGAAGGCAGCTGCAGTAAGATAAAAGATTTATTGTAGGATATAAAATGATTTAATACAACATTTGATGGTCAATTTAAAGCAATATAAGATATGTATCTTTTAGAACTGACAGAGTTTGCCAATTTCATTATGGCTTGTTGTAAATATCTTTGCTTATACATTTGCAGAACACCAAAAATAGTTGCAAAACTGCATCTTAGTACAATCAGAACTTTTCCTGAGGTGAAATTAATGTAACTGCCATCCAAAGTCTATCCATTTTATTTCTACTTGCTGTAACAGGCTAGTCATTGCAGACTTCCTGGCTTCAATGAGCTATCTACTTGAATTAAATGTGTGACTGTCATTAATTAGTAAATCAGGAATAGATTTGTTCCAAGGGGACAGTGAGTGCACACTAACCTTATTACTTGGTTGCTCAACTAGACTGATTCCATTACTGATTCTTCTCACTGTACTTGTGCCCCAGAGTTCATTATAACAGCACAATTCACCTGAATCAATGCAAAAATACAAATCATGAATGAATATCAAATTCACATTGACTGACATTTTATTTACATTGAAATTGAGCTCTGTAAGTGTATAACTAACTAGGGTCATATGCTTTAACTTGAATAATAAATTGTCATGTTCTGTAGACTTTGTTGTATTCCCTGCAGTTTTACCAACATAATTTCCCACAGCAATAAGATAAATTATACCATGAAAATTCTGCCATCTTCTCTGTTTGTGTTTATCAGCTTGGCTGATGAAAAATCCAGCAAAAAAATCCTGTGTTTTTTTTAACCAAGAAGGTAAATAGGAATATCCAGGATCTATCATGAACAGTTTGCATGGCTATTTATAAGTCCTGGCCACCAACTATTGTGAAAGCTTAAAGAATTTTTTTCAGGAAAGCATGTGATGTAATGCATTAACATGAACTATATGCAGTCTTCTAAATATTTTGCAATGAATTCCACTTAAAAACAGCCAGTAGCCACTATAACTTTGGGATAAGAGACATATGAATCCATTCCTAAGGCAGTGGTGTGGCACAGTTAGCTGTCAAACAAACAAGGCTTTTTAGTGAGTCTGAATGGGAGATGAGAAAGGCAGAAAAAGATATTTAATGTGTCTTGAAAAACCATTTTCAGACTTTGCATTTGGGATCTGATTTTGATTTTGAACTATGACATTTTTCATTTCCATGCTGTTTTGCTTTATGATGTTTCAAGAACAATGAATATGAGACGGGGGAGTTTTGTTGCTATTCCTGGCAAAACTCCACATAAACTTGCTTCTCATCCCAAATTATTTCTCTGAATTTTTGTTTATTTGTTTGTTTGAACATACCCAATGATATAGATACTAATGTAACCACTGCTATGTTGGTATTTGAAATAATTAAATATGAAGGGCATGCTTTAAATCAACATTGTCATCTGTCCACTAGCTTTCCACCCTCAATCAACATATTTAAGTGAAGCATCTAATAAGACTATACCAGGCAATCGAAAAAAGAAAAATCAATCAATTTTCTGTAACTGAGAGACATTTTTATGCTAAGGAAACATAATTATATTTAGCAAGCATTGTTTTTCAAAGCACTCTTTCCCAAACATAAATAAAGCTTCATTTAACAAGCTTTTAAAATACCTATACCTGAACACCCAACACATTTGCCCCATCCATGCTCCCTGTTTCGAGTGAATATAAAGCTCTCCTGTCTGGAAGATCTTTCCCATCCACTTCTATGGTAGAGGTCAGAGCCATTCATGGAAAAAGATAAACATGAAAATCAGATTGGCCCTTGCATGGTGGTCAATAGTAGCTTCAAATAATAGTGTAAACTTACTGTTGTAAGTCCATAAACAGTTTACAAGGCAACATAAAAACAGTAATGAAGCATTATTACACATAAAACCAGTTAAAGTATCAGAAACAAACATTACATCAGCAAGAGAGAACTGACAACTGGTGGGCGGGGGGGGGGAGGAACAAAATCATCACAAGCAATCATCAGGGGGTGTCAGAGGGGTCGCCAGAGACCACCAGAAAACACATATTTCTAATAGTCTTAGGGAGAGAAGGCTGAAGATCTCTCTGCCTGTCCTTCTCTTCCTTTTTGGAAACAGACAGCAAATCCTCCCATCAAAAGCCCCCCTCCTGCTGTAACTAGATGCAGGGAGAACTACAATTACCATCATGTTGAATCAGTTCTCTCCCCCCCCCCCCAAAAAAAAACACCAAAAAACCTCCACCAGTATTCAAAGCTGACCAAAGCTGGCCAAGTTTGGTCCAGATCCATCAGTTGGGTGCATATTACTCTGTCGATGTGGATGAACTATAACTCCCAATCTCTGAGGCCAGTCCCTTCAAAACTCTACCAGTATTCAAAGTTTGGCATGTTGGGTATGTGTGGCAAGTTTACTAGTTCAATCACCAGTTTGGTACAGGGTGCTCTCTGAATGTTGGTGAACTACAACTCCCCAAATTCAAAAACAGCCCCCCCCCCAACCTCACCAGTATTCAAGTTTGGTGCAGATCCATTGTGGGCTGGGGTCAGAGTGCTCTTTGATTGTTGGTGAACTATAAATCCCAGCAACTACAACTTCTAAATGACAAAATCAACCCCCCCAACCCCCCCCCCCCCAGTATTCAAATTTGGTTATATTGGGTATTTGTGCCAAATTTGGTCCAGTGAATGAAAATACATCCTGTATATCAGATATTTACATTACGATTCATAATAGTAAAAAAATTACAGTTATGAAGAAGCAACAAAATAATTTTATGGTTGAGGGTCATCACAACATGAGGAACTGTATTAAGGGGTTGTGGCATTAGGAAAGTTGAGAACCACTGACCTAATACCTCACGAATATCCACCGTGCCTCTCACAATAGATCACTATGATCATTTAAATCTGCAGAAGATTACAAAGTATAAAATCTCCACCTATTAAGTAATCATATTGATTGATATCTTATTGCATATACTTGGAATCCAATAAAAATGAAAGTTTTGACCATCAGGACACTGTTATATCATATCTTCTAACATTTCAGATATGAAAAGTAGACAACATTAGCATGTGGTCAACATGGGAAAAATTACCAACGAGGAAAACAGAAGTTTTCTACTAGGATGGGCAAGATTTTAATCCTTCCTCTCTTCTTGCCTCCATTGAGTAATGGAGTACAAAGAACTTTTAGTATTTTAAACTCAGGCTCCTTCTACACTGTACTTATATCCCAGGATCCGATCCCAGGTTATCTGCTTTGAACTGGATTATATGATAAGCAGATAATCTGGGATCTGATACTGGGTTATAGGGCAGTGTAGAAGAGGACTCGGTTTCAACAACGGAAATAATCTGGGGGCACATCCTTTATACACAAGAGGTTTTATATTCGTTCTCTGGCTTCTTCAATACCTAAGCACTTTGCTAAAAGCTTAGACTAAGGCCCCTTCCACACAGCTGAATAAAATCCCACATTATCTGCTTTGAACTGGTATATATGGCAGTGTGGACTCAGATAACCCCGTTCTGCCTAGATATTTTGGGTTATATGACTGTATGGAAAGGCCCTAACTTCTGCTTGGGTCTTTGCTGAAGGGATTTATTAGTGGATGGGATGGCCCATTAGACTGGTTTAGTTTAAAGGCAGCTTCATCCATTTATATAAGACTCTTGTATGTCTCTGAATGCGGCATGGCCACTTGTTATACAATATACAATAAGCAAAAGAAAGTTGCTCTTAATAAACTTCAATTAATTTAATAAAATAATTTAAGCCAGGGCAAACTAATATGTGTCATGAAGGTATCATAAATATCTTCCACTGGTTGTACAATTTTTCAACCACTAGGAAAGTCGGGGACTTTTGCTGACCTCATCCTGGCAGTAAAATCCCCTCTAACAAAACTTGAAGAAGACCAAAGCAGAAAATGCCATGTGCTAACTTCATGTCCAAAAGCTTACATGTCCAACAGGCTTATCCTGTCAACATTTCCTTTGCTGGACCCCCCCCCCATGCTAACTTCTTCCCCTTGAAATCTGCTGTCATATATATTTTTACAGTTTGTGTATGAAGTGGCTCAATGCCAATTAATTTATTTTCTGGGTAAATCATAAAATGAGGTCGCCATTCTGATGTTATATACACTTATTTTCCATTAATTTTAGTGGCACTTAAAATGTTTATTTGGAAGAAGTTACTTCTTGTTCCAGTTTCCAAGTATTTGTGTGTGTGTGTTTAAAAGTATTCCTTATAAATCAGTTCTCTAGGACACAGTCCTCCTAACATTTTGCCAGTAATAATTCTCACTATTTCCATTGTATTTCATTTCCAAATAAGACAACTCGAAATTTCAGTCCTAGACATCTTGTGCATAATTGGTGAATTCATGAAACTGTATTAAATCAAAACATAAAACTATTTCACAATGAATGAAATGATAAACAAGAGTCTTAAGTTGGTAGATGTTGCACCATTTTATTTTCAAGTTGTTGCTTTGGATATTAAGGGAGATGGTGAATGTGGGCATATGTTCTAATGTTACCATTTACAGGCATATTCAGAGCTATTCTCCCATTTTCACCATTCAGCATGACCTCCATATGTGTAATGAATACAAGACCTCTCCCTAAATAATAGTAAACCTTATATGTTTCCTATACTTGGCCATGCCTTAGACTTGAAGACATAGAGAAACCCACAAACACTTTTTGGATGGGGAAATTTTTATTGAAGGATGCCTAAGTGAAACTGTGGATATTGCATCAGTGTATAAGGATATCATACTGGGTAGCACAAAATATCAATATTTAGTGTTTAGTGGCAGCATTATTACTTTGATTTTAAATTTTGACAGTCATGGAAAATTGTACCACTCTTTCTCTATAACACACTGAGATAGATTGAATATTTCTATGTGGGTAGGTGAATTAGGTTGGAAAGCATTCATTGACTCTATCTGAAAGAGCATGTTCATGATATAAGTGACAACATGTAATGGAACAGTCACACATTAACAACAAACAACAAGAAAAGGAGTTTAGTTTCCTATTTCTGAATTCATTTGCATGAATGGAAATATTTTTTTTCTGAAAGGAATGGATGACATAATTAATTTCTCTGGACCCTTCCACACAGCTGAATAAAATTCCACATTATCTGCTTTGAACTGGGATATATGGCAGTGTAGATTCAGATAACCCAGTTCAAAGCAAATATTGTGGGATTTTTCTGCCTTGATATTCTGGGTTATATGGCTGTGTGGAAGGGCCCTCAGTAAAGAAGTGAGAGAAGCCTCCCACAAGGATGGTAAAACATCGAAAACTGGGCAGCGTCCTTGCACACGGCCAATTCTTCCATACCAGAAGCCACTTGCCTTTTCTCAAGTCGCTCCTGACAGGAAAAAAAATCCACACTGGAGAATTCATGCACCACTGCCATGGCCCAATGCTATGGGATGCTGGGAGATGTGGTTTCGCAAGTTCTTTGGCCTTCTCTGCCAAAGAGGACTGGTGCCTCGCCAAACTACAACTTCCAAAGCATTGAAGCCATAGTAGCTAAAGAGCTTTTGAAACGGCATGCATTCTGGAGGATATATCGCAGGGTAAATGCTATCATAACGATTTAGCTCGAGCTACCCATCTTAATTTCGTATTGTATCATAAGGGTCCGAGCAGTGTGTCCCTGGGCTGCGAAGCTACGCGCGGCTCGAACTGATTTTCGTAATTTGGCGGGACTTCCCCGCTCAGGGCATCTCTCGTCCTGTTATTATTTTGAGCAAAATAAATCCAGAATTACGAGCTGTTAATACATATTGCGTGCATGAGAGAGAGGAGAGCGCTCTGTATTATGTGTTGCGAAGCCCTTTTCCACGCCTGGCGTCGAGTGCATGCAGGGCGCGCGTGAACTGTCAGGGACAGACACGTGTCCTGGCAAAAGCCAGAGCAGACCGAGGCGTAACTGAGAGAAACGAGGGAAAGCTGGCCAGGCATTCATCATTAAAAAGTGAGGAAAAAAGAAAGCAGGCGGGGTGGAGACCAATCCCAAGTTCTCCCCGGGTGAGTGTGGGCGCCTTCCCCGCGAGGAAAGACAGACAGAGCCGCTTCCCCGTCCTACCCCCGCAGTGACATGTTGCGTGCCCCTCTTTCATGTGGCTGCTGCCTGCGACTGAGCGAAGGCTCCGAGGGATGTCATGCCTCATTGGGCTCCCCTTTCGGGCAGGCTCGTGTTTGCGAGAGGGACGCCTCGCTCCGAGCAGCACCGCTCCTCGGGCACAACTCAAGCGACAACCCTCCTCCCCCCTCAGTGAAAACAAGCCGTGCTCCTCAGGAATTTAGGGATTAAAACACATCGCCCAGAATGGATTGATTTAAGAACTCAACACGCGCACACAGTCAGGGTGCAGCTACACTGTGGAATGAATGCAGTCGGACGCCACTCAAGGCGATGGAATCACGAGAGCCTTCGCTTCGCAAGCTCTTCCGCCTTCTCTGCCTCCCAAACAACACACCCAAGGATTCCATAGCCGTCAGCCATGGAAGTGAGATGGTCCCTGTCTCAAACTGGACAGGGCCCACCAAACGCACACGAATTAAGGAACATGAAAGGCAAGGCAGACTAAATACAAGCACAATTAAGGCCCTGGCAGAAAAAAAGAATCTGCGAAGCCCACCTCCTCGAAGGGGAACTGAACCACCTCAACTGGGCTCTACAGGCCAATGGGGACTCCGCCACAGACATCAGAAGAGCTGCAAGGCCAAGAACAAGCCACCAGAGGAAAGACAAAGATCCACCCGGAGGAAAAGTGTTCTTACCAGACATCGAGGGAAGCAATGACCACACAAGGAAGCTGATGAAGAAGCTCAACCTACAAGACCCAGTAAGAAAATGCTACCTTCAGCAAAGGACAAGAGGGATCCTCTCACATCTGAAGGAGGTAGCATGTATATATAGACTATACCGTATGCCATGCAGCTGTGGACAAACCTACATAGGGACCACCAAAAGCAGCCTTGCCCAAGCACCAATCGAGGACCATGAAAGGCACTGCAGACTAACTCAACCAGAGAAGTCAGCCATAAAAGAGCACTTGAGGGACCAACCTGGACACAGGATATTATTTGAGAAAACAGAAATGCTGGACCACTCCAACCACCACCATGTCAGGCTACACAGAGAAGCCATTGCAAGCATGTGGATAATTGCAACAGAAAGGAGGAAACCATGAAAATGAACAAAATCTGGCTACCGGTATTAAAAATAACTCTAAAATCAAGAGAGTAAATAAAGAGCAGCACTCAAAAAACAGGGGAATTGCAGACAAGAAACAATCAGGGACAGCTAACACCTCCCTACAAAGGATTCCCCCAGGCAGGAAATAGCCAGGTTTTGAAGCTGCAAGGCCCTTTAATGCTAATCAAGGTGATTAACTGAGACATTCACACCTGCCTCCAACAGACAAGAGTCATATACCTCACACCTCTGAGGAAGCCTGCCACAGATGTAGGAGAAACGTCAAGAGAGAAAGCTCCACACACCCGAAAGACTCACAGCAACCCAAACAAGAGTTCTTTCTCCCACCCTGGACCTTCCATAGATATATAAACCTCCCTTGCCTAGTTTCCAATATACCTCACAACCTCTGAGGATGCCTCCCATAGATGTGAGCGGAAATGTCAAGAGAGAATGCTTCACAAATATAATACAGCCCGGAAAACTCACAGCAACTCAAAACTGCATGAATTTTGCAGTGTAGATGCATCCCCCCCCCCACAATACTCACACAAAAGGGAGTATGTTATGAATTTTTATAGCCTTTGGTTGTTCTTTTGTTTTGGCAGGAAAAAAGAGATGCTAGGGGAAAGTGCATTTAGGGAAATTTTGGGAGATGTCTGTTAGGGATGCCATCA
This sequence comes from Anolis carolinensis, assembly GCF_035594765.1. Taxonomy (NCBI): domain Eukaryota; kingdom Metazoa; phylum Chordata; class Lepidosauria; order Squamata; family Anolidae; genus Anolis; species Anolis carolinensis. The sequence continues at coordinate 90,962,641 of NC_085841.1, read as the reverse complement.
CAAGCACAGTTCACCTGGAGTCAGCCCAAGTAAACGTAGTGGGATTTCCTTCTAAGGAGGCAGAAACAATCAGCTATATGGACCCAGCCCATCATCTATGGCTTAAAATTTGTCACTGTGTGCTTCATCACACTAGAGCATGAACCCACTTAAAATCCTGTTTCTGCCTCTAGCAGAATTCTGGGGTTTGTAGTTTGGTGAAGCCCAGGACCTGTCTGGCTGAGCTGTTTAAGGCCCCCTCCCTAAAGTGGACTTAAAGTGGATCCAAAATCTAGTGTAATGAGGTCCTTATTAGATTTCGTTTTAAGAACACACACTGTTGACCCTCTGCGCCCACAGATTCTGCATGCACATATTCAACCATCCATAGTTTAAGAATATTTTTTTAAAATTTCAAAAACCAAATATTGTTTTTGTCACGTTGAAATCTGCACCATTTTATTATGTCCTTGAGGGACGAAGTTTGCCCATGCCTGCTGCACACCAAAGGTTTTTTCTGAGGCAAGGGATACCCCGAAAGCGCCTTCCACTGAGGCTGGCTCACTGCCTCGCATCCCAGGAAACGAGGGACGCCTTTCGGAAGCGAAGGGCAAACCGCAGGCGCTGGAAGAGGAGGAGGCGGCGGAGGCGGCAAGGGGTCCCCTCCTGGGACGCCGTCCGTGTGGCCGCGGCTGCTGCTCCCGGCGCCGGATCCAGCCTCCAGGCCGTGTGAACAGAAACTTGACCCCTTCCGTCTTGGAGGGCTTTTGAAATGCGACCTGCCGCCGCGCTATCTGTCCCCTCCTCGCCTGTCTCTCATCCGCCACCAGGCCTCTCGCCTCCTCTTCTGACCCCCCCCCCCCCACCTCGGCTTCCCCCCATTAGTAGACACGGATAACACTGCGATGCCCGCTGTGCATCAATAGCATTGGTTTGGAGGTCTTTCCTTCACCCTGGCGGCGGCGAACAACACAGTGATGCCTTACATCCGAGAAGGGAGAACACATCTGTCATTTACTCATCACACTAGAGCATGAATCCACTCTAAATCAGGTTTCTGCCTCCTGCAGAATTCTGGGGTTTGTACTTTGGTAAGCCCCAGGTCCTGTCTGGCTGAGCTGTTTAAAACTCCTTCCCTGAAGTGTTGCTCTATACCAGGCAGGGGCAAACGTGGGCCCTCCGGGTGCTTTGGACTGCAACTCCCGCCATTCTTCGCAGCCTCAGGCCCCTTCCTTTTCCCCCTCAGCCGCTTAGGCTGTGGAATAATGTCCAGGGTGGGATAAAGAACTCCTGGCAGGTGTGATTGTTTCCATTGGCCACCTTAATTAGCATCGAATAGCTTTTCAGCTTCATGGTTTAGCCTAGGGGAATCCTTTGTTGGGAGGTGTTTGCTGGCCCTGATTGATTCATATCTGGAATTCCCCTGCTTTCAGAGTGTTGCTCTTTATTTACTCTCCTGATTTTAGAGTTTTTAAAATACTGGTAGCCAGATTTTGATCATTTTCATGGTTTCCTCCTTTCTGTTCCAATTGTCCACATGCTTGTGGATTTCAATGGCTTCTCTGTATAGCCTGACATGGTGGTGGTTGGGGTGGCCCAGCATTTCTGTGTTCTCAAATAATATGCTGTGTCCAGGAACAACAGCCAGAAGACAGGAGCATTGCAAACAAGAACAGGGACAGGTAACACCTCCTAACAAAGTATTCCCCCAGGCAGGAAACAGCCAGGCTTTCAATGCTAATCAAGCTTGCCAATTGCAACATTTGTACTTGCCTCCAACAGACAAGAGTTTTTTCTCCCACCCTGGACTTTCCACAGAGGTATAAACCCCACTTGCCTAGTTTCCAACAGACCTCACAGCCTCTGAGGATGCCTGCCATAGATGCAGGCGAAACGTCAGGAGAGAATGCTTCTGAAACATGGTCATACAGCCCGGAAAACTCACAGCAACCCAGTGATTCCGGCCATGAAAGCCTTCGACAACACAAAAGAAATAACGTTCAGTGTTTTACATTCCCGATCCCGTTTCAGACCGGTTCCCAGTCAATATCATTCCATTGGATTTATTGAAATGCTGTGAGGTCAAACTCGTGGTCGTCCTGAGGCATTTTGTCGCCTGATGCAACAGCAAAGCCAGCCAAGTGGTTTCAGCGGGTGAAGAAGAACATCCCGCCTCCTCCAACAAACCCTGTCAGAAGAAATGCCGCCATCATCATGGGCATCACCAGCATCCATCGACTACAATGTTGTATTGCCCTTTCATGACTTCAGATATGAGTGCCTTAGCAACATTCACACACTACCCGTTGCAGACTTTTAATCGAGCACATTTGAAAACTTTTCTTTCTTTCTTTCTTTCTTTCTTTCTTTCTTTCCTTCCTTCCTTCCTTCCTTCCTTCCTTCCTTCCTTCCTTCCTTCCTTCCTTCCTTCCTTCCTTCCTTCCTTCCTTCCTTCCTTCCTTCCTTCCTTCCTTCCTTCCTTGTTGGACTCCCAAGCCAAAAGTGAAAAGGAAGATAGAAAGGCAATGATGACTTCCAGCGGAAGGACAAATAAAGACGGGAAGACAGTCTCGAAATTGCATACTCAATACAGTATATTTCTAAAGAAACCAGGGATGGGAACTGGATGGGAAATGTTGTGAACGCGCTCTGGAGCTGCCTGCCGCCTCCATGGTAGTTCTGCCCCCGTCGCGAACCCAAGTTTATTATCCTGCACAAGCCAGGGCATCTATAATGGACCTTTGTGTCTTTTGCTACATCCAAGTGAGCGTGTGTACTGAATTAACACTGACATTCCTAGGTTCATCCACTCAGCCACTTAGGCACCCCTTCCCACTCCCAAATTGTTCCTCCAGGGAGATAGGGAATTGAAGACAGACAGTTCAACTTTGATTTCCCTTTCAGTCTGTGACGGAGTAAAAGAAGGCTTTGGGGGTTGTAGAGTAACCGCTTTGGGCCCATTGGGAAAAGGAGGGCAAGGGAAAAGGCCCATCATCCCCGAGGGGGGGGCATAGGGCCATCCCAACCCTACTGTTCTCCCAAAGATGGTTTCAGAAAAATAGTGTAAATGTTAAAATTTTAAAAACCTGACTTTGGGCAAATCTCACTCATAGGATATAACCTTTCATTGTTTGGTTATATCTACAAGGTATAAGAAGTCAATGTCTGCATGCACAAAGTTTTGTTGTTGTTGCCTGCTTTCAAATCATATCTGACTTATGACACTCTTAAGGTGAACCTATTCACTCAGTTTTTTGGGCAATATTTGTTCAGAGTGGGTTGGCCTTCCTTTGAGGCTGAGAGAGTGTAACAAGTCAACTGATTGGGTTGCTGTGAGTTTTCCGGGCTGTATGGCCATATTCCAGAAGCATTCCCTCCCAATGTTTCACCCACATCTATGGCAGGCATCCTCAGAGGTTGTGAGGTATATGGGAAACAAGGCAAGGGAGGTTTATATATCTGTGGAAGGTCCAGGGTGGGAGAAAGAACTCTTGTCTGTTGGAGGCAAGTGTGAATGATGCAATTGGCCATCTTGATTTGCATTTAATGGCCTTGCAGATTCAAAATCTGGCAGATTCCTGCCTGGAGGAATCCTTTTTTGGGAAGTGTTAGCTGGCTTTGATTGTTTCATGTCTGGAATTCCCCTGTTTTCTGAGTGTTGTTCTTTATTGACTGCCTTGATTTTAGAGTTTTTAAAATACTGGTAGCCAGATTTTGTTCATTTTCATGGTTTCCTCTTTTCTGTTGAAATTAACCACACGTTTGTGAATTTCAATGGCTTCTCTGTGTAGCCTGACATTGGTGGTGGTTAGAGTGGTTCAGCCTTTCTGTATTCTAAAATAATATCCTGGGTCCAGGTTGGTTCCTAAAGTCCTCTGCTATGGCTGACTTTTCTGGCTGGGTTAGTCTGCAGTGCCTCTCATGGTCCTTGATCTGTGTCAGCTGATTTCTATGGTCTATTTACAGTTTTTGTGACTAAGTTACAGATTCAGTTTGTATTTCAATATAGACCAATTAGTTTTCCCTTAACGCCCCCCCCCCCCCAAAGATGCCAGGAAGACATCTTTCCACCATGTCTCCTGTGTCAATGTAATGATATAATAATATATAATAATATTATACTATACTAATATTAGAATATATTGTATATACATCAATATTAATAATAATATTATGATGTAATACAATGTAATAATAATTATAATTCACTAATATAATTGTATATTTATATTACATTCAATATTACTAATAATATTGCAATATAGTCGTATATATAACGGCGCTGCATGCAGTCATGCCGGCCACATGACCTTGGAGGTGTCTACGGACAACGCCGGCTCTTCGGCTTAGAAATGGAGATGAGCACCACACCCCAGAGTCAGACATGACTGGACTTAACGTCAGGGGAAAACCTTTACCTTTACCTTATAGTCGTATAATATAATATACTGTATGTATATATACTTGTAAACCGCCCTGAGTCCCCTTCGGGGTGAGAAGGGCGGGATATAAATGTTGCTAATAAATAAATATATTGATTTATAGAATGTCACGTTTGTCCTGTCATGCATTGTCATCTGTATGATTTTCAGAAATAAAACCATAAAACAAACTGATTCCTATGGTAGAACGGGGATTCCAGCCTTGGGGTGCCGAATGAAGGTAGTTCCTGCCATGGCTCCATGCTGGGGGGTCATGGGAGCGGTAGTTTGACAAAGTCTTCAATCCTCTCTGGTGCTTTACTAAATTACAGCTCCCATAGCACTGAACCAGAGGAGTTAAAGTGGTGTCATTCGTTCGACAGTACAGGGGCACTCCTGGTTCTTTATGGAAACTGAGGTATGGCAGTTAAACTGTGGCTATAATTCTGCAGTGTAGATACTGTGTAGATACAGCTGCTGCCCGGCGTTGTCCGCCTTCCTCCGGCCTCCTCCGCAGACAGCGCCGGCATCACCCGCCGCCGCCGCCGCCGCCCTCCCCCTCGCTTCCCCCACCCCGGGCTTGGGAGCCAGAGTCGCCCGGGGCTTTCCCACGCTTCCAAGAAAAGACACCCCAGCGGTGTTTTTGGCGCGGGGGACTCGCTGCCGCGTCTCAGCCAATGGCGAGGCGCAGAGGCGTTCTGGAACGCGAGGGCCCTTGTCACTCACTCCTCCGCCTGTCCAATCCGGTGGCCCAGAGGGGCGAGGGGGAGTGGCCTCGCCGAGCACAGGCTTGAGGCTGAGCTGCAGCGTGGGAAAGAGGGGCAGAAGTCCTTTCCATTGAGTGGCGCTGGACGGGTGACGCCAAAAAAGAAAGGAAAGGAAAGCAAACCCTTGATTTCTCCTGATTTGCCTCTGTCTTTGGACTCTGGACTGGTTCCTGGGGCCACCATGAAGCGGCCGTGCGAGGACACGACCTCCGACAGCGATATGGACGAGACGATAGACGTTGGCAGCGAAAATAATTACTCCGGGTAAGGAAGAGCATTTCTGTATACAGTAGAGTCTCACTTATCCAACGTTCTGGATTATCCAACGCATTTTTGTAGTCAATGTTTTCAATACATCGTGATATTTTGGTGCTAAATTTGTAAATACAGTAATTACTACATAGCATTACTGCGTATTGAACTACTTTTTCTGCCAAATTTGTTGTACAACCTGATGTTTTGGTGCTTAATTTGTAAAATCATAACCAAATTTGATGTTTAATAGGCTTTTCCTTAATGCCGCCTTATTATCGAACATATTCGCTTATCCAACATTCTGCTGGCCCATTTATGTTGGATAAGTGAGACTCTACTGTATTTTATTTTTTTGCAGAGCTCACCTTCTGATTATTCAGGTTGAAGGAGAGGAGGTTGCGTCAAGGCTATAATAAAAAGAGCTGAGCAAGGTTAGGTAAAATGAAAACGAACATCTGGTTACCAGTATTTAAAAAACTCTAAAATCAGGACAGTAAATAAAGAACAATGCTAAAAAAAACCCCCTGGGAATTCCAGGGCCAGCTAACAGCTTCCAACCAAAGATTCCCCCAGGCAGAAAGCAGCCAGGCTTTGAAGCTGCAAGGCTATTTAACACTAATCAAGATGATTAATTGCAACATTCATAACAGACAAGAGTCCTTTCTCCCATCCTGGACATTCCACATTTATATAAACTCCACTTGCCTAGTTTCTAATAGACTTCACAACCTCTGAGGATGCCTGCCATAGATGTGGGCGAAACGTCAGGAGAGAATGCTTCTGGAACAGCCCGGAAAACTCACCACAACCCAAAGTTAGTTTTTTTTGTTCGCACTCCCCTGCATACCCCAGGATGAATCCACACTGTAGAATATTCTGTTAAGTCTTACAGGGTAGGGGGAGGGACTGTAGCCTTGGGGTGCAACTACACTGTGGGATCAATGCAGTTTGGGAGCACTTTAACTGTCACCTTGACTCAATATTGTGGAGTCCTTGGAGTTGTAGTTTTACAAGGTTTTTAGCCTTCTCTGCCAAAGAATGCTAGTGACTCTCCAAACTACAGATCCCAGGATTTCATATCTTTCAGCAATGACACTCCATTAATACTACAGTGTAGATCAGGCATAGGCAAGCTTGGTCCCTCCAGGTGTTTTGGACCAACTCCCACCATTCCTAACAGCCTCAGGCCCCTTCCTTTTCTCTCTCTTAAGCGGGAAAGGGCCTGTTAGGAATGGTGGGAGTTGAAGTCCAAAACACCTGGAGGGATGAAGCTTGCCTATGCCTGGTGTGGATGCACCTTTTGTCGTAATTTTAAAGGGTTTTCTTAGGTAAGGAATACTCATAGTTGGTTTTGCCAGTTCCTGCTTTTGAAAAATGAAGCACCTGGTGTTTACTGGTAGTCTCACATCCAAGTCCTAAGCACAGTCGACCCTGTTTAGCTTCTAGGATCAGTTGGATTTGGGTTTTTGTGTGTGTCAGGAGCGACTTGAGAAACCGCAGATCACTTCTAGTGTGAGAGAATTGGCCGTTTGCAAGGACACTGCCCAGAGGATGCTCAGATGTTTTGATGTTTTACCATCCTGTGGGAGGCTTTTCTCATGTCAGCTAGAGCTGACAGATGGGAGCTCACCCCACTCCCCAGATTCGAACCACCAGCCTTTCAGTCAGCAGTCCTGCCGGCACAAGGATTTAACCCATTGTTTGGGTACCCTCAGGGTATTTAGACAATGTAGTTGTATCATAGTCAACTTGAAAATCAGTTATTTTCCAAGGTGCTACAGATACTCCACACTAACAGGGCCATGTATAATCACTATACTATGAATATACATGACTATATTTTCACTAAAAATGTCCTTCAGGGCTGGATGCTAAGGAAACAAATAGTGGGGAATTCTTACATGCTGTTGGATGTTTATGCCAATTAATACAATATATTAAGTAGCAGTAATAACAGCAGGCTATTGTCATCAAGTCGACTTGGACTTATGACGACCTCATGAATGAAAAATGGTGAAGAGGAAGGTGTTATAATTAGTCAAAGTCTCTTGAAACAGGTGATAATCGGGCAACCCTGTCTTGTACACTTAAATGAGATGTCTGGGCTCCATGATATTAACCCATGCCCAGCCCTGTGTTGCTAAAAACTAATGGGTAAATTAAAACCAAATAATTCTATTTTCACATCATACATATCTCAGGGTTTGGGACCAGTTAAACTAGCAGGGCAACAACATACAGCACTACATAAGATTATATATAGTGTGTACTTTGCTCCACTTAATCAAAAAAAAGCTCACTTCCCAGGATATGATTTCCATTTCCTAAAAATATTTTTTAAAAATTGGTAAGGCACCTAAGGAAAATCAAGAGTGTTGATTATTAGGATACTACAGAAGCTTGATTTTGATTACATTTCCCTTTCTACCAATAAGTGGAGCTTTTTTGTAGTCCAGGCAAAGACCCGTTGACTTTAGCCAGAGTATTAGATGTGTGCTTAAGTTTTAGTTGCAAAACTAAACTAAAGCACTAAAAAGTACTTCACTTTGGTTTCCCATACCGTGCAGTAAATTCTGTAAGATTGCAGTCAACAGGAAAGCTGTGAAACCAGGTAACAGTAAAAGTACTTTTAAAGATAACTAACAAAGTCATTTGACTTATAAAGTTGCTTTTCTTTTTCTAAGTTTGCTGGGAAAAATTCAGTGTGATCTGGGTGTATAAATAGGTGTTACATGATGCTATTAAGCTGAGCACCTTTTATAATTCATTTTAAATTAACCTTTATTAATACTTTGCTTCAAGACATCTATGTAGTAATAGCATATTAACATTGGCGAGTGTGATTTGTATTTGCTATGCCGGATAGTAATTCAATATTTCCACTGATCCTAATCAAGCTTGCTAGTAGATTAACTGGACAATTAATCCTAATTGAATTTGGATTTTTATGAAAGTCATATGCAAGCTGTAAGCGTTTTACTAAATTAACATATCATACCATGAAGTGTTTGCTCTAGAGCCATCTTCCTAAAGTTATTTGGTCTCCTTTGGGGATCTTTGGCCTAAGAGAAATATTTCTGTTAATGTAGCTGCCTGAATATAACTAAAATGACTCTGGAAGGGAAAGGGAGAAAATATGTATATATGTGAATGGGTTTGTGGTGTTGTAGTAGTATCTAATAAATGTTTATTTAAATATATGGAAAGTCAACAGAATTTTTCTCCTTTAATAATAATGAAGATAAAAATAATAATTCAATACTTATATCCCGCCCTTCTCTCCCATAGGGGACTCAGGGTGGCTTACAATAAAACACAGTATAAAAATATTACAGGCAATTCAATCAGTTAAAAATTAAATACATTAAACATTGATTAAAAATAGGCATATAAATACACAGTTGGCGTGTATTTAATTTAGGTAATACGTTAATATTTTAAAATCCAAGGCTGGTAAAAAAAATTCCTCCTATTGCAATCCCACTTCTAGCTCCTGCTATAATCAAAAAGACATGCTAAAGATGTCTTTTACTAGTAAAGATTTTGCTCGATTGTTCAAGCAACGCAAGTGGTATACGTATATTGCTTGTGATAGTAACTGACATTTCTTTTTGCTGAAAATGAATGGAAATTCCACAACAGAAATGCCTGTAGATTAGAAAGTTAAAACCTGATAAACACCAGAGGTTCTGCAAGCAAAGGATCAGGTCTTCCATGTCTGTCTGGATAGTCATTTACAGCTGGGTATGGGAAGTACAGCAGAGTCTCGTTTATCCAACCTTCGCTCATCCAGCGTTCTGTATTATCCAACGCAGTCTGCCTCCCGCCCAGATCCACAGCTGTTTCTCTAGCCAACAATTCTATTTTTATTTGTAGTCAATTTTTTAGTAGTCAATGTTTGTGTAGTCAATATTTTCAATTTTGGTGCTAAATTTGTAAGTACAGTAATTACTACATTTGTAAATACTATATTCTAATTACTAAATTCGTAATTACTAAATTTGTAAATACAGTAATTACTACATAACATTACCATTATTGAACTGCTTTTTCTGTTCATTTATTGTAAAACATGATGTTTTGATGCTTAATTTGTAAAATCTTACTGTAATTTGACGTTTAATAGGCTTTTCCTTAATCCCTCCATATTATCCAACATTTTTGCTTATCCAACGTTCTGCCGGCCCGTTTATGTTGGATAAGCGAGACTCTACTGTATGTCCAATTGATTTCAGTGGAGCACATATTTCCTCATAATAACCATTTTCATTTTAAATATGATTTTTGTACACAGGCATGAATTCCATTAAAATGCCTTACTTCAGGCATAAATGTTTTTTAGCCTTGAACAGTTAGTTGTAAACAACGCTCAGTAAAATACAAATAAGGTAAAGGTTTTCGCCTGACGTTAAGTCCAGTCATGTCTGACTTTGGGGGTTGGTGCTCATCTCCATTTCTAAGCCGAAGAGCCGGTGTTGTCCATAGACACCTCCAAGGTCATGTGGCTGGCATGACTGCATGGAGTACCGTTACCTTCCCGTCAGAGCGGTACCTATTGATCTACTCACATTGGCATGTTTTCGAACTGCTAGGTTGGCAGAATCTGGAGCTAACAGCGGGCGCTCACTCCGCTTCTGGGATTTGAACCTGGGACCTTTTGGTCTGGTAGTTCAGCAGCTCAGTGCTTTAACACACTTCGCCATCGGGGCTCCTTAAAATACAAATTAGCAGAAGTATTTAAGATGCCTGTTTCAATATAATTTTTATTGCTGTTGTTTAAAAAGTGTACTCTCTGCCAAATGTGTACTGTTTACACCTGAAAAGTGGCACATGAAGACAATATGTAGGTCAAAGTCCAAAACATAATGCAAGCAGCAACTTTGCATGAGGTCAAGAGCAGAGCCTTAAACAAGAGAGTTCTTTCGTTTATATGAGTCTCAGTTTAGTTCAGCCATATCTAATTATTATATATTGACCAGATTTGAGGTTGTCCGGGCTGAACTCAGATAGTGGCATATGTTTGGGAGAAAAGGAATAGTCTATCAGGGATGAAAAAATTATGTTTTCACTGCTTTCTGGGGGAATAGGTATTATTTTAAGGACGTGCACATAGTGGGATGAGAAGAGATTAAATTGCTGTAGGAAATAAAACAATTGGATTCAGCACCTGACAGGCCTTTTCATCTGTTCCTCAGGCACAGTGCCAGTTCTGTGATCCGATCAAATTCTCCTACAACAACATCCCAGATTATGGCGAGGAAAAAAAGAAGAGGGGTAAGTTTTCTTTTTCTGTATGAATTTTATGTTAAAAGATTAATTTGCTGCATTATATTTTACTTTTTATATACCTTTGCATTTTTTCCCATTTACATATTATTTTTGTTCTGGAAACAGATTATTGAGAAAAGGCGTCGTGATCGTATCAATAACAGCTTGTCTGAACTGAGACGACTCGTGCCAACTGCCTTTGAAAAACAAGTAAGATAAATAAATAAAACATTTGGTATCTCATCTGGTCATGTTGGGACTTTCATATAGCTTATTAAAATAAGGCTTGATGTGTCTTGATCTGGCACAGAACAGGCACTCCAATAAAATGCTTTGTTGTGGGAAAACTATTAAAAGCAAAATCCTCCACAAAGCTGAAAAACATTTCCATTCTCTAGTTTGCTGTTCCCTTAAGGGCAACATTGTCTGTGTGTTGTCTCTGTTCTTTCTATGTGTCCCAGTAGTGGTTTGGTTGCTTTTCTTCTTCTTTTTTGAGTACTTTCTTTCACTTAGGTTAAAAATAATCAAATACTCTTCTGGATACATATTTTAACAGCATTGTCTTTCCCTCTTCTTCTGATCAGTCATGCAAAGTTTACATTTAATATACCATGATAAATTGCCTAAGTTAAGTTCCTTAATAGGAGAGGCATTTAAACAACCTGTGATTATTATTTTAAAAATAAATGCAAGAACAAATTGTTCTGCTATAACAATTGGGACTCATACTATGGCTATTTCAAGTAATCTGTGTGGAGAAGAATGGTTATAAATGTATATTTTCATGGGTGAACATGTGAGGAAGAGCCCATAGAAACTAATCTCCAATTTGCAGAATAATCCCAGCAGAAGTATTTGAAGAACGTATTCAAATGTGATGTGTGTGTGTGTGTGTATTCATTAGCAGGAAGCATAGAAAGAGCAGGGGCAATAGATCCACTTATTTTTTTTCACCATTACATATAGTTTTAAAAATTAAGATTGCTCAGAACTATATTAAATGTGTCCTACATTTAAAAAAAATAATAATATCTGAATCCTGGGGAAAGTGTCTGTGGTTTCTGTCAATGATATCATGGAGAGCACAGGTTAAAGTCAAAAGCTTCAAACATGACTTCCTAGGATCACAAGAGCTATAGGGAAAGTAAAGGCCTTTGCTGTCTTGATTTGAAGTTTGGTTCAAAGTTTCAAGCTCCGCCCTAAAATAATTGGTCTTTATAAATGGTTAAAGTAGGGCCTACAACCCCCATAAAGTAGCATAACTTATTATGAGGAATGTTAAGCATTGCAGTCTAACAATTTCAGAATGGCCACACAGTCCATTCGAGCTGTGTATTATGACATGCTAAGGGCTGAAAAAATGATAAGTGCACATATCAGATGTATTTATGGATTCAGACCATCTGTTGCCACGAGAACATTAAATCCACAATGGCCACTGACTTGCATGATCTCTGAAAATCAGATGTTTTCTGAATATGAAAAGAGAAACTATCTGTCTTGATTCCCTAGTTGTAATATTAATATACTTGTTAAGGGCGATTTTGGTACCTTTTCAGCCAATTGGGACAATATCTCATGCCTCAGGCCATGGGAAGAATTCACTACGTCTTTGGAAAAAAATATTTCTTTTCTTTCTAAAAATATAAGTCTAGAATCAGGAAATGTTATTTCAACTGTGAGATAGCAACTTACAGACAATTCATCACACAATCCTATAGATTTCTTGTTTGGCAGAACTTTTTATCTTGTATAAAGTTGCAGGCTTTGAACTCTCGGTATCGAAAGTTTATATGTTTGGACTTTATATGTTTCACATTCAGTGGAAATACTTCACAATTGCTCCAGAATTGGTATTTTAAATATGGTATCATGAACAGCTGTTCTGTTTGTGCATAAGAAAGTGCTACTGTTGTGCTGTAATGCCATAAACTCTGTCATACGTCAGTCAGCTGTTTTAAACTGAACTGCAGAGAAGTTGTTGCAGAGAAATATACACTTTCAAGTTCTAAGAGTGTGAGGGTTGTCATACATTAAAATTAAAATTGTGCACTTCAGTTTTATATTGCTTTCCCTAGAATCCACCTTTGAGTAAACAATATAAAATGTAATTGATGATTTAGATTAAGAGAAGTGGGACTTCCAACAAAATGTACCTTAACCGAACAGAAATGCCATCTTCCACAATAAATTTCAACACCACCTTCCATTTCCTAGAGGATTTTTTACCAACATGTACTCACCATTCCAGAGCTACTGGGCTTGTTCAACATTAATTGCTTTTCATTTTTAAGGAGATAGGCTATTTTTTTTTAAATCATACTTATGCAAGTCTTGAAAAGTTTGCCGATAACACTCTTGTTTTTATTTGGTTTCCATTTGTGCTAAGCCTTGTGTCTTGTGTTTGCTAATAGAGAGAGATGTGTTTTATTAAAGAGAGCTATACCATGCTTATGAAAATGGGCACTTTAAGTTAAGACCACGTGCAATTCTCAGGGAAGTTTTCTTATTTCTCAGGTTAGATAGTAGAGCAGAAAGTGGATGTAAAGAGGTGACAAGGAGCAAAGAAAACGGTATTCCTGATACGCACACTATTCCTTGTGCAATCTGTAAAGCAGCCCTTTTTTGGCCTTTGCTGCATCAGAAAATTGAAGTATTTCCATCTAGTCAAAGAAACTGGGGCAAGAGACAACCGTTGTTTGTCCCCTTGCATTTTGTTTACTTCTTGAAAACCACAAACATTATAAAACAAGCCCTTGGAAGTTACCCAGCAGCAGACATCCATTAGTCCTCACTGAAACTGTTTGTACTGGGTCTTTACAAAAGATCAGCATAGAGTACATGTACATGTTGTTATTGGGGATGTGAGGATAGAACTTAAAATGTGAGCAAACCCTCAGAGATTACCTTAGGCATGTACTGTATGATGCCAACACACTTGTATGTGTTAACTTAATGCAAATAATAGCCAATACTTTTTGAAGGCGAGTAGTCAAGTCACTAAAAGTGACTATGGTTAAAAGGATTATAGTGGACCCTTGGTATCTGTTGGGATTTGCTTCCAGCATCTCTGATGGATGCTCGTGTCCCATTATATATACACAATCGCACAATAAAATAGTGTTCCTTATATAAAATGGCAAAATCAAGGTTTGTATTTGGATTTATTAATTGTTTATTTTACAAAATAGTTTCAATCCGTGGGTGCAGAATCCATGGATATGCAGGGCGACTGTGTTCAGAATGCATGTAATCCAAGTCATTGAAAGAAAAGCCCTCTTTACTGATAATGTTGATGTATGTCCTCAGTCATTTCCCAGCTTATGGTAACCCTAAGGCAAACTATTACAGTAGAGTCTCACTTATCCAAACTTCGCTTATCCAACATTCTGGATTATCCAACGCAGTCTGCCTCCTGCCTGGACCCACAGCTGTTTCTCTAAGCAGCAGGGACTGAACTTTTTACAGATTTAATTTCTGATAGTTGTTACTGTAAATTCATTTTATGCAATTCTACCCTTATTTGAAGTCAATTTTTTAGTAGTCAATGTTTTTGTAGTCAATATTTTCAATGCATTGCGATATTTTGGTGCTAAATTCATAAATACAGTAATTACTACATAACATTACCATATATTAAACTGCTTTTTCTGTTGATTTGTTGTAAATCATGGAATTCTGCTGCTTACTTTGTAAAATCATAACGTAATTTAACATTTAAGAGGCTTTTCCTTAATCTCTCCTTATTAACCAACGTTTTCACTTATCCAACGTTCTGCCGGCCTGTTTATGTTGGATAAGCGAGACTCCACTGTATAAGGTTTTCTTGGTAGAGCGGATTTACCATGGCCTCCTTTTGGGGATGAGTGAGTATGAGTTGTCCAAAGTGAGCCAGTACATTTCCATGGCTGAGCAGAGATTTGAGCTCTGGTCTCTCAGGATCTTAGGCCAACACTCAAGCCACTACATAATACTGGCTCTTCTTCAGTAAATCTTTATGATTGCCAAATATGTTCTGTTGATTCCTCAAAGGGGAAAACATTCTGTGTAAACTCTCAGGGAAGGCCATAGTCAACATGAGAGATGAGGTGTTTCAGCAGAAATAGATGTTTGTTAAAGAGTATTTGAACAGCGTTTGTAGTTAAAAAAAAAAAAAAGACCGATTTTCCAAACAAGATTGCTATCCAATTTGATGGGTGTATCAGTTATTGTCCAGCTATCCTTAAATTGTAATTGAGGGTCTTGCCTGCAAAAGTAGCTTTTGTCACTTAATGCAATTCCTGGCAAGATTGTGGCAGGCTGGGTATAATGAATAACAGTTTATTTGGTACTCATCTGGGCAGGAAAAATGCCATTTTGCCTTTTCTTTGTTATTCTTGTGTGCATTTAAGCCATTTCTGACATATAGTGATATTAAAGCGATCCTATAAAGAGTTTTTTGGGATCTTGCAGTATGTGATTTGCTCAGGATCATTCAGTGGTCAAACAAGAGATTGAACCCTGGTTTTCAGATTTGTAGTCCAATGCTCAAATCACTACACCAGGGGTCCCCAAACTAAGGCCCGGGTGCCGGATGCGGCCCTCCAAGGTCATTCACCTGGCCCCCGCCCTCAGTTTTATAATATAATATTTTTATATCAGTTTTAATAATATAATATATTGTATATACATATAATATTGATAATAATCTTATGTTATACAATATAATACTAATAGTAATACAATATAATAATATTAATTATATGTTATATATTACATATTATATAATAGTATAGTGGTATAGTTCAATATAGTAATATATAATGCTAATATTGTGTTATGCTAATAATATAATATATTGTATGTACATACAGCTGCTCTGAGTCCCCTTCAGGGTGAGAAGGGTGGGATATAAATATAATAAATAAATGCAGTAAATAAATAATTAATTTTAGACTTAGGCTCGGCCAAATTCTGATATGACTTGAAGGCACACAACAACAACAATAATCCTAATTAACTTGACTATCTCATTGGCCGGTAGCAGGCCCACACTTTCCATTGAAATCCTAATAGGTTTATGTTGGTTAAAATTGTTTTCATTTTTAAATATTGTATTGTTATTTCATTGTTGTTGTTGTTGTTGTTGCACTACAAATAAGACCTGTGCAGTATGCATAGGAATTTGTTTGTATTTTTTTTCCAAATGATAATTTGGCCCCTCAACAGTCTGAAGGATTGTGGACCGGCCCTCTGCTTTAAAAGTTTGGGGACCCCTGCACTACACCATGCTGGCTCTCAAGACAGATGTGTGTGTATTTTGCTTTCATTTTTATCGTCATCTCAAGACTGGACTACTGTAATGCCCTCTACATTGGCCTTCCTTTTTCGGTGATCTGGAAGCTCAAGTTGGTACAAAATGCAGCTGCTCGACTTCTTGCGGGAGTCCCAATGAGATGTCATATAGCACCAATCCTACTACAGCTGCACTGGTTACCAATTGAGCACCGGATCACTTTCAAAGTGATGGTGCTTACCTTTAAGGCCTTACATGGTCTAGGGCCAATGTACCTGAGGGACCGCCTCACCCCCTACCAACCCCAGAGATGCCTCCGTTCGGAGGACCAAGATCTATTGGAAGTTTCCAGTTTTAAGACCTTGTGCCTAACAGCAACTAGACGTAGAGCTTTTACATCAGTGGTGCCATCACTCTGGAACACTCTGCCGCCTGAAGTTCGTGCCCTGCGGGACTTATCAGTCTCCCGCAGGGCATGTAAGACACACCTGTTTTGGCAGGCTTTTGATCTCCGCTATTGCTGTTTTTAAATTGCTTAGATTTTAGCTGTTTTTGTAAGCCACTCCGAGCCCTGGGGGAGTGTTTTAAAGATTTTTTAAAAAAGATATTTTAAAGATGTTTTTAAATTGTTAGATTTTAGCCTTTCTTGTAAGCCGCCCCGAGCCCTAGGGGAGTGGCAGCATATAAGTTTAAATAATAAATCAATAAAAATAAATAAATAACACTGAGTTGCTTTCAAATGTGGCAAAAGGAATAGAGCAGGGGTCCCCAAACTAAGGCCCGTAGGCCGCATGCGACCCCCCAAGCTCATTTACCTGACCCCTGCCCTCAGTTTTAGATTTAGGCTCGCCCTAAGTCTGAAATGACTTGAAGGCACACAGCAACAACAACAACAACAACAACAATCCTAATTAACTTAACTATCTCATCAGCAAGAAGCAGGCCCACACTTCCCATTGAAGTCCTGGTAGGTTTATGATGATTAAAATTGTTCTTATTTTTAAATATCGTATTGTTCTTTCATTTTTTCACTACAAATAAGACATGTGCAGTGTGCATAGGAATTTGGTCGTATTTTTTTTCAAACTATAGTCCAGCCCCCCAACATAATGAGGGACCGTGGACCAGTCCTCTGCTTTAAAAAATTGAGGACCCCTGGAATAGAGTCTTGTGTTGTGAGTGGTGGTAACACTTTAACTTGGAAAGGCAATGAGGAAAGTAACAAGAAACTTGACCACTCCCCCTGAACATTAAAGGTAATGTTGACATGTTCTAATTTTTACTTCTCCTTGTTGAGAGAAGGTGAGTCAAACAGACTGGTTCAAAAAATATTTGGAAAGGAAGGATTTGAATTTGGCTTTACAGTGTTCAGACTCAACATTCTAGCTCTTGCAATCACATTGAATGGTTGTGGATTGTGTCCTGAGAGCTCACTGGTGGACTATGGCCTTTGTATGCATCAGGTTCCATTTCAGTGCTTGGCAGCTCCCTTCAAAATCTTTAGAGAGCAGGAGTTGTGAATTATTATTTTTCCTGAGACCCCAGAAAACTACTTAGAACCACTGCTAATCTGATCTGCAGCTAGGTATAAGCCAATTTCCTATGTGTTTGTAATATATTTTTAATAATATATCAAACTTCTTGGACTTAATAATAATAATAATAATAAAAACTTTATTTATACCCCGCCACCATCTCCCCAACGGGGACTCGGGGCGGCTTACATGGGGCCATGCCCGGGACAATACAATATAGCAAAATATAAAAACAACATATCATAATACAATTACAACAATACAATAAATGATCGTGTACAGTACAACACAAAATCAAAAAAGCAATATAACAGGGCGGGCCGCATGAACACTCAGTTAAAACTCGGGGTGAGAAAAGGATAAAAATAAAACCACGGGGAACAGGGACATAAGATAGCAAACAGTCTAGGGGATAAATGATGGGGGGAGTAACAAAAAGCGTGTAACAGTTACTCTCCGAAAGCACATCGGAAGAGCCATGTTTTTAAATCTTTCCTAAAGGCTAACAGAGTGGGGGCTTGCCTGATTTCAATGGGCAATGAGTTCCACAAACGGGCTTCTCACAAGCATACAATAAAATGTTAAGAGATGTATGAGTTCTGCTAACTGAAAGCAAAGGGGGCATGTGGATATTTGGGGAGTGCTAAACTACAGTACCTTTTCGTTTATAATACTTTCCCCTTCTTTCAAAAAGCTGCTCTTTTTCAGCTAATCTCCAATTTGTATATTGATGCAGTTCAGACAAAAGAGATGAAGAGATGGATGAGTTTATGGAGAGAGGAACCAGCATGGTGTAGTATTTGAGTGTTGAACTATAACTCTGAAGACTAAGGTCCAATTCCCTGCTTGGCCATGAAAACCCAAAGGGTGACCTTAGGCGGGTAACATATTCAGTTACAGGCAACTCCATAATAGGTTCATCTTCCAATCACCATAAGTTAGAAATGACTTGAAGACACGCAACAACAGCAACAACACTGGTACTTTCCACTCACCCTCTCATTCATTCTTTTCACAAAACCAGATTGTCTCTTAGCTGTGCTTTTTATCAGGCTGGAATAGGCTTGGATCCAAGAAGGTTTGTTGATTATCGCTTGGGTGTTGGTTAAACGTTAATTAAGTCTGTCCCCAGTATTTCCTTTTTGTAAAATCAGAAAATGACTACTCCAGAGTTACGTCATGGGACGAGTATTGATAGCAAACAGCTTTGTGGAGGTTGGAACACAGAAAGAATTCCTGTTGAAACAGAGAAAAAAATCTATTTCTGAGAAAGAGAAATTAATGCTTAATATATAATCATAGCAATGGTGAGCACCTATCTACCAACACCTTAATTCTCTGAGCGGTTTTGCAACTTTTAAAACGGGTGAAGAGTAGGGGGCTGGAGACTTTGGAGGGCTGAACCAGCTGCAAAAAATCATTGTTGTTGCCTCTAAACACTTCACCTCTCTAGAGGATATGGGGGACTTTTGGTTTCAAAAAAGGGCCCCCTCAAAATATTATGGAAATGCACTTCATGCCCCCTAGTGGGTATTTTAGAGCATTTCTGGACTATTTTCCTCCCCCCAAAATTTGCGAAATTTGTTGATTCCTTGATATGATCAAATGCCATCAACACTCTCTAGAGTTCATTTGGGGACATTCTGGGTAAAAAAAAAAGTTATTTACAAAAAAGTACCTTTGACCATTGGGGGCCACAAAACTCTCCCCGGGGTCTGTCACATGTGGTTTCCAGGCCACATTTTGCACACTCTTTCTTAAAATATATGTAAAATATACAGTCAGTGTTTATTATCATAAATAAATGAACAATGTAAATAGTTACATTTATAAAATATATTATATTCAAATTTACCCCATTGTTAAAGTTATTGTAATGATAACCCATTCCTGCTATATCATTTCCCTATAGTCCAAAAAATGCTTTTTGAAAACAGATTTTCCTTTATATAGTGCTTCTTTACCCTTAGCACTAGAGCAAATGTCTTCCAGTAATGATGGAAATATCTGATAATAACAGTAACAACAACGACAACACCACCATCAGTATCAGCATTTTCAGGTGAAAAGACTTATAACCTTATTCAGGGCAGATTGCTCTAGTGTAGTGTTATGGTTTAGCCATATTCTCTGACTACAAGTTGTGTTTGCAGTCCCCATGCATTATGTTTCCTACAAACAATTGGTCAAATTCAAGGGGATTGGTCAAATTCAAGGCTATCAGTGGTTATCAGTCACTGTTACAGTTGTGCCCTGTAGGTAGTATGAAAGGTGTTATATTTCTGAGTGCAAGTTGCTAGGGAGCAGAAATTATTATTCTTTTTTAAATTAAATAGTTTTTTTATTTTAAAATTGTAATACACCCACAATACATATTACAAACATATACACATACACATAAATAGACAACCCACCACCCACAATACAATTACCCC
Source organism: Anolis carolinensis (assembly GCF_035594765.1). Taxonomy (NCBI): domain Eukaryota; kingdom Metazoa; phylum Chordata; class Lepidosauria; order Squamata; family Anolidae; genus Anolis; species Anolis carolinensis. Next base: position 90,942,706 of record NC_085841.1, on the reverse strand, counting down.
TCAACCCACCTCCAGTGCAACCCACCACCATGGCTCCGGGGAGCAGAAACTAGAGGCTTGTTGCTCTTCTATCCATTTGTGGCATTCCCTTGGGCATTGGGTTGGTGCTGCAGAAAAGGTGATGCTGAACTAGGTAGGCTTTTCCTCTGATCCAGAAGAGCTGCTACATTTTTCTTGGTGCAAGGAAAGAATGTGGTTTTCATGAAGTAAACAAGACTAATGGACTATGGCCTGAGAGACCAGGGTCTGACCCCCTGCTCAGCCATGACCTTGTGACCTTGGGTGAGTCACACACTCTGAACCCCCCAAAAACTCAGCTATAGGTTTGCTTTAGGGTTGACATAACTTGGAAACAATTTAAAGGCACACAACAATGACAACAAAGGCAAGAATAGGAATAAACTGGAAAACAGACTTCTAAGGTCAAACTTTCATTACATTATAGATTCATATGGACATGCTTGGGCCCACAAATACTTACAGATGCAATCTTTCAGCTGTAAGAATCTTGAAAAATAATATTAGACAGAACTTCTGGGTGAAACATGGTTTAACTAAGAATCATTATCCTTAGTTGTGGATCATAAAACTCAGTCTTTACTATTTTGATTGTACTAATATAATTGGAAACATCTCACAGAGATGTTTTTCCTGCACATATCCGAGTGGGTAACAACTACCGTGTTGTTGTTTTTGCAACTCACATTTATTTCATAAAGACTGAACTTCTCCATGATTTGTGCCATTTGAGGTTTTCTATTCCTCTTGGACTTGGTGTTCTAAAGTCTGAAAACATGAATATATGTTCTGTACATGCATCCCCGCTTTCTGCTACTCCGTGTTCTCTAGAAATGTGTACCCCGTTTATGTCATGCGACTCACCATGATATAGTACTTGTGTGTAAAAATAAAGTCTGGGCTACAGATGCTGAGCAGAAGAATTACGCTGAGAATGCTCTAATGGTTGGGAAAATTGAAACCATAAGAGGGAGCTCAAAAGAGAATATACCAAATCAAAGCACGCAGTCCTTTTAAGCCTTTATTGTTTGTGCCTCTTATCTCAAAGGGATCTGCCAAATTAGAAAAAGCAGAAATCCTGCAAATGACAGTGGATCACTTGAAGATGCTGCAGGCGACGGGAGGGAAAGGTAAGGAATTGATTTGGGTCTTGTTTCTAATATTTGTGGGGAGCAACCTTAGCCAGTGTTCCTTTTTTGACAAGCAGTTCTAGATTAAAAGAATGGAAATCATGCTAAAGGCAGAGCTGAACTCGTGGGAAAGCGCTACTGGGACAAAAGAAGCACTTGACCCTGGGCTTGTGTTTGCTTTCATAACACTGTGGGAGAGTAAAGGCTTCATTCACAGGCAGCCCAGTCAGAGATTTGTTTGGGGTTTGCAAAGAGCACTGAGATCGGCACAAGGGAGACAAAACAAATACCCCAAACATCCAAACATAAACAAGGAGGGCTGTGGCAACAATTGTGCAGCATGAAACAAAACCAAAGTTAAGATTCATTATGCAGCTGCTATACCACGGGAAGTGGATCCAGAGGAAACTTTCCTTATTGTTTATTCCTCGCTCTTTGTTCTAGAAAGAATGTTTTCCATGCAAAATTAGGCCGTGCCATTCATTCACCAGGGCAACATCTAAGCTTGGATCCTTTGGGTGTTGGATAGTTAAGAGGAAACCCAGTAGCCCTCAGGGGAGAGGGGGAGGAGCCCACTACCCACAATAGTGCTTATTTTGTGGGGCTGTTATGTTTGCTATTTGGAATTGGGAATCCAAAATGTCGGTTTGTAAGAGAATAATCTGTTCTGTGTTAACCTCATTCAAAAAGCATACTACTTACTTATTGTCATTGTTTTAGGGCAAAGGTAGGAGAAGAATAGTTTCCCAGATATTCTTGGCCTGCAAGTCCCATCATCCCACACCACTGACTATGCTGGTGAGAGCTGCTAGGAGCTGTAGGGCAATGATGTCTGGAAGGCTCCATTTTGCCTACCCCTGGTTTGAGATATGTGCCTAAAATGTATACTGGGAATTTAGAAGGCCAAATGGTCACCTGAAAGCTCAATTTCGAGCAATTCAGTTGGTTACTTTACATGTTGCCTCTGTAAATTTGTATTTCTTGAGGGTATAAGTACAGATTTAGCATCCCTTAGGCACCGCAGTAGCGCAGTGGGTTAAATCCTTGTGCCAGCCTAACTGCTGACCTGAAGGTTGTGTTGCTGACTTGAAGGTTGCCGGTTGGAATCCACAAGATAGGGTGAGCTCCCGTCTGTCAGCTCTATCTTGCGGGGACATGAGAGAAGCCTTCCAGCAACACATCTGGGCGTCCCCTGGGCAACGTCTCTATAGATGGCCAATTATCTCATACCAGAAGCTACTTGCAGCATATTCTCAAATCGTTTCTGACACGATAAAGAAGCATCCCTTATCCGGAGTTCCAAAATCCAAAATATTCCAAAAAACAAAATCTTCTACATGGATTGCTGAGATAATGACTAATTTGCTTTCTGATATCTCAATGTACACAAGCTTTGACTATCAACAGGCAGTTGGACAACTGAGATTGTGATCATTGTATGACAGAGAGGAAAACGTTTGACTTAAGCAACTAGTTTACTGTGTCTTCCTCATTTCAAATTTCTCCTTAGCTATATGCTTACTGGAGAAATCAAGCCACTATTTAAATATCCTCAGTCAGGGAGAAGCCTGTCTTAGCAGTCATTAAAACAATTACTGTAGTAATCAATCTAAGTGCTTCAAACACTATGAAGTGTCATTTAAACATTAGTTGTTGTAATTTTATTTATTATGCAATGAGTTGGATTTTTCAAAATGAAAGGCTTAGCACTAAGAATTTTCCCCCAAATGTGGTCAGAGAGATTTTTTTTTTCTAATTTAGTTGGTTGCAGGGGATTAATTCTGAATTTTGTCAGTGGGGCACAGTATTAGCTTTATTTGTGAATGACAGTCACTAGAAATGATGCTTGTTTAATTTATTAACTGGTGATGCAGCCTTCTGGACCTAAAATCCCTAAAGGCACTAGATCCCATCTCATCTTGGAAACTAAGCATGGTCAGCTCTGGTTAGTATTTAGATGGGAGATTATCAGTGAATATTAGGTGTTGTAGGCTATATTTCAGAAGAAGGAACTGGCAAAAATACCAGCCTAAAACCCTATGAAATCAATGGAGTCAGCAGATGTTGACAGGAGACTTGGGCACGTACACATATGGTCTCCCAGGCCACAAAGACACACATCATAGGGTATGGTATTTCTTGAAACGCGATGCGTTTGAAATCTGCAGGGCTTATTTTCATGATGTTATCCAGATATATTTATATCTATATATATAATAGAAACATTTTAGATAATCTGAAAATGAGAAATTTCTTTGGTGTGACATATTACATAGACATACAAAATAGGGTGTAGTTGTAAATACTGAGCTGGATAGGGTGTAGTTGTAAATATATGTGCGGTTTAATAATTTTGAATAGACATGCTTCAGGGATGTCGTTCTTAGCTAGTTTCATTCTTGAAGGAAGCAAATGAGTAATTTTAACAAAATTATTCTGCTGTGAGAGGCTTTGAAAACTGCACAGTACTCAAAGAATATTCACAGTTTGGTCCTGTTCTAGGCAGAATTTGGAAGTGGGAGTTTTGCACAAAAATATGTGTCCTTTGTCCACAATAAACCATGTTTGAATTTTGTGCAGAAATAAGTCTCGAATTGCAATTATTCCCTTTGATTTCCGGTTTCTTATTAGAATTTCTTGGCACTTTAGAAACACAACTTTTCTTTCACAATTTTCTGAATATTTCCTAATATTCTTTCCATCCCTATACATATATGGGATTGCATATTACAGTTTTTCATGAGGGATGTGATTGTTCAATGTACTGTTGCACTGATAGTTAGGTGAAATCACTGACTAAATTGACTAAATGCAGCAAGTCTAAAGTTACAGTTGGTGTTCTGTTGGTTGTACAGTGGACCCACATATTATGTGAGGGATCTGTTCCAGGACATTTCATCTAATCCGATTTTGGTGTATAATCTGGTAAACTGTTTTTCTTATCTGAAATTATACCATGCTGTGGTCTATGTACAGCAGAAATCACTCTGAAAGCCTAGGGAGAACCCTTCTTTAGACATCCTCCAGCATGATTTTCTGTATCTTTTCAGATAACTGAAACCACATTCCAGAAACTAACACAATAATTTCATACTGTATTAACACTGGGCAGCTATGTTAAGGCTTCTTGGGTTCTATTACCCTTGTGCTGGCAGGACTGATGACTTGAGGGTTGGGTTGCTGACCTGAAGATTGCCGGTTTGAATCCAACTCTGGGAGAGAGTGGATGAGCTCCCTCTATCAGCTCCTGCTCCATGCGGGGACATGAGAGTAGCCTCCCACAAGGATGGTAAAAACATCAAAAACATCTGGGTATCCCCTGGGCAACATCCTTGCAAGATGGCCAATTCTCTCACACCAGAAGCGACTTGCAGTTTCTCAAGTCGCTCCTGACGCAAAAAAAATAATACACTGATTTGTAGCATGTCAGATAGCAACTAGGTCTGTGCTGCTGCACTGGCATGATAAGAAAGTCTCTGACAAGGGGAGCAGTGTAGGAACCCTATGAGGAATTTGTATTTGGTTGATGAAAGACAATGGTGACCCTTTCAAGCCCCAGCCTGTAATGCTTAAAGCAGGAATGGAAGATCACTGTTTTCAGAATGACCTTTTGTGGTTTTATTTTTAAAATAAATGTTTGGAGGCTTTGTTTTTAATTGTCACTTGCTTGGCAGTATTAGGAATACTGATATTTTGCTGCAACAGAGTAACCAAACTAATCTGGAATGCATCTTTAAATAACCAAATCCATGCACCATTTCTCTTAAATAAAAAAACTTCTATTCATTTATTTAACATTCCTCCTGTAAGTGAAACACAAGGCACGTTAGAAAGTTAAAATGTATGTGATATAAATAAAAACAAACAAAAGATCAATATTAAATTGCAATTATCTGTAACATTGCAACTATCTAAAATGAACATTAAAAATAAACGATAGCATTTAATGTAAAAACAGTTCAGACATTGTTTAAAGCCCTTTTACTCGTCTGTTAAAAACAGTGAGTTCTTAAATGTTTATAGGGATTTTTAAAAAGTCTTCGGTGGTAGTGCAGCCTGCCTAAAAGGGGAGATTCAGATCCTAGGAGCTGTCATAAAGAGGACCCTGTCTCACAGCCCAGCAAATGTGCCCATGAAGGTGTCAGGGCCAAAAGGAAGATCTTTCCCAAAGGTTTTGAGACTGAGGAAGGCTTCAGATGTTCTAGAGCAGTGGTTCTCACCCTGTGGGTCCCCCGATGATTTGGCCTTCAACTCCCAGAAATCCTAACAGCTGGTAAACCGGCTGGGATTTCTGAGAGTAGTAGGCCAAAACACTTGAGGACCTACAGGTTGAGAACCACTGCTCTAGAGCCAGGCATAATGCCATTAGCCTCAATTTTAAAGACTTCTTTACTCATAAATCAACCCTGTTATGTTCAAAGATTTACTTTCCAAATATTATGTATAAGTATGGTAGCTTTTAAAAAAAGAGAAAAGAATTACAATTTGCTAGCATCATTGCATGAATTGTTAAATATATGTAATTGTTAAAGCATTTCCTCTGGAATTGGATATTTATTGTGAAATCCAACATGGTATCTTTCAAAGGTCAAGCTTGTTGATTCTTTGTAAGTATGAAGAACAATAGGTGTTAATACATCGTTTAGTGTCAATTAAAAAAATTAACTATTACCTTTCAACCTGCCAGGGCCTCTGAAGTGATGTACAACAGTTATCATAGTTCATATTCTTAATATCTTGCTTTATATCCTGCCTTTTCCCCAAGCCTAGGACTTGAAGAAATGTACATGTTAAAAAGATTGCAATTAAAACATACAAAAAGTCGATGCTATGTGAAATCTTGCAATAAAATTTCATTTTTAACCAATAGGAGAAAAATAATTAAAATAGAATTTAAAGATTTTCAAAAACAATAACACCTATAAGTGAGTCAGGACCATAGATTATTATTAGTATTAGGGTATCAGCTTAACAGCAAGAGTTTTGTGAATGTCCAGTGTTAGTAATGTAATTCTTATTGTCAGTACTTTCTGATTTAATTTCCTTCTTCCTTCCCTGTCTAAAACCCCATTCCCAACTACATATATCTGGGTCACTCTTTCCTTTTGGGATACCCTTCCTCACTGGCAATTAGGGGACATGAACTATGATGTATTTTAGGTGACTTTTAAAGACTCATCTCTTCATTTAGGCCTTTCTGAAATGACTGCTTAGTTTGAGAGTAGTGTTGGAATCTCTTGATTTTAACATTTCTATTATTTTAATTGGTTGCTTCATGATTGTATATTTTAACATTTTCAAAACTTTTGAAGAAGTAGCAAAAAGCTATCTGACCGTTAAATTCTTTCTGTTTTCAACCTCTAGGTTATTTTGATGCACATGCTCTTGCCATGGATTTTATTAGCATTGGTTTTCGAGAATGTTTGACTGAAGTGGCGAGGTATCTGACCTCAGTGGAAGGCCTGGAATCATCCGACCCACTCAGGGTTCGACTCGTCTCTCATCTCAGCACCTGTGCTTCTCAGAGGGAAGCGGCTGCAATGACCTCGTCCATGGCCCATCACCACCACCATTTACATCCCCACCACTGGGCCACAGCTTTCCACCATCTCCCCACATCTCTGCTGCAGCAAAATGGACTACATTCCTCTGACGTCTCCCCATGCAGACTTTCAACGGCAACAGCGGAAATGCCTCCCCACGGCTCGGCTCTTCTCACAGCCACTTTTGCCCACGCTGATTCCACGCTTAGAGTGCCTTCTACTGGCAGCGTTGCTCCCTGCGTCCCACCGCTCTCTACCTCGCTTCTCTCCCTCTCTGCCACTGTGCATGCTGCAGCCGCAGCCGCAGCTCAGAGTTTCCCTTTGTCTTTTGCAGGAGCATTCCCAATGCTCCCACCAAGTGCAGCAGCGGCAGTGGCGGCAGCAACAGCAATCAGCCCACCATTGTCTATATCAACAACTGCAAGCCCTCAGCAATCCAACGGGAACGGGAACAGTAAGCCCTACCGACCATGGGGGACTGAGGTTGGAGCGTTCTGAATTTCCTTTCAAAGCCTTTCCCAGAACATTTCCGCAACTATGACAGAAAGTGCTTCACAGAAGAGGGAACAGGTGTAACTGCTATGTGGACTCCCAAAAGACAGATGGCAAACAATGTACCTATTCTGCCTTAAGTCTGGCCAAAGTGGACATATTTTCTTTCTTTAAATTTGGTACCACCCCAGACATCAAAAATTGTCAACATTATGACTCCCATTTTGCCATGTAGAGATTTCCTGAGAAATATAGAAACTGTAGAATCAATCCTCTTGCTATGCATTATTATCAGAGAAATGATGGATTATATGACTGTTAAGAAAAACCTTTTCTGAAAGATGAAGTCCAAAATGTTTTGAGTGCCTGCCCTGTTCCAAATGTGTGGTGTGTTTGCATGCATGTTTAGAAGTCTTCCTTTCTGAGGCAAATTGTATTGCACAAATATGAGGAAGATGCTAGAAAGAAATATGCAGAAATATGGAATTTTGTGATGAGATCCAGAATAGATAATACTGTTCTTGAACTTATTAGGCTGGGATTTGTAGGAATCAGTGTGATCTAAGCAAACTGACCACATCCGTGGTGACAGAATAGCACTAAGGGAATTGGATGTTGAGTCTGCACGAACCAAACCTGGTCTCACTGATTTCCTTTCATTATGCAGACATGTCAAACAATGACATGGAACATCATGATAAAAGTATGGTTCTTTCCAGTGTTTGGTTCAACCAAGTACTGGCCTCCTGACACTTTCTTTGAAAGGAATGGCTTACGATTATACCCAAGTGTGTTTATATGAGAGTGTGAACATCAGGATAGTTCTTTATTGGGATGAACAAGCTTTCTCATATCTTTGGCTGCATTCTTGGGCGGGGGGGGGGGGGGGGAGGATATAACCTGTCAGAGACTGAACCAGCTGAAGCCAGCAGTGAACAGAACAACAGCCAAAAATTACACAGCCATCCCTTTCCCTGTCACCTTCCCATTTTCTGCCCATCCCTTAAATTAGAAAATTGATTGCATGCCTCAGTGAGACTGCAGTGTCTCACTGCGCCTGTCCTATATGAATACAAATTATTTTACAAATATCCACATCTGATTTGTTTGTTTCCTTTTGCAAGCTAAAACCCAGCTTCTTCCTGAAGGGATGCAAATCCTTTAATTCCTTCTTTGTTGTCACTTGCTGGGTACAGGCATGAAGTAGTAAGTATGGTATATTCAATGGAATCCTTTTGGTTGACTTTTGCCCCTGCCCATGTTTTTGTATGGCCTTGATTCACAACCCAAACCAAGCTATTAAGGATGTAAATTATTTTCTTACTTTCAAGGTAAGCAGTGCTACAAAAGTATTTTGCCTTTTTTATTGCAACATGAAATAACATTCATTGACTCAGGAGATAGAGAGTTAATGTTGGGAGCAAGTCAATTAAAAGCACAGCATGTATTACTATGCACTTCATTTCTCTGCTGTGTGGAGAAAGCAATAAACATGGAGAATGTTAAACATTATGCAAAATATACTTTTAAAATATTTGTTTTAAAAATACTGTTTCTAGTTGGGAGGAGGTAGTGGATGTTTTGTTAATCCTTTTTTCTATGCAAAATCCTTTACATATCACTAATTAAAGGAAGTCCTTTTTGACTGATTTGAGAGGTTGTTTGCTGTGGTATGCCCATTAAATGCGGAAAGCCTTAACATGTTTCAGTCACCCCATGAGGCACAACATGCATAGTTGTGTGATGAATATATGTTTTAATTTCACTTTAAGTCCATTTCCTAAACACAAGGTAACATCATGCAAAAAGTAGCAGCTGTGGGAACCTGAACTCGAGCCATGGCAAGATTAAATTTCCTTTCCCTCCATACTGTGGTCCAAGACCTGGTTCCTGTCCTTTTACAAGGCTGCTTTTTCATAAATAGGATTCCTTATTGAATGTCATGGTATCTTCAGTTTCTATCTGCACTAGTTAAAGATGAACAATAAAGAAAGCAGACAGAAAAAGAAACAATAAGATTAGAGGTGGTGCCAGGGTCTGTCAAAAACACAGACAATTGACTCCTAGAACAAATGAACCCTCAAATATTCCTAGAAGCTAGAATGAACAAATTGAGACAATTGTACTTTGGCCATATCATGAGACAGCATGACTCATTAGAAAGATTGATAATTCTTAGTATTGCTTCATTAATTCCATTAAAAAAGTAAAATTATTAGACTGCTTAGAAAAAGTTAATAATGTTTAGTAAAGTGAGAGGCAACAGGACAAGGGAAGGACTCAAATCAAGAAAGCCAGAGCCCTAGCTCTGCAGGAGCTAAGAACTGCTGCTGATGGCAGGATATTCTGGAGGTCTCTAATTCATAGGTTACCACATGCCAAAACTGACTGGACAGTAATGAAGAAACACACAAGTTCCATCGACAGGTTTGGTCATGTTTATAGATTGATAACTGCAAGCATGTTACCTAAACCTTTAAAAATAGTAAGAAAGAACCCTATTTTTAGTTTCTCAAATGGTTAAATGATTGTGAAACAAAGATGACATGAAGTCTGTTGTCTTGTAAACAGCTGTATGCACAACAAAACTTCCTCTTACCCTCCTCATTCAAAATATATTCCAGAGGTCCCCCAATCTGCAAACCCTTGAAACGTACTGGGGAGATAAAATAATTTTCACCAAGTTTTCCATTCTGCAAACAGATGGCCAACATTAGCTATATCCCCTGTTCTTATAGAGCTCATATATGGAAACAAGCAGATTAAAAGAAAGTCCAAGTTGTAGTTCTAATGGATTTGGAGCAGAGATAGTTTAAAAGCTATCGTTTCTTAGGATATAGAAAATAAAAATATTTGCTCCTTTGGCCCCAGCAATAGGGCTGAAATCCTACTGGGGCATTGTGCTAGCATAACTCTAATGGTGTCTCTACAATATAGAATTCATTTAGTTTGACATCACTTTAACTGCAACGGTACAATTCACTGAAATCCTGGGATTTCTAATTTGGTAAGATACTAGCACACTTTGGCAAACATTGTAAAGACATTGTAGTTTTTTCTTCCTGCTATGGTTTTTAGTTTAGTTTTCTTTATTTTCTTTATATATTCTGCCCTTATGGGATCCCAGGAAGCTCACAATATATAAGCTAAAATAAGGCTAAAACAATGGATAATACAAATATTTTAAAACATTCCTATTTAAAGCAGGTAAAACGGAGTTAAAATACAATACAGCACAATTAAAAGACCTTCAAGTGAGAAAGGCCTGAGTAAACAAACATGCTTTTGCCTGCCTGCAAAAAGATAAAGGAACCAACCAAAATCTAAGGCCCCTTCTACACTGCCATGTAAAATCTAGATTATATGCTTTGAATTAAATTATATGGCAGTGTAGACTTCTATAATCCCATTCAAAGTAGATAATGTGGGTTATTTGCTTTGATAATCTGGATTATATGGCAGTGTATATCCATCCTAAAGTCGCATCTATGCTGCCATATAATACAGATTATCAAAACATCATCCACAGTATCTGCTTTGAATTGGATTATTTGCGTCTACACTGCCATACAATCCAGTTCAAAACAGATAATCTGGATTTTATATAGCAGTGTGGAAGGGACCAAGGGAATACAGAACAGTACCATCTTGATGTCCACTGAGGCTTGGTTCAATTACGCACCTCACCTACAGATACCAAAACCTGTGGATACTCAAATCCCATCATGATTTGCCTTTTGAGTTTTCTTTTAACGTTTTAACGTTTTCAGTATGTGGATTGTTGAATTTGTGGATATGGAAGCCCAACGGTATACTCCCCAGGATTTAGAACACGGTTATTCTGCGATTTGATCACAGCAAATTTCCAGAAAAAAAATAAGAAGTTGTAGCTAATGGTTAAAAATCAAAACCTGCCACCTGTGCCATCAGGTAGCTCCGGACACACTGTTTAATGAGACTACATGCTTTTAGCAAGAATATACACTGTATTTGTCTCATACAATAGAAACGTTTTCTTAATCCCCTTACATCTTGCTTAAAATATGGCAACAAACTTTGTGATGGTACTATTACTCCCTATATGGGTCAGAATATGTTTTGTGAATATAGCCCCTATCTTATCCCATGCTAGTCAAACACATCCGTAGAATGGCATGGTGCTGATGCCTATTCCTTTCCAGATGCAGTTGGGATATGCAGAGAAACCTTATAGCCAATATTTAACTGCTGCATTAGCCTAGCAGTTGTACTTTCCCCTCACCCTTGCAGTAGCGACCATGGGAGGAGGCGATCCTTGGCTTTGATCTGCCTGATCCCAAATGCTTGACTTGAGGGTGGCCTTGCAGCTGAAGAGTACTGGGAGTGTTGGTTGAGAAAGTTACGTGTATTGTGTGACTGATGTTTTTCTAAGCCACTTCCCTCAGAGCACTTTGGCCTTGAAGACTCCCACTCTAGAAGTCCAACTTTTGGGGGAAAGTGGCCATAGCTTTTGCTGTCTCCCTCTAATATCTAATGCTTTTCTCCGTGGTCTTTCTCCTATTACCACAGCCTTCACTTGGGGGAAAACCTCTCTAATATTCTTGGTACTGCCAATACTTTGTGGAGATATTTGGGGTTGTGGATTTGATATAATGGTGTTTCTATTATTATCTTACTGCTGCACCACGTCTTGATTTCATAAAACTGTTCTTGCTGACAGAAGGTGCCATCTGACACCACTTTCACCACCAAGACTCAATAATATGGAATCATGGGAGTTATCGTTTTTCAAACCTTTAGCCTTCTTTGCCAAAGAATGCTGGTGCCTCACCAAAGTACAACTCCCACGATTCCATAACATTGAGCCATGGCAGTTAAAGTGGCATCAAACTGCATTAATTATACAGTTTAGCTGCAGCCAGAAATAGTAAACAGCTAGCTTAATAAATTATAATGAGCACTGTAAATACCTTCTGTCTCCTTAAAAATACTTTCTCCCTTTCCCCAGCTAAAGTATTACTGGGAAGTGATCAACACAATACTTATTGGTGTGCCAAGTATTTCCCTCACAAAGTAAATGTTTTGCCTTTGACCAAAGTGATATGCTGTGTACAAAAAGTAGGCAGAAAGGATTTTTCCTTCTTCACATATACTACATGCACACAGAAAAGTGTATAGACATTTTTCTTTATGTAATAGGCTTGAAACGCCTACACACACAAACATTTGTGACATATATCCATAGATATACAAAGATATATTTGCACCACCTACCCTGTTTCCCCGAAAATAAGACATCTCCTGAAAATAAGACCCAATAGAGGTTTTCCTGAATTGCTAAATATAAGGCCTCCCCTGAAAGTAAGACCCAGCAAAGTTTTTGTTTGGAAGCATGCCCTCTGAATAGAACACGAGAGCATGCAGAATCGATAAATGTATGTACCATAGATTGTTGTAGATGGAAATAGTAAAAGTAACAAGAAATTCTTGATAGGATTCAGTTTGTCTGGTCGTGCTGGTTTGTGATGACAACTACTGAACAGTATATAATAAATGTTCATTTTTTATTCAACAATAAAAGGGGATTCTTCTTCATGGAAAAAAAAGACATCCCCTGAAAATAAGGCCTAGTGCATCTTTGGGAGCAAAAATTAATATAACACACTGTCTTATTTTCGGGGAAACACGGCATATCCATATCAATATATTCACCTAGCCATAGCTGCAAACAAATACGATCTGCCAAGAGAAAATGCTGCAGGCAACAGACAGCATGAAGAGAAAAATTTATCTCGCTGCTCCAAGTAATATGACCTTGAAGGGCCACTGTCCTCCTTCAAGACCTAGTAAACCAGTGAGTCATTTCTGTAAATCACTATTCAAGCACAATATGCTTTTTCAAGAGAATGAGGATTACAACACCCAGTGCCTGCTGCCTGCTGACAATCATGGGAACTGACCTCAGCAACAAATCCAGGCATTATCTGGCTCAATACCGACCAGTTCTCATGCCAGACAGATCTTTTGATGTGACCGTCAAAACCCAGGATGCCCCAAAGCAGTCACAAAGCTGTAGTCCATAATAACTGTTATTGTTATTACTTAATAGAAATACAAGGAGTCTGCTTTCAAGCCATCATTTTTGCTGTGTAAACCATTTGACCCTGAACAAACAAACAAAAAACAACATATTTTTAAATATATATATTAAAAAATAGCTTCACTATCTGTCATATTGCATATGACCCTGCCCAAAGTTAAGCATTTTTGATTTCCCATTTTTATAGCAGGATTTATTTGAGTACATGTTCAACTTTTGTTGGAAAACAAACACAAACACATAGGAATTTAAAGGGATTTAGTATCAGTTGGATCTTTCTCCAACATTTGACAATAATAATAATAATAATAATAATAATAATAATAATAATAATAATAATAATAATAATAATTTTGTGAAACGAAATCCAGCATATCTATCTTGTTTGCTGTGTCATACAACGTCGTTGTGTCAATAATAATAATAATAATAATAATAATAATAATAATAATAATAATTATACCCTGCCACCATCTCCCCATGGGGACTCGGGGTGACTCACATGGGGCAAAGCCCAAAACAGCATAAATGAGCAAAACAGCAGCATAAATACAATTCACAATATACAAAAGATAAAACAGTAGTACAATAAAACAAGAATTTTACAACAGTTAATAAAAACAATCAACCACCAGGTACAGTCCTGTTGACTACATCGGTGGAGGAACTACAGCAGCCATGCAAGAACAACATAAATTAAAAATACACAGATGATGGGGACCTAATAAAATTCAGGATAGAATTATAAAACCATCTGAGGCTGGTCATCCAGTGACTGTCTAACCAAAGGCCAACCGAAACATCCAAGTCTTCAGTTGTTTCCTGAAGGAGGCTAGAGAGGGAGCCAACCTAATCTCCCTGGGAAGGGAGTTCCAGAGTCGGGGGGCCATGGCCGGGAAGGCCCTCTTTCTCGTCCCCACCAAATGCAATTGTGAGGAAGGCAGAAGCGAGAGGAGGGCCTTTCTGGAGGATCTTAGAGATCGCATAGGTTCATAGGGGATGACGCGATCAAGAAGATAGGCAGGTCCCAAACCGTTTAGAGCTTTATAGGTAATAACCACCTTGAATTGGGCCCGGAATATTATCGGCAGCCAGTGAAGCTGCTTAAACAGGGGGGTTGAACGCTCCTTGTAAGCAGCTCCAGTTAGTAACCTAGTTGCCGACCATTGTACCAACTGCAATTTCCGGACAGTCTTCAAGGGCAGCCCCACGTAGAGTGCGTTACAGTAATCCATCCTTGAGGTAACCAGAGCGTGGACCACCAAGGTCAAGTCAGACTTCTCAAGGTACGGTCGCAGTTGGTGCACTAGTTTTAGTTGTTCAAAGGCCCTCCCAGCTACCGCCGACACCTAAGCATCAAGTGACAGTGATGAATCCAGAAGGACCCCCAAACTGCGGACCTGTGCCATCAGGGGGAGTGTGATCCCGTCAAGCACAGGTAGCCACCCTATGCCCCGATCGGTCGAATGACTGACCTGGAGGACCTCTGTCTTGTTAGGATTAATTTTCAACTTGTTGGCCCTCACCCAACCCATCACAGCGGCCAGACACTGGTCTAGGATCCGAGGGGCTTCCTTGGAGGTAGGTGGAAAGGAGTAGTGGAGTTGAGTGTGATCTGCATAGAGATGGCACCGGACTCCAAAACCCTGACCTCACCCAGTGGTTTCATGTAGATATTAAAAAGCATAAGGGGGAAATGATTAGAACCTTGCGGGACCCCACAGGTTAAAGGCCAGAGTCCGAGCAGGTGTCCCCCAGCTTCAACATCTGGGTGCGGCCCTCCAGGAAGGAGTGGAGCCACTGTAGTGCAGTGCCCCCAATCCCCATTCCCAAGAGCCGCCCCAGAAGGATACCATGGTCAATGGTATCGAAAGCCGCTGAGATGTCTAAGAGAATCAACAGGGACACACTCCCCCTGTCAAATTCCGTACGGAGGTCATCCACCAAGGTGACATATGAGCCTGCATAATTGTACAGTACAATGATTCCACTTTAACTGCCATGAGATTTGCAATTTATGGAGAGGTATTATTGGCCAGAAAGCTCTAGCACTTTATCAAAGTCCCAGGGTACCATAGGACACAGCCATGGCAGTTAAAGTGGAATCATTGTACTGTACTACAAATACATAGTGAGAAAGGAACTGTTCGCGGCTCTTGGTTTTTAATTTCATGTGCATATGCAGTTAAGTGTTAATTTGTTCTGTCCTCATGCACATCTACGCAAACAGATCTTCTGCAGAGAGAGTAAACCATGTGAAAAAGTAGTGTTATAAAAACTCCTGAAACATTAGACTTTGTTCTTGCTGGATAGTCTGGAAATAGAGACCACGATTGGCTTTGCAGAAGCTTAAATAGTGTGGTGTTGTGAGTTCAGCATGGAAATATGACCCAGGGTTCAAATCTCCGCTCAGCTATGAAATCAATTGGGTGATTTTGGGCAAGATCCCCTCTCAGCATCAGAGGAAGGCAATGGCAAATCTCTTCTGAGCAAATATTGCCACAAAAACCTAGATTATTTTTTTTACTAGAGAATCTTTGGCTCTCCAGATATTTGGGATTGTTAAAGAACTGCTCCCACAATTATTTTGCCATGGCCATGCTGTTACAGTCTTTTGAAAGGAATAGCTTTTTATTTTAGAAACTCTGTCTCCAAGTGTAGGATATGCAGGGATTAACTGAGACCCTCTGCAAATGCTTAAATGTGGTGTCTACAACTAATTAATATGTTGCAGGCTTGGTTCCTGGAACTGAAAATAAGTGTTAAAAGCAGCAATGAAATTTAGAAGAGAAGCTGTGGTCCAGAGCAAGACAGGATGTCACATATCTATTTGCAAAGACTATCTGTTGCTTTATTAGACTTATGTCACAAACAAATTTTGAGAGCAATGAACCAAAAAAGAGCAGCATTTCTATTGACACCATCCCGCTGTTGCAGACCATAGAATGTATGGTTAATAAATAAAGGAAGCTGATCACCAACATTTTGTATTGCACCTAGAAACGGACTGGCAATTTCTCCAAAAATTATTTATTATTATTATTTACATCATTTATATACCAGCTTCCTCCCCTAGGGGACCCAAAGCGGTTTATAATATATGAACAATTAACATAGTGTTAAAAATGGTCAACCCATAGCATTTAAAACATCACAAGTAAAAACAGATTAAAACAAGTAAAAACAGTTAAAATCACACAATCCGAAAGCGTCAATCCAAGATCAATCCAATGTCAATTCTCCATTGCATGTATGGTTCAATATCTCTTATTGTTGTTAAATAAAGGCTTGGTCCCACAACCAGGTTTTTAGTTTCTTCCTAAAGACCAAAAATCACATATTATGTGTGTGTGGTGCCCAGTCACTTTTAGTAGGCAGTTTATGAACAGTTTCCAAAGGAATTCTCATATACAGCGCACTTTAGCACCCAGTTCTATACATGAAACTGTGTGAAACAGCAATGAAACTGTTTAAGCCCAAATCATACTTTTCACCCACCCAAGTTCAGTTTTCTCTCTTTATTCCAGCTTTACACAATTTGGGGGGGGGGGGGGGGGAGGCAGTGGTGCAGCGGGTTAAATGGCTAAGCTGCAGAACTTGCTAATCAAAAGGTCGTCGGTTCAAATCAGGGGAGTGGGGGGAGCTCCCATTCTGCCAACCTAGCAGTTCAAAAACATTCAAATGTGAGTAGATCAATAGGTGCCGCTTTGGCAGAAAGGTAACGGCGCTCCATGCAGTCATGCCGGCCACATGACCTTGGAGGTGTCTACGGACAACGCCGACTCTTCGGTTTAGAAATGGAGATGAGCACCAACCCCCAGAGTTGGACACGACTAGACTTAATGTCAGGGGAAAACCTTTACCTTTACTTTACCTTACACAACTTAGCAGTAGGTAGGAGACACAATTAAAATAGAGTAAACTTCAAACTCCAGATAGGTTTTTAGCACCTACAATTCTCAGGCTTCCATAGCCTTGAGCTATGGCAGTTAAAGTGGTACCAAACTGCATTAATTCTATAGTGTAGATGCATTCTATGACGCTGAAATGGGAGAGCCTGATCACATTAGGGATTTCTACATAGACAGACCCTGGGAAACTCAATTTTGGGCTATGACTCCTGAAATCCCCAAGCAGTGATCACAGTAGCTTGGGGATTCTAGGCGTTGTAGTTGAAAAGTGAGTTTTACAAACTTTGTGTTGATTAGAAGAAGTCAGACCCGCTTTCTCTGTCCAGAAGATGCCAAATAACTTGCTGCCCAATGGGGCCCAATTTGAAGATTCAAAAGAACCCATCCCATTGGCTCAGAGTTTCCATAGCAACAGTGGAGTGTGTCACAAAGTGCAAGCCCACCCCACCCCACCCCACCCCATGGAGCTGATTGGCTCACTCCTCCAGATGGGTTTGCTTCTTATTGGCTGGTTCATTTCCTCAGAAGGAATTCTTGATGATCCTTGTGTGTAGGCCATGCGCAGTTGCCATGAGCAACCAGGTGAGTGGAGGAGAAAGAGGGGCTCCCAACTGACTCCTGGGGAGAAATGAGGAGGGCCACATGTCTCTGTGTCAGTTCCCATTCTCCCCTGTCGCCACTGACCCAGAAAAGGGTGCCTCCTCTTCTCCAGCAAGCATTCATTTCATTTTTACATTCTTCACAGGCCACTTGACACCCTTTGGTGGGCCACAAGCGGCCCGTGGGCCATATGTTGTGCAGGCCTGCTGTATTCTTTTTCAAGAAGAAAGACCATGGTTGGGCACTGGAGGAGATCATTTTCATTAGGAAATGAATTGGGGATTTTCATGTTGTGGGCCACTCAGCTATGCATTCTCCTAAGCATGGCTAAGAAAATGGAAAGCTTCCTTTCACTTACAGATCACATGATTTGCTGAGAAACAAGGTATGTGTGGAGAATTTTTATTCCAGAGGTAGCGGGGTGTGTGGGCTTTCTGATGGAAGTGTACTGTAACTGATTGGCTCACTCCTCCAGATGGGTTTGCTTCTTATTGGCTGGTTCATTTGGTAGAAAAAGGAGGCGATAGGGCCACTGCAAGGAGAAGATGGGGTGATGGTGACAGGGGATAGGGAAAAGGCAGAACTGCTTAATGCCTTCTTTGCCTCGGTCTTCTCACAAAAAGAAAGCCATCTTCAACCTCAGCAACATGGAATGGACGAAGGATTGGGGGAAATCCAACCCCAAATAGGGAAACAAGTTGTCCAGGAACACCTGGCCACTCTAAACGAATTCAAGTCCCCAGGGCCAGATCAGCTACATCCAAGAGTATTGAAGGAATTAGCGGAAGTTATTTCAGAACCACTGGCAATTATCTTCGAGAGTTCTTGGAGAACGGGAGAAGTCCCAGCAGATTGGAGGAGGGCGAATGTGGTCCCTATCTTCAAGAAGGGAAAAAAGAACGACCCAAACAATTACCATCCGGTCAGCCTCACATCAATACCAGGCAAAATTCTGGAAAAGATCATTAAGGAAGTGGTCTGCGAACACTTAGAAACAAATGCGGTCATTGCTAATAGTCAACACGGATTTACCAAAAACAAGTCATGCCAGACTAATCTGATCTCTTTTTTCGATAGAGTTACGAGTTGGGTCGATACAGGGAATGCTGTGGATGTAGCCTACCTGGATTTCAGTAAGGCCTTCGACAAAGTCCCCCACGACCTTCTGGCAAGGAAACTAGTAAAATGTGGGCTAGACAAAACTACGGTTAGGTGGATCTGTAATTGGCTAAGCGAACGAACCCAAAGGGTGCTCACCAATGCGTCGTCTTCATCATGGAAAGAAGTGACAAGTGGAGTGCCGCAGGGCTCCGTCCTGGGCCCGGTTCTGTTCAACATCTTTATTAACGACTTAGACGAAGGGTTAGAAGGCACGATCATCAAGTTTGCAGACGACACCAAACTGGGAGGGATAGCTAACACTCCAGAAGACAGGAGCAGAATTCAAAACGATCTTGACAGACTAGAGAGATGGGCCAAAACTAACAAAATGAAGTTCAACAGGGACAAATGCAAGATACTTCACTTCGGCAGAAAAAATGGAAATCAAAGATACAGAATGGGGGACGCCTGGCTTGACAGCAGTGTATGCGAAAAAGACCTTGGAGTCCTCGTGGACAACAAGTTAAACATGAGCCAACAATGTGATGCGGCTGCTAAAAAAGCCAATGGGATTCTGGCCTGCATCAATAGGGGAATAGCGTCTAGATCCAGGGAAGTTATGCTCCCCCTCTATTCTGCCTTGGTCAGACCACACCTGGAATACTGTGTCCAATTTTGGGCACCACAGTTGAAGGGAGATGTTGACAAGCTGGAAAGCGTCCAGAGGAGGGCGACTAAAATGATTAAGGGTCTGGAGAACAAGCCCTATGAGGAGCGGCTTAAAGAGCTGGGCATGTTTAGCCTGCAGAAGAGAAGGCTGAGAGGAGACATGATAGCCATGTACAAATACGTGAAGGGAAGTCATAGGGAGGAGGGAGCAAGCTTGTTTTCTGCTGCCCTGCAGACTAGGACACGGAACAATGGCTTCAGACTACAGGAAAGGAGATTCCACCTGAACATCAGGAAGAACTTCCTCACTGTGAGAGCTGTTTGACAGTGGAACTCTCTCCCCGGGGCCGTGGTAGAGGCTCCTTCTTTGGAGGCTTTTAAGCAGAGGCTGGATGGCCATCTGTCGGGGGTGCTTTGAATGCGATTTCCTGCTTCTTAGCAGGGGGTTGGACTGGATGGCCCATGTGGTCTCTTCCAACTCTACTAGTCTATGATTCTATGATTCTATGTAACTCCCAACAGTTTTAGCAAGCACAGCCAATAGTAAGGATGACAGAGGTCAGCATCCAACATTTGGAGGACCAAATCTTCATCTTTGTCTTAGGTCTATTTCAGTAGGTCTCAACCTGTGGGTCCCCAGATGTTTTGGCCTTCAAGTCCCAGAAATCCTAACAGCTGGTAAACTGTTTGGGATTTCTAGGAATTGTGGGCCAAAACACCTGGGGGCCTACAGGTTGAGAACCATTGGTCTATTTCATCTTAGCCAGTTGTTTCTGGATGGAAACTTGCAAAAACTACAGATAGAATTCATACAGTTTTCTACTCAGAAGCAATATGAAAATCTGCTTTTTCCCTTGAGGTGTATAGCTTGAGAATTACATCTAACCAGTAAGACCTCTACTTTTCTGATGATAGCAAAGGGAGTACTATAAAAGCTTAGTTATGTATGCCACCTTGTGGAACATTTTGGCAGTATTTTTCCCAAAAAGGTGCAACCAATGAATTGCTCTTCAGATGAAACCACAAGCCACGCACATTTCCTAGTAAGAGGATTCGGAAATTTCTCTCCTTGACAAAGACATTTGTCATTTTTAATAAGAATCGAGTTGACTGCAATGACGACGACCTATAAAGTACCATACTCTTTATTTAAAGAAGAGCTGGAAAAAATGTCGGGTTTTTTCCAGTTAAAAATTCCTAGCTAGATTCTCCACCATGGGAAGAGTTTATCTATTTATAGAGCAAGTAGTGCCAGTTGTCCAACCTGGATTCAGGAAAGCAAGAGACACCAGGGATCAAATTTCAAAGATACATTGGCTAAAGGAGTGCACTAAAGAATTTCAGAAGAAAATCAGCTTTATAGATGATCATAAAGCCTTTGATTGTGTAGATCAGTGTTTCTCAAACTCTGCTCCTCCAGATGTTTTGGACTTCAATGTTCACAACTCCTATCAGGTGGTGAACTGGCTGGAATTTCTGGGAGCTGAAGTGCAAAACACCTGGAGGAGCAGAGTTTGAGAAACACTGGTGTAGATCAAGAAAAAATATGAATCACTTTTTAAATAATGGGTGTGCCATAATATTTGATTGTCCCGATGAATAACTCTCTCCTTGGTAAAAACTCTAGAAAGCCATTATTAATAAGAATCAAGTTGATTATGACAATGATGACATGTACAGTACTCTTCTGTTGAAGCTTTTTTGGTCAATAACGGTTGGGCCTTCTAGGGCCCCTTCCACACAGTTTCCTGCTAATTGGCAGGGGGTTGGACTGGATGGCCCATGAGATCTCTTCCAACTCTACTATTCTATGATTCTATGAATAAAATCCCACATTTTCTACTTTGAACTGGAATATATGGCAGTGTGGACTCAGATAAAATAGTTCAAAGCAGGTATTGTGGGATTTTCTGCCTTGAGTCTCCTTCAGGAGAGATAAAGCGGGGTATAAATAAACATAATAATAATAATAATAATAATAATAATAATAATAATAATAATAATAATAATAACAACAACAACAATGTGAAAGGCAGCCGCAACAAAGAGACAACCACCCGGAAAGAATATAGAGAAATGAAATGGTTTCCAAGAGAGTCAGGTAAAGCTGCATTTTATCACCCTTTAACTTTTATATTGAACAAATCAAGCCTGAAGCAGGATTGGACTTGGAAGGAAAAGGTGTGAAAGTTAGAGGAAGGAACATCAATGATTTATGATATGCAGGTGGCACCATACTAGTAGAAAAAAATAGCAAAGACTTGGAGCAATTACAAGTAGTCCCCAAGTTACAAACAAGGTAGGTTCTTAACTAGTTGAATCTGTATGTAAGTTGGAACAGATTCATTTTTAAGTGTAACTCCAGCCATATAAAAGAGTGATGGAATCGCGGCACAGAGCAAAGCAACTAAACTACGGGCCCCCCAACCTCGATATTGGACAACACAACCCATCATCCACGCCTTAAGGTTGAAACAACACAAAATCACTTCACGCACCTCCACATGGAGAGAACCCACAACGCACCATCAGTAGCCATGCCGGGAGGGAAACAGAAAGTATAATGGCCGGCCGGCAAGAGGGAAGGCAGGCAATGGGAAAAAGCTGTCCCCTGGGTCCTAGCGCCCGCCCATCATCAGAATCATTTATCTCCACTCCAACCTTCTACAATAACCAACCCATTTTAATACTCTATATTTTAAATATATGCTATGAACCATGACAATCAACACAATCTCTCTCCTAATATTTTAACAGGCTTAAAATCACAACACCAAATAAAAAACAACACTCTTAAAACACGGGAATGCCAGACACTAAACAATCAGGGCCAGCGAACACCTCCTACGATCTGCCATGCAGGACACAATCCAAGCACTCCCAACAGATGGCCACCCAGCCTCTCAATAATAATAATAATAACAACAACAACAACAACATCATACAATCCTAAGGTTTTCAGAGGCTGACTATTTCTGTGGCCCTGACATGTCACATCTCTTTTTATGTTTGGAACCTTTAGAGTGCTTGCTTATCTTTTTCACATAGAAAGAAGATAGCTGTATACTAAGAGAGGCCTGACTATTTCTGTGGCCCTGACATGTCACATCTCTTTTTATGTTTGCAACCTTTAGAGTGCTTGCTTATCTTTTTCACATAGAAAGAAGATAGCTGTATACTAAGAGAGGCCTGACTATTTCTGTGGCCCTGACATGTCACATCTCTTTTTATGTTTGGAACCTTTAGAGTGTTTGCTTATCTTTTTCACATAGAAAGAAGATAGCTGTATACTAAGAGAGGCCTGACTATTTCTGTGGCCCTTACATGTCACATCTCTTTTTATGTTTGGAACCTTTACAGTGTTTGCTTATCTTTTTCACATAGAAAGAAGATAGCTCTATACTCAGAGAGGCCTGACTATTTCTGTGGCCCTGACATGTCACATCTCTTTTTATGTTTGGAACCTTTAGAGTGTTTGCTTATCTTTTTCACATAGAAAGAAGATAGCTGTATACTCAAAGAGGCCTGACTCTACTGTACATACTAAACATAAAGACAACCATACAACAGACATTCAATACCACCACTAACTCAAATTTCTCACCAACACCACCAGACAACGCCACAGCAACGCGTGGCCGGGCACAGCTAATATATATATATATCCCCTGTTCAGAAGATTTCACTTCACTTTATGTTCCTGTGACAATTAGATTTTGAAAAATTTGGTTTGATGTGAAAACGATTGGTGAGAAAGCTTCAATGGAGAACAGCTTTTTCCCATGACAACACTTTCAGAGTGAATTTCCTTTCTTGGGGGTAGATTTCTCTCACTTCCTGTTGTCTCCCCCCACCCCTTCTTAACTATGAGTCGTTTGTAAACTAGGTGTTTATAACTAAGGGACTGCTTGTACTGACTAAAGTCAAGGAAGAAAGTGCAAAGACAGATCTACAACTGAACATTAAAAATAATAAGCATAGAGGAGATACATAACTTAGAAAGCAAATGAAAACATGGCTCAGGTATTAATCAAAATGAAGACTGCAGTCAAGAAATCAAAAGAGGACATTATCACATGAGGCTGTAAACCAGATTTGCACCAGGTTAATCTCAACTGTTGCCTCTAGCTATCACATGATGTTGTATGCATCCTGCTGCCGATTTGCCTTCCCACCATGACTGTCACACTCCTTTTTATTGATGGGAAAACTCCGACAATGCCTCCTGATAGTGCTATCTTCCTAGTACTTACCTCAGTGCGATAAATCATTTCCACTCTGTGCTGATGTGTTGCAATCATGTGTCATCTCTCCTCCCCTCTTGCTAATCCCCAAATGGTTATTTTCCTTTTATTCCTTCTGACACATTTCCTTTCTGTTCTTTTTTAAAGTCCATATTAATAATATGGCACACTGGGTAAGGCTTAGGAGAGGAAGATGAGGTTATGGAGGCAGCATAGAAGGCGGAATATGTGACCACAGACTGCCAAATAAGCACTGAGGCACTACTATGGAGACATGCCATAATGAATACACCTATTTGGCCATATTTCTGTTCCTGTTACTGTTGTGATTGCAGTGAGACAACAGGCTAGTATGATAAAGTCCTAGGATTTGGAGGGGCAGCTATGAAGAACCCAGACAAAATCCTGAAGTATAAAGATATATAACTAAATATTAAAGTTGGAAAGGTAAGGACATTGTATTCCTCATTTCTATTTATGGCTGTTGGAAAGTTTAAAAAGAGATCAGAAGAATTTTTTTTTTTAACTGGTTAACCAAATCCTCGTACTGAGTCTATGAAAGCAAAAATTAGAACTGCAAGCCCTATCTCAAACAAATGTTGATAATTTATTCACACTATCATTACCTACTGGTAGTGATCTATGGATCTGAGAGCTGGACCATAAGGAAGGCTGAGCGAAAGAAGGTAGACGCTTTTGAGCAGTGGTGTTGGAGGAAAATTCGGAGAGTCCCTTGGACCGCTAGAAGATCCAACCAGTCTGCCCAGCTGCTCATTGGAGGGATGGATATTAGAGGCAAAGATAAAGTACTTTGGCCACATAATGAGAAGACAGGAAAGCTTGGAGAAGAGAACAATGCTGGAAAAATGGAAGAAAAAAGGAAGAGGGGCCAACCAAGGGCTAGATGGATTGATGTTATCCTTGAAGTGACTGGCTTGTCCTTGAAGGAGCTAGGGGTCGTAACGGCCCACAGGGAGCTCTAGCGTGGGCTAGTTCATGAGGTCACAAAGAGTCGGAAGTGATTGAACGAATAAACAACAAACAACATAATTACCTATATTTCCGTCAATTTACATTGCAATAGCTGCAATAGCCAACATAGTGCAAGTAGCCAAATTGGCCAACTCGCAGCCAGCAGGCAAAGCTTAAGGCACAGGGTGGGGGTAAGGGTGGAATTTGACCTAGGTTGCAGGTGAAAACTGAGAAAACTGTGGAAATTGAGGTGTTTCCCACTGGTTCATCTAATTCCAAGCACTACCAAAGAAACCATGGAACAGGAGCAAAGGCAAGAAGCTGTGTCTTTGTTAGACCTTGGACTTTATATGAACAAGGCTGCTTCTGATGACCAAGTGAAAGCTCAATTAGTGCAAAATTCATGGACTCCAATGCCAGGATATGCAGTTCCTTTGGATAAGAAGAGGCATCTAAGCCCCTTTCTACACTACCATATACAATCCAGATTATCTGCTTTGAACTGGATTATATGGCAGAATAGGCCCCTGTAGAAGCTTGGTGTATTGGTTGCTAAACCATTTGTACAATGGAAAGATACAATACAAGTCTTCAGTGGACGCCAAAAAACAGAGTACAATCAGAACAACTTGTGCTTAGATGAAAACTCATTGCTAATTCACAGTGAAAAACTTCTTGGTGAAACCCGTCATCATGAGAAAAGAAATAAGAAGAAAGCAGAAGAAAGCAGAAAGAAACATCTGCCAATTGTGGAAACTATTATCCTTTGTTGCTGACAAGAATTGGCTTTAAGAGGGAGCAAAGATTTAGGACCTATCATCTGTGAAGAACGTTTGCACAATGATGGTAATTTCCTTGTTGAGATCTCGTGCCAGATCAGGAGACACTGACCTGAAAAGCCATCTTGAAAGTGCAGCTATGAGTGCCCAATATACCAGTACTAGTCCTCACATACAGACTGAACTAAGGACCTCTTCACACGGCCCCTGCAGCCACGCTGTTTTGTCTTCTTTTGGAATTCAGATTTTTATTCAGATGTTGAAATATTTGCATATACACAATGGAGATGCGATCTGAGCTGAAAGAATTAATTTATGTTTCATAGACGTTGTATTACACATATGGCCGGAAGGTAATTTGCATGAATCAAAATGTTTGTATACTGAACCATCAGAAAGCAAAGCTGCCACTCTTTTGGCCACTCATGTGGACAATTTTGAATTTTGCAATATTTCAGAATTTATAATTCCTGATAAGCGATGCTCAATGGAAAGGAGGCGGACATTTGGAAGGGTGGTACAGTAGAGTCTCGCTTATCCAACATAAACGGGCCGGCAGAAGCTTGGATAAGCGAATAACTTGGATAATAAGGAGGCATTAAGGAAAAGCCTATTAAACATCAAATTAGGTTATGATTTTACAAATTAAGCACCAAAACATCCTGTTATACAACAAATTGGACAGAAAAGGTAGTTCAATATGCAGTAATGTTATGATGTAATTACTGTATTTACGAATTTAGCACCAAAATATCATGATATATTGAAAACATTGACTACAAAAATGGCTTGGATTATCCAGAGGCTTGGATAAGTGAGGCTTGGATTAGTGAGACTCTACTGTATTTGAATCAACAGTTCCCTTTACTGTCTGGTAAAATAAGGCTCACATACAAATTTCTTCACGGGTATATTTTTATTTTATTAGCTGTCTATTTGACATTCAAACGAAAAACCTGGGTGTTGTCGAAGGCCATTAAATGCTATATCAAGGTGATTGATTACAACATTCACACTTGCTTCCAAGAGGCAAGAGTTCTTTCTCCCACCCTGGACCTTCCACAGATATATAAACCTCTCTTGTATAGTTTTCAATAAATCTTGCAAGCTCTGAGGATGCCTGCCATAGATGTGGGCGAAATGTCAGGAAAGAATGCTTCTGGAACATGGCCATACAGCCTGGAAAACTCACAGCAACCCAGAAACAACCTGGTTTAGCAAGGGCAAAATACAACCTCAGAAGCAGAAGAAAAAACTTTAAATAACTCTGTAAAACTTGATCCACTTGCTGTCAAAACAGGACAAATCTATTGTATGTGTTGTCGAAGGCTTTCATGGCCAGAATCACAGGGTTGTTGTATGTCTTTCGGGCTGTGTGGCCATGTTCCAGAAGCATTCTCTCCTGACGTTTCGCCCACATCTATGGCAGGCATCCTCAGAGGTTGTGAGGTATGGATAAACTAAGTCAGGAAAGGAAAGAATATATATCTGTGTAGAGTCCAAGGTGTGGCAAGAGTTCTTTGTCACTGGGAGCCAGCATTAATGTTTCAGTTAATCACCCTAATTGGCACTGGAAATGTTTTGTCCCTTGCCTGGGGGCATCCTTTGTTCAGTCAAGTCCTCATTGTGTTGGTTCCCATCTACTGTTTTGATTTTGGAGTTTTGTAATACTGGTAGCCAAATTTTGTTCATTTTCATGGTTTCTTCCTTTCTGTTGAAGTTGTCCACATGCTTGTGGATTTCAATGGCTTCTCTGTGTAGTCTGACATGATAGTTGTTAGAATGGTCCAGCATTTTTGTGTTCTCAAATAGTATTCTGTGTCCAGGCTGGTTCATCAAATGCTCTGCTATGGCTGATTTCTCTGGTTGAATTAGTCTGCAGTGCCTTTCATGTTCTTTGACTCTTGTTTGGGCGCTGCGTTTGGTGGTCCCTATGTAGACTTGTCCACAGCTGCATGGTATCCGGTAGACTCCTGCAGAAGAGAGAGGATCCCTCTTGTCCTTCGCTGACCGTAGCATTTGTTGGATTTTCTTCGTGGGTCTGTAGATAGTTTGTAGGTTGTGCTTCTTCATCAGCTTCCCTATGCGGTCAGTAGTTCCCTTGATGTATGGTAAGAACACCTTTCCTCTGGGTGAATCTTTGTCTTGACTCTCATGGCTTGTTCTTGGCCTTGCAGCTCTTCTGATGTCTGTGGTGGAGTATCCATTGGCCTGTAGAGCCCAGTTTAGGTGGTTGAGTTCACCTTGGAGGAGGTGAGGTTCGCAGATTCTTTGTGCACGGTCTGTCAGGGCTTTGATTGATACAAACCCACATTGGGCTCACTGCACATTATATCAAGGACTCTACACACTTTATAGAAAAGATCAGCAACCTCAATCTAAGCACCAAGGACATCCTGATCAGCTTTGATGTGGTGTCCCTTTTTACCAAAGTCCCAGTAGCTGACACCCTCACACTAATCAAACAAAACTTCCCAGAAGACATCACAGCCCTGTTTCACCATTGCCTCACCACTAGCTACTTTCAGTGGGACACTGGATTCTATGAACAGAAGGATGGAGTGGCCATGGGGAGCCCTCTCAGCCCAGTAGTAGCAAATTTCTATATGGAATACTTTGAAAAACAGGCCCTAGAAACAGCACCAAAAAAGCCAACTGTTTGGTTCAGATACGTAGATGACACCTTCACAATTTGGAGCCATGGAGAGGAAGAACTCAGCAAGTTCCTGGACCATCTTAACAGCATCCACCCAAACATCCAATTCACCATGGAAAAAGAAAAGGAAGGAAAACTGCCATTTCTAGATGTTCTGGTCATCCGCAAACCCAATCAACAATTGGGCCACACAGTTTACAGAAAACCTACACATACAGATAGATACCTTCATAAAAACTCCAACCATCACCCAAGTCAAAAAAGGAGCACAATCAAAGCCCTGACAGACCGTGCACAAAGAATCTGCGAACCTCACCTCCTCCAAGGTGAACTCAACCACCTAAACTGGGCTCTACAGGCCAATGGATACTCCACCACAGACATCAGAAGAGCTGCAAGGCCAAGAACAAGCCATGAGAGTCAAGACAAAGATCCACCCAGAGGAAAGGTGTTCTTACCATACATCAAGGGAACTACTGACCGCATAGGGAAGCTGATGAAGAAGCACAACCTACAAACTATCTACAGACCCACGAAGAAAATCCAACAAATGCTACGGTCAGCGAAGGACAAGAGGGATCCTCTCTCTTCTGCAGGAGTCTACCGGATACCATGCAGCTGTGGACAAGTCTACATAGGGACCACCAAACGCAGCGCCCAAACAAGAGTCAAAGAACATGAAAGGCACTGCAGACTAATTCAACCAGAGAAATCAGCCATAGCAGAGCATTTGATGAACCAGCCTGGACACAGAATACTATTTGAGAACACAAAAATGCTGGACCATTCTAACAACTATCATGTCAGACTACACAGAGAAGCCATTGAAATCCACAAGCATGTGGACAACTTCAACAGAAAGGAAGAAACCATGAAAATGAACAAAATCTGGCTACCAGTATTACAAAACTCCAAAATCAAAACAGTAGATGGGAACCAACACAATGAGGACTTGACTGAACAAAGGATGCCCCCAGGCAAGGGACAAAACATTTCCAGTGCCAATTAGGGTGATTAACTGAAACATTAATGCTGGCTCCCAGTGACAAAGAACTCTTGCCACACCTTGGACTCTACACAGATATATATTCTTTCCTTTCC
The DNA here is from genome assembly GCF_035594765.1 of Anolis carolinensis. Lineage (NCBI taxonomy): Eukaryota > Metazoa > Chordata > Lepidosauria > Squamata > Anolidae > Anolis > Anolis carolinensis. The sequence continues at coordinate 90,913,411 of NC_085841.1, read as the reverse complement.
TGACTTAGTTTATCCATACCTCACAACCTCTGAGGATGCCTGCCATAGATGTGGGCGAAACGTCAGGAGAGAATGCTTCTGGAACATGGCCACACAGCCCGAAAGACATACAACAACCCTGTGAAATCTATTGTAGTCACTCTTTTCAAACCTCCTCTTTCACACCTTTTCCCTTTAAAATGATTTATTCTTCTAAATGCAAAAGGGTACAATTATTTAAGTAAGAGGAGTCTTAACGTTTTAATACCAGTATTAAGATGTATTGAATAAAAACACATTTCCCTGACCGGGAATCGAACCCGGGCCGCGGCGGTGAGAGCGCCGAATCCTAACCACTAGACCACCAGGGAACTACGACAAAACGGGCCTCCTTCTTCTTTAAGACAAAGCTTATCATTGGTTTTCCTTTTCCATTCCTATAAATCCCACCCCCAAGTATAATCCCGCCTCTCAACACAAAGTTACCTATCAGCGTGACGTCTTACATCTGACGCCTTTCCTAGCCAACACGCTGCTTAGCAACGGAGCAGAAGATGGCGGCTCTGAATTCTTAAAGTGACATCGCCTCCTTCTCCGCAATTAAAAAGAGTCAGCCGAGGGGATTTCTCTTTAAGTCAGGGGCAGGGAATCTTGGGTTTTACCAGATGGCTTGGAGGGACAACACAAAGTCATACATGTTAGAGATCCATACAATAAAGACACGAAGTCGTACACTCTAGAGATACATTAAAGGCAGATTGTTTGAATCGTGTACTTCCGAGTTGACAATGTTAAAATATCCCATCCCAAGGGGCCATAGCAAAGAAGCTTATGGGTTCCTAAAATACTAAACTAAAATAAAAATTGGCATTTGGAGTCCTGGATTGTTGTTATTATTTTAATGTAAGTATTTCGTTATCAATGTTAGTATACTCCAAAATATATATACATTTAACAGCTTATAAATTATGTTGTTCTGGTTTTGGAGAGGTGTGTGTCTGTGTGAAATGATTTCTTCCCTCCAAAAATATAGAATAATTATGAGTAAAACATAAACTCTTGCATTGTTTAAATCGGAAGGAAGGCAAATTAATTTTTAACGTATGAAAGGAATGTGAAAATACCGTACGAGCCAAAACAATTACTTCCCTGACCGGGAATCGAACCCGGGCCGCGGCGGTGAGAGCGCCGAATCCTAACCACTAGACCACCAGGGAACTTGAGTTTTTAAATACTGTAGTAATACATTTAATGCTGATTACATCATTGTGGTGGTATAGTAATTGATTCCTTCACTGTGATCACTGCATTTCACACAGAGACAATTAATTATTTCATACAAATTAGACGTCTTTTTCAAGACTGCTATGCATCTGCAGCAGCAGCATACTGGAATGCATCTACTCTACACTGTAGAATAAATGCAGTTTGACACCACTTTAATTGTCTTGGCTCAATGCTATGGAGTCCTGGGAGCTGTAGTTTGGTGAAGCTCCAGCACTCTTTGGCAGAGAAGGCTACCTGTAAGATTACAACTCCCTTGACTCCATAGCATTGAGCCAAGACAATTAAAGTGGAGTTAAGCTGCAATTAATTCTTCAGTGTAGATGCACCCCTAGACTTCTTTTACAAAATGGTACATTTTTTCCCAGATTCCCAACATGCACTTGGATTAGTTCCAGGAACCTTTAACTTGGGGACCTTCCAGATAGGCATTATATCCCAGGATCTGATCCCATGTTTTCTGTTTATACCAGATTATCTGGCAATGCAGATTCATATAATCCAGTTTAAAGCAGAAAACCTGGGATCAAATCCTGGGATATAGGGCCTGTCTGGAAACCTATCTTGTTCGTAACTTTGGGACTGTTTTCACATTGATGTTCAGAGAGTAGTATGCAAATACTCATTGTGATGGGGTAGCACATTGCCCTATACCTTACATTTCAAGTTGGCATATGTGCGCATTAGCATTTCAATGCACAAGGCTAGAGTCCATGAGTCAGAAATGCCAGAAAACCTTGAAGCCAACCTAAGACGCAGCAGAACCCGGATCTGGAGCCAGAATACAACGGTTGTCTATTACCAAGAGCCATTCTTCTCCAAGCGTTTTTTATCATAAGGTCTCAGCCGCTGTTTTTTTCAGCAAGCCTTCATGGGTAATCACAGAAGCCTTATGCTTCTGTGATTAACCCCTTCTAAGCATGTTCCAAATACTGGAGAGAATCCACTTTTGATGAAGGCCTACCTTCACAGTAGCTGAGCCAGGCCAGACAGACTGCAGACCATGGCAAGGGGGTGCTTCTACACTGACCAGATAATGCAGTTTGAAGACCGTTCGAGGGTGGGATGTCTCCAAAATGTACACTTCTAATGAGCACTGTAACACGCATTGACTCAGAAATATTATTTTTAAAATTCACCAGAAAACAAAGCAGATAATGTGCTCCAGCCGATCAGAGTATATGCCATTTAGGGCTTGAAACTAGAACAGGAAAATGCAGAGTGCTTGTCAGGACACCCCTAATATTGATGCACTTTTTAAAAAAACACAGCTGACTGGAAGGTCAATAATTACTCCCCAAGGAGGAAAACCACATAATTCCTACGAGGACTCATACTTTTGACTCCTTTGTTCTCATTTCCTGTGTCCTGTGGTGTTCCAGCAGAAAACAAGCTTGCTCCCTCCTCCCTATGACTTCCCCTCACATATTTATACATGGCCATCATGTCTCCTCTCAAACTTCTCTTCTGCAGGCTAAACATGCCCAGCTCTTTCAGCTGCTCCTCATAGGGCTTGTTCTCCAGACCCTTGATCATTTTAGTCGCCCTTCTCTGGACACTTCCAGCTTGTCAACATCTCCCTTCAACTGCGGTGCCCAGAATTGGACACAGTGTGATTCCAGGTGTGGTCTGACCAAGGCAGAATAGAGGGGTAGCATGACTTCCCTGGATCTAGACAGGGTAAAGGTAAAGGTTTTCCCCTGACATGAAGTCTAGTCGTGTCCGACTCTGGAGGTTGGTGCTCATCTCAATTTCTAAGCCGAAGAGCCGGCGTTGTCCGTAGACACCTCTAAGGTCATGTGGCCGGCATGACTGCATGGAGTGCCGTTACTTTCCCGCCGGAGTGGTACCTATTGATCTACCCACATTTGAACTGCTCCTATTGATGCAGGCCAAAACCCCATTGGCTTTTAAAGCCGCCGCATCACATTGTTGGCTCATGTTTAACTTGTTGTCCCGCAGGACTCCAATATCTTTTTCACACCTACTGCTATCAAGCCAGGCCTCCTCCATTCTGTATCTTTGCATTTCAATTTTTTCTGCCTAAGCGGAGTATCTAGCCCCAAGGCGAATCAAAAAGGGGGGCGGCGGTGTGGATAATGTAGAATGAATGCAGTTTGACCCCACTTTCGGGTCCATGGTTCAATGCTATGGAATCCTGGGAGTCAGCTTGGTGAGGCCCCAGCCCTCTTTGGCAGAGAAGACCCCGCAAAATCACAATTCTCCTGATTCCACAGCCTTGAGCCATGGCTGTCAAACTGCAATCATTCGGATTACTGGTGGTGGGGAGAAGGACAAGGGGGCTGGCGTGGGGTGGGTGTAGGGGGGGGGCAGCAGAAAAGGGAAAGCTGGCTTTTTCCTCCTCCATGGTGCGAGATGAGGAAATGCTTGGGAGAGGAGGGTCACAGGGCCTCTGCGAGGGCGGGGCGGGCAAGGAGGGAGGGAGAGGGGGAGGGGGAGGGGGCTGCCTGGTTGCGGAGGGGTCTGCTGTGTTGCCGAGAGGCCGAGCGAGGGAGGGAGGCAGGGGGAGGGGGAGGGAGGGAGTGCGCGCGCACCGGGCAGCATCAGCCCCGCTTTCGGCGCGTGCAGCAGCAGCAGCAGCACTAGCCGGGCTTCCTCCTCGTCCTCCTCCTGCTGCGGTGACCCTGCTTCCTCCCGCAGCGCTTCTGCTCCTTTTGAAGACCATGCCGTGGGCTCCCCTTGCTGCCCTCCCGGAGGAGGAGCTGCCCACCGGCCTGGGCCTCCAGGGACGGCGATGCCCGTGATTTCTGCGCTGAGGACACAGCCCTCGCCTCCTTCCACCTCGGTGGGTTTGCCTACGATTCATTGTGATCGTGATCATGTATTATTATTCAGATGTTGCATCGCATTGATCATCATCATAATTACTATTGCCTTGTGATTATTATTAATATTATTGGTTTGTGGTTGATGGTTATTGATATTATTGGTTTATTATATGGTGCTTGTTATTAATATTTGTATGTTGATTCTAACGGTTATTATTGTCATTGCTTTGCTGTATTGTAATGGTATTGGGGTGATGCATGGGGGGTGATGGTTATTAATATTTATGGTATGGTGGTGCTAGTTACTCATATTGTTTGTTGTATGGTTGTTGCAATGGTATTGGTTTGATATGTGGTGGGGTGATATTTATTATTAATATTTATGGTATGGTTGTGCTAGTTACTCATATTGTTTATTTGCTGTATGGTTGTTAGTTGCAATGGTATTGGTTTTATGTATGGTGGGGCAATAGTTATTATTAATAACTATGGTATGGTGGTGCTAGTTGCTCATATTATATTTTTGTTGTATGGTGGTAGTGATAGTTGATGTAATAATAATAATAATAATAATAATAATAATGAAACTTTATTTATATTCCGCCCTATCTCCCCAAAGGGACTCAGGGCAGATTCCATCATACACTGGCAAACATTCAGTGCCTCTATACAACAAACATATACTGACATAAAATCCCAGAAAAAAACCCACATATGAAAACAACATTAAAACCTCACATCGAATTAAACCTAGTAGCTATAACTTAAACCAACGTATTCAATTAATTAGTATTGTTAATTAGTTGTATTATTAATCGTGGTTTCATTGTATGGTGGTAGTGATGGCATTGTTGGTGATTTGTTGTTGTTATTGTTTTCTTTGCTCTGCCCCTCCTTCAGCCCCAAGAACTGCAGCATCAGCTGGTGGGCAGAGACATCTCTCCAGGGTGCCTTGAGGATGGAGGCGTAGCAGTGCTGCATTGGCTTGCTTCCTTCCCCTTTCCTTCCCTTTCCCCTATTTCTTTTCCTTCTCTCCCAGGTTTTTCCTTGGCCCTGTTCCATCTGGAGGGAGGAGGCCTTGTCCAGGAGCCCTCCTGTGTCTTGGTCTCCTTCCAGCCCCAAAGCCTTCTGCCAGATGCACTGCAAGGCCAAGGAAGGGGGGGGGGATTTAGTGCAGATTCAGGACGTGGGCGTGGACAGTGGCCTCCTTCCCCCTCTTTCGCCTGCTTAGTCCAGGCCCTTCCTGGTTGGCCTGACATCTTCAAATCTCCTTAAGACTTACGCTGAAAGCCGTCTAAGCAGCTTCCTTTAGGGGAGAGCCTAACTCAAACGGCAGCCCACCTTTACAATCACCATTATAAAAACAACTACAACAGCCCACCACAGCACAGCCCCACTCCCCAAATATTCTTGGTACTTTGGTTTTTAGGCCTATCCCTGGAGTGATTTGGGGAATGGATTCAGAAAATTGCATTGGATAAACTGCATCACTTCTAGTGTATTAGATATGGTTATTACGGTTTCCTGTGGGCAAGCAGATGACGTCTGTTAAATGGTATATGTTCTGTATCTCAAAAGCTGGATGGTCTGGAGATGTCACTCCCAGAAAGGAGGGAAAAACTTGTGCCATTTTTGGAATCATCTGGTCAAATATACCCAGAAACAGGCCTAACATTTCAGGCAACAAAATGTGTCCTGGCCAGTGTAATAATAATAAAGCCCTTGTGTGTAGGCCCTGTTGAGAGCAATCCTTCCATCTTTTGTATGTTGTGACTTAAAAGTATATCTACATGAAATAATGGTATATTTGAGACCACCTTCCTCTGATTGTTGCATCCTAAGGGATCTCGGGGCTTTTAATTTGGTGTGGAACTTGGAAATGTGACAGAAGGGTTCTACTGTACTCCTGGCTCTGTTGTTACCAAAGTTCCCTTAGGAAAATTATTGTTTTTCTGGGTAATTCAGCAACCATGGTACACTAAAGTGCACTGGAGCTCTCCAGCAGAGAATGCCAAGTACTTTGTAGAATTATAGAATCAGAGTTGTAAAGGACTCAAGAGCCTTCCAGTCCAACCCTATTATGCCATGCAGGAACATACAATTAATGCATACCCAACAGATGGCCATCTAGCATCTGCTTAAAACCCCCCAGAGAAACAGACTCCACCACACCACATTCCACTGCCCTATAGCTCTTATCATCAGGAAGTTCTTCCTAATGTTTAGATGGAATCTCTTTTCCTGCAATTTGAATCCATTGCTCTGTGTCCTAGTCTCCAGAGCACCAGAAAACAACCTTGTCCCATCCTCAATGTGACATCCTTTCAAATATTTAAACATGGCTATAATGTCCCCTCTGAACCTTTACTACTCAAAGCTAAACATACCCAGTTCCCCAATTCACCGAGCTACAATGTCACAAATCCACAGCTGGAGCCACACTGATTAAAATGGGCACCATCCGGCAATTCCTATCGTACTATCTAGTTAGCCATTGTATTTGTAACATAGAGATGTTCATAATTGTTGCGTCTTCATCCTTAGTAGGCCTTTTCCTGTGTCAGGAAGGGTTTGTTTCCGTCCCTGAACAACCAGGATTCCTGTCTACTTGGGTTATAATTTGAGGAGGAAGGAGACTGTGTTTATGGCTCCAATTTCCAGATTTCTGTAGGAATAATTTTAGGAATTGAGTACTTTATTATTATTTTAATAACGTTTTTATTCAACGAAAACATCTACAGTGAAATAAAGATGTATATCGCCTTACAAAAATACAACAGACATTTTTCTTAATATAAAGCACAAACTTAAAACAACTAATTTAGAAATTGTTTAAAAGATGTTACTAACATGAAGCAAGAATCTGACACAGTTGATGAGAGCATGTAGTTAATAAATCAGTGTGTTCAACAAAAATCCAGGTAGTGTATAATCTAAAAAAGAATAGCAACAATAGCCTTACCCAGGCCAATAATGAGCAAAATATACTTAATTAACAATGAGCCAATCCCAAGAGGATTCCTGCAATCTTCCTTGCCCTTTGTTTCTTATGCAAACATATTTGTGTGTAACAAGCCTTTGGCCTTCAACACATGAACAATTTGAACACAAAGCCTATTTGCTAATGAGGATTATGTAGTTATTTTCTGTTTACATATACCATTTTAAACATGCACATACAGATAGGATGTTTATGTTACAGTACATTATTTTGCATTGTGTATTTGAAAACCTGCTAATCTTCTTTGAGGTTTTAAGACAGGGTGGATGGTCATCTGTTGGAAGTGCTTTGATTGTGTGTTTATGCATGGCAGGGGGTTGGACTTGCGGTCTTTTCCAATTCTATGATGCTATGATGATGGAGACTATGGCCCCTTCTACACTGCCCTATATTCCAGGATCCGATCCCAGATTATCTCCCTTAAAATGGATTATATGAGTCTCCACTTCCAGATAAACTGGGATAAGTAGATAATCTGGTATCAGATCCTGAGATCTAGGGGCAGTGTGGAAGGAGCCTATGGGCCCTTCTACACTGCAATATAAAATCCAGGTTATCTGCCTTGAATTGGATTATATGGCAGTGTAGACTCATATAATCCAGTTCAAAGCAGATAATGTGGATTATCTGCTTTGATAATCTGGGTGATATGGCAGTGTAGAAGGGGCTTATGAGATCTACTGAATTTTTTCTTGCAGAACCTTGTAGTAAGCTAAAGTTACTCTCATTTTCCAAAACTACAATTTCAGCTCCAAAGGAAATGGCAACTTATAAATTGAAGATTAAGGTAATTGCCAATATAATATTGCCAGTGTAACAAATGCCAGAAATATAACATTTAGTTCTCATCTGTGTTTTGTTATTGTGTGTTGTTTCTCACTTATGGCAACCTAGAGCAAATCTATCACAGGTTTTCTTGGCAAGATGTGGTCAGAGGAGATCTCTCCCTGCCATCCTCTGAGGCTGAAAGAATATGACTTGCCCAAGGTCATTCAGGATTCAAACCTTGGCATCCAGCGTCATAGTCCAGTGTACAAACCATTACACCACACTGGCTCTCTCCCATGCTAGCCAACCATATATGTAATAATTGATTTAGTTTGGTGTGTTATTTGCTATTCAGTCAACTGACTTGTGGGACCTGGTTGTGAGTAGCTTTTCTAAGAGCTTTGTAAACAGGGGCCTTGGCTTCTTTACTGAATTAATCCGTTATGTGTTCTTCCTCTTTCCCTACAGCATGACTCGTTATGTTGAGTGCTTTCTTCCATTTTTCTATGACTCATGTCAAGTCATAATATGTCCAATGTACATAGTCTCAGCTTATGTATTTTGGCTTCAAATCAGAGACTATAAAAACCAATGATTACGGCTTACCTTCTCAACACAAGAAACGGTGTGTTCCGTTCTAGTTCTCCCTTGAGTGACTATACCTCTCCTAAACCAACCAGTTCTTGAAGGTTACAGTACAGTCTTTTCCAGATGAAGACCTTATAACACTAGCTGTCAACAACTATTCTGTTCTTTCTTTCAAATTATGCATTTTTTAAAGAAAGGTAAGAAACGCAGATTGTTAATAATCAATATTAGTCCACTGTGAACACTGAACAACAGATTTGTCTAAATGTGTAAAAGAGTCACTAGATGGCATTCAGAAAATATTTACTGTTGCCAATTTTTGGGATCCCATTTGAGCTAAGGGGATCCCATTTTCTTAAACCCACAGTTTAAGAAGCAGTGGTTTGGACCATCTATACAATTCTGTGTTTGCGAAGGGGAGAAATTCAGAATAAAAGTTTATTCTGAAAGTATCTCACCTTTATAACACCTTGTGGGATTTCTTCAAATCAGTGGTGAGGAAACATTTTTGTGTAGAGGCTGAATTTAAAACTGGCAAGGATATCAGGGGATGCTTGCCAGCAGGAAGTGGGACTGAGGACATGGGGTGCAATCAATGCAAAATGGGGTGAAGTGACACAATTCTTGCCAGTTTGGATTTTTCCAACCAAGCATACAGGCACAACTCGATTCCATGCATTTTTACTCAAGAGTAAAAAGAGCCCCAAGAGCCACCCAATCTAACCCTCTACCATGCAAGAATACGCAGTCAACGCAATCTCGATAGATGCAATTGCTTCTATGGTTGCAAAGCAGAGCTCAATATATACAGAGGATTCTGGGCTGAAGCACAATCTGGTTATCTGCAGTACCTTCTCTGGGCTATTTGATATCTTGCATTACAGTTACATATTTGGCATGACTGTCAAGGTAGTTTTCTAGGGAGAAAAAAAGTTTTTATGTGTACAGTTTCAGTTTTAACAGCTCTTTATCATTCCATACTATTTTGAGTAAATATACAATAATATATGCTTTTAGTATTTATATACTGCAGTTACTGTGTTTCTGTAATATTTATGTCCTGAAGTTACTATGTTTTTATGTTTCTGTTATAATATCTTTAAGAGATAATTGCTCTTTTTATTTTCAAACTCTATATTCTCCAGTTACCTGATTCTGATTGCTTACAATTACTTTAGAATATCTGTGTGTTCATGTGTGCATACGTGGTCAATATTTAGCAGGCATTTTGAAGAGGGTTAGATGAGTTTAATGCTTGAGTAAATATTTATATGGTTTCAAATCAGTGCTTTAAAATGAAACCTCTGCCTCAGTGGTTCTCAATCTTTGGCCTGTCATACCTTTTTGGCTTCAGCTGCCACACTTCCTGACCCATGTCAGTCATTGCAGATTACAACACCAAAGTAGGCAGATGTGAGAAGACAAGTAATGGAAAGGGAAGGCTTCCCCTGGGAATTTTAAAAGTGTACTTTTTCCTAAAAGGCTTCAGAGTAGCTTTTTATAAATGTTTAATTTTGAGGCTATGCATGCATACTAATTACAATATGATCTTTGCTGCCTTAACCCCAAGTTAAGATCCAGAATATACAAAACAACAGCAACTATAGTGTTTTAGGGTGTTGACTGGCAGACAGATAACAGTGGACTAGCAATGTGAAGGCCTAGGAAAAAAACACTTCCCACATTTTTTATGAAGCCCCTTTTCCCAGCAATACTGTGCCTTTTAACTTCATCACACTAGAGAATCTATCCACTTTAAATCCAGTTTCTGCTTCTTGCAGAATTCTGGGGTTTGTAGTTTTGTGAGGCCTTGGATCTTTCTAAGTGAGCAGTTTAAAGGCACCTCCCTAAACTACAAACCCCAGAATTCTGCGGGAGGAAGAAACCGGATTAAAAGTGGATAGATGCTCTAGTGCAGTGGTTCTCAACCTAGGGTCCCCGGATGTTTTTGGCCTTCAACTCCCAGAAATCCAAACAGCTGGTAAACAGGCTGGGATTTCTGGGAGTTGTAGGCCAAAAACATCTGGGGACCCCAGGTTGAGAACCACTGCTCGAGTGTGATTAGGCCCTTTGTCTTTTTAGGGTTCAGCTTCAGTCTTTTGGCCCTCATCTGTCCCATTCCTGAGCCCAAACAGTGGTCTAGCATCTCCACTGCCTCAGGTCATCCTGGTGATTCAGTGATGTTAACCTCATTTAGTGCTTGATCCAGTATATCTACTCTATTTGGGATTAGTTATTGGGTTTAAGACAAAAAGCTTAAATTTGGACACCAGTGAGTGGTGGTCTTTCCTGCTTTGGAGGGCTTTAAACAGAGATCAGGTAGCCATCTTTTGGAAGCGCTTTACTTTCTGTGTCCATGCATAGCAGAAGGTTGGATTTCCTGGCCTTTGCAATCACATCCCACTCTGTGATGTTCTGAAACGGACATTATTCATCAGTCTAAATTCCAAGATGACCTCACCTCAGTGCCATAAAGCCAGACTGGAGTTGGGAGTGTGATTGAGATCAAGAGATATGCTCCATAATCTTTAAGTGTCCATACCATTGCTAAATTACAATGGAAGAAATGAGGAGTATTATTAGGCAATAATTAGATCTAGATAAAGATTTAAAAGAAACAATCTGGCAAGAATAACAGTGACAAACCTTTACAGAGGAGAGCAGGAAAAGAAGAAAGAACAATATGAGATATTTATCGTGTCAGAAGTGAATCGAGGATACAGTTATAATGTATTTTAAAACACAAAGTTAAAAACTTTAGCCACTTGGAGTGCCTCTGGTCTCACTGTGAGAAGATCCTCCATTGTACATGTGGCAGGGCTGAGGCTGCATTGTAGTAAGTGGTCTGTGGTTTGCTCTTTTCTATACTTGCATGTCATGGACTCCACTTTGTAGTCCCATTTTCTAAGATTGCCTCTGCATCTCGTGGTGCCAGAGAGCAGTCTGTTTAGTGCCTTCCAAGTTGCCCAGTGAGATAATACAAGAAGATACAGCCGTTAGATCTGAAACTGATAATATCACTCCTCTCTTTGCTACAGAGGATATAATGAACTTTTAGTACTTTAAGTAATGAAAATAAATATAATGGAAATGAAAAGTTAGATGTAATAATTGTAACTATGTTCATTGCCTTTTCTCTTGTCTCCTCACCCCCTCCCCTGCGAAATATTAGCTATTAGTAAAACTTAATTTACTAACAATAACTCCAAAACCCTTATTTTCCATTTTTCTTTCTTAGACGACACACCTTTCCCCCTTGTATGTGTGTAAAAAATTGGAAATGTCCACTAAATATATATTTGAATTTTAAACAAAAGAAATGAGGAGGAAAACCTTACAATTCTGTCCCCCCTTCTTCCTCTACCACCCACCAACCTCCAGAAACCTTGCTCTCACACAATACAGCAATAAAGTACTTAGCTTCTGGGCTGGCAGCCAGTGTCAAAGCTTAGTGTTTAGCATTATATAGCTCACCCAAGGCCTTGTTTGATCTTGGAAGCTAAGCAGGGTCAAGCTTGGTTAGTAAATAAATGGGATACTGCCGGGGAATATAAGATAATTTTAGGCTATATTCAGAGGAAGGCTGTGACAAACCTCCTCTGGATATTCTTTGTTCAAGAACTCCATACTGTCATTCAACAACTTTATTTGAAGGAAAGGGTGGGTAAAGCCATGTCAGGGTAGAAAGGTGTGCTTTGATTCTTTTCATTTCTTTCCGAAACCTTTATTAGTTCCCCTCGCACCTTGACCAAGCAGCACTCAGAGGGCCCTGTTCTAAGTTAACTAGAGCCCTGAGTAGGAAAGTTCCCCTTAGCTATTTTGTTGTGCATCTCTTATGCCTTTCATATAGTCATGCTGAAGACAAGGTTCCAATAGGTATCACAGCTCAAGTGGTGACTAGAGCTGTGAAAAATGTGCAAAAGCTGTGCTGGTTAAGGGATTTGTGGACCAGGGTTTGAATCCCTGCTTGGCCATGGAAACCCACTAGTGATCTTGGGCAAGTTGTGCTTTGTCAATTTCAGAGTAAGGCAGAGGCAACTCCCACTCTCCCAAACAAAGGTGCATCTACACTGTATAATTAATGCATTTTGATACTTTAACTGCTATGACTTGGTACTGTGGATTCATGGGAGTTGTGATTTTGCAAGATCTTTAGTCCTCTCTGCCAAAGAATGTTTGAGGCCTCACCAAACTACAAATTCCAGAATTCATAGATTCATAGAATCGTAGAGTTGGAAGAGACCTCATGGGCCATCCAGTCCAACCCCCTGCCAAGAGGCAGGACATCGCATTCAAAGTACTCTAAGCTCTAATTCCATAGCATTAAGCCATGGCAGCCAACGTGGGGTCAAACTGCATACATTCTGCAGGGTAGATACATGCAAAATCTTGCCAACCCCTATACGTTCACCTTAAAGTCATCTGGTTGGAAACAAAGCTACACGACAACAAGAAGGAATGTACAAATTTAACTCCAGTTTCTACTTGAAATAGCACTTTACTTATGAGTTTCCAGTTGCAGAATAGCTTGGGGTGAGATCCCTAGCAAAGGTAATAAGAGTAAGAGGAAAGTCACCTATATACCCCACAGCTAAAACCGTTTGAGAAGGACTTATTCATTCACATGGCAGGTGGCTTTTTTCTTGTTCTTAAATCTTTATGCTTCATCTGTGAAGTGGAAATAACAACATGCTGCCTTAAAGAGATGTGGGAGGGGCTCAGTAGCATGACTAAACATTTAAGTTGTAAAAGAGGAAAAGGGCTTAAAATAAACAGTGGAGAAAGGAATGTCACTAATGTAATGCACAGGATTTGTCTGGGGCATGGTTCTTCACAGTTGAGCTGTAATGTGCAGTAGTGAGAAGAAGCAGTATCAGACTGCTTGTTATGTGTTTTCAGAGTTTAGGCAATGGTAATCCCAGGATGTTAGATTTGCAGAGGGAATTGGAGACATATAAAAGAAATCCAAGCATACTATGTTATTGGAAAGCTGTCATATTGCAGATTAGTTGCATTCGGGCATTTGCTTTGTCATTTCCATAATTTGTTGGCCAATGGTAGAGCAAGTAGCACTCCACTCACAAATGCTATACTGTATTAATCAATTCACAGATACCTTTATCCAGAAAGCAATTGCACTGGTTTCAAAACAAAATTGACCTAATTGCCTAGAAGTTACTTTTGCAAAAGTGCCAACAGTTTCCCTTATGATTAGGAGAAATGAGATGTGTATGAAGTTTTACCTTTCCTAAAATTCCAGGCATTGTCTATAATCTGATTTTATTTTTAATTTGTCAGAGCTGGGAAAACTAACTTCAGAATTACAGCTGTCAGAATCTCCCAACAAACATGGTCATATTGAATGGACAGAGACACTTACTTCCTATTGCGAAAAGAACCAAAGAACAACTTAAAAAACGTGTTCATATTGACAGTTGGGTAAAACAAGCATTTATCATTATGGATGTAATTTGTTGGCCTAACATGTCTTCCAGTTTGAGGTTGACATCCTATTAGTGACATTTGCAGGCCTTTGTATCTAACTTTTTTTGGTTATGGCAGGTGAAGAAATTCCCCATCCCAAACAATTTCCCAAGGTATTTACCCATTTTTCATTGGTGTTCCTCCACATGGTCATTTTGTGGACTATGTGGAGAATGCCTGGGTGTGGGGGGAGGAATTGAGGGATTGTCAAGCAGTTAGCTGTTTCATTCCTGTATTTCTTCCCCCCAGAAAGAGAAGGTTGACCTTCCAGTGGGAAGATGAAATTGCAGGAAATATTAATATCTCTCTATTATACTTGGATGAGACCTCACCTGGAATCCCGTGTCCAGTTCTGGACACCACAATTCAGGAAGGATGTGTCAAGAGGAGGGTGGCCAAAATGGTAAAAGTTATGGAAACTATGCTCAATGATGAGTGGTGGTTTAGGGCACTGGACATGTTTATGTTGGAGAATAAAAGAAAAGGAGAAGGGATAGCCATGTTTAAATATACAGAAGAATGGCATAGGAAGATGAAGCAAATTGTTTTTTTTGCTGTTCCAGAGACTGGGACATGGAACAGAGGATTCAAATTACAGGAAGAGATTCCACCTAAACATTAAGAAGAATCTCTTGACAATAAGAACTATTTGGCAATATGCTGTCTTGGATTGTGGTGGAGTGTCCTTCTCTGGAGGTGTTTTAAGCAGAGGGTGGATAGCCATCTGTCAGGAGTGCTTTGATTGTGTGCTCCTGCATGCCAAGGGTTGGATTAATTGGCCCTTGTGGTCTCTTTCAACTCTGTGAGTCTGTGAAATCATCTTCAGCATCTGCAAGAATTGAGTTGGTTGGCTACCTGGATGTCTCTCACAGGGCCGGTTGTTACTAGGCGGCCGCGTCAGCGGCCGCCTCGGGCGCAGGGCCCGGGGGGCGCCGTCAGGCTTCCCCCCTCCCAGCGGGGACCATGAGCTTACTCGCCGGCGAACAGGAAGGCCTGTTCGGTGACGAGCGAGCTCATGGCCGGCTGGGATGGCCCTGGATGGCCGGCCTGTGCGCCCCGGCCCCGCCTCTCACGTTGCGTGAGAGGCGGGGTCGGGGTGAGCTGCGTGGGAGGCGGGGCCAGGGTTGGCCCTGCCTCCCACGCAGCTCAGCCTCGCCCGTCTGGCCTTTACCAGGCGGGCCGACTGCACCGAAGGTCCCTGCAGGCCGCGATCGCGGCCTGCAGGGACCTCCGGTGCAGTCGGCCTGCCTGGAAAAGCCCAGGCCGCGCAGGGCGGGAGGCAAGGCCCCGTCTGGGCGGAGCCCTGCCTCCCGGCCTGTGCGCCCCGGCCCCGCCTCTCACGTTGCGTGAGAGGCGGGGTCGGGGTGAGCTGCGTGGGAGGCGGGGCCAGGGTTGGCCCTGCCTCCCACGCAGCTCAGCCTCGCCCGTCTGGCCTTTACCAGGCGGGCCGACTGCACCGAAGGTCCCTGCAGGCCGCGATCGCGGCCTGCAGGGACCTCCGGTGCAGTCGGCCTGCCTGGAAAAGCCCAGGCCGCGCAGGGCGGGAGGCAAGGCCCCGTCTGGGCGGAGCCCTGCCTCCCGGCCTGTGCGCCCCGGCCCCGCCTCTCACGTTGCGTGAGAGGCGGGGTCGGGGTGAGCTGCGTGGGAGGCGGGGCCAGGGTTGGCCCTGCCTCCCACGCAGCTCAGCCTCGCCCGTCTGGCCTTTACCAGGCGGGCCGACTGCACCGAAGGTCCCTGCAGGCCGCGATCGCGGCCTGCAGGGACCTCCAGTGCAGTCGGCCTGCCTGGAAAAGCCCAGGCCGCGCGGGGCGGGAGGCAAGGCCCCGTCTGGGCGGAGCCCTGCCTCCCGGCCTGTGCGCCCCGGCCCCGCCTCTCACGCTGGGTGAGAGGCAGGGTCGGGGTGAGCTGCGCGGGAGGCGGGGCCAGCCCTGGCCCCGCCTCCCGCGCTGCTCGCCGTGACCCCGCCTCCCACGCTACGTGAGAGGCGGGGCCAGGGAGCAGGAGGCGGGGCCCGCCGGCGCCGCGGTAGGCGTGGCCATGTGCCTCCCGCGGCACATGGCCACGCCTCCCGCGGCGCCGGTGGGGGGGGGCGCAATTTCCCCCCTCGCTTTACATATAAATTTATCTCCGGCCGGCCCTGGTCTCTCATCCTTCTCCTCTGCTTTGTCTTCCACAGGATGAGGGCAGCCAGCCTGAAAACAGGCAGATTGAATTTATGGGGATGTGGGACAAAAACTCCATAGTTTATGTGTGCAGTGCAGGAAATCAAACTTGCTCTCTTTTTATTGTATTGTACTTTCTTCCTTTCCATCATGCTGTAAGCATGCTGTCTGAACAGATAAGTAAACTTAGGGCCCTTCCACACAGCCATATAACCCAGAACATCAAAGCTGGTAATCCATACTATCTGCTTTGAACTGGATTATCTTGAGGCCACACTGCCACATAATCCACTTCAATGTGGATTTTATACAGATGTGTGGAAGGGGCCTTAATTTTTTTTTTTTACCATATTGCATTAATTCATGTATATGCTGGTTGGGAATGGAGATCATTGGGGAAAAGTAGCATAAGCATACAAGTACAGGTTTAGGCCCAAGGCATTATAAATGCATAATATTGTGAACAACTGGTGCAACCTGGTTCCATTTTGTGATAATTTTGCAGCAGGCTAGAGAGCACTTTTTGGTCTTGAAAGTGTGACATCTATTATGGCATCAGCTAGTTTTATCCAAGCTTCTGTAAGAACATGGTGATTTGAATCAGAGGCAGTCATAATGGTTAAACATTAGGCTCAGATAGGTATAATATTAAACCATAATATAGTGATAAGAACATGAGCCAACTAAACCTCACCTGGGTGTTTTTTTCTTCTTCTCCTCTTCCCAGTATGACTGTGAGAAGAAGTTTGAAAACTTTCTCTTCAATGTTATATTCACAGCTTGATGTGTTGTTGGTTTTTGTTTGTTGTTTATTTGTGTCAGACCCCTGGCAGCTGGGCACCAAGAACCATACACTGAGGCCAATCTCTATCTAATATCTTTATTAAGGAAATATATAAAAGCAATAAAAACAAGTGAAGAATATAGTCCAGAAGCAGACCTTTCAAATGAGGTCAAATATAGTCCAAAAATGTATTGTCCAATAAATGATATTAGAGTTCAAAGTTCTTTATCCAATACCGAAACACACACTATTGCCAAGCAATAGTGTGGGGAAATGTCAGTCTTAGAAGTCCAAGGAAGCTTGACAACAAGGCTGGAAATAGACTTGGTTCTTTGACAAGGTCCGTGACTAGAAACAAGGCAAACAGTGAATCTTGGAACAAGGTCCGTGGATAACAGCAAAGCAAGGCAGTACTTGAATTCTTGATCCGGGAAGCAAGGAACTGGGGTTACGAAGTCCACACACGATCTCACTCCTGAAGCAGCTCTGTTGACTCCGCAAAGAATCTCCCTCGTCAAACACCTATATTGGGTCTCGTTTTCCCGCCAACAATCTCTTTCCCTAGAGAACGAGAAACGAAACCCAACTCTGTCCAGATGCAAGACTCCTTAGAATTTCCCACGGGAAGCAGGCCTAATCAGCCTGTTGTTTGGCAGCGATCCGTAAACTCCTGCGATTTGCTTGTCTGACTCCTCTGTCTCTAGAGTAAAATTCCCTCCTGGGAAACGGAGGCGAGGAATGCCCAAGGTCTGTTTTACTGAATTCTTGAGGACAAACATCAACATCCGGCAGGTGAAAGGACTCCGGCTCTTGTTGAACCGGCGAAAACCCCATGTTTTCATCTTCATCTGCCACGATAGCACTAGGAACAGGACTACAAGGCCCATGAGGCATCACAATTTGTTCAGTCACTTCCAACTCTTTGTGGCCTCATGGACCAGCCCACGCCAGAGCTCCCTGTCGGCCATCACCACCCCCAGCTCCAGGTCAAGCCAGTCACTTCAAGGATACCATCTATCCATTTTGCCCTTAGTCAGCCCCTCTTCCTTTTTCCTTCTATTTTCCCCAGCATCATCCTCTTCTCCAAGCTTTCCTGTCTTCTCATTATATGGCCAAAATACTTCATTTTTAGCTTTAATATTCTTCCCGCCAGTGAGCAGTTGTGCATAATTTCCTGGAGTATGGACTGGTTGGATCTTCTTGTGGTCCAAGGCATTCTCAGAATTTCCCTCCAACACCACAGTTCAAAAGTGTCTATCTTCCTTTGCTCAGCCTTCCTTATGGTCCAGCTATCACATCCATAGGTGGTTAGTCTGAACTGTAAACTGTAGCTGGCTTAGTTTGACTGGCTTTAGTTAAAATTAGCTATTGGTCTGTGCTTTGAAAAGGAGCAAAAAAGATGACAGTGGATAGTGCTAATTGCTTTGCACTAAAAAAGTCAAGCCATATGAGGATGTTTCACTTGGAAAAGAAAAGGTTGAAAGAGGATATGATAGCCATGTTTAAATATTTGAAAGGATGTCACATTGAGCAGGGGCAAGATTGTTTTCTGTTCTAGACATGAAGCAATGGTTTCAAATTACAGGAAAATAATTAGGAAAACTTCCTGATGCTAAGAGCTGTTCAATAGCGGAATATGCTGCCTGGGAGTATGATGGTGTCTCCTTCTCTGGATATTTTCAAGCAGACATTAGATGGCCATTTGTCAGGAGCGCTTTGATTGTGTGTTCCTGCATGGGAGAATAGGGTTGGATTGGATGACCCTTGTGGTCTCTTCTGGTTCAGTGATTCTATGAGAAAGAGAAGGAAGTGTGTCAATCTGGGGTTCATTCTTTAGAACCATTTGTTTAGAAGATAGGAAAGCTTGGAAAAGATCATGATGCTGGGGAAAATGGAAGGAAAAAGGAAGAGGGGCTGACGAAGGGCAAGATGGATGGCGGTATCCTTGAAGTGACTGGCATGAACTTGAAGGAACTGGGGGCGGCGACAGCCGACAGGGAGCTCTGGCGTGGACTGGTCCATGAGGTCACAAAGAGTTGGAAACGACAATGTGATTGAGCAGCAGCAGCAGTTTAGAACAGCAGGTACTTTATTCTAAGTTACTCCTGCACTGCCCACTTGCATTGGCAGTAACTCTTTGAGATACTGAAGAGGGGACCAGAGATTGAACTTTGGATCATGCACTACTGAGCTATGGGCAGTTTTGGATAAAGAAATTGCTACTAGAGCACTGAAGACGAAGAAAAGGAGAAATCACTGTAATAAGAACATTTCATCCCGGTGTACAGACTTAATGTTTACATGGGAGCAGAGTTAAATAGTCACAGAGTTTTCTGAACCGAAACACATTTCAGTGCTATGGAACCAAGACTCACTAAATGCCAATGTTTTGATGTTTTCAGGCAGTGACCTTTCATTTATAGTCGCTGTCGTTTTGCTTCTGGCCCACACATCATCTGTTATATTTTATATTTGTAGTACATTTTTCAAAAACAGTAGTATGGTGGCAAATGTACTTTCTGGTTTTTTTTCATGTTCCCCAAATATTGCTTTTGAGAGTTCAAACACATGGGAAAACAGGGATGCAGGATTTGTTTGGAAAATAGATCTGGGGAAAGAAAATATTTTGTTCTTGTAGTGATCCCTTGAACATGATTTAAAGATAGGAAACAAGATGCTTTCCTGATTGTTATTGCTACATGCTGAGGTTGGAACAATGGATTAACTGAATTAGAAACCTTTCCTCCTCTGGATGTTTGAATTACAACCGTCACATGTTCTGATCAATATGGCCAATAATTAGAAGTTACAAGGGATTGTCACTCTTTCTGTATGTCCTAGTATAAGCCTATTATCTTTCTATTACTCTAACCATCATCACAACAGGAGCCCCCGGTGGCGCAATGGGTTAAAGTAACCCTTGTGCCAGCAGGACTGCTGACTGAAAGGTTGGCGGTTCAAATCCGGGGATCGGGGTGATCTCCCATTTGTCATTTCTAGCTCCCCGTGTGGGGACATGAGAGAGGCTTCCCATGGGATTGTAAAACATCCAATATCTGGGCGTCCTCTGGGCAATGTCCTTGCAGATGGCCAATTCTCTCATACCAGAAGCAACTTGCAGTTTCTCAAGTCGCTCCTGACATGGAAAAGAAATCACAATGAGGTTTAGTGAAGATATGGGAGAGAGGCGTCTTGGTTGCTTCTTCCAGGTTGTGGAATTTGAATATTTTCAAGCTGTGAATGGCTGAATCTGTGGATACAGATTCCATGGACATGGAGGGCTGACTCAATTGTGTTTTAAATGTGTTTTAAATGTTTTAAATTTGTGTTTTTAAAATATTTTTTTCCATTGGTTTTTAACTTTTGTATGAATTTTTGTTTTGTTTTAGTTGTACCTTGTTTTAATTTAGATGTAAATTGCCTTGGGCCCAGTGCAAGCAGAAAAATCAATCAATACATCAATCAATTTATTATATAATAAATAATATTAATTCCCAGCATTGGAAGACCAAATGTTCAAAAACCCTTATCAGATCAGTGCCTTCATGTAGAGAGTATCCACTGCAATTAGATGTACAGTAGAGTCTCACTTATCCAAGCTAAATGGGCCGGCAGAAGCTTGGATAGGCGAATATGTTGGATAATAAGGAGGGATTAAGGAAAAGCCTATTAAACATCAAATTACGTTATGATTTTACAAATTAAGCACCAAAACATCATGTTTTACAACAAATTTGACAGAAAAAGCAGTTCAATACGCAGTAATGTTATGTTGTAATTACTGTATTTACGAATTTAGCACCAAAATATCACGATATATTGAAAACATTGACTACAAAAATGGCTTGGATAATCCAGAAGCTTGGATAAGCGAGGCTTGGATAAGTGAGACTCCACTGTACTTGATAACAAGTGGCAATAATATAGAGAGGCTGTCCAATTCTAGCAATTTGGAGATAATGCTCTTGCTGTTGTGCTTACAGAGGAAAGCGATTGTGTCCCATAAATTTTTCCAAATGGATCATACGTGGTGCATTGATGGGTACATTTGTCCCTTGGACTGTACTCTCTCTTGCTTTGCTTTTTTTTCTGGCACAGACTGCTTGAAGATTGGGCCAAACTGGATTTCTGCCCAAAATAAAACTGCATTACAACCATGCAAGGACCGGTGAGAGCAAGTTGTATCTGTTCTTTACAGATACTTCTTTCATTAACTGAATGAGCTTAATAAGAGTGCTTCCTTTCTTGGGATCCAAATAGGGTCTTAGTATATTCTTTGCATGTATTTGTGTTTAGATAAAGCTGACTCTGTAGAGTAGGACCTAACAATCTCTACTATAGTATTACAGGTCTTTTAGCACATTTAATACCATGGTTACTTTTACTATAGGAAAAGGGAGTCCGCTCTTTATTTGTACAGTTGCTTCCACTGTCAAGAGTCAACACTAACCTAAACTGTGGGATTTGAGGCTCTCTGTGTGAAAGTAGATTCAGAAATCTGCCTTCTCCATATGTTAGGTTTGTGAATGTGACTCATACAAGCTTCTATGCAGATATATAACTACGGAGGTGGGAGAGAGGGGGAACATTACCCCCATAAGAATTCTTGCCCCAAAGATAAGTATTTCCTTCAGTCCCCACATTTCTAACATTCCAAAGAGGGAGACATTGGGAACTGTTTACATTTAAAACTCTTATATTTGCTGGATTCACATCCCCATGGCACTTTTTCCTGCCCCTTTAGTTTGAATGTCTACATTGTTTATCTAAAGGCTCAGCTGATGTTTTAAGGACCACCAAAATACAAATCATAAGAAAAGAGAGACTGATGAAAGAAGTGGAAAAAAGGCTTTAAAAAGGCTCAAAAAGGGTTTCTTATAGCAAGGCTTCTCTGACCTAATTGTTTCATTGCACCTGGTTGTTTTATATAGTTACATCTGAATTTTAAAGAGTTGCTGAAGCAAAAATGAGAAACATTTTTGTGATGTGGGAACTTATCATTCTTTCCATTTTGTTTCCATGCATAGCCCCTTCCAAATACGAATCCTGCTCCCCAAACATCATTTTTCTTCAGTCCACAAATTTCTGGCATTGTGGGTCCTTTAAAGTTCAGCTGAGCCTTTAGAAATACAATGTAGAGTTCCAGAGTCGAGGGGCAGCCACCTGAAAGCCCTTTCTTAGGTCCCCACAGTCTAAACTTGCAATGTTGCCGAGACTGAGAGAAAGTTCTCTCCTGAAGATCTCAGGGCCTGGGCAGGTTTATACTGGGAGACAAGATCTGCCAAATGACCTGAGCCACATTGGGCTTTGAAGATCATTGCCTGCACTTTGAATTGTGCCCAGAAACACACTGGCATCCAGTGGAGCTGTTGTAACAGGTAAGTTGTGTGTTCCCTGTAGCCAGCCCTAGTTAGCTGTAGCTCTTTGGACCAGCTGAAGTTTCCAAATATTCTTTGAAGGCAGCCCCAAGTAGACGTAACTAAGGCATGTACCACCATAGCCAGATTCATCATCTCAGACATACTTGGCTTTCAGCTTTCGAACGTGCAAAGGTTCCTTTGGCCACCACAAAAACCTGGGCCTTCAATGATTGTTCAATGCGTGTTACCACTCCAACCTCATGAGGGCTCTCTTAAGCAGTTTACCACATCTATTTTCCAGTTCCCGGGCAGTATCACACTACATTGCCATAGCTTCCAGCATTCATATACACTCAGCTGTTCATATTTGTGGGATTAATTTTTGTGGATTTGATTATTCAAAGGCTTGATTAAAGTATTTTCTCTAGAATCTCTTGTCAGAAGTTGAGTGTGCTGGAGGACCTAGAGATTCATGGAGAAGTATTCTTTTAGGTAAAAAGGAAATAGTGGGAGTTTATTTGTGGTTTTTCCTTTTTCTCAGGGGTCCTATGCATCTAACCCATTTTGCTTTAAACAATATATTCTGTCTCCTGAAAACTATGGATAAAACAGAAGTTGTCATTTCATCATCATACCCACAAGTCTTGCAATTCTATTGCTGTTTCCACACACATTCATATCTATAAAGATCTGTTCCTAGGCACTTCGCTTCACACATCTGATGAAGTAGGCTTAAGTCTACAAAAGCTTGTGTTATCAATTTCTAGTATCAAAGCTACTGCAAAATCCCTTTGTATAGTAATCCAGAGTAACATGGCGATGCCTTTGAATTCTTACTAATCACTTGTAACACTCTGTTGTCTAGCAATTTTTGGACTGCAACCAGTGTGGTTAGGTTTAAATGTAGGAATCTTGCTTGATGCTTCATTACTATGGGCAGTTTTTAAAGTGGTTTGTGTAGTTGCAGTGAGTCATACTAATGGCTTTGAGTGCTTGCAGGCTAAAGCACCCGCTACTGCAGTAATACCACTCAGAGCCCCTTTGTTTCATTTTTCTTTGTAGCTGCTAATTTTGGAAGTGCAGTGATTAGAGTGAGCTTGAGTATTACAGAGTTTCTTTTCTTTTTAAAAAATCATTTGCTAAAGATCTTGCAGGTTTCTCTTTGGAGCCCAAAAGCAAATTACAAAATATTTTCCACCATTTTTCTGAACCCCAAATTCTCAGAACTGAAGGCTACTTTTGCCAACCTACTACAGTCCATGGCAGTTCACTGCAGTTAAATGGCATTATTTGGCTCTATATTAACCACATAATGCAGTTCCAAACTGCCTTGCATGGCAGTGTAGATCCAGCCCAAATGTGTTGGATTGCTGCCCCCATGATATTCAAAGGGCAAAGCCAGTAGCTGACATATATGACACCATGCATGCTGGTCCTGCAGATACATGGATTGTATTGCTATCATCAGCCATTTCCCTTATGGGTTATGTGATCTTATAGATTTTTGGTGAGTCTGGGACATGGTGAGACATATAGTTTAGTAAGATTATTCTGATAATGTAGTGATATCAGCTAGGACCACGGTTAAGAGATCTGTGCCCAGCAAGCATCCACTAAACCAGATCAGCCATTACAGAGAAGCAAGCTGCCCAGGTTGAATGCAAAGCCACAGAGGTATATTACAGTTTGGTCAAAAAGGTTGCAAGTACAAGCAATTTGCTTCAAAAGGTACAAACATAGTCATAGAGAAATACATCACATTTTACACAGTTCTGACAGCTATTCAGACTTCCCATTCCCGTCCCTGATTGGTTGAAAAGGTTGGGATCCACATCTGGATTGCCCAGAGGTTCCCTTGACATTACCGCCTGCAGGATAAGATTCCCGTGGTGACAAAAATTATGGTTGGCAGTTGGTCAGTTCAAAGAACCAATCTGTTGCAGAGAAGCCCCTTGGGAGGGCACAGTTCATGAGGAAATAATGGATATCCTGATGAGTCTCTGATTAAGGGCCCATTTACACAGCACCTAAAACATGGCATTGACTGGATTAAAAGGGGGGTGAACACAAGATGTTACCGGCAAATCTGCACTGATTCGCTGCAGCAGAAGAAAAACATGGGGTAAAAAGGTCCCCTTTTATCCCAGTTCTGGCTGGAAAATGTGCATATTCGCATCACTGTATATCCCTGCACTTCCAAAAAACATGTCATTTCCTCCCCTCCCCTCTGTGGAGACTGCTCCAACACACTTCTGTTTTGTAAAAGCCTGAAACAGCTGATCAGCTGATTGGGCTGTGAAATGGACACAGAGCTGATTTAAAGGAAGCACAAACAGAAAGCAATTAGAACTCTGAAATTCTTTATTTTAAACTTTATAATATTAAACAGAGCTTGAATAAACAATTGGGAGAAGGAAAAAATCCTGCTGAAGTTTTTTAAAAACGAAATTCACTCTGTTATGTTCTAAACCTCATATGCATATATGTGAATTTGCTTACATTTTATATTGTGATATTTGTATGTGCGCATAATTGTATATACAGTCCAGCGTATAATGGAGTTATTTTTTAAAAAAATCTTCCTTCAGATGTCCCCTGTCTGCCATCTATCTTGTGATACAGAGGAAGCCTGTGAGGATGGCAAGGGACCCAATCCCACGACTAACAGGTCTATGTGGAGGACCTGCAGTCAGATCCTGGGATTTTTTAACCCCCATTTAAAACCTAGATTTTTATGCTGTCTGGAAGGGCCCTAACTCAAGTGTCTAGTTCCATGTGAGACAAAGGTGCAAGATTCAGAAGACAAAGATTGTGATTGTGGACAATCAAGGGCTTGGCTGATGGCATAGAGTGGCAGACTCTCAGCCTCAGGTTAAATGGACAAACATCCTGAGTGTATTTTGTTGACAATGAATATCATCTATCTACATACACATACACTGATAGCTATCTGGCTTGGGAAATAGCTGGAAGAATCCTGGCCATCATCTCCTTTCCCAAGGAGTTATGTAAATTGGGAGCACTGAAAGGTGGTTGCCTTCAAAAGGTATTTTGATACATGCATTTGATATAGTTTATATTTTTAGGAATTTACACAGTACATAAAAGATACAAGGTATACAGTAAATCATTAAACAGATACATTTTATTAAAGGGTTAGATGTGATAGTGTTTGTAAGGTACAGCTGGTGCTAGGTCCAGAACCTCTAGTGCTTCCGTATTTTGCAACTCCAGGACCGCAGAAAAGGTTTTAATAAAAGCTTGAAGTCTCTTGGTGTACTATAAATCCTGGGGTTTTTTGGGGGGGAGGGGGGGGTGCCATGGCTCGACAACAATAAGGTAAGATTTCTGATGACAACATGGTGACTGGTGAATTTAGTGATGAAAAACAGGGAAGCAAATGTCCATTTGACTTGCCTATATATATGTGTATACGCACAGAGTATATTCCTGTTACGAGCAACAGGGTTAGTATGGAGGCATATCTATTGTGAAATTCAATTTCACTTTGATTAATTTGTAATGTAACCAAGATCTTGTTTATATAATGGAGAAAGGAATGACTGGCTTGAAAGAATCAGACTCCTTGTATAAGAAATATCAAGAATTTCAGATGCATGGGAACAGGCTTTTTTCAAAGACCTCTCTTCATTCTGCATATAAACTCTTTCAGTTTATGGCATTCCTGTGGACAGGAACAATAATACATGTTATTAGAAAAAGGCTATTCTTAGAACAGCTGTGTTTATAAGACAGCTGATAAATGTTTTTGCAATTGAACTCTGGTGTATCACAGTGTAACAGTCTTGCACGCACTGTCAATTTGTTGCTTAATTTACCATTCAGCTGTAAAAAAAAGAAAGAAAGAAAGAAATTCTCCTAAAGTAATACATTTCTAGTCAACCTGACTTGTAGAAGTATTTATCTGGACTATGGAATTGTATACAAATAGCAATATGCTTGAAATGCCCTGAAAGCTCCTTTCTGCCTCAGGAAATATACCTTTCCTTCTTAACTGTACCAGTGGAAAATCGCTCTCTCCTCACCCTGAGAAAACCTGTATTCATGTGTGGGACCCATAGATTCAGCATCTGAATGTTTCTTCAAAATGCTAAAATAACTATAGAACGGGGGCTGGGAAAGGTGTAGCCCACCAGATGTCATTGCACTACAGCTCCCTGATCACTGACTTTTGGCAATTTGGACTAGAGCTGATGAGTGTTTCAGCCCAACATGACTTGGAGAATTACATATTTCTCCCCATTGACATATCAAAATTTGCTGAATTAGACTGGATCTCCAATGTCATATAATGTAGTTTGAATCTGCATTATATGGTCAATGTAGAACCATATGCTGCAGTTTAACTGCATTATATGACTCAACATTGACCATATAATTTGGATTCATATTGCTTTACATGAAAGTTCAAATCCAGACAGATAATGCAGTTTGACATCACTGTAACTTTTGTTGTTGTTGTTTATTCATTCAGTCACTTCCAACTCTTCGTGATCTCATGGACCAGCCCAAGCCAGAGTTCCCTGTCAGCTGTTGCCACCCCCAGCTCCTTCAAGGTCAAGCCAATCACTTCAAGGGTACCATCAAACCATCTTGTCCTTGGTTGGCCCCTCTTCCTTTATAATTCCATTTTCCCCAGCATCATTATCTTCTCCAAGCTTTCCTGTCTTCTCATTATGTGGCCAAAGTACTTCATCTTTGCTTCTAATATCCTTCCCTTCAGTAAGCAGTCAGGCTTTATTTCCTGGAGTATGGACTCATTGGATCTTCTCACAGTCCAAGGCACTATCAGAATTTTCCTCCAACGCCACAGTTCAAAAGCATCTATCTTCTTTTGCTCAGCCTTCCTTATGGTCCAGCTCTCACATCCATAGGTTACTACGAGGAATACCATTGCTTTAACTATGTGGATCTTTGTTGCCAGTGTGATGTCTCTACTCTTAACTATTTTATCAAGATTGGTCATTGCTCTCCTCCCAAGAAATAAACATCTTCTGATTTCCAGGCTGCAATCTGCATCTGCAGTAATTTTCACGCCTAGAAATACAATGTCTGTCACTGCCTCCACGTTTTCTCCCTCTATTTGCCATTTATCAATCAGTCTGGTTGCCATAATCTTTGTTTTCTTGATGTTTAACGGCAGCCCAGCTTTTGCACTTTCTTCTTTCACCTTGGTTATAAGGATCCTCAGCTCCTCCTTGCTTTCAGCCATTAAAGTGGTATCATCTGCATATCTAAGGTTGTTAATGTTTCTTCCAGCAATTTTAACTCCAGCCTTGGATTCATCAAGCCCCGCATGCCTCATGATGTGTTCTGCATACAAGTTGAATTGGTAGGGTGAGAGTATACAGCCCTGCCATACTCCTTTCCCAATCTTGAACCAGTCTGTTTTCCGTGGTCTGTTCTTACTGTTGCTACTTGGTCCTTATACAGATTCCTCAGGAAACAGACAAGGTGACTTGGTATCCTCATATCACCAAGAACTTGCCACAATTTATTATGCTCCACATAGTTAAAGGCTTTAGTTAATAAAACAGAAATAGATGTTTTTCTAAAACTCCCTACCGTCCTCTGTTATCCAGCGGATATTGGCAATTTGGTCTCTCATTCCTCTGTATTTTTGAAACCCAGCTTGTACATCTGGTAACTCTCTCTCCATGTATTGCTGGAGTCTACCTTGTAGGATCTTGAGCATTACCTTACTGGCATGTGAAATAAGTTCTACTGTATGAAACTTGGAGCATTCTTTAACGTTTCCCTTTTTTGGTATTACTGTAACTACCATGGCTCAATGCTATGGATCCTGGGAATTGTAGTTTGGTGAGGTACTTTGCAGAGAAGGCTAAAGACCTTGTAAAACTTCAGCTCCCATGATTCCATAGCATTGAATTATTACAGTTAAAGTGGTGCCAAACTGCATTAATTGCACATTATAAATGCACCCATCATAGTCAATTAGCATAGTTTTATGATGCCTTTATACTTCTCTGCCCAAGAGTGCTGGTGCCTCACCAGAGTACAGCTCCCATGGCCCCGTGGCACTCAGCCATGACAGTAAAGTGGCCTCAGACTGCATTAATTCTACAGCCCTAGGGAGAATTTGCTTGTAACTTTCATAATATTTGTCTATTCATCATGCTGGAAAAAATGGATGAAATTTTAGTGTAACAACATCTGGACATCCCAAGTTGAAATTCCTAAATCAGGTCCCATCTACACTGCCACGTAATGCAGTTTGAAACTGCATTGAACTCATTTTTATATCTACATTGACCATATTATACAGTTTCAAGTTGCACTATGGCCATTTCTACACTGCCCTATATCCCAGGATCTGATCCCAGATTACCTTTTTATCCCAGATTATATGGAAGTGGAGACTGATATAATCCAGTTCAAAGCAGATAATCTGGGATCCATTCCTGGGACATCGGGCTGTGTAGATGGGGCCTTAGATGACAAGGGTGGATTGTGGTGAATGTTAGTCTCACATTCTGTACATTTTCTTTTTGAAAAGTGAATAAAACCTTCCGAACCACAGTTTCATGCTTCCAACAATCTTAAACAACTGGGGTTTGGTTCAACTATGTTCAGCTGAAACAAATCAGGATCAAATAATGTTTAATGTCTGTATTGGTACATACCCTGTTTCCCTGAAAATAAGACATCCCTGGAAAATAAGACCTAGTAGAGGTTTTGCTGAATTGCTAAATATAAGGCCTCCCCTGAAAGTAAGGCCTAGCAAGGTTTTTGTTTGGAACCATGCCCGCCAAACAGAACACCAGAGCATGCAGGATCAGTAAATGTACACATCATAGTGTGTTGTACATGGAAATAATGGTAGTAACAAGAAATTCTTGATAGGATTCACAGTTTGTCTGGTTATGCTGGTTTGTGATGACAACTACTGTACAGTATATACTGTTCATTTTTTGTTCAACAATAAATGTGAATTCTTCTTCATGGAAAAATAAGACATCCCCTGAAAATAAGACCTAGTGCCTCTTTGGAAGCAAAAATTAATAAAAGACACTGTCTTATTTTCGGGGAAACATGGTATAAGAAGATAATGACATGAGGAATCTGGAAATAATCAATTCATGTTAAATGAGATTGAGAATGCACTAATGGAGCAGAAGGAAAATATGGTAATGTGTTTAAATCTAATCTCCAGTTCACCGATGGAAATTGTACAAGAACCAACTCAAAATGCAAATGAATGTTTATGTAGCCGTCCTGAAGTTTCTCAAGTTGCATATATTTAGCATTTTGTTTGGCTCCCCATGCTGTGCTTTAGTACACTGTGCACAGTATTGGACTGTGCACACAGCTGCCATGGAAACCTTAACTTTTGCTTTAAACTGTTGATAATGTGTGGGGTTTAACTGCCTTCCTTTTGTTCTCATTCTCTCTCTCTCTCTTTCTTGTATTAATTTTTTTTCTCGGAATTAATGAGTTACCATAGTAGTTGTTTCTAGGTTCTCTTCTTTGGGTTTTTTTTTTGGCATACATAATTCATAACAACATATGGAGGTACCTCTATGATGTGACA
Source organism: Anolis carolinensis (assembly GCF_035594765.1). Classification (NCBI taxonomy): domain Eukaryota; kingdom Metazoa; phylum Chordata; class Lepidosauria; order Squamata; family Anolidae; genus Anolis; species Anolis carolinensis. Next base: position 90,883,639 of record NC_085841.1, on the reverse strand, counting down.
GAAGGAAGGGCATTTCCAGAATATCTCAACACATGGGATTATTTGCAAGGACAAAATAATCCTTCAAATAATGTGGTGATTCTGAAATGGAGATTTGCTTAACTGGGGCCAAGCGTTGAACTAAGGGTGAGTCTACACTGTAGAATTAATACAGTTTGACACCACTTTAATTGCCATGGCTCAATTACCATTTACAGCATTAGTTCTACAGTGTAGATACACCCCTAGTGAGACTCGTTTATAGGAAGGTAAATACAGGGTTACTTTGTCACTGTAGCAATCAAGAAACATACAGACATCTTCACTTATATGATCTTAACTGAATTTTATGCTGTAACATTATCTATAGCAACTGTTCCCCAAAGATACAGAGGTACATAAAGTAACCTGATATATCCAGTCACAAAGCCATAAAATATAAATTAAGTAAGAAAAATGTTTGCTCTCATGTCCAAAGGGATCTGAACAGGGAATTCATGATCCACTCATTGATCGTATTGAGTTAAAGACTGGTTTTCTGTTTAAATTAATGAAAGTGATAAATGTGTATGTCTTGTGGTTGAGCGCTACGAACGTGACACAAAAAAGTTATGAGTTGTATTTATTATGGTGCAAACTATGACTATTTAGAATAATAACAAAATAGTACGACGAGATACTTCCTTGGTTATGTTCTTCCAGAAATAATCTTCCTAGAAGTGAATAGCTCTTGTTTCTGAGAGGTTCTATGCATTCATGTTGGTCATTTTGTTTGGCTTGTATAGAATGAAGTCCTTAATTTCACAGAAGCACACCTAAGCTATTGATTTTATATAAAAATGGACAACATATCTTGCATTGTTTAAGGGATTTATTTAGCTGCAATAAAGGTGCATCTATACTGCAGAATTGATTAAGTTTGACGCCACATGAATTGCCATGCTTCAGTGCTATAGAATCTGGGATTTGTAGTTTGGTGAGACACCAGCATTTTTTGGTAGAGAAAACTAAAGACCCTGTATAACTACAATTTCCATGTTTCTATAGCATCGAGCCATGGCAGTTAAAGTAGTATGCATATATTTTAATTCTACAATGCAGACATACCATTAGTTGTGTTATCTTCTAATATTATAATGTTTCAAAACCCGCTCTGAGATTACTTTTTTTCCGGGGGGGGGGGGGGGGGAGGTAGGCCTTCATCTTTAAAATAAATAAAAGTCTTTTGGGTTTTAATGATTAAAATACAGACAACTAGCATCTCTTAATGTTCAAAGAAACAAGATAAAAGAAATATGTGAATGAAGGCTTCCTGCTTTTGAGCCTTTGCAGAAGATGGAGCCTGAGATCCCAGCACATTTCTTGTGCTCTGTAACTTGATTTTGAATGTAAAGCCTGTGAAAGTCCCATGGACTGAGCAACAGATTGTTGGAAGCAACTCTCCACTCAAGAGGAGCTCAAAACATTCAATTGTCTGCCTTGTGGAGTGTTATGTGGCCATTTAAAAATAACAACAACAATTGAGATAGCTACAGTATTTGTGTTTGCCTACAGAGCCCATTGTAATGTCACAGGCAGAATGCTTAAATTTATAATGTTATGGAAATACATTTCTTGTTTTTTAAAGTAGTTTTTAGCAATAAATATTGATAATTTCTACATTTTAATGTTGTATTCACTCATTAAGATGGCAATTGCTCTTTCCAGTCCCCTTTTTGTTTGTTGCATTCTGCCTGAAGAAAGAATGGATTTAGCTTACAAAATCTCCCTCCGATTGCTGCTTGATGTACAACATTTCTCTTGCCCTTCCATTCTCAGATAGCTGTCATGTTCTTAAAACTGATTATAATGTGGTGGATTTGTTAGCCTGGAATTGATGTCATGCCTAATCAGACAAACCACAATGATCTGTACATCTCCTTGGATTTCAACACAAGCTGCTATTGAATTTGAGGAAATGGAGTTAAAACAGTTAATGTACACTAGTAAAAACATTTCTGAGATCTTTACACAGTCAGTGCCCACAATTTTCACTTCTTAGGCCATAAAAGGAACATTGTATCTTGGAAGCTGACCAGTGGCTTCTATTCTAGCTGACATGGATCACAAGACGTCCGAGTATGCACCACTGTTAATGAGCTTCCACGATTATATTGATGAATTTGGGAAAGTTACTTTTGGATTCCAATGCTAAGAATCCTTCAACCAAAATGGGCACTAGCCATGCTTGTGATGGATTCGAGGAGTTATAGTATTCAAGGTAACCTTTTCTGAACTCTGGATTTATTATCAGTTGGCAGAAGATAAACTGGAATCTGTAGGTAGAAATAGCAACTGCTAAAAATATTTACCACTAAAATATAACTCCTGAACAACATTGCTGTAGTTGAGCCGGGAATGATCAGGAATGTATTTTTTCAATGTAATCTTTCCAAAGAAAGGACCCTCCTGGTTGATTAGACTAGTGGTTCTCAAACTATGGTCTTCCATTGGTTTAGGTCTTAATCTCCAAGAATCCTTGAGCACTGGCTGTGCTGGTTGGAACTTTGGGATGTTTTAAGTTTAATGGGATGTAGGACCAGAGTTTGAGAACCATTGCACTGGATTATACATTTGAGTATTTTAGCCACTGTACTGCTTGAGTATGATAGCAGAATAGTATAGTAAATTAGGAGGTCCATGGGTCAAGTAGGAGGACAAGTATTACATTAGTAATAAATGAGAATCCTAGAAATATGACTAAAACTGTTCTTTTTGGTAAGCAAATACTCTATAGTTAGTATATGGCCACTCAATAAAAGTGGATGTGATTCCTCCAGAAGACAAAAAATGTTTCTGTATCTTAGCATGTTTCTAAACATTTGGACTTAAGTTTCCTATTTGTGTATAAAATCCAACTTGTGCTGAAACGTTGTAACAAACAATAATGACATCTGTTAAAAGGTAAAGGTAAAGGTTTCCCCTGACGTTAAGTCCAGTCGTGACCGACTCTGGGGGTTGGTGCTCATCTCCATTTCTAAGCTTGTGCAGGTTGTGGCTGCCTTCATCCAACAAGAGGATCTGTTTATCTGGGACATAATACTTATCTGTACCCGATTGATTGGAACAACTGCAAGCAATAGGAAGTTCATTTTGCTGTTTGAGATATAGGACAAAATGGCACAATTTTTGGAAGCCACCTGGGCTTGTCATTAAGGTATCAGCACCAGTAGTGATATAGGGTCCTCAACCATACCTTAATGACAAACTGTTTAGAAGACGTAGGGCAGACTTTGTTGTCTACTAAATGTGGGGAGTGGTTAGTAGAAGACACAAGGTGGTCATCTGATACATCTGCATTCAGCACATCTGCCTGAGATGGTTGCCCCACTGGTTAATGGTAGGACCAGTCCTGATTCAGTATAGACCAATATTTCCTATGGTCTGTTCATCCTTGGATATCATCATCTTTTCAGAGGTCAGATAATTACAAGAGGGAGTGGGGAAGCTGGGAAAGAAATAGGGCATTACACATATTTTCTCTATTCCAAATGACAGTGTATGTTTTTTGAAGTTTATTTTCAGCGACTTCATTGCTTCTGTCTCCAGGCAGGGCCTCTTATCATTTCTGAAAGGCTGCATGGTCTTTCTAAGAGGATGTGCCAATGATATAACATCAGTGAAAATATGATAAGTACTTAATACAAATTGAGTGTCCCTTATCTGGAATTCTGAAATCCGAACTAATCTATATGCTGAAATTATGCCCATGACTTTGTTACTTTCTCATCTTTCAGTATACAGTATACATCAATTTTGTTATATGCACCAAATTATTAAAAGCATTGTATAAATTACCTTCAGGTTATGTATATAAGGTGTATATGAAACATACATGAATTTTGTGTTTATATTTGGGTTCCTTCTCCAAGATATCTCATGTACATATATGGAAATACATGTATTCCAAAGTCTGAAAAATTTCAAAATCTGAAACACTTCTGGTCCTAAGCACTTCTGCTTTTTATAATTATTTCCTGCTTTGAAAAAGAATATCCCTACTATCCCTAATATCCCTGCCTTCCTGTTTCATGATCTAATAAAAAAAGCTCTTGTACGCTATGAATTGGAAATGGAAAGTACCTTTTTTTAGTTTTATATTAAAACCACTCCTGCTCACTTTTTCATATATTTTTATTGTTTTCCCAGAGCTTGGGAATTTACTTGTTGGAACTACAACTCTTCAAACTCCTCTCCCAGGATGGTCACTACCCATGATTTAGCAGCTTTTTTGAGTGTCTATTTGCTATTACTGTATTTCTTCAATTCTAAGACTCACTTTTTTCCTACATAAACATCTCTAAAAATGGGGTGCATCTTAAAATCACAGGTATATTGTGTATTTTGTTGTTTTTGGTAGTAATGAAATTAGGGTGTGTCTTACAATCAATGGCATGTTACAATTGAAAAAATAAGATATATTTTTTAAAAAATCCCAAGAGGAACTCCATATTTGCATTTGTGAGAAACCATGACAACTCACGTACCTTTCTAGGCAACTGAGTTGTGATCATTGTTTTTTGTTTGGGGTTACAATAAGCTCCTTGTCATGTGACTTGCTTTGACTGGTTAAAATATGCTACTTGTGGGGCATGCTGACTTTAACTCTTATAAATAAAGTCAGGTGTTGTTGACACATTTATTGACAAGATTCTCTTTTTTCCTCCTCACAGGGACACAAGAAGACATGAAGCGCTAACTGGAAGCAGAAAATATCAACTGTTTCATCTTGCATTTTTCACGGTGTACTATGGAGACCAAGGAAGAGAAAAAAGAGCGACGGCAAGGTTATTTTGCCCGGTAAGCACATGCCGTTCTTTCAGTTGATTATAAATGTAATTGTGCATCCCTCTGCCCTCGCTCTTTGTGTTATAACAATTTAATCTAGGTCACCAAAGAAGTCCCAGTGTGCAGTCAAGACTGCCTTTTTCTACTTTCTGTGCGAGTTATAGTTTGTTTTTTCTCTCCTGATTGTATCCTGACTTTCCACAGTATCTCTTTGTAACACATTGGTGAGGAAAGAGAGGAAGCTTTGGATGATTTCACAGTAGATTGTAACATGTTTGGACAGTAGCATTAACAAAATACCCCTTACTTCTTAAACTGCCTTAAAGTACCCTGCTGAAATGAAGAAAGTTTGGAGTACCCAGGAGTGGTTTTGCATATGGAAGTACTGTGGGTACCATGCAACTTTATTAATTTTAATAAATTCCTAATGTGAGTATCTCTAAGTGTGATTCTTCACTCCCAGATTTTGTTTAGTGGAGCTGGTGGTTTCAGTAAAAGACAAATATATGCCACAGATCTGATGTCTGTCTGTCATTAACTTATTTATTTATTTATTACAATATTTATATCCCGCCCTTCTCACCCAATAGGGGACTCAGGGTGGCTTAGAATAAAACACATATATAAAATTGTACAATACATTGTGAATCAATTAAAAAGTTATTAAATTACATCAGACATTCGTAAAAACACTTATAAAATACAGATGGGCATGTTCCGAGTCTAAAAAACTGGGTCTGTCAATTGAGTTCCAGCATACATAATAATAATTAGTGCTGCTAATTGTTATTCGAAAGCTTGGCCGCACAACCAAGTTTTGACTTTCCTACGGAAGAATAGGAGGGAGGGAGCCTGCCTGACTTCACTGGGGAGGGCGTTCCATAGGCGGGGAGCCACTACTGAAAAGGCCCTGTCTCTCATCCGTGCCAGCCGCACCTGTGAGGCTGACGGGACCACGAGCAGGGCCTCACCTGACGATCTTAAGCTTCGAGGTGGGTCATAGTGGAGGACACGTTCAGACAGATAAGCTGGGCCGGAACCGTTTAGAGCTTTATAGGCTAAAGCCAGCACCTTGAATTGTGCTCAGTAGCTGATCGGCAGCCAGTGGAGCTAGCGTAACAGAGGAGTGGTACGCTCCCTGTACGCCACTCCAGTTATTAACCTGGCAGCCTCCCGTTGGACTAATTGAAACTTCTGAACAGTCTTCAAAGGCAGCTCCACGTAGAGTGCATTGCAGTAGTCTAAACGGGATGTAACAAGAGCGGTCGCAGCTGGCGCACAAGTTTTAACTTATACGAGAGTTCTCCACCCTTAGCTGTAAATTACTCCTAAACGTATTTTATTTTAGCAATTTTATTGTAGCAGTAATTTTATTTTATAGTGCTTGTTTCTGCTTATCCTTGATGGAATCCAAATGTATTGAGTAAACAGGTTCCTTTGCATATTGTAGAAAATGAACATCTCACAGAATAAAGGGGCAAAAGGGGGACAACTGTTTTCTTTTCATTATTCTGCAAGATGCTTGTTTTTATATGCTTTCCCTATCATTATGTTCCTCTCAACACCCCCCCCCCTTTGTGTTTGTAGAGTGAGACTTGGAATAGGTTTTGATTTTGTAAGCATAACGGCTGCATACTGTAAATATATTTTTATCAGCCAATCAATCTTTGTTTTCCTTTCCACTGAAACACCAGAGTTCAGGTAGTGCAGAATAACTGATCAGTTGTAGAACAGCTTGTGAGCCTTGTACTGTGAACCTGTAGCCTGAGGCTGTGAACTAGCTTAGTGACCTATCTTGGTCTGCGTCTTCACAGAATCACAGTTAAAAGAGACCTTAAGGTCATCTAATCTAACCTATTGCTTACTAGAGAAAATCCCATGCTAGAACATCAACTGCAGATTGATTTCTGGTCTCTGCCTAAAGGCCTCCAGTAAGTGAGAGCCCACTATTCCCCAAAGTTGCATTCAGTTCTGGGTGCTTCATTTTAAGAAGGATGTAGACAAGTTGGAGCAGGTTCACAGAGGGGTAACCTGGGCATGTTCAGTGATATGATCATAGGTAAAGGTATCCCCTGACATTAAGTCTAGTTGTGTCTGACTCTGAGGGTTGGTGCTCATCTCCATTTCTAAGCCGAAAAGCCAGCGTTGTCGGTGTACGCCTCCAAGGTCATGTGGCTGGCATGACTGCATGGAGCACTGTTACCTTCCCGCTGGAGCGGTACCTATTGATCTACTCACATTTGCATGATTTCAAACTGCTAGGTTGGCAAAAGCTGGGCCTAACAGCGGGAGCTCACCCTGCTCCCGGGATTTGAACCGCCAACCTTTCGGTTAGCAAGTTCATCAGCTCAGCTGCGCCATCGGGGGTCCATGATAAGATCATACTATTTAAATATTTCAAGGGCTGTCACAAATAGAAGGAGGTAGTTCTATTCTCTTTTGCCTCAGGTATAATGATTTAAATTACATGAGAGTAGATTTTGATTGAACATTAGAAGGAACTTCCTGACAGTAATAGTTGTTCAGCAGGATAAAAAATGACATAGAGAGGTGTGGTTAGTCTCCTCCTGATGTCTTCAAAACGACGTTGGACAGATGCCTCCCGATGATGCTTTCTCTGGAGATCCTGCACTGAGCAGGGGATTGGACTTCATGGCCCATAACAGGCCTCTCAACCCAATGAATCTATAATGCTTTGATTCAATTTACAGTATTTGCATGACCCAGTTGATACAATAAAATGTGTAAGTGAAATGCATACATGAAAATATGTGCAGTAGAATACCAAAACAATATGACATTTAATAATGTTAAAAATAAATATTTTTTCTAAATAATAAGAACCAGCACAAAAGTAAAGTGGTTATAATGACATCTCACAATTCAATTTTTTTTCCAGAATGAACTTAAAGAAAACATGAATAAAATAATAAGATTGCAAATCTGAATTATTATTTTCAAGCTTTGGATCCAGTCCTGCCTTCTGTGGCAGCAAAGAATGTGTCTTTTCTCTCTTCTGTAAAGCAGCCATTCACATATTTGAAAAGTACTATCATGGAAACAGTACCCAATCCCTTTAGCTTTGTTGTCAGCCTCTGAACCTTTTCCAATGTATCTGTATCCCTCTTAAAGAGTAGACTGCAGAAGGTTGACATCTAACTAATGCAGAATAAAATGAAACCACTACCTATTGTGACTTAGAACTGGTAGTTCTATTAAGGCAGTGTTTCTCAACCTGTGGGTCCCCAGATGTTTTGACCTTCAACTTCCAGAAGTCCTAACAGCTGGTAAACTGGCTGGGACTTCTGGGAGTTGTAGACCAAATCACCTGGGGACCCATAGGTTGAGAACCACTATATTAAGGTAACCTGACATTCACATTAAAAATAGCTTTGTTTTACAATGGTTTCACATGCTTATCTTTAATCAGCTTGTGAATGAGCATACATGTATTTATTTTAATACTTATTTGTTAAAATTATATCATGCCACATATTGTAGAGTTTTAGGACGATGTGCAATAAAATTAGTTTAACCAGCGATATAAAACCCGGTTATATAAAACAGTACATTACTTAAAAAGATACTTTAAAATAAACTAAAAGGATATTAAGCAGTTTGACAAGTTAAAATGAGGCAATTAACATCACTTTGATTTTTTTAAACAAAAATATTTGTATTTTAATATCAATTGAGCCCCAAGGTGTTTTATAAAATAAATCTTGTTTTGATTTGATACTCAAATGACAGCAATGTCAGCACTGATTAGGCTTCTAAATGGGTGAATATTCTACCACTCATTCCATCAACTGGGAAGGAGGCCTCTCCATCTCCCCTCGCCACCACTGGATTGTCCTTCTAGGACACAAAGAAGAACCCCTTCAGCTGATGCCAGAAGTTGGGCCAGCTGTGTAATAGCGTGAGATACTTCTTCAGGTATTCAGGAGTACCCAATAATTCAGTGATTTAGGAATTTGAATGCCCAAATGATTTAGGACTTTGGATGCCAAGATTAACACCTTAAATTCAAAATGTAAGTATAGTTGGCCCTCCAAATTTGCAGGTTTAATTTTTGCAGATTTGATTAATAAACTCATAGTAATCCAGTGATTAATATGGTCCCTTGGGCTGTCTAAGTTCAATAATCCCATAGAGTCCTCCACTATGACTTTTATGGTCAACTTCCAGTCTAAACTAAAAAGATGCAAATCTAATGTGGAAAGCCAGTGTAATATAGTGGTTTGACCATTGGATTGTGATCCTGGAAACAAGAATTGAAATCCCTCCTCAGCCATGGGAAGCCACTGGACAAGTCATACTTTCATAGTCTTTAGAGTAAGGTAAAGGCAACTTCTCTCTGAACAAACTTTGCCTATAAAAACTTGTAATAGGTTCGACTTAGTATCTCCATGAATCGAAAACAACTTGAAGGCACAAAGCAACATCTAAAACCTTCTGTTGTCAATGAGCTTAAAATATTCCATGCCAAGATAAAATATTTGGCATTTCAAATAAATGATCTTGGTGCTTTTTGAGTGGGGAAAAAAGTCTGTTTTTGTATGCTTTCTTTCAGAGAAGCTATAGCCTCTGGTCATGATATTGTTTCTGTCTTGTAGGAAAAACCAGTTTCCTCTTGTGTTGGAAATATTGCATTAGATTGAATTGAACAGAACAGAAACCCTTTGAAAGCATGCAGTGTGGGAAGTATCTGTTGGCCCTCAGGCTTTCAAAACTAGGACACCAAGCATGTGGGTTAAAAATCTTTGTTCCTCTTTTTACGTAGGTGGTGGGTTATGAAACATGGCTGGTTTATCTGTACATGATCTGTAAGGTGCCCTTTCACAGAAGGGGTGGAGAACTTTGTGACAGAATTATAAGTGAGAGTAGGAAGATATAGATACATTCCCTTATTGATGTGAGTCTCTCATATTTTGGAAGTGAGATTTTTATGATTTGGCCAAGATTATCTCATCCACAAAGTTTTTTCTGTTCTGAAAAATGCATCCTAGAATATATTTTAGTCACTCTAGAAAAGAAAATAACCAAGATGAAAAAGAATGTAAAATAGCAGGTATAGCTGTAGAGTTCTCCACTGACAGGTGTGCAGAATATAATTTGTGGACCCTCAAGTTCATACCTCCTCATATTTTCCCCATTAAAAACAAAGAGAAGCTGGTTTAAAAGGCCACATTACCTTAATTTTTGGCTGAGATAAACTTCTCTTGGGCCCACAGCAGGTCAAAAAAATACCAAATATGGGGAAATCCCCAGTGGCCCCAGTGTGCTGGAGGTGGATGTCGTAGAGGGTAAGATCCACATGTGGGGATCTGCTGATAGAATAATCCATAAGTAGAACAGTCTTCTTTCCTCACAACTGTTTTTAGAGACAAGGGAAAACCCCACAGCATATTTTTGGTGGGTACATGAGGCATCTGATGCAGCTGGCAGATGTCAAGAAGTTTACTTTTTAAAAAAGATCTGAGAAGATAGATCATAATATTGCACTGGGCTCATTTTGGTGACTTATCAAAAAACGTAGAAGCAGATGTTGGTTTCCCCAAAGTATATAACACCAGGCTATGGTTCAGAAGGCATATTTTATTCAATCCCACAATTGTTCTGGTTAATGATGTCAAAAACTGGAGGATGAGAGCTGCTTTTAAGGTGCTGGACTTGTAGAGTGTATGGTTTTGATATGTTGAACAAACATATTTTGCTTAATATAAATTATCTGACTTGAGTGTAGACTAACTTTTTGTAGCCAGTGACATTGTAATGAGTCAAACCAAATTCCCCAGTGGATGTAAATATAAACTTCTAATTAAATTATGTGGAATTAAATCTTATGTTCTCGTGGTTTGATACATTCTCCTGAGAAATGGAGAATGTTCTTGAGAAATGAATTCAGCATCAAAAATGTTATCTTATTAGTTCCCCATTTAAGTATGTTTACCTTCTTTCCTTCAGTAAGCTCAAAGCAGTGCACATACAGTAGAGCCTCACTTATCCAAGCTTCACTTATCCAAGGTTCTGTATTATCCAAGGCAGTCTGCCTTTTAGTAGTCATTGTTTTTGTAGTAAATGTTGCAAGGTTTTGGTGCTAAATTTGTAAATACAGTAATTACTACATAACATTATTGTTTATTGAACTGCTTTTTCTGTCATTTTCTTGTAAAACATGATGTTTTGGTGCTTAATTTGTAAAATCATAATGTAATTTTATGTTTAATAGGCTTTTTTCTTAATCCCTCCTTATTATCCAAGATTTTTGCTTATCCAATTTTCTGCCGGCCCGTTTATCTTGGATAAGTGAGACTCTAATGTAGCGCTTTCCTCCCCACTTTATCACCACACTCAGAGGATAGGCTAGAATGAGAAAGAGTGGTGGTCAACTCTATGAGCTTCCTGGTTCAAGGTGGACTGCTTGAACTTGGATCTCTCAAGTCCTATCTACACTGCCATATGCAGATTATCTGTTTTAAACTGGATGATATGGCAGTGTACATTCATATGATCCAGTTTAAAGCAGATAGTCTGCATTTAGGAACTGGATTATATGGTCAGTGTAGATGGGGCCTCAGATCTTGTATCCAATCACTGCAACATGCAGGCTTTTGAATTAATAATGTAGTGGCAGAATATGTGTGTGCCAGCGTAAAGCTTTTTTTTATTGAGCTGTTATTTGCAAGGATATATTTTCTCCCCTCCCTAAGTCACCATTTTGTGAAATACAGAGATGGTCTCCGTCTTTCGAAAATTTTGGCCTTGGTACATTCAGCCACTTCTAGTGTTTTCTTAAAAGTGGCTGAAAGTGAGAGGTTTACGGCTGGAGTTATTCCTCATGCCAGATTGTATGGTGGGCTGCCATAATATTGGCTGGCAAATTTACTGTTCACTCTAGGCAGTTGCTGTTCTTTTAGCATTTCACATTATCCAGATATCCTTGATAATTTCATGGCATGCCTAAACAGCTCATAATTTGCTGTGTGAAGTTACTGTAAGAAACAAAGCAAAGGATGCAGCAGAGCAAAGCCAGCAGAGACACTGCTTGAGAAAACAGATGTGTGCATACCTGAGGCAGTCTGTAATCACTTAGAAAAGAATGCAGTGGTAACTAAAGGTCAGCATGGATTTCTCAAAAACAAGTCATGTCAGACTAATCTTATCTCTTTTTTGCCATATAGTTACAAGCTTGGTAGATGCAGGGAATGCTGTAGATGTAGCATATCTTAGTTTCAGTAAGGCCTTGACAAGATTCCCCCATTATCTTCTTGCAAACAAACTAGTAAAATGGGGCTAGATAATACTACTGTTCGGTGGATTTGAAATTGTTTAAGCAACCAAACCCAAAAGATGATCAGCAATGGTTAATCTTCATCCTGGAAAGAAGTGACGAGTGGAGTGCCCCAGGGTTCTGTCCTTGGTCGAGTGCTGTTCAACCTATTTATTAATTACTTGGATGAAGGTTTAGGGTGTGTTTATCAATTTTGCAGATGGCACCAAATTGGGAGGGATAGCTCCAGAGGACATGATCAGAATTCAAAATGACTTTAACAGATTAGAGAGCTGGGCCTAAACTAACAAAGTGTGATGTCTCATGGGCCATGTAGTCCCCTTCCTAGTATTATTGTGGCAGAAGAGGAAAACTTGGGTTTCCCACCGTTTCAGCCAGAATTGGAGCCCCTGCACCTGCAAGATGTTTGCCCACAAGAAGTCAGCCAAACAAGCCTTGAGCAGAAATCTCCCCCGTTCTCTCGCCGGGATAATTATAATCGAGATAGAGGCGCTAGGGAGGCGAATCGCCGAAGCGCCAGAATCGCTGCCAGACAATTAGCTGATTAAGCCTGTTTCCCTTGGGAAATCTTAAGGAGTCATGCATCTGGACACAGTATGGGTTTCGCTTCTTGTTCTCCAGGGAAAGTGTTCCTTGGCGGGAAAACAAGATCCTATATAGGTGTTTACCCGCAAGGAAATCCTTGCGGAGTCAATTCGTCAGCTTCAGGAGTGAGATCGTGTGTGGACTACGCTACTCCAGTTCTTTGTTCCCAGGACCTTGCCACGGACCTTGTTCTAGTTCCAAGCCTGCCTTGTCCCCGGATCTTGCCACGGACCTCGTTCTTGCTTCTTTCCTCTTGTTGCCTCGTATCAAGTCTTGTTTGCCAAGAATCTAGTTTGCTTCCAGCCTTGTTGTCAAGCTCCATTGGACTAAAGGACCCGGTCATTTCCCCACACTTTGCTTGGCAAAGTGTGTGTTTCGGTTATTGGATTATAACTTTGGACTCTAATATCACATATTGGACGGGGGGCCGGGCTGTGGCGCAGCTGTTGAGCAGCTGCCTTAAATCACTCTGACCATGAGGTCATGAGTTCGAGGCCAGCCCGTGGCGGGGTGAGCACCCGTCAATTAAAAATAAAAAATAGCCCCTGCTCGTTGCTGACCTAGCAACCCGAAAGATAGTTGCATCTATCAAGTAGGAGATAAGGTACCACTAATAAAAAAAAGTGGGGAGGCAAGATTAACTAATTTACGACCTGGTATGAGGAAGTGCCGTCAGTGTGGATGATGAAGCAGCTGCTCCCCCCTGTGGCCAGAATCGAACATCCCCTCAGAAGAAAGTTAACTTGCCTCTGCGTGTGTGTCTCTCAGTCTCTGTTTGATGTGTTTATGGGCATTGAATGTTTGCCCTATGTGTGTTATAATGTGATCCGCCCTGAGTCCCCTTCGGGGTGAGAAGGGCGGAATATAAATACTGTAAATAAATAAATAAATAATTGTTTTCCTGGACTATATTTGACCTTTCCTGAAAGGTCTACTTCTGAACTATATTCTTCACTTGTTTTTATTGACTTTATATATTCCTTTAATAAAGATATTAGATAGAATCTGGCCTCTGCGCATGGTTATTGGTGCTCTGTAGCCTGGGTCCTGACACAAAGTGAACTCCTGTGATGTTTGTTTTCCTGTCTGTGCCTGTCACGCCACGAGGAGGCAGAGCATGGAGGCAGAACAGTGCCCCTGTTCAGAAGATTTCACCTCACTTCGGTCCATGTGATAATTGGATTTTGAAAAATGTGGCTTGTTGTGGAAACAAGGATTGGAGATAAAGCTTTAGTGGAGACACCTTTTCCCCATGATAACTCTTTCAGGAGTGAATTTCCCTTCCGAGGGGTAGATTTCTCTCACTTCCTGTTGTCTCACCCCTATTCTTAACTATGAGTCATTTGTAAGTAGAATGTTTGAAACTTGGGGTCTGCCTGTATAGTGTCTAGATCAAGGGAAGTAATGGTGCCCCTCTATTCTGCTTTGCCCAACCTCACCTGGAATACTGTGTCCAGTTCTAAGCACCACAATATTGACCAGCTGGAAGGAGTCCAAAGGTGGGCAACTAAAATGATCAAAGGTTTGGAAACCATGCCCTATGAGGAGTGGCTTAAAGAGCTGGGTATGTTTAGTCTGCAGAAGAGAAGGTTGAGAGGAGATATGATAGCCATGTTTGAACATTTGAAAGGATGTCATAAGGAAGAGGGAGCAGGCTTGTTTTCTACTGCCCTGGCAACTAGGACTTTGAGAAATGGGTTCAAATTATAGGATAGGACAGGGATCACCAAACTAAGGCCTGGGGGCCGGATGTGGCCCTTCAAGGTCATTCACCTGCCCCCCACCCTCAGTTTTTGACTTAGGCTCACCCAAAGTCTGAAATGACTTGAAGGCACACAGCAACAACAATCCTACTTAACTTGACTATCTCATTGGGCAGAAGCAGGCCCACACTTCCCATTGAAATCCTGATAGGTTTATGTTGGTTAAAATTGTTTTTATTTTTAAATATTGTATTGTTCATTCATTTACTAATAATGTGCTATGGTAATAATATAATATATTGTGTATACATATAATATTGATAATAATATTATAATGTAATACAATATAATACTTATTTATTTATTATAGTATTTCTACCCCGCCCTTCTCACCCAGTAGGGGACTCAAGGCGGCTAATAATAATAATACAGTGTAATAATATTGTATAATATAATAATATTAATTATATATTATATATTAAATGTAATATTACTACAGTAGAGTCTCGCTTATCCAAGACTCGCTTATCCAAGGTTCTGGATTATCCAAGGCATTTTTCTAGTCAATGTTTTCAATATGTCATGATATTTTGGTGCTAAATTCATAAATACAGTAATTACAACATAACATTACTGCGTATTGAACTACTTTTTCTGTCAAATTTGTTGTATAACATGATGTTTTGGTGCTTAATTTGTAAAATCATAACCTAATGTGATGTTTAATAGGCTTTTCCTTAATCCCTCCTTATTATCCAAGATATTCGCTTATCCAAGTTTCTGCCGGCCCATTTAGCTTGGATAAGTGAGACTCTACTGTAATAATAATATGGTATAGTGGTATAGTACAATATAGTAATATATAATGCTAATATTGTGCTATGCTAATAATATAATATAATATACTAGCTGTGCCCGGCCACGCGTTGCTGTGGCTTAGTCTGGTGGTGTTGGTCAGTCTACATTAGGTTGTATTTATGCTGTGACCTCCACCCTTCTTTATACTCACATTAGTAGTAGTATTTGAAGTCTGTTACCTTCTTCAATTTTTGTGTTGATTGATAATTGCTTGAGATCCCTGTTGTCTTTGGTTTGTTGTTAGTTGTAATGTCTGATTCTGCTGAGTGCGGTTTATATTTTTATTGTGGTACAATAGTCTTTTTTTGTTTTGCCTGTGTAGGTGTTTATTATTATTGTTGTTGTAGTGGTCATGAAGGTTGGATAAGTTAGATGCTACTGTATTGTTTTTTGGAGGCCCAGTGTAGCACTGACTGGCCTCTCAGCCTCAGTGCCTGGCTGTTTCTTGCCTGTGATGGTGTTGATTCTTATTGTTGTTGTTGTTGTCATTGTTATTATTGTAATTGTTTTTTTGGAGGCCAAGTGTGAATGTAGGGATTGGGGAGGTGGATGAGTTGTGTTGTCAAATTTTGTATTTGTTATAGTCACAATGCGTTGTTGTGAGTTTTGTGGGTCCGGATTGTGGTTTTGTGGTGTGGTTGTGTTGTTACAATCGGGAGGGAATGCTTTTGCGTTGTGTTGCCAAGGTTCGTATTTCTGGGGCATTTAGTTGTGCTGTTGTAGTCATGATGCGTTGTTGTGAGTTTTGTGGGTCCAGTGTGGTTTTGTGGTGTGGTTGTGTTGTTACAACTGGGAGGCAAGGCTTTTGCATTGTTTTGCCAAGTTTTGTATTTCTGGGGTGTTTAGTTGTGTTGTTATAGTCATGATGCGTTGTTGTGAGTTTTGTGGGTCCGGATTGTGGTTTTGTGTTGTGGTTGTGTTCTTACAACTGGGAGGCAAGGCTTTTGCGTTGTTTTGTCAAATTTTGTATTTCTGGGGCGTTTAGTTGTGTTATAGTCACGAAGCGTTGTTGCGAGATTTGTGGGTCCGGATTGTGGTTTTGTGGTGTAGTTGTGTTGTTACAACTGGGAGAAAAGGCTTTTGTGTTGTGTTGTCAAGTTTTGTATTTCTGGGGCGTTTAGTTGTGTGCCAAGTTTCGTATTTCTGGGGCGTTAAGTTGTGTTGTTATAGTCACGATGCATTGTTGTGAGTTTCATGGATCCGGATTGTGGTTTTGTGGTGTGGTTGTATTGTTACAACTGGGAGGCAAGGTTTTTGCGTTGTGTTGTCATGTTTTATATTTCTGGGGCGTTTAGTTGTGTGCCAAGTTTCGTATTTCTAGGGCAATTAGTTGTGTTGTTATAGTCACGATGTGTTGTTGTGAGTTTTATGGGTCCGGATTGTGGTTTTGTGGTGTGGTTGTGTTGTTACAACCTGGAGTGAAGGCTTTTGCGTTGTGTTGCCAAGTTTCGTATTTCTGGGGCATTTAGTTGTGTTGTTATAGTCACGATGTGTTGTTGTGAGTTTTGTGGGTCCTGTGTGGTTTTGTGGTGTGGTTGTGTTGTTACAACTGGGAGGCAAGGCTTTTGCATTGTGTTGCCAAGTTTTGTATTTCTGGGGCGTTTAGTTGTGTTGTTATCGCATGATGCGTTGTTGTGAGTTTTGTGGGTCTGGATTGTGGTTTTGTGGTGTGGTTGTGTTGTTGTAACCTGGAGGCAAGCCTTTTGCATTGTGTTGCCAAATTTCGTATTTCTGAGATGTTTAGTTTTGTTGTTATAGTCACTGCGCAAACAACTTTATCATTTTATATATATAGATTATTATCTGTATATATTATCTGATTAGCATAGCACAATATTAGTATTAGGGGGAAACCTTGACCCTTTGCCCATTACAATATTATTATGTACTAGCTGTGCCCGGCCACGCGTTGCTGTGGCTTTTTTTTAGTGATGTTGGTCAATCTACATTGGGTTTTATTTTTGTTGTGACCGTCAACAAAAATTATACAGTATTATTTATTCATTTATTACATTAAAGACATATGATAGGATATTACGCTATAACATATACGACTATTTCACAATATTAGTAGTAATATATATATATATATATATATATATTGGTTTTTTTTGTTATTAGTATTATATTGTAGTGTATTATAATATTATTAGCAGTATTATATGTATATACAATGTATTGTATTATATATGTATTGTATTATTATATATATTAATATATTGCAAATTGGCCCCAGAGTACGGAATGGCCTTGTAGTTTCAAAGCTTGGGTGGTTCCGTGTGTTAGAGGGGGGGAATGCTTTGTTGGGAGGTGCTAGGTGGTCCTGATTGTTTCCTGGATGGAATTTGTGTGTTTTCAGACTGTTGTTGTTTATTTACTGTGCTGAGATGAGAGAGTGATGAGTACGGAACGGCCTTGTAGGTTCAAAGCGTGGGTGGTTTCCTGTGTGAAGGGGGGAATCCTTTGGTGGGAGGTGTTAGATGGCCCTGATTGTTTCCTGGATGGAATAGCTGTGTTTTTAGAGTGTTGATCTTTATTTACTGTCCTGAGATGATATTGTTGTGTATTATTGTACCACAGTAATTATTTCATATTACAGTAGAATCTCACCCAACATTCGTTTATGTAATGTTCTGGATTATGCAATGGAGTCTGCCTTTTAATAGTCAATGTTTTTGGAGTGAGTGTTTTTAATGTATTGTGATATTTTGGTGGTAAATTTGCAAATACAGTAATTACTACATAGCATTACTGCGCATGGAACTACTTTTTGTGTCAAATTTGTTGTATAACATGATGTTTTGGTGTTTAATTTGTATAATGATGACCTAATTCGATGTGTAATTGGTTTTCCTGAATCCCTTCTTATTATCCAACATATTTATTTATGCAACGTTCTGCCGGCTTGTTTATGTTGGATAAGTGAGATTCTAGTGTATATTTATAATGTGATATTATTTGTTTAGAAGTGGATTATATGAGGCGCCTTCTGTTATAACAATAATAATTATTATAGTCTTGAATGATTATCATTGTGATAAAAATAATAACTACTTATTATTAGTTGTTATTATATTGTTGAATGATTATCAATGTTATAATAATTATTAATTTGTGAATGATTATTACTATAATAATAATAATAATTTTCTATTATTACGATTTGTTAATACATTGTTGAATGATTGTCAGTGTTATAATAATAAGAACTGACTATTATTATGAATTATTATGTTCTCGAATGATTATCAGTATTATACTAATAATAAATTAGTATTATTATTGGTGATTATTACATTCTTAACTGATGATCAGTTATTATATTAATAATTATTACAGGGAAGGGAAAGGTGAGGGCGATAGGGTTTGAGAGGGGAAAAAGGGGGGCTTCTGAGGCATTGGAGGGGTTGTCATTTGTGGGTGAGAACATCAACAACAATAACAACAACAGAAAAGGGGGAAGCTCAGCCTGGGCCAACTGGGGCCTTCCCTTGACTTGTTTTGGGCGCCAACTTCCACCCTTCCTGGCCTGAGGCTCTTTCCTTTTCCCCATCAGCCGTTGAACCGGGTGAGGGGGAAAAGGAAGGGCCCTGAGGCCAGGAAGGGCGGGGGTTGGCGCCCCAAACAACTCGAGGGGAGGTCCAGGCCTGCTCGAGGGCCGTGCCCTCCTCTTCCCCCCCTCACCTTGAAGAGCTTGAAGACCTCCGAGAAGAACCGAGAAGGGAGGAGGAGGAGAGAGGGTGAGGCGGGGGGGCTCCGCGGGGCCTTCCTCGCATTGGGGGGAGGGGAGAGGGGCGGGAGGAGGGGGCCTGAACGGCAACCGGGGCCCTCCATGGGCCCTGAGGGGGGAGGACATTGAGGGGGAGAGGGCAGAGAGCGACGTGAGGCCCGCACGCCTCCCAGCGCGGCCTCCTCCATCCCGCGCCCAGCAAGGAATCGGCCTTCCTGCCTTCCTTCCTTCAGCTCTGAGGCGAGGTGTGTGTGTGCGCGCGCGGGAAGGGATGGGGGGGTGCGCGCAGGCGCACATCGCCTGTTGCAGTTTTTGGCCGTTTGTGGCCCTGTGATTGTGTTTGTCCTATAAATCTTACTGGAGCCGCGCGAGCGCCATAAAGGTTTGAAGCATGGTGTTTTTGCGCATGCGTACTTAGTTTTGGCATTTTTTGGTGTTGTGATAGTGTTTTATGTGTAAATTTGTTGTATCTTACTGGAGGCGGGGATGATGGATTGCGTTGCCAATTTTCGAGTTTGGGGGGGCTGTAGATTTGTTGTTTTGTCCATCGCCGTGATGCCATCACTCTTTTATATATATAGATTGTATGTACATACAACTTATAAGCCGCTCTGCGTCCCTTCGGGGTGAGAGAGAGGGTGGAGTACAAATGTAGCAAATAAATAAATAAATAAATGATTGTTGTTGGGTTTTTTTTTTGCACTGCAAATAAGACATGTGCAGTGTGCATAGGAATTTGTTTGGTTTTTTTTTCAAATGATAATTCGCCCCTTCAACAATCTGAGGGACTTTAAAAGTTTGAGGACCCCTGGGATAGGAGATTCCACCTGAACATTAAAAGAACTCTCTGACTGTAAGAGCTGTTCAACAGTGGAATTCTCTGCCTTAGAGTGTAGTGAAAACTCCTTCTTTGGAGGCTTTTAAACTGAGGCTGGATGGCTATCTGTTGAGATATTTTTTGCTTTCCTTCCATGTGAGAAGATAGATTAGATAGCATCTGTGGTCTTTTTCAACTCTGTGATACTGTGATTCTACGACAAATGCATAAGTTGTGGTTGCTGCAGCAGAATTTCCAAGATGAGTTTTTTTATCTAGGCATATAATATTAAAAACTCTGTTCTTTTCCTAGCCTTTAAAACAATTATAAGTTACTAGCTGTGCCCGGCCACGCGTTGCTGTGGCGAAGTCTGGTGGTATGGGAAATAAAGTATTGAGGAATTGGTGGTAGTTAAGGTAAAGAGTAAACGTTTTCCCCTGACATTAAGTCCAGTCGTGTCCGACTTTGGGGGTTAGTGGTTATCTCTATTTGTAAGCTTGAAGAGCTGGCGTTGTCCGTAGACTCCTCCAAGGTCATGTGGTATGACTGCATGGAGTACCGTAACCTTTCCGCTGGAGTGGTACCTATTCATCTACTCTCATTTGAATGTTTTTGAACTTTAGGGTTGGGAGAAGTTGGGGCTAACAGTGGGGGCTCTGTCTGTTCCTCGAATTCAAACCTGCAACCTTTCGGTCCAGAAGTTTAGCAGCTCAGCGCTTTAACACGCTGCACCATCAGGGGTATTATTTTCGTAAGGTTGTGAATATACAATATTTTTGATTGTTTTTGTCTGTTGGAGGGAAGTATGAATGCTGCAATTAGGAAAAATGATTAGCATGTAATGACCTTGTAGCTTTAAAGCCTGGCTGTTTCCTCCCTGAGTGAATTTTTTGTTGGGAGGTGTTAGCTGGCCGTGATTGTTTCCTCTCTGGAATTTCCTTGTTTTCAGAGTGGTGTTGTGTGTGATATTTTATGTGCTTCTACTGTCTGTGACCCTCAGAAAACAGAGGATTTCCCAGACTTTGGCGATGGGAATACTTTGTTGGGAGGTGTTAGCTGGCCCTGATTGTTTCCTGTCTGGAATTCCCGTTTTCAGAGTGGTGTTGTTTATTTAGTGTTGTGATTGTAGAGATTATATTGTTGTGTATTACTGCACCACAGTAATTATTTCATCTTACAGTAGAATCTCAGTTATCCAACATTTGGTAATGCAATGTTCTGGATTATCCAATGTAGTCTGCGTTTTAGTAGTCAATTTTTGTGTATTCAGTGTTTTAAATTGTGATACTTTTTCTGTCAAATTTGTTGTATAACATGATGTTTTGGTGGTTAATTTGTATAATGATTCCCTAATTTGATGTTTAATTGGGATTTCCTGAATCCGTTCTTATTATCCAACATATTCAGTTATGCAATGTTGTGCTGGGATGTTTATGTTGGATAAGTGAGATTCTACTGTATATTTATAATTTTGCAAGGAAGGCGTTTGCGCCATCCCCCGGGCCCTGGAAAAGGGTAAATAAGAGAAGAGGAGAAGGCGCTCTGTACGTGCTCAGGGGCCAGGCGGGAGGCGTGGCGGGGTGAGGTCTGCCCTTCCCCTTTGCCCCTCAATCCCGGCCCTTCCCCTCCTACCGGAGGTGGCGCCGGTGTGGTGGTGGGTTGTAGGCCAGGCAAGAGCGGGCTCCAGTGGAGGCGCAGGCCTGGGGCGTCGCGGCTTCCTCCCCGCCTCCGCGCTTCCCGATGCCGGCCTCCATGTTCTTCCCGCGGAGGACAGGAGGAGGCCTGAGCAGCGGCGAGGAGGAGGAGGGGAACCGGGCCAGGAAGGCGGGCAACGTGGTGCTCGTCCGCCGCTGCAGGCCCGAGAGGAAGAGAAAGGGGTGGGAAAGGCTGCCCCTCCACACAGAGGGAGAGAGGCAGGACTCCCTTTCCCAGAAGTGCCTGGCGCGGCAATGACAGTGTTGGCGCCAAAAACCAGGAAGGTCCCGAGGGAGGGACCTTTTTGTTTTCCAGGCGAGAGGTGAGGGCAGGGAAGGGTCGGCTTAGGCCCTCCGGGTGTTTTGGAGTAGAACTCCCGATTCGAGGATGGGGAGCTCAGCCTCGTGAGGCGGAGATGTGCCTTCTCCTGCAGAGTCCCTGGCTTCGGCGGTGGAGGAGGTGCAAGAGAGGGAGGGAGGGGAACGGTTCTGTGTGTGTGCGCGCGCGCGGAAAGAGTTGGGAGGACTGTGTTTCTGCGCGTGCGCAGATTGCCTGTTGTGTTTTTTTGGTGTTGTGATTGTGTTTTTTGTTTGATTATGTTGTATCTTACTGGAGGCGGGGATGATGGATTGCGTTGCCAATTTTAGAGTTTGGGGGAGCTGTAGATTTGTTGTTTTGTCCATCGCCGTGATGCCATCACTCTTTTATATATATAGATTCCAAGATCTAAACTTGCTCAGATTTTGTGTGCTATTTTTAGCATTTATATCCCAGTACTGAGAACTAGGGTAGCTATTTAAGATGAATTGTGGTAAATTAAAAGGCAGTAATGGGATAACTGAAGTGAACTTGTGAAATTAGTTGTTTACTTTGGTTTTAGGAAGATGTCTTACAATTGATCCAATTAGCTCATTATTATTTGCATTAACTGTAAGAGAGTTTCCAAGGTTGTCTATATCTTTCCCAGCCCGGTGTGGAGAGCTAGGTCTTGAACTCAGAAATGTTCATGCCAAACATGTGCATTGCCACTATGCTGTGTCCCTTATCTTATTCTGTGTTTCCTTATGTCTAAGGTGACTTATCAGCATAAAAACAATAACTAATGAACATGCAACACAAAATGGGAATATTATTAAACCTTGCTTTCGAAACAAAAGATTATTCTTCTAACTTCATCAGAGTTGTTCATCTCTGTCTCCTTGTGGGTAGTTATTAGAGGTTTGGAGAAAACACATGTTAGAGGACACTGATTTATATAACCTTGAGTTAAGTGAATAACATGTTTCTGTGAAAACAAAGTCAGGGTGAAATCTGGGGAAGCTGACTGTGAAATTATAGGTTGATAACATATTAGACGGGATGACATAATAAATAGATATTAGCTAAATATATTATTCCGTGTTGTGTTCTTTGAGAAAATGTTTCATTCAAAATCCTACCTGGGTTCATAATAGTTTGCTTCATGCAGTAATGTCAGAAGCACGGCAACTTTTGCAATATGTGTTGGTCTCATACTGGTAATTTCAGAAGTCTAAGTTAACATAGAAGAAATCCATGACCCTGTACCTCTTATTTCAACTGTGTCTCGGTTTCAAAGATAACTGAAGGTAAAGTGTGCTGGGTTGGTTGAATTCAGACCCCAGAGGTTACTTGAAAGGGCATAGGAGGCAGAGATACAGTAGCAATATGTATCCAATGGAAATAGAATGGAAAGAATCCCTAAAAATCAAGCTAACAATGGGCTATCATTAACAAAAGTTTTGTTTGTTTAGATTGAATTTTCTATAAGAAGAGTTGGTAATTTTATATAAGAAGATTGGCTGATCTCAGTTGTGGATGTCTCTTGCACTTCCTTCCCTGTGGTCCTTTATCTTTGGGTGGACATTAGGCAATTGAAAGACTGACTGCTAATAAAGGGGCTTCTAATGATTTATTGCTCTACCTTTTTATTGATGTGTTTTGAAGTACTTTTTACATTATGGATCTAATAATGTAATTGTGTTTTAATATTTGTCTCCCTTCAAGTAATTTCCGATTTATGGCATCCCCTGAGCAACATCCTTGCAGACGGCCAATTCTCTCACACCAGAAGTGACTTGCAGTTTCTCAAGTCATTTCTGACATGAAAAAAAAATCATAGGGGTTTCTGGGGTTGAGACTCACCCAAGTCTCCCAGTGTGTTTTCATGCCAAAGCGGGGGTCTCCAGGGTCATAGTACAACACACAAACCACTATACAGTGTTCCCTCACTTAGCACAGGGGTTACGTTCCGGGACCACCCGTGATAAGTGAAAATCCACGAAGTAAGGATGCTAGGCTTCTCCATAGGAAGGAAGTAGAAAGAGGGAGGGAGGGAGGAAGGAAGGGAAGAAAGAAGCAGGGGAACATGGTGCCGCCTCCTCCTTCTCCTGCTGCCGTCTGGGCTCCTTTTCCGCCCTGCCGCCCACACCCGACTGAGACCACCGCCACTGTAAATCATATTTTTAATGATTTATAATATTATTTTAGTGTTTATTAAAAAACTGCGAAACAGTGAGTCCGCGAAAAGTGAACTGCGAAGTAGTGAGGGAACACTGTACTACACTGGTTTCAATATTACTATAATTTGTTAAATGTTTTATCCTTACAACTTTCTTTTGACTTTTGTTATTGTACCTGTTTTTATCCACATCCATTTTGGAGCCCATATACATGGACCATATGAGTTGGCCCAGTAGAAGGCCACTTACGTCCACATTTTAAAAAGTAGTCTGTGTTTTGGGGCATTGTAAACACTTGGGCCATTTCCTATTTGGGAAGCAGCTGTTGAAACACCATCCTGCTTTCCCTGGGCGCAGGCAGCCCAGGGATAGGAGATGGCACCCATCTTGTCCTGTTGATCTGATCTTTGCATTGCTTACTGGGTATGAAAATGACAGTGTCTGTTGTGATGAGGCAACTGGAGGAATGGGGAAGTGATTCCTCCTTTCCCCCTAGGTCATATTGCTTTGCATCTCTGGGTATCATCATTATAGATACAAAGCAATGAGCATTGTCACTTTTGTGCCTGGTGGCACCACAAAGGCCAAAATGACAGGGGCAAAATGACAGTGACAGCACCAAAAGGGTTCAGCACCACTGAGCCATGCAGTCACTATCCAGCCACCAGTCCAGCTCAGGGGCACACAGTGTGGACCGCACTTGCCCCACACTGGCTTGGGGGTGGCCTTGAGGACCATGGCGATGCTGCTCCAAAGTATTCCACTCCAGATCAGCATTCCATTTGTATTCTGTGCAGATGGGCCCTAAATCATGTTGTGAGCTGCCTTGAGTCCCAGCTCTGGGAGGTCTGTTGGATATGAGTCTAATAAAAGTGTGATGTGTATATGTTATAATTACTCAGTTGCTAGTATTTATTTCCCTGAAAGCTATCCATGTATATTTCTTCCATTTCTTTTCTTTTTCTAGTTTGAAAAAGAAGCGGTTAGCTAAACAAAATGGAGAGACAACTTCCACAAATGGAACCGCAGTGTGTAGAACTTCAACAGGAAAAGATGATGTCATTTCAGGTCAAACCAGTGGATCCCAAGAAAACTGCAAACATTCTGGTGAAAAGGAGGACTATGAGAAAAAAAAGAAAAAGAGCAGCCAGATAAAGGATATTAGGCGTACAGATCTTAAGCGATTTTATATTACTGGTGAGTTAACAAAAGGGATGTATTGCTTTTTAAAAAAACTCTTAAAATACCTTTTAAATATAGCAACCTAAAATTTGCCTGTCTTCTGATCTTACTGCTCTACTTTTACTAAGTTTACTTTTCAGAGTCTATATAGAACATATAAACATTTTTAAGTTTTATAAGCTCCTTTTAGCACCTTAGTCATGCTACAAAACAATTGTTATCTTATTGGTCTTGGCAGAGGCTAGTTAAGTGCACAAAATCAATTTGTGTGTAGATTTTTTTATGTATTGGCTGAGAACGTATTGACATGTTTTAAAATTTTAAAATTTAAAAAATTGCTACATATTTGAAAGTGATACTGCAAATCACTGGGTTGGGTTGAATCACAGTGCCAAACACGGTGGCTTTAATGATAGATAGGTGTATTTTGTTGGACTTTTGGGGAATTCAGTAAGTAGGCTGGAGTCAGATTTGGCATTTGTTGTTGTTCACGGCTGTCCGGTTAACTGCAATTTGTTGTGATCCTATGAATGAGAAATCTCCAAGTCATCCTTTCATCAAGGAATCTTTTTTTTTTTTTTTTGCAAACTTAGGATCATGGATTCCGTGATTGAGCCTATCCATAAGGTCTTCCATTTTCATGCTGCCTTTTTCCTTTTATAGTGAGTCATGTTTATTCATACAGTAGCCAAAGTACAGTGTTCCCTCACTTATCACTGGGGTTAGGTTCCAGGACCACCCACAATAAGTGAAAATCCACGAAGTAGGGACACTATATTTATTTTAATATTTATACATTATTTTAGTAGTTATACACTATTTTAAGTCTTTATCAAAAAATCGTGTGTTGATAAATCGCCTCCTCCTCCTCCCGTTACTGCTTGGGCTCCTTTTCTCTCCCTTTGGCTTCTCCTTTCTCCCTTCCTTAGGCTGTAAATTGTAATTTTTTATGATTTATAATAGTCTTTTAGAGTTTATTGAAAAACCACGAAACAGCAAATCCGCAAAAAGTGAACCACAAAGTCGTGAGGGAACACTGTACAAACATCAGCCTCAATCTTGTCATTTTGGCTTCCAGGGAGAGTTCAGGCTTTATTTCTCCAGAACCATTTATTTGTCTCTTTAGAAGTCCACAGTATCCATAGAACTCTTTGCCAGCACCAAATTTAATGAGCTGGTATCTTTCTATGAGTTTTCTTCACTGTCCAGCCTTCATAATCATAAATAGAAATTTGAAATTTAGTGACATGGACCAACTTGACTTTATTTCTTTTATATAGTGTTTCAGTATATTGTTTCCTTTTCCTTTATATTTGGTCATGTTAAGTGTTCCCCTGCTGGTCATATAGCTTTCCCACTTTTAAATTTCCATTTGATTTCTTGGATCTTGTGAAAGAGGTTTATCTTCCTTTCTTTTTGTTCTTGTCATCTTCTGTTTCCATGCATTGATTATTATGGTGGTTCTCTTTGCTCTTGCACATCAGCCACTGAGTAGTGCACTCACAATTTCCACCCCATTTCTGCTACCTTTTACCTTCACCATCCTTTATTGAGATACCATCTTCAGTCACTATTTTTCAGCTTTGCTTAATCTTTCCTAGAGATGAAGATGAGATATTTGGCTCTCCAGAGGACAATGGTGCTTTTCTCTGTCAAATAATTAAGGTGTTAGGAGGGGCATGGTGCCTGTTAATCAGAGGAAACAAGAAGTGTTTAATGAGGGGAAAATGAATGAACACAGTGGAGGGCGAGAAGGACTAATGAGAAATGAAAAAGGGGGAGAACGAAAAGAAGAAATGGAAAGATGAAGCGGAATAGAGTGGGGTTGTTGTTATTGTGTGTCTTCAAATCATTGCTGACTTATGGCAACCCCAAGGAGATCTCATCATGGGGTTTCTTGGCAAGATTTGTTCAAGAGGGTTTGCCTTTCTGTTCCTCTGAGGCTGAGAGAGTGTCACTTGCCCAAGGTCACCCAATGGGTTTCCATGACTGAATGGGCATTTCACTGAAATATTTTAGCCTCATGTGTTCCTGGTTGATTTACCAAGCCCAGATTTTGTCATCTTATCTTTCTAATACAAATTATGACTATAGTGCATGTATTCATGTACATGTTACTCCGTGAGAACATTTCTTGATAATCTTAATACAGGAAGTCTTAATAGTAATAATATGAATTATGTGTCCCAAATGCCTATTACATTTTCCTGAGAATACTTGGTTATTTGTTTAAAAGGTCCCATAACAAGAACACACT
Organism: Anolis carolinensis; assembly: GCF_035594765.1. NCBI lineage: Eukaryota > Metazoa > Chordata > Lepidosauria > Squamata > Anolidae > Anolis > Anolis carolinensis. The sequence continues at coordinate 90,856,232 of NC_085841.1, read as the reverse complement.
ACTGAAAGAATTAAGAGCTAGGAACAAAGAGGCTTTTGAAAGTGTGCCTATAGCATAAATACTGTCTTTGGGATTTAAGAGCCTAATGAAAACTGTGTTGAACCAGTTACATTCCCAAGAAAGCTCTTCAGATAGGGCATGTGGAAGTAAGTTTCTTCAAAAACAGTATTGCTTCCTATGCACAAGTATTCAAAGGCATGCCATCTTTCAGTATAGAGATTCCCTATAGCCACCAGCCAAGTTTTCTGATGGGATTTCAAGTAAATGGAAATGAAACTCTGTCCTTAGGTTTACAGTGAAAAAAGACTTGCTATAGAAGGGAAACAGGATGTGAAAGGAGAAGGAAAATAAGTTTAAAAAACTGGGATCAAGTTTTAATGCTATTAGTGCCTTCTAATAATCAGCTGCAAGGCAGTCAGATGTTATCATGGCCAGCAGGAATGGAACTTAGACCCCTGTCACATTACACAGTCAAAGCCCTATGATTCCACTTTAGCTGTCATGACAACACCCTTTGGAATCCTAAGATTTTTCCATTTGGGGAGGGGTAATTGGATTTCTCTGTTTCCCCAGATTGCAAGCCCTAGGCTTCCATTGGATGTTTCCATGGTGCTTAACGTGGACTCACAGAGTTATAAATGTATAGTCTGAAAAGGTGCTTGTTTGAATAGAGGAGGAGGCAGAAATATTAATCTTATAAATGAACCCTTTCTTTTTTCTATCCTTTGCATCCTGATGAAATGGTGACTGGATGTCAGGGGTGGGATAGCAGTGAGTGGCAAAACCTGAAGAAGTTGGTGCCTTAAGAGAATTGATAGTACCTTGCTTTCATTGAGCACTCGATTGTATTTACTTTTGAATGATTGGTCATCATAACACCAGATAATAGATCGCTTCTCCATAAGTGTGTATAATTCCTCCTTTGAAATTATTTATTACAGTGATCATTACCATATACAGTAGAGTCTCACTTATCCAACATTCGCTTATCCAACATTCTGGATTATCCAACGCATATTTGTAGTCAATGTTTTCAATACATCGTGATATTTTGGTGCTAAATTCATAAATACAGTAATTACTACATAGTATTACTGCAAATTGAACTACTTTTTCTGCCAAATTTGTTGTATAACATGATGTTTTGGTGCTTAATTTGTAAAATCATAACCTAATTTGATGTTTAATAGGCTCCTCCTTAATCTCTCCTTGTTATCCAACATATTCACTTATCCAACGTTCTGCTGGCCCGTTTATGTTGGATAAGTGAGACTCTACTGTATTGGGATAGTGAACTCCAGAGGTTAATTATATGCAAAGTCACGTATTTTCTTTTACCCCTTGAATTGTCTGCCTTCTGATTTTTGTTAGAGCACTAGCAAGCTATCTCTGTTATATTTTCAATAATTTTATAAACCTTGATCACGTTTTGCCTTCAGTTATTTTTTCACCCCTGAAGCTAAAATGTTTCACCTTTGTCTTACAGGCAGGGATTTGCAAAGTGATATGCATTTCCCAGAGTCACTTTTACAATGCCCTATGACATTTCTGAAGAGTAAATAGAGTTTGCAGGAATGACTCCATTGTTTGGCAGGACACCACAAGGATAATGGGATGGGAAATGGCTGCCTGAGTTATTTTGGATAAGGTTCAAATGAATTTAGTTTAGAGAACATAAGATAGTTTTCTAGCAGAGCCATAAAACATTTCACTTGTATAATGAATCTGCTTAGCATTTATATGGCAGTGGCACAATTTCAACTTTCACGATGACCTTCACAAGAGACCATTTCTTCCTTTCATTATCAAAGACAAAGTGGCTATGATATGCAAGGCCTTTCTCTGGCAGCTGAATCTGACAATACAGTGTTTCATGCCCTCGCAAATTTGAATTAAGGGGGCAGAGAGCTAGTGAATCTGTGGGATTTGTTTGTTTTAAACAATACCAAGTGTTGCCATGTGTAACAAAAAGCAAAATATTGACAGAGTGGAGAAGCAAGTATGTTTCCTGGCATACTTTTGACCATGAGTGTCTGTAGGACAATATGAGTGTCCTGATTTCTCAATGGGCAGTATATCCTCTGTTTCTTCCAAGCACCACTAAACTTTAGAAGTATACTAGCAAAGGGAAACTGACCAATCACACCTCTGATTTCTGGGTTAAACCAAGTTTCTCAGGAAGTGGGTGCCTTGTTTTAGAGATAAATTTCTGACAGGAATTCACAGAGAGTTTGGAAAAGAACTGCATTCTCAAAGATGTCATCAGTTCCTGGAGTGTCTTGTTTTGGTATAACATGCTATTTTGCAGTGCAGCCAGAATGGTAGCAGTGGGAGCCACAGAACTACTGGCCGTGGAGACCTGCACGTGTTGTGTAGCATTTTGCACATTTTTAATTTAAACTATGTACAGGCAGTCCTCAAGTCAAAAACATCCAACTTACAAAGTATTCATAGTTACAAATGGGGGGAGACAACAGGAAGTGTTCCCTACCTCTAGGAAGGGAAATTCACTCCTGGAAGAGTTATCATGGGAAAAAGGTATCTCCACTGAAGCTTTATTACCAATCCTCATTTCCACAACAAACCAAATTTTAAAAAATCCAATTATTACAAGGATGGAAGGCAAAGTGAAATTTTCTGAACAGAGGCACAGACAGTGAAACAAACACAGGGGTGTTAACCTTTCCTATGCTATTTATTTATTATTATTTATTATTACATCACTTCTACCCCGCCCTTCTCACCCATCAGGGGACTCAGGGCGGCTTACAATATAAACATACACATTAAAAACTGTTGTCATCAAATTTAAAACTCCATCAAGATTAAAAATTACAATAAAATTAAGAATATCCATTAAAATATACATAATTATACATTTAAATATACATTTAAGGCGCTTTCCATGTTCATGTGGGGTCTGTCAGTAGGTCATATATTCTTATCTCATTTTTGCTGCTACTCATGCTCAAATGCCTGGTCCCAAAACCACATTTTTGTCCTCTTTCGGAAAGACAGGAGGGAGGGAGCCTGCCTGATTTCAATGGGGAGGGCTATCCAAAAGCTTGCTCCCTCTTCTCCCCCCCCCCCCCCACCCGTCTCTATCTCTCTCTATACACACACACACTCACACACACGCACACACTCACACACTTTGGTTGATTTCAGGATTTTATCCAATAGTGGCTGTATGCAAATTTGAAAGTACTTTGTCTGGCAGAAATGTGGATACCAACCAACCTGTGTTCCTGGGCTGTCACTGCACCGTTCAGACCCAGAATGAGATGTGACATTAGGAAAGGCAAATAGGAATGAGCAAAGGTCAGGTGCTCAAGAGCTTGAGTGTGGAAGCACTTTTCAGTAGCATAAAGCTGCAATTGGAAACAAACCTCTGTCACAAAGCCAGACACAAAGAACAATGGTACAACTTGTTCTTTGGACACAGAATTATAAAGAAAAAGGATTTGCTTTCACATATATTGGTCAGCATAAAACTGTATGCACATACTGTAGAGTTACAACTCATATTGGGAGCAAATAGGATTCTAGGGATTGCATTAACTCAATTGTATTTTTCAGTAATCAAGCCTCAAGAGTGTCTAATGTACCGGAATCAATAGTCACTCCACACTCCACAATTATAGCAGTATATTCTACTTTAACTGGCATGACAGTATCTAACTGAATCATGGGGATTGTAGATTAGGAAGGTATTAGACCTATTTTGAATTTCAGCTTCCAGAAGTCCTGACTGTTGGCCAAGTTGGTGTGGACCAAACACATGGAAGCCTAAAGTCTAAGTCTGCATTAGAGTTCCCTAGCTGAGAATTGTAAATTCCATTCCCTAAACTGCTAAACCCAGAATTCCTTATGACAGAGGTTTATCAATTAAAATGAAATCATAGTGGGATAATTGTGTAGTGTGAAAGGGCCCAGAAATTTGCCAGCCATTGAACTGACACCACTTTTCTTTCATAGTTAATCAGCTTCACCCTGTACTCCAGAAGTGGATAGCTGATGTTGCAGTTTATAATATTTATTTGTCCATCTAGCAAGCTTAACTTGAGTATTTCATGCCCAGTTTGAGGTGGGATCCTATAGGATTGTGTATTGCCAAATTTTTCATTGTTTTGTTTGGAAAAGGGCAAAGTTTGGATCAAGATCCTGTAAATCAGTAACCAGAAATCTGTTTGTTACTCTGTACTGTATTTTAGCTATTTCCCTCTGGCATATCCTAAGATGCTTGAGGCTGTTTTCCAGCTGGGACTGGATTTCATATTACAAAGGCTTTCTCTAGGAGTGCCTGCATCAACATACCTTATATACTCATGTACAAGTTGACTTCATGCATGCTCATGGATTTTGAATGACCCTTGGATATGTTGATGGTTATTCCATGGAGCCCCGGTGGCGAAGTGTGTTAAAACACTGAGCTGCTGAACTTGCAGACAGAAAGATTGCAGGTTCAAACCCCGGGAGCGGCGTGAGCGTTCGCTGTTAGCCAGCTTAGACATAGCCAGTGCCACTCTTCTTTCTCTGTCCCCCGTTTCACCATTAAAATGAGCAGAAACCTCCACAACTGTTCCTAGAGGCTGTCAATTTTCTTCTTTGCCCACAGTGATGGCGCAACAGAGCTTGGAGAGGGAAGTTTTGCAGTGTCATCTCACCTTCCCGTGCTGTCTGAAACTGGGAAGCATGAGATGACTGTGGAACCAGACACCTGGGATCGTGGATGGCGATCCCAAGGAAGATCTGGATCATTGCAGTTGTTTTAATGCAGGTCTAAACGAGTTTAAATGATTTACCTTGGGTTACTCTGAATTAGTCTGCTGCGTCATTTGGATGCCCCAAGCTAAAGATCCATCTCCACTGCATTATATGGCAGCGTAGATGAGGCTTTAGTTTTCAAAGACAGTTACCAGTAGTGACTTTTCAAGATGACAGTAAAAATATAATTCAAAGCAAGCTGTCTGTCCATCAAGCTTTTTAATGTGAAGTGTAGCATAGAATAGGGCAATTTGGATGCTGGATTATATTTCATCTGATGTACATTTCAGAACATTTTTACAAATGATGTTGAGACAGTGTTTGGATAATTCAATCTCATCTTAACAAACCAAGCTACAAAGAAGTCCTTTACTTGTTGTATAACTACTGTACTAAAAAATCCAAGAAGTCTTCAGAGAACAAAATGCCTGTATAGTACACTGGTTCAAATTGATTTAATATTTATAGAACTTGGAGAATTGATTTAAAAAACCCAATTCATTTCCATTCATCACTATAATGTTTGAAAAACAGTCTTTTTCCAGCTCATCACAGTGTAAAAAGAGAATTTTCAGTCATGATTCATAGCATTATGTGCTACCAAAACCAACATGGCATAAAATTAATAAAGGTTCTTTTAAAATGGTTCACAAGTGCTATCAGTACCCCTCTCTCACACACACATACCATTGCCACATTTTAAAGAAATTAGAAACTTTTGCTCATTTTACCACTAAAGTAAGTTTGTTTCTACTCTTTCACTCAACAAAAATTGGGACAATATAACATTGTAGGTGAATACCTCATTTGCGATTTGAAATTCCCACAGTCTTGAGAATTCCAGTCAATTACAGAGCCATTACACCTAGATTCTTAATTCAGATTATGTGTTTAGTTTGAAGGCCTTCTGTTTTGTTTTCAGACTTTTATGGAGACAGGAATACAGGGCTTATTAATATCATGGATTATTACGATGAGTTGGGATAGTCCAAATTTTCCCAGTGAGTGTTTTGTCCCTATAGTTATTTTGGATTATTAATTGGAGCTATTTTAATTACTGGACATTACAGCTATCCTATGTGTGTATGCTTTTTAAACAAAAGAAAAACCACCACCACAACCTGTATAGCGAACATATGTGAAATTCCCAATGCAGTAATGAGCACTTCTGAACAAATAAGGGCATTTTGACGTATATTGTCAGGAATTGAAAAGTTTGATGCCATTTTCTCAGTCCCCCTCCCCATTTATTTTTAAAGCAGCAAAGCAATGAGTTACTTTTGGAATGACGAAAAGCATCAAAATGCTAGCTAAATACCATAATGAGTAACTTCAATTGGTGGCTCTTAAACCATAATGTTCCATCCCCCAGTTGTGAGCGATGGCATAACTAGCGTGAGAGCTACCTCGGATTCTGTGTTGGACTTAGGATCTTCTAGTTCCTTTTCTATAGGAATCTCTGCTCATATTTTGTGTGTGAAGTGAGGGGTGGAGTAAGCAGAATGCCTTTCATCCTCCCAATCCCGGCCAAAGTGTGGATTGCACGATACAGGCCAAACCCCTTCCCTAGTCATTGCCTAAGGCAAACCTTAGAAGAAAACGAGTGGCTTTTGCATGCTCTTTGCCCTGCTGCAGACCAACAGGAGACAGCGTAATTTACATTCTGGAAAGTTTAGTCTTTTGATGTGGATTAGGTCTAATCATCTATAAATTTCAGACAGGCCAGGTTGACTTGGCAGAGAGTTTGTTGGAAGCAAAGCCTATTTCATTTGCTTAAAAAATTAAAAGATTTAACGGATAAAGATCACAATTTATTATGGAGGCCTGATCAAGTGACCAGTCAGCATTCCTGTGGCTGAAGATGTTTGCGGCGGAGTGTTGCTGTACCCACCTTCCAGGAGAATTCTGCAAGAGTTGTTTGCCAGATGTGCCTGGGAAGGCCTCAGAGGGGGCTCCTGCTGCTGCCAGTGAATACCCTGAAAGACGTATCACTCTACAATGGGAAGAAGCTTTGCCGTCTTCAGGGTACAGTTCAGCAACCGGGGACAGCTGTGAATCCCTGCCTGAAGACGTGCCCAGTGGTCACAACAGCTGCAGAATGGCAAAGGAGAAATTGCTAAAGGTTATGCACAGCTTTTCAGCTCAGAAGCATTTCTCTTGGTCTGTGGATTACAGGCAGCCTTACCTTTTGTTAGGTATGCAAATTCTGTCAGCCAGATGTCATTCTTCAAAGTGGTAGAGGGCAGGGGAGGCAATGAATGAATGGCTTTGAAAACATTTTGATGATACTTAGCTATATATTTAGCTATGGATTTTTATTTATTTTGTTTTGCATATAGTGTTTTTATTAACAGTACAGTTCATTATCAGACCCTTTGGTATTTCTGCCTGTTAACAGAAATTTTCTACAAACATTGCTTTATTTATTTAACATTGCTGCTGCTGTTATTCTCTTACTATCAGAAATCCATTAAGGAGGGTCTCTTGATATCTATTAGCTTTAACAAAACAACATGCCTTCTTATTGAAATGTAAGGTAACAAGGAGTTGGATTTTTGTGTGAGGGAGAATCTGTTAACTCTGCTCAGTCCTTTCTGCAGGCAAATTCCTGGGCACATAGCTCTTTAATTCTAAGTGTGTGGTCTCTTGTACCAGGCTTTGACTGGTGGGTCTTAGGGATCAAATATAAACAATGTAGTTCTTGCAAATATGAAGTCTGCCCCCATTCTTCTTCTTTGGATTGTTAATAGAATATTGATCAGCTATCTAGGGAGATATATAACTTATTCAAAAGGGGGAGGCTATAGGCAAAGGTAAAGGTTTTCCCCTGACATTAAGTGTAGTAATGTCTGACTCTGGGAGTTGGTGTTTATCTCAGTTTCTAAGCTAAAGAGTTGACGTTGTCCATAGACACCTCCTAGGACACGTGGCCGGCATGACTGCATGGAGCGCTGTTACGTTCCTGCATTGGAAGAACAAGGAGGCAATAGGGCCTCTGCGAGGAGAAGATGGGATGATGTTGACAGGGGACAGGGAAAGGCAGAACTACTTAATGCCTTCTTTGCCTTGGTCTTCTCACAAAAAGAAAGCCATCTTCAACCGCGTCAACATGGAATGGACGAAGGAGTAGGGGAAATCCAACCCCAAATAGGGAAACAAGATGTCCAGGAACACGTGGCCTCTCTAAACAAATTTAAGTCCCCAGGGCCAGATCAACTACATCCAAGAGTATTGAAGGAACTAGCTGAGGTTATTTCAGAACCACTGGCAATTATCTTCGAGAGTTCTTGGAGAACAGGAGAAGTCCCAGCAGATTGGAGGAGGGCGAATGTGGTCCCTATCTTCAAGAAGGGAAAAAAGAACGACCCAAACAATTACCGTCCGGTCAGCCTCACATTGATACCAGGCAAGATCCTGGAAAAGATAATTAAGGAAGTGGTCTGCGAACATCTAGAAACAAATGCAGTCATTGCTAATAGCCAACATGGATTTACCAAAAACAAGTCATGCCAGACTAATCTGATCTCTTTTTTCGATAGAGTTACGAGTTGGGTTGATACAGGGAACGCTGTGGATGTAGCCTACCTGGATTTCAGTAAGGCCTTCGACAAAGTCCCCCACGACCTTCTGGCAAACAAGCTAGACAAAACTATGGTTAGGTGGATCTGCAATTGGCTAAGCAAATGAACCCAAAGGGTGTTCACCAATGCGTCGTCTTCATCTAGGAAGGACGTGACGAGTGAAGTGCCGCAGGGCTCCGTTCTGGGCCCGGTTCTGTTCAATATCTTTATTAACGACTTAGACGAAGGGTTATAAGGCACGATCATCAAGTTTGCAGATGACACCAAACTGGGAGGGATAGTTAACACTCCAGAAGACAGGAGCAGAATTCAAAATGATCTTAACAGACTAGAGAGATGGGCTGAAACTAACAAAATGAAGTTCAACAGGGACAAATGCAAGATACTTCACTTCGGCAGAAAAAATTGAATGCAAAGATACAGAATGGGGGACGCCTGGCTTGACAGCAGTGTGTGCGAAAAAGACCTTGGAGTCCTTGTGGACAACAAGTTAAACATGAGCCAACAATGTGATGCGGCTGCTAAAAAAGCCAATGGGATTCTGGCCTGCATAAATAGGGGAATAGCATCTAGATCCAGGGAAGTCATGCTCCCCCTCTATTCTGCCTTGGTCAGACCACACCTGGAATACTGTGTCCAATTTTGGGCACCACAGTTGAAGGGAGATGTTGACAAGCTGGAAAGCGTCCAGAGGAGGGCGACTAAAATGATTAAGGGTCTGGAGAATAAGCCCTATGAGGAGCGGCTTAAAGAGCTGGGCATGTTTAGCCTGCAGAAGAGAAGGCTGAGAGGAGACATGATAGCCATGTACAAATACGTGAAGGGAAGTCATAGGGAGGAGGGAGCAAGCTTGTTTTCTGCTGCCCTGCAGACTAGGACACGGAACAATGGCTTCAAACTACAGGAAAGGAGATTCCACCTGAACATCAGGAAGAACTTCCTCACTGTGAGGGCTGTTCGACAGTGGAACTCTCTCCCCCCCGACTGTGGTGGAGGCTCCTTCTTTGGAGGCTTTTAAGCAGAGGCTGGATGGCCATCTGTCGGGGGTGCTCTGAATGCGATTTCCTGCTTCTTGGCAGGGGGTTGGACTGGATGGCCCATGATGTCTCTTCCAACTCTACTATTCTATGATTCTATGATTCCTGCTGGAGCGATGCCTATTGATCTACTCACATTTGCATGTTTTCAAACTGCTAGGTTAGTAGAAGCTGGGGCTAACAGTGGGAGCTCACCCCACTCCCTAGATGTGAACTGCTGACCTTTTGGTCAGCAAGTTCAGCAGCGGTTTAACCCGCTGTGCCAGTGGGGGGGGGGGAGTTAAACATCCTACACTTTGCTTATAGAAGATCACTGCTTCCCTTCTTGCCATCTCTAGTTAACATCATTGAGATTCATTCCTAAGACCAGAAAGCACCTGCCAGTCAAAGTAAATGATAGGTCCTGTGGCTGTGATTTCACTCCCTGTTTTGTCCTTATGTCAAAGGTACTAGATCCCAACTGACCCTGAAAGCTAAGCAGGGTCATCTTTTGTTAACAAATGAATGGGAAGTTGGCAACAAATACCAAGATGTCGTAGGCTATATTTCAGACAAAGGCACTGGCCAAACCATATATTGAATATTCCTTACCAAAGAAAACCTTTTGAAAATTCATGGGGAACCATATATTTACAGGAGATTTCAAGGTGTGTGTATTCACATTCAGATGGTATTCACACATATGCCTTAGGAAATATGTCTTTAAAGCTGGCTATATTCTTAGAAGTATTTTATGTGTATTTGCCATCAGAGCCAGCCCTAGGTATTTTTCAAGTGTAGGCAAACAGAATTTTGCCCCCCCCCCCAAAAAAAAACCAATTACTGAAAAATAAAAGCGTTTGATAAGCGAAAATGTTGGATAATAAGGAGGGTTTAAGGAAAAGCCTATTAAACATCAAATTACATTAAGATTTTACAAATTAAGCACCAAAACATCATGTTTTACAACAAATCAACAGAAAAAGCAGTCTCGACTGCGCCCCTTTATGTTTTGTGCCCGAAGTGACTGCTTAATTCGCCTCATTGTTGGACCGGCTCTGTTTGCAATGCAGGTCAAGTGTGAATATAGTCTACAGGTTTAGGTGCATTGAAAACTAATAAAACATATACAACGTGAGAAGCTATGCCCTTTTGACCCGAGTATTATGGTTACCCATACAAGGTCCTGTGATGAACTTCTCTGAAGCTCATAACTTCAAGCAGGCCATAAAAATACTGGATGACAGGAAATTGCAAAGAGGCAACACTGATGTTAACAGAGAATGGTACACATAATTCTTGTTGATCTTGCAAAGGCTAAGACGATTGTTCATATCATGATGTCAGATGTATCCTTAAGCACACTGTGTACACCTCAGGTAAAAAAAGAGGGAGAATATTTAACATTTGCACAGCACAGACTAACTTTGTGTGACCTAGAGCACGTTTCAAACTAGCTTTAAACTGCACCAATGCAACAATTCTTTTGCCACAGATATGGCTTTCTGATTCCTTCTTTTCTTAGTTATTCCTGCTTTTTTAAACAAAAGTAAGACTTAAAAAAACATAATAGACTCCTAGCTGCAGAGATCTTGACACAAGATGTTCTTGATGATTTGCTTGTAGTGTGGTTCTTTGGCATTAACCATGTTAAAAAACCTTGCCTTTTACCCTACAATTTCACAGAAAATCTAGATTTTGTGTTGCTAGTTCTCCAGGTAATTTCCTGTGAAGTTGGGAGGTTTGTGGGAAATTAGTGGTAGACAGAACTGGTTGGTGGAAGGTGATCATTCCTGCCAGGAATGCTAAGTTTTTCTCTATAAGAAGGTGTAGATATTTGCATATCAGTATAAGCATAACCCCACTTTACAGGAAATATGTATATTCACATGCATGATGGTGAAAAAAACCAAACGAGGCCATCCCCTTGTGGCCAAAAATTATGCAAAGGATTGGAAATGTGGACTTCCCCTAATAGCAAGGTGAGTTCATCAGAGGCAAATGTGTGACTGATTATGACAATCTCATTACAATTTGTGGGCCATTAATGGCAGCACTGCAAGGCCAATGTGAACTAGGAAAATGTGGTGCCAAACAGAATTGTTTTTATCAGTGTAGAGAAGCCAAAAAAATTGAAGAAAATGTGCCTCTGGTGTGACCTCCTTTAGCATAGGCTGGATGTCTCCCAAAGATGTGTCACTACAACATTCATAATCCCACTTAAGGGAGGATAAAATGTTCTTAGATTTTCCCATCAGTTAAACATGGTCTTATAGATACAGTCCTGCACTCCCTATCATGCAGTAGTTAATTTGATTAAGGACTGTGCACAAACAAGGTTTATGTTTATATTATTATGTTTCTTTTTTGTCCTTCTGCTAAAGTTCTCATGCCTTCATACAGAGGCCCTTTAAATACCCATGTTTTCTCCTCCCAAATCCCTATTATATTGTTCTGAGGAAAATGAGACCACCAAACCATAACTTTCCTAGAGCCGCTCTTCTGGCGAGAATCATGAATGAACAGGGATTTGAAAGTACACACATTGCCATTGTGATTGGGAAGAAAAAGAGGAGCAAAACACGTAAAATAGACAAGATTATGCCTTTTTTTGAGAGAGTATTCAACCATTTAAATTAAGCAGAACTAATTTCCAGACATAATGAAAAAATGTGACTTGTGCTTTTTCCATCTGTAGAATAAATGACCATTTGTATATAGATAGCCACGTCATAGATAACTCTAATGAATCATTAAGCTAGGATTGCTACAAAACAACTGCTTTTGCTTTTTGTTTTGGTTGTATGTTTTCATTCCAAGATGTGTTGCTAAAGGTGTATGTGAATTTGTCATCTGAACAGAGATGGAAAGGGCAAAGATGGGAATGATTGATGATGGGAGAAATATCTCCCCAAAGGCAACTGGGGAAACCCTACATGCAAGAACAGCTTTTCTGTGTGAGTTAATGTTCAGTTTCAAGTTTAGCTTTTATGGATGGGCTGTGTTCTACTTAATGCCAACTAATGGACAACATTTGGATATGTTGACAGAGTGATCTGATAGTTGTTCACTGACAGTAATTTTTCCTCTGGTCTCTCCTTCAGATGACAATCAAACCAAAACCAATGAGAAAAAAGAAAAGAAAATGGTTTCTCAGAGACCTCATGGTACAATCGAGTATACGGTAAGAATGTGTTGTATGCCATGGACATAGGGTGTAGCAAGTATGCCAGTTCCCACTGCTCCCCTCCATTTATTTAATTTAATCAAAATGCTATATATTTTGTTTCACCTCCCATCAGTTTGGATTACCAACAAAGACCTAGATCATGTACTCTAGGTCTGTTGATATTCCACCAGCATATTCCTTTTTGGGAATATCTATATAGCTCAGCAATCCAGGAAGAAAGAGTAGGAAAATTGCTTTGATAACTGATATAAGTGTTATAATGTTATTATGGTGAAAGCTGCTCATAGAATCAGAGAATCATAGAGTTGGAAGAGACCACATGGGCTATCAAGTCCAACACCCTGCAATGGAGGAAAAGCACAATCAAAGCACCTCCAACAGATGGTCATCCAGCCTCTGTTTAAAAGCCTCCAAAGAAGGAGCCTCCACCACACTCTGAGGCAAAGAGTTCGACTGTTGAACAGCTCTTATGGTCAGGACGTTCTTCCTAATGTTCAGGTGAAATCTCCCTTCCTGTAATTTGAACCCATTGCTGAGTCCTAGTTTCCAGGGCAGCAGAAAACAAGCCTGCTCATTTACTGTCTGTTGTAAGTCTACATCATGCATGGGCAAACTTCAGCCCTCCAGTTTTTTTGGACTTCAACTCCCACAATTCCTAACAGCTGGTAAGCTGGCTGGGATTTTTGGGAGTTGAAGTTCAAAACATCTGGAGGATTGAAGTTTGCCCATGCCTGATCTACATACATAGTCAAGCTTTGTATTTGAAGATTTTTCAGCATATTATTATGAATAGTAAAAACAGGAAATACAAAACAAATAAAATTTATTATGTGTATAGAACACAATTTATCGTTAATCTTTTACCATTTTTCTACAACCTTCACACTAACATTAAAACATGAAGAATCAAAACTTTGCACTCTTCATGTAGTAAATAAAATGTTTTAAAAGCCCAAAATGCTAAAGAACTGCAAGAATTAAAAAAAAAGAAATAATAATATATTGCAATTTTACCCGTGCATCAAAATACATGGACTACATATTGTTAGGTATGCAAACACAATTTAGGGGAATACACCTTTCTGAATACTCAGTGGGACCTCCTTCTGAATTGATAGTTCTATGATTGCACTGTAAATTTTGAATGGTGCAAGAGGTAGCATAGTATGGTTTCTTCCAAATTTGTATAATTTTAAAGAAATTATAATAATCTGACAAAACTACACTATAACATTTAGCTGTAGCCTATTTCGCTTTCTTTCTGGGAGTTTGCAAGCTACACACTTTTTTCTGGAAACAATTTCTGGCATGTAGAGAGCAAGTCTGGGCCAGTTATTAGCTTGGCATGTGATGGCTATGGTCTTCCTTCATGAGCAGAATGTAGGAGTTAAGTTCAGCATTCTCTCAGTAATTTGGAGACTAGTGGTAAAACAGTTTTAATGAGATAATTGTATTGGCATGTTTGTGAAGCCCAAAGTGTTCACGAGGACTTGATCTGTCCAGAGCTGGCCCCATTGTAAGTTTGTTTGTTGTTTATGTCCCACTTTACCTCTCCATATGGAGACTCAAAGTGGCTCACAATCAAAAACATTACAATTTAAAATATACAAATATACAGCAATAAAACAGTATATCATTATATATTGTTATATATTATCAGTAGTAATTATATTTAATATATTAGTATTACTATATTACAACATTATCATGATATATTATTGTATTGTATTGTATTGTATTATATTGTTTTGTATGTTGTAAGGTAATAGGTGATATTGAAACTGATCGTATGTTATGTACTTACCTGTCTGCCTCTTTTCTGTTGAGCTTTTTATCCCTTAGATAGAATAGTTTTATTGCCATTGTACTCTTGCACAATGAAATTAAATGCTTTCCTCAGCACACACCACAAAAGAACACACCCATCCCTCCACACCCCAATCATCACTTCACAGCCCCCAATTGCTACATCAATGTGAAACTTGTTGTAAATACAGTAGAGTCTCACCTATCCAACATAAACGAGCCGGCAGAATGTTGGATAAGCGAATATGTTGGATAATAAGGAGGGATTAAGGAAAAGCCTATTAAACATCAAATTAGGTTATGCTTTTACAAGTTAAGCACCAAAACATCATGTTATATCACAAATTTGACAGAAAAAGTAGTTCAATACACAGTAATGCTATGTAGAAATTACTATATTTAGGAACTTTGCACCAAAATATCATAATGTATTGAAAACATTGACTACAAAAAAGCGTTGGATAATCCAGAACGTTGGATAAGCGAGTGTTGGATAAGTGAGACTCTACTGTAAGTGATTTGACACATTCTTTTTATTTCTAACAATCCATATAGGGGTTTGGGGGCTCTTGGGAAAATGCCATAAATGAGCCCAGACATTGAGCATTGGCTCCTCTGTTGCTTCTCAGCACTCTGACTGTGGTCCATTTCTCTGGTCCCTTTCTTTTTGATCCAGCCTGTACAGAGTTACTCAAGGGGGAGGGGGTAGATGAAGAGGGGCAATTGCTCCTCTTGCTCATGATAATTCTGGTATCCTCCCAAAAGGAGGAGAAATGGGACCTGGGGGTTTGGAAATAGCCTCTGTCTTCTTTCCCGGAGAAGAGAGGCAGAGGAAGAATCTAGTTACATCAAAAACCTGCCAAATTCAGTATCTGTTCATACATCAGTTAGCCATCTGTTCATGGGAAGCCCATAAATAAGACAAATGTGCAACTACATCCTTATATCTTCTGCTTTTTGGCAACTGTTATACTGCAGCAGGCATGGTTCTTCACCCCAGCTCTTTTATCTAAGGCAGAGTTTCTCAAACTGTGCTCTTCCAAATGTTTTAGACTTTAGTTCCCACAATTCCTAACAGCTGGTAAGATGGCTGGGATTTCTGGGAGCCGAAGTCCAAAATACCTGGAGGAACACAGTTTGTGAAACACTGATTTAAGGAATTAAGGGGTTTTTTTGGCATTTGTCTGTTAAAGTACATCTATCTGGGGTTAACCCTAGTCTCTTGGATTACTCGGGTTTCCAACTCATGAACACCAGAATCATCCAGATAGGCAGAATAGCATCCTGTATGTCATCCTGTATATTTAAATTTCATGATATTTAATGTGAGAGAATATGCAGGTATTGTGAAAATGTTTAGGCTATTTTATCAATATAAAAAAATCCACATTTTTCTTTTATAAATTATGTGGACATGATTTATAAATTTAAAATTCATGTAAGGACTCAAACTTCTTACATCATATTGGAGCATCACATTCACCTTTAAAGGCATCACTAAGAGTCATTTATGTAGAATTTCAATGATAAGAAACTACAGTGGATTCTTAGTATCTATGGAGATTGGTTCCAGGAGCCCCATGGAAAACCTGTGCATGCTCAAATCCTGTTATATACGACAGAATAGCAAAATGGTATCCCTTAGATAAAATGGCAAAATAAAGATTTGGTTTTTGGATTTTTGGGAAAATATTTCCAAGCCATGTATGGTTGAATTTATGGATGCAGCATCTGTGGATATGGAGGGCCAACTGTAACTTATCTTACACAACACGATCACATAATCATCTGTTGAGGAGTTCTATATATAATCTCTTGTATCTTTAACTGGCATTTGCAAACAAAACCATTTTCTTCCACAGACATCTCAAAACAAATGTGTCTATTATATCTTTTTCATAGAAGATAATGCACCAAAGTGCAGTATCTAATAACCAGCATAATCAGTTATGGTACTTATCTTAGGAACGGCTTAGTGGGTGACTGTTAGAAACAGATACCAAGTGTAACAATGGAAGCAGTCAATCGGAGATTGCTTACTTCTCTCTCTTTTGAATTTGCTTTGATCGTATCTCAAGCTCTTCCTTATCTACACAATCAGGAGGGACTCTTCCATGATCAGCCAGTTAGCAACGAGTTTTCTGGTCTTTTATCTTCAGTCAAATCAAAAAGACTTTAATACATTAGTCTGTTTCTTTCAAGGTCTCCTGTCATTTCAGTTGGCAAATTGTATTTTACTGGCCTATTGTAATACCCACTCATATAGGATTATAATAATATTCTGGCTCTCTGCCATTAGATGGTTGCATCATGTGTGAATTAGTATGATTAAAGATTATTGTATCATTTAAGTTCACTTTTTGGGATTTCTGTTTCTAAAGTCTCTCTGAGCTATATTCTCCCTTATTTCCCTGACAATATGTTAGCATTTTGAGTTGAGTGGCTACATTCTCAGAAATGGCTTCTTTACACGTTGGTAACTTTATGAAAACACCAGTCACAACTTCTTTTGCTGTTCTCTTCCAATATGTAGGCATCAGAACTTTACACTTTGCAAAATATATGGAAAATAATAATGTGAACTATATTTGTTACCGGAAGTGATAGGTAGCTGTCTTGACTGAGAATCTTATACTGAGAACCTTACAGTCATGCATTTTAAACCCATTTGAGCTGCCATTTGCAGCAGTGATTTTTCTACAGTTTATGCACTGTATGAAGAAGTGCATCCTTTTATCTCTCCTGTATTCCCCATGCTTCTTTCTAGTTCTATATAAGAGGGATAAAAGCTTCTCTTTCTATTTTGTTTACATTTTGCAACCGGTGGCATCAGTTTCTAGTTGTTCTGGTTGGCACATGCGAGAAGCATGCTGTATACTTTGCCCTTCAAAACACAACATGCATTGATTCTGAAACATGTCTCTTCAAAATAAGTGGCCACTAATAAAGGATTTTTCTATTTTATAGAGGAAAAATAGTAATCAGTAGCATGTGTTCTATTCAAAATTGACCAATATGAGTGAGCTTTGGGTAGATGTACTGATGTCTTGTAAATAATAGACCAGGAGCCAATAACTTTCACTTCTTCAAAAGATGGTTGTGTTGCATTTTGAGTTTGTGCAGACTGCATTTCAGTCAGTATTGAATGAGTTGACCTCCACGTTTGAAGGTATAACTTTTGTGGGTTTGATTATTTGCAGATTTGATTAATAGGTCTCTCTAGAAATCTATAAGCCCTCCACTGCAACTGTATAGTTAACCTTTACCAGAAGGTTCTCCTGAAAGAACACCTCACTAGGCATCTCTATGGTTGACCTCTGAGTCACACTGGAGGACCTAAAGATTCCTAGAGATAACCTTTTAATCAAATCCGCAAATGTGGAAGACAACTGTAATGTACTTGTGCAGTTGTATGCAGTGTTGCTCCTTGATTCTGACCAAGCGTTTCTCTTGTTATCATCCGGCCTGATGTTTGAAGCCACCAGTGAATTGTTGATATATGAATTTTCCTGTACGATATAGGTCACATGAATTGAATCATTCAAAAATAAAATTCTTTCCTCATGGGAACAAACTCATGATTTTCATACCCCATAGATGTTCTGTACATGCATCCATCCTAGTGGATACATTCACATGCAAGGAGGAAAAATTACATTAAAATTTTTGCCTTGGGCTAACCATCATTCCCTTATTTGGAAGCTGAGTAGAATATAATTAAGTTTATTGGAAGATGTTGGAGAAAGACACTGGACTTACTGTTAGCAATAGGTTTAAACCTGGTTGAGTCTTTGGTTGCATCTGCACACATAGTGAGCCCAGTGCCTTTGCCTTCTCTTTTTCTTTTTCCTGCATTTCTTGACAGCAGCCCCTGCCTACATCTTGAGCTGCATTATGAAGTTAAGGTATTTCTCATTTCAAGGGTGGGAGGAAGGAAGAAACTGTGTTGTACTAGAAATGTTATTTGTCTGGCTGAAATAAGTGAAAAAGTGCACTTTTAATTAGAATTAGACTGTACTGAATTTAGTAAACTTGCTGAAGAGGCAGTGGAATATTTTGATTCAGCAAAAATGGGTAGGATCCTTTAATGATATGGTTTTTGCTGAAGCTTCTATGTCTGTTTTGTATTTTTTTGATTGACTATCCGTTTGTCTTCATTCTAAGAGTGCTATCTGTATATTCCTTGCATGTGAATAATATCAAACCCTCTGCTAGATGATAGTCTAAGTGGAACCTTTCCTCATATGGAGACTGGCTCTATAAATGTATTGATAGCTTCTTTGTTCATACCAAATGTGCGAAGGAAAGGCTACCGAGAATTGGTGGGGCTCCTCATCTCATCATCCGTAGGCATGGGGCGGGGTGTTATTAGTATGCTGATGACACCCAAATATATTTCTCCATGCCTTCAAAAACAGCCCCAGCTAAGGATAGCATTCTCCTCTGAATGAATGCCTGGAGGAGGTAATGGGCTGGATGAGGAAAAACAAATTGAAACTGAATCAAGGCAAAACAGAGATGCTTACCATCAAGGGTCCTAATCTGGGATAGAGTTATGTAAACCAGTTCTGGATGGGGTTAAACTCTCCCTGAAAGACTGTATTTGCAGCTTGGGAGGTCTCCTGGATCTGTCCCTCCAAACGTCAGCCCAGGTAGATGCAATGAACAGGAGTGCTTACTACCAGCTTCGGTTGATACGCCAGCTGCGCCCCTTCCTAGGTTTGGAAGACCTAAAGATGGTAGTGCATGCACTGGTAACCTCAAGGTTGGACTTCTGCAATGCTCTTTACATTGAATTTGTACTTTGCACCAAGTTTGGAAACTCCAGTTGGTTCAAAATTCAGCAGCCAGATTGGTTACAGGAACATCTAGGAGTGAGCACATTACACCTATCCTAATGCCACTCCACTGGCTGCCAATTAGTTTTCAGTTTTACAAGGTGTTGATTTTGACCTCTAAAGCCCTACATGGTTTGGGGTCCAGGTTGCCTACAGGATTGTATTCTTCCATACAATACGCCCTGAACATTTAGATCCTCTGGGGGCGTCTGCTTCAGCCTCCCAGAACCCGACTGGCGACCACCACCCAGAGGACCTTTTCATCAGCTGCCACTAGACTCTGGAATGACCTGCCAGTAAATCAGCTGGCAGAATTTTAAAACCATCTAAAGACATATCACTTCCGGCAGGCCTACCCAGAAAGTTTTTAACTATGAATCTTAAATTCATATCCTTTGTTTGATGTCTGCTTTGTGTATTTTAATATGTATTTTATAAAAATGCAGTTTTAATGTGGATCTTTTTTAGGAATATGTATATTTGTAGATTTTTTGCAATGTTCATGTTTAACGGCGCTCCATGCAGTCATGCTGGCCACATGACCTTGGAGGTGTCTATGGACAACGCTGGCTCTTCGGCTTAGAAATGGAGATGAGCACCAACCCCCAGAGTCAGACATGACTGGACTTAATGTCAGGGGAAACCTTTACCTTTACCTTCATGTTTTTTAATTGTGTTGTAACCCATCTCAAGCTGCAGGGAGAGGCGGATAAGAAATAAAATTATTATTATTATCATCACCATCATCATCTCCTCTCTTATACATAGACATACAGTATTTGTTTAATTCTTCTGATTTTCTGCATCAAATGTATATTTTTCACCACTGATGCATGTGGAAGAACACAACAATGACAGACTTGTTTTACTTTCTTTCGTCATCTCCTTATTCCATTTAAGTCAATTTCTTTTTAGACTGTAAGCCAGAGGGCAGAGATTTGTCTTGTTGTTTTTTATTTATTTGTACGCAACTTTAAAAGTCTTTTGAGCTGAAAATCAGGCATTGACATTTAAACAAAATACTTGATGTTTTTATTTAGTTATCCACCAAAATCACCAGCTTTGGTCATCAAAGACCTTTAAAATCAAGAAATCTGCAAAGAGAGGGAAAGAGACAGAACCATGCAATTTATTGTATTTGCTTAGGTTCCAGTAGACTTTTAATGAGGCTCAGTGGATTATATTCAATGTGTAGAAAACAAGTTTGCTCTGTATACAATGTTGTCTTATCTTGTAAAACTAATAAATGGTTGCCTTGTTGATCTAAACAGAAACCTAAGTGGGTCAGTAATGACTTGCTATATATTAATATTTGCTTTTACTTAGGTTCCTATCACTGAATTCTTATTAGTCTATGAGTATTTTTCCACTAATCCTTGTGTATATTGTATAATAAAGATAAGATACTTTTATGCTCCAGATCATCAGATCAGTCTTGGTTGTTTCTACATGTCTGATTTAAGCACTAGAATATTACTTTTATTTATTACTTTATTTTGGAAATTTCGATATTGCCTTTCTCCAACAGACTTAAGGCAGTTTACAACAGCATAGAACATACAATATAAAATAGAACATTACAATTATCCCAAATAGGTTACACAGTCCTTCCTTGTAGGATGTTAAAATTATTAAAGTAAGTAAAAACACTCTAAAATTTCTCGAATGGAGAGAAAATATAATTATAAAGTGCTATAAATCCTGGGCTTCTGTTACAGATCAATTAAAAGCTATTCCAAACAGAAAAGTATTTAGATTTTTCCTAAAAGGCATGAGGGTGTGGGCTGCTCTAATAACTTCTGGCAGTGCGTTCCAGATCTTTGGTGCTGTGCCCGAGAAAGTGCCATCTCTGGACAGGTTTAAGTGAAGACTGTCTCTAATCTGGGTAGAGATTAGTGCCTCACTATTTGACCTTAAGGGTCTACTTGGTCTATATCAGGGGTCCTCAAACTTTTTAAGCCAAGGGCCGGTCCACAATCCTTCAGACTGTTGAGGGGCCGGATTATCATTTGAAAATAAAATACAAACAAATTCCGATGCACACTGCACATGTCTTATTTGTAGTGCAAAAACAAAAACAACAACAACAACAACAACAACAAGAACAATGAAAAAACAATACATTATTTAAAAATAAAAACAATTTTAACCAACATACATTTATCAGGATTTCAATGGGAAGTGTGGGCCTGCTTCTGGCCAATGAGATAGTCAAGTTAATTAGGGTTGTTGTTGTTGTGTGCCTTCAAGTCATTTCAGACTTTGGGCGCGCCTAAGTCTAAAATTTATTTATTTATTATGCATTTGTTTACTGCATTTATTTACTACATTTGTATCACACCCTTCTCACCCCAAAGGGGACTCAGAGTGGCTTACAAATTATATGTACATACAATATATTATATTATTAGCATAGCACAATATTAGCATTATATAATACTATACTGAACTATACCACTATACTGTAATATTATTAGTAATATTATATGTAATATAGAACATATAATTAATATTATTATATGGCATTATTATTAGTGTTATATTGTATTACATTATAATATTATTATCAATATTATATGTATATACAATATATTATATTATAAAACTGAGGGCGGGGGCCAGGTAAATGACCTCGGAGGGCCGCATCCGGCCCCCGGGCCTTAGTTTGGAGACCCCTGGTCTATATGGTAGGACACAGTGTCTCAAGTAGACTGGACCAAAACCATGCAAGTGAATTTGGGCTTGCTGGGGTAGAATGAAAATTAGATCAGCTGATATTTTTGAGCTAACTATTTAATCCATGATATGAAGCAAGTTACACATTTAGTATATAATTTTCAAAAATCTGTTTCTAAGTGGGTAACCATATATTACAGCAAAAGAATACTATAGTACCCTCAATGTTAATTCATTTATTATAGCATAAACATCCATGGAATGGAGTTCATTTTATCAGATGGTTCCATTTATTTTTTATTTCGTGTCAAAAGCATTGCATAATAAATACATTTTAAAATGATGAAAAAAAGGAAATCACAAGCAACTAAATAGTTTTAGACTAAAAGTGGGCAACAGCAACCGCATTGTCCGTAGCTTTAAGCAACTCCTGCTCTGTACATGAGGCAGGACATTCTGGGCAAGCGTACATATGCGGAGTTGCTTGTTCTGCTCCACAGTCACACAAGGTGGAGGATTCCTCCAGGTAGTGCCACCTTGCCAAGTTGTCTTTAGATCTGCCCAGTCTGTTTAGGGACTTCCAAGTTGCCCATTCTTGGTTTGCCCCTGGAGGAAGACCCTCATGGGGGCCATCCAGTTAGAATTGCCAGGTTTAGCTGCCCAGAGGGACGCCCTTGCTGCTGCTGGAGGAACATCAAGAGGAGTGGTGGTTCTCATGAAGCCCTTCCTTGATTTGAGTCTGGTGGGGGGAGGCTGATAGTCATGCAATGGGTGGCTTTCACAATGTTCGACCTTATTTCTCTCGCAGTTAGCAGCAACTTCCCGTCGCATGTCAGGAGGGGCAATGCCAGCTAACTTGTAGAGTTTACCAACAGGTGTAGGTTTAAGTGTAGGTGTAGGTGTAGGTTTAAGGCATTGGATGAATGGATGGTTCCATGAAAGCCTATGTTATAATAAACAGGTTAGACTTCTAGCACAATCTTGTTTTCCCACCCTAACTAACAAAAATATGTGAAAAAAGTATTCTTAATCTAGAGTTTCAATTTGTTGATTTTTTTTAATATGATTGATCAAAGGACATATTTTTTTTGTCTCCTCTCCCAGGCTGGAAGCCAAGATACGCTGAATAGCATAGCCCTGAAGTTTAACATCACTCCAAATAAACTTGTGGAACTCAACAAGCTTTTCACACATACAATTGTCCCAGGCCAGGTATGATATATTCTAAAAATATTTGATCTGCTGAGAAATACTATTCAAAAATCAGTTTTGAAGTAACCACAGTGATGGAAGTTATGCATCCAAAATGATATATCTGACTGTAAAAATGGTCAGTGATTTTTATGATGCATATGGGAAGCTGCTTTATCCTGAATCAAAGCATTGGTCTACTTGGCTCAGCATTCTTTGTACTAGCCATGTTCACACTAATCTTAAACCTTGGTTAGAAAACCAAGGATTTGCAAGTCTTGTGCATGCAGTTCCCTTGCCTTCGAAGTAAGCTATCCAGGAAGTCTTACATGGCCATAGTTTCAATGGGTACAAAGCCAACAAGCCAGAATACCAAGCAAGCTTTATACCCATGGTTTGAAGTTGGTTTATGAACCTTGGATTTGGGGGCTTTTTTTTTTTTTGAGGGAACAATTAGCTAGAACTCTCGTTCACATATAATGCGAAATTGTATTTTTATTTTATTTCTTAATTAGTTTCCCCACTTGTCTGAAAGGAAGAGGAAAGTGGGAATGAAGTGACTGTATACCGGGTATACAGCCCCCAATGTTCTGCCTGTGCATACCTTGTCTCAGCTTATACAGAACAGCATTTTTGTCTTAGCTTTATGTGCAGATGTAGACATCTCACTATGACAGCACTCCAGGGTCTGAGGCAGGAGATTTTCAGCCTATATTGATACTTCAGAACTTAATACAGCCCCATTGTATGCATGATTCCACATAATGGCATCTCAGATAAAGGCATTCAGATTGTATAATTCCTAGTGGTTTTGCTATTTCTTAATTAGCAATGGAACACCCCAAGCAATTGTTAATGGGTTTCCTCATTTCTCTTAAGTTATAAGCAGGCATTTGTTTCAGTGTATTTTATGTGAGAAATAAGGTCAGATACTTCTTTGTGTCAAGGCTATGTTTCTTGAGATATGAAGGTATAGCTATGTCAATATTGGTATTGGTTAAGACTATAAAGCATGTGCATACCTAGACATATCATATAGTTCGTATAAAAATACTGTCCTACTGGTCCCAGTGTGTCAAAAATCACAGAAAACAGCCACAAGGGTAGGAATAAATGATGTGGACATCAGTTTCACTGAGACAGTGCTATTGTTATTGTTGAGTAATCATAAGGCTTCTGTTGTACACTTACACTGTTGTGTTCACAGGAAGTGGTTTACAGGGAACTCAGATCATCTTATATTAGTACAGTGGTTCTCAATATGTGGGTCCTCAGGTGTTTTGGCCTATCAGCCAGTTTACCAGCTGTTAGAATTTCTGGAAGTTGAAGGCCAAAACATCTGGGGACCCACAGGTTGAGAACCACTGTACTAGTAACTTCGTTTACCATTTTTCTCTTTCTCTTTTGTTGTTCCTTTATTTGTTTGTGAGGGGTTGAGGTGGGGAGAATATTTGTATAGTATCTTTTCACTGTGATTTTAGTAGAAAGCACCCTACTACTCTTCACCTGTGTGGGATATTGCATGGTGATTTGTCATCTTTGTATTCTACATCTGTCTTGTGGAGTCATCCTATGTTCTAGAAGGTATATCAAAGTTACTTATTAGATACTGGAGATTTAAAACTAGGTGTCTGTATGACAAACAGCTATAGAATTCATTCATATATATTTTCTATAGCTCCTGAATAAGGATGTGATACTGTGCTACTGGTTGAATGGAGAGTATGCATTAGGCATCGTACAGTCTTCATGAATAAACACAGTGTTAACTGAGGACTTCTTTAATAGGGTTTCTTTAATAGAGATTCTAGGGAAGGCTATCTAGTGAGTTGCTGGCATTGGGGCTATTTCTAGTTTGACAAGACATTAGCGTAAGGCTAAAGTAAGATTGCATCATACTATAGGCAAGTAACCAGATTTTTACTAGCATTTATAGAGGTGTTTTAACTGGTGACCTTCAGTTTCAAAAACTCTTAGTGTACCTTACGACAATTGTTTTAAGTATATCAAATCAATGTACAGAATCTTAATCACAGGTGTGAGGAGCATCTCATATTGTGTGCACTCAAATAGTTTCCAACATATGGCAACTTATTGTATAGGGATCCTTGCTAAACTTTGTGTGAAGGGGTTTTCATTATCTTCTTTGAACCTGAGGCCCCATCCACACTGCCATATAATTCAGTTTCTGAATCCAGATTAGCTCACAGTTGCAAAAACTGTGCAGTTTTTTTAAGCAGTGAGGAAGCCCTAAAACCTTCAGAAATTGATTACATATCAGTCATGCGATGACAGGTTGGTTGACCTCATTGCCACAATCTTCATTATTGTTTTGTTTCCAGGTTCTGTATGTGCCAGATACTGAGCCAATGTCTACAGCTGCTAAACTAGCTTCCTCAAGTCCTGGTGCCACTGTTTCACCTTCATCATCAGATGCGGAGTACGATAAACTTCCGGTAAGATACTCTGAGGATCAGCTATGTTAGACAGAAGTGTGTTCTTCCAGGAAAAATAAACCATCTTATAATGCTTTCAATATGAAGTTTTTTATGTCATAAACCTGTGCTATAATAAGTTTGTAAATCTTTCAGCTGCCATAATGCACAAAGTGTATTTTGGTTTAAGTGTAAAAATCACTCAGTTGTGTTAGATCAGTGGCTCCCAAACTTATTTGGCCTTCTGCCCCCTTTCCAGAAAAAATATGACTCAGTGCCCCCTGGAATGGGGGGAGTGGCTTAGAGGGGTGGGCGTGGCTCCTGCTCAAGAGGGCGGGACTGAGCTTCTCCCCTAGTCTAAGATGCAGGGCTGGGAGGTGGAGTCAGGACTAGGATGGGCGGAGTTATGAGCTCTGAGGCAGGGCTGAGCTGCTATCCATGTCCTGCGGCGCCTGCCAGGACACAGGGGGCATGGCTAGAGGAGGGGGTGGGGCCTCTTCCTAAGTGCCTGACGGGGCTGAACCTCTATACCCCAACCCCGTGTTCTAACAAGCGCCTCAGGGGAGGTATACAGAGGCTCAGCCCTGTCTCCCGCTCTTGGGAAGAAGCCCCGCCCTGGCCCCTAGTCCTGCCCTTTAGTCCTAAAAGTCCTCTCAGGAGAGGTATACAGGCTCAGCCCTGTCTCAGGCTCTTGGAAGGAGGCCCTGCCCCCTTCCCTAGCTTCACCCTCTATGTCCCAACAAGTGCCTCAGAAGAGGTATAGATTCTCAGCCTTGTCTCGGACTCTTGGGAAGAAGCCATGCCCACTCTTCTAGCTCCACCCCCTGTGTGTCCTAACAGGTGCCTCAGGTGCTCAGCCCTGTCTCCGGCACTTGGGAAGAGGCCCCGCCCCTCCTCTAGCCCTGCCCCTGTGTCCTAATAGGTGCCATCACCATCCCCCTGGATCTCTCCAGCGCCCACCGGGGGGCAGTAGCGCCCACTCTGGGAATCACTATTAGATGTATTGCACACTTAATACATGCAAGCATGCCAGTAAATGTATACACTTTCAAGTTACACAGAACTCCTAATTGAAAGGATGATGAGTTCTGTATGGAATGTTATGCTTCTGGGAGATGTTTATGTCTTTTTGCAGAGAATATATCCACTACAAATGTTAACATTAAAGCTTGCTGCTCATTCTGGCTGAATTCTGAGTAACAGAAATAAAGTTCAATTCATCAAATGGAAGGTTCTTATCTGTTATAGAATGAACTGATACATAACATGATCTGCATTCCTGCTCCCGCTGCCCTCAAAAATGTTCTAAACTTTTAGAGACATTTCAGAACCCTTGGTATCTGCTGGGTTTGGTTCCAGGATGGCCCTGTAAACACCAAAATCTGTGGATGCTCATGGTACTCCTATATAAAATACCAAGATCAAGGTTTACTTTTGAGAACTTGTTTTTTTGGCAGGTGGATAGTTTAAAGCCATGGATGGTGGAATATCTTGGTGCAGAATCCATGGACACAGAGCAGGCCTGCGTAGCCTGTGGCCTTCCAGTTGTTTTGGACTTTCAACTCCCAGGAATCCCAGCCAGCTTAATAGTTGTTAGGAATTGTGGGAGCTGAAGTCCAAAACACTTGGAGGACCAAAGGTTGAGAATCACTGATATAGAGGGACAGCTGTACTGTGACCTTGTTGTGCAGATTGAAGAAAGGTTTTTAAAGAAATCATATGAACCTTTTGCACTCAGAAAAATAGTATATTGGATTGTGAATAACTGATTTCACAAAGGACTGCATGCCTGACAAAACTCACATTCCCTAAATGTATGCAAGCTTTTGTAACCTTACACCTTGAAACCATGTCTACAGCTAGGATTGATGGCAGATATTCCCATACTTTTTGGCTCTTTTTTGTGTATTTGTGGGACCTCAGGAACTGAAGATTTGCCCCATTATTTGCTCTTGTGCTCATTACATTCTGAACCAAGAGCCACATTCTTGGGAACTATTCTGTGTTATCTGCATTTCTCTAATGTTTAAGAAAACATTTCTATCGCTTCTCTGTGGTAACTTGCAAGATTCCTTTTTTTTTTTTTTGCTTTGGCAGCAATAAAAATTAGGCAAGATGTATTGCTGATATTGCAGTTGATTTCTTTGGGAATGTTCTTATCTAATCTAATCGTTGTTTATATTTACTGTGTTCTAATGGTATTGAATTTTTTAAATATGCAAGATGTATATGCCATTCATTGAATGTATAATTTTTGTATTGTAGTTATTTCTTTCATATGCAAATGATCAGTGGTCCAAGCATTAATAAACTACTATTACTACTAAAAAGTTGCTTTTGTTTTTAAAGGATGCTGACTTAGCAAGGAAGGCTTGTAGACCACTTCACAGAGTTCTATCATCCACTTCAGAGGAAGATGAGCCAGTTGTTGTCAAGTTTTTAAAAATGAATTGTCGCTACTTCACAGATGGCAAGGTAGAGTTTTGAAAATTTTCTTTGCAACAGATTTCTTTAATAAATTTATAGACAGAAGGCACCATAGAGTGCCAGAAACTCTGCCAGTGTAGAATTGTTGTTTTTATATGGTAAAGATTATCAGACTTTTTAATGAAGTTAACACAGGACACTTAATAATTCTTTTAGCCCATTCAAAGGAATTCTATGGTAACCAAATCAAATGATTTCCAGGGCTACAATGTACATTTCTTAATTAAACAGCATTGACAAATAATGTTCTTATCTTTAGAACATTGATGAAAGTATCCACTGAGATAAGATAAGAAGGTATTGTGTGGAAAAATATTTTTTTAGAAGGGCTATTCAAAGTTCACATCTCAAACCTTTAATTCAGGTGTGTACAGTTTTGATATAAATGCAGACCAGCAGCTATGTTTCATGGTTGCTTGAAATCCCCTCCAGCAATTTTGTAGTCCACAATGGAGCAAAATAGACTTATTGACAATTGAAAGGTTCTGTTTGTCTTTGTGTCTCACAGCTTTAATTTAATGCAGAGCTAGGGATGTTTTCGACTATAGCTTCCATAGTGCCTGTCTCATTCTGGTTGGGATGTAGGCTAAAATGCATGAAAGGTTTTTGTTGTTTGTTGCTGTGTGCCTACAAATAATCTCTGACTTATGGCATCCCTAAGGTAACCTTATCATGGGGACTGAGAGTGTGTGACTCACCCACATTCACCCAGCTGGGTTCCATAACCAAGTAGAGATTTGAACCCTGGTCTCCAAAGTCATAGTCCAATGCTTAAATAACTACACCATGCTTGTTAATGAGTTCTTATTAATGTTATCAATTGCTTTTGATGTTAGATCTAATATATCAACATATCTTATACATTAAGCCAGGATAGTAAACATAGTACGTTTTTCTGTGGAGAACTTTGTTTCATTTGGAAAATTGATGTTCCTTGGTAGAAAGCCAACGAAAACTGTTTTGTGTTATGGATACACAAGATGCAGTATGTTTGCATGCTTGAGATTCTGTAGCAAGAATCCATAGTTAGTATTTTGAGTTAAGGGTGGAACTACATATTTTCCCCATATTCTTGTGTGACCAGTGCTTCTGCTAGTGATCTTTTCTGTACTATACCTAGTACTATGATTCACTTCCCTTGACGTTATTGTATTCTGTGGGGTCCTGCTATTTGTAATCTGTTTAGACACTAGAGCTGCCTTGCTGAGAGTTCTCAGTGACATGCAATTACAAGGATTCCATTGGATAGAGCCATAGTAGTTAAAGTGCAGCAATCATGCTATTAACTGTGTAGTCCAGAGCCCAGAGCGAACTTGTTATAAGAGAAGGTGATTTGGATCAAGGTGGCTTCATGGAGCCAGTGTGGTCTAGTGGTTTGATCCTTGGATGATTACTGTGGAGATCAGAGTTTGAATCCCTGCCCAGCCATGAAACCTACTAGGTCAGTGATTCTCAACCTGGGATCCTCAAATGTTTTGGCCTTCAACTCCCAGGAATTCTAACAGCTGGTAGACTGGCTGGTATTTCTGGCAGTAGTAGGCCAAAATATCTGGAGACCCACAGGTTGAGGACCGCTGTGCTAGGTGATTTTGGGCAGGTTACATTCTCTCAGTCTCAGGGGAAGGCAGTAATAAATCTGTTCTGGACAAATCTTGCTGAGAAAACCCTATGATAAGGTTGCCAACTTGCCATAGGTCAGAAACAACTTGAAGGCAGAGAACAACAAGGCTTCAATGAGAAGGAGGCATTGTTTCACTCTCTGCAGATTGCATCTCTCTTTACGTATTGTCTGTCCCTGCTGATTCTTGAGGTTCCAGATGTGTGTTTGCTCTTCTCTTTTTCTTTCATTGAGTATGCATATAATATGTGGTTACGCTCTAAAAGAGAGAGAGCTTAAGTTGTTTAAATGGAAGACATTGTCATTTGTTTTGCATATAACTATTTACATTTCATATTAGGAACTGAGCCAAATATAAGAAGACAGCTCTGTAAGATGCTAGGGGGTAGCCAAAGTTGGGAAAGGGTTTGGGTTGACTCCTGAATTTTAATAATATTTTGACTCTGGTTAATTAACAATCTAATAGGTCCCATTTCATTGTCGCCAGGGATGAAATTTAAATCCTTTGACCCCTTTTTATAGCTTTAACCTTGTCTGTGAGAGATAGATCTATGCTGAACAGTTGGAACCTTTATCGTTCCTTCATTTTACTAGAATGTTATCTGCTCTGACTATTTTGGGGAAAAATATGATTCCATTGGAGGGAGGAGGATGGTATGAAAGATGCAGAAAACTAAACAGAATTAAGGATGTTCTGGGGTTATGTTATGCTGCTCCATTGTGCTTAATGCCCAATTATTTTTTTTATTTTCAGGGTGTGGTAGGAGGGGTCATGATAGTAACACCCAACACCATAATGTTTGACCCACACAAATCAGACCCGCTGGTAATTGAGAATGGCTGTGAAGAATATGGGCTTCTTTGTCCAATGGAGGAGGTTGTTTCAATTGCACTCTACAATGATATATCTCACATGAAGATTAAAGATGCTCTGCCATCGTAAGATGTATTCTTTGTTGGTTATTTTTTACTCTTATTGGTGGGAGATGGAGGATGATCCGCTGGAAAAGAAAAGGCATAGAAGGCCTCAAGGAGCAAGCCAGCCATTAGGAAGAAGAGCATGAAAATAAGTTAACTGTAATTTTTGAAAATTACCTTTAAGAATGATGATGCTTACTTTAGCCCAAATAATGCTTTTTTTCAGATGATGAAATCTGCATATAGTGATTTTTACCAACACTATTTATGTAAAGTAAAACACAGTACAGTAATTGGAAATTCAATTTATTCATATATGCATATATACAAAAATATATGTGTGCATATATAAAAAATCTGACTTGAATGGTGCTTAAGAGTGTTTTAAGCACCTCACCATGTGAAAGGCAAAAAAAGTTTGAAAAATTTGTCAAACTCTTACTCTTAAGCACAATGCAGAGAAAAGGTAGAAGGAATAGAGAAGGGAACAAAATAACAGGAGTCTAGCAAAAGCATGGATTTAACTAGCCTGGTGTCCATATTTAAATGTGTTTTTCAGGAGAGTATCTCACACCATTAAGGACAAATTGTAGGGTTGGAAGTACCAGATCACATCGGTATACATTATTATGGTGATTGTGGTGGGCAACTGTTGATATTAGACCCAGAAAACCTTGTTGGATTGCACCCTCTGAATTTTATTTTTGAAAAATGTTTGCCTTCAAACATCCTCCTCCCTGTGTGCCTCTTAGTGAACATGGGAAGGACTATTTTAGGGCCAAGGGAAGCCTTTTATTCAACAGGTATTGACCCAGAGTACAACTTCAGTATCACTACCTGTTGGGAAAAGGTATCTTCTGTGTCTAAATCAGCCACAGAAAGTATAAGTATGTGTAGAGGTTGCCTCTAACACCCTCTAAAGGGCATCTGGGGAAAAACTATTTTGGAGTCTCCAAAATGCCCTTGGGCTGTCAGGAACCAGCAGAGAAGCAATATCTGGAGTGTGTGAATCTCACTCTTGGAATATGGCCTGTAGTCACATAATTCATTTCATCATTCATGAGTGCACAGGTAATTTAAAAGGCATGGTGTGCCAAGAAGCATACTAAAGTTTATCGACACAGTATTGATTTCTATGGAATAAAATTATTTCATTATTGTTCTTTATGGTAGAAGACAAAAATGTTTAATGGCATTTCTGTTTGATATAAACAAGACTGGGTAGCTTGCAAGCCTTTCTAAAGCACTCTAGTTAAAACATGTATTCATGAGTTCTAGAATATTATAAACCCTTGGGCAACTCAAAGATTTAATATTTCACTTAACCCAAATGGCAAGAGCCTTGCAGATATTAAAACTTTGTATTTTATGAATTCTGAGCCCTTCTCATGATTTGAATTAAGCTGTGGTTTTGAAAGCTTGGAGTTTATGAGTATAAATATTCTTCTGAACCAACTAAAAGAATCAGTTGTGGAGATAGAATATGTTGGTTCTTAGTGACTGATAAGTTATCTATATATATAAAAGGCTTTTGGCATCACGGCGACTCACAAAACAACAAAACCCAACACCCCCCAAACTCTAAAATTGGCAACACAATCCATCATCCATGCCTCCAGTAACATACAACACAATCACACAAAAAACACAATCACAACACCAAAAAAAGGCCAAAACCCACAACAGGCAATGTACGCATGCGTGCGGAACTCAAAGTATTTTTCGGGACAGCATGGCTGCCCAGGATCAGCTCGCTCAAAGATTTCCCCTAGGTAGCAAGCACCAGGCTTTGAACCACCGAGGCTATTCATTACAATTCTACCACCCCAAAAAAATTCCCCTAAAAGGCAACTACCTAACCTTCCAAGCAGCAAGCCTATTCCTTTCTATTCCACCTCACCAAACAAGGATTCCCATAAGAAAATGGCCAGGCTTTCAGGCTAAAAAGCTATTCACTGTTATTCCACCTACCTAACAAAGAATTCCCATACGCCACAGCAACGCGTGGCCGGGCACAGCTAGTATATAATATAGGAAATGATTATTTTGTTGTTCCTATTGTAGCAATTTAAGACACAAACTAGTTCTTATATTCGTTTTTCCTCACCCATAAGAATACCTACAGGATGCTTAAAAGCAAATTCATTTATTCAATTTCACAACATGCACATCAAAATACAAACCCTTGGTTATATCTGTTCTTTCAACTTCATAATTATTTTATTTCTGTTGACTTGCATTTTATTTTGAAGGATGTCTTTCTTTGGTTTAGTTCACATTATTTCAAGGTTGGTTTAGAGCATTTTAGTTTCTTGCTTCTTTCTTTTTAGCCATGTGTACTTTTATTTGTTTTAGTACCTGTTGCATTATCATTTGTTTTTGTTTCGTTTCCCATTTTTAACATTCCATGTACATCCACCATCTTTCCTGACAGTGACATTCCAAAGGATCTTTGTCCTTTGTACAGGCCTGTGGAGTGGGAAGACCTGGCTTCTGAAAAGGACATCAACCCTTTCAGCAAATTTAAATCCATGAGCAAGGAGAAAAAGAAGCAGAAAGCGGATGGGTTTATCACTCTCAATTCCAAGCTGATCAAATCCCCAGGCAAGGAGAAACCTACAGATTTTGACATCCTTAAATCTTCTGAAAGTTCTTTTTTGGTGACATCCCAGTCAGAAGAAACCCCAAAGGACTCCATTATTGCTGCATATTCCAAAAGGGTGGCTACAGAACAGTCTGGAGAGAGAATTTCTTTAGACCTAACCAAAGACAATTCCCTTCTGAAGGAAGATAGTTTTATAGATCTTGAAGAGTCTTCAGCACAGATTGACAGCAAAGTAAAGCACAGAGATTCAGGAATGGTAGGTGTTTCCCAGGACTGTAAAACAAAAGAGAAAGTTAGGGTACAAGCAACAAATGAAGACAATTGTAAGCAATTAGTAGTGGATTCATCTGAGGCCAAGGAAGCTATCCCTAAAGATGTCCTTGATTCTGAGTCCTGTGAAAAGCTTGATGTAGTTCCTGAAGTGAACAAGGGAGGTAGTTCACCAACAAATAAAATAGAGACCACACTAGATGCAGAAAAGGAACTGAATAAAGATAAGCTTATTGAATTTTACCTCAATAAAGATAAAGGTGAGCCACAAACTACTGATGACTTGACTGAAGTTAAGGAAGAGAGAAATAATATACCAGGAGACGTAGATCTTACACTTAGCTCTTCACATTCCCCTACCACTAAAGACCTTACAGGCAAAAGGGCAGGGCCTGAATTATGTTCTGTTGAGAAGAAAGACTTATTATCAAACGTTGGTTCAGCAGCAGGAACAGAAAAAAAAGAGCTTGGAGGATTGCTAGCTTCTTCGTTGACATCTCATCTAGATAGCAATTCTGAAATCAGACTCTGGCTGCTGCAGAGGATACAAGTGCCCATTGAAGGTTGGTATGCTTGCTATTTTACTGAATAATCTTTGCCATTGTTTTTACTGATTTATCCTACTATTACCTTATGATGGATATTTTAGCAATATAATTTTTTATAATTTCTTCCTGGGTTGAGTTTAAGTTTCTATTCATGTGAAGCTGGGCTGAGAAATGCACAGCTCCCCAGGTATTGTTGGACTGCAATTCTTAGTATCCTTCATCATTGTCCTTTCTGGCTTGTGCTGACAGGAATTGTAGCCCAACTACATTGGGCAGCGCACATGTGTCCCACCCTTGCTGTAAAACACACACTCTGCTACTAAGCGGGTATAGCTGGAAAAGAGAAAACTCATATAACTTTCCTACATTATTGAGGAATTGGGAGTTTTCCACTGTACACACAATAATGTTTTTGATATCTTCAAGCCAAGTCTGCATTGTTACTTATTACTATGTTTTATTGTTATTCAAGTACCAGAAAGGAAACAGGACATCATATTCAATTAAATTTTGGACTGTTTCTTGGGAGGCTGACTCCAGTTTTTGAACCTTGGCTGTTAGTTCTTCATTACTGCAGTTGCTCAATTATATGATTGAATTACTGTATGTATATTTGTGTATGTGTTTCTGTGTGCAGTAGGGTTTGATAGATTGCTCCTCATCAAAAAGACTTTGGAGCAGTATGCAAATGATTTAGAGCACAGTAACAAAAAAAGACAAACACATCAGTGTAAATCAGTGGTTCTCAACCTGTGGGTCCCCAGATGTTTTGGTAAGGTGGCAGGGATTTCTGGGAGTTGCAGGCCAAAACACCCAAGGACCTACGGGTTGAGAACCACTGGTGTAAATGGAGCTTGAGTTTGATTTTCAACCAGAAAACACTCATCTAAAAAGAAAAGTATTTGGCAGATGCATAAACCGGAGTGATGAGCCTGATTTCACCTAGATGGCATTTCTATAGGATAGGAGCTCATAGACATTTAATTTCTATATCTGGTGCTTCCAAGTGAATCTCAGGCTGGATCTACACTGCCATATAGTGCAGTTTCAGAATGCAAATTAACTGCATTGAACTGGATTACACAAATCTACACTGCCATATAATCCAGTTCAATGCAGTTAATTTGCATTCTGAAACTGCACTATATGGCAGTGCAGATGTGGCCTCAGACCCAGCTGAACCACTATGTTTTTCATGTAGTTCCTGTTGGCTTCTCTGCCTCTGGCTGATCTGAATACTCATGAGCAACCATTCTGCAAAACAGTTCTTAGGACACTATCTATAATGTGCAGGGTAATATGAAGATGGCTTTTTCTAAAGTGTCACTGGAAATTGCATAGGTACAATTGCAGAAGAAGGTATGCCAGACCATGACCCGGACCTGGGTGAGCATGAAGTTTATGAAAATGATGAAATGTATATAGGCTATCATAGTAAGTTTCCAATGTCTATCTTGACATTTCGTAGAGCAGTCCAAGCATATTCTAGAATTGTACAGGTTGATTATCCCTTATCTGAAATAGATGCACAAAATGGAATCTTGGAGATAGAACCTAAGACTAAAGACAAAATTTATTTGTTTCATATACAAATTATGCATATAGTCTGAAGGTAATTTTATCTAATATGTGTAATGTTTTTGTGCATGAAACAAAGTTTGTGTCCACTGAAGCAACAGAAAGTGACAGTGTCAGTATCGCAGTCACCCCTATAGTCAATTTTGGGTTTTGAAATATTATGGAGTTTGAGATTCTGGATAAGGGATGTCCAACCTTTACTGCAGGTCTGTGGAATGTGTGCTTTCAGTACTTGCTCATTGACTTCTTGGGCCTTTTTATCCTGCCCTTCCCCCTTACCAATGCCATCTAGCTTTTGATGTTGCTGTTTTGGTGAACTCTCATATGAGGCTGTGAAGCAATGTGGTGTTATTCTTGATTTTTCCTAAAACTTGAATATACATATGTACGTCAGTTAGTAAAGTAGATGTGTTCCTTGCCAGTATTTCTGCAACAGAAAAGTTTGTGCCCAGAGGCAGAAATAACCTGGAAAGAACAGAGATAGGTTCCTACACCACAGATAATGAGTACAGTTCAACAAGTGCAAGTGGAATGAAATATTGGATAGGTACATAAAACATTTTGATCCTTAGAGAGATATTTTTGAAGTCTTTATAAGGATGCTTTCTTCTTTGAGAATGCATCCAGAGAAGACTTCGTCTTTTATCAGCATCCTGTTCTCTTTTTATAGATCTGTTGTTTTTTTTACATGCTGAGTATAGGCATGCTTACTTTTGATGTTCACACATAAATAAAAAATTATTGAGGCAACAGCTGTTTTGCTTCCCTATTGGATGAGGGTGAATCCCCCTCTTTATTTATTGTATTTTGTATTTTGGCCATGCACCTGCAGCTCAACACCAAGTGTCTGTATCTCCAGCCCTCCTTCTCCATCTTTCCAGTTAGACTAGACGAGGGGAAAAAAGTAGAAGTGGGACAGGAGAAAAAAAATATCTTTGTAATAAAGAACTTCATTGTCAGGGGCTTTGTTAACTGAGATATGCTAGGGTGAGACTAGAATATTGGGATCTTCCTCATAACAGGGGCCACATTAAAGTTCATTAATCTGACTTTCCTGCAAGTGGTTTCATATGCGAGGTTGTGTGTGTGTATTTTGCATATGATTAATTCCACTGATTTCTTGAAAGCAGTTGTGTAATCAAAACTGCTGTATATATTTCTGCTTTTGCTTTTACATAATCTGCTTCAGTGTTTTTATTGACAGGCATCTTATCAGTATTTGCAATGCAAATAAAATTCAAAATCCTGCCTGGCATTTCTGTGCAGCCTTTTCTTGATGAAAGTTGAATTGTGCCACGGGTGCATTTGGAATGTTGTAACCTTATGGTCTGTTACATTCAGACATGCTTCCTTCCAAAGAGGAGAAAAGCAAGGCCCCTCCAATGTTTCTGTGCATCAAAGTGGGCAAGCCGATGAGGAAGTCATTCAGCTCCCAAAGTTCCACGATGGCTCAGCAATATAGTAAAAAAAGAAAACAGCCAGAATACTGGTTTGCTGTTCCACGAGAAAGGTAAGCTGTTAGCTTTTCATGAAATTCTTTGGAGGTTCTTTCCAGGGTACTGTATAGGAAAACCACATTTTGTGCTACATCCCTCAATATTTTGTTGCAGGGATGTTTTACATTAAAAATGTCACCATTGCAGTTTTATCACCTTTGCTGGCTAAAATGGATTTCAGCAGCAGTACTTTGGAGCCCAGGTGGCGAAGTGTGTTAAAGCACTGAGCTGCTGAACTTGCAGACCGAAAGGTCCCAGGTTCAAACCCCAGGAGCGATGTGAGCTGTTAGCTCCAGCTTCTGCAAACCTAGCAGTTTGAAAACATGACAATGTGAGTAGATCAATAGGTACTGCTCTGGTGGGAAGGTAACGGTGCTCCATGCAGTCATGCCGGCCACATGACCTTAGAGGTGTCTACGGACAACGCCGGCTCTTCGGCTTAGAAATGGAGATGAGCACCAACCCCCAGAGTCAGACATGATTGGACTTAACGTCAGGGGAAACCTTTACCTTTACTACTTTGCCACTGAAAATATGTGAAATCTCCCCTCATCCCCTTATTATGAATTTTGAGATGAAATGTGAAAATTGTATAAGTATTGTAAGGTGGATTATTGTATGTGGTACTATTAGCAGCAAATATCTCAAATTACCACCTGCTCAACCTTTGCACTCTTAAAATAAAGGTTTATATCTTTTTTTAAAGAAGGAAGGATGCTGTGCTTCAGTAATTGCAGAATGTGAGACATTAAAATATAAAAACCCTTGTGGTGTAGAGATTTGAGTGTTGGACTAGGACTCCAGAAGAGGAGTATTCAAATTCCCACTTGGCCATAGACACCAATTAGGTGACCTTGGACAAATCATACTCTGTCAGCCTCAGAGGAAAACTGTGGTAAAATTTCTCTGCACAAATCTTAACAAGAAATCCCCATGATATGACCACTTTAGGGTTGACATATGTCTAAAAGTACTTGAAGGCGCACAACAACAGGAAGGTGCAACAACAACAACAACAAACAACTTTATATACCACCCTACCTCAAGAGGATTCAGGGAGGTTTCCAACATCGCAAAGAAACCATACAACAAATCAAACATAATAAAGAATAATAAATATTATACAAGACTCTTGTTTTAGTGACAATAGCCTAACAAGGCAGCCACTTTGAAAATGAAATGCTGGTTGATTACACGGCAGTTGCATATGGCTTACTCTGCAGTAAAACTCAGGTGGTCTCTGTGGGATATCTCTGACCTCTATGTGACGTTAGACATGTAGTAAATGCTCCCAAAATATTAGTCTGTCAGCTGAAACAAAGAAATTTGGTTAATCAGTGGCTTGGTCACTGCTGGGTTGTGATTGTGAAACAAGAGACGTTCCAACCTTTTGCACGTAACTGAGGAAGCAATAATCCTTCAAGAAGTGAGCTTTATAAGAGCCCTCCTTGTCTCTGCTTGAATGTTCATGTTGACCCAATTGATATTGGTCTGTTGACTGAAAGGATTTCATTGTATATCTCGCAATGGGGAATGCTAACAGTTCTGGAAGGTAAGTAGAAACGAGCTGCTCTTAGTTTGTGTCTATATGTGATTCATCTCACTGAAGGATGTTATATTATGAAAATATATCTTCAGCTTTGTATAGTGTTGCTACTTATGAAGCATTGGCATATTGGAAAGCAGGCACTGCTACAGAAGTTTTAAACATTAAAATAATATGGAAAGATTAAAGAAAATTACATGGTTGCTCTGCAGGGATTTGCTTCATGTGTGCAATGGATAAATTCACAGTTTACCTAATGATTATCTTTTGCTTCATTTGTGCAATAGTATTTGTGTAATGTTGCCCTGAGAGAAGAACCATCTTTATTCCTATAAATGCTTGGTACAAAAGATTGTGCCAAGGACTCTGGAAGTTATATATGGATGCTTTTCTTTACAAGATTGGTATGGAACAGAAATGTAATAAAGGTATTCCTAGTTTCACCCCGAGTGCCTCGTAGAAAGTTAATCTCAATGAGTTAAATTGACCTTACTTCCAGATAAATGTGCCTAGAAATGAAAGGTATCCCCCATTTTAACAGAGTTCTAAAAGGATGGATATGTTGCAAAGGCCACACTGGAAAATATCACAAATGACAACTACCCAAGTTTTTACCAAAAAATTGTGTACATTCTTACACATTTATTCACAAAACCGAGGAAGCGAGGAAAAGAAGGATCTTAAAATCATAATTGTTATATAGTTTTATTGTATTTTAAAGAATCTCACTGTATTCTGTGTGTTCTGGTGATTGTACAGCTCATATGTGGCTATAAAGAGTCAAACAACTATAAAATATACAATAAAGTCCAAAGAGAAAAACAAATAATATGCAATATTGCAAATACAGAGATAGCTGCAGCAGATAAAAGAGAGACATCAAATTTAATTTAATTTATTTATTTATTTACGACATTTCTCCCCCACCTTTTTCAACCCTGGAGGGGACTCAAGGCAGCTTTACACATAGGCAACTATTTGATGCCTTAAAAATAATGTGCAACTAAAATGAACATTTAAAATAGAATTATAGAATACATTACAACAATTAAAAACATTTAAAACAATACCTTCACAATTAATCACATTATCCATAAGTGTTATCCTGGCCATTCCAATAATTCAAGCACAATAAACATGGGAAATGGTAATGCTAATCTAATTCATGCCTAAGCTATGTAAACTGTTTATCTATATAATAGAGTCACTCTTATCCAACATAAACGGGCCGGCAGAATGTTGGATAAACGAAAATGTTGGATAATAAGGAGGGACTAAGGATAAGCCTATTAAACGTCTAATTATGTTATGATTTTACAAATTAAGCACCAAAATGTGATTTTGAATGAGATTTTCCTGCTTCTTGCAGGGGGTTGGACTGGATGGCCCAACTCCACGACTCTACATCGTCTTCCAACTCTAGTTCTCTTCCAACTCTACGATTCTATGATTCTATGAAAACATCATGTTTTACAACAAGTCTGCCATTTATTTGAGAGTGTGGCTGCACTTGTGTTGTTGTTGGGTGTGTTGGCCCATTGCGCGTTGCTGCCTAGAGAAACAGCTGTGGATCCGGGTGGGAGGCAGACTGTGTTGGATAATACAGAATGTTGGATAAGTGAAGGTTGGATAAGCGAGACTCTACTGTACCTTCTAACATTACTCTCTGCCCATCGGATGAAGTGGGTTGTAAGCCAAGAAAGTTTATGCCGTAAAAAACCTTTGTTACAGAAGACTCTTACAGCTATTGCTTTTGAAAAATTTTGAGATTTTTAGTTGCAGCTTTTGCACACCCGTCAGGGCTAAGAATGACAGATATCAGGCTAAACAAGTGATTGTACCACATGGAATCTTTTCCTTTATTGAAACAATTTGGTGCTGTGGTTGCAAAACCACCTTGTGTGCTGGTAAGCAAAACAAGACATCTTGTTCCTATGGTACTTTGAAGAACCTTTGCAAACTGCACACAGTAGATTTATTTGTGTACAAATATAGGGCTTTTTAGCATTAGAAGAGTGACTCTGAAAAGGTCAGCTATCAAGGTTATTCACTTGTTTTGATTGTCATTGCTTTGTGTGTTTAGGGTTTCAGCCTCTTATCAAGATAACAAGGTTAAGTTAAGCTTAACAATAAAACTGTTGAGATAGGCGATAACACATTAGCCTCAACATGAAATCATGCTATTTAAATGTCATTGGAGTAATGAGGAGAATGAGTTTGAAATAATGACAGTTTTGCGAAGTACAATGATGATGATGATGATGATGATGATGATGATGATATTATGTACACCACATGGATCAAGTTGGGGAACAACAGCAAATTTGATACATAACATCAGTAAAAAAAACTAATGTAAAACCAGTGTATATTAAAAAAACAATTCATATTTTAAAAATCATCTGGGTAGGCCTGCTGTAAAAGATCACCTTATTAGTTTTAAACTCAGACAGTGTAATGCACTGGATTTCAGCACTCTTCCTGCACTGCCTTATTGTATAGTTGAAAGTAGCACAAGTGATTGCAATAGAGGTTTCTTGCTCCAGCACCTAGAAACAGAGAGAGGGAAGATACTTCAAGGGCATCTGGCCCAGTTCTGGGCCAGCAATGCAAAAATCTACTGAAAACATTCTTCTGAGAAGAGAGCATCTCACCTTTGTCTGACTTTTTTTCTTTTTTTTTAATGAGTAGGTTTTTTGGTTGGTTTCCCCATGACTACCTGTCCATGGGCCTGGCAGAAACCCTGTTACTCTGCATATCTAAAAGCTTTCATCAGTTGAAACTCTGTCTTGCAGAAAATTGAATTAGGAAATGCCTGTGCTGAACTTGCCTCCTTAGATTAGGGAAAGGCAGTTTAACAAATACAGCCCACTGGTATAGTACAGAAATTACCAATGCTATTTGGATGGGACCAGATTGTGCTTCTTTTCAACTCTCTACTCCTAATATAACTGGCGGATGTAGCTTTGTGTTCTTTAGGCAAGTGCGAGTCCACCTCTGATAAAGACAGTGATGACCACCTCTGAAATAATGAAAGTAGACAGACAAAACTGGATGAAATAAGGACCAATTTATTTGTCCTATTAGGTAATTAAGATTTAAACCTGGAAAACCTGCTTTGGGCAGGTGGGGGAAGCAACCTGGTGCAGATCTTAGCTGGGGCAGGTGTTTACTTGTGACAAACCTCTCAGTCTGCCCTTGGGTGAAAACACCTAATCCTGAGGGCCATACAATCTAAGGGTTTCTCACCCCCAAGATGGTTGTCTTAAGGCATACTTAAAGATAAGATAAAAAATAAAAATAAATAAATAAATATAAAAAGGCATACTTAGAGCCCCCCCCCCTCCAATCTTGCAAGCTCCAGAACTCAAAAAGGGAGAGCAAGGTCCCATGTCAGCCCCAAGGGCAGACTCGTTCTCAGTTCCCAGGCCCCAGAACCCAAAGAACTTTCACCCAAATGATGCCAAGATGTGCACTGACTTTTGGTATTGCCCCCAAAAAACAGTCTACCTTCACCCCATCCTTCAAATCTTCCAGGAACAGACGATTAACTGTTTCTGATGGTGTATACACCATTGGCCCTAAATAAATCCAACCTCTGAATGTGAGGGGAAATAACCAAAAGAAGAGCAATGTGCACACTTTGGAGCTGAAGTCCAAACTACCCGGAAGATCAGAGGCTGGGAACCACTGGTCTAGACATTCTCTCATTCACAGCATCACAGCTATACAGTCTTGGGTTCAAAAAATGATCTCGTCTTTGCCATGGTAACTTTCCTGGGGGCAGTTAGAGGGTGTAGTCTCATGGAGGGCCTTGGTCCCCTGGCCAACAACTGTTCCTCGGTCTTTGGCCCTTCAGTTCAGGAACACCAGGACAAAATTGCTCCATGTATCTTCCTGATGTAGGAAAGTTTTCAAGTAAGCCTTGTGTCTTTCTGAAAGTAATGAATTTTTAAAGCACAGTTTTGCAGTGTGGAATGACGCAGTTGTAAGTGATGTACAAGGAGACGGATGAAATCATGGCAAGAAGACTTGATAAAAATGTTGCTGCCTTGCGTCTTCCTTTCATGTGGCACCACAAACCAGGTTGGCTCTGGCAATGAGATGGCTCCGGGGTCAAAAGGTCAGAGGAGTCCTCTACACATACGCATTCATCACTTGATCCTCACAATGCCAAGAAACTGTTTTCTTTTCTGTATTCTTTGTCTGCTAGGAGAGCTTACACTTCTCCCTCAGTCTGGATGTTGAATTCCAAAACTGCTTAAAATTCTTGTAGCAAAGGAGACTCAATGCTCAAATAACCATACACGGTGCAATTTCTCAGTTTGGGTGTTCACTTGTGCAAAGTGAGAGCAGGGAGAAAGTATACACCTTGGTTCAGCTGTCATCACACTTCTGGACAGAAAGAAGGAAAAACAAATAGCTGCCATAATCATTGTAAACATACAGAACCTACTTTAAGCAGATGGCAAACAGTGTTTGTACTTTAGCGAACTTTGCACACTTCAAAGTTCATTTTGTTTAACCTTCAGTATTTTTTTCTTATTTTTCAGGGTAGATCATCTATATACCTTTTTTGTGCAGTGGTCACCTGATGTCTATGGCAAAG
This sequence comes from Anolis carolinensis, assembly GCF_035594765.1. Classification (NCBI taxonomy): domain Eukaryota; kingdom Metazoa; phylum Chordata; class Lepidosauria; order Squamata; family Anolidae; genus Anolis; species Anolis carolinensis. The sequence continues at coordinate 90,813,057 of NC_085841.1, read as the reverse complement.
ATGCTAAGGACCAGGGCTTTGTGGTGGTCGAAAAGGATGAGCTGGACATGATAGACAACTTCTTCAGTGAACCCTCAACAAAAAGCTGGGAGGTGAGTTCTTTTTATTTCCAAGTCAGGAGGTGCCCCACTGTGGAAGCGAGACAGAATATCACACGGAAGGTGCACCTGCACTGTAGAATTAATGCAGCTTGACACCACTTTTAACTACCAGGGCTCAATGCTATGGAATCCTGAGAGCTGTAGTCTTGTGATAAATCAGCAATAATTGGCAAAGAAGGCCTTGCAAATTACAGTTCTCATATCAGCCACAGCATTGAGCCATAGCAATTAAAGCAGTGCTTGTAATTTCTTGTTAGCATCTTATTTGTTAAAGTAAATTTGTAATCCTTATTGTTAACAAGAGAGAAGTTAAAAAACAAGGACAGGTTGAAAAAGATATAAAAACAAAAATACAGTTCAAAAACACATTATCTACAATGCATCCTTGTTATTTGGATGCTAGCTTTTGGTTCATATTTAAAATAATCTGACCATTCATGGATGCTGCTTGAATAAGCAAGCAAGCAAACACACACATGCATACTTTCCTAAATTTCCTACTTTTGCTAGGATTATACCTAATATCACAAATTTAACCATGTAGTTCAAATAATGGTACTATTGTAAATGTGACAACAAATAATACATATCCGTAAACATAAACCTGAGTCTCACATGTTTAGATTCTATCTAGAATATAAATACTTCTGGAACAAAAGATAAATTGCAACCCATGAACTGATCTGTATCAAATAAGGACTATTGAAGTACATTTCAGTCAAAACGACATTAAATTTTGGTTGGAAAATTCCATTGTTTTGACCAATCACATTTCTATGTGACCTGCATTCAAAGAGCTGAATTTGCACATATGTACTTGACCAGTTTTTTCCACCACAACAAGTTGGTTATGGTGACACACTTATTGAAGCCTATTTGGGAACTTGTAAATATATGAGGGGTGTGTGTGTATATATATGCATGCGTGTTTATATAATATACAGTTATAGTGTGTTTAAACATAATTAAAGATGTCAGAATTGCAAGATCTTAATTTAAATAAAACATGCAACATACAAATACTTCTCTGTAGCAAAATTGCCTGTGATTATTTGTTTAGCAGTTACATGTTTATCCCCCTTTTTGTTCAGTGAAGTTAAAGTGGTATGCATGCCTCTTCTTTCCACTTCTTTACTATCTATTAATTCTCATCTTAAATATATTTATTTTGCATAAAGTCCTCTTGATTTGGATATTTATGTTGTTAAGTAAGGTTTCACTGGTTCCCAATAATAAAGAAAAGCATAATCAAGCAAATAAATAATAAACAAAGGCATTTTAATGTATGAAAAGTGAATTTCCCCCCAATCAGAGTCAAGCAATGTGAGGGCAAGAAACTCATATTAGGGAAATTGTGCCCCCTTCTGGCATTCCTGCAGAATTTAAAGATCTGAAAGTCTCTTTCAATTGTTTTCTTCTACTTCCTGAAATTAATTTATGCTTTTATAGGTTGAGTATCCCTGATCTAGAAATCTGAAATACAGGGAGACCCCAAGTTACAAACAAGATAGGTTCTGCATGATAATGGGACTTTGAAAAAATGGGCTTGTTGTGGAAACAAAGACTGGTGAGAAAGCTTCAGTTGAGACACCTTTTCCCCCATGCTAACTCTTTCAGGAGTGAATTTCCCTTCCTGGGAGCAGATTTCTCTTGCTTCCTGTTGTCTCACCCCGTTCTTAACTAGGAGTCATTTATAAATCGGATGTTTGTAACCTGAGGATTGCTTGTACTTCAAAATCCAAAAGTTTCCACATGAGTGGCAGGCTTTATGATGGATCAGTGTCCACAAGCCTTGTTTGATGCACAAAATAATTAAAAATACTACTACCTTTAGGCTATGTGTATAAAAGTATATATGAAACATAAGTAACTTTCATGTTTAGGCTAGGATCCCATCACCATAAAATTTCATTATGTGTATGCAAATATTCCAAAATACAAAAAAAAGAAAGATTCAAAACACTTCTCAGTCTAAGCATTTTGGATATGGGATACCCAACATGTAATGTTGTTTCATTACATTTTAATTTAAAACTAGCCTGAATTAAAAATTAGGTTGAGCATTAATAACTTTTAGCCAAGTGAACCAATGAGTTCTTACCTCATTCAAATTTGTATCAAATGTGGTTAAACGTATTTGAGTGAATTTTGCTGTGTGGATTATTATTTTTTCTAGAACAAAAATGCATTTTTATTAAGGTTATATACTTGATATAGATTTGTTAAGTTGTCTATGCATTTGTGATAATCTGATGTAATCAGATTGTTCGTGAAACAAAGAATACCTATGTGAAAGTAACAACAGACTATTTTTATTGTATTGAAGTCTTAATAACCAAAGGGTGACAGTTTTGCCTTCCCCATCTTTTTTGCTCCCCATAAATATATCCCACTTCAGTTAAGGGGAAGAATAAACTATGTGGATGACTACAGCCTTTCCAGAATGAGATGTTATCTATCTCTGTTGTTGCTAGACTGTGGTTATTTGGACAAAATGGACTTTCTATAAAAGTGTTTTTGTTTGTTTGTATATGACAAGTAGAGCTACAAATCGATATATTGGAGTAAACTGACATACTTGGTGACATACTTTTGAATTCTGTGAGAAGTGGGGGGAAATCCAGCAGTTATAACTGGAAAATAGATGCCAGTTTACATCTTCACAGGTTTCTGTTTGTCTCAAGTCTTAAACCTCTGAAAGTAGAAAGTCATCCTGCCCCAGTTTTACCTCCAACTCCTTCCTTTAGTATCCTCATAGAAAAGCTGAAAAGTTTGCAGGAGGGTGATCAGTAGGATGCAGAGCATAAGAGAAAGCAAACCTCACTAAGAGAAGACAGAAATGCTAAGATGAATCCAAAGAGGGACTTATTTGCTCAACTTTAGATTCAGTATGTGATGTGGTTGGAATAAATGAACTGGGGACAGAAGAGAGAAAACCCCAGAGGAAAATGTAAATTAGGCTTCAGAATTTCCTAAAAGAAACAAAAGAGTGCATCACAAAAGCCACACTAAATAGCCATGTTGTGTACATGTTGTTCTTATGTACCTTAAGTTGACCTTGATTTATGGCAATCTTGTTGGGGGGGGGGGGTCTTCTTGGCAAAACGTATGCAGAGGAGGCATTGCCTTCTTAGGGTGAGAGAGCTCCTGCTGTGTCTCTTGACAATAGCATCATTTTCTTCAAAGTTGAATCATTGCAGAGGTGTAAAAATAAAAAAAACAAGATTTAACTTGTTACATTTGCGTTACCTCAAAAGGTTCTAGGATTTTGGAAGATGGAGCTACCGTGTTTCCCCGAAAATAAGACCTCCCCAAAGAATAAGACCTAGCAGGGGTTTGGGGGGATTGCCAAATATAAGGCCTCCCCTGAAAGTAAGACCTAGCAACTAAGGCTGCAGCAGAGTTCCATTGGGAAGCATGGCTGCAGGGCTAAAGCAGCACTCCTCATACACACCGGAGGGAGGGAGGGAGGGAGGGAGAGAAAGTGCTTGCTGGCCTTGCCTTGCCTTGCCTGTCCCCAGCCTCCGTGGCTGCTGCTGCGCTGCCGTTTCTTCCTCCGGAGACAAGGCCATGCTTCCTGGCCATGCTTGCTTCGCCCCCAAGGCTTCTGATTGGCTCCTGGAGCCAGGGCAAGGGAAGGAGGGAGGGAAGGAAGAGGGCTTTCCACTCGTACTGCTCTTTCAGTTTCTTAAAGGTACAGGACGCATTGGGATTCTCCTCTCATCCTTATTCCTATCCTATGCCCTGAAACATTATTTTATACTATTATTCTATTGCCATATTATTATCATCATATTCTGTTACTATTATTATATCCCATTATTATATTATCCTATTAATATATTTTATATCATTATATTATATTTTTCTATTATTATTATTATTATATCATTATATTATTATTCTATTATTATTCTATTATATTTTCATATTATTATTCTGTTATTATTATATTCCATTTTATATTGTCCTATTAATATATTTTATATCATTATATTCTATACTATTATTCAATTATATTATCATATTATTATTTTATCATTATTAGCATATTCTTTTATTATTATTATATTCCATTTTATATTATCCTATTAATATATTTTATATCATTCTATTCCATTCTATTATTCTATTATATTATCCTATTATTATATTATCTAATTAATATATTGTATATCATTATATTATTATTATATTATCATATTATTATTATAGTATATTATATTATTCATCATTCATGACTACATTGAAACTAGAATAGAGAGAAATCAGCGTGGAAACCTTGTGAAACCTAAACTGCAAGAGGTACCATAGATTGTTGCACATGTAAATAATGGTAGTAACAAGACATTCTTGATAGGATTAACAGTTTGTCTGGTTATGCTGGTTTGTGATGACAACTACTTTACAGTATATAATAAATGTTCATTTTGTTGTTCAACAATAAATGTGAGCTCTTCTTCATGGAAAAATAAGACATCCCCTGAAAATAAGACCTAGTGCATCTTTGGGAGCAAAAATTAATATAAGACCCTGTCTTATTTTCGGGGAAACAGGGTATGTTTTCAAGCTCTAGACCAGATGAGAGAGATCATTCCCCAAGAGGCCATGACCCAGAATGAGCAGTGACTTTTCACCAGGACTTTCACATGTATATTTGAAACAAATGACAGCTTGTGATGACTGAAAGGAAGAATTGTGTGCCCAATAGCAATAATATGTTATAAAAATAATATTCTCCTTCAATTGAAATCCTGATCACTTCCAATTTGGAATTACGGTAAAACTGCACTCTGGAAACTAGCCATTCAAAATTATGGCAGCTATGTATAGCTGTTTCATTATAGTACACAAGAGTATTTATTTCTGGAGTACATTACTTTGTGAAGCAAAATGAGTTGTGATCAAGAATAAAAGAGCAATTTAGTTTTTGGTCTTTTTTAAAAAGTTGAATTCCAGGTCTTTTTAGCCAGTGAAGAAGCTATTCTAGTTCATACGTCCTATGGGAATGAAATGCCAAATGTATAAATTGGTTCTCTTAGTCCTCCGCCTATTTCCATCTGTTCTCTACAAGCTGATCTGGTGTTGGCTTGGTTCACCTGTACCTGCAGTACCCACCTATCATGCTGTCTCATATGCCAGGCTTTCCCACACTGTTACCCAAACATTCCCAGCCTACATAGTGTGCAGCCGCAGAAGGAACTAGTTCTGTCTTATCAGAGACAAGTGAAGGTTCCGCTTTTTCTTTTTCTTTATACATATACAGTAGAGTCTCACTTATCCAAGCTAAACGGGCTGGCAGAAGCTTGGACAAGCGAATATCTTGGATAATAAGGAGGGATTAAGGAAAAGCCTATTAAACATCAAATTTGGTTATGATTTTACAAATTAAGCACCAAAACATCATGTTATACAACAAATTTGACAGAAAAAGTAGTTCAATATGCATTAATGCTATGTAGTAATTACTGTATTTACGAATTTAGCACCAAAATATCATGATGTATTGAAAACATTGACTACAAAAATGGCTTGGATAATCCAGAAGCTTGGATAAGCGAGGCTTGGATATGTGAGACTCTACTGTATATATATTCATGGGTCATCAGAATGGGATTGGGAGACAGACAATAGCATATTTTATGCTGTGGACTCAATGATGTGATGAGGTAAGTTGTGTTAATTGGGTGTAGAAAAACTGTCAGGTAAATAGGCCAAGTCCCAGGCTTGGCATCCAACTCTGTATCTGTTGCCCTGTGTGTGTTGGTATGAAGGTGATATATCATCAGTAGTCTCTCTATCGGCTTCTACAAATGATTAGACTTTGGTCCTACCACTAATACAGTCTTAGTTTATAATTTCCTCTTACATTTGTAGATAATAAATGCTGAACTACTTTATAATATGATAAGTTTTCAACGCAGGGGATATAAATGCCAAATGTTTCTTCCTTCGGTTTAAATTGTGGGGAATGACTTCCTCTTTCTTCGTTGGAGTGGCCATCTTTGCCAGGGAATTATTGGCTGTTGTGACTCAATTGTCAGAAGCCATAAAAACAGAAGAAGGTGGGTATTTGGCAGAATGTTCAAGGTGCCATAATGAAAAGGGGGCAAGGCTTTTATTACCATCTATTTTACTGGCAATGACACATGCACACACTCCATTCACCTCCTCAACATCCTCATTGTACCATGAGATAATACAGGCACCAACAGTTTGCTCAAACAATGCCAGATTAATTCAGGTAGGAACATGTTATATTTTGAGGAAGAACAGCAGTGTGGGCATTTCTTCCACCCTTTTATTGTGCGTTCAAAGTTAACTATGAAGAAAATAAGTAATTTGCTGCAGTACAATATGGTGATGGCCTCCAATTTGACTTCAAAGGATATGAAGTTTCACAAAAGCGTGGAAAATAAAGTTATCAGTGATTACTAGTCATAATGGATAGATGCTACTTTTGGCATTTGAGAGCACTGTATCTTCTATACCAGCAGTAAGATGATTTTACACTAATACATAAGACTTGCCAGATTTTAGTATCTCACCTCTTCAGGCCTCCTGATTATGGGGAAAAATCGATAGTGTTGAGTGGTCGCTTCATTCATTTCTTTAGTTTCACATGGGAGGAGAATCTTTTCTTTTGTTCTCTGCTATTCAAATTGGGCTGTAAATTTTGCAATTGTTTACAATTATTCAAACTATAGTATGAAGTTGGTTGGGCAAAACAGTGATCACCATCCATGTTGCTAAAAAAGGACATTGTTAGAAAGGATCAAAAGTATGAAGGCTCATGAATAGTTAGTATGAAGCATACAGAAACGGCAGCATACCTTGCCTCAGCTTAATTTCTGTTGCAACTATAGGTGAGAGAGTGGCTGTTTTTCAGAAATTAGATTTGACTATCACAGTAAGTCTTTTTGAGAAATGTGTTCTGTACTCCATATAATTTATGGATTTTTTTCTTTTGTTAATTTTAAGCTTCATTTAAGCATAGAATAAAATTCCACAAGAGTAAAGAAAAGACTTGAAACAATCAGGGCCAGCTAACACCTCCCAACAAAGGATCCCCCAGGCAAGGAAGCAGCCAGGCTTTGAATCTGTAAGGCCATTCAATGCTAATCAAGCTGGCCAATTGCAACATTCACACTTTCCTCAAACAGACAAGAGTTCTTTCTCCCAACCTGGACCTTCCACAGATAAATCAACCCCACTTGCCTAGTTTCCAGCAGACCTCACAATCTCTGCGGATGCCTGCCATAGATGTGGGCGAAACGTCAGGAGAAAATACTTCAGGAACATGACCAAAGCTCACAGCAACCCAAAGAAAAGAGTCTTTTCTACATAGGGTCTCATAAGTTTTGTCTAAAAATTACAAAAGCGCAGAAGCAGATCGCTTTCACTAGAACTCTATAAACAGGTGGGCAGCTGTTGTGACATGTTCCTGGAGAGCAACTCCCATAATACTTTGCTTATTCATTCTACATTTGTTATGATGGCTGGGGCTTATAGGTGTAGCGCCAAAATATTTGGATGTCTATATTTGTTTTTAATTCTTCTCAAAATGGAAGCTACCCCTTTGGTTAAAACAAATAGGCAAATATGCTAGATGAACAGTTCTATGTCTCCCAGTCTGTCTGTGCAAAAGAGCTTGTTCGGTGTCTCTGGTATTATTTCTACAGAGAGCAAGGAATGTAGGTTAATAAGCAGTTTAATATTGTGGGCCAGCATCGTGTCGTGGTTTGAGTGTTGGACTACAACTCTGGAGACTAGAATGTGAATCCCTGCTCAGCCATGGAAGCCCACTGTGTGACCTTGGACACACCACACACTCTCAACCTCAGAGGAAGGCAAAGGCCAATTTCCATGATAGGGTTGCCTTAGGGTCGCCATGACTTGAAGCTGCACAACAGCAACTAGAACAGTCCTTATCTAAGGTGCTCAGGACCAAGACCATAAACAGGTATAGGTTTCCCCTGACGTTAAGTCCAGTCATGTCTGACTCTGGGGGTTGGTGCTCATCTCCATTTCTAAGCCGAAGAGCCGGTGTTGTCCATAGGCACCTCCAAGGTCATGTGGCCGGCATGACTGCATGGAGCGCCGTTACCTTCCCGCCTGAGCGGTACCTATTGCTGTACTCACATTGGCATGTTTTCGAACTGCTAGGTTGGCAGGAGCTGGAGCTAACAGCGGCCGCTCCCGCCGCTCCCGGGGTTTGAACCTGTGACCTTTCAGTCTCCAGCTCAGTGCTTTAACGCACTTCGCCACCGGGGCTCCACCAGCAAGACCATATTTGTGCCTAAAGACTGTAATTGCTTCTTTCCTGGAAACCCTCCAGTGATCACGAAACATATTCAGGGTAACTGTTTTGATAATACAGCAAAATATGTACAACAAAATACAAAACCCACAAATGAATGGTATTGCTCTAATCAAAATGCAGAAAAAAATCTTCACTTTCTTTCTCTTACATGATTTTAACAACTTTTCCTGATGAAGAAGCCTTGCATTATTCATTTTCTGCACTTTTGGATTTTGTATTTGATTGTATTCTCCACTGACTAGCAGTTGATGGCTGGTAGATGTGCACTGGTTCATGGACCACCATTTTAAATAAATCTAAGGCATGTAAAATCTAAAATAGAAAAGTTTTTATTATTGGCGGAGCCCCTGGTGGCAGAGCTGAGCTTCTGAATTTGCTGACCAAAAGGTCAGTGGTTTGAATCTGGGGAGCGGGGTGAGTTCCTGCTGTTAGCCTCAACTCCTGCCAACCTAGCAGTTCAAAAACATGCAAATATGAGTATTTATTTATTTATTTATTTACAGCATTTATATTCCGCCCTTCTCACCCCGAAGGGGACTCAGAGCGGATCACATTACACATATAGGCAAACATTCAATGCCTTTTAACATAGGACAAAGACAAACAACATAGCTCGAACTTATGACCTCCTGGTCAGTGATTCATTGCAGTTAATTGCACTGGCTTGCTCTCCCGTCTGCGCCACAGCCCCGGGCCAGATCAGTAGGTACCATTCTGGTGGGAAGGTAACGGTGCTCCATGCAGTCATGCTGGTCACATGGCCTTGGAGCTGTCAATGGACAACGCTGGCTCTTCGGCTTAGAAATGGAGATGAGCATTAACCCCCAGAGTTGGACACGATTAGACTTAAAGTCAGAGGAAAACCTTTACCTTTACCTTTATTATTGGCAAATCAGAGGAGGGTAAGTGGCATACTTAGATGTGACATTCAGAAAGAAAAGAAAGTGACTAAGATTCATTCAAACGTCTTTGTTTTAGATTTGTGTTGTTATGAATCTGCAGAGTTACTTCTGGGTACCAGCATATTTATTCTTTTTTTTTATCAGTAAGAGGGATTTCAGAAGAGTTTGTAGTTTGATAGGAAAGTTCATGCTTTTCATGCAGGTTCAGTTCACCCTTCCTAAGAAGCTTAATGCTTCTGTCAAAGGGACAGCCATTTAGAATAGTTTATACTGAACTGGTGAACAAATGAAAAGGAAGCATGGCTGGGTTCCAGATGATGGGTTGCTGTGAGTTTTCTGGGCTTTATGGCTATGTTCCAGAAGCATTTTCTCCTGACGTTTTACCTACATCTTTGACAGGCATCTTCAGAAGTTGTGAGGTCTGTTGGAAACTAGACAAGTGAGGTTTATATATATGTGGAAGGTCTAGAGTGGGAGAAAGAACTCTTGTCTGTTTGAGGCAGGTGAGAATGTTGCAGTTGGCCACCTTGATATGCATTGCTTTGCAGCTTCAAAGCCTGGCTGTTTCCTGCCTGGGAGAATCCTATGTTGGGAGGTGTTAGCTGGCCCTGATTGTTTTCTGCATGCAGGAGTCCTGTGGCTTTTTCTTATTTCAAGAGTTGACTACGAACACTTATGTAAAATTTGGTCAACTCACTGTAAAGCAGGTTTCTTTGTTTCTGTAAAAATGCATTAATTTGCTCACCAATACAAGAATATCTTATGTTATTACCGTGTATTGTGAATGGCTATTTCTAATATGGCATGGATAGCCAGGTTGACAACTAAAATCTACACTCTATATTTTGGCAATACTTTTATTGAGCTAACCCTAAATGTGTAAAGTTTTGGTGTTAGCTTTTGAAACTGATGTTCCTTTAACAGGTTTAAAAAAAACAAAAAACTTGCGGTAGTGAGTACAGGAAAAGTGGGGAAATGGTGGTTTGGTGTTGCTTTCAGATTATATATACGGCAGTTAGTATAGTTTGTGGGTTTTTGTTTTTCATGTCCCTCTGATTGTACTCTTGACATACACGAGTGATGAATGGATCAATTGATGGATGGAAAGCTCCTGATAATGCAGCATAATGCAGTACAATGGCCATATCTGCAGGAGATACATTCCGGAATTTACTGTGGAAATAGGAAAGTATGGATAATAGCAAACCCCATTGAAATGAACAATTCCCACCAGAAGTTATCTTGGAGTCACCCTGGGGGACCTAAGAAAAGTTTTAGAGAGGTATCTTCTGTAGAAATTTGCTAGATCCTTCAAGTTGGTGATTGTCAGGTCCCTGGCTGCAGAGCACCAATAACCTTACACAGAGGCCAGTCTCTATCTAATATCTTTATTAAAGAAATATATAAAATCAATAAAAACAAGTGAAGAATATAGTTCAGAAGCAGACCTTTCAGATGAGGTCAAATATAGTCCAGAAATGTATTGTCCAATATAAGATATTAGAGTTCAAAGTTTTAATCCACTTGACCGAAACACACACTTTGCCAAGCAATAGTGTGGGGAAATAACAGAGTCTTAGAGTCCAATGAAGCTTGACAACAAGGCTGGAAATAAACGTGATTCTTGACTAGATCCGTGACTGGAGACAAGATGAACATGAAGCATGAACAGAGTCCGTGGTAAAACCGTGAGACAGGGCAAGGCTTGAAGCTTGATCCGGGAAGCAAGGAACTGGGATTACGAAGTCCACACACGATCTCTCTCCTCAAGCTGATCAATTGACTCCGCAAACAATCCCTCACGCCAAACACCTATATTGGGTCTCGTTTTCCCGCCAACAGAACTCTTTCCCTAGAGAACGAGAAGCGAAACCCAACTCTGTCCAGATGCATGACTCCTTAGAATTTCCCAAGGGAAGCAGACCTAATCAGCCATTTGTTTGGCAGCGATTCTCAGGCTTCTCCGATTAGCCTCCCTGACTCCCCTGTCTTTAGAATAATTTTCCCTCCTGGGAAACGGAGGGGAGTTCTGCCCAAGGCCTGTTTGGCTGAATTCTTGAGGGCAAACATCAACATCCTGCAGGTGAAGAGACTCCGGCTCTTGCTGAACCGGCGAAAACCCCATGTTTTCCTCTTCGTCTGCCACAATAGTACTAGGAACAGGACTACAAGGCCCATGAGTCATCACAGTGATGGTAATTTCCAGTGAAAATGTATCATAGAATTGCCTGGAAGACCGAGAAAATTGCTAAAGCAGACATATTTTGTTGGATACAGGTAGGTGAAACTGGGGGTACTGGTCCCAAAGATACGGACGTCATACAGTGCTCAAATACATAATAAAGAATCACTGTGGTGTAGTTGTCTGAATAATCAACTAGAGGTACATCTACACAGGAGAATTAATGCAGTTTGAGACCACTTTAACTGCCATACCTCAATTGCATAGAGTCCTGGAAGTTGGAGTTTTACAAAGTCTCTAGCCTTCTTTGCCAAAGAATGCTGGTGTGTCACCAAACTACGAATTTCATGATTCCACAACAGAGTCATGGCAATTAAAAGTGATGTCAAACTGCATTACCGAGCTGCAGACTGGGAAACTGGGGTTTGAATCCCTCCTTAGTCATGGACACATACTGGGCTAGTTTGACCAACTCACAATAGCAGAACCCTTCTGAATAAATATTGCTAAAAATCTCATGATAGGCTCAGCATGAGTCCTGATTCAACTGTAAGGAGTATTACAAGAACTCATGTCATGAAAGTTTGTGCTGGGAACTTAAGGGTTTCAGACACCACAATATTTTGTTTGCTTGCTTGTTTATTTGCAATAGAGTAATCTGGGGGAAGTAGGGTAAAGGTTTTCTACTGACATTAAGTCTAGTCATGTCCGACTCTGGGGGTTGGTGCTCATCTCCATTTCTAAGCCAAAGAGCCGGCGTTGTCTGTAGATGCCTCCAGGGTCATGTGGCCGGCATGACTGCATGGAGCGCTGTTACCTTCCCGCCAGAGTAGTACCTATTTTTCTACTCACATTGGCATGTTTTCGAACTGCTAGGTTGGCAGAAGCTGGGGCTAACAATGGGAGCTCACCCCACTGCAAGTTTAGCAGCTCAGCGGTTCAGCCCGCTGCAACATTGGGGGCTCCATGAGGGGAGTACACTTCTGGAAATTGTTCCTGTGCTGCTAGGCTTATGCATGAAAGTGGTGGTGTGCCTTCTGGACAAGGAGGTTTTGAAGTAGTGCTTGAATGTGCAGGTATTATTGGTTGCTACTGTTAAGTTGTTAATAGTAATATAACTGAGATAAGGGAAGGAGAATGCAGTTATCTTGGATGTGATCTCCCTTTAGAAATGCTAATGGGGAGCTTTTGTTCGATCAAGTTGTGGAGAGAAAGCAAGTGTATGGGCAAATCCTAAGGGATGAGAGGCAGAATCCCTGGGATGCCTCTCAATCCTCTGGAACAAAGGTCATCCAGTCTCCTCTCCTTTGTGTGTATATTCTACATATAAAACGGGGATACTTTAATTTCTGTTATCATTTCAAAGTTAACTTAAAACAAGTGTTTTTGGTCAAAAGGAGAGAAAGAAAGTGTTTAGGCAAGTCCTAAGGGATGAGAGGCAGACTCCCTGGGATGATTCTCACTTTCCTCTGGAACAAAGTTGTTCAGTCTCTTCTCCTTTGCATATATGTTCTGCATATGAAATAAAGACTCTTTCCTTCTGTATCCTAGAAATTAACTAAAAACAAGTGCTTTGGGACACAGGGATTACTAATGTACAGATTATCTGTGGGGAGCCTTCTGGCTCTAACCAGGTTTCCAAGGCAGTTCTTCCTTTGTGTTGAGTCAGTTGTCAGGGTCCCCTTTTTCCTATACTGGAGAAAACGAAAGTGATTATTACAAGGAAGTGTAGAAGCCACACACACTTTCCTGGTGTGCGAGAGAGCAGAGACAGAGAGTGCAGCAGCTTCATCGACGGAGAGGAACCCGAACAGGCAGCCAAGGCGAGAGAAAACGTGGAGCTGGGAAAGCAAAATCCTAACAATGAGAGTAAAGCAGACACCCCTGAATTTCCAAATAATATACAGCACCAGACCTGACCAGGAACCTTTTGTGCAGGTACTGACTCCTCTTCAGTTTTATTCATCAGATGCTGATTTGGAATAGACTCGATTGATTCAAGATGCGTGGATATGACAACTCAAAACCCAGATTTTGAAATGTGGGCTTTACTGATAAGGTTGACAAATTTGTCCATCAGTGAATATCATATTGGAAATTTAACTGTAAATAAGATAATGCATCTAATTTTTCAGGACAGAGCAGATGCAGTGTTACATACAGTCTCGTGTGCTCTTGTTTTAGAGTTTATTCTTTTTGAGACTATACCTTTCCACCCTGGTCCCTAAAAATCAGTTTAGTGTGATTCTGTGTTATATCAGCTCTGAAGCAAGTCCTGTTTACTGTAATGGAACAAGTCCTAGGTCACTCTATGGCATAGGTGTATAGTTTAAAAGAATTGAAAAAACTATTTGTGTTTTTTCTTGCTTTGGGCTTAGTTTTAATTTTCTCCTTCATTTTCTATAAAATTGCATCTTCAAGTTCAGTTGAGAGGGCTCAAATATTCTGTATATGAAACTTTATGTATGATTTATTTAGACTGTACAGTATATGGCATGTTAGAACACACTCTACATCAGAGTGGGTAACTACAGTCCTCCAGTGGCGTTAACATGACTCCTAGCATTCTCAGCCAAGCTAGCTACTTGTGCAGGATGATAGGAATTGTCCAAATTGCTATAGTCTCTAGTTTAAATTTTCTTCTCTCATTGGGAAGTATGTTGGCACCATGCTGTTTTCTTCATCGTTGTGGTAACATTTTATTTTGTTGTTTTGACAATTGTGCTTTATGATTCTGGTGCTGATTTTATCATTTTGTAAGATAATTCATATTTGAAATTGGAAAGGGAAAATATACATGTTCTTAATAAATAAATAAAATATGCTATACCTGGCACGCGCACATCCTGTGCCCATTTTCCCTATGTGAAATATCTTAAAGATATGGAATACTTACAATATTTTATTCCATGTCCCTTTTCTTTTCTCTTGGAAAGTTAAGAATCTAGTTTGTGTGTTTGTGTGTAATAGATATTTCTGCTGCTGTAAAGTATGCCATTTATCTTTAGGAAGATTTGCATTACCTACTAATTTAATTCTGGGAGTGACCCTTGGTTGAAATATAAACTAAATACAAATGTAGATAAATGGCAGAGAATAAACTGTGCCCATAATCTTACCCAAAAATACTTGCCAACAGGGTCGTCTTGCATATTTCTACAGTTTGACTATTACTGAAGCTTCATGCCGATTATTCTAGTGTGAATGGATTTGGCAAATTAGGCTCAAAAAGTGGTATAGATTTATGAATGAATGAATGAGACTTTTATTTCTATCCTGCCCTATCTCCCCCAATAGGGGCTCAGGGCTGCTTACAACATACCGAGACAAGCATTTAATGCCATATAAAAATACAAAATAACATAAACCAAAAGATAAAACCCAATGTACCTTTACACAAGCAACAAAGACAATCAAACAATTGAACACAGACCAACAAATTCACATTATAACCATTTCATAGTTGAGTCAGAATGCTAATAAATCTTCGGTTAAACATTGCCAACTGACAACATTGCCTATGTTTAAATGAGGGAGAGACATTACTTTAAGAAAAGAGAACCCTTGTATCCTACCCCTCTACTTTCATTGCAGTGTCCTTCAGATAATCCAGATTTATAGATATACTAGCTGTGCCCGGCCACGCGTTGCTGTGGCTTAGTCTGGTGGTGTTGGTCAGTCTGCATTAGGTTGTATTGATGCTGTGACCTCCACCTTCTTTATACTCACATTAGTAGTAGTATTTGAAGTCTGTTACCTTCTTCAGTTTTTGTGTTGATTGATAATTGCTTGAGATCCCTGTTGTCTTTGGTTTGTTGTTAATTGTAATGTCTGATTCTGCTGAGTGCGGTTTATATTTTTATTGTGGTACAATAGTCTTTTTTTTTGTTTTGCCTGTGTAGGTGTTTATTATTGTTGTTGTTGTTGTGGTCATGAAGGTTGGATAAGTTAGATGCTACTGTATTGTTTTTTGGAGGCCCAGTGTAGCACTGACTGGCCTCTCAGCCTCAGTGCCTGGCTGTTTCTTGCCTGTGATGGTGTTGATTCTTATTGTTGTTGTTGTTGTTGTCATTGTTATTATTGTAATTGTTTTTTTGGAGGCCAAGTGTGAATGTAGGGATTGGGGAGGTGGATGAGTTGTGTTGTCAAATTTTGTATTTGTTATAGTCACAATACGTTGTTGTGAGTTTTGTGGGTCCGGATTGTGGTTTTGTGGTGTGGTTGTGTTGTTACAACTGAGAGGCAAGGCTTTTGTGTTGTGTTGCCAAGTTTTGTATTTCTGGGGCATTTAGTTAGGTGCCAAGTTTTGTATTTCTGGGGCGTTTAGTTGTGTTGTTATAGTCATGATGCACTGTTGTGAGTTTTGTGGGTCCGGATTGTGGTTTTGTGGTGTGGTTGTGTTGTTACAATCGGGAGGGAATGCTTTTGTGTTGTGTTGCCAAGTTTCGTATTTCTGGGGCGTTTAGTTGTGTTGTTATAGTCATGATGCGTTGTTGTGAGTTTTGTGGGTCCGGTGTGGTTGTGTTGTTACAACTGGGAGGCAAGGCTTTTGCATTGTTTTGCCAAGTTTTGTATTTCTGGGGCGTTTAGTTGTGTTGTTATAGTCATGATGCGTTGTTGTGAGTTTTGTGGGTCCGGATTGTGGTTTTGTGTTGTGGTTGTGTTCGTACAACTGGGAGGCAAGGCTTTTGCGTTGTGTTGTTAAATTTTGTATTTCTGGGGCGTTTAGTTGTGTGCCAAGTTTCGTATTTCTGGGGCATTTAGTTGTGTTGTTATAGTCACGATGCATTGTTGTGAGTTTTGTGGGTCCGGATTGTGGTTTTGTGGTGTGGTTGTGTTGTTACAACCGGGAGGCAAGGCTTTTGCGTTGTGTTGTCAAGTTTTATATTTCTGGGGCGTTTAGTTGTGTGCCAAGTTTCGTATTTCTGGGGCATTTAGTTGTGTTGTTATAGTCACGATGCATTGTTGTGAGTTTTGTGGGTCCGGATTGTGGTTTTGTGGTGTGGTTGTGTTGTTACAACCGGGAGGCAAGGCTTTTGCGTTGTGTTGTCAAGTTTTATATTTCTGGGGCGTTTAGTTGTGTGCCAAGTTTCGTATTTCTGGGGCGTTTAGTTGTGTTATTATAGTCACGATGCGTTGTTGTGAATTTTATGGGTCCGGATTGTGGTTTTGTGGTGTGGTTGTGTTGTTACAACCTGGAGGGAAGGCTTTTGGGTTGTGTTGCCAAGTTTCGTATTTCTGGAGCGTTTAGTTGTGTTGTTATAGTCATGATGCGTTGTTGTGAGTTTTGTGGGTCCTGTGTGGTTTTGTGGTGTGGTTGTGTTGTTACAACTGGGAGGCAAGGCTTTTGCATTGTTTTGCCAAGTTTTGTATTTCTGGGGCGTTTAGTTGTGTTGTTATCGCATGATGCGTTGTTGTGAGTTTTGTGGGTCTGGATTGTGGTTTTGTGGTGTGGTTGTGTTGTTGTAACCTGGAGGCAAGCCTTTTGCATTGTGTTGCCAAATTTCGTATTTCTGGGATGTTTAGTTTTGTTGTTATAATCACTGCGCAAACAACTTTATCATTTTATATATATAGACTAGCTGTGCCCGGCCACGCGTTGCTGTGGCTTAGTCTGGTGGTGTTGGTCAGTCTACATTAGGTTGTATTTATGCTGTGACCTCCACCTTCTTTATACTCACATTAGTAGTAGTATTTGAAGTCTGTTACCTTCTTCAATTTTTGTGTTGATTAATAATTGCTTGAGATCCCTGTTGTTTTTGGTTTGTTGTTAGTTGTAATGTCTGATTCTGCTGAGTGCGGTTTATATTTTTATTGTGTTACAATAGTCCTTTTTTTGTTTTGCCTGTGTAGGTGTTTATTATTATTGTTGTTGTTGTGGTCATGAAGGTTGGATAAGTTAGATGCTACTGTATTGTTTTTTGGAGGCCCAGTGTAGCACTGACTGGCCTGTCAGCCTCAGTGCCCGGCTGTTTCTTGCCTGTGATGGTGTTGATTCTTATTGTTGTTGTTGTCATTGTTATTATTGTAATTGTTTTTTTGGAGGCCAAGTGTGAATGTAGGGATTGGGGAGGTGGATGAGTTGTGTTGTCAAATTTTGTATTTGTTATAGTCACAATGCGTTGTTGTGAGTTTTGTGGGTCCGGATTGTGGTTTTGTGGTGTGGTTGTGTTGCTACAACTGGGAGGCAAGGCTTTTGCATTGTTTTGCCAAGTTTTGTGTTTCTGGGGCGTTTAGTTGTGTTGTTATAGTCATGATGCGTTGTTGTGAGTTTTGTGGGTCCGGATTGTGGTTTTGTGTTGTGGTTGTGTTCTTACAACTGGGAGGCAAGGCTTTTGCGTTGTGTTGTCAAATTTTGTATTTCTGAGGTGTTTAGTTGTGTTATAGTCACGATGCGTTGTTGTGAGTTTTGTGGGTCCGGATTGTGGTTTTGTGGTGTAGTTGTGTTGTTACAACCGGGAGGCAAGGCTTTTGTGTTGTGTTGTCAAGTTTTGTATTTCTGGGGCGTTTAGTTGTGTGCCAAGTTTTGTATTTCTGGGGCGTTTAGTTGTGTTGTTATAGTCACGATGCATTGTTGTGAGTTTTGTGTGTCCGGATTGTGGTTTTGTGGTGTGGTTGTGTTGTTACAACCGGGAGGCAAGGCTTTTGCGTTGTGTTGTCAAGTTTTATATTTCTGGGGTGTTTAGTTGTGTGTCAAGTTTCGTATTTCTGGGGCGTTTAGTTGTGTTGTTATAGTCACGATGCGTTGTTGTGAGTTTTATGGGTCCGGATTGTGGTTTTGTGGTGCGGTTGTGTTGTTACAACCTGGAGGGAAGGCTTTTGTGTTGTGTTGCCAAGTTTTGTATTTCTGGGGCGTTTAATTGTGTTGTTATAGTCACAATGTGTTGTTGTGAGTTTTATGGGTCCTGTGTGGTTTTGTGGTGTGGTTGTGTTGTTACAACCTGGAGGGAAGGCTTTTGCGTTGTGTTGCCAAGTTTTGTATTTCTGGGGCGTTTAGTTGTGTTGTTATCGCATGATGCGTTGTTGTGAGTTTTGTGGGTCCGGATAGTGGTTTTGTGGTGTGGTTGTGTTGTTGTAACCTGGAGGCAAGCCTTTTGCATTGTGTTGCCAAATTTCGTATTTCTGGGATGTTTAGTTTTGTTGTTATAGTCACTGCGCAAACAACTTTATCATTTTATATATATAGATGATTGGTTAATGGAGGGTCTTTCTTGGATTTTTCTGTTTCTTATATGCAAAACCATATTTTAAAAAATAAAGAATGCAAGCCCACCCATGATTTCAGTGAGGAATTCTAAGCATGTGCTTAACACACCCATGAAATCAATACAATTTTGATAATGATAACTTCAGTTTGTACCCCAACTTTCTTTTTCTCTCTGGAATCCAGGTTAGAAGCCATGACTATCATTTATATAGATTTTTCTTTGTTTAGTGTTGCTTTATGCAAATGTGATCATAATTAGTTGAAATTTATAGTGTCGCCATTCTTCATACAAATAAGAATTTGAAGCAGTCATAATGTCATCTCTTTGTTAAGCATTTAATAATGTTGTAAATGCCATTCTGGAAGTTCCACCATGTTTTCTGCTATAATATTATTTGAGTGCCTTTTATACAAAATTAATATTTAATAGAGACATTAAAGTGATCTGTGGGTATTAAACATTAATCTTGTCTGGAAGGTTTCAAAACTAATTTTCTGATTATTTCTAGCTTTGCTATATGCTTCAGTTGTAAATTCTATTTGCCTTGTTTCCTCTGATTATTGTATTTTTGTGGCAATATTTATAACAGAGAGGCAATTCATAGCCTAGCTTCTATTGCTCCACAAGATCAGTTACTCAAGTAAGGATTCCTGATTTTATGAAGCCTTTGTGTATGACACTTCCTTTATGGCAGCCACTGGCATCTCTGATACACACCAAAATTCAAAATACACCCACCAGTGTAAAAATGACCACGGAGTATTATGCTGAGGTTTATGCCATGTTAGCAGAAGATGTTTTATTTCCCCCCTCCTCTTAGTGTATTCCTTTTCTTTGCAGATTATTACTGTGGAAGAGGCTAAGCGCCGAAAGAGTGTTTGCAGCTATTGTGAAGAAGATGATGCTGATGTTGACGAAGATGATGATGCACTGCCTGTTTTAAAAAACCAGAGTGCACTCTTAGAAAACATGCATGTAGAGCAGGTATGGTTGGCAACCTGTCTGTATCAATTTTTTCTCATTTCAGTGCTCTGGTCACAAACATTGTAGCACTGTAGGTTGGTTTAAAAGGTGATCTCGTCAGTAGTGTTTTTTAATCCATCTCCCAATATAACAGAACAGTCAGGGTGTTGTCGGAGGCTTCAGGTTTTGTATTATCCATATATTTTTTGTTAAAAGTCATAGAAGAGGTTCATGCCACCTGTGTTTCCAAAGGGATGCACCACTACAGTATTTGCCAATGTTGCTCATGTCTCCTCCTCCATACCCCCTCAGCAGCATAGCATATGAACTTGAGACATCTTGATGCTCAGGAACAGCTTTTCACATTTCATCTAAATGTGTAACTACATAATTATGTTTTGACAATTTACCATCAGTGGGACTGATAAAGCAGAGAGAGGGTTTCCAGGAGGTGAACTCAGCTTTGCTATGCACCCTCCTATCTACCAAAGTCAAAGTAGATGGGAAATTGAGATACCTTCACATGAAAGTCACAACCACACCATCATTTGCCATATCTTATACGACACAGGCTTCATGATTCACACCATGAAGCGTTCGAAAGCAGTCTTTCTAAAAATGCAAGCAGATGGCAATGTTGTGAAGAGAAGAAAAGCAGCTACTTAAACCAATGGTTGTTGTGTGTTTTCTGGGCTGTATGCCTGCCACAGATGTGGGCGAAATGACAGGAGAGAATACTTCTGGAACATAGCCAAACAGCTCAGAAAACACACAACAACCCTGTGATTCCGGCCATGAAAGCCTTCGACAACATACTTAAACCAATGTTTGGGATTGCAGCCTGTTTTGGAAGGTGTTGCTCTCCCTCTGAAATACCAGGTCTGTAGCTTGGGGGTGCTCTTGGACCCAATGTTGCTCCTCGAAAGCCAGTTTTCTGCTGTGACCAGGACTGCCTTGGCTTCACTCTTTCAACTTTAGTGGAAGTAGTTTAAGAAATGGCAGGAGAGTCTCTCAGCTAACCCAGATGGAATCGATGGAATTTAAAGGTAAGGAGGAACTAGTGCACACCATTTTTACGTTTGCTTTCACAGGATCACACACTTAAGTAAACCAGATGGTACATATTCGGAACATACTTTATTGTACGAGACTATAATATTGATTATGGGTAGAACTGTTTAGATTTATACTGGACAGAAGGATTTCTAGGGACACATTTGATACCAGTATAATAATTTAAACTTCACTGATTTCATTTACTTACTAGCTTGCCCGGTGCCTGCCAGCAAGGGTTCAAGGATATCCCTGGAGACTTATCTACAGCACACAAGAACATGGAACTAGCTTGAAAACTCTGTATCGAAAGTCAGCATCTCTTGATAGTCCAGTGCTTCTTGTTGTCAAGGACATGGATAATCAGGTCAGCCACAAGATGTGGTTGTGTGTGTGGGTGAGGCTTATAAACAATGAGATGATAATGCTTTCCTGTTTTCAGAAGACAGCCAGATTAGGCTCTTTCCAGTCAAAAAAATAACATATTGCAGTGAAAGAAGTCCATGTTATGCTTTAGTCTCCCTTTTATGTTCTCGTAGCACAAGAGGGACTTTATTGATGACTCTGATGTTCCATCTTGTCTATACAAATGTAAGAAAAAGTAAGAATACTAGCATGTGTTAGCTATGTTCTCTAAAACAAAATCAACATTGGAGTGCAGATTAAGTATGCCTTTCAAGATTTCCAAAATCTGAAATACCCCAGAATTTTAAATTGTCCACATGAGTGGCTGAGATAGTAGCACATTTGCTTTCTAAAGGTTATGTATACAGTACACCAACTTTGTTTCCTCTCCCCAGATTATTACCAATATTGTATATAATACTACTTTAGGGCTATGTGTTTAAAGTGTATATGAAACATAAATGAATTCTGTGTTTAGATTTAGCTCCCATCTCCAGGTTAGTTCATTGCATACATTTACAGCATTCAAATGCAGGCATTCCAAAAAAAAAAAAATCCCTCTCCTAAAAATACTTCACATAAGGGATACTCAAGCTGTAATAGCAATTGCTACGTCGGTCAGAAAAGCACAAAAATCTATGTGCAAGCCTGTGAGAGGGTCCAGCATTATCCATTCCAGTTGGAATACTCCCAGTAACTTCTTCATTTCAGACACACTGACAACTCAAATCTAACGGGAGCTCCCTATTCTTCCCCCACTCCCTCTCTTATCTCCCTTCCTTCACTCCCTTCTCCCTCCTTCCAATTACTCCGCATCTGACTTGGTGCTTGCTTTGATTCAGTGTCCTTGAGACTTGCTGGTGTTTCAAAGGAACAGCTGCTTTCCAACTCCAGGGCGGGACCTTCTACTGTCTCCCCTTTACAGGGCCTTTGAAAACAACAGGTTATTTCATCGGTCAAAGAAAGCAGAGACACAGGAGTGTGGGTATCACCATCGTAAGAGTCATATGGTCTGCATGTCACCTACAGATTGTATGAAAAAGATTGGCAGATTATCATGTTAAGATCCTTACAATTATTTCCTTATAGTTCCTGAGCTTTCTGGGAATAGGTTCAGGAAAAACAAAACAAATATTGTATAATGTGATTTTCTTTGTTGATAATAGCCCCCTAGTCCAACCAGTCCATACTCCAGGAAATAATGCCCGGCTGCTCACTGGAGGGAAGATTATCAGAGGTAAAGATGAAGTACTTTGGCCACGTCATGAGCAGACAGGAAAGCTTAGAGAAGAGAATGATGCTGGGGAAAATGGAAGGAAATAGGAAGAGGGGCCGACTAAGGGCAAGATAGATGGATGTTATCCTTGAAGTGACTGGCTTGACCTTGAAGGAGCTGGGGGTGGCCACTGCCGACAGGGAGCTCTGGCATGGGCTGGTCCATGAGGTCATGAAGAGTTGGAAGCGACTGAACAAATAAACAACAAACAGCCCCCCTTTGGGGCTCTTTGAACTTTCAGATCTCTCTTTATCTGACGCGTAGCTCACCAGCCTCTTTATTAAAAAAAAACCCAAAACCAGTGAGTTCCAAAGACAGTCTTAATATTGACTGGAAATTACTTTAAGGATTGGAAGAATTAAATGACATTATGACTGGAAGTTACATTTAGATGGGCAAAATAAATAATGAATAATGGGTGGCATACCAGTAGTTTTAAGCTGTGCCTGTTTAGTTCACTGACTGTGATAATTCCTATGTGTTCCATGTTAGGATAATCTAACTTTAAATGTGGAAATATTGTTAACAGCTATTTTCTTTTATGACAGATATTTGGGGCTTATGCGACACATCCTTTCAGATTGAGTGATCACTATTATGGCACCGGAGAAACTCTCCTGTTTACATTTAATCCTCTTTTCAAGGTATGTTGCTCTGGGAACTCTTACTTAAACAATATATTTGTTTAAATACAATCCACAATTGTGGTTGCACCTGTGGTTTAAAACTATTTATCAGCCTCAATAAAGGATACCTATTAGCTAAACGTAAGTTCCCATTTATTTTATGGGTCTACTTTAGTTGAGGTTAAACATTTAATTTAGGCCTCGCATTTAAAACAACAATTTGTATATGATCTGATCCATCCATCCTTTATTTATATTCTGGCTTTCTCCCATACTGGGACTCAAAGCAGTTTACAGCCCCTCCCCAATAAACAAATATAGTTAAAAACATACAAAATTGAGATTAAACAGGACATAATTACAACATAATTAAAACCATTTAAAATCTTACTTTAAAACAAAGCTTAAAAACAATTCAACACCATAAAGATTCTTTAAAAAAAAATCAGTTTTCAGGCACCAGAAGGACCAGAACAAAGAAAGAGCCACCTTACCTCCAGGGAGGGAGCTGCAATGCATGGAACCAGCTTCAGATAAAGCTTTCTCCTTTCTTCCCACCAACATTTCTATAAAGGTGGTGGGACAATAGAAAGCTTCCCCAGCAGATCTTAAAGTTCAGGCTCATAGTGGAAGATATAGCCTATCAAACAGGGATTTATAGGTCAAAACCGGCTCTTTGAAGACTGACAAGTGGAGTTCTTGCAATAAGGGAGTTGTGTGCTCCCTGCAACTAGCACCTATTAGTTATCTGTCTTCAGGCTCCATTGACTGCAAAGGCAGTCCCACATAGAGTGCTTTATAGTAACTCAGTCAGGATCTAAGCAAGTTATATTTCACTGTGGCCAAGCGAGTCATCCTAAGGAGTGGGTGCACAAGCTTTTAACTGTGCAAATGCATTCTTGGTCACTCCAGAAACCTGAGCATCCAGAGTCAGGACTGAATCCAGGAGTGTACCCAAGCTGGGCATTTGGGGACAATGTAATGCCATCCAGCATAGACTGAACCTCTACTCCCTGACCTGCCTTTCAATTGATGAGAAGAACCTCCTTCTTGCCTGGATTAAGCTTCCAGTTGTTCAGCCTCATCCAGCCCATCACTGCTGACAAGCATTAGTTTAAAACTGAAATAGTTTCCTTGGGTTGAGATTGACAGGAGAGAGTGAGCTAGGTGTCATTAGCAGATTGGTGTCCAAAACCCTGGAAAGCCTCTCATGGGGGCTTCATTTATATGTTAAATAGCATGAGAGATATAAACCAAGCCTCATGGGACTCCACAGGTGAATGGCCAAAGAGTTGAATAGGAATCTCCCAGCACCACCTTCACTGCTCCAGAAAGGAAAGGTAGAATAGTGCGTCAGATTCCCATCCCAGAGACATGCCCAGAAGGATACCATGGCCGATGATATCAAATGCCACTAAGTGATCCAGCAGTACCAAGAGGACACCCCTGTTTAGTTTCCACCAAGGCTGTATTTATCCCCATAACCTAACCTGAAGTCAGATTGAAATTGATTGAAATGATCATTCTCATTCAGAAACGCCTGCAGTTGGGAGGACACCCCAAAGTCCAGGCAGGCAGTTATCCCATAGAGTAGTAACTAGGAAGGCCTACCTTTTTAAATAATAATTTTATTGAAACTTTTTCAGTAG
The DNA here is from genome assembly GCF_035594765.1 of Anolis carolinensis. NCBI lineage: Eukaryota > Metazoa > Chordata > Lepidosauria > Squamata > Anolidae > Anolis > Anolis carolinensis. Next base: position 90,788,369 of record NC_085841.1, on the reverse strand, counting down.
GATAAAAGAAAATGGGTAAGGGGAATGGACGAGACTCGAGTAACGGGGATTCAAAGGAAAGGGAGGAGAGATAAGAATTGAAGGGAAAGAAGAGGGATAGAATCATAGAATAATAGAATTGGAAGAGACCTCTTGGGCCATCCAGTCCACCCCCTGCTAAGAAGCAGGAAATCGCATTCAAAGCACCCCTGACAGATGGCCATCCAGCTTCTGCCTCCAAAGAAGGAGCCTCCACCACACTCTGGGGCAGAGAGTTCCACCGCCAAACTGCTCTCACAGTTAGGAAGTTCTTCCAGTTGGATAAATGGGGGATGGTTAAAAGGGGAGTTTGTTGACCTCCAATCTCTTTCATTGAGGTTTACAAGTCTGAAGGCCTATCTTAACAAGGACCTTACAACTACTGGTTCCTCCTTTAACAAGTTGGGTTATGCTTTGCAGGAGAGAGGCATTGCATAATCCTAGTATCCTTTCTTCTAGTTCTCCACTGGCATCTTTGATTAGCTGCCTTGAGTCCCTTTGAGAAGAAAGGCGGAGTATAAATAAAGCAAGTAAATAAACAGATAAATTTGACAAGATAGGAAAGGCAAGGATTTACATACACTTGATAGCTATAATTTCTCCAGAGAACCTATCTTTTTCCTCAGCATCTTCAAAGATCCTGTTATACACACCAATCAGGATCCAGGCCTGGAAGGAGATTGTTTTTCTTTTTACTGACCTGCTGTTAAGCAGAAACACTTTTTACAGGCGAACGGTTACCATGTCTACCTGGGCTATTTGGAATAGAAGACATCCAGCATCCATTCGTAATCTGTCTTCTGTACTGGTTGTTCCCAAACTATCCTCTGTTCCAGTTTAGGAACAACCAGTACTGCATATGGGATTTTTGGCCACTATCACATGCCTGTCCTTTCTTGATGTATCTTCTGCCATGTACCACTGAAATAGCTGCTTGCTGAGCCCTATTGTTTCCTTCCTTCTTTTCACAAAATCCAAATCAACAGGCATTACTTACCTTTCTACCATTGAAAAAGTATAAATAAGCTCAATATACAGAGAGGACTGACAGCAACTGTAGACAATGCAATAATAAAACATGACATCTCTATTATATGAAATGTTTAATAATTTTTGTTTCAAAAAACACTTGGGACAATGTCTCTATTTCACACTGCTTTGGTGAACTGAAGTTAAAATTGTCCCAAGCAGTTTTTAGCAAGAAGCATTCACATTAAACATTTCCTTGATGATGGTTTCCCCTAAAATCACATTAGACATTCTTCCCTATTGTTCTGAATTTTTCTTTTTTGTTCTCTGAACACAGTCATAATGATGTAATGCAGTGCAATTTTGTACTTGTCTACTGCCACTGTAACTTGGGAAGATAAATAGTAGAGGATAAATGACCCACATCCTTCTCCATCTCTCCCTAACCAGTTAATAATACCTCTCACAACACATTTGCAAACATATTTTAGTGTGCTTGTGCTCACTTAGGTTTTATGTTCTGTTCCCTTAGGTTTTTAAGTGGAGTGGAGAAAACACTTACTTCATCAATGGAGATGTAACATCATTAGAACTTGGAGGTGGAGAGTAAGTCATATGTATTTCTCTTGACCTATTTATGATATTGTAGACAATGTGTACAGCATCTTCCATTATCGACAAAGCAAACTACAATTCATTATTAAAGTATCTTTGTCTCTTCAATTTGTTAGAACTGCTGCAGTGACAAACAGTATTGTCTGCTTATGTGGTAGTTTTTGCATGTGCGTGTACTTTCATTGGATAGTGGACAAAGAAACAGCTCTATCAGTTAGAGAATGCAAGTCAATAAACCTTTTTTAAAAAGTGAAATGCGTTTGCCTAGCTAAATGGAGATCAAAACCATCTGTGCAGCCTACTGTTGTGCTTCTGCATATCTGAATATAAAGGTCATTGTTTGAACATTTACACATCCCAGTTAAAACTCATTTCAGTGAACATCTGTTTATGGTTAATAATTAGCAGGCACAATCTTGGAGCTTGTTACCAAAAGGTACCAAATTAATCTGAACAAATGTTCACAGGTATCAAAAAATGTATGCTGAGGATATGCATTCTTTTGCTATAAAATGCAATTTTCAAGTCCTCTATCAAAGTCATTTGATACATTTTGATAGTTTTAATCTGTACATGATATTCTACTCCTAGCCAACAATGTACTGTCAAATATAATTCATTAAAAAAATTGCTACCTTTTAGAAACAAACTTCACAATCCAGCAAAAGTTCTCATTGGAGGAAAATTATATTTCTAGCTGAAAATCAAGTATAAAAATGCATCATTCTTACTAGACTGCATTTTTTAAAATTAAAAAATACTTCAAACCATTTTCTTCTCTTTTCAGTGGTAGGTTTGGCTTATGGTTAGATGCTGATTTATACCATGGTCGGAGCAACTGTTGCAGCACATTCAATAATGACATTTTATCCAAAAAAGAAGACTTTGTCATCCAGGATGTGGAAGTATGGACATTTGAGTGATGAAGTTCCTGCCTTAAAAAGCCGAACTTGAATTTACTGAACACTCAGTGGATGCTGAAAATTGGAATGTAGGCTGCCTCATGACAGAACAAGCTTTTTGACCCCAGAAATCAGGCAGACTAATAATCCAAGAAGATTAAGGCAAAAATTGGACATAACTCATGTCTTTTTCCTGCTCGGCTAGTGTTCCTACATCATGGTAGGAAGGTGTTTGTGGAAGGCATTTGTAACATACAGGTTTGTTAAAAGCTGTCTTATTACTTTCTGTAACTGTGAAAGAAGTCTGTGGAAAAATCATAGAGGCGTATAGTACATTCCATGTGTATTTTTATTCAGTGAGAGTGGAAACCAAAAAGAGGGAAAGATTGTGTTACCAAATTCTGCAGCACAAAGCAATGATCATTAGGTATATAGCACTTAAAGGGAGCATTTTTAAAGGAATATATTTATTGCTTGTATAGTACTTTTTTCTGAAATGTATTAGGCATGTTTTTCCTTTCAATATTTCAAATGCCAGAATTTGCAAGGAAGCTATATTGATTGAAGCAGATGTCAACACAGTGGCAAATTATTTTCATTTTTCCGGTTTTTAAAAATATTTTGCTGTTTTTTTAATTTTGTAAAAGAGATGTCTTTGTTGCTATTTGTAATTATTTTTGGGATCTTAGGTTTTGACTGAACACATTCTTTTGGATTGTTTGAGATAGGCGCATTGACAGCTCCCATTATCAAACATATCTTCATCTTGTTGGTTGAGTGGAAATGTTAGAAGAGAGATCTAGTTTTTAACTCTTGAACAAAATAAGAAAGAATTTCAGAAAAGGCCATACCCTTGTAGGGCAGAAAACCGAATTTTAATTGCTCTCTACAAATTACTTGAAACTCCTTGTTGTGCCGATTAGATTCATCCCTTTCAAAGAGGAGGGAATAGTCTTATTCTTGAATATGATTTTAAACTATTGCCTGATTTCTGCTTATTTAGTAAAATAGATTACTTTTATTTCCGATAAGAAAAAAACATTTTAAAGGATATGTTCATGTAGCCAAGCATTTATTTCATTTGAAGATGCAGTACATGAGAATCCAGGGTTTAACTTCAATTTGATACATTAAAAATGTTAAGTGTTGTATATGAATTGGGAAAAATGGTTTTAGAGTATTTTCCTCTCATAAAAATACATTGGTTAGAAAAGAGTGGTAAAGATAATATCTGTTTTCAAACACTTTATAATACTGTCATAACATTTTGATCCTTGACAATTGTTTAAACAAAACAAATTGAGAGAGCGAATTGATTTTTAAAAAAAATATGTGTCTATATTTCTTTAAAAGTATCAGTTAATCTGTATATGTCACTCTTTAGTACAAGGGATGACCTGCCAGATGTCTTATGATTTTGTAGCCAGTTTACAATTATATGAGATAGTGTGAGAGTGATAGTACAAAAACAACAACCCTGCATTTATCAGGTACTTCTACCAGGCATTTATCCTAATCTAGACTACAATATGACATAATAACATGGTTCTTTCCAGCTGTGTGTCCCATTCATGATGAGTTTTTTTACAGTTGACATGGAAATACCCAGAACCAGCTTGACTCAAACCAGAAGAATGATTTGACTTACTAGCACATCATGTTTCAGCTCTTTCCTTCTCTGTGTCATGCTGCTTTATCAGCTGCACCCAATTTGTGAAAATCTTTATTTATATTTATATATAGAAACAAAAGGAGGTTTAGCAGCCCCTCTTTGATAATAAGTTAGCAATACATGTGTTCCTATTACCCATCCTTGAATACATGATATGTGGCATAATCTACCTAGCCCCTATAGAGGCCATTTGTATATCTATAGGAGAGGTCTATGTACATAGTTGCACAGGCCTCCTCTTTATACTTTTGTGCCATACGCATGGATAATGGGGTGTGAGTGTGTACATGCGTGTGACAAATATGCATCCTATTTGGCTACCTACCCATTTCAGTTCTAAGTTATGTATCCTGTTCAGTGGGGATATGGTGATACTAGAGTTGTTGACAAACTTTGGTGCGTATGACCACATGGAGCAAACACACATACATTTATTTTGGAGTCCAATAATCCTATTGGCGACATGCTGGCAATTAGAATCTCCTGCAAGCTTGAATGTAACAAAAACAAGGAAATGTTTTCTATTAATCTCACATAGTGTTACACAGAGAAGGAACATACATAATTTTTCTAGAGTAAGAGACTATATGTATGCATGTGCCTTCAAGTCGCCTGTTGACTTATGGTGAGCCCATGAATTTTATAGGACTTTCTTAGGCAAGGAATGCTCAGAGGTGGTTTTTCTGGTTCCTCCCTTTGAAATAAGAGCCCACAGCACCTGATACTTGTTGGTGATCTCCTATCCAAGTACTAACCAGGGCTGACTGTGCTTAGTTTTTAAGATCAGACTGGATCTGGTGCCTTTAGGATATTTAGGTGTCATAAAGAGCTTGTGTATACCAGGGTATAAAGACAAATTATGACTATGTGACTTACAAACAAATGTTTAAAGGGTAAAACAGAACTAGGACCCAACACCTGAGCTTTTCACGCTGCTTTTCACTATATAATCCGACCAGCAGTGCTACTCATGACAAACTTTCTGCTATTATAATTCCATTTGGAAGACACTCCCAAGAATCTCTCAAAGATCGTTTTATGAATGATGGGGGCACATGCGAGTTTCAAGCAGAAAGTTTTTGATATTTGACATACAATTCCATCCTATTATACTTGTCAGCGCGTATCTGAAACATTTGTGTCCTGTATCCAGAACAGTGTTGTCCTATCAAATTTCTGTGACCCTTCAAAAACTATGGATATTTAATATATGTAATGCAGTGCTATTGCAACATTTTCAATAAACAAATTTACGCATTCATATGTTTACATGCGTTTTTTCATGCTTCAATTTTATATTTATTTATTTATTTATTTACAACATTTTTACCCTGCCTTTCTCTTTTTTAAATCATTTTATTTGTAATTATTGCAGTACATTAAAATTAAAAGAGGGCATATATAGTCCAACAAAAAAAGAAAAGAAAAAAAAGAAAGGAAAGAAAAAAAAACCCTGCCTTTACCCCTTTCTCACCCGAGGGGACTCAAGGCTGCTTACAACAACTGGCAAAATTCAATGCCCCAACAAAATCAATAAAAATCAACAATACATTTAAACAATGAACAACAATTAATAAAAACACATTATACAAGCTTAAAAGCATATAATTACTTAATTCAATTCTTCCAAAAACCTTGCACGTAGACCTTAGTTCAGACCATGTAAAATATAATGTTTACTCATTAAATGCTTGCGCACAAAGCCATGTCTTTACGGTCTTCCTAAAGTCCAAGAGAGTCGGGGCCTGCCGGATGTTACTGGGGAGGGCGCTCCACAGCCGAGGAGCCACCTTTGAGAAGGCCTGTCCCTCGTTCCCACCAGCTGCGCTTGCGAGGCAGGTGGGACCGAGGGCAGGGCCTCCCCAGACAATCTTAACGTTCATAATGGTTCATAGGAGGAGATACATTCGGACAGGTAAGTTGGACCAGAACTCCATCTCGCTTATCTAGTCTTTTTACTTATATCCTGATAATCTGCCTCCAGTTCTACTACCCACAGCATCTAAAGCAGTGGTTCTCAACCTTTGCAATGCAGTGACCTCTTAATACATTTCCTCATGTTGTGGTGACCCCCAACCATAACATTATTTTCACTGCTACTTCATAACTGTCATTGTGCTACTACTATGAAGCATAATGCAAATATCTGATATGCAGGATGTATTTTCATTCATTCAACTCCCCAAACACCTGGAGGGTCAAAGTTTGCCCATGCCTGAGGTAGATTCATCCAAGTTCTTAACCCAGTGGTTCTCAACCTGGCATCCCCAGATGTTTTTGGCCTTCAACTCCCAGAAATCCCAAGAGCTGGTAAACTGGTTGAGATTTCTGGGAGTTGTAGGCTAAAACATCTGGGGACCCACAGGTTGAGAATCACTGTGACTTACCAAATCCTGTGCTGACTAAATTCAAGAAGTGCAAAGGGTGCCGCTCCACCCTAGAATGAATACAGCTTGACACCACTTCCACTGCCATGCTATGGAATCACAGAAGTTGTAGTTTTATAGGACTATATAAATAAAGGAAATAAAGAACACCACTCAGAAAAGAGAGGAATTCCAGGCATGAATAAATCACGGTCAGCTAACGCCTCCCAACAAAGGACTCCCCCAGGCAGGAAGCAGCCAGACCTTGAAGCTGAAGGGCTATTCAATACTAATCAAGGTGGCCAATTGAAACATTCACACCTACCTCAAACAGACAAGAGTTCTTTCTCCCACCCCGGACCTTCTACAGATAGAGTCTCACTTATCCAACATTCGCTTATCCAACTTTCTGGATTATCCAACGCAATTTTGTAGTCAATGTTTTCAATATATTGTGATATTTTGGTGCTAAATTCGTAAATACAGTAATTACTACGTAGCATTACTGCATATTGAACTACTTTTTCTGTCAAATTTGTTGTATAACAATCCATGGGAGGTGATGCCCGATCTCTACTTCTACCGGGATCCTGAAGAGATTTAGAAGGAAGAGCAGGCCGCAGCTGAGAAGGCGGTTACAAAGGAAGAGTTCCAGGGCGAATGGACTGCTCCTGCCCCTGAATTTACAGCACCACCACAACCGGAGGTGGCTGATTGGTCTGAAGGGGTGCAAGTGCCCTCTGTGCCCATACAACCATTCCCAGCAGAGGACTGGAGTGCACAGCCTGCCACTGAAGACTGGTCTGCTGCTCCCACTGCTCAGGCAACTGAGTGGGTAGGGACTACCACAGAGTGGTCCTAATGTTATCAGCAGGAATTCAAGAAGGCAGTGAGAAATGAAAATAAAAGATCTTTCTTATTGAAAAAAAATGTTGTATAACATGATGTTTTGGTGCTTAATTTGTAAAATCATAACCTAATTTGATATTTAATAGGCTTCTCCTTAATCTCTCCTTATTATCCAACATATTCACTTATCCAACGTTCTGCCGGCCCGTTTATGTTGGATAAGTAAGACTCTACTGTAAATAAATAAATATCACTCGCCTAGTTCCCAACAGACCTCATAACCTCTGAGGATGCCTGCCATAGATGTGGGCGAAACGTCAGGAGAGAATGCTTCTGGAACATGGCCATACAGCCCGGAAAATTCACACCAACCCAGTGATTCTGGCCATGAAAGCCTTCGACAACACATTGCCTCCATTCTGTCTGCACCTGATGAATCAGCAGGAAGGGAAAGCTGCCCGGGTGCCCTTCTTATTTCTGCCGCTGGGTGTCGCTGCCGGGAAAGGGCCGCAAGGGCGGGGCGCGCTCTGCTGGGCGTTAGGCGGCCGGGCTCTGTGCTGCTTTGCATTCCCTCCCTCCCTTGCTTCCTTCCTCCAAGCTCACTCCATGGCCGGCGAAGAAGGAGGCAGCTCGGGCTCGTCCCCCGCCGCCGAGCCCAGTCCCGGAGCCGCGGGGGGCGCGGCGGGGGGAGAAGGCGGCGGCGGAGGCAGCAGCGGCTATGATGGCAAGTGCGTCTTCTGCCGGATCAGCCACGGGGAGGAGGGCGGCACCGAGCTGCTCCCCTGCGAGGTGAGATGGAGAGGAGAGAGAGGCAGAAGAGTCCAGGCTGATTTCCTCCACGGTCTTGCAATACGTCTACACTGTTCAGTTCATGCAGGTTAACTGCCGTGGCGCCATGCTGTGGGATCCTGGGAGGTGGAGTTTTACCTTCTCTGATCCCAGGATCCCATTGCACTCAGCCACTAAACTGGATTAATTTTACAGTGTAGACCAGGCATGGGCAAAGTTGGGCTCTGCAGGGTTTTGGACTGCAACTCCCACCATTCCTCACAGCCTCAGGCCCTTTCCTTTCCCCCCTCAGCCGCTTAAGCGGCTGAGGGGGGAAAGGAAGGGGCCTGAGGCTGTGAGGAATGGTGGGAGTTGCAGTCCAAAACCCTGTAGAGTCCAACTTTGCCCATGCCTGGTATAGACGTACTCTTCAGTTCGGATCGGTGCCTCCCTAATGTCCAAAGGTCACCTCTCTCAGAGAAGGCAACCCCAGGTCCCTCTGGTCTCGGTTTGCCGCTTTCATTACTCCTTCAGCCTCAAGAGACTCCTTGGTGTGAAACAGGTTGGAAGAAAGCAGAGGGGAGGGCTTCCCTCCCAAAAATGTCCATATCTTTATATAATGCTGAACATAGATATACATATAGTTAGCTAGTTGCATAGATAGGTATTTGCAACCCTTCCCTCCAAAATGCATACATTCCTATGTGCCCTCTTTTTAAATCTTGATGTAAATATTGCTTATGTACATAAACTTGTAATATTGATAGCTAGCATGTTGGCTAAATCAGTTTCTTGGTGATATATATATATATATATATATATATATATATATCAGCCCTCTAAAATATATGCATTCTGAATATGCCATGTACACATGTATGTGTACACACACACACACACACACACACATATATATGGAGCAACCCTCCCCCTCCAAAATGTATACATCTTTTTTATAATTTTTTATATATAGAGAGAGACACACACACATATTTCATATATATGTGTATGCATATATACAGTAGAGTCTCACTTATCCAACATTAAACAGGCCAGCAGAATGTTGGATAAGCGAATATGTTGGATAATAAGGAGGGATTAAAGAAACGCCTATTAAACATCAAATTAGGTTATGATTTTACAAATTAAGCATCCAAACATGTTATACAACAAATTTGACAGAAAGGGTAGTTCAATACACAATAGTGCTATGTAGCAATTGCTGTATTTACAAATTTAGCACCAAAATATCACAATGTATTGAAAACATTGACTACAAAAATGCATTGGATAATCCAGAACGTTGGATAAGCGAATGTTGGATAAGTGAGACTCTACTGTATGTGTGTGTGTGTGTGTGTGTGTATATTGCAACCCTCCCCTCAGAAATGTATACATCTTTTTTATAATTTTATATATAGAGAGAGACACACACACACACACACATATTTCATATATATGTGTATGCATATATACTGTGTTTCCCCGAAAATAAGACAACATCTTATATTTTTGTTCCCAAAAATGCGCTAGTTCTTATTTTCAAGGGATGTATGTCTTCAGGGAACTTTTCCACAAAGAAGAATTCACATTTATTGTTGAACAAAAAAAAATGAACATTTATTGTATACCGTACAATAGTTGTCATCACAAGCCAGCATAACCAAACTTTGAAACCTATCAAGAATTTCTGGTTACTTCCATTAATTCCATGTACATCTATGGTACGTACATTTACCAATCCTGCATGTATGGGTGTTCTATTTGGCAGGTATGCTTTTAAACAAAAACTTTGCTAGTTCTTACTTTTGGGGGAGGCCTTATATTTAGCAATTCAGCAAAACCTCTACTAGGTCTTATTTTCAGGGGATGTGTTATTTTCGAGGAAACCGTGTGTGTGTGTGTGTGTGTGTGTGTGTGTGTGTGTGTATATACACAGTGTTCCCTCACTACTTCGCGGTTCACTTTTTGCAGATTCACTGTTTCGTGTTTTTTTTCAATAAACTCTAAAAGACTATTATAAATCATAAAAAATTACAATTTACATCCTGAGGAAGGAGAAGGGAGAGAAAATGAGCCCAAGTGGCAATGGGAGAAGAAGGAGGGGATTTATCACCACACAATTGGTTGATAAAGACTTAAAATAGTGTATAACTACTACAATAATATATAAATATTAAAATAAATATAGTGTCCCTACTTCGTGGATTTTCACTTATTGCGGGTGGTCCTGGAACCTAACCCCATGATGAGTGAGAGAACACTGTGTGTGTGTGTGTATATATATATATATATATGACACACACACAAATACAGGCAGTCCCTAAGTTACGAAGAAGATAGGTTCTGTAGGTTTATTTGAAAGTTGAATTTGCATGTAAGTCAGAACAGGTATGTTTTTTAAGTGTAGCTCCAGCCTCCCTCCCTCTTTCTCTCGCTAAGCTTTGGACAGCATGGGGGAGGGCTATAACACCCCTCTAGAGTTTGTTTTTCTGTCTATGCCCCCTGTTCGGAAGATCTCACCTCACTTTCTGTCCCTGTAAGAATTGAACCCTTTTCAAGGGGTAGATTTCTCTCACTTCCTGTTGTCTCATCCCGGTGCCTAACTATGAGTTAGATGTTTGTAAGTCAGATGTTTGGGACAGCCTGTGCACTCTTAACAGGGTTAAAGATTTTAATAGTGGAGAACTGTTGCAGAATTTGCAAGAGAAAATGAAGTTTTAATCCTGACAACACGTGGCGGACAATTTGAACACCTGGCATAAAATGATGGGATTTATAACTCGTTTAAATCAGTGGTTCTCAACCTGTGGGTCCCCAGGTGTTTTGGCCTACAACTCCCAGAAATCCCAGCCAGTTTACCAGTTGTTGGGATTTCTGGGGGTTGAAAGCCAAAACATCTGGGGACCCACAGGTTGAGAACTACTGGGTTATACCTTTATTATGGCATTCCTTCTTCAATATAAATGTATTTAGCCTTCAACTGATTATTGTAGCTACTATTAGTTGTTGAAGGGTGTGTGTGTGTATATATGTTGGGAAAACCTTGTATAAAAAGCTTCTCCTTGCACACACATACAAAAGAAGTGAACAGAAAGCGTGCTTTGCTCCTTGTCTATCCTTTCTGTCAGTTTCAGAACCAGTGTCCGCTGAACAGCTACTACAGGTTGAGTAGCCCTTCGGCAGAAAAAATGGAAATCAAAGATACAGAATGGGGGACGCCTGGCTTGACAGCAGTGTGTGCGAAAAAGATCTTGGAGTCCTCGTGGACAACAAGTTAAACATGAGCCTACAATGTGATGCGGCAGCTAAAAAAGCCAATGGGATTTTGGCCTGCATCAATAGGGGAATAACGTCTAGATCCAGGGAAGTCATGCTCCCCCTCTATTCTGCCTTGGTCAGACCACACCTGGAATACTGTGTCCAGTTTTGGGCACCGCAGATGAAGGGAGATGCTGACAAGCTGGAAAGCGTCCAGAGGAGGGCAACTAAAATGATTAAGGGTCTGGAGAACAAGCCCTATGAGGAGAGGCTTAAAGAGCTGGGCATGTTTAGCCTGCAGAAGAGAAGGCTGAGAGGAGACATGATAGCCATGTACAAATATGTGAGGGGAAGTCATAGGGAGGAGGGAGCAAGCTTATTTTCTGCTGCCCTGCAGACTAGGACACGGAACAATGGCTTCAAACTACAGGAAAGGAGATTCCACCTGAACATCAGGAAGAACTTCCTCACTGTGAGGGCTGTTCGGCAGTGGAACTCTCTCCCCCGGGCCGTGGTGGAGGCTCCTTCTTTGGAGGCTTTTAAGCAGAGGCTGGATGGCCATCTGTCGGGGGTGCTTTGAATGCGATTTCCTGCTTCTTAGCGGGGGGTTGGACTAGATGGCCCTTGAGGTCTCTTCCAACTCTACTATTCTATGATTCTATGATTAAATTCCAAAATCCAAAATGCTCAAAATTAGTGGGTGGCTGAGAGTGATACCTGTGCTTTCTGGTGGCTCAGTGTATACCAACTTTGTTTGATGCGCAAACTATTTAAAATATTGTGTATAAAATTACCTTCCAGTTGTGTCTATAAGGTTATATGAAACGTAAATGTTTTTTGTGTTTTGACATGGTCCCCATCTTCAAGGTATCTCATTATGTATATGCGGTGTATTCTAAAGTCCCCAAAACTCCTGAAATACCAGAACACTTCTGGTTCCAAGCATTTTGAATAAAGGATACCCAATCTGTACTTACTATGAATCTTAGCTCAGTAACGTGTCATCTGTTTCACCATTTGTTTGATACTAAAGTGTGCTTCTCAGAACACTAGTATAATAACTTTATTTTTATACCCCGACTCCATCTCCCTGCAGAGACTTGGGGCGGCTGACATGGGGCCAAGCCCAAATAACCACAATAAAACAAGATAAAATACATACACAACAAAACAAACATAATCAACACTAGGTGATTTTATCAGTCTCATCATCATGTTTGAAAGGTATTCAGGCTTAGATGACAGCATGTTGGGGCTGTTACGCATTTTCACTCCAGTGCAAAACATATTTTGACCCATTTTCCCAAATGCACATCTGTTAGCCCTGCAACTGCACAATGGTTCCTCGACTGCACAATTTGTGCCCAACTGTACACTAATCCCCCCCCCCCCGCCTCTTTTGAGCGCTGTAAATCCCCTTTTTCTTTCTTCTTTCCCAGCAACAGCCTCGGAAGCCAGAAATAGCATTGAATCTTTGTAGCGATAGTTATTCATAGCTCAATCTTGTATACACATCTGTGAGATCCCCTTTTAAAGCCATTGGCCGAGTATTTAAAAATATAGTTCTAAAGATAAGAGGTAGCAAAGGGGCCAAAATGTGTTTTCAGGTGGAGTGCATCTATCTGTCTCTTCACACCAGAGCATGGATCCACTTTAAATCCGGTTTCTGCCTCCTGCTGAATTTTGGGGTTTGTAGTTTGGTGAGGCACAGGACTTATCTGGCTGAGCTGTTTAAAGCCCCTTCCCTAAAGTGGATTTAAAGTGGATCCAAACTCTAGTGTGATGAAGTCCTTAGTTGCAGAATTAATGCAGTTTGACACCACTTTAACTGCTCATGGGAGTTTTAGTTTTAGTTTGCAAAGAAAATTAAAAACCTTACAAAACTATAATGTCAACTGTTACAGTTTTTAATTTTGTAGCTGAGATGCACTTGTGGAGATAGACCACTGGAATAGAAATGCCTGACAGTATTAACGTGGTGACAGAGAAGCTTTAAAAGCTTTTGGCAGTCCAGAGGTCAGTGTTCTATCCTCTGGAGGCTATATGGACTGCCAAAAACGCAGAGAGGAAAAATCAAATCAGATGTGGCAACTAGTCTGCTCCTTGTTTTGAAAACTGGTTTTTCAAAATGGTAAACAGTGCGGCATGGTCCTGTGACCTATTTAACAAGTATTTCACTGTTCCTCTTGCCTTCTTTAAAAAAAAAAGAGGCAGCTTTGCTCTCCCTGCCACAAAAGAGAAGATTGGAAAACTAAAAGATTGGTTGGCTGCAAAAACAACATATGCAGGGCTGCATCCTACTCCAAGGCCACACTTTGAATCCTGCTATTGCTATTTAGGGAGAAGTAAATTCAATTGCTGTCGGCCAGGTAAGAAGCAGTGGGATTACAACTCTGGCCTTCAATTTCAGTCTCAATCCAAATTTGTTTGGGGATTTATCCTTAACATGCAACTTCTCATTCAGCTGGGATATACTAAAGCCAAAGACAAGAGGGTCAGTGACCTAAATAAAATTGTGAATTCCAAGTATAGTAAACATGTGGAAACAACAGCATTTATAAGCATTGACTTTACCAAATTCCTGTTGCTCTTGAAGGTCTATTCTGTTTGGATCCATGAGCTGGAACTGTTTGGAAGTCTATAGAAAATCATGGAAGCTGAGAATTTTTGCTCACATGACCCCCTTGAACTTTATGGAAGCTACAAATAAACAGAATTTAATGGAATAGAACGATTGTAGGGATGGAAATGGTTTTGGCTTTTTCATTATATGATTTGCCTTTTGTTGCAAGAATAACACTGCTTTTAATTTCTCTTTTGATTTATAATTTCTGGGTGTTCATTTTCATGTGCTCTTTTAAATGTGACAAGTGTATTCGGGTCAGCCCTTGTTAAAAATACTGATATTTACAAGATCACATATAAACTACATTGAAAACGATACATAATAGCTGTAGAAAAAAAACTAGAATACAATTCTTTCTCATCCAACTCCACGGGCCGTTCTTTCATGCTACCTACAAACCCCGGGGACAATAATCCCAAACTTTTATTCCCTATTATCTTTTCTTTCCAGTAGAGCTGAGAACTGTTCAATGGTTGGATTTTTTTTTTACATCAGTGTTATGTAGGATTATTTCTAATAGGCATCAGGAAAACTGTTTTTGTTTATCAGGCCATTTCCATAACATGTTCTTTTCTATCTGTTCCATTAGCATGAAGACTTGGTGTGCTTTAGAGACATCAGACCTGGAGCTCCACACCATTATTTAGTGGTGCCAAAAAACCACATAGGAAATTGCAAAACATTAAAGAGTGAACATATACCATTAGGTAAGCGAACTGGCATACTTCACCACAACTTTTAATTGCTTGGGAAGTCTGAAAGAGCACTGACCACTCGCTTTCAAATTGTTTTGTCAAAGGCTTTCAGGGCTAAAACCACTGGGGTATTGTGTGGTTTCTGGGCTGTATGGCCGCATTCTAGCAGCATTTTTTCCTGATGTTTCACCTGCATCTGTGGCTGGCAACTTCAGCTTTCAAATTGCTCTTTCTTGCTTTACTAATAGGAGTGGGAAAGCATTGGGCTGGATGACATCAAAGAGTGTGAGAGACTCTGCATCCATTTATTTATTTATAGTATTTATATTCTGCCCTTCTCACCCTGAAGGGGACTCAAGGAGGATCACAGAACATACATATACAGCAAACATTCAATGCCGTTTTATACAGACAAGTCAGTTGTACATAGAAAAAGGTATATATAGACTTTTCCCATTCTCGGCATCTCAGAGGCTTGTGCTCGGTTTCGGCCACGGGAGTGGTGGTGCTTTTTTGTTCGTAAACTTCCCCCTTTTTTGGTCAGATTGCCAGCATTTTTCCTTTAGGGGTGCCTTAAAATACCTCCCTTGCTTTTTAAAGCAGTACCTATTTATCTACTCACTTTTTTTGCTTTGGAACCACTAGGTTGGTGGAAACTAGGTTAAAGGCCATGAGCTCAACTTGATCCAAACTGTCAACCATAGATTGACATTTGCTTTGGATGGGAAACCAGTTTCATGCCTCTTGCTCTGCCCCACCCTGGAAATAGCAGCATGAATCCCTTTCCATGAGAGGAAAAACGGGCCTCCTTTTATCATTCTTTGCCTCTTACAAAAATAAAAAGTGAAGGAAACTCTGGATGCCCCCCCCCCCTCAAAAAAGGTTTGTTAAAGAACACAAACTGAATCAGAAGGGTATATTTTTCCACCCCTGAATCAGGGGTGGAAATTTTGGAATCACCAGATGTTATTCAACTTCTGGGCCCCAAGATCTTTCCCCAACGGATTGCCTGTCTTAACATTGTGTTTTTCTTTTCTTGATATGTTATCCTCCCCTGGATTACTTTGATAAAGGGTGAGTCAGAAATAATCAAAGTTGGGAAAGTCACTTTTTAAAAGTAATACTGTTTACATGGATTCTGTAAAATATGCAATATCACTATAGTTGTGATTTTTACGTATCGCCTTTGCCATTTTTCAAAAGTCACTAAAATGTGAATGCTACCAGCTGCTGGACACTTCCCATTCATTTTCTTGTTTCTTCAGTATAACAACTGTGCAGTGGGAACATCACAAAGCAGTGCCTGCTACTCCTTTTTAATGTGCAGTGAGGCAATACTTCTGTATTAAAGTAAATAAAAAGTTATTGTTACACTTCAAAAGAAGTGGTTTTCTCCCTCATTACTGTTACGTGATATATCTATGCCATCATAAGGAACTAATTACAGTTAACTAGTTATTTGAAAACTAGTTTTTTTCCAAGGTCTGTAATCATTGTATTAATTATTCTTATTGTTAAGAAGAACTCCTTTCAAAGTCATGTTGGACTGAATCCCACTGAAACCAATAGGATTTGGATCAATTTAAATTGTTTTAGGGCCGATATGGTGGACTTTAATAATGCATTGGGAATCTTACTTGAGTTTTAAATCAGATTTTATTTTTGCTTCTCTGCCTCCTTACTCGACAGTGGAAAGAATGATGGCAGCTGGAAAGGCTATCCTTCAACGGAACAAATTTACTGACTTGAATGATATAAGGTACATTCCCAGAAAGGAAAGTGTCTGATAAACTATTTTGCAACAGTGCTAAAGAGTCAGTAAGGAAGTGCATGTAATGTGGTTTTGTGGGAGCTCTTGAAATTTAAAATTAAATCCTTGCACACACAAAAATGCTTCAAATATTTTAAATCCTGGGGAGATTTTCAGCCTCACTCAAAAAAGCATTTAAAGCATTTTGTTGGAAAAATACAATACTTCTCGTCATCTCCACTGTTATGGTGTCCTCCTGCTAACTGTGGTCCACCTTTGGGACTTCAACTCCCAGAATCCCCAGCCAGCTTGGCCAATAGTTAGGAATTCTGGGAGCTGAAGTCCAAACAAAAAATCTGAAGAACCAACGGTTGGAAACCACTACACTAGAGCACGCGAAGCCTCCAAAAACAAAGACTACCAGTACTTCCCAGTATTAATACAGGTTGGAGGAAATTTCCATCAATAGCAGTAAAAGCAATTTCTGCTTAGTTTTTTCAGTTGGTAGAGCACAGATCAGGAATCTTTACAGTTTTTTAAAAATATACTTTCCATAACCCATTGCCATTAGAAATGTTGTATGGGGCTAACTAGAAGTCATCTAAAGAAGTTCTCAACCTGTGCATCCCCAAATGTTTTGGCCTTCAACTCCCAGAAATCCTAACAGCTGGTAAACTGGCAGGGATTTTGGGAGTTGTAGGCCAAAACACTTGGGGACCCACAGGTTGAGAACTCCTGATCTAGAGCAGAGCTTGCCAAACATTTCGAGTTAGTGACACACTTTTCAGACATGCATCATTTCACATCACAGTAACACTAACAAATCTCTTGACCAACCCCTTATAAGAGATAGAGACATTCTTAAATTGTAATAACGAAATGTATGGGAACACAACATATCTCATGAAAACCTTTCATTTATATTTCTAAAAACATGATATATTGCTTTTTCCCCATAGACTCAGAGGCCTGTTGTTATGTTTGTGTGACACACCTCCGCACTGCAACTGATATGCTAAACTGTTGCGACACAGAGTTTGGAAAACTCTGATCTAGATCTGTATTTACCATTCAGTGGGCTGAAGAGCTTACCAGTTTCGATGTGAATGAATATGTATTTTATACACATCACCTTTATGAAATATTTTGGGAAATAGGGATGCATCTAAAGTTAATATCTTAAGTACTTGCCCTGCTTTTGTTCCGAATCACTACTCTGTTTCCTTGCAGTCATACTTCAAAATTCCAATTAAAAATGATCCAATGTATCAATGGTTTACAGTAATAATAAAGCATAAATGAATATAATTTTTAGAATTTATCATCCCTATCCGTCAAAGGTGACAGTTTTATTAAATTATTCGGCATCATTTAGCATGCTGCTTCCAGTACTTACATCAGATTGTTTGATGATAGGAAATAAATCTGGTAGGGTTTCATTAGGGTAGATCTCAGTGAATTAATGAAATGTATCAAGTTCCCATTGATTAAACGGATCTTCTTTAGTTGGGATTAACAACTGGATTTTGTCCTAATGCTTGCTGCTTAATGTTGTTTTCAGCTTCTGGGTATCAGGTCTTGATTTCTTTTTTTCTGTTTTTCAAGGATGGGTTTTCATTGGCCTCCATTCTGCTCAATAGCCCACTTGCATCTTCATGTGCTGGCTCCAGCTAGTCAGTTGGGATTCTTGTCTCGTATGATATACAGAATCAATTCCTACTGGTTTATCACAGTAAGTATTTCAGAATTCAGTTCTTGCAAGCCCTCTTGTGCCTCTCCAACTGCTGTGAATGATAGGCGATAGCATGGAAAATAATGCTGCGAAAAACATACCCCCTTCCATTGATCGGAGCATCCTGAGAGATTCCCTATAGAGTAGTGGTGCTCGACCTCTGGGTCTCCAGGTGGTTTGGCCTACAACTCCCAGAAATCCCAGCCAGCTTAACAACTGTTAGGATTTCTGGGAGTTGAAGGCCCACAGGTTGAGAACCACTGCTTTAGAGCAATCTCCCAATGCTGAATCCAACTCATTAAGTTTGGTCCAGAGAGGTGGAAGACCTATATATCCATGTTTCAGAATCATTGCTTGATATCTCTACTTAACAGATCAAAACTGAAATAATTTTTTTTCCACGAATTGCATGGCTTCAGATCTTGCAGAGCCACTTGGTGAATGAAGGAGGGAATTGAGATGTTACATTACTACAACAACCAACTCTTGCTTTCTAAATCGATCTGCCTGAACTGTGTCCAATAAATGCATCTAGAATGCAAATGGAAGAACAGTCACACTACTCACAAATTTGGATTTGGGCCACGAGACTTGATTTAGGCCTCATGCTTTTAAAAGACCCAGTAAGAAAATTTCGGCAAATAGTAATGCATTGCCTTCATTTTCTTATTTTAACAGGCTGAGCAACTGATGGAACGGCTGACTTCTGAGAGTGCTACAAGTTGAAAAAAGCTTGCCCTAGGATCAGACATGTTTGTGATTAATGAATAGTACAGGATTGGATATAATTGGTGTCAAGGCAAACTTTTTGAAAGCGAGTACTGAATTTGCTGCTAGACAGTGGTTGAACTCATTGTTAACTCAATTCCATATACTAAATTTCTCAGGCAAATATTTGAATGCAAGAACTTAGCACTTTCCAGAGCTTCCAGATCAAAAAGTGAAAAGTACCTATTTTCTTTCAAAAGCAGGTATTAATACATCTTGTAAATAATGGTATTAAGGTTTCATATCTGAGTCGGGGTGTCTAAATTACGCAAGGTTTTGTGCCTCTTATATTCTTTGGCATTACAAAGCTGAGGCAGTTGTGATGTCTTGGTGCTAAATCCGTTACCACTCAAATGTATTTAGCTGTACAACACAGCAAGTGCAGTTAACAACAAACCATTGTGCCCACAATATGACTTAAATCTGTTCTTCTAATCTGAGACATTACATTGCTTGTCAGTGTAGATCAGAACTGTTTGTGAATGTGAACTGTGTAAGTAAAGTTGCTTATTAAATGCATGTACTTAAGACTACATATGTGAATTGAAGTAAATAGATAGTTTTGGGGTGGATAGCCTTTAAAGATAGATGAACAGTTTACAAAATGCTTGAACTAATATTCACCTAAACATTCATTTGGCTGTAATTGAAAGTTTAAGCGTTTTCTGCTGTGGAAATTTGTTGCTGTGCAAGCAGATCTTGAGATACTAAATCTTGGCAACACCCACAAATGAAAACCAAGAATGTCAAAATTGGGAATGTTTTGAGAGTCTGCATGAATATACACTACATCTTTAATTATCTGCTTTTTCCCTAGTATATTATGTTATGCAGACATCTCGATTTCACCTAGGTCTCATAAGGAAAAGTGAAGTATAGCACACAGTTACTTAGACTGTGTTTTTCACCATACATTTCCTACTTTTCAGTTTATACAATTGTATTAATGTTCAAGAATGTACTAGAATAAAATGAGGTTTTGTTCTCATCTTTTAAGGCATTAAGAGTTTTAATCTATTTATTGTAGATTTAGCATGTGTTTGATACTTGAGTCTGGACTGTTGTGAGGGCAGGCAAGGTATCTTCAACTGTATTGAAATGTTAAATGTGTTACAGTATGAAAAGTATGTATTGCGATTGTGAATTAATGAAATGAAACTGGAAATGTAATAGTCAGCTCAGTAGTGTCATGAAAAGGAAAACGTTAATAAACAATGGTTAGCTCTAGACCTTTGAATATTCTTGTATCTAATATATTATCAGTAGCAGCAGGAGATGTAGTGTTTATATCCCACTTTTTCTCTGCAAAAGAAGACTCAAAGTGACTACTGACTGAAAAGTGTTATTCGTTTTAGTAGCTTCAGATGGGGATGTATGAGCTGGATACATAGATGAGGAGCACTGTCATGTGTTTAATACAAAACTACCTGCTTTTAAAAAGGTAGCTATTGCCTCACAATTCTCTAGTGTATTTTATGACACAGAAGTGTCTTAAAAAGAATTTTGTAGTAGGTAATAATCATTTCACAATTAAATACACTGCATATTGACCTTTTAATGATAAGAGACTTAAAACATGCCCAAAATATTTTAATTTGCTAACATTTTATATTTCTAGTACAGCCACAGTTATAAGTTATATTTGCCTAGCTTCAGTTCACACACTCTCACAGCTTAATTGGGAGGGAGGAGGGGAGAGACCATGCTGAGATTTAATCCTGAACAGAGAGCGTAAACTAGAGACACTGCAGAATTCAGTGGGGCGAAGGCATAAACTAGCAACCATGTATCTTACATGTTAACATAGCATTTTGTTCACTGCATCCTGACCAGCCAGCATGGTTGCCACTTAAAAGTGTTGAAACTGTTCCCCAGAGTATCATGCAATAAAGTTTACCCAGTTGATTCAAAGTAAGGTGATGACCACATCGTCATCTCTTCCTTGCCAAAGCATTTCACCTTCAAAGTCAATTAGCCCATGCTTTCTTGCTCTCAAGAGGACACCTACAACTTTGTTGGAAATAGTCACATATCTGTCAAAAAGGTGCTTAAAGGTTATTCGCACACGCCCATCTTGTCCTCTCTCCCCAACCCTGCGTATGACCAAACACAGTTCTTCGACTTCCTTGCCAATATGCGTGTGAGCATCTTTCCCCCTCTGCTCTGTTTTGGATCCTTCAGGTGGCCTCCCATAAGTGGGATCACCTCTCTCAGTCCGCAGCATCACTGGCTTATTGCTGCTGAATGGGTTCCGCTTCTGATAGTCAACATGATCATCGGACCAGCTTTGCCAGCCCTGTGCCAGCTCTCCCACGGCGCCACGGTGGGCCCTTGCTGTTTTGGTACTGCACCTTTCTCTTCCTTCCATGCCTCAAGGAGAGTGTAACATCCCAGGAAGAGCAATGAATCAGCTGTGGGCACAAAAATAAGCCAGGCTGAGTATCCCTTATCCAAAATGCTTGGGACCAGAAAGGTTTTGGATTTCAATTTTGTTATACCTGTATCTGCACATATGTACATATGGGATCAGAGGGTGCATCTACACTAGAGCATTCCAAACATTTCATGTGGACACACTTGAGACATGCATCATTTTGTGAAACAGTAATTCAGTCTTACTAGCGATCTGGAAGTTAAACCAACCCCTTTTAAGAGATATGAACATATACATATGTAAATTGTATGGCAAAACTGGTAAATATTTGAAAGGCTGTCATAAGGAAGAGGGAGCAGGCTTGTTTTCTGGCTACCTGGAGACTAGGACTCGGAGCAATGGGTTCAAATTACAGGAAAGGAGATTCCACATGAACATTAGGAAGAACTTCCTGGCTGTAAGAGCTGTTCAGCAGTAGAACTCTCTGCCTTGGAGTGTAGTGGAAGCTCTTTGGAAGCTTTTAATCAGAGGCCATCCAAGCCATCTGTTGGGGGTGCTTTGTGGTTTTCCTGCATGGCAGGGGGTTGGTCTAGATGACCTAGGTGGTCTCTTCCAACTATTCTATGATCCTATGACCCATATTTCATGAAAATCTTTCATTTATATTTTTAAAACATATAATTGCATATTTCACATAGACTCAGAGGTTTCTTGATCCATTAGCACGACAGATTTGCACACGGTGGATGATACACTAACGTTCCAAACACAGTTGGGAAAGCTCTGATCCACACTGCAGAATTGACACCACTTTAACTGCCATGGCTCAGTGCTATGGGATTATGGAAGTTGTAGTTCGGTGAGGTACCAGCACTCTTTGGCAGAGAAGGATCTCATATTCCATAGCATTAAGTGACTGTAGTTAAAGTGCTATCAGGCTGCCTCAATTCTACAATATAGATGCACTCCAAGTCTAAACAAAATGTGTACATATACACATAGCCTGAAGGTAATTTTATCCATCATATTTTCTAATAATTTTGTACATGAAACAAAATTTGTGTATATTAAACCATTAGAAAGCAAAGATGTCACTATCTCTGCCAGCCATCTGGATAATTTGGAATTATTTCAGATTTCCAGATAAAGGATACTCAATCTGTGTCTTATATGATCTGCGCACTGTAACAAAGCAACAACTAATACTTCTAGAACAGAAAGATAAGCTCTAAAGTTAGGTGATATGGATGACCATCAGGCTTCCTTTTAACGAATCGGTTGAAGACTGAAACCATATCTATATATTTTAAATTGTATGTTGATGTTTTTATGTAAAACTGCTTTGAGTCTCCTGTGGGAGAGATAAAGAGAGGTATTATTATTATTAACTGGCACTCATGGGGATTGGTAAAAGCCAGATAAATGTAGTTTCTAGTTGTTTGCGAGTTATTATTGCAATCAGCTTAACCATACAGTATACTAAACTGTCAAAATGACAAAGAGTTTTGGAGCACAATACTCTTGATCTCACAATCGTATTAAAAAAACAAAGTATGTCACTGTTGCAATCCCACGTGACAGCAGTATCAGTGAGAAGCAACTGGAAAAGCTTACGTGATATGAGGATTTAAAGATTGAACTGCAAAGATTCTGGCACAAGCCAGTAAAGGTGGTCCCAGTGGTGATTGGCACTCTGGGTGCAGTACCTAAAGACCTTGGCCAGCACTTAAAAACAATCGATGCTGACAAAATAACCATCTGTCTGCAAAAGGCCACCTACTTGGATCTGCAAGCATTATTTGCTGATACATCACATAGTCCTAGACATTTGGAAAGTATCCGATGTGTAATACATCAGCCAGCATAGTGATCTTGTTTGCTCTGTAGTGTACTGGAATCATAGAATAGTAGAGTTGGAAGAGACCTCATGGGCCATCCAGTCCAACCCCCTGCCAAGAAGCAGGAAATCACATTCAAAGCACCCCCGACAGATGGCCATCCAGCATCTGCTGAAAAGTCTCCAAAGAAGGAGCCTCCACCACAGTCCGGGGGAGAGAGTTCCACTGCCGAATAGCTCTCACAGTTAGGAAGTTCTTCCTGATGATCAGGTGGAATCTCCTTTCCTGTAGTTTGAAGCCATTGTTCCGCATCCTAGTCTGCAGTGCAGCAGAAAACAAGATTGCTCCCTCCTCCCTATGACTTCCCCTCACATATTCCACACAGGTGGAATCTCCTTTCCTAATCTTGTGTATCAAATAATAATAATAATAATTGTATATATTAACTACAACAACTTATTTCCAGGGAATTTACTGCAGACCCAAAGCCAGTGACTCACAGAACTTGTGCCCTTCTACAGAACTAGTTATTTTAGTCGACTGCAACAAAAGCCTTAGGGCACCATAAACATTTAAAATTGATTGATTGATTGGCCACAATTTGTTTTACTGCCTTGTACCAGATTTATCTGGTATTTACCAGTTCCCATGGGTGCAGGTTAATTAAGTCTGCTGTAGTTGCAATTTAGAGTTATTGTAAAGGAGGGAATTTGAAAAGTTATGCACTTAAATCTAACTGAAATATAATCTCTCTGCAAGTAAGACAGCAGCCTATAAACACATCCTTAAAGGCACACTGTAACAAAAACCTGACAGGCCATGCTTATTTCTTCCCCTCCCTGGAGCAACACAAACACAAGGGTTTCATTACAGTCTCTTTCCTTGTAACGGAATAATGACAGGCTCTCTTTAGACAGGTAGTTCAAGTTTACCCTTCTCCTCCTCCTGGTCCGCCCTTTTCCTGTTGGCCGCTCTCATCACTTCCTCCGCTCCTGCTCCTAGACCAGCCTCCCTTCTCCACGGAGGGTCCGCCCACCCCAGGCGCGCATGCGTGCTTCGCCCGACCAGGAGCCGGGAGCCATGGCACGGCCGGGCGCGGGGCGAGCGCGGTACTTGCTGCTTCTGGCGCAGGAGAACTTGGCTTTCCGGCTGCCGGTGAGTCTCCGGCGCGTCAGGGCCAATCCGCGCGCATGGAACGTTCGCGGAGGCCAGGGCGCATGCGCGGTTGCAATCCACCCCTCTCCCTATGATCCATGCTGGAGGGAGACAGAGAGAGAAGGCTCATGCACACCAGGTAGGGGCAAAATTCGGACCTCTCTCCAGGTGTTTTGGACTGCAATTCCCACAATTCCTAGAATTGTGGGAGTTGCAGTCCAAAACACCTGGAGGGAGGACCGAAGTTTGCCCATACCTGATCTACACTGTAAATTTAATGCAGTTTGACACCACTTTCATTACCAATGCTATA
Source organism: Anolis carolinensis (assembly GCF_035594765.1). NCBI lineage: Eukaryota > Metazoa > Chordata > Lepidosauria > Squamata > Anolidae > Anolis > Anolis carolinensis. The sequence continues at coordinate 90,763,698 of NC_085841.1, read as the reverse complement.
GGATTTGCAGTTTGGCAAGGCATTAGCACTCTTTGGCAGAGAAGGCTAAACATCCATAGCACTGAGACGTGGCATTTTAAGTGGTGTCAAACTGCATTAATTCTACAATGTAGATGCATAAGTTGCCATTAGGTCTCCCATCAGAGGAAGTTTTTGTTTCAGGGTTAGTTTTTATAGCTTCCTATTGCCCTCCCAAAGTGTGCACAAGTCACTGGATGTGTACAAAAGGCACTGGGATCAAGCTTTCGGATAATAGCGCAGTGCAATAATAGTGTAATATGTGCTGTGACTATGGAACGGCTCTAGACTACGATTTTTGGATGGCGTGATTTTAATTGAATGTAATGTTTTTAATTGTCAATATGTATTAATTTTAATACATATTGACATATTTTAAGCTTATGTTTTATATGTGTTTTTAAGGCACTGAATAATTGCCATATGTAAGCCACCTTGAGTGCCCTTCTGAGCAGGAAAGGCAGGGTATAAATAGGGTAAATAAACAAACAAATAAATCTAGAAAGATGAGACCTTTACACAACTGTAGTGCTGTGATTTTTCTTTAATTACCATTCAGTAGGGTGTTATTCATTTATTGAGACATTTTTATGCCATCCAAGGTCTCAAGAGTGATACAAAAATCACAACTTCTAAATTATTTATTTATTTATCACACACCCTATCTCCCCAAAGGAATTCAAGTCAGCTTCCAAACAAGAAAAGTGGCAAACACTTCCCAACAAAGGATTCCCCCAGGCAGGAAGCAGCCAGGCTTATAAGCTGCCTGGCTATTCAATGCTAATCAAGGTGTCTAGTTGCAACATTCGCACTTGCCTTAAACAGACAAGAGTTCTTTCTCCTATGTGGACATGATAAAATCTGACCACTAAAGTGCATTAAAGTTTAAAATGGTTTAGAGCCACCAACTTAAATTGTATGGCTTTGACTTTGGTTGTTTTGCTTTAAACCACCATGTACATTAATAGTGCTATGCAAATAAGTAATAATAATAATAATAAAGGAATAAATGCTTAATCACTTAAAACCAGGCAATTTTATACCAGTTAAGGTAAAGGTATAAGTTTTCCCCTGACATTAAGCCTAGTCATGTCCGACTGGGGGTTGGGGTTCATCTCCATTTCTAAGCTGAAAAGCCGGCGTTGTCCATAGACACCTGCTAGATCGTGTGGCCAGCATGACTGCATGGAGCGCCGTTACCTTCCCACCTGAGCGGTATCTATTGATCTATTACATGTTTTCGAACTGCTAGGTTCGCAGAAGCTGGAGCTAACAGCAGGCGCTCACCCCGCTCCCTGGATTCGAACCACCAGCGTTTCAGTCAGCAAGTTTTGCAGCTCAGTGATGTAACCCGCTGCACCAGCATGGCATCAGCATAAAAAACAGTGAAAAAAATTTAAAATAATGTCAGCCATTCTACATGTTTTTAAAATTTTGTCAGAAGCGACTTGAGAACATACTGCAGGTCGCTTCTGACGTTAAAGAATTGGTCATCTACAGAGAGGTTGCCCAGGAGACACTCGGATGTGTTACCATCCTGCTGGGCGGTTTCTCTCATATCCCCGCAAGCTAGAGTTGATAGAAGGGAGCTCACCCTGTCTCATAGATTCGAACCGGTAGCCTTCAGGCCAGCAACCCAACCTTCAGGTCAGCAGCTCACAAGGATTTTACCCATTGCGCCATCGTGGCGCTCGTGTGCAAATTCTACATGTGCAAATGATTAAGTATGCATTTTCTTTATGTATATATGCATATTATTATTACTATGTTTATTTATACCCCACTTTTTCTCATCACAAAGGAGATTTAAAATGGCTTACATTAAAAGCCTTTGAATACAATTAAAAATCCACAAACATTAAAACAGAATGAAACATCAATGGTATTAAAAATTAACAGTTTAAATGCACATATACAGTATCCACTGAGGGTTGGTTCCAGTACCCTCCATGGAAACCCATATTGATGGATGCTTAAGTCCCATTATATACAATGACGTGGTAAAACGGTGTCCATTATATAAAATGTCAAAATCAAGGTTTGCTTTTGGATTTCTTTTTTAAATCAAGCTTTTGGATTTCTTTTTTAAATCAAGCTTCTTAGCAGGGGGTTGGACTAGATGGCCCATGTGGTCTCTTCCAACTCTACTATTCTATGATTCTATGATTCTATGGATGGTTGAATCTGGATGCACAGGGAACACAGAGAGATTTACGCAGTCCAGGAAACCATGGCACTCAGGGTGCAAAACCTGAATAAGCTAGTTGATGGCTGTGGCACTTGGAAACCTTTCATTCATATGGTCACTAAAGTTCAAAACTGACTTTAAAAGGCAATTTGCAACAAGCAACAACAATTGCACTGTAAATTATTATTATGATTTATTTACGGCTTGAGGCAGGGGGTACAATATGATTAAAGCTGATTGATAACATACAATAATATAGTACAAAATGATTGGGAAGGTTGGGTATTTGGCGGAGTCTTCCTCAGTATTATTTTCCCGAAGAAATTGGTCTTCAGATGTGATTCAGGACAACATTTGTTTCATAGTGGAACCAACAAATTTAACATTTTGAGATGGTAGTTTAATTTCCAGAACTATTAGAACATATGTTTTCTGTCATCTTTCCCCTAGGAAATAAAAACGTTGGTTTCCCTCTGTGGTGGACAATTGAGCAGTCAGCAGGAACTACGCCTAAATGTAAGTTTGGGTCCAGAACAAAATCTTAAGCTTTTGTGATCTTTAAAGTATTGACTCAGTCCTTTCAAGCCAAGCTTCCACCTTACTTGCATCCATAATGCTTTCAGTGAAAGTGGACCATGAAGGGATGATGTTTTAAATACAGTACAAATACAGTTGGAAACTGGAATGCTGGAACAAAAATATCTTTCATTAGAAATGCTGAAAATTGAATAACGCTTTGATTTATGGATGAGGCATCATTTTGTGTGTGGCATCTTTGCTCAGTGAGTAGCTAATATGGAACCGTATCACATTTTCTCATTCATCATCTTTTTTTTAGCATTCCTTCTGCTATCTTGTATTATATTAAGGCCTGGACATTATCAGGGATAATATAATACTACATAACAGGAAGGATGCAAAATGTGGTCCTCGTGGCATTGCTAGGCTGCAACTTTCCCATTGATTTTAATTGACTGAGTACAATGTACAGATCACTTCCTTCTATCTTAAATGTATATATTAATTAATGTGTTATTCATACTGCATACTATAACTATTTTTTAAACTTGAGGGCAGTCTTACAAAATATGGATAAAATGTCATATCTAATTTGCATCATGTGTAAAATAAATATTTTGCCATTCAAAGACCGGGAGATACAGGAATATTTCCAAAACTACTAGTGTAATAGAAGTATATAAAAATAATACACCCTTTAGAACATAGTGAAATTTACTTCATTGTGTGTATGTATGAACTTCAGCATTGCTCCTGACTTGTGTAGAACAATCTTAAAAGCATGTCGAGCTGAACTTAGTAAAACCTGCGTTCACGTAAGTTTGTACAAGACTGGTCATAAAAGGTTGACTTTTTGCTCTCTATAATTTCTAGCAAACTAAGATAAACTCTACAGTTTCATATGCAAGAGCTTCGCAAAATTCATTGAGATTAATGAAGTGCAGTTAGCAGGACTTCGCCATCATTTTTGGAATTGCTCTCCATTGCATTCATTTATTTCTGTTCTTTCAAATCAAAAGTGCCATCTGTCAATATGTGGATATATGCATACATATAATCTAATTTATGGAAGGTCTATATTTTTATATGCATTTTAATTGTGTAATTTGTTTATATTATGTTTTTGATTGATTCATACATTTTAGTCAACCGTATTTAATCTGTTTACTTTTTAATTGTTTGTCTAATTGTTTATTATGTAATTGCACTGGCATTGAATTTTTTTGCCATTTTTACTTTGGAAGCTGCCCTGAGTCCCTATGGGAAGAGAGGATGGGTTAAAAATAAAGTTTTACTATGTATTTATTATACATACGTACCACAACCTCCTTTCTCCCTTCCTACCTAACATGGTACTATTACTTAGTTGTAGTTGGGAATAAGATGTTAATAGCAAGGAAAGAAGAGGTTGCTTTTAATTCATTGATAGGCTTTTCTATTGGTTCCATTGTGATCGTAAGCTGGCAGTGCAGGTGAAGAACACATTAGTACATTTGTCACACAAGCGATAGAATTCCATTAATCATATTGCTTTTTCCTTAAACTTACTGCTGTTTCTTCTTTCCTTCTTTCAGTCTCCATTTTGGATTCTTAGCCTACCTTCAGAAGATATAGCTAAAGGACTAATGAAACGAACAGTATGTGCAAAGTAAGGATCATGCTTGGAATTATAAATTAGAGGAAGTTCCCTTCCTGCTTCTATGGTGATTTTCCATGTTCATAGTTATGTTCTATTTCATAGGGGGTGTCAGAATAAATCTAGTAAACTGAGAAAGACATTTATGATTTTTGTTCCACCTTGCTGAATATAACCTAAGTATTGTGACACTTTCAGATCTATATTTGAGCTGTGGGGCCATGGAAAATCTACAGATGAGCTGTACTCTTCATTGAAGAATTATCCACTAGAGAATATGGTTTGTAGAAATGAACCTGTCTTGGTTTATGTTTTCCTGGAACTTGTTATTCAGCTGTAACCAACAGCACATTGAACCATGACCCTAAGCCAAAATGTTTTGCTTTTTTCAGGCTCCGTATTTACAGTCCAATTTAACATACAAAATAAAGGTTCATGCTTTTAACAAAACACTGACACAAGAAGAAAAAATTCAAAGGATAGATGTAAGTATTCTGTAACCTCTTGAATTAATTGCTTATATTTGTGTTATTCCATAACACTACATAGCTGGTTAGTACTTGGATATTAACAAAAAATACCAGGTCTGTAGGTTATATTTTAGAGAAATTAAAAACCACCTCTGAGTATTTGTTGCCTAAGAAAACTCCATAAAATTGATGGGGTCACCACAAATTGATAGGTGACTTGAAGCCAGCACATACATACAGAACTGGTTACAGTAAAACAAGGATATGTACATATTTGGCAGCATTTAGCTTTTTGATAGTTATTTGCAAGATGGATGAGTTGCTACTTGTGTTTTATAGGTTTCCCTTACTTCCCAAAGGCATAAGTATGAGATGTGCCATGATTACCTGTAAATCTGTCTCTTTACCCTCAAAATCATTCCCTTATATGCAGGCAGGTTGTTGTTCAGTGTTCAAAGAATGCCATATAGTATGCCTCCTTCCTCTTAGGATGGATTTACACTGCCCTATATCCCAGGATCTGATCCCAAATTATCTGATTTGAACTGGATTATATGAATCCACACTTTCAGATAATCTGGGAGAAGGCAGGAGTGGCCCTAGGTTTTTTCAGCATTTAAGCAAACCTAGGGCCGCCCCCACCCCCAATTTACCGGCAGCGGCGGCGACCATTGGGTCGCTCGCTGCGTAACAAGGAAGTAATTGGTATTCTCGCGAGATCTCGCAGAAATCTTGCGATATTTCGCAATATCTCGCGAAATCTTGCGAGAATGCGAAGTACTTCCTTGTTCCGCGACGAGCGACCCAATGGTCGCCGCCCGCTGCTGCCACCGCCGCCCCTTCGAGTGCGCCCAGCAAGGGCTGCACCCGAAGACATGGCTTCATGGGCCTCAATAAAGAACTGGGCCTGGGAGAAGGAGATAATAATCTGGAATCAGATCCTGGGCAGTGTAGATCCAGCCTTAGTTCACATGATCATAGATTCATCATATGCATTAAAAGAGATCCCGGGACTAAATTCACTTACTGAAACTAAACTTTGCCTGGCTGGTATATTCACATTTACCTGCAGCAGATTACGTATTTGCAAGTAACCTGCAAGTAGGCTTCCTTTACATTCCTGATAAAGAGTTTATTTGGTACAGAAATTGTAAGGTATTCCAAACAGGCTACCGATACGTTGATTTGATGAGCACCTGTTTGGGATGGGTCATGCGTGTAAAGAGAGAGATTTGCAGTCTGTGGATTGTGTTATTCCATCCTTGGACACAGAGGCAGTGTTGCCCAGGAAAGAAGTTTATCTGTTTCACTTATCAAGGCAGAATCAGACTAACCATGACAGTCCATTGCAAACCTCATAAGTGTATCAGTGGACATATCATGGGGCTTCCTTTGAACATAGTCCGGAAAATTAGCTTTCACACAGAATATGCTGTAGCTGAATTATTATCACAACATAGGTGGAAAGATGGTTGGATACATATCCGTGACTATCCAAATGTTACTGGACTGCATCTTCCATATGCCCTAGCCAATAATAACAGATGGTGAGTCATAATGCAGAGATTAGAATCCAATAAAATCCCAAAGGCAAGAAGTTGAGCCATCCTGTTTTCAAATCCCTACATGGTCTAGGTTTGGATTCAGAAAGGCCCATCTTACCGTTCACCACCCTACTGGAATATTTTTGCTGTTATCCAAGTCGTGTTACTTGTCATCTTCTTCATACTTTCCAGAATAAATTCTCTAAAATCACAGAGAAGCAGCTCATAATAGATCTGATAGTTTTCCTTCTGCAAAGAGGCCTATGAATATTATGTTTTTGATTTTGCACCATTTTGGGTAACTTGTTGGGAAGGGACCATAAAATTACATGCAGTTGTAGTCTATGAGTTTAGTGACTTGTGCACATTGTTAATGTTATTTTGGTGGTACTTCAGAACTGCAAAAGAAAAGGAACAAAATAAATCTCCATTATAATAATAACCTATCTGTTATTTTGTATACCTGTTTTGTCCCTACTATCCTAATTAAGTCTCTAGAGTTTTTGCCGTTTGAAGGAAAAGTGAATTTAAAGAAACCGGACAATATATTTTGGTTATTAGAAGACTATGGAATGGATCCAAACAATATTCCCGAGCATCCTATTTATTTATATTTTGGGAGATGGGTGAGTTGATCATTACATTAATTTCTAAATAACATACTAAGGAAGAATAATTACAGTATCAGATAGAGTTGATAGATGAGAATATGGCTGGGATAATGCAGTATTCTTTTCACATAATTTATATTATGTATTCCAGTTCTTTGAGCAAATAGATTGAGAATAAAAAAATAACTTTGTATCCAGAGCTCATGTTTCTGACACAAAATTGTTTATGAAATCCCTGAGCATTTTGGTGTGCTTTCTTTTTAATATTAATATAAATTCTATTGTTTCAGTTCTGCAAATGCTACATTTGGGATAGGTTTTGTACACATGTTTCTTCATACAGTTGATACATTTTCAACACCTCAAAGCACTTTTTTGCATTGCTCTGGCGGCGTAATGGGTTAACCCTTATTCCAGCAGGACTGCTGACCAAAAGGTTGGTGGTTTGAATCTGGGGAGCGGGGTGAGCTCCCATCTGTCAGCTCCAGCTTCCCATGTGGGGACATGAGAGAAGCCTCCCACAGGATAGTAAACATCTGGGTGTCCCCTGGGCAATGTCCTTGCAGATGGCTACTTCACTCACAACAAAAGCAACTTGCAGTTTCTCAAGTCGCTCCTGACACGAAAAAAAAGTGTCTACCCAGGACTGTTTAACAAAATAGTAGCAGCCTGAATAATAAAACACAATGTTAGAGGATGTTTTGGAATAAAAAAACCCAAACATTCTTCATTTTATGTTCTCAGTGTTATGATCTGAGATAACATATTGTAGGAAATTATTTTTAAAAGCTGACTTTGTAATCTGATTATTTTTAGCAGTGCCTGGTAACAAAGTAATTCATTCATGTTGTCTTTCTCCTTCCCTACATTCCACAGATTGCCAATGGACAAAGGGATCTCATTGAATCATATAGTGTAAAAAAGAGACATTTTATTGGGAATACAAGCATGGATGCTTGTTTAGCTTTTATCATGGCCAACCACGGGAGAGTAAAACCAAATGATGTTGTATTCGATCCATTTGTCGGAACAGGTATCTCTCCTCCATCCAGCCTATTCTTTATTGAACTTATTTATTTGGTGGTATGGTTTCTTTGCCTGCTGTTCATTTCCTTCAGATTATAAAACTGCTTCTATCTATTAAGATGAGGTTGTTTTGTTTGCATTCTGTCTGGATAGAATAAAGTATGCAATGACACTATGTAACAAAATTTGAATTTTTTTCTGTTCCTGGTTTGAAAGTGTTATTTCCTGTTTAATTGTTCAGTACTTATTTTGAAAGTAGTTGTTATACTCCAAAAACTTCATTTTTGTTGCTGCTACTTTTAACTTTTCATATGCCATTTTTAACCCTTTGTGCAGACTGCAAATTGGTTCTATCATTGGTGCAGGATTAAACAACGTTTTTGCAGTACAGTTAACTTTTCCTGTTGGAAATAAGCAACCTCCCAACCCTTTCACTGTTTATTTGTTAATGTATATATTTGCTAGCCAATATTCTATGTGTATGTTAATTTGCCAGTTTGACTGTACCTCTTCGGTGTGGGAGGGGTTACAGACACATGATTGTACTGAGCATGTTCAGACTCAGGACTCCATTTTGTATTCAATATCTGCTATCCCCTCAGTGGAGGTGGATGCATGTTGCTGTTTGATTTTCCGTACAGAAGTATGACTTAGGGACTTCAGTGAGTACAACTATACCTACAGACTATGGACAATTGATTAAGAATAATACCCTGTGTTGTCAACATACAGAGAACTACATCCTATCTATAACTGAACTTTATTAAGAAATATGCCTGTATGGTGAATTAATACAAGATGTTTGTGAGTACACAAGATAAGTTATTTTCAAAGAAGACTTTGTTTTTTTTTATTATCTCTGAATGCATATTTTAAACTAAAAAGTTTCAAGGGAGTGTATGTCTTTTGGGCAATTACAACAATTTCAACAAAGATACAATCATCCTCTGCTAACCAACTATATTTTTGTAGTGGCATGTCTTTATCCTTGGCATGGTTCTTCAGTTTAACAGCTGAGTTACCTGTGTGCCATTGCAGGAATGCTTATGAATATCACTTGATCAAAGGGTTGACTTCTAACAAGGTCATGCTTTTCTTGACTAGTAGTTTTCAAAGGTGGTCTCCACATGTTCATATTCACATTTGCCAAATGGATATGACATCATTTTTCCTTTTCAATAAGGTTATGATTGCCATTTATTTCCAAAGGGATATGTGCCCAGAGACTGGTTGCAGTTATTTCCAATAGGTTATGTCCAATATTTCTTGTTTTCTTGCTTAAGAGGTGGTACTATAGCATATTTACCAGAATTATAATTAGGATGAATGAATAGTTTATTTTGTCATCAGGGACATGAGAGGATGCTTTCTTCAGAAGACTAAGGTATCCAAGATAGAACTCAGTAATCCTTTGCCTTTATAATTATATAGAATGCTTGCTCTCTCTTCCTTATCTTCTATTTTTTGTGCTAACCTATGAATCTATAGTTAGAAATTGAATGGCTGTGTTCAGACAGGGTTATTTCAAGATCTCATCAGTCCACTCAATGTGGAATATATCCAGTAACTTTTTAATTTTAATTTGCTGTCTACATGATATGTCTCCAAGGATGATTCTGCAATACAATCCAAAATTATTTCTCAAATTATTTATTTTTGTCTTCTGCTTAGTGCCTAAAAAAAATTAATGAAGTTAATAAATGGTATTGCATGTATTATCATGCTGGGGCAGGGTTGAGAAACATATATTTCTAGATATTGTTGAATTTATAAACAGCTATGAGATAAAGTGAGGAAATCCAGATCTGTGTTACTAAGAGATCATTGGAGGAAAAGTTGGGATATAAGTGTAAGTTACGAAAGGTAAATCCCTATCACGCCCTCACCATTGGCTTTATTGGTTGTGGCTGATGTGAGTTGCAGACTAACGATACTTGGAATACTACAGCCCTGTGCTAGAGGAAATCAGAATCAGGACTATCACTATAAAGCAGGAAACTTTTTGGTTTCTTTTGCTCCTTTCTGAGTTGTCTGTTGAGGGAGTTTAAAGGATTTTTTGAGAAAGGAGAAACATATATCTAAAAAGAAAGGACTTCCTTTCTTCCAGATTTCTATGTCCAAGGTAGGCCAAAAGCTTCCCTTCTTCATATTGTTCCATAGCAGGAATGTACAACTGGAATGCAGATGTTCCTGGACTGGATCTTTCACCAGACCTAGACAGTGATAAAGGATGATGAGATTTGCATTTCCAAGAATATTTGGAGAGGCTCACACTTGCCTAGCCTTATTCCATAGGATGATAGCAAACACATTAATGTCTTATTTCCATTAACATTTTCTAATGTGCCAGTAGAGGGCACTTCTGTCACATTTATAGGTAGTACAGAAGCTGCTTTTGTGATTTTTTAAATTTTACATTTCTTTCACAATAAGCTCAAGTATGAATTGACTAAATTTGGCCTGAAAAGAACAGTAATGCTAAGAAGGGATTTGTTAGAAGAGATCAAAGTTTGAAGGATCCCAGAATATTGTGAATGGAGCTTTATTGTGTCTCCTAAAATTTCAGACTGAGATGATGAGATTTGCAATAACTATTCTGATACAGTTTCTTGCTTTTGTCGATAATAATTCCAGAATGAAGTACAGTTGGCCCATCACGTTTGCAGGTTACTTAACTAGTTGAATGTCCTTGCCCCTCACTTCCTTCAATCTTCCAACACTGCAAGTTGAATGTTAAACCCCTTTGCAGCCTATTTATCTCATCACTCACATCTCTTGCTCTCAGTCCCTGACTCTCAAATTCCTGTCCTTCCAAAAAGAGCCAGTCCAGTTTTAAACCTTTTTGCACCCCATTGATTCACATGCCCCACTTGTTGCATTTAGGTTTTGGGTTGGTGTTCTTGGCTACCTCTGTGTTTATTTGTTGCTGTAGAATATAGAACTTGTAGAATTTCATTAACTTTTCTGGATATTATGTTTTAAAAGGGAAGTATTCTCACGAATTCAGTTTCTTTTTTTGTCTTTCAGGTGGACTTCTTATAGCATCAGCACACTTTGGAGCTTATGTATTTGGAACGGATATAGATTATAGCACAGTACATGGACTGGGTATGTTTTCAATACTTAGCAGTGACAATGTAAACATTTTAAAATAAGGCAGTCATTTTGTATGTTCCAAAGCAACATCCAAAATTTAGGAAATGTGTAGGTGACTAGTTACATGAAATTATGAATAATCATGATGTTAAAAATATCCTATACTTGTAACATCTTGAGTGGATGTATTTTCTAAATGGTTTTGATCAGCTTGTCCTTTTTATTGTTTTTTTTTAAAATGTATTCATTTCTTATTGCATGGGTAGATCACGGCGTCTTAAACCTTTTCCATAAATGTTTATGTGACCCCAGGTATATAGGTATTGTTGTGCCCCCACAGAAACCTCCTCTGTTTTCCTCCTTAGTTAGGAGACAGTAGCCTGCATATTGTAAATAGCCGTTATGGGAGAGATCCAGAGTTAGCCCCTTCCCTTTAAGATATCCCCTTCCCCCTCCCATCTTCCCCAGGAGCAGAGTTTCTTAGCTAAACTCAACTGCATCTCTGGAAGTCAGTCCTTTATGGTTTCCCTCACATGAAAAGCAATATGTTCTGCAGAGGGCAGTTCTTGTTAGTGAATTTCCATTTCATTATTTTTTTCCCCTATCAAGAACTATGATTTTCAAAAACTCATAAAGAGGATCTACACTAACATTATCTACACTAACAAGTCCCTTTGGGGAAAGGGGGCTAGATATAAATAAAGTTTATTATTATTATTATTCACTTTAGATATGTTGTTTTCCATGTGAAGAAACCAACAGTGGAGTGGACTGGATTGAGCTGTTCCCCTGCTGCTTTATTGAAGAAGATATAGTGATAATGCATTAAAAGACTAACAAATGTCATAAAAGCAGAGTTCACATTTTTTTGCAGTTTATAGGATGTGTGAGTTCCAGTTCTCCATGTTTTCAGAAAGCATGTGAAGAGCCTACATGAATTGCCCAGCACTCCCTTTAAGTATAGTTGGAATTGTAGTAGATTAATTACATCCAACTGAGATAAAAAGTACTGCCACAACTATGAAAGACAGACAAATATTGCCATCATTATGCCTGAGTGAAGTAGAAAGTAATTATTTAATTTCTTGCACAACTTACAGAGTAAGTTTAGATAGGTACAATTCCTTGTATGCATTATGGCTGCTGTGGGGCAACTGGTATTTATGAGTTATGCTTGTAAAAGCTTTAAACAATAGCTGCTCACCAGGGATTATTTATAAGAGAAGAATATAAATAAGTTACAGTAAGAATGAAGGAACATCAATGATTATTTTAAGCCATATATCTTAATTTTATTTTCATCACTCCTAATTGCTCCAAGGCAAAGCTAGCCGGAAGAACCAAAAGTGGAGAGGTCCAGATGAAAATATCAGAGCCAACCTTCGACAGTATGGTTTGGAAAAGCACTACCTTGATGCATTTGTTTCTGATGCATCAAGGCCCATATGGAGGAAGGGAGCACAGTTTGATGCAATAATCACGGACCGTAAGTTGATCTATCATGTAAAATATGTATGTTACATAAATATGGTCTATATAGCGATGATAATGGAAACATTTACAAGCACGTCATGTAGTTTATTGTCTGTTCTAAACTGAACTTTAGTACAAGGACACCCACACTGATTTTAAAAAGAATTGCAAGCTACTTATAACAAGCCCAGTGAATGAAGAACCTCTTATTTCAAGCTGTCAAATATTTACTTTAATTTATGTAAATTAGATCTTACAAGGGCAGTTTCAGTAATTTGCAAATGCTCATGGCATAAGAGGTTTTTAAAAGTATATTGTAATTTTCTATGACCTCTCATTTGCTTAGAATGGTGTTCCTACCTTGGTGGTCCTGTGTAATTGCAAATTTTATACTGACATGTCAAATTTCCAATTTGAAGCTGAAAGGCATCAGCAGTAAGAAAGCAATCTAGTTTTTCTGCATTGTGACCACCTCCAGGTATCCACTGGATATGAATTATTATTTATATAAGTTGTTGCATAATTTAATTTTACCTTGAATGTATATATTCCACAGAATTTGTAACCTATTACCAGTCCCTTTTTAGAAATGCTTTGACGGGTTTTTTACCTTTTAGAAGTCACGTTGACTCTGTTTTTGCTTGTAGGAGTTTTTCCTTGTTTCTAACTGAATTGCATGTTAAGTTGCCAATAATGTGCTAAAGACATTAAATCTCTTCCTGTCCTATTTATGAATAGGAGACCTAGGAGAACATAATAAAGGGATGGAAGGGCATATGTCAATTGATGCTGATCAGCCTCTGAATTTAAAATATAACTTTGTGTGCAAATAAAAATCAAGATTTCATCTGCTAGTGTGCAAACTGAATCTTCTTTCACTCTGCACTAATTGTTGAAGCTGTTTATGAAGGGATGAAACATTATTTACAAAAAAACCCAAAATCGAGTATGTAAATTCCTTTGAATTCATAGCCTTTAAGATGTTGGACTTTGCAGCATTGGAATTTACAGTATTTGGAAGAAAGAAGAAAGCCTTTTAAGGCAGAAATGGAAATTAGGTCTTTGATGCTAATTGCAAGTCAGAGTAAATTAAACACCCTCTTCTCATTAGGCATCTTGAAAATATTCCCTCAGGTTAAGGCAAATTTAAAGCATATTTGAATGTAGTGAATTACACTCTGTGGCCATGTCGAAATATGCAAATTAATGCTGGTTATTAATCACAAAGTTCTAAATGTAACTGCTTTATGAATACATGGACAAAATCCATGGCTGTATCCATTAGAGTCTGACAAAAAGAAATCTGAACAATTAAAACTGTGATTAGTTAAAAAGGCTGATTTTATCTGAGAATCAAAGAGGTTAAATATAGTGCAAAATTCATGTTACAGATGCTTGATTAAAGGTAATTAAATTTATGTGGAATTTTTTTTAGTATTTTAATGGTTCAATAAGATGTATAAGATCTTTATAGCATTTTATTAAAAATAAGTCAGATCATAATTCTGTTACCTGTTTTAAAAGACTACACCCTTGAAAGGTGAATCAAAGGTAAGTCCCAAGTAAGGGATGGGAGCACCATTGCAAAGACTGGCTTCTCATGGTGACTCAGAGAGTCATCCTTGGATCTTTTTATTTGAAATTTCCTCCTGCCTAAATGAATGGAGGGAACCCAAATCTATTCCTCTCCACCAACCATCTATATTGCAAACCCCTCAACAGATTTCTTTTTTATATAATTTATATTTTATTACAGGGGCACTATAAATACATGTACAATAACTCAACTTACATGTAATGGCTACTATTAAAAAGAGGGATGGAGTTAAGAATAATAGAATACATAAAATGAAAATAACTAACATTAAACTAACCGCTGTACCACTGAACTACTTCCACCACCACAGAAAAAATACATTAAAATTAATTCCTTACCCTCCAAAACACAAAAATCTTAAATCTATTTTTTTAAAACTTCCTTCTAATATCAATTTGAACTACAAGATTAAACAAGATATTCAATATATATCAATTTTCAGATTCTGAAAGTATAAGCTTTCCTTCTTTCTCCTTTATATAAATAAAGAACAGTTTCCAGTCCTTTAAAATGTATCCAATGCCTTCTCTCTGATCAAATTATGTAGTTTGTCCATTTCTGAGATTTTCAAAATCTAGTCTTCTTTGATGGAGAAATCTGTAGATTTCTGGTTTTGAGCATTCAATGGATTTAGAAAGGGTTTGGGATTGCTCTGTGAATTATTGTGATTTTACCATTTGAAGTTGCTCAAAACATTATGACAGTCAAACACAGTGATTAAAAAGTGATTATAAGCAGCATTATATATTTAAGCTATTTACATATCACCTCCCAGCTCACAAGGCCTCCCAAGTAAAAGTGATCAAAAACATAAAGAGATTTTTGAAAAATTCAAACACATTAAAATACCCCTTAAAACTTTTTTTAAAGCCCTCTAAGAATTCTATCCAAAGTGAAGCCTGAAAACAGGAACAAATCAGGGTTTCGCTCAAGAGTCAGTGCTCATTGTGTGGAGACAGAGGGTTGAAATGGAGATGAAACAGGCCTTAGAAGCAAAAGAAAGAAAACAAGTAGCCAAAGAGCAGGATCGTGGGGTTATAAAACGGATCATGGTATGAGTGTTTTTGACATTACGGCATCCAAAATTTCCCAAGAAGAAGTTGCAGCAACTACCAGCAGGGATCTCATGTTACCACACCAGTAAGAATTTCTGCTCCATTGGTATTCAGTAGGATCCTGGCTGTATTTTAAAAAGTGATTTGGAACCAAGTCTGCTGAAATAATTTCCAGAAAGAGCTGCAGCAGCACTGAAATGCTGCCAACAGAGGAATTAGTCAAATCTCCGAAAACAGGGTTCAATTAACTGGCTGCTTCTGTGGAGAAAGGGATTCTTTTATAGCACTTTAACAAAAACACTAGAGGTGTTTGTGGCAGTGTGATCCTATCCATATGTACATATTCAGGAGTAAGTCCCACTGAGTCAAATGCATCCCATTTCTAGTTGGGTATAGGATTGCCATTTGACAAACGTTTTTTAACAAACCTTAAATCTAAGCTGATGGGCAGAGACATGTCACAGGAGGTTTGTTATCTGGATATCAAGCTGTGGGTTATTTCAACCCACCAAGTTAAGGAATTTGCACCCACTGGAACCCCCAGAAGCCCCAATACATTTTCCCCATAAACCAATAACCCGGCTTCTGTTAAAGTGTAATTTCCCCTTTAAAATAATTTTCCATGCCTTGTTTTGACCAAATATAAGATTTTTAGGAAAATCAAACTATACTTCTGGCTGGACTGAAGTGGTTTATGTCTCGGGGGTCCTCAGATTTGCCAGTCTTGTCCATTCCTGCCCAAGAATGCATCTATACTATAGAAGTAATGCAGTTTGGCACCACTTTAACTGCTATGTCTCAGTGTTATGAAATCATGGGAGTTAAAGTTTTATGAGGTCTTTTACTTTCTCTGCCAAAGAGTGCTGGCACCTCACCAAACTGCAGCTCTCAGGATTCCACAGCATCGAGACATGGCAATTAAAGTGGTGTCAAACTGCATTCATTCTACAGTGAAGATGCACCCCTCATCATATAGCACTGTAATCATTACCCCCTTGAATTAGACCTGTGTGTACTAGTCAGATTATTTGCTGTTGTAGTAGAGTGACAGACTCCAGTAAATTCTAGAAACTTGTAAGAAGTTGGACAGTGTATTTATTCTGCAATGGCTGATGTCACTGGAACATTTTCATCAATGCATGTGTTTTACGTATTTCTTTTGTGTAGCTCCCTATGGAATTCGAGAAGCCACCAGAAGAACTGGTTCACAAAAGGAGATGGCTAAAATGACAGAAAGAGGGTAGGTGGGCCTTGTTTTGGAAATGCAGATGCTAAACTCAAGGCTAGATGTGACTGTATTTCTTTTTAATTAAGCCTCCTGATAAACGAATGACAAATCTGATAATGTGTTTTTTTAGTTTCTAGCTTGCAAGTATTCAGTCATGTTTTTCAGGTAGGGTCTGAGATAGGAACTTGTAACCTATAAACATAATTTCCAACATGGAAAATGATAGGCAGTGATTTTGGCCTCAGATTGTGCTACTTAATTTGCAACTTTATATAATTATGTGTGAATTGATAGAAAATAAGTGGGAAAAGCCATTCACTAATGGTAGTGGGAGAGGCTTTTTTCTGTTAATTTTTGGGCCAAGTCATAACAATGTGAGGTCATGACTCTGAAGGCTTAGGATAGTGGTAGATCAACTTATATTATAAGGAAATCAAGTCAGAGTTTATATGAGGTTGGTGGTGAGGGGTTTTCAAAGCCATTGCCCTATTAGTATCTGAAAATCTGCTGCAGTTTTGGTCCCCCTCTGTCCACTATTACATTTTTTATATTCACATATTTCAGACATATATCTAAATTTAATTATAAGGTAAATAAATGCTACTGCAATTCATTTTTTGATTTTTTTTCTGTTAAGAATTGGCTGGGAAATGTTTATTTTTTGAAAAAGAAAAACTAGATATGATTGTCTCTTTTTAATCTTCAGAACATATTTTTGTTCCAGAAACAGACTTGTATGTGTTCGTTTCTTTTTAATTTTATGAATGGTAGAGAGACCTGATGTTTGAAGGATTACATGCTTGTTTGTGGTGTTATTGTGAAATCATATTTTGTTTACATAAAATAATGTGTCCACTATCAAATTAATTATATTGTAAAATGCTGCCTAGAACTGAAAATCACATCTCCATTTCTTCAAATTATCATCTGAGCGATATCCTTTTTGACCTGTTAAAATTTGCGGCTGAACACCTGGTGATTGGAGGAAGATTGGTTTACTGGCTTCCTATATATAAACCAGAGTAAGTGTAATGTTTTAAAAAATATTAATGTCTGGAATCTGGAGTATTATCATACATGGCTGGCCATAGTCTAGATAGGATGGCTCTGATTTTAGTTCTGTCTGGTGAGGGGAACAATCTGAAATTACTAAAGACAACTTGGAATGCCTGTATTATAATCTTAAACATCCTTATGTGGAGCTAACTTCAGCTGATACTAGTTGGCCATATCATCATCATAGTATATTACCCGCTTCTCCTCTTGGCTTGAGAGGAAATAGAACATACTTAAAACACATATATAAAGCTCATAGGAAAAAGACGGTGAAAGATACTCTTCTGGGCTGAATGATACTGTACTGACAGCCCTTAACTGTATTAGCAGTCAGTGACCCTTAAGAAATTGGAATGTGTTTCAGGTTAATTACAAGTGAAACAGATCCAGTTGTAATTGATTGGAACCACGGAAAAGGTGAAAGAATTTGAAATAATAGTTTTGATAAGTTTGTGTGCAAAATAGCTGTTGTGTGCTGTTGAGTTTGTGTGCAAAACAGCTGATAATGGGCTTTTCCTATGATGCAAGTTTAAGGCAGTTTACTATACCAGACAAGGCTCAGTAAAGCATTTTCATGTGTTAATTTTAGAAGGTTTGTAAAACAGCCGTACATGTCAAAAAATGAGAAGATAAAACTCATAAGAAAAGTATAGTAAAATTTGATTCAAAAGAAAAAGTTGAAGAACATTAAGATGGGAAATAAAACATGCAATTATAAGAATTGAATTTTAGTAAAAATGTTTAAATTGTTAGTATTAATATCACTTGTGGGTAGGTAGCAATTTTGACTATATTTGTGTATATACAGCAGATGTTAAAGCAATTAGAATAGAAGTACAATCTAAAAGGTTGATGGATGCCGTGGTTTTGGGGGCGGGATCAACTGTGCTTTTAATGTGTTTTATGGTTTTTAAAATTTTATTTGTTTTAACAAGTCGAGCTACAGGAGTGGGAGGGGGAGCTGTAGGGTGGGTTGTACCTTTTTAAAAAAATCAATAAAACATTGAAAAAAGCATATGGGTAAAGCTCAAGTCCATTAAATAAATATATAACATATAGAAAAAATGTTAAAACACCAAGACTAATAAAATATAAATTTTAAATCCATAGTTTAAAACTGACTTGTGCTTAAAAGCAGCAAGAATGGAATTGTACTGAACTTATTCCGCTTACAATATGTGCTAGTGTCAGAATGACGGTGAAAGATACCTTTTTGGGCTGAATGATACTGTACTGAAAGCCCTTGACTGTGTTAGCAGTAAGTGACCCTTAAGAAATTGGAATGCGTTTAGGGTTAATCACAAGTGAAACAGATCCAATTGCAATTGATTGGAGCCCCCCCCCCCCCAAGAATTTACAGACTAGGAAGTATGTCTGCATTTTTTACATCCATATCCTGCCCTTCCACCGATGAGCTCAGGATGGCAGTAGTATATTTGTTGGATTAGGTCTAAAAAACAGCTCAGCATTGTATGAATAAAGACAGTGCTTATTTGAATACTTGTTGGCAGACAGTTTCCCATAATCGTTTTAAATGACCTGGGTGCTGAAACACTAGAAATCTCCCATGAAACATACTCTTCCCATTACAGCCAAACTTTCACCTGCATTGTGCCTTTTGTTTTGTCCTCCCTTTGTGCTCCACATGTGGCTTTGGATCCTGAAAGCAATTAGCACACATTGTCTCTGGGAAATTTAATAAGACTATGAACCATGTGGAAGTGTGTAGTCTAATTCAGTTTGAGTCAGCCCCTCTGGCTGTTCTGTTTCAGATTCACGTATTACAGTTCACAAGCTCTTATATAATAGCCCTTTGACTGTTTTATTTTTTCCAGATATACAGAAGAGATTATACCCCGGCACCCATGTCTGAAACTGATTAGCAACTGTGAGCAGACACTTTCCAGCCACACGTCTAGATACCTGATAACCATGGAAAAGGTGAAAGAATTCGAGGTAATTGTTTTGATGAATTTGTGTGCAAAACAGGCGTTGTATACTGTTGAGTTTGTGTGCAAAACAGCCGATAATGGGCTTTTCCTACGTTACAAGTCTAAGGCACTTACTATACCAGACAAGGCACGGTAAAGCATTTTCACATGTTGATTTTAGAAGGTTTGTAAAACAGCCGTAAATGTCAAAAAATGAGAAGCGAAAGCACTTTCTGTGCTGATGGGCCTGGAAGCTATAATCGAAGGTAAT
Organism: Anolis carolinensis; assembly: GCF_035594765.1. Classification (NCBI taxonomy): domain Eukaryota; kingdom Metazoa; phylum Chordata; class Lepidosauria; order Squamata; family Anolidae; genus Anolis; species Anolis carolinensis. The sequence continues at coordinate 90,743,979 of NC_085841.1, read as the reverse complement.
GTTTTTGTTACGCTTTACTGATATATGCTGATTTTTTATTTTTAAAAAGTCTTGTTATTTTTGGTTCCAGTTTTATTATTTTGATGCCGAGGTGCTGCATAGTAACAGGAATTAATTTATCTAACAATTTCAGGGACAGCAGGGCTAAATTCTACTTATCTATAAATGTATGCTCATTTGTTTGATTTTCAAGGGAACACTTAGCATATGCTCTACTTGACTCTTAAATACCAAACACGATCTTCTTGTCACATCGTCTGTTTGACATTTCAAATTATGCCTTTTTTCTGGGTTTCCCAGCCTGAAACTTTGTAGATATATGAATAATAAAAGAAACTATTGAGAATAAAATAAATAAAATCTGGGTGTGACTTTATAAATATAGCACAAGGAAATACAAATCAATGTCATCTGAAAGAAGGATGGAAACACCTTATGAAAAATAAGCAAAGATTTCTACTTGTTTAGATGTTAACAGTAGGAAAATTGAGTATGTAGTCTTGCATCTTGTCTCAACAGAAATGCTAAAATAAAGGTCCCACATTTCCAGAGTTTCTGTCCTTGATCACCTAATTTATGAGCTTTAGGATAATCTGAAGGCGCAGTACCTTCATAGGATTTCAGACAACAGGTTCTAGAAGGTGGAAACTGTATGTAGCTCCATTCTTGGGAACTTGATTATCAGCTCCCACACTCTTCCTTTTTAGGTACTATAGCATTAAAAATGTACCATTTAAAATTCATGAAAGTAAAGTGGTGAACACAAGTGAAAAAATTTAAAATCATTTGTCCCAGGGAAAAACTGCTATAAGTGGCCAAACTGAGATATTAATCTTTTATGAATGTTGATATAGTAGAACATCTTCTTGCTTATTGGACGTAAACAAGTCACAGATTAACTGTAGACACTTCTAATTTCAGTTTTATGAGCTTTCCAAGCTCAATTCTAATTAGATTCAAGAGCTGAATCCTAATTTTCCCCTAGTTTGGAACCTTTAGGAACTGAGACAAGGATAAAATTAATTGTATGTCTTTTTATCTGAAATATTTTAAATATTAGAAACTGTCCAAATATTTTCCTTGCTACATTTTTTGATGCACTCATAAGTTTACATCTTAGACTGCAATTGCGATAATCACCATGTATGTTGAGATGAGTCAAGTTGTAGCCTCTTGCATCTGGAGAGCATTACATTGAGGGAAAACTACTTTATCTTTCCAATATGTGTGTGTCTGTGTTTGTACGCCTATCATGTTTACATGTCTCGCTGCCACCGATACAATATTTGATCCAAGGATGTTTGTGTTTCTTCACATAAATCAAAATTGTGGAGATAAATTATATTTGTTAGCTGTCAAGTTTAAATATTATTCCCCATCTGTCTCTCTCTTTCTGTTTGGGATATAGTTTTCTGGTAGTGAACATAAATGCCCAAAGCACTGAAAAGTAGGCCTATTCTTACTCCTTCTGCTGCTCTTTTATTAATTTGCCTACAAATCCAGAACCTTTGAAAGTAGTACTTGTTCCTTCAAACATCATTCAATAAAGATAAATCTGTGAGGAACTTTCTCAGCTCAGATGTTTTTCAAAATCAACATCATAATGTATCATTGGCTCAGACAAATATGAATGGGTTTGCTGTATACGCAAGGATTCAGTTTTGGGAGTCACTGCAGATATGAAAAATGTGGATGACCACACCCCATATTATTAAATGGCATCGACAGGAAGGCTTCAGTGTGTCCACATTCGTGTCACCATTGTTTACTAATATGGCAATCTGCAGTTCAGGATTTATCCTTTGGCTTCAACATGGATCTATGTCCTTCCTTCAGACAATACAGTTTAAAAGAGACAAAAATAAGAGCTGTAGTCTATTCAGATAGCCATAAGACATCTGAGTTGCTCGGAAGTTTAAAAATGGTTAACTATGTCTTATTCTGTGGACTTAGCACCTTGTTTCCACTGATGTTTCACTAGACACCCATGAGGGCTCCAGTTTGAACAAAATGTCAAGCATAGATAATGCTTTATCAATTAAAAATATTTCTGCATACTTAATATTGGTTTGGGTCTCAGATATGAAAATAAATGTTTGGAAAGAAACTGGTTCTTGACCCAATACGATTACTCTGTAAGCTGAGACCCAATACATTGCCATATCATGCAGTTTGAAATTACATTACATGATCCGTGTAGACTTATATAATGCAGTCTTAACTGCATTGAACTGCAATATGAGTACACGTTGACCCTATAATACAATTTCAAACTGTATTATTTGGCAGTGTAGATGGGGTCTCAATTGTGCATATCTGTAACAAAAGCAAAGGATTCACATATAAGATTCACTGTGGTGTGTATATCTATCTTTGGAGTTTTGGCAGGCAATGTTTGCTTTAAGAGATTTTGAAATTGAAATATTGCAGCTAATTATGATTTCCTCATATCAAAATAATATAGGACATTTAAAAATAGTTCTGGTTGTGTGGATGTTTTATTATGGAAGAGATGATAAAGAAAATAGTCCCAGTGCAGTGCCTCATTTAAAAAGTGGTCCCGAAAGCTACAAGGATTTCATGGGATCAGTGTCTTCCATCGTGAGACACTGAATCTTTTTGTTGTGGTAGGCTTTAAAAACGGCATTTTTAAAGAACACATTGTGAGTAGTTTAATTATACTTTTTTTAATTAGCACCTTAATTCAGTTCATTTTAGGCATGCTTTAATTGTATTGTTCTTTTAAAATAAGCCACTTTGAATTTTGGGGGAAAGTGATATTTAAATAACAACACGGTCATCAACAACAGCGCTGTCCTAAACCTTCAGAAAGGGTTTTTTGAGTTTGGAAATTTTTTGATGTGTTTAGATTCAAAACAATAGGTCCCTTTTTAAAAATCCAGCAATTGCTCTCCCTTGAGTAAACCCTCTTGAAATAAACTGGGACTCGTTAGATACAACTAAGAGTGCATCTACTCTGTAGAATTAATTTGGTTTGACATATATATGTAGTTTGGTGAGGTACCAGCAATCTTTGGCAGAGAAGGCTAAAGACTTTGTAAAACAACAACTCCCAGGATTCCGTAGTGGTTAAAGTGGTTTCAATCTACATGAATTGTACAGTGTAGATGCACCCATAGTGAAGTCCTATTGTAACAATTCTACTCTAGATTTAACCCAAGTATCCATAAAGTTATAAATCAGACTTTTAGATCTCAGCACAACTTAGACTATGAGAGCTTGTTATTAGAACCATTAACACATAAAAACCTCTCGGTATTTCCTTTATGCTTTGCATTCTCTCAAGGATTTACTCTCATAATCTTTCCTCTGCTGATTCAAAATTCTTAATATGCGAGTTGTTTCAGAAATCAGATTTATAAGCAAACTAGCTGTGCCCAGCCACATATTGTTGTGGCGTTGCCCTAAGCTGGGATTTTGTTTGTGGAGGCAAGTGTGAATGTTATAATTAGTCACCTTGATTAGTACTGAATGAGCTTGCAGCTTTCAAAGAGTGGTTGTTTCCTCTCTGGGGGAATCCTTTGTTGGGAGGTGTTAGCTAGCTCTGGTTGTTTCCTGTCTGGAATACCCTTATTTTCAGAGTGTTGTTCTCTATTTACTGTCCAGATTGTAGAGTTTTTAAATGCTGTCTACCAGGTTTTGTTCATTTTGATGGTTCTCATGTTTAATAGGCTTTTCCTTAATGCCTCCTTATTATCCAACATATTCGCTTATCCAACATTCTGCCGGCCCGTTTATGTTGAATAAGTGAGACTTTACTGTATATATAGATGGGATACACTGCCTGAAGATAGATAATATCCACATAATTTGCTTCTCATTGATTACATATGATAACTTTTTGCTGAAATACTGTAAAGTATTCCTGATACTTTGCTCTCGTAGTGAGCCTTTCTTGTAGTATGAGTTCAAGAATCATTGGGGGTGAAAGGGATTTGTTACTTGTATTGGTCATGATTTTGTTTTTGTAATACTAAGATGTCATTAATCTTTAATTCTTCAAATGGCTACGTGTTTTTCTTTCAGCAATAACCCTTTTTATGCAATCTTGTTTGCATAATAGTTTCAGAAATGTGATAGAAATGAAGACATTATTTTACCAAATACCTGATGTAGATCCCTGGTTATAGTATTGCATTTTGTGCGGTTATTTGCTATTAGATTTTTTTAAAAAAATCTCATACTTTAAAAAATGTTTTGCGTGGTTGGATAAAACATGGCTGCAACCACAAGGTTAGGCATTTTAAAGGTATTTATGAGTAAGAGTGTTTTAATTAAATACATGCAAATAATTGACAAATTCTCTGATTGGCCCAAAATGGAAATTTAAGAAACCAGTCTTTTCTTTGAAAGCGTACTGGAGGGTGGTGGGGGAGAGAGAAGGGAAGATACCACAAGTGTAGGTTTGATTTCCTAGAATAAACTTTAATTTATTCTTATGTCTGAATGAGGTCTGTATAACTCTGTCTCAAATGAATAATTTTTCTGGGGAATATGAACAGCCATGAACAAGGGTGGGACACTACTTTTATGCTGACTGAAGTTTTAAGAGAAAATCGTTGTAAAACATTGTTAAGCTGCTCATTTTTTAAACTTTATTAGAATCACATGTTTCTTCATAACATTACATGTATCTTTCAGTTTGATTTTCAAAAGGATTGTCCATATGGATTTTTTTATCATTTCAGAAGCGAATTGAGAACATATTGCAAGTCGCGTCTGCTGTGAGAGAATTGGCCGTCTACAAAGACGTTGCCTAGGGGACGCGTGGATATGTTACCATTCTGTGGGGAGACTTCTCTCATCTCCCTGCATGGGAAGCTAGGGCTGACAGATGGGAGCTCATCCTGTCTCGTGGATTTGAACTGCCGACCTTCAGGTCAGCAGTTCAGCCGGCACAAGGGTTTAACCCATTACGCCACTGCGGCCCCTTGGTGAAATGAATGAGTGAATCTATCTGTCTATCTATCTATCTATTCACCCATGTCCATGTCTATATGTCTATATCTATATGGACTTAATAGGGTGTCTTAATTGCTCATCTGGGAGGTTTAGGATGAGAAGCTTCTTGTGTTGTTGTTCTTTGTCTTCAAATTGGTTACCATTTATGGCTACCCTAAAGTGAACCAGGTGTGTTTTTGGTAAGATTTGTTCTGAAGAGGATTGCCTTTGCCTTCTTCTGAAAGAATGTGACTTTCCCAAGGTCACCCAAAAGGTTTCCAAGGCCAAACAGTAGATTCAAACCCTGGTCTCCAGAGTCATCGTCCAATGTTCAAACCACAATGCCGTGCTGTCTCTCTGAATAATGAGATCATGTCCAAAAATAGTTTTGTGATTCGACAGTGAGGATGCCACATTAAAAAGGTCCCGCCATATTTCCCTTAACAGTATCTTGGACAATTTTGAGTTTAATGGCAGACAAGTTCATTAAAAATAGGCATTCCTAAACTACTTACGGGCAAAATAAACACATCCAAGAGGGGTACCCCCTCCCCCCCCCCCCAAAAAAAAACAAAAAACCTCCAGAGCTCTTTTGAACCACCTTCTGCTTGGTAAAAAAATGTGTGAATTACCTTACTTTGACAACTTTAGAAGCCACAATTCGCCTTTTAAATAGATAAGAAGGCCTCCTCCTTTGCTTTTTAATATTATGTCCTTTGAAAAATAGGAATGGATTTCTGGACACTTTTCATTTGTTCCTGGATTTGGACCACTTAACTGTAGTCTGTAAAGCCTCTGGTGGGTTTCAGAGATCAAAAATAGTCTCCTGAAACCACAGAGGTTGCTTTGCCCTGATCTTGGAATTTATGGATATTTATCAGTTTCCACTATTGAGCTTAGAAACAAACTGAGAACCGATGAAGATTTAATTGAACTGTTGTGCATTGGAAACAATTCTGTCAACTGCATTTCACAACAGAGGCCATTTCAGAAAAGGGATCCAGCTCTTCCATCCAGTCCTAGGAAATGCATTGCTGGAGCACATTCTGGATGTGGCTGAGCCAAGTGATGTGATGGCCAGTAAGGGAATACAAGTAAAGACATATATAGACTTTTCTTTTTTAAAAAAACAACAAAAAACCAGCTTACATGAGTTAATTCTTACATTTCTTTTTTGTCTTATAAACAAGCCTGAGCTTTTAGGAAAAGATCAACAGAATACAATGCAATCTACTATGGTTCAAATGAATTTCTGTTTTTAAAGAAATCTTGGCTATGTAAATGTTTAAGAGCTTACTAGAAAAAATAAGAATTATGTTAAACAGCAAAAGTGATAGAAAGAAGGATCACTTTCATTTCTGTTTGATGAAATGGGGCTTGGATGTATGAATGCTTATGCCTTTTTTCGTGTCAGGAGCAACTTGAGAAACTGCAAGTTGCTTCTGGTGTGAGAGAATTGGCTGTCTGCAAGGACGTTGCCCAGGGGACACCCGGATGTTTGATGTCTTAGCATCCTTGTGGGAAGCTTCTCTCATGTCCCCACATGGAGCTGGAGCTGATAGAGGGAGCTCATCTGCACTCTCCCCAGGTTGGTTTCAAACTGGCAACCTTAAGGTCAGCAACCCAATCTTCAAGGCATCAGTCCTGCCAGCACAGATTTGTAAGCTGCCTGAGTCTTCTCAAGTGAGAAAGGCGGGATAGAAATGACAATTAATAATAATAATAATAATAATAATAATAATAATAATAATAATAATATAAGGATCTTTGCTGGTTTTTATTCATTGGAAGAAGCATCTGTCCTAGCTTCATAATGGGAAGGGATGATGGGAATTGGTGTTCAACAAGATCTGTTCTTTAGAATGAACAATCTTAATTGTGATCCAACTTTATTTAGCTCTGAGTAAGTCAGGAGTGATGGGATATTTGCAACAGTACCGAAGGTTGCAGTATGATCTCTCCCATCCAAAATGCTTTATTGTTAATGCAGCCATTTTTAAAATAAAGCCACAAGTATGTTTTTAATTTGAGTCTGCTTACCATGCTTCATTATCTTGGGGAAAATGTTCTTCTATCAAACCAGGGCAACACATAGTGTATGTTTGAACAATGCATTTTTAATCCCATATAGGATGAAGACCATGATGTTCACATATTGGAAAGCCAATACCTGCCATACAAAAGTCACAACTCCTTTCGTGATAAATATTTCAGTGGAGTGACAAAAAGAATTGCCAAGGAAGAAAAAGACAGCCAGAAATAATTTTTTTAAAAAAGGAAGATCGCTACAAGCAAAGTACTCATGAGGCTTACATTTGGCTATTAAAACATCTGGCCCTCAATATTATATGGATACTTCAGAGAACAAATACTGTTTTTAATTTTTAAAAAACTCAAAGCAAAAACCACAACTTAAGTTCAGGACAGTTCTTTTTCATTAACTTTGTTTATACCAGATTATTGCACAACTTTTTTTTACTCTTATTTAATTTATTTTTGTACTTTACGGTCTAATGATAATGGACTACAACCCTTGTCACTGTAATTTTTTTAGCCCATTACCTCTTAACAAAAACTACTAGTATTTTTTGACTTTTTAAACTGAACAGCTGGAAGTCTTAAATATATTTTTATTAGGAAGATTGATTTTATTTGCTTTTTCCTTTTGCAACTGATGTAAAATAAAGTCTGCAAAGATGTTTGTGAGTTTTTAAACTTGTGTTGCATGCCACGTTATTGATATTTCCAGGGTCAAACACACCACACACACACACACACACACACACACACACACACACACACACACACACACACACACACACACACACACACGGCTACCATCTAGGTTCCAGGAACTATTAAACCTCATAAATTCTTTATTATACAGCTGAAATACATCTGTATTTTGGACCTATTGTCATTTTAAAAAAAAGCTGGCTGTTGCTGATTCCAGTATTTTTATTGCCATTTTTAGATGATTCTGCTGTCTTTTTGTGTTAATCCATTATGTTAATTACCTTAATTTACGGCAGGTTATGAATGTTTGTTATTGAGTGTATTCAAGTCATTTTTAATTGAAATACATTGTCAAATTTTTACATATCCTTTTTTCATATACCTAAGAATTTGTTGTTTCCATATTGTCTAGTTCATTGTAATCAATTAATATAATGTGATGTAATAGATTAACACTTTAAACATGAGATGTTGGAGTTCTTCCAGGAAATTTTTGAAGGGTTCCCAGTCTTCCTTGAATATTGAAGGGTTTTTTATCTGAAGATCTTATTATATGTTAACTACCTTAATTTATGGCAGGTTATGAATATTTGTTGTTGCATATATTAAAGTAGAGCTTCTGGTGGCACAGCGGGTTAAACCACTGAGCTGCTGAAGTTGCTGATCGAAAGGTCGGTGGTTCAAATCCAGGGAGCGGGGTGAGCTTCCACCATGAGCCCCAGCTTCTGCCAACCTAGCAGTTCAAAAATATGCAAATGTGGGTAGATCAATAGGGACTGCTCCAGCAGGAAGGTAACGTTCCATGCAGTTATGCCAGCCACATGACCTTGGAGGTATTTGCGGACAACACTGGCTCTTCGGCTTAGAAATTGTGATGAGTACCAACCCCCAGAGTCAGATACAACTAGACTTAATGTCAGGGGAAAACCTTTACCTTTACCTAAAAAGACCTGTAGATGCTCTACACCAGTGGTTCTCAACCTGTGGGCCCCCAGATGTTTTGGCCTTCCAACTCCCAGAAATCCTAACAGCTGGTAAACTTGCTGGGATTTCTGGGAGTTGTAGCCTAAAACACCTGGGGACCTACAGGTTCAGAACCACTGCTCTACACTGTAGAAGTAATGCAGTTTGACATCACTCCCTTGGCTCAAAACTATGCAATCCTGGGATTTGCAGTATGGTCAGGAACCATTATTCTTTGGCAGAGAAAGCTAAAGATCTTGTAAAACTACAACTCCTGTGATTCTATAGCACTGAGCCATGGCAGTGAAAGTGGTGTCAAACCGCATATATTCTGCAGTGTAGATGTACCTGATACCTGAAAGATAGTGAAATTGATTCTATCTCAACATTTGTCAGGAGACTAATCCAGTGATTGAGAGCCACCACTGGATTGGCCATGACACAGGAAAGGCTAAGTGTCTCAGTTTCAAATCTTGGTGATTAAACCATTCAATTTACCTTTCTTCTTACAAACTCAAAACATACATGAAGCTTTATGGGAGATATGGCAGTTGTTTATGTTTCTCTCCTTGTCCTTGCAGCTGTGTCCCACGTGAAGCTGTGATAGAAAATTCAAATTGTAGATTGCATTAAAGGTCTCAAATAGAAATGTTTGTATCTAGGTGTTCATATCTCCTGTTCAGACATCCAGTAACCACGATTTTGGAGTCCCAAGAATCATTTTTAATGATTGCGTATCTAATGAATTTCTGATTATTGTAATTGATTTTTTTTTGTGTGTGTCAAGTGTAACTTGGAAACTGCTTCTGGTGTGAGAGAATTGGCCGTCGGCAAGGACGTTGCCCAGGGAACGCCTGGATGTTTTGATGTTTTACCATCCTTGTGGGAGGCTTCTCTCATGTCTCTGCATGGGGACCTGGAACTGACAGAAGGAGCTCACCCGCTCTCCCCAGATTCAAACCACTGACCTGCTGGTCAGCAGTCCTGCTGGCACAAGGATTTTCCCATTGCACCACCAGGGGCTTCCTTGAAATTGATAAGCCCAACCTTAACATTCTGGCTTCATAAAAAGAATTCCACTTCTAAAATGAAGTAATGAGATGATCCACTTTCAATGGCTTTACCCCACAAAAGCAGTGCCATTATGAAAAAGCCCAGCTCCCTGACTTAGGCAGACAAATGTGGTTACAAGAACAATACAAGGAGTTCTCGAGTTATAATCATCTGACTTACAAATGACTCATAGTTAAGAGCAAGGGTGAGACAACAGAAAGTGAGAGAAATCTACCCTTAGGAAGAGAAATTGACTCCTGGAAGAGTCTTTGTGGGGAAAAGGTGTCTCCACTGAAGCTGTATCACCAATCCATGTTTCCACAACAAGCCAAATTTTTCATAATCCAATTATCACAGGGACAGAAAGTGAGGTGAAATCTGAGCAGGTACAGATAGCAAAACAAACACCAAGGGTATTAACCCTTCCTCATGTGTCCAAAGCTAAACGATACATATATTTGGCTGGAGTTGCACTTAAAAAATGTACCTGTTCTGATTTTTAAACAAATTGAACTTAAGAACCAGACCTACAGAACCTATCTTGCTCTTAACTTAGGGATCACTTATACCCTCATTCAGTGTCTGCAAGTTGCCCATGACCTCTTGTCTCCCTTGGACATGTTGGTTTGTTTTTTTCCCTGCCAGAAACTGGTAATCTGTTGCTGCTGCTACTGCAGCTGAAGGGTTTTTTTGGCTCTTTTTTGCCCATCTGACTCCAGCCTGCGTTAAATTCCAGTGTCTTGCCCCTGGCAGAGAGGGTCTGTTCAGAAGCCTGCTCTGAAATCATTGCCTCTGACAGTTATTTGGGGTGCTTTGAAGATTTTTCCAGTGTTTTCAAATATTATTTTTGGACCATTCTTTTTTTCTTCTTACCGCTTTTTTATTGCTGCAGTATGCACGGGAAGGAAAGAGATGTCGGCCTCCTTGCTTCATAGAGCGGCAGATGTTAATATGGGGTGTTCGTCCCCAAATCAAGAGAGTACAGGATACACCATTCCTTGATATAATAGATTGGTTTTTAACTAGTAAAAGTTTATCCTGTGCATGCAGAGCTCTGAAATAATGTGTGAAAAGAACATTACAGGAATAAGGAACAGACATGTCACTTTGGGGGGTGAACAGGTATGAACACAATGCAGCCCTGCATGTGTTTGGATTAAAAGTTTTGTATTTATTGTGTCAGAAGCAATCTGAGGGTACAGTTAAAATGTATTCAAAAAACTCTCCACAAGCAAAGTTAAAAACTTGGCATTATACTAAATGTCCTTTGACCAGTAGCTAGCCACTTGAAGTGCTTCTTGTGTTGCTGTAAGAAGGTCCTCCATTGTGCATGTGGCAGGGCTCAGACTGCATTGTCATAGGTGGTCTGTGGTTTGCGATGATGTGATGATGTTCTGTGATGATGATTATATTTATTTATATACCAGTTTTTTCTCTAAAAGACTCAAAGCAGTGAATGGTGGTAAAACAATACAATATACAATTTAAAACCTAACGACTATAAGCATTAAAACAGAATTAAAACTAGTACTATTTAAAAATGAATAATTAAAAGCATTAGGAGCCCTGTTCAGTATAGTTAATTGTAAGGAATCTGAAAGGCAGCATTTTGCCTATCCCAGTGAAATAAGTAAACATTTTTGAGCAATGTTTCCACTTTTAAAGATGCATTTTTAAAACATTTTAAAGTTTTTTTATGTTCTGTGGCTTTCCTTTCTCAACTCACAACAAGAAATATAAATATAAAATAATATAAAATATATTACATTATATTAATGTTATATCACAAAGTTTTTTTTAAAAAAAATCTAACATTCACAAATTGCTTGGGGGATGTTCTGTAATAAATTACATATTGAATTATTTCTTTTTAGAGGTAATTTACAAGCTTTCAAGACATAACCATGCCAGTCTGTTCCAGCATAAAGAGATATGAAGGAACTCTGTATCAATTTTGAGACTAAATGGGAAAGGGGAATTTCTTGCTAACGTTTTTGTGGCGCCAGATGCATCTTACAAACATAGAGGCATTGCTTTCTCTCAGTCTTGAGAGGAACTGTAAGACTTTTAATTTTCTTTCAAAGTTTTGATTGCTTGAACACTTGAAACTCTTCCCCCATAATCTGTGGCAAATATATTGCCAGACAAAAAAGAACTTTTCCGAGGTTGCTCTACTCTGTGGGTGATTTCAAGGTGTACAACATTTCACATAGTTTTCTCGACTGGGCACTGTGTGAAGGTGTACATTTGAGAACAGCTCTGCATTGTGTTGATTTGTGCTTCTGTGTCTATTGCACCGCTAAACTAATGTATCCTCACAACATACCCTAATCCTTTAATCACTTTTGGAAAATGGAGATGAATGACTGTTCATTCACTTGCAGAATATCTTAATCTCTTTTTAAAAGGTGGAAGCTGGTATCTGCCTGAAACCGGGAGGGAGGGAGGCAATACCTGAGCTGAATGATCTCTGTCAAAAGGCAAGCAGGAAGCCAGGACTCTCTTTTCAAATGATCTATCTTCACCCTCACATTTTGAAGGACAGAAGCACTAGCAGGAAATTCCTCCCATGATTTCTTCTCATCTCTTTGATTTCAGGAAGGTTTGTAAGTAACAGAAGCCTCTCTTTGCAGCTCTGGTAGTGACTAAAATGACAGCAGAATTAACCTGGTTGTGTAAGAATGGGAAGATTCTGGCTCGCTAACTTGCTAAAAGCCTTCAACATTCTGTTCCTGTAGACATAAACAGCCATAAGGTGATTACTCTAGAGCTCTAACATTCAGTCTAGAGCGCTAATATTTTTGTATAGTTTAAGCAGTTTATTAGCTGCATATTCATGCTTTAGAAGGGAAATATAAAATGGCTAATTTGCTTAACCCCTAATATAAATTGCAAGGTACATTTTTAAGAGGCTTGTAAAAAATATTTCCGAGTACACTAGCTTGAGCATTTTGCAGGAAGGATGCTGTATGTGCTGCTTTTAAGTAGGCATTACAATATATACAACCTAAGCCATTTTTTTTTATTTCCATGGAAGATAATTTCCTATAGACAATGTTGAAATTAGAAATAAGGTTCAAGTTGGATGGGAATAGAGAAGGAAGGAAGGAAGGAAGGAAGGAAGGAAGGAAGAGAAAGAAAGAAAGAAAGAAAGAAAGAAAGAAAGAAAGAAAGAAAAAGAAAGGGAAGAAAAAGAAAATGTAATTGCTATACATTCAAGCTCTAAAAAATGAAGTATTTTAAATGTTCAAGTGTTAGTTAAGGGATTAAAGGGTTCAGCATCAGTCAGCGTTAACACTTTCTCCCAATTTCACTGCAGTTCACATCATTCTGGACTGAGGTAGTTGAGCATGATGGAGCTTTAATCCAACATATTTTGGGCACTACCTTGAGAAAAACTAGATTAATTCAATTGTTGCAGAAGGAGAAAGAGAGAAAAGCAAGCACTAGCTGAAGTAAAATAGGTAGCTCCCCATTGGTGATTGAGGCAACCAGAACATAAAAAAGAGTGGACTCATTTCAAGAAAATTCAGTTTTAGCTTCCTGCAGTTGATAAAAGCAGGTTACAGGAAGAGTATAACAAAATGACAAAGGGAAATCTATACCTGTAGCAAAATAACTGGCAATATTTTCAGTTCCTCCCAGTGACTGCATTTTTGAAATTCCTGGAATAGAGGAATTCTGGGACTTAGTGTGAAAAGGCCCCAGGTTTGGCTCAATACTGACTGAACATTCCTTAGTTTATGGGTTCAAAATCTTTCTATTATTTTCTTAGAGTAATGGTGATTTCCAGTGACCTCATCACACTATCCCCCCCCCCCCGGTAACGTTTTGGGGGCTAACAGAAGGCTGCAAGGGGGCTGTGGAGGAATTGCTACAAGGTGCATTGTGCCCCATCGCTTTCCCCCATTAGACGGGGGGACACATGAAAATAGTGCTAAAAAGAGAAAATTGCGGGGAACTTACCTATATCATGGGCACTGGATAAAAGAAATGGAGACCAGCGTAAAATTGCTTTAAAAACTGCCGTCTGATGATGTCTCAGGAATCCAGTGAGAATTTGCAGCCAGGCAAGGGCCAGGCAGTATTAGCCTTTAGGAGCAAAAAGGGGCAAGGAAAAACGTTCAAAAGATAAACCGGATTAAACCGGAGTTTAATCCGGGTAAAAACAAACTGCTTGCTTCAGCCTGGGGATAAACAAAACAAAAGCCGAGGAACAAAAGATACAAAAGAATGCAACTAATTGGCAGCAGATTCCTCTCTGCTGCCAACACTGTGCTTAGAGTAACTTGCGTCGCTCCCACACACACAGCAGACAGGATTTCCAACACGAACAGATCAGCCAAGGATTGTAGCAGTAGAGTAGACCCAGTTCCTTTCCGTAGATCAAAGCCAGAAGCAGACGTTGTAGATTCCAAGTCCAAGAAGGGGGGAAGACAAGCCGTGGTCAGTTCAGTCCGAGTTTTCAAAACAGGAGATGGCGTCCGTCAAGAAGACGACGGAAGGTCAAGCTAATAAGAGTAAGCACAGGTTTGCACAAACAAATGCCCACACAATTCCTCCCGCCGTCTGACCCTGAATTCCAAAACAACTTACGTCTCAGCACAGGAAAACACACCAGTCTTCAGGAAAGCGTCCCACACAGATCCCAAGCGTTCGTCCAGATTACCTTGCCCAACGCAATTTGCAATTGCTCCCAAGCCCCATTTTATGCCAGTTACAAATCCTCATCACTGTCAGCTGTCCTCCTTAACCCGGGCGTTTCCTCATCACTTTCCTCATCAGAGCTGGAACACCTCTGACTACGCCCCACAGCATCTCCAGCTGTGGATCCCGTCCCATCCCTCCAGCTAAGCCATGGGTCTAATCCTGAAGGTCCCCATTCATCTTCTATCCCATCATGACCAGTGGCACCCAATTCCTCCCTTACCCGAGTCCAATCCATCTCATCCTCCTCCGAGCTAACCAGCCCCTCCTCCATTCTCTCCGTAAACCCCTCAAAAGACTCTTAGTCAGATGGTGCTGCAAAAATGTCTCGCAGTCTTTTTCTTTCTCGCTCCTCGAGAGTATCTGACTCTCGAGGAGTCTTACGCCCACGTCTGTCAGTAACAGAGCCATGAGGCTCAATCATAACACTATCCCCTCTCACAAAGCCTCCTCCCCCGATGGCGGAGAAGTGGCAGTGATACCCTCCGCTATAGCACCACGACGACTAGACGTATCTAGTTTCAACAGCGAACGATGAAAGACTGGATGGACCTTTAAACTAGACGGTAAACGCAAACGAAACGCAACGGAAGAAATCTTTTTAACGATAGGAAAGGGACCCAAATATCGCGGCGCAAACTTTCCCCCAGCCTGTTTAATATGTTTGGAAGATAACCACACCAAATCCCCTTCTTCCAACTCCTCCCCTGCCTGCCTGTGGCGGTCAGCCTGAGTCTTTTGCGTTGCCTTAGCTTCCAACAGTAAGCGACGGGCAACATCATGCAGTGCAGCCATTTCCGAAGAGCGGTATACAGGGTCCGAAGAGACCACATTGGTCGACGGCGCCACACCTCCCCGTGGGTGAAAACCATAAGTTAGCTCAAATGGCGTATGCTGACTAGACGTGTGCACCGCATTATTGTAAGCGAACTCCGCCACCGGTAACCACTTCACCCAAGCCGTGGGTTGATCTAAACAAAAACAACGCAAATACTGCTCTAAGAGCCCATTAACCCGTTCCGACTGTCCATCCGTCTGCGGATGAAAGGCTGAAGAAACGTTTAACTTAGTCCCTAAGCACTCATGGAAATGTTTCCAAAAGCGTGACACAAATTGCGGAGCCCTATCTGAAATAATCACCTCGGGTGCTCCGTGCAAACGATAGATGTGCTTAGTAAATAGTAAGGCCAACGTAGGGGCCGCCGGAATGGTTGAACAAGGAATAAAATGAGCCAGTTTGCTAAATAAATCCACCACCACCCAAATACAAGTATAACCCCCAGACTTAGGCAAATCTGAAATAAAATCCATGGAAATGATTTGCCATGGCCTCTCCGGAACAGGTAGAGACGACAACAACCCTCTAGGGCGCCCAACAGGCGTCTTACTCTGCTGGCAAACAGCGCAGCTGTCACAAAAGCGCAGAATGTCTTGCCGCATCTTTGGCCACCAGTAGCTCCTGGTGATAAGCTGTACGGTCTTGAACCTGCCAAAGTGCCCAGCCATGGGTTCGTCATGGTGGGCTCTAATCACCTCCAACCTGAGGGCCCCCACTGGTACGTAGACCTGCCCCCTGCGTACCAATACTCCGTCTTGATCTTGTAGATGCGGCAGTATTGTACGGTTACCTGCTGATAGCAGCATCAGTTGCTCCTGAGCCCACACATCATCCCTCTGAGCCTCAAGGATCTGGTCATGTAACCCGAGCTCATTGTCTACAACACATAGAGAGGCAGTAGGCAAGATGGTCTGACATACTACCTGCTCATTGGTCTTAAACTCCGGCTTGCGGGATAAAGCATCGGCCCGCAAGTTTGCCTTCCCCTCCACGAACTGCACCTTGAAGTTAAACCTGGAGAAAAACAAAGCCCATCAGATTTGACGCTGGTTTAACTTCTTTGCTGTTTGTAAGTGCTCTAAATTCTTGTGATCAGATCTGACCACAATCTGGTGCCGTGCCCCTTCAAGCCAGTGCCGCCACACCTCAAACGCCACCTTAATCGCCAACAACTCCTTCTCCCATATGGTATAGTTCTGCTCGAAGGGTGTTAGTTGCCGCGAGTAAAAACCACAGGGACGCAAAGTCCCTGAGGAATCCTTCTGAGACAATACAGCCCCCAACGCGTAGCTAGAAGCATCCGCTTCTACCACGAACGGTTTGTCAACATCAGGATGTGTTAGTATGTTGTCCGATTGAAAACTAGACTTAAGTTGTAGAAACGCATCGTGAGCTTCCCGCCCCCACACAAATGGCTGTTTCTTACGCAGGAGCTGCGTCAAAGGTACCGTGAGTTTTGCAAAATTCGGAATAAACTCCCGGTAGTAATTAGCGAAACCTAAGAACCTTTGTACATCCTTCTTAGTCTTTAGCTCCTGCCATGAGTTAACGGCGTCGACCTTATGTGGATCCATTTTAAGTTCCCTACCTGACACTACATGACCTAGGAACTCCACTTCAGGCACATGAAAGACGCACTTGGAAGCCTTGGCGAAAAGCCCATTAGCCCGCAGACGGTGCAGAACCTGCTTGACATGTTGACGATGTTCTTTCTCGTCCTTAGAAAAAATCAAGATATCATCCAAATAAATCACTAAAAATTGGTCAATTAGGTCCCTGAACACATCGTTCATGAACCTCTGGAAGACCGCAGGAGCGTTGCAAAGTCCGAAAGGCATGACTCGGAACTCGTGGCATCCGAAACACGTGTTAAATGCCGTCTTCCATTCATCCCCTTCCCGTATACGGATTAAGTTATATGCCCCCCGCAGGTCAAGCTTGGTAAAAACCTTAGCCCCTTGCACCCTTGACAATAGTTCCGAGATTAAAGGTAGCGGGTACCTATCCCGAATGGTGTATTTGTTTAGGATCCGATAGTCGCAGACCAGCCTAAGTTCCCCAGTCTTTTTGGCTACAAAGAATACTGGTGCCGCAGTTGGAGAGCTAGATGGGCGAATAAACCCCTTGGCTAAATTTTCATCTAGAAACTCCCTCAAAGCTTGCCTTTCCGGTACAGTCAAGGCATACAGCCTTCCTGCTGGCAATTTCGCACCTTCTGCTAACTTGATGGCGCAATCATATGGCCTGTGCGGTGGTAATTTGTCCGCTTCTCTTTTACAAAATACATCAGAGAACTCCCCATACTCAGCAGGCACTCCCTCCATATCAGATTGAGTAACATTCAGAGTGCAACAATCCTGCCTCTTTAAGGTCACTTTACGTGTCGCCCAATCTACTTGTGGGTTTACTACAGCTAGCCAATCCATCCCCAGGATCACATCATATCTAGGCAAGCTCGTAATATCCCACACAAACGTTCCCGTTACTCCCTGCACCTCCCACATTACTGCTGAGGTTTCATGGTTAACCACCCCAGTCTCCAGCAGTCTCCCATCTGCTCCTTCCACCCACACGTCGCATGCCTTGCGCACTCTAGGAATGCCATGCTTCTTAGCAAACTCAATATCTACATAAGAGACCGTAGCCCCTGAGTCCAGCAGTGCCAAAGTAGAAACAAGTTCCCTTCCCCCAACAGATAATGTAATGGGTACGAAAACATGCTTCCTCCCCTCAGTTGACTGCTTGAGGAGCCCTAGTGCGTTGGACTCACGTCGCACTAGGGCTGGCCTTTTCCCGAAAGCTGAGAAGGTTTCACATTACAGTTTTTGGCAAAATGCCCCGCATTCCCACAGTACAAACACAACCCCAGCTGCCTCCTACGGCTCCTTTCCTCTGTAGACAGCTTTTTAAAGACCCCAAGCACCATAGGCTCTTCCCCCATCACCACAGGTGCCCTGGTAATATGCATGGGTGGCGCACACATTGCTTTCGAGTGTTTACGAGCCTCGAACCTTGCGTCTAAACGCAGCACCTTAGCTACTAAGGCGTCCCAATTTTCAGCCGGCTCCAAGCGTGCTAATTCATCCTGGAGCATATCACTTAACCCGGCAGTAAATAAAAGCATGAATGCATTTTCCCCCCAATCCAGCTGGTGGCGATACAGGTTAAACTTATTTAAGTAATCCAAAACAGTCCCCTTTCCCTGTTTCAACCGATACAGAGCCCACCCAGCATTCTCCGTGCGGAGAGGATCCCCAAAAGTGTCAGTTAATAACTGTTTGAAATTATTCAAATTGTCCTTGACTGGGTCATTTCCCAAAATTAAATTAGTGGCCCATTGTCCTGCGGGACCGGTCAACAAACTCAAAATAAATGCCACCTTGCTAGTGTCTGTAGGAAAAGCATGAGCACTGAGCTGGGAAAAATAAAGCTCCACTTGTGCCAAAAAGGTTGGCAACTTGCACCTGGTTCCGTCAAAGCGTTCAGGAGTCAAAACATGTCCTTTCACAGCATGAGCTGCTTGGCTGACGGTAAAAGCCGTTTGTAATTGGTCAAATTTGGCCCTTAACTCCTCCATCGTCTTCCTGACGGGTTTATTGCTGCAATAAACTTTTTATGGGCGTTGGGCAATCTGTCAAGGACAGAACGCCACAAGGTTCAAGATAACAGAGTTTATTGGATTACAGAACTCAAAAATGCCCGTAAAATACAAGGGCCAGGCAGTATTAGCCTTTAGGAGCAAAAAGGGGCAAGGAAAAACGTTCAAAAGATAAACCGGATTAAACCGGAGTTTAATCCGGGTAAAAACAAACTGCTTGCTTCAGCCTGGGGATAAACAAAACAAAAGCCGAGGAACAAAAGATACAAAAGAATGCAACTAATTGGCAGCAGATTCCTCTCTGCTGCCAACACTGTGCTTAGAGTAACTTGCGTCGCTCCCACACACACAGCAGACAGGATTTCCAACACGAACAGATCAGCCAAGGATTGTAGCAGTAGAGTAGACCCAGTTCCTTTCCGTAGATCAAAGCCAGAAGCAGACGTTGTAGATTCCAAGTCCAAGAAGGGGGGAAGACAAGCCGTGGTCAGTTCAGTCCGAGTTTTCAAAACAGGAGATGGCGTCCGTCAAGAAGACGACGGAAGGTCAAGCTAATAAGAGTAAGCACAGGTTTGCACAAACAAATGCCCACACAATTCCTCCCGCCGTCTGACCCTGAATTCCAAAACAACTTACGTCTCAGCACAGGAAAACACACCAGTCTTCAGGAAAGCGTCCCACACAGATCCCAAGCGTTCGTCCAGATTACCTTGCCCAACGCAATTTGCAATTGCTCCCAAGCCCCATTTTATGCCAGTTACAAATCCTCATCACTGTCAGCTGTCCTCCTTAACCCGGGCGTTTCCTCATCACTTTCCTCATCAGAGCTGGAACACCTCTGACTACGCCCCACAGCATCTCCAGCTGTGGATCCCGTCCCATCCCTCCAGCTAAGCCATGGGTCTAATCCTGAAGGTCCCCATTCATCTTCTATCCCATCATGACCAGTGGCACCCAATTCCTCCCTTACCCGAGTCCAATCCATCTCATCCTCCTCCGAGCTAACCAGCCCCTCCTCCATTCTCTCCGTAAACCCCTCAAAAGACTCTTCGTCAGATGGTGCTGCAAAAATGTCTCGCAGTCTTTTTCTTTCTCGCTCCTCGAGAGTATCTGACTCTCGAGGAGTCTTACGCCCACGTCTGTCAGTAACAGAGCCATGAGGCTCAATCATAACATAAGATGGGATAAAAATATACAAACACACACACACACACACACACACACACAAGGAAATATTCAATATTCAAAAATATTCAGTCTTCTAGGAGGCACGATCTTAAAAGTGTCTCATAGGAGAATAAAAGTTACAAATGGACAAAAATATGGAATTTGTATATTTAATCTGGATTTTACTTTAGCTTTAGGGTGGGTGACCTTCCAGATGGTATTGGGTTGCATCTTCCCTTCTCTTTTACCTTTAAGTATTCTAGTTAGGGCTGAAGGGAGATTCAGCTCAACATCTGGAAAGATACATACTATCTGTACATGAAGCTCCTGCAGTTTTATCTGGACAATATCAATATAAGGTAAAGTAGCATCCATTTTAGTTTCCCTTGCTGGCAGAAAGCTTCAGAGATGATTGGGGAAATGCAGTTATCAGAGATTTGTCTCCCTCCTTGCCGAACTGTGGATCTGCCATGGCTAAAAGCTATTTTAGTAAATACGTGGACCCTCTGGATGGTATTGGGCTTCTGAGAAGGAAGAACTGAGTTTCTACTCTCAGATTTTATTCAGATCTCTTTTCCAGAAGGTTCTGGTTTTTAAAATTGAAACACATGTATGCCGCACAGATGCTAAATCTATTGTACTTTCACTGTAAAAAAATTAATTTAACAATTACGGTTGGAGGGGAGCATCCCTGCATGCCATTTTTGCTTAAAGACTCTCTTTAGAAGTTTATAGGATAGATAAATACATTTTAATAGGCTGCCTACATTTCTGCTGTGGCAGCAGGAAAAGGAAGCAACAGCTGCAAGTATTCTTCTTCCAGTAGTAAAACAAATTATTCAGGCAAATCGACCTCTGGCAAGTGGTCCATCTCTCCCCCCCCCCCCCATCTTTTTTCAAGAAGTTCTTAGAAAAAGTTTGCAGGAGCAGCCTAAAAGGGTTTCTGACCTTGCTTTCTTCCATTTGGCATAAAGAACTTTAGCAGTTCCAAATTTTGAAGTAAAATTTCAGCAGCAATTTCTAGTGATAATATTCATTCTCACTGAATAAGTCGCTTGGCCAGTTTAGATGATATTTTATGGGTAATTTACAGAAGGGCAATAGATTCCCAGGTTAATTTCCAAAGGGAGAAGAGTCAAGTAAGTACTGTATAAACTTATGCATGTGTCTAGAAATTTTAGACAAATTGCTCCAAAATACCTGGTTCGATTTATTCATAGGGCAATGTAAGTACTGTGTTTTAACTTTGATATATAAAAGGAACCACTGCCTTCTCTTAGTTGAGTGGTAAAAGGCAAGATTGGAAAAAGGTGAGCCATGGACTGTAGTGAGACAGTCCTTGCAGTGACCTTGACACTCTCTCTCTCTCTCTCTCTCTCTCTCTCTCTCTCTCTCTCTCTCTCTCTCTCTCTGTGTGTGTGTGTGTGTGTGTGTGTGTGTGTGTGTGTGTGTGTGTGTGTATATATATATATATATATATATATATATATATATATATGTGTGGGCTATTTCACTTGTCTTCACAGTCTTTTAATCTATATTAATGATATTGTAAGATACTTTTTCATATGCTACTTGCTTTTTAAAAGATGCTCCTTATATGGTGAATGACCCAGAAATTTAACCTTGGTGCTCTTCTATATTCCTATCAGGTGTGTTTGGCCAAATCGGAAATCTAGAGCAGTGTTGACACTTGGCTTCAGTGAGAGAATGGGCCCTTCACAGTCATTTCTGTCACTCAGTGTGATAGTATGACAAGGTGTGGATAAAAATGCCACCACATCTTAGAAGGTCTTAGCTTCCTTCACAGGGCATGCCACATCAGCATGAAGAGGACAGATTTCCACAAAAAAGGCACAAGAGATTATTTTCAAAGTTGCTCTTTTTATTTGTTTCTCTTGAAAATAATTCCCTCTCTGTGATGAGTGATAATTGTGTTTGTCAAAGGTGAGAGGTAAGACAATACCACATCTCTGACATTATCCTGCTGGCTGTCATGACAGCATCGGCCCCCCAACGCTACCCCACCCCACCCCAGGATCATGCAGAACTTCTTGATAAGTATCCCAATGAGAGTGATAATTGATGTTAACTGTGACTGTGGGGGTTGCTCCTGTTGCTTCAGTTTATACTGAAATGCAGCATTAAAAATTCAACAAATAATGTATTATGAAACCATTGCAACCAATTTCTTCTAAAACCTGAGGAAGAAGAGAGGATGATGGATATCTTGTGGATAGACAGACATAACAGTCTGCATGCTTAGAATTCCTCTTTTCTTCTCCCACTCTTGTTTAACAAGATGCTGTTTTTTTTTACTTTCTCTTTCTCTCTCTCTCTCTCATTTTCTCATAGTGTTACATATGATATTGGAGGAACATTTTTATGACAAAATAGTTTTATCATGTGTTAGTGAGTAACAACTTTTGATAACATACAAGATTGCTATTAAAGAGTTTTAAGGTAATTCTTTAATAACAAACATGAATAGCACTCGGAAACCCCATGTTGCATATAAATACCATAGTTACTTGTAATTTGTTCCTTTCTTGTATGAGTCAAGAAATAACTACATTGCCTTAAAATTGTAACAAGGTATCTATTCACTCCTTATAGTTATGGGAATGTGATCTCACTAAACGGTCAATGAGGAGTATCTTATTACAGTGTTCCCTCACTACTTCACGGTTCACTTTTCGCAGATTCGCTGTTTCACGGTTTTTCAATAAACACTAAAAGACTATTATGAATCATAAAAAATTACAATTTACAGCCTAAGGAAGGGAGGAAGGAAAAGACAAAGGGAGAGAAAAGGAGCCCAAGCAGCAATGGGAGGAGAAGGAGGCGATTTATCAACACACAACCGGTTGATAAAGACTTAAAATAGTGTATAACTACTAAAATAATGTATCAATATTAAAATAAATATAGTGTCCCTACTTCACGGATTTTCACTTATTGCGGGTGGTCCTGGAACCTAACCCCAGCGATAAGTGAGGGAGCACTGTACTTAAACTTCTTCTCATGTGAAGTTGTTTTGTGCTACAGATCAGTATCTTGTAGCCATATAATATTTTAAGTACTGAAGAAGCAGAAATAAAAATAAAATTTAAACTGTTACTACAATGATAACTAACAGCAACTAAGTATGGTAAATTCCCAAGGATTTTATGACTATTTGATATTTTTTCCACGAATATTGCTTAGCAATATTTTTCCCTAGACAACTTACCTTGTTAGTGGGATCTGAGATCTGGAACCCTTTCTCCATCTCAAGATCACCTTGAACATTTTAGTAATGCAAAAATAATACATAGTAAATTTCTTTTGGACCTAGTCTTGCCACAAGAGCTTTCTGCTGCTATTCAGTAGACACCATTGATGTTCCAAGCTACACTCTATTAAATAAAGATCTAATAAAGATAGTTTTGACTAAACTAATCTAATTCTGATTTTGTTGACTGCATAATTATATGCATAGTTATAATTATATTGTGAGGTTTGGTGTTTGGTCAGAGGCAGGCCTGTAGTGAGGGGGGGGGGGTTAGGGGTTCACCCCCCCCCCCCAAATTTTTCAGGTTATAAAAAACAACCTGGTTTACTCATGAATTTTAACTGGTTAACCAAATCCCCATGCTAAGTCTATGAGAGGCAAAACATTAAGAGTCCCTCCAGGCACTATCTCAAGCAGATATTGACAGGTTTGTAGCGGGTGTGTGTGTGTGTGTGTGCTAGGAGTTCAACCCCCCCCCCCTGAAATTTTCAAAACCCCTCCCGAAATTTTTTTCTGGCTACGGCCCTGGTCAGAGGCACTAAAGCAGTTATTTGGCTGAGAATTCTAAATAATGCCACTGCTTGCTGAAAATCTCAAGATCCCATAGGATATTGCCATTGTAAGGAATGTGGAATGACAGCATTCCAATTGTGTAGAGTAAGGGGAACCCTTGAGGGTTATGTGAAAGAAAAGAGAGTACTTGAACATTTTAATTTACACAAACTTGGGTTTAACTGGAAATATCCATAACTCTACTCTGAACAATCTGAAAGGGGCTGCTAAGTTTTGGAATATGTTTGTTTCTACTAGGCAGTATATTTAAATTATGCGCGTACACACACAGAGTGAGGAAAAAGTCACTTGATAGTTAGATGTATTTTTAATATATTGAATTGTGGCAGAAGAAATGTTCTCAATATTTTCAGATGTTACAGTTCCATTAAAGAAGTGTGGTCCAATAACACCACATGCAGAAAATGCTCACCACACATTAATTAATACATAGATAGCTGTGTTGTTCCAACCTTTTCAATGTTTATTTAGCATTGGTCAAAGTCAAGTGATGTTTGCCTCACTGTGTGTGTGAGTGTGTGTGTGAGATATATATATATATATATTATATTATATAATATATTATATTGCTGTGTTATTGTCATATAACTTGATAATATTTAGATTAAAGCCCTGGCAGACTATGCAAAAAGAATCTGTGAACCCCACCTCCTCCAAGGTGAGCTGAACCACCTAAACTGGGCTCTACAAGCCAATGGAGACTCCGCCACAGACATCAGAAGAGCTGCAAGGCCAAGAACAAGCCACGAGAGGAAAGACAAAGATCCACCCAGAGCAAAAAGGTTCTTACCATACCACAAGGGAACCACTGACCACACAGGGTAACTGATGAAGAAATACAATGTGCAAACTATCTACAGGCCCACTAAGAAAATCCAACAAATGTTAAGTTCAGCAAAGGATAAGAAGGATCCTCTCACCTCTGCAGGAGTCTACCGTATACTATCTGGCTACATAGGGACCACCAAATGCAACCTTGCCCAAACACGATTCAAGGAACATGAAAGACACTGCAGACTAATTCAACCAAAGAAGTCAGCCAGAGCAGAGCACTTGATGAACCAACCTGGACACAGCATATTATTTGAGAACACAGAAATGCTGGACCACTCTGACAACCACCAGGTCAGACCACACAGAGAAGCCATTGAAATCCACAAGCATGTGGGCATTGTCAATAAAAAGGAGGAAACCATGTAAATGAACAAAATCTGGCTACCAGTATTTAAAAAACTCTGAAATCAGGACAGTAAATAAAGAAAAATATTCAGAAAATGGGAATTCCAGGCATGACACAATCAGGGCCAGCTAACACCTCCCAACAAAGAATTCCCCCAGGCAGCAACCAGTCAGGCATTGAATCTGCAAGGTCATTAAATGCTAATCAAGGTGGCCATATGCAACATTCACACGTGCCTCAAGCAGACAATAGTTCTTTCTCCCACAGATATAAACCCCACATGCCTAGTTTCCAACAGATCTCACAACCTCTGAGGATGCCTCCTATAGATGTCGGCGAAACATCAGGAGAGAATGCTTCTGGAATATGGCCATACAGCCTGGAAAACTCACAGCAACCCAATACTTGGATTACCTCAGGCCCCATCTACACTGCCAAATAACACAGTTTCAATCTATATGACAGTGTAGACCAAAAGGGCCTCAGAATGAAGTGAAGTCTCCTTCTTTGAAGGTTTATAAACAGAAGCTGAATGGCCCTCACTTGGGAGTGTGTCGATTGTGTATTCCACATGGCAGAATGGCGTTGGCATAAATGGCCCTTTTGGTCACTTCCAATTTTATAATTCTGTGATTCTAAGAGCAGAATACCAGCCAATTTAGTAACCCATATCTGCATGGATGTGCGTTTGTCTGTTTCAGGAGACAGTCTGAAATCCCGTTGGTGTACTGCACTGTCATTACTGTACCAGCTTAGGAGGTATCAGCAAGAGGCCATAGGCATTGTAGCCCTGCCGGAAGACAGGGACTAGAGAAACAGGCTGATTTGCTTTACCTTGCCTCTGCTGTACGCATCTGGCAAAAGTAGTCCCCATTGCAGGGTGCACTAACAGGGCTCCAGTCATAATAGTATCCTCCTAGGCATAACAATGTGAAGACTGCAGGAGGAAATGGGAGGGGGAAAAGTCTGTCTGATTCAATCCTTTGCTGAAGCTATTTTCACAGTGGTGGGCCTCTTATAGCAGAGACTGTGAGTACAGCCAGCTGCTCAGCTAGGTAAGCTACGTCGCTTTCAGATCCAGGAATTTTATTTTCCATCATGATTCCATTTCCCCTTCCAGGAATGCAAGTACTGCTTCAATAAGAAAAATATAATCAATTCTATTCATAACATATTTAAACAACTGCTGAAAGAGGCACTTGGGGAAATATCTTGCGTTGCTCCAGTTTATAGAAATAGGAAGAGAGTTAGAAATGCCAATTTCTGATTTTGGTTGAGCTCTTGTGGTTCCATCTTAATGTTCTGAAATAGAATTAAAAGCTTTTAGATATATTTTTTAAACATTTTGTCCTGATTCTAATCTTATAAGTCAGATCTCAAGAGGGTAGGGTAGAAAATGATTGGGAAACACCTGCTTTTTCACTGCTATCACACAGATAAATGTATGTGGAAGAAATATTTGGAATAACGGCAGCACTGATCAATAAAGCAACAACAAAACAAACTTTAGGTTCTACTACTTTTATTTTTCATGATTAATGGGTTTGCAGCCTATCAACTGAATGGTTTGGGATTTCCTGAAATGATAATAATTTGATTAACCAATTTGCCTTGATTTCATATTTTGATTTAGAATGATCAGAATATTGGGCTACAGGTTGAATATCTTTTTATTTGTATATACAAACACAATGAAATATCTTGGAGATTTAAGTTTAAATATGAAATTAATTTATATTTCATATACATATTATAATATAGGTATAAGGGTTTATTTGTAACTATATTATTAGTAATTTTGCATGAAACAGATTTTGTGTTCATTGAACTATTAGAAAGCAAAGGTGTCACTATTTCAGCCACCCAAGGTTTAGATTTTTGAGTATTTTAGATTTCAGAATTCCAGGTAACCAGTATATTTAGGGCACGACGAATGTGAAGCAGAAATAACTGTGATAAAGTGTTAGCTTAAGGTAAAAGTTTTCCCCTGACATTAAGTCTAGTTGTGTCCGACTCCGGGGGTTGATGCTCATCTCCATTTCTAAGCCAAAGAGCCAGCCTTGTCCATAGACACTTCCAAAGTCATGTGGCTGGCATAACTGCGTGGAGTGCCATTATCTTCTTGCTGGAGCGGTACCTGTTGATTTAGTCACATTTGAATGTTTTTGGACTGCAAGATTGGCAGAAGCTGGGGCTAACAGTGGAAGCTCATCGTGCTCTTCAGATTTGAACCGCCAACCTTTTGGTCAGAAAGTTCAGCAGCTCAGCAGTTTAACCCACTGCATCACCGGGGACTAGTTACAAGGTGTTATAAGGTGTGACATTCTGAAACAAAATATCCCAATATTTACCAGGAGACTAGCATTCTGAAACAGCCTGGGGAATACTATTTAGAAATACTAATAGATAAGCAGCAATAGGCGGTAAGTGTTTGTCATTCCCCCACCCCCTCCAAAAAAAGAGAAAGCAACATGATAGGTAAAGGAACTAAAACTGGCCAGAGGTTAGAAGAATTGGAGAGAATTAAGTAGTTATATTTAACATGTTCCTCTTCTCTTCCAATGCAGCATGCTCCTCACTGCTCTAGTTCTTTTGTTTAAAAGAGAAAACACTATGGGGACTTTAGGTAAAAGGAAATTGAAGCCCTTGCGCTACTATGAATATCCAGTTGATGTCTGTGTGTCTCTAATGGCCAATATTAATCACAGAAGTATATGGCTCTCCTTGCTGCCAGCTGCTACTGCTCTGGAAAGCAGGACTGAAGTGGGCAACCTGTGAACGTTTAAAAGAAAAGTCCTGAACCTATTTTTAAAAAAATCATCAAGTTGTTAACAGTGGTAATAAATATTTATTAGAAAGTATATGCCTCATTCTAATAAAACATTCAAATATGAGAGTAAAGTAAGAGTAAACATCTTAACTTTCTTTTTTTGCTGTTATTCATATTCTTAAAAATCAGCTTTTTATTAATTAATTAAAATATTTCTATCTCAAGCTCTATGTTTCTAAAAGTATTTCTATTTTGCCCTTTATCATGTGATCTCAGTGCAGCATACAATTAAAACTTAACTTATACTTTAAAGAAATTCTGATTAAGATAATAAAAGAATTTAAACAGCATGTTAAACAGATCGCCCAGATAATCTTGGTGGGAGGTGCTAAAAACAACACTACGTACATTTACACTTAATCAATAATGAGATTAAGTTTCAAAGCGAGTTTTTAAAAATAATTTCTTTTTCTGTTTTTTTTCCTCTTGGATTCTTATCTTGAAACTCTCCAAGTTGATCAATTTAGCCCCAGAACAACATAAAAAAAACTTGTTTCAAAGTACATGTAATTCTTATGTACCGAAGACATTTGGACAAATTTTAGATTATCCAAGTTTGGTAATATGAAAGCAAGAGGGCAGTTTTCAACCTCCAGTTTTAAAATCTGAGGTTAAGGACTTCAGACAATGCAAGATCGTTCTTTGGGTTTGTAATTTGTCCCCATTTCTTAAGAATTTTAAAGCTGGGCAGTAAACGACTCCAGTGGTCCCCCTGTGAACAGAAACTGGTTAAAGCGGCAAATTTGAAGTGGGACAGCAATAGTTCTATTTTTTGTCTTTAATTACTTTTGTGATGTTTTTGTGTAGGCAGTCTTTATGCTCCTTATAGTAGCCATTACTCTTTGGACACAACAGTGAAAGATTGGTAATTAAAAAATAATAATTTTAATGTCTGAAACTGAGCAATGTCGAAGTTATACTAATTTGCCATATTGAAATGTTTGTACCCCAGGAAAGGTTTCATTTTACTAATTAATGAAATGAAATTTGTGCCAGGATATATTTGGGGTGTGGTTTGGTTAAATTTATATTCTATTAATGCATTCCTATGAAAAATAATAAGGGGGGATGTGGGAGAAGACAATACTCTACTATGTGATGGCAAAGCAAACCAATGATTAATATAAATACAAAACGTGTGATGGAGGTAAACACATTATTTTTTTCATTTTAAGAAGAAGTGCCACAAAACGTAACACAAAAACAGCAACCCCCGCTTTCCTCCTTTGTGGGATGAAGTCCCAAGAGAGTAACAAGTCCAGGATTGCATAAGCCCAGTTTAGCAGGACATGGAAGATATGAGTGTACAGGCATTACATTCTTGAGCATCTTGTTTCCCTACTGTGGAGGTTCCATGCCTTTCCGTATTCAGTGATAAAAGCCATCCCACATCCTTTCCCTGGCTTCTCTTCGGCTTCTAGTGTCTTCTGGCATTGGGAGTTGGATGGCACCTGATTCCAGAACTCTCAGTCTGCTTTCTGTTTCCCTGCACTGCTGCAATGAAGTACCACGAGCAACCACCAGAAGTGTCCTTACATCATGTGATGGCCTCCATGTGATTCCATTTTGGCAGCACAGAGAAATGGAGCAAAGACTGAGTGGAATGAAGTCCCAAGGCAGGTAAGCCTTGTATTTTCCAACTTTCTATGGACCACTTAAAAGGAACTTCTAAAATGTATTCTGGAAAGTTCCCCCCCCCCCCCCTCTTTCACCAGCTTTCATTTTTCTTATGATTTCCATTTTGGTGGCCAAAATTATAGAACAATGCATTTCTAATAGGGCAACATGTTTTCCCTTTTTATGTTTTGCTCTCTGTACATATTTATTAAGGGATTTTAGAAGTAACCACTGTTCACCTTGTGTGTTGCGGTCACCCATGACTGCAGTAGGATTAGTTAATGGTGAGGGTTGATGGATGATGGAAACTGTAGTTCAAGAACATCTGGAAAGCCACAGGTTCTCAGTTCTGTGCTAGTCCAGCGTGGTAATTAAGTTTTTTCATTAAAAGAAAATCCATATTAATCCATGACCTGAAAAAAGAAAGCCATTCCTGTTCTTGCAATGTATGTGACTTGGAACAGATTGTGATGAATCCCATGAAATGTTTCTTTAGATTAAGCTGTTTATGACACACAAGGTTAATGTTGAATGCTGACAAAAGTAGTAAAATAAACTTTTGCAACAACTTAGTTTTGTGTAGTTAATAGTTACTGGCATACGCTGAAGTTCCTGGACCTTTTTCAAGGACATCATATACTGCATGTTCTATTTTGTTATTTTCAACCCTTACCCATTTCCATCTTTTGTTAACATCTCTCTTTCTCCATCTCCCTTCTTCCCCTGCTGTAATTATTCCAGAACTTACAAATGTTACTTTTTCAAATAAAACTCCAAGAACCTCCCAACTAAGATTAACTATTCTGGGAGTTGTGGTCAAAAAAGTAATTTTCCAACTCTGATTGATTCTGCCCTTCTCAATTCAGACCATATTTTCAAACTCTTTTTATGTAAGCCTTTGAAAAAAGAATTAGCTTTAAACTCATGTTTCTCATGTCCAAGCTGGACAACAAAATAAATGGCTGAAATAATATATATGGTGCCACTGACATCAATGGCACCTGCTAAGAAATGAGTAAGAAATCCATCTTTCTCTTGGCTAAGAAAGATGCATCAATTTAGAGACACATTTAACAGAGGAAACAAAAAATCAAGAAAAGAAATGGCCAGAAAATCAAAGCTATTAGAATTGTATGCCAAAAGCAACATGTTTACCTATTGCTGTGGTCTAACCAGTGCTGTGAATGTCATGTCTGGCTTAAAATTTTGTAAGGTGCAATAATCTTTCCTTTTCCCCCCCTTTATTTTGACAAAAATAAAATAGTGGATTTTTTCTGGTAGTGTAAATTATGAAGTGCTGATGCTCGTTATTAGCACTTAGGCAGAAAAAAAATAAAATGCAAAGATACAGAATGGGGGATGCCTGGCTCAACAACAGTACGTGTGAAAAAGATCTTGGAGTCCTTGTGGACAACAAGTTAAACATGACCCAACAATGCAACATGGCAGCAAAAAAAGCCAATGGGATTTTAATAATAATAATAAATTATTATCCAAGAGAATCAACAGGGTCACACTCCCCCTGTTAAGTTCTCTGCGGAGGTCATCCACCAAGGCGACCAAAGCCGTCTCTGTACCATGACCGGGTCTGAACCCAGACTGTGATGGATCCAGATAATCGGTCTCTATCAGGAACCCCTGGAGCTGCGAGGCGACCACCCACTCCAGAACCTTGCCCAAAAAGGGAAGGTTTGAAATTGGCCGGTAGTTGTTAAGAACCGACGGGTCAAGGGACACCTTTTTCAGGATCGGTTTAACCAATGCCTGCTTTAAGGTAGATGGAAAAAGTCCCTGATCCAGTGAGGCGTTTATTATCCCCACAAACCAATTTGCCAATCCCCCACTGGCAAGTTTTATTAGCCAAGATGGGCAAGGGTCTGAAGCGCATGTGGTCGCTCTCACAGCTCCAAGGATCCCCTCAATGTCATCAGGGTGAACAATCTGAAACAAATCCATTAACACTGGACAAACAGGTGCCTCGGTCACCTCCATAGATACTGCGTTAAGGCTGGTGTCTAAGTCAGAGCGTATCTGAGCGACTTTGTCTGCAAAGTGATGGGCGAACTTGCCACATCGAGTTGTCAGGTGGCAAGGGGCAGCCCCCCCCCCTTCACAAGGGTGGAGGAGCTCTCCCACCACCTGAAACAACTCAGATGGTCTGTTTGTTGCATATGCAATGCGGGCAGTCGAGAAAACTTTCCTGGCTGCCCGCAATGCCGCGGAGTAGGCCCTAAGAGAGGCTTTAGCCTGTGCTCGGTTGGATACGTCCTGAAATCTGCACCAGATGACTCTAGTCTCAGTTTCGTCTGCTTTATCACAGCCAGCTCCTCAGAAAACCAAGGAGTTGATCTGACTCTGTAAGATGATAGGGGACGTTCAGGGCCTGCATAAATAGGAGTATAGTGTCTAGATCCAGGGAAGTCATGCTACCCCTCTATTCTGCCTTGGCCAGACCACACCTGGAATCACACTGTCCAATTCAGGGCACCACAATTGAAGGGAGATGTTGGCAAGCTGGAATGTGTCCAGAATTTTTCACTATAAATCTGGCTGTGCTAAGACAGCAGTATTTTTTAATCCCACATTTTGGGATTTGGCAGGTAATTTGTCATGAAATGGGTTTTTGACTGAAATTCCAAACTTGGGAATTGAATTTGGTGGTGACATGAATCAGTCATGCTGCTCTTCTCAGTGAAAAACTGCAATTCTTTATTATCTCCTTTCTTTTCAGCATTAGGCTATTCTTTTGTCATCCAGCCCCAGCCCAAGTTACAGTCAATAATCCTAAATAACTCATTAGGGTGTATTTGTGAGTTTTATGTCACTCAGCATCAGGGTAGAATTTAAAAAGACAAAACAGTAGGCATTTTCATGTTCAATGCACTTAACAATGATATTAATATTAACTGTATTTTTAAATAAAGCCCTTTTATTATATTAGCAGAATCAATAATACTCAGGAGGCTTTGGTACACCATGTAGGTGCATTGTTGTTTTCCGCCATCATTTTCCTGCTAATATTGTGAGGCAGAAGTCCTTACACATCATGCTGAGTAGGAATCCTGGTTAAAACTGGTCAGTTACAGTTAAGACCAGGTTCACTGAAAATGGCGTGTGTGCTCAAAGGCATTTGCCATCTTTTAAACTTATTTGCAGTTTATGTAATTTTGTAATTTCACCAATTTTTTCTTGTTTTTTTTTCATGAATCTAGATTTGAATATTAAATGCTTTGTCTTATCTTTATTACTGGTATGTTTTTAACTAGTGAAAAGATAGAGAAATTGGTGACTCAATTGCCTTGCTGTCATGCTGATAAGGGAATCTTTTTTCCAGTGTTGTGAATTGGGAAATATTCCATTTTAACTATCATGGCAACATCCAGTGTAATCCTGGGATTTTCAGTTTATGGAAGGGCATTTTGAATTCTTAGCCTGAGAGCTCCTCTCGTACCTCAGCAAACTACAAACCCTAGCATTTACCATGGCAATTATATTTAAATCATAACCTGTTAGAGTGTGAATGATACCCAAATTGGTGTCAAGATATCATGTGACATTGGCTTAAGCAAGGACACTTCTCTACTCCATAGACAGACAGACAGACAGACAGACAGACAGACAGAGTCTGGTTCAGAGATAATGGCACAATGTAAAAAAAAAAAGCACCAAAATGCACATTTAAATGAATGTTGGAAGCATGAGATGCCACAAAAATTAGCCACCCTGAGATAATCATCACAATTGATCAGCTAGGCACTTCAGTCCTCCCATTTCTCTATGAAAGAACTGCTTTGGTTTCATTAGTTTGACAGTTGGACTGTACAGGCAATCTACAGAAAAAACAATGCCTGTGCCAGAACTAGATGTTTTTAACAAATCAAGCTCATGAAAATTAGTCATTTGCCCACAATTAGATGAAGCCCACGTTTTTAAAGCATTCCTGAGTCGTGGAAAAAACAAAATACTATGTGGTTTCATTTTGAGGGCTTTTGAAAAGAGTTTCCTGAAAATGAGTGAGTATTTTTTCAGGTGAAAATGAGGAAAAATAAAACCAACCAGCTCCATTGTGGGTAAAACATTATTAACTTGCCAAAGACTTGTGGGATTTTGCACACACCACACACCACATATTGCTTGACTGGTTCACAAAGTAACTGTGTGCTACAGAAACAATTGTTCCAATATCTCAAAAAACATTCTGCTCTTGTCAGTTCATGCTAAGATGAAATAGCTGAGCACTTCACAGAGTTAGGTGTATATTTGAAAGTCAATTTAAACCTCAGGCACTTTATCAATTATAGTAACAGTAATGTGAGCATATCTGTGTTCTTACTTTCATTTTTAAAAAATTGGTTCTGTTGTGTTGTTTTGAGATTATTGTGCAAGGTTGAGAATGGTTAAGTCTTTAAATTATGACACCCCCCCCCCCCCCCCCATTTCTAAACCAGCATGGCCAATCCAAAAACCAGTGGCTGGCATTCTATATTATAGTTACACATTCATAACATAGAGTTACAAATCTGTAAGATAAAGGTAAAGGTTTCCCCCTGACATTAAGTCTAGTTGCGTCCGACTCTGGGGGTTGGTGCTCATCTCCATTTCTAAGCCAAAGAGCCAGCATTGTTCATAGACACCTCCAAGGTCATGTGGCCGACATGACTGCATGGAGCACCATTACCTTCCAGCCAGAGCAATACCTATTGATCTACTCACATTTGCATATTTTCGAACTGCTAGGTTGGCAGAAGGGAGCGGTACCTATTGATCTACTTGCATGTTTTCAAACTGCTAGGTTGGCAGAAGCTGGAGCTGATAGCAGGAGCTTACTCTGCTCCCTGGATTCAAACCACCGACCTTTCGGTCAGCAAGTTCAGCAGCTCAGTGGTTTAGCCCACTGTGCTACCAAGGGCTCCTCAGTGGGTGTTAAATCTGTAATTACTCCATACTCAGCAAGATAAATTATCTTACAATATGTATGTCCCCTAGCACACCTTTGACCCCATCGACACTGACACTACATTGACACACACACTGCCAATGCAATACATTAAAAAATCAGAGAAGATTCTCAGTTCAGTCAATTAATGCACCAAAACAGATACCAGTGTATCCCAGATCCAGGTGAACTTGGCTCTATAAGATGGAGCACTGGTGTGCACCTCTCCTGGAAAGGGAAGAAAAAGAATCCTCATAATGGTTTGATGTCAGTTTCCATGGTGAATGTAATTACCTTCCTGGCCTCAGACCAAACCTATCAATGCAATCACTCCTGCAGTGGAACCAGTTCCTCTCAAACGAGTTCCAAGCTGCATTATACTGACAATGTAGAAAGACCCTTTGTAGCCAATAGCAACTGGCAAAGGTGATCTGATCATTTGCCAATCTGGGTGCAAGGAGGATGTCATTTCCAGCCTGCTCCCACCCCTCAATATAGAACAGCGTGACTCCATTGGAAGTCCTCATTGTAGCCTTACATACACCTCCTTTGCTGGTGTTGGGCTAAAGGGTCAGACCAAGAGAGGTTATTTAGTTAGTGATACAAAATTAAGTAGCCATTGAAGAAGTTTGAAGGCAATATGGCAATGAATTTTCACTTTTAAATACTAGGAATGCATTCATCAGACTATCTGGTTCCTAAGGTTTTAGCACACATTCTTGTGAGTATTATTGCTGTTCTATGGGCTTTATCATACAAAGCAAGCAAACTGGCATTGCAACTGGACTGCAATGCCTTTGGTGACGGTCACTATCACATGATGCTGTGTGCATTCCACTACCAATTGGCCTCCCTTCCCTGTGATTTTCCCATACCTTAGTCATTAATGGGTAAAGCTCATCAATAGCTACACATCCTATTACATTACCATTACCTACCTTGCTGTGATGTGTCCTTTCTGTTTCTATGCTGGCATCTTGGCCATCATGTGATGTCAGTGGGTGAAATTCTGAACCTCTCCATGCTTCCACCCACCTTTCTTCCTGAGGTGGTTGCTTTGCTTGAATTGTGTGTGTGTGTGTGTGTGTGTGTGTGTGTATATGTGTATGTGTGTGTGTGTGTGTGTGTGTGTGTGTGTATATATATATATATATATATATGTGTGTGTGTGTGTGTGTGTGTGTGTGTGTGTGTGTGTATATATATATATATATATATATATTTGCTGAAGTCCCCAGTGGCACAGCAGATTAAACCACTGAGCTGCTGAACTTGCGGACCAAAAGGTTGCAGGTTCAAATCCAGGGAGTGGGGTGAGCTCTTGCTGTTAGCCCCAGCTTCTGCCAACCTAGCTGTTCGAAAACATGCAAATGTGAGTAGATTAATAGGTACCACTCCAGCGGGAAGATAATAGCGCTCCATGCAGTAATGCTGGCAACATGACCTTGGAGGTGTCTATGGACAATGCGGGTTCTTCGGCTTCGAAATGGAGATGAGCATCAACCCCCCATAGTTGGACACAACTAGACTTAATGTCAGGGGAAAACCTTTACCTTTATTATATCTTTGATCATTTTTAATAATGCTAGAGTTGCAAAATTTGCACTAAAATAAAACTAATACAAAAATGAATGTGTCACAAGGCATGTTGGATAGACAATAGTACAGGAAGGCTTATGACCGTGAATTGTTAAACCAACACAGCTCCACTATTGAAAAGAGGTGTGCTATCGAAGGTGCTCAACTCAGGATCTATCCACTATTTACAGTAACACAACTGTTGTGGCATAGTGGGTTGGTGCGAGAAAGTCCAAAGAGCCAGCCTTGATATTACCAGGCAGATGAATTCGACACCCCTTTTCATAATTTCTTGAATTTTTGCACTCCTTCTGAGCTGTAATGCAACCTGGACCTGACTATAGGCATAGACTTTATCAGAGGAATAGACAGATATTGCCATCATGATTGCTGCATGGTACTGGCAAGCACTGAATAGGCCTAGCGTAAACTAAACCTCATAACTTTAATGACATGATTTATGAACTAGTTAATGGTCTGTGACCTACTCTCAAGAGTAATCTGTCAGACCTTACAACGGAATAGTCACTCAGTAATGTAAGGAAATTATACTTATCTATAACAGAAAAACCTTCATTTTAATTTCATGCCATACTTGCATTTTTCATGGGTATCCTAATGATTTATATTAAAAAAATTAAGGTTGCTAGCTATATTTCATTTTCTGAGTTGTTTTCAGAAAAAAGTGAAAGCTGCAAGCTGGCAAAATCCTAAGAAATTGAGTTTTTACTTGAATAACTCAGCAATGAGAATGTCTGTGGTTTTGAGAACCACAGCATTGAAGCCACTACTGCATTGTAACTTTGCTTTGTACCAAATCTTCTCCCTCACATCTACATCTTGATTATATTGCTTGAATAAATTTCTCTGTAGGGTTTTTATGAGCGGTCACTGGGCATTTTAAGGCCTAGTTTCACAGGACAAGGGGCATGGGATGTGAAGAAATGTTTTCTCTTCTCCATCCCATTTTCTTTTGATTCCTTTCTCTCCTTGCATCAATCTACATGCCGGGGCTGCATGGTGCCATAGGAAGAAATTAATTTGGGGGGGGGGGGGGGGGAGGAGAGAGAGAGAGGGAGAGAGAGAGAGAATGAATATACTGGGAGAGATTACTGTCTACTGACCTTTTTCTGCAAGACAATATTAACAATGCAATACATTCACAATGCAATACATTAACAATGCAATCAGACACATATGTACTCAGGAGAAAGCTTCAGTATGTAGAATGTACTGTTGGATAAATGTCTACAGGATTACATCTTGAGACATTTTACAACCCCATAGGAGTGCATCAGTTTCTGTATGAAAATCTTGCTTTTTCCATCTTAAAAGAATAATTTGATTTTATTTATTTTTGGAAGGTGAAGGTATTATACTTTATTCTTCCACACTCGCCTATCCACATGGTTGTCATCCTAACAAAAACTCTGAGAAGCAGACTAAGTTGGCAAAGAGTCCAGATGAGTATTCTGAGAAAGTTGGGATTTAATCTGGTTTATGATATGTATTGTACTGAACAGTTAGGTGTGAATCCAGAGCTGTTGTGACCACAGACGTGAGAATAATCTAATGTTGAGTGGGGCATTCTGGCATTCTGATTCCAATAATGTGTTGTATATTTTATATATTGTTAGTTATTCTGCATGTGTGTGTACGTACGGACAAAAAGTATTTTATTTATTTGGAATATTTTCTTTTTCAAAGCTTCCCCAAACATACTGTATGAATTCTAAGGTTTCTCTGCTTATAAAAGTACAGTAACCTTCTCTAGTTTTTCTCATTAATAAGCTTTGTCCTCATGTTGTCTGGCCGCATTCCTTTGAACACACTGTTGTTGGTCAACTTATATATGTCCCTGTAGGCATCTGTTAAATTTTGCAGAGCATATAAGTGGAATTTCTGAGCCTTTCTGTACTATGAAGGATTCTAGATTAGTTTAAAACAATGGGTGATTGATTTTTCACCTTCTAGCATCTTTTGAATGTATTTGACAGGATCAGAACTCAGGGATATCTGGCTCCTTGTTCATTTTGCTAGAACCACCCTGGGATTAAAGTAGATACAGATTCAAGAGGAACTTGCTTCACCTTCTTATTAATGGAAAACTCTCAAAAGCAGACAGAAGCAGCAATTTGCCAATTCCTATTTCATGCAAAAGCAATTAGAGTGCAACAGAGCCATTCACAGAACAACATGTCTTTAATTTATCTTCTTTAATTATCACTCATCTTAAGCAACATCTGTTTCCAATTTTTTATTAGAAAGTATGCATGTTTGAATCAATTCTGGCTGGTGTTTTATTTGTGCTTGTTTTCAGTTTCTACTGAGCTAGCTTATTCTCATGGTGGAAAAGGATTACTCTCCCCCCCCCCCCCCACAGAGCATAATAAATCAAGTGCTCTAACCGTCAGAGTGTTATTTTCATGTAGGCACACCCAGTTACAAATCCTGTGGATTGCTTTGTGAACATGCTTGATTTTGGGAAGCCAAAACTTTAAAAAGAGAAGGTGGGTTTCCTGTTTCTTTCAGGAGACAAAAAGATTTATGTTAGTGCGCGGGTCCTTATATAAATCCCCTCCAAGTTTTTCAAATGTTTAAATTGTTACAAGAGGAGAGAGTTAGAAAATGTATGTTTGAAAATGTATTGTTGGAGCCAGACACATCTGGGCTGAACCCATTGTGGTGTTGTGTTGGCACCCAACCAAGCTGAGAGTGCATCAGCCCTGCTGCACCATCACCTCCCCCTTCATGTCACCGCTGCGGCTTCCTGATAATCAAGGAGCACATTTTTAAACATTTCAAAAAAAAATTAATAATAATAATCAAATATTCTTTCCATTCTTTGTTGGATCATAGACCTCCTAAGAACACCATTCTTACAATGGAGATCCTAATTCTTTCTGTAATGTGAAAGATTCCAGATTTGCCTATAATAATTGGTGATTTTATTTTGCACCTTCTAGCATCCTTTGGCTATATTTGACATCAAGAATAAAGGCAAGCTTTGTTCGGAGTAAATTCTTCACATTGAAATCTAGCCTAATCTGGACCTGATTCAAAAGTTGTCATTTTCCTGTGGCTTTGTCATTTTAAGACTTGTTATAATTTGGAAAATTCTTTTCCCTTTTGACCCATTTAATTTGAGGAAAGCTTACCCAGCACTTAATTTCCAAATTATGCTTTCTAATTTTCTGGAAGGACATTATTATCACAGTCTGAACTATAAGATTCTGCACTTTCAAGCAGAAATAGTAGTGATTGAATGCTTTATCTTTTCCATTGACCCTTGCAGCAACTTTCATTCTTTGCTTAAAATGGCAAGATGTTTCTCATGTATCTGTTGAAAGTTCATCTTTTCTATTGGTTATAATATTTTGTTGATATTTTTGGCTTAATACTGCACTGCTGGTGCATTTTGATTTTTTTTTTTACAGTTTTATTGTTTACTCTAAATATTAATATTTTTATTCACAGGGATTTTGTTTTAATTATGTTGAACTTATTCTATTCTCTGTGCTGGACAATAAGGAAGGCTGAGTGAAGGAAGATAGACTCTTTTGAACTGTGGTGTTGGAGGAAAATTCTGAGAGTGCTTTGGACCGCAAGAAGATCCAACCAGTCCATACTCCAGGAAATAATGCCCAACTGCTCACTGGATGGAAGGATACTTTGGCCACATAATAAGAAGACAGGGAAGCTTGGAGAAGATAATGATGCTGGGGAAAATGGAAAGAAAAGGAAGAGGGGCCAACCAAGGGCAAGATGGATGGATGGTATCATTGAAGTGACTAGCTTGACCTTGAAGGAGCTGGGGTGGCTACGGCTGACAGGAAGCTCTGGCATGGGCTGGTCCGTGAGGTCACAAAGAGTCAGAAGCAACTGAGCGAATAAACAGCAACATTCTCTGTGCTGGTCTCTGGTAAAGAACAATGAAACTATGAATTTGGAACTTTGGAACATCCTCATTAATTAGGTGCAACTTAAAGAAATAAAAGTCCATAGTAATTTCTGCATGTAGTCAGAAAAAAAACAAATACCTGTTTCAGGAGTCTCAAACTGACACTGATACATATTTCGTAAGTCAAGGTCCCTCCCATTTCTAAAACAGTTTATAGATGAAGTAGCACAGATCCCTTCATATTACTCCAACAAACTTCCACCTATCGTCCACGCTACTTCATTTGTGAAGTGCTTCAGAAGTGTAGGAAAACGGGGGAAATTGAGCCGGGGAAAAATTGTCTTTTGAGCTCCCAATACGCATGGAAACAAGATAAAACAAGATTAACACGTGGGTTGGGATCTTTAAGAATGATTCTTTATGTCTCCTTGAGAGTAAGGGGCTTGAGAGGGAAAGTAAAGCAATCCATAGATGTGGTGTCTGCCTTAAGGAAGTTATCTTGTGTCTCCATGGATGATTGAACTAGAGGTAGGAGGAAGTGATCCTGGGTAAGTAAATTCTCAGTCTTATTTAAAGATGGAATCTCACACAAAGAAGAAGATTTTCCCGCTTTCCCCAGCTCCATCTGATGAAGTTCTTAGCACAAAAGTGCAATGGTGCTATGGTAAAGTTTTGGCAGATGGCAGTTTTGTACAATAACACCATAACAACATTCAGGAGAACAGCTGCCCTACAATCTATAGAACTACTTCCCCAAACCATACAACCTTGGAAATGTCCTAGTGCAGACACAAGAAATTGCTACAAACAGCCCCCACTCCCAAAATAATGGAATGAATAGATGGAGAAGTAACATTAATTTGAAAAACCCAGAAAACCCAAGGAGCAATTTCATGAGATTTCATGATTTTTAAAGCCATTATGAATGAATGTTCAGTATGAACTGCTGGCTGCAACATAGCTGTTAAGAACATAAAAAAAACAAAGAACATAGAAAAAGCCAGACAATTGGTCCATTTCAGCCCATCTTCTCTTGTGGGTTTTAGGCAGGAATCTTCCCAGCCATGCCTGGTGTTGCCAAGGGTTAAACCTGGGAGAGAAAAGCCCATCTTGTACTTTGTCTTTGACAGTAAAGTATACGAGGCCAACTCTAGAAAAGAGAGAAACAGAATACACATGGCGAAATTTAAATGTAGACTAGTTATTTGATCCAGCAGGTAGAAATGGACAAGTGTGTCAGGACCCATGTTTCCCGGGCCTTCACATTGGCGCCGGGAATCAGGCCCCTGACATTCCCGCACATTCCTGGACTGATAAGCAGGCCGGGGCCGGCCTTGAGACACCAACGGACAAAGGGGGTTTTTGGCGGGCACTATGCGCGGGTTTTTCACCGAGCGGGAATTGCATGTTTGAATGTGGGAGGAGGGTATATA
Organism: Anolis carolinensis; assembly: GCF_035594765.1. Lineage (NCBI taxonomy): Eukaryota > Metazoa > Chordata > Lepidosauria > Squamata > Anolidae > Anolis > Anolis carolinensis. Next base: position 90,702,633 of record NC_085841.1, on the reverse strand, counting down.
AAGGGACCCGAGGGCATCACCCAGCACTCTTGGCTTCTTATGCGTCAGTTATCCTTCAGTAAACGTTCACCTTGTTTACGCACCGGTCTCGCGTCTTCATTCTCGAGCGGCTGGAGTGAGCTGACAGGCAAGCCAAGAGTACTGGCGCCATCCTGTGTTACAGTGAGGCATGGAAATGGACGAAGAGGAAGAAACTTTGATCAGAGCAGAGGGGGGCATGTCCCTCTCCGAACAGTTCGAGGGGTTTGCCGCCGTGGCGGCCTCTACCGCATATGCGCACCCTAACGGGGTCAGAGGCTTCATGGAGGACAACGGACAGACTTTTACATCTGAAGCCAGTCGGGTCAGGGCCATAGGAGCCGCCTTGAGGAAAGCAGCTGCGGGTTGGTATGTGCAACTACATGCCAGGCGCGACCCCTGCCTGAACTCTGTACGGCAGTTCCTGGCAGCGCTGGAAGGCCGTTTCTGCGATCCGCTGGAGCAACTCCGGGCGAAGGAGGGGCTGAGAACCATCCTCCAGGGGCAGAGGTCAGTCTCCCAGTACGCGGAAGAATTCCAGAGCCTAGCAGAAAAGGTTAGAGACTGGAGCAACGTGACGAAACCGGAGTGCTTTAAGGAGGGTCTGAGACCTGAGCTCCTCTCCTGGGCGGCACACAGAGATGACCCAGGGACGCTACAAGGCTGGATTCAGCTGGCAGGGCGCGTCGAGACAACGCTAGCTCAAGTGAGAAGACAACGAGGAGGCGGAAGACCACAACGACAGCAATCCCAGCCGAGCGGAGGGACCAGGAGGCCGGAGAGACCCCCCTCCGGGAAACAAACCGAGGGAAGAGGAAATAACAACAAGGCACGGAGCGGATGTTTCGTGTGCGGGCATGTAGGGCACCGGGCTGCCGAATGTTGGCAGCGAAAAGGGGAAGGGGGCAACCAGCCCAAACCCAAGACTGCGGCCGGAAAGCGGGCAGAGGAGGAAACTCCGGGAGGAAGCCGACCTGATGAGCTAGTAAGTCATGACAAAAGAATGCTAGTTATGCCAATTAGAATAGAGGGGAAGGACAAACGCGCCACATGTAAAGCCTTTATCGACTGCGGGTGCTCAAGGAACATCGTTACACCCGAACTAGCAGGGGAATTGGGATGCGAGACAGTGGCACTTGAGACACCGCTTGCGTTCTCGCAGCTCGATGGATCCCTGGCCTCAGGAGGGGTGGCAAAACACTCCATAGAGAAGGTCAAATGCCAGATAGGAACCTGGGGAGGAGAGGTGTCGTTTGTCATATCTCCAATGGCGACCTATAACGTAATATTGGGCATGCCATGGTTGGAACAGGCCAATCCACTTATTGATTGGGAGGCTAGGAGCCTACTCTTCAAAAAGATAGAGAAGGAGATAGACAACAAGGGGGAGGAAGAACTTGGCAGGTTGGAAGAACTGGCTAGGCAATTACCCGAGGAATATCGTGACTTTGTTGATGTTTTTGACGAAAAGGGAGCCGATAAATTCCCGCCCAAAAGGAGAGTAGAAGTAGGGATCGAACTAGTGCCAGGGGCAGAACTCCCCAAAGCCAAAATCTACCCGATGTCTGCACAGGAAAAGGAAGAACTGAGGAAGTATATTGACAAAAACTTGGCGCGGGGTTTCATAGAACCATCGAATTCCCCCCTGGGGGCCCCAGTGTTGTTCAGGCGTAAAAAGGACAATTCACTTAGGCTATGTATTGATTATAGAAATCTTAACACAATCAGCACAGATAACAAATACCCATTACCCCTAATGAAGGATTTATTGTCCCAACTGTCAGAGGGGAAAATATTCACGAAATTGGACTTAATTGAGGCTTACCACAAATTAAGGATCAAGCCAGAAGACAGGTGGGAGACTGCTTTCTCCTGTACCTATGGATTATTCAACTACCGAGTGTGTCCTTTTGGTTTAAAAAATGCAGGAAGCATATTTATGCAGCTAATTAACGAAGTACTCCACCCGTTGTTACACAGGGGAGTCTATGTCTTCCTAGATGACATATTAATAAGAGGGGAAAACAAACAGCAGCATGTTCAATTGGTGAGGGAAGTACTCCAAAAGCTAAGAGAAGCAAAACTCTATGCCAAGATAGCTAAATGCGAATTCAACAAAGACCAAATAGACTTCCTGGGGTACAGAATTTCATCCCAAGGGATAGCCATGGATCTCGCAAAGGTGGAGGATGTAAAAGGGTGGGAGGCCCCTAAAACCCGTAAACAACTGCAGTCCTTCCTTGGGTTTGCGAATTTCTACCGGACGTTTGTGAAAGACTTTGCACAACTGACACTACCACTGACAGATCTGCTAAAGACAAAAGGGAGGGGGGAAACGACCAGATTAAAGGCCCCGGGGGCCAAGCTGGCATGGACGAGGGAATGCCAAGAGGCCTTTGAAGCCCTAAAGGAAAAATTTACAGAGGAACCGGTGTTGCAACACCCTGATATGTCCAAGCAATTTGTTGTACATTGCGACGCCTCCGATTGTGCGTATGGGGCGGTCCTGTTGCAAAAGGACTGGGAGGGTAACCTAAAACCATGCGGGTACCTGTCGCGAAAATTCAATGATGTAGAGAAGCGCTGGCCGATTTGGGAAAGGGAAGCACTAGCCATCTTGAGAGCACTGGAATGCTGGAGGCACCTTTTGGAAGGAAGCGGGACTCCTTTTGAGGTGTGGTCTGACCATAAAAACTTACAATACCTGAGGTCCCCTCGCAAACTGTCCCCCAAACAAATGAGATGGGCCCAATATTTCAGTAGATTCGACTTCCAATTGAAATTTTTCCAGGGGAAACATAATGTACTGGCTGACGCGCTCTCATGCATGCCTCAGCATGAGACTCCGAGGGAGGGATATTTTCAGACAAACAGTGGAGCCTAGCGGTCACAACCAGAGCACAAGCTGAAAGAGAAAATAAACTCACGGCCGTCAAGGCGGAGGGGGAAACATGGGAGAAGGAATTAAAGCAAGCGTATCAGGGGGATGCCTGGTTGATTTCCAATGAGGGGAAGGGGGAACTGCATGGAGGTTTGATGTTTGAAAAGTTGCGGCCAGAAATGTTGAAACGGTATCATGACAGCAAAGGGGCGGGCCATCTGGGGCTTACAAAAACCATAAAGCTATTAGCAAGGCAATGTTGGTGGCCAGGGATGAGGGGGGATGTGAAGTCACACATCGCCAAATGTGACCTGTGTGCAGAAAACAAAACAACCCCAGGGAAACCACAAGGGCTGTTACAAACTGTAGTAGAACCCACGAGACCGTGGGAATGCATAGCGATGGATTTTGTGGGCGAACTACCCCCTAGCCGGGGGTGTCGATACATTTGGACTGTTTTGGACCTGTTTTCCAAACAAGCCCACTTTGTGCCGCTGCAGAAACTCCCCTCGGCTGAGAAACTCGCCGAGCTGTATATTAAACACATTTATCGCCTGCATGGGTGCCCCGAGAAGGTGATTAGCGATAGGGGGGTCCAGTTCACGGCGAGATTTTGGAGGAAGTTCTTACAGATGCTGGGGGCGGAGAGGAGCCTGAGCTCAGCGTTCCACCCTATGACCAACGGGGGGGTCGAACGCACGCAGCAGACGCTGGGGCAGTTCCTGAGAATATATTCCAACCGCAGGCAGAACGACTGGGCCGAACTGTTACCTTTCGCTGAGGTAGCCTTTAACGGGGCGACGCACTCCGCCACGGGGAGATCCCCCTTTGAGATTGTATACGGCCAAGAAGTGGCGCCGTTCCCAAAGCTGCCCGAGTGGAAAGAGGAGGGGGAGTTCGAAGGCAGGGAATGGCAAACGAGGATCAGAGCTGGGTGGCAGGATGTGGCGGCGGCACTGAGGGAAACGCAGCGAAAGTACAAACTATTTGCTGACCGAAAGCGCAGGGAGGGGGAGACAATTGAGGAGGAGGACTTGGTTTGGCTGAGTACAAAAAACCTGAGTCTGGGGTTCCCCTCCAAAAAGTTGAGCCCGCGTTACATAGGCCCCTTCAGAGTCTCAAAGAGGATCAACGAGGTCACCTACCAACTGAAACTACCAAAGGATCTAGGGAAGGTACACCCGGTATTCCATTGTAGCTTGCTCAAGAAATACGTTGGACAACGGAGAATCGTAGATGTGTTGGTTGTTTCTTTCCAGGAGGAGGAGGAAGAAGAGGAGGAGGACACCATGTCAGGACCCATGTTTCCCGGGCCTTCACATTGGCGCCGGGAATCAGGCCCCTGACATTCCCGCACATTCCTGGACTGATAAGCAGGCCGGGGTCGGCCTTGAGACACCAACGGACAAAGGGGGTTTTTGGCGGGCACTATGCGCGGGTTTTTCACCGAGCGGGAATTGCATGTTTGAATGTGGGAGGAGGGTATATAAAGGGACCCGAGGGCATCACCCAGCACTCTTGGCTTCTTATGCGTCAGTTATCCTTCAGTAAACGTTCACCTTGTTTACGCACCGGTCTCGCGTCTTCATTCTCGAGCAGCTGGAGTGAGCTGACACAAGTGGATGTAGGATTTGTGCATGTGTGTGTTGCCTGTTGATTTATGGTGAATTTCATAGGTTTTTCTTATTATTATCTGTCTTCAAGATTCTTTGCACTTATGGTGACCAAGATGAATATATCATGTGGTTTCTTGGCAAGTTTTATTCAGAATGGGGTTGCTTTCACCTTCCTCCAAGGCTGAAAGAATATGACTTGCCCAAGGCCACCCAGTGCGTTTCCATGACCAATTGGATATTTGAAACCTGCTATCCAAAGTCATAGTCTGGCACTCAAACTACGATATCACCCTGACCCAGAGTTTTCTTGGCAGACACCAAAAAGCTTTTCACATGGTTGCTGTAACTGAGGTGACTGAGGGCCTTTCCATACATGCATTATAACCCAGGTTAAATTGGGTTAAAAGGGGGAGTGGCAAAACGACGCTTAGCTAAAATGCAGGAGGAATTGGATTAAAGGCTGCAAAACATGTATTTAAATTTTTCCCTATAAACCTGGTTCTTCCTGAGAAACACACATTTTTCAATCCCGGTATAAACATGCAGTCATTGAAAAAATGTGTTTTCCTTCCCTCCCTCCTATCTGGACATCCCCCCCCCCCTGTGCAAAATCCCAGGATTTAGGCCAGCTGTGTGGCCTCTATCACAAGAGAAAGTGGGATTTAAAACCCCAATTTCTCTTGCATGCTTGGCCTGTCTGGAAGGACCCTGATTTTTCAGCTTGGTATGGAGTGTCATTATCAATAGCGCTTACTTACAGCATGTTTAGAAAAGCCCAGCAATAGTTTCCCTCCCATGACAAACTTTGAAGTTGTTACCAAATAACCCCTTTTCATTTTATTTATTTTTTTGCAACAGGGCCATATTAATAAGAAGGTTTATTTTCAAATTTTCAGGCAAGAGGCCACTATATCTAGAAATGTAATCCAATAATATGAACTATACAGCAGTAATTAAACCAAAATATAATCCATGTGTTACCAACACACATACATACATAGAAAGTAAAACTCTATATTCAGAGTTTGTGAGTCCAGTGCCCACCAGAGTTCATGTTCCACATGGAGGACTGTATAAGTCACTAATTGTGAGTCCAAATTTAAAGGTCCAAGTAAGTGAATCCTTTTATGAAATCCAATGTTTTAAACAAGTCCAAGGTTAGTCACAATTCACGACCGGTTTCGACTGTGTAGTCTTCCTCAGGTGGTGGTTATGCAGGTATGGAGTACCTAAAGTAGTCAATTCCGTTCTTCAAATATTTAATTTCATTGTATTTCTTTGTATTATTTTCAAATTTTGTCACAATCAGTAATTGGTTTTCACTGTTTAAAGTTATTTAAATTAAAAATGAGTGAACACAACCATTTCGTTTCTCCTTGTTTCTCAGGCCCCACCTACACTGCCATATAATCCTGGGGCTTGGTGGAGACAACCCTATTCCCCTTATCATTTTCTGAGTCACCACCAAACTATTTTTGAGGCAATAATATGTCTTCAATGTGGTAATAACAAATAGACAAATCAACACTAGATTTTCAGCTTCATCAATTTAAAGTGAAATTCTGTGCACATTTACTTCAGCATAAATTCTGGGTGTAGCTACAGGAAATTGAGAAAATGAGGCAACTGTCCTATCAACATGACATTTTCCATCAGTCCCCAAATTTCAAGCACTGAAGTAATTTGAAAGTTCAGTTTTAAAGAAATAGTTTAGGTATCCAAAGAAAAAGGGAAGGCAAAGTTGTCAAGAAAATGTGAAGGAAGCAAGTAGAAGAGCTCTAGCTGTTAAGCGTTTTCAGTATCTCAGGGTCCATGTAGAATTAATGCAGTTTGAACTCACTGTGGGCGCTTCTAGACAGGCCCCAAATCTGTGTTCACCCAAAAAAAATTTTAAAAAGGCTTTCCGGGGTGGCGGTGGCGGTGGCATGCAGCCACCTGAAGTCCCCAAATGTACCTCTAAAAAGTAAATAAAACTTACCTGGCTCCTGTTACATTCCTCCTCATGCCAGGAGGGTGTGAGAGACCGGGGGGGAGGGGGGGGAGGAGGAGGGATTTTCCTCCATACTCCTCCATCTCCTGGTACACCATTTCCTCTCACCAGGAGGGTGCAAGAAAGACCAGAATGGTGGGCTCCTGGAGCCCGAAAAACCGAGACGGCTGTGTAGATTGGGCCTGGGGTTTACGCAACGTGTTCCTGGGGCCGAATCCACAGGGGGCCCACACCTAGTAAGACCGGGATCTTACCATACGATCTGGATCTTACTCAATGTTTAATTAGTTCGATTTTACTGGAGGCATTGTTTGGATGCCTCCAACAAAACCGACACAGGTCTCGGGATATGAGCCTGTCTGGATGGGCACTGTAACTACTATGACTACATGGTATGAATAAAAAAGTATAGTTTGGTGAGGCACCAGATTGTTTTGGGAGAGAAGGCAAAAAAAAAAAAACCCTGTAAAATTACAGCTCCCATGCTTTCATAGTATTTCACCATGACAGTTAAACTGGGAGTGACATAATTCTTTTTTGGGTGAGCAATGCCCCTATTTTGCTCCTCGGCCTTTTTTTGTCCCTCAGTTACATCACTGAGTAAAACCCACTTACGGTATATTTGTGCATGTTATTATAAGTCATCTATTAACCTATGGTGAACCCATGAATTTCATAGGGTAAGGAATACTCAGAGGTAGTTTTCCCAGTTCCATTATCTCAAATATATCTGTATCACCTGGTATTTATTGGTGGCCTCCCATTCAAATACTAACCAAGGATGACCTTGCTTAGTTTCCAGGATCAGACAGGATCTGGTGCCATTAGGAAATTCAGACCATACTACTAGTTAAATATAGAGGGAATTGCATTCCAGCGTTATAAGTACAAGTTTGTAAATGGGTCTTATTTCTGCATCCTTACAGATAGCATTGCATTGATTGGACTACAATTCTATATTTGAGAGTAAGTCCCATAGGAAACAGTAGTACTCAGTTGCAAGTAAATATGTATAGGACTAGCTTGTGTCACTGCAATCAGATTCACCAACACATAGGACAAAACTTTCATTGTCATTGTGTTAAATCCTGCAATGGGGTACAAGCATTTAAAGGGAACATGCCGTAAATGCCAGCACTTTGACTATACTTATGACAAAGCTACAGTATGTCTGAATTTTACTGACTTCCTGGTGCATCTGACAAAAGGGAGACCAATAAAATAAAATAAAATATATTTTAATAATTGAAGGATGAACTCTTAGCCCTGCTTCAGTTGCTGCTGTCATCACATTGTGATCTTGCGGCAAAGGGTTCTGCCTCGGAGAATAAACATCAGCATATCTTAAGAGCTGCTAATTGTTTTCTTTGTAGGAAGGATAGGAGTGGTCCAAGAGACAAGGAATTAATATATTCTCCTACTTCACTTTTTATAGGCTCTAATCTCTGCGGCAGCGATAACACTTAAAAAATGTTTGAAGGCTCAGAACTCCCAAAGTACAAAATTTATCTTTAATAACCACAAACGTTCCAGCCAGCACACACAGTTCTTGTACATCTTGTCTGCATGGAAGAGACCAATAATTTAAGAGCTGGGGAGTTTTCCTTTGATAATGTTTGCTTTGGTGCCTTGTTTCAATTAGGTCTGATATGTACAATCAGTCAATGTGTATTTTAGTCTTTAGTTTTCAAAATCATAATCATCGTATGAAAATAATTATTGCAAAGTGGAGTAGCTACTTGGTCAGATGTCTTTAAATGAAATTAGACTAATGCATAGCAGCTAAGCTTTTAGTTTCTTCTATTATTATTATTATTATTATTATTATTATTATTATTTTATTATTTTATTATGACACAGCAAACAAGATAGATATTCTGGATTTCGTATCACAAAATCACAAGTCGAACACTTCCCAAGTGTCTAGGACTGTGTGATGTATTTTCGGATGATGCGTGCAGATCCCAGTAGGGTGGCCTTTTGCAGTTGACAGATGGTAACTTTGTCAATGTCTCTTGTTTCCAAATACCGGCTGAGATCTTTTGGCACGGCACCCAGTGTGCCCATCACCACCGGGACCACCTGCACTGGTTTCTGCCAGAGTCTTTGAAGTTCAATCTTGAGGTCCTGATAGCAGCTGAGTTTTTCCTGTTGTTTTTCGTCAATGCGACTGTCACCTGGGATGGCGACATCAATGATCCAAACCTTTTTCTTTTCCACAACTGTGATGTCTGGTGTGTTGTGTTCCAGATCTTTGTCAGTCTGGATTCGGAAGTCCCACAGTATCTTTGCATGTTCATTTTACAATACTTTTGCAGGTTTGTGATCCCACTAGTTCTTTGCTGCTGGGAGGTGGTACTTGAGGCATAAGTTCCAATGGATCATTTGGGCCACATGGTTGTGCCTCTGTTTGTAGTCTGTCTGTGTGATTTTCTTACAGCAGCTGAGGATATGATCAATGGTTTCGTCGGTTTCCTTGCACAGTCTGCATTTTGGGTCATCAGCTGATTATTATTATTATTATTATTATTATTATTATTATTATTATTATTATTATTTGAAACACAACAAGATGAGTCCACAGTAGACACTCTGCTGGCTGTTGTATTATTATTATTATTATTATTATTATTATTATTATTATTATTATTATTGCCAATGGGCCAACATTGACATAAAAGCATTAGTATACACTTTGCTCCGGTGGCGAAGTGTGTTAAAGCACTGAGCTGGAGACCGAAAGGTCCCAGGTTCAAACCCGGGAGCGGCCGCTGTTAGCTCCAGCTCCTGCCAATCTAGCAGTTCGAAAACATGCCAATGTGAGTAGATCAATAGGTACCGCTCCAGCGGGAAGTTAACGGCGCTCCATGCAGTCATGCCGGCCACATGACCTTGGAGGTGTTTATGGACAACGCCGGCTCTTCGGCTTAGAAATGGAGATGAGCACCAACCCCCAGAGTCAGACATGACTGGACTTAATGTCAGGGGAAACCTTTACCTTTACCTTTATACATTTAAAATATACAAATATGCAAACATTAAAACAGAATTAAACACAAACAGCACTAAAAAGTTAAAATCATAGTTAAATCCATCAAAACATATTCAAAGTTAAAATGTTGTTATTATTATTATTATTATTATTATTATTATTATTATTATTATTATTGCCAAAATAGGAGCCGCAGTGGCACAATGGGTTACACCCTAGTGCCAGGTAGACTGCTGACCTAAAGGTTGGGTTGTTGACCTGAAGATTGCTGGTTCGAATCCATAGTATGGGGTGAGCTCCCATCTGTCAGCTCTAGCTTCCCATGCGGGGACATGAGAGAAGCCTCCCAGCAAGATGGTAACAAATCTGGGCGTCCCCAGGGAAACTGTAGATGGCCAATTCTCTCACACCAGAAGAAATTTGCAGTATGTTCTCAAGTCGCTTCTGATACTATAAAAGAAATGAAATAGTTTAGCCTCTGAGTAGTATAGTAGTATAGTTTACCAGCTGGGAGTTGAAAGTCAAAAGACCTAGGGGCCCACAGGTTGAGAACTACTGGCATATGAAGTAGGTCGCATGTGAACTTGAAGACTGTTTTTGAGATTTCTAGGTACCACAGTATTTCCTCCATTCAGTTAAAAAGGATCTTGGCCAAAAATACCACCCACTTGCCATATCCAAAAATGTTGCTAGATCACTTCTTGTTTAATAAAGACTTCTTTATCGTGCTTGGGTAGTGATGAAATAGCTTCACATACTTCCTAGGAATATAATGTTTAGTAGGATCCTACATTCCCATATTTTTTTTGTACTTTTGTGAAGATAGCCAGAGGGAAGACCACAAAGCCATCTCAGAGTGAGACTGGAAAGAATCCATCAATCATAACCGAAGCATATACATTTATAGTCACTTCATATATCCCTTTTCTTTCCCCTAAAAAAACCCTAGGTGAAAACAACAACTGTGCAGTGAAATACAGGTTTAGGTGGAACAGTGAAACCTGATTGAGTGGACAGCAATAGCATCATCACTCCTGCTAAATGAAAAATTCAGGTGCTTTACTCAACTCTCTTTTGGGCTAATCTTCTGAATCCCAGTGGCCAACTAAGCTATGATCTCCTCTTGACAGATTTTATACAGACAGGACCTCTCTCTTAATTCCTTGTGTGTCATGCCTGGGGCTATAATTCTTAGCGAAAGAGGCATGGACATGACATGGACACCCTCAGGGGATTGCTTCTTGCCCTCCTTTAGGAAAGTTAGAACTACCAAGGATCAAAACACTGTAGATAACTCAAAACTGGTTTTATTGTTTACAAAAGGTTATCCCTTTAAGGCAATAAGCTGGAAGTTTCAAAGGGGTAAATGAAAATATATTACAGTCTCTGGTTGTCTTGGGTCCAAGGAGCTCTGCAGCTGAGAAGCTTTTCCAGGTCCCTCTGTCTCAATGGCTGTGAATGCCGAAGCAATCCTCAACCCCAAGTCCAAATGGCCTATGTTTGAAGACACAGAGCCTTCCTCTGGTGCCAAAGAACTGATTTGAAGGCGCTTGAGACTTCTCAACATCATCCAGGTTGGTCTGAACATGAAGCATAAGTCTCAAGGGTAAGAACCTCAGAATTGGTGCTGAAGGTAACTTAATCAAGGGCTTTTAGAGCCAAGTCTCTCTCTCACGTCCATCTGATAGAAAGCTTGATGGTGGAATGAAAACGGAAACACTGACCTACTCCAGGAAAGGGTAGAGCCAAACAATTGAGCTGAGGGAGCAATATAACTGGTGCAAACAACATTGATTGACAGCTATAAATAACCAATCAATCCAACTACATTTACAGGGTAAAAAGGCAAAATCAGGCATGATACAATTCAAATCTTGCAACTTACAGTTCCACATATAGATGGCGCCACTCACGCCGCCACACCTTGAGTCCTGGTATAAAGCTTGTCTGATCACTTTATTATAGCCATACTTTTTTCATGTCAGGAGCGACTTGAGAAACTGCAAGTCACTTCTGGTGTGAGAGAATTGGCCATCTGCAAGGATGTTGCCCAGGGGACGCCCAGATGTTTTGATGGTTTTACCATCCTTGAGGCTTCTCTCATGTCCCAGCATGAAGTTGGAGCTGATAGAGGGAGCTCATTTATGCTCTCCCTGGATTGGATTCAAATTGGCAAACCTTCAGGTCAGCAACCCAACCTTCAAGTCATCAGTCCTGTCAGCACAAGGGTTTAACCCACTGCACCACCGGGGGTCCCATACTAATATTGCTTTTAAGAACAGGATAATTAACTTCAGTATCAACTCCTCATCATTATTCCCATCTGCCTTGGGTCCCATGCCATGTGAAAAACAAGATATAAATCAAATAAATAAGTACATCAATGAAATAATGGTGGCCAAAATCCACTTGAGCAATTACAAATGGATCATCTAGAATTTCACAATCACTATCCCTACATGAATTTGTGTATTCATGATCGCTATGTTCAGGGGATACATTGGGACCACGAAAGTCCCCCAATCTCCACTTATTCACATCTTCATGCTCCCTGTGTATTTTCTAGTTCAGGGGATATGTTGACCATGAAAGCCCCAATCCCCATTTACCAGGTAGCAGCAGCTGCAATCAACGAGAGTCTATTCCCCTTTCACCCAGGAAGCAGAAGACGGATGTTCCCATTTGCTTGTGCAATGGTGAATAGCGATAAGGACCTGATGTCTAACTGTCATAATGGAAATAAGGAATGGATTCCCACTGATTGCAGAGGCTTCTGCAATAAGTGAGGATGAGGGTGGCGGGGGGGGGGGGGGAGGCTGTCAGGCTGTCAGTCGCGCCTTTGTAAGTCCTAGGCTCAGGGCATGATTCTTGTAGAAAGGCAAGATCCAGAATCCATCATGTGGTACTATTTTTAGGGCTAGTGATTGAAAAGCAAGTAAAGGGATAAAAGCAGCAGAGTGAAAAAATAATTCATTTTAAAGAAGCATTTTCTCAACAAATTATATGATTCCTATTACAAAGAATGACAATTTGACTTTTGGAACAAGAAATCAAAGTGACAGTGTCCTGAGTTCCCATGGTATGCTCTGGATTTACTGCTGAGTTTTCAAAGAACATTTAGAACATCCCTGCTGCTCTTTGTTGCAGAAAATTAGGGATAATAAAAGGGTTACTTGAAAGCTGTAAATTCAGTACAATTGAAATGTTCCATGGAAATTGCTGGACTCTTTGATGAAATCACTTTTCTTGACTTGTATAATTTATGATCTTTTTCAGGTTGGGGAAGGTTTTTCATTTGTAAGCTTCTCATCCGTTTTAGTGAACAGAATTTGCTAAGAAGTTTACATGAGACAAGTACATTTCATTTTCAACTCAATTAGGCACTGTAAAGATGTGGAGGGCTTACTTTTCAGTGTTCTTTTGTTAAAAGAGGAAACATTTACTCCAATTTTGGATGATATATGCCTTTGGGGAATCTTATTCCATTTGTATTCAACAAGAGCCTCAATGACAAAATATGACCGTTGGAAAGATGTAAAACGTAGGAAGTTTTGATTATGACTCTCTACTTTTTAAAGACACAGAAATGATGGGGTTGTTGTATGTTTTCTGGGCTGTATGGCCATGTTCTAGAAGTATTCTCTCCTGATGTTTCGCCCACATCTATGGCAGGCATCCTCAGAGGATGTTTGAAAGTCTTGCTGGACCCATTTAAATCCAAGGGGTTGGTGCTCATCTCCATTTCTAAGCCAAAGACCCGTCATTCTCCGTAGACACCTCCAAGGTCATGTGGCCGGAATGACTGCATGGTGCACTGTTACCTTCCCGCTAGAGCGGTACCCATTGATCTACTGACATTTGCATGTTTTCGAACTGCTAGGTTGGCAGAAGCTGGAGCTAACAGCGGGACCTTTAGGTCAGCAATATCAGCAGCTCAGTGCTTTAATCTGCTGCGCCATCAGGGGCTCCAATACTGTACATGGGAGCTATTTATTAGCTTCATGTGTAAAACTAATGCCAAATTCAAACCACCAAATGATCAAGAGAGATTGTGGATGAACAATTAGAAAATATATTACAACTATAAATGTAATAGATTAAATTAGAATAAGTAGAAATAATAGAACTGGCAGCTGTTATTTCTAACGCTGTGTTAAGGATGTTGGGGGTGATGAGGATATATCTGGGAATAGATAATGTAACATGGCAATTGTATGTTAAATGTTTTGAAATAATTAAATAAAGTTTTTAAAGTAAAAACATACAAAAAAGACATACATGAAATTGACTTATACCTGAGACTATACGGTATGTTACCACTTGGTGGTACTCCATTTTCTTATGTAGATTCTAAACACAGGACAACATAGAATAATATTTTACAGTGAACCTTTCCTGGAGGGATGACTTTTTCTTCATTTCCATTCAACTATAGGATCTCCTTGTGTTGTCAGAAAAGCCCTTCCTTTGTTGGAATTGTTCCTATGAGGACAAATGAGAGATAGGTTTATTTTCTCATGTACCATGAATGTTTAAAAATGCATCTTAAACAGTAGATGCATTTGGATAGGATGTACCTCTCAATTTGTGAAATATCTCTGGTGGCGGAAAATCTAGAAATGAACAAGAAAGAAACCTTTGAACTTTATTCAATGCTGCCATTCCATTAGTGCAGGTGCAAGAACTTTAAGCTGATTTGAGTCCCCTTTGAGGGATATAAAGCAGGGTATAAATATAATAATAATAATAATAATAATAATAATAATAATAACAACAACAACAACAACAACAACAACAACTTCCACCCTCTATTTTTTTAATAAGTAAAATAAATATTTTTTTCATTCATTCATTCATTGGCAAGACCTGATGGGAATTGGAGTTCAAGTTGGAGAATCACAGAATGTCCAGTGCTTTCTATGTACTGCTTCCAGTGCTTGCAGAAACACTTTATTACATGTGTGCAAGTATTTAATTCATTGCTTTGATTCTGCTTGTGGAAGCCATTGCATAAGCCATTTCACGAGCCATTTTGGAAGTTGTTCCACAAGGTGAGATATAAGGCATTTTACAAAATGGCCCATGAGATCTTCCTCAAACTGCTGCATAAAGCATTTCACAATTCATTGAGGATTATGACTCCATTAGATTAGTTGCACCGCTGCAGTTAAATGTTTTCTGCTAGTGTAATATTAGATTTAACCATCTGTTTATAATGAATATCTGATTTTATAAGAAACATCCAATTGACCATTCTTTCGGTTGGAGTGCAGGACTCGATGGACCCTTGGTCAGATCTTGCAGGAAATCCTTATACTTTTAGGACACATTTCATGTATTTTACGTGTTCTGGCACCAGAAAGAAATTTTAGAATTTAGTTAGACCCAAAATTATATTACAATTCTGCTGTTTCAGATAGCTGCATCAAAAGGAAATTCAAGACTGAGGCCAATTTGGTCTTTCTTCAAGTTCTCCCACAACTAAAGGATTAATCTAGGATGTAGTGTGAGCATTAATATTGATTTTTCTGACTGGCTTATAACCAACATTTTGGTTCTCTTCCATATTATTGTAATATTCCATGTGGATTTTTTCCTCTGCTGATGGTATGGGAAGTTTGGATGTTGATCAGTAAGCCTATAATAGTGAAGTATCCATTTCATTAAGAAACGTCCATCAATCTTGGTGCTGAGACTGATGATAATTACAAATAAACACTTTATACATACGAGTTAATATCTACAGAAATATGTTATCAATTATCGCCAATCCTATTTCCATAAAAATATTAATAATAATTTATTTTCTTTGTTTTTCTTTATAGTCAGCTCCCCACTGACAGAAAATTAATATTCTGTCAACTTGGACAGTTTTATCAGTCTTATCTTCAAAACTTGGATCAGCATGAAGAAAGAGAATGGAGTCAATAGCATGATTTAAATGAGAAGCCAAAAATTGAAATTTCCAGTGGGCTCTCATAAACCTTATTGATTTTCAGAATACGTAAGATATTGGTGTACTAAGGAACTATAAATAAGATTCCAAAGAACATTTATATCTCTTGTTCTATGTTCTCAGTGCTGGTTAAATAATATGGGTAATACTTTCAACATGAGCAGGAAATGAAAAAATTACCCCATACATGCTTTGTCTTTTAATGAAATGTTATTTTCTAAGACTTTTCAAACTTGGATGATGTTATTAAAGAAAACATTTTATTAAAATGCTTGTTTGTAATTTACACTTATATTTCCTGGTGAGCAATGCCCAATAATGACATACTTCTCACTTCTCACTTCTCACTTCAACACAAATCTTGGTAAGATTTATTCATTGCCTTCTTCTGATGCTGTTTCTAGGCAAATAGTTTCCCATGTCATTCTGAGACAATTTGAGAAAATGTACTTTATAAACATCAAATAATGTATAAATGAACAGTCACATGGAATAATAAAAAAAGAAAGATCAACTTTAAAATGGTAGAAGCATAAAGTTGTGGCACAATGGTAAAAGCACAAAGTTGTAGCAAGGAAGCACAAAGCAAAGAGGCAGAAGCTTCATTTTCTTCCTATTGCAGTCTTTCTAGCCTCCCTTCATCTCTTGCTCTCTCTCTCTCTCTCTCTCTCCCTCCCTTTCTCTCTTCATGAAGCCAAACATACCAGGAAAAAAGCACACAAAATCAACTAAACCAATATTCCTCAAAGCTGACAAGATCAAAATAGTCAGCAATCTCCCAAAGCAGGTAAGAGCAAAGCAGATAGCAATCTCTCAAAGCGGGCAAGAGCATGAGGCATGGAGGATGTTCCCTTGAAGCCCTAAAAGCCCTGTACACTCACGCTAGCGCTCCCTCTGGCCCTAGCGTTCAATTCAAAATGCTGCTCTTATGTCAAAGCAAAACATGGTTTGAGCGACAGCTCTTAACTCAAACCACTCTTAAGTTGGGACAATGTTAAGTAGAGGTTCTACTGTAAATAAATAATTGGTATCCCCCAATAACACTTTAGAGATAATTTATATCTAAGAGCTTCAGCCATTCTGTATTTACAGTTACTAAAAACAAAGGCTTCTAAAATTTTCTGTCAGATTTTGAGCATATTATTTAAAAGCTCAGCCAGTACTGTAGCATGGCGTAGTGGTTTGAGCACTGGACTGCAACTCAGAAGATCAGGGTCGAATCCCTGCTCAGCCATGAAAACCACAGGGCAAGTGACATTCTTGCAACCATAGAAGCCAAAGGCAAACCCCCTCTGAATTAATATTACCAAGGAAAGCCCATGATAGGCTTGACAAGAGGAAGGAAATGAAAATAGTTTTCTTTGATTAATTTTTGTGTGTGTCAGGAGCGACTTGAGAAACTGCAAGTCGCTTCTGGTTTGAGATAATTGACCGTCTGCAAAGACGTTGCCCAGGGGATGCCTTGATGTTTTGTTGTTTTTACCATCCTTGTGGTAGGCTTCTCTCATGTCCCTGTATGGAGCTGGAGCTGATAGAGGGAGCTCATCCACGCTCTCCCTGGGTTGGATTCGAACCAGCAACCTTCAGGTCAGCAACTCAGTTTTCAAGTCATCAGTCCTGCCGGCACAAGGGTTTAATCCACTGTGCCACCGGGGGCTCCTGTCTTTGATTGATGATCCTGAGCACAAACTGCTGGTTTTGAAGTCCTTAATGTCTTGGAGCCGCCGATGGTTCAGTGGATTAAACCACTGAGCTGCTGAACTTGCTGGCCGAAAAGTCAGCGGTTTAAATCCGGGGAGCCAGGTGAGTTCCCGCTGTAGCTTCAGCTTCTGCCAAACTAGCAGTTCAAAAACATGCAAATGTGAGTAGATCAGTAGGTACTGCTTCAACGGGAAGGTAACTGCTCCATGCAGTTATGCCGGCCACATGACCTTGGAAGTGTCTATGGACAACATCAGCTCTTCAGCTTAGAAATGGAGATGAACACCAACTCCCAGAGTCAGACACAACTGGACTTAATGTCAGGGGAAAAGCTTTACCTTTACCTAACGTCTTGGAGGATAAAACTGAAAGTAGATTCCTAATATTTTTTGATCATGAGAAATTGGGACAGAGGGTTGTTGTATGTCTTTCGGGCTGTGTGGCCATGTTCCAGAAGCATTCTCTCCTGACGTTTCGCCCACATCTATGGCAGGCATCCTCAGAGGTTGTGAGGTATGGAGAAATACCTCACAACCTCTGAGGATGCCTGCCATAGATGTGGGCGAAACGTCAGGAGAGAATGCTTCTGGAACATGGCCACACAGCCCGAAAGACATACAACAACCCTGTGATCCCGGCCATGAAAGCCTTCGACAACACAATTGGGACAGAGAATATTTTAGAAGAGCATACTACACAACTCAGCAGGATCTCTAGTGGAGGAGGCACAGATATACTACACTGCAGTAAGAACAGCTGAAATTCTGGTTTCATCTGTTTACCACAGAGCAGTGATAAGAAAGGTCCTAAAGACAAAGAATTAACATCAATCTGCATAATAATATTATTGCAAGGAGAGTAAATGCCATTTGGAACTGAATCAACTACCTTGTGCTATAATATTCACTCGTTGCACCTTGCCCAGTTTGTTTGTTTCTTTTCTTTTCTACTTGGGTGCCAAATCCTTGTTTTAGTATGTTTTATATTTTGGTTATGTTTAGAGAAGGAGCCCCGGGGGCAAAGTGTGTTAAAGCACTGAGCTGCTGAACTTGCGGACCGAAAGGTCCCAGGTTCAAACCCCGGGAGCGGCCGCGGTTAGCTCCAGCTCCTGCCAACCTAGCAGTTTGAAAACATGCCAATGTGAGTAGATCAATAGGTACCACTCCGGCAGGAAGGTAACGGCGCTCCATGCAGTCATGCCGGCCACATGACCTTGGAGGTGTCTACGGACAACGCCAGCTCTTCGGCTTAGAAATGGAGATGAGTACCAACCCCCAGAGTCAGACATGACTGGACTTAACATCAGGGGGAAACCTTTACCTTTTTACCTTATGTTTAGAGTATTGAATTTTACTATGTATGTCTATATTTCTTGTATGTTTATTTGGTTTGCTGTTTTTATTCGGGCTTGGCCCCATGTAAGCTGCCCCGAGTCCCTTCGGGGAGATGGAGGTGGGATATAAAAATAAATTATTATTATTATTATTATTATTATTATTATTATTATTATTATTATTATTATTATTATTAAAAAGGAATATGTGGTTACTTTTCCAAAGCTGTAATTCTGCATTTGAATTCTGGAAACAGTGGGATTTACCTCTGATTAAATATGCATGTGATTATATTTCAACTCTGTTTGCCACTGGTGAGGTCATTGAGGAAACAAAATCTGAAAGGAATCCGAAGAGGAACACAAACACACACACAAGCAGTAGGATAGAGAATATGACAGATTGAAGAAATCCTTAAATAACTGGCTTTAATTATTTGGGTAAAAGAGGGAGACTTCTATAACAATTTCCAGAATGAGGTATGCGGACAATTGCCTAAAGGAGAACCCATTGTTCTCCTTTTCTTCTATGGACAAAGCAAAAAAGAAGGCTCAGATTATCTTCATGGAGATTAATGCTGGATACTAAGAGGAACATTACAGTTTTAAGAATGGCAAAGTTCTTAAACATGTTTCTTGGAAATATGCTGGATTACTTGTCACTGGAAGTTTTAGAATGCAATTCAATAGCAAAATCAGAATAATCTGTGCAAGTGTATCTTCACCTGAACAGTGTAGAAAATCAACTCATTTAAAATATGGTGTTGGATGAGAATTCTATAGATGGAGTGGCAGAAAAGGTAAATAAATGGATCTGAGAGCAAATTAGACTTGAACTCTTCCTAGAAATTAACATGACTAAACTAAAGTTGTGCTTTTGACATATATGAAGTGACATGACTCGATTGGAAAAGATTGGTTTAAAAAGGGGGTGTCATAGAAAGAAGAAAAATATCACTGTATAGGTAGATTGATTCAGTCAAGGAACCCAGGATCCTCAATTTGTAAGACCTAAACAAGTAAGACCTTCCAAGGCTCTTGGAAGTCACCCATGTATAGAGTTATTTTATGTTGAAATCAACCTGAGGACAAGTAACAACAACAAAGCTTTAAATGACACTAGGTGGATTTTGAATGACTATTCCCTATCCAATTGCAGTATTATAATCAAATTTGGTCATCAGTGGAAATGAATTTTTATAGCCCTTAATAGAAATGATGAGGACCATGGGATCCTTATTTTCCAAGCAGGATCAGGCTTTTGTGATAAGGCTCTTCAAAGTCTATGTCTCCATGAGACCATAAAATTGAGAAGTACATAGTATTTCTGGCACTGTACATGAGTCAATGTTCCAAAGTTCAAAGCATACTAAACATGGCAGTTAAAAAAACCAAGCAATCCAAATTGTGGGAGTCATATTAGTGGTCAATAACTTGCGGAAGGCTATGGAGCAAGTCACGTTACGGTTTAAGGGTTCCTTTTCCTAGCTTTTATGCCCTTCAGTTTAAACTATTTTGATTGACCAGTTTGGACTCAAATTAAAGTCAACTGTCAAGTATGATACTCATGCCATATGTTGAAAAATATGTGGGCCATATTTTTTAAAAAATAAAATAACTGCAGATGGGAGCAATAACCTTGACTTGAAAACCACATAGTAATTTTGATCTAAAGCCACCACGCTCCATTAATAAAGCACCCATTTTGTAAATAGAAGCCATCATTTCTGAAAGCGGGTAGTGGGGACCATGATATGAAATATCTTTATATTAAAACATAAAATATGCTGACCTTCAAACTAAATAACACTCAAATTTCTGGGCATTTATGCCAAATCTCAACCCCATGCAAAATGATTAAGGCACTAACATCTCAGCCTTTTAGGATACAGTTTATAAGAAAATGATATCACTTACTAACACACCAAAATTAAAGAAGAATGACCAATAGTCACATAATTAGTTTTTTATCTTGTGTACAGTAGTATTTTTTCTCATTTCAAAAAGTTTTAATATACTTATTACCACTTCAGATGAAAATATTATCTTTTTAATGAACGACACTGCAGAAATACACAGGTGATACCAGAAAATATGTGGTTCTCTTGATACCATTGGTCACTGTAGTGTAGTGGTTTGAATTTCGGGATGAAGATTCAGGTAACCAGGGTTCAAATCCATCCTCAGACATTGAAACCTACTGAGTGACCTTGCGTAACTCACACTCTTTCATCCATTGAGGAATGCACTGGCAGACGTCCTCTGAATAAATCTTGTCTAGAATACCTTATGATAGGGTTGCAATAAATCAGAGTAGATGTGAAGACACATAAAAACAACAACACAAAGATATCATTGGACAATAATTTGCACTTTCAGGGAACATTGGTTCTTGTGAATTGAAATGATAACTCCAACAACACATGGAGTGCCATATGTTCTCTACATTCACTCAGTGTTTACACTAGTGATCATCTCTAGAATATGTTCAACTATTTTGGCCATAACCCAGAAGTGTATATTGAAAGCAATTGCTTGCTCTTTAAGGGTGCTTCCAGATAGTGTCAAAATTTGGATCAAATATGTAGGTTTAAAAATCATGGGACCTAACAGCAAGTCCACATACAGACCTGTTAGTCTGGGGAAATGGTCCCCCTCCATCCTGACACATTCCTTTCTAGTGGATTTTAGAAATCCGCAAGATTTTTTTTTTTCTTGTCAGGAGCGACTTGAAAAAGTCGCTTCTGGTGTGAGAAAATTGGCTGTCTGCAAGGATGTTGCCCAGGGGATGCCCAGATGTTATGATTTTTTAAATCATCCTTGTGTGAGGCTTCTCTCATATCCCCGCATGGAGCTGGAGCTGATAGAGTGAGCTCATCCACGCTCTCCCCAGGTAGGATTCGAACCTGGCAGCTTTCAGATCAGCAACCCAACCTTCAAGTCACAAGGCTTTAATTCACTACGCCACGGGGGCTCCTATCCGCAAGATGGATGAGGGGCATTCAGTGGAAGTTTACTTTTATTTATCTTTTAATTCTCTCTGAGATGCACTGGACCACATATGCACTCATGCAGATATCTAAATGCACACACAGGCAGATTTCTTATTCTCCCCCCATTATCCAACTGTAAATTCAAACTCTGTCTAATATCATAGAACAAAGGAATGGTTGCAGAGAGTTCTAATTGTAATTGCTTTCCAATTGTGCTTCCATTTAGCCACCTGACAGCCCTGATCAGCTGTCTTGGGCTTTTAAAATGTGCACATGCACCGGAGTAGTCCACAGCAGGGTATAGGAAGGAAGTCATGTGTTTCCCATGATTACATGGATAAACAGTGATGCAAATATGCACATTTTTGGATGAAATGGGGTTTAAGCATACCTTTTAAACATGTGATTATCAACTGTTAACCCGATTCCACATGCACGTTCACATAATTTCATTTAGCCACTCCCACCCTTTTATCCCGGTTTCTTCTGGGTTTTAGTTCATGTGTAGAAGGGCCCTAAAATTGCAGCCATCCCATGTTTGCCTATCTGTTCTTTCCCGTCTCGGTGTGAGGAAGACATGCATACATGGGATCCTTGGTACCACAACAAAATTCTGTCATAGACTTTTTGGAGTACAGATAAAGATCATCTGCAAAATAATAAAATAGTCACTAAAATTATCTCCCAAGAAGATATGGTACAAGCTTGTGTTTTACAAACATAAAGTCATGTCACTGTGTTTATGATGTTATGATGTTCTTCTGATGTTATGATTATTAGGTGGTGTCTATCTTGTTCCTTTGCCCTACCTAAAGTTGGATGTCATGGGATCACCAGAGATCCAATAATACCACTGTGTACAGCTCATGTCTGAAGAAGGGATCATTTGTCATTGGAGAATTATTTTATTGAGTGAAAGGCACCTCAACCATAACCAAATTTACTCAGAAGTGTTTCCTACTGAGATTTGCTTTCAAATAAATATATTTTGAGTTACATATCAGAGCTAGTCTTTCTGTGTTAAGTGCAGCAATAACAAATCAAGGAAAAGGATAGAGTGTCTGACTACACAAGACTTTTGGCTGGTTTCAGTTTTGTTAGCTTTTGATGTTGTGGATTCTTTTGAAATATGGCTTTATAGGGACCTCACTTCCATATATCAAGCAAGGAATCTTTTCACACTCCTGACCTACCTATAACAGTCCTGGCAAAATGGAAATCAAGAATGGAAGAACTTGGAGGCAGGCCCAGCACAAGGATTTTTTACTGCCTGAATGGAGCAACCAATGGCACAACCCCACTCATTCAGTCTGAGATGAATAGCATCCAAGTCAGCCAAGATATTTTGGCACATAAGGCACAAATTCCCACAAGTGATATTTTTTAAACATCATAGTTTGAATAGAATAATAAAGTTGCGTTGCTCTATAGTAGGGCTGGCTCTGATTGGAGGGTATGCTGTATACCAGCGGTTCTCAAACGGTGCTCTGCGGAGACCTTAGGGCTTTGTGAATCACAGTCAGAGACTCCGTCCCCCCCCCCCGTTCCCCTGCCTAGGAAGCATGTGGCCTATGGAGCCCTGCTACCACTGACATGGCCTACAGGGTCTTTCTGTAGCTGGTGTGACCAACATTGCCTCTCTGCACCCGCTGCTGACATGTCATAAGGGGCCTCTCCGCAGCCAGCATGACCTATATGGCCTCTTTGCAGCTGCTGCAACCTATGGGGCCTCTTTGCATCTGTCATAGCCTATGGGGTTTTTCCACAGCTGCTACCAGCGTGGCCTGCAAGGCCTCCCCACCACCACTTTGAATGTGCTTTTATTGCAAGGCAAAAGCAGGTTGGATTAGATGCCTCCTGGATTGTTCCTGTTGTTCCTGTTGTTCCTGTTGTTCCTGTTGTTGTTGTTGTTGTTGTTATTGTTATTATTATTATTTCAAAGGTTGGATGGTCATTTGTTGGGGGTGATTTGATTTGTGCATTTCCTGCAAGGCAGAAGGGGGTTGGACTAGATGGCACTTGGGCTGCTCCTATTATTATTATTATTATTATTATTATTATTATTATTATTATTATTATTATTTCAAAGGCTGGATGGCTATCTGTTGGGGGTGGTTTGACTGAGCTTTCTTGCATGGCAGGATTGGATGACCGCTGGGGTCAACCACTGAAATACTGTGAAGTTTGTGTTGGTTAAAATTGTTCTTCATTTTAAATATTGTACTGTTCTTTCTTTTATTTTTCATTTTGCCCAACAAACAAGATATGTGCAGTGCACATGGGAATTTGTTCATTTTTTTCAATTAGTTCACACAAATATTCGCCATCCATCTGCCACTCGTCCGGTCCATCTGTCAAATTTTAAAATGCAATATGGCCCCTGTGTCTAAAAGTTTCTTGTGGCTCCACGAGAAACCTTTCCTTCAAAAAGGGCTCCATGGCTTTAGAAGTTGAGAACTTCTGCTGTGTACTTCTGGGGAGAGATCAGTGAATTTGATGGATGGACAAAGAAATATATCCCCTCCCCCATGTTATTTCTTGTAGCCAGACTGTGGCCTCCAGTTCCCAAGGGAATAGTACCACCTCTAGTTTCCCCCATAGTTCAAGAACTAGATAGGTTTCATTATTATTGTCAAATGCTTTTCTTCGGGATTCATACAAAGATGTCAGTCTCACCTCTTATTGCCTACATATTACCTGGACCAAACCTCTACGGTAATAACGGGGGGAATGACATCTTTGTGTGTCCAGGTAAGAATTACAGGTAGGGTGTATGTCTCTCACTAACTCTGATGTTTTCTCCCACCTCTGTTTCTTTTCTTAAGCTATGTTTTCTAGACTGCAGTTGGAAATGTTCTCATTCTAACCCAATGAGGGACTGAATCAAGAGGGGTAATAGGTCACCAGGCCCTAATGTGTGGTTCCGAGAAACTGAGGCAGTAAAAGAGGGTTGAGGCAAGGGAGATGCAGAGGACTAAAATTGCTTTTCCTGTGCATACTAGTCCTGATACTCATTGAATTCTCTCTCAAAGTGCAATCACATGTTTGTTAACTGAGGGCCCTTCCACACAGCCATATAACCCAGAATATCAAAGCAGAAAATCCCACAATATCTGCTTTGAACTGGGTTATCAGAGTCTACACTGCCATACATTCCAATTCAAAGCAGAAAAATGTGGGATTTTATTCAGCTGTGTGGAAGGGGCCTAAGCAAACTGCAGCTGCAGAAACATGTGGGTAACATTTCATCTATACAGGTGACAAGTTGGTATAACTTGACTTGGTATCTATATAGGTGAGGTGGGGAAAAGAATAGAGGAGGAAGTTACTTGGAAGAAGATCTGGAACTAAGGATGATGGCAACAACAGCAAAACATTACTCATGGTCACTGGACCACGGATTCAAGGAATCAGGGTAAAAAATAGAATGCTGACAAAAAATAATATTTTTCCTTTGTGCTGGACTCTCAGTGATATTTTTTCTTCTTTGCAACATAAATGTATTTGGCTATTTACAGTCAAGTGAGCATGAAATGGGTATTCTGTAATTTATTTTCCAAATATTTGGAAGTGATCTTCAAAATGTTTACAAGTGAGTGTAGGATCATAGTGTAGATTAGTTTCCTTGTCTCCTAGGGTGAAGAATTAATACAGTTTGGAAAAGATCACATTGTCATGACTCAGTGCTATGGAATCACAGAAGCTATAGTCTTCAGCCTTCTATTTGAAAGGGTCCTGGTGCCCCATCAAGCTACAATTCTCAGGATTCCACAGCATTGAGCTATGGAATTACATTAATTCTACAGTGTAGGCACACCCTTAGAGAAAGAGCCCATTTATTGTCATATGTTGAAAAGTGTTTCCAATAAAATGAAATAGTCTTCCAGAGTAATTGCCATCTATAGGCGCAATAATGTTACATTTTGGATCAGGCTCCTTCCTATTCAAATGAATGCACAGAAAATGGGTCAATGGTGGGAAATGTAATACTGTACTGCTCTTCCTTTTTGTTATTGAAACAAAATGAATTTCATAATTAATTTCATATAGAGTCATAAAAGTATAATAGCACAGTATATTGTGTTGTTCATTTTCCCCTTTGTTACATGCTGGGCGCATAAAAGGAGACTACAGCTGTGCGGTATAGTAGGAGAAAATATAAATTGGGTTATGAAATTATCAAGCTGTGTCTAAACAGAACCATATTGTAGAATGGAAATGTGAAATGAAACCAGAATGTTGAAGTCGGGTGGAATCTCAGAGGAATAACAGCATAGGTCATGGAATCTAAAGAAAACAAAAACATCTAACCATTTCAGTGTATGTATATATGCTTAAATTAAACACAATATGTATTCATGTAATTCAATATTTTTTAAAAATCTAGCAAGGGAAAAAATTATTTCATACTTTGACTTAAAGATAGTTTGAGTGAAGATTCTTAGCCTAGACTGCAAAATAGTCGAAATAAATTTCAAAATGGTATAATTTACTACTCTAGTAGACATTACTATGTATCATTTGATTGAAGCCAAGTATGTCATTCTGCTGATGGAACTGGAAAAAGGGTAATAAATAATCTCTTTCTTGCAGCTCTGTCTCAAACCAGCATATTTGGGGTACTAGGAAATAGATTTTTGGGTGGTGCAAATGCCTGTAATAGGAAAAACGAGAAGACAGGAGGAGGAGGAGGAGGAGAAAGCTCCCTCAGGAGACTCCGACTAAGATCCTGTTGATCTTAAGTCAAAACCAGAAATCTTGCTGGATGTTACATACAAAATGAGAAAAGCTATATGAGACATTACCAGAAGAATAAATTTGGAGCTAGATTTTGTGTTGTTCCGAGCAGCAAACCATTTTTTATTTTCAAGAGCTAAAATAATGGACAGTATTCTGCATTATGGAGTTGCTATGGTGTTGGGAAATGATCCTATCTCTTGTGATCTTGGGTGAAATGATGCTCCTGGTTTATCTGACCACATATTGTATGCAATAAGTTTAGAGGCTAATAGGCTATTTGCATACAGTTCTAAGTTTTCCATGTTATTCAAAGGAATAAATCAGAAAGAAAAAATGTCCCATCTTTAGAATAAGATTTTAGCTGATATAGTAACTTAACTCATCTGTAGGGTTTTTGATAAAGCCAACATCAAGTACAATACAACTTCTTGTTCATGATCTCTGCAATGTCAGGTATCAACACTCTATCCAGGTTGTTGTCAGGCCAGATGTTTTCAATTTCAGTTTACAGAAGGGGTAGATATTGTGCAGTTTGCAGGTGTTATAAAACCAGAAAAGGGAATGTAGCCCTCCTTCAGATTCCAGATAGATAGATAGATAGATAGATAGATAGATAGATAGATAGATAGATAGATTGATCAAACAGCTCTTCTTTGGAATAGACTACAGGGTCCTGCTTTAGACCAAATAGCATGTGTGTGAAAACACACAAGTCAACAGCCTCATCAGACAGGTTGATTTATCCATTGTACGCCACTTCTTTTCCTCTTTCTTCATGGAGCCTTTTCCATGATGCACATCAACTTCCAGTTGGGCTCCATGGTGAAAGAGGAGAAGTGCATGCTACCACCACAGCAAGATGGGAAGCTTCGTGTGTTGCCTTAGGAGCAATGGAGGGATGCTGGCGGTGATGCTTCCCACCATGGGATGGGGATCCAAGTAAGGCGGGCGATGCAAAGTGCGGAGCAATGGTTCACCATGCCGCCTGCTGGGACCCTCATGGATTTGTTATGATGTGTGGTGAATCCTTAGTCTAATGTGATAAGATCCTAAATGAGACTGAAGTTATTTTCAGTCACTTGGAATATCACTTTTATTTGTTACTAAACATGCTGATGCAAACTGCCAAAGGTCCATAGAAGCAAAAATGACACCTTGATTCTTGGCATTTGCCTTTTTGGGTTTAAAGAACATATGCAGCCAACGAAATTCTTTTGTGTCCTTTGCAAGTGAGGGCTCAACCACGACAGAGAAGTGTTAATGGGAGCCAGACAATGTAGAGACAGTTACCAGCTATTTTTGCTGGCTGTGGCCACTTTTTCCAATGACCTTTCTCTCAGGAATTTTTGTAACTTTCTCCATATTTTATTCTGCATACAACTTCATACATGTGTTGTTACTATATATATTACAACCATCATATGGAGAAGACTGTGAGATTATGCCCCTTGGGGGTGGGGGTGTTGCTGCATTTATTACATCAATAATGATAATATATGGAGATGTATAGTAGTTATAATATAAAGATAAGGATCTGTTGAGAGTTTGTGAAAGTATGAAATTTTGGATATGACTGGAGACTGGCTTATGTTTGAGGGGATTTTGGATTTTTATCATTAAATACTTTTATTTTAAATTTGCATATTTAACACAAAGAACAACATCAAGAACTTCTACACACACATATGCATTTTGAATAATATTTCCTAACATTTGTGCAGGGTTTATTCTCAATTATGCTATTTCTTCCCCACACCCATCCCACTGTGTTGAACATCCTTCCTAATGAAATATTTTTCCATTCTTCCTTCTAGCATAATAGTTATTATTTTAAAATTCCATGCAAAAACCGTTGACTTGTGGGGTCCCGCAGGGCTCTGTATTGTCTCCCATGTTGTTTAACATCTACATGAAGCCACTGGGAGAGATCATCAGGAGTTTCGGGGTCCGGTGTTATCTGTACGCAGATGATGTCCAGCTCTGTCACTCCTTCCCACCTGTCACTAAAGAGGCTGTTCAGGTCCTGAACCGGTGCTTGGCCGCTGTGTTGGACTGGATGAGGGTCAACAAATTGAAATTGAATCCAGACAAGACAGAGGTCCTCCTGGTCAGTCGGAAGGCCGAACAGGGTATAGGGTTACAGCCTGTGCTGGATGGGGTCACACTCCCCCTGAAGGCGCAGGTGCGCAGTCTGGGGGTGATCCTGGACTCATCGTTGAGCCTGGAGCCCCAGGTCTCAGCTGTGGCTAGGGGAGCCTTCGCACAGTTAAAACTTGTGCGCCAGCTGCGACCGTACCTTGGGAAGCCGGACTTGGCCATGGTGGTCCACGCTCTCGTTACATCCCGTTTAGACTACTGCAACACACTCCATGTGGGGCTGCCTTTGAAGACTATTCGGAAGCTTCAATTAGTCCAACGGGAGGCTGCCAGGTTAATAACTGGAGCGGCGTACAGGGAGTGTACCACTCCTCTGTTACGCCAGCTCCACTCAAAGCTTAAGATCGTCAGGTGAGGCCCTGCTCGCGGTCCCGTCAGCCTCACAGGTGCGGCTGGCAGGGACAAGAGACAGGGCCTTTTCAGTGGTGGCTCCCCGCCTATGGAATGCCCTCCCCATTGAAGTCAGGCAGGCTCCCTCCCTCCTGTCTTCCCAAAAGAGAACAAACACGTGGTTATGGGACCAGGCATTTGAGCATGAGTAGCAGCAAAAATGAGATATAAATATATGACCTACTGACAGATCCCACCTGGACATGGAAAGCACCTTAAATGTATATTTAAATGTATAATTATGTATATTTTAAATGTATATTCTTAATTTTATTGTAATTTTTAATCTCGATGGATTTTTAAATTTGATGAAAATTGTTTTTTGATGTGTATGTTTATATTTTAAGCTGCCGTGAGTCCCCTGATGGGTGAGAAGGGTGGGGTAGAAGTGATGCAATAAAAACAAACAAACAAACAAACAAACAAATAAATAAAAACATCTGGCAAATAAATATTAAATTATGAAGCCATCTTTAATACTTTTTGCTCTTGTTTTCAATTTAGACAATTTAGAAATGTCTGTTTGATCTGTTGGAGGGATTTTTAAAAGTCAAGTGTTTATGACAGTGTGGGAATTCGGACTGCCATGGTTAGAATGGTAAGAATTCAGAGCTGGATTTAGGAGAGCCCATCCAGACAGGCACCAAAATGCGGGCCTGTCGGGCTTTTACCTGAGGCGTCATTTGGATGCCTCAGATAAAAGCAAATTAATTTGGGAGAAAGTAGGTAAACCCTGCTGTGTCCTGAATTAATTAAATACCCCCATTGGATCTGGGCCTTGCTGAAAGGCTGGGTCTAATAGGGTGTTGGGCCTGTGGGGATTGACGACCGGATAGTCCTGGGGTCAGTCCCCACAGCCCTCTCAGTTATTTAGGTTCTATGAGCCCAGAGAAGCAAGAAGGGACCCCCACCCGAAGCCCTCCCCAAAGCTCTTAAAATTAAAGGAAACTTACTGGGCCGCCATTACACTGCTCCAGCAGTCTTCTTGGTGCATAGAAATGATGTGCCAGGAGGTGGGTGAAGCAAAATTGCTCCTGCGGGGAGGTCTTCCAGGTGTCTGGGTGCCCTCCCAGTTGTTCCTGGGAGGGCATTTAGACACCCCACTGGGAAAGTTTTCTTTGGGGGTGGGGGGTGGGGAAATAAATGCACACCAAAGCAGGTTTTAAAAACCTGCTTTGGCACGCATTTCTGTTAAGTCTGGAAGTGCCTTGAGGCCACTTGTATACTGTCCTATATCTCAGGATCTGATCCCAGATTTTCTACTTTGAACTGAATTATATGAGACTATACTGTCAGATAATCTGGGATAAGAAGATAATCTGGGATCAGATCCTGGGATATAGGACAGTTTAGATCCAGCCTGAGATGTTAAAAGAATTAGAGTCTGGTGAAGAGATAGATTCAGACTCAATGTTAGTTAGGATATTAATGAGTGTGAAATTAGAGTTAGTATCCATAAAGATTCAGACTTAAATAAACATCAAATAAATATTTGATGTTATGTTAACTTTCTGTTTGTTATATGCTTGTGCTATAAAAGGAATATTGGAAAGCTTGAGTTCCGACTTACAGTGTCTGTGGTGGAGAAGTTAATATCGTAGTGGTGTCCAGTGGGGAGATAGAATCATTGCAGCCTTTTAAAGGAGCCACAGGAACATCTAGAAAGTCCCCACATTGGATGCCATTGTGGTGTGACAGGGGAAGGTCTTCATTTTGAGGGCAGGGATAGGGATAAGTGAAAGACACCACAAAACTTGTTTTCTGCCTGGGACTTCTATCTGCCTATGGATATGTTCCCATTGAACAATCTAAGGCTGAAGTTATAGCCATTTTCATTGTTTAAGAGAGGCTTTCTCAATCTGAAGCAGCAGACTTGCATGTGAGATCTGTTTTAAAAGAAGTCCCAGTGCTGGTTGCATGGGAGATACAAAATAGATCGTGTGATACAATGTATTGGCCAATGTTCTTTGAATTTGTGAATCTCTTTTTCATATAGAACCTTCCTATAGTTTTTTCTTTCTGTTATAAACAAGAGCAGTTACATAGAATATAAAAGAGTAGATCTCTTTTGGTCTGCAATTGCCTAAATGATCATTTTTGTAAGATAATACCATAAGCCACCCAAATTGTTCATGAATGTTGTGGTCAAATAAAGGTTTCACCGTCATAGTTGACAGAGGTCTAAATTAAATCAAGAACTTCGTTTTTTTTCTGGTTTTTGGAAATAAATGTTATTAATCTATTGTTTAATTTCAAGGAAGGGGCAAGATAGGAATGTTATCCAAATATTTTCCTCATTTCCCAAATTTTACCTCCCCAGTTTATTGATCTGGATAAAACAGAAAATACTTGGAACCTTTTTTTTTTTTTTAAAAGCCAAAACCGAATGATGAGGTTTGGCAGAACTGAAACCCAAACAGCTCTATTATCCATGTCTATTAAAGTGATGCAACCAAGCTCCAAGCCTTTTATCTTGGGCCTCCATCCTCTCATGGACTTTTGTGGTTGGAAACTGGAGAGAAACCATCCCTGATAATAGGTTTTTTTAATCACAAACTGACTGTTATAGGCATCCAAACCTAAGCTATAATGTTTTCCTCTTCTGTCTCAGAGCAGTCGTGATGTTGGGGATGTTTAGTGTGCCAGCCTCTGCATGTTTACTCAGAAGCAGCCTCTGCTCGTTTCAATTGGGCTCACTGGCAGGTGAAAGTACCTCAGATTGCAACCTAAGGATCCCAAATTTAGCTGCCAAAATATGATCAGCGTTTATGTCCTGGAACATGTAAATAAGTGAATGGAATTTTGTTCTTGCAGTGTTCTTCAAGACATTTAATAATAATAATAATAATAATAATAATAATAATAATAATAGTAATAATAATAATAATAATAATAATAATAATAATAATAATAATAATAATAATGCACTTTATTTATATTTCACTCTATATCCCCTGAGGGACTCAGAGCGGATTACAGAACGCATATGAGGCAAACATTCAATGCCTTTTAACACAATGACATACATAAGCAGTGATAAAGGTCTTCCCCTTTTTTCATCTCCGGTGTCTGGAGGCATCTGACTTATCGTTGCCTTACGGCGCTCCATGCAGTCATGCCAGTCACATGACCTTGGAAGTGTCTACGGACAATGCTGGCTCTTCAGCTTAGAAATGGAGATGAGCACCAACCCCCAGAGTCGGACATGACTGGACTTAACGTCAGGGGAAACCTTTACCTTTACCTTTATTATGGCAATTCTATCACAGGAGTTGCTTGGCAAGTTTTGTTTAGAGGAAGATTCTTTTGCCTTCCTCTGAAGGTGAGAGAATGTGACCAAGATCACCCATGTCCAAGTGGGGATTTTAACCCTGGTCTCCAGAGTTGTAGCCAAAGCTGCCTTCCTCTGTGAATGAAATTATCAAAAGCAAATTAGAAAAGAAATCTCAGGCAGCTTTCCTAAAGGACTAAAGGAGGAGGAGATAGAATTATCTTTATGTGCATATATGTGAAATATGTCAGATTTATTTGGTTTGCTGTTTTAATTTATTTTGAATATCAATTGAATGTTTCCTAAATATTTCTAAATTTTACATTGCTTTGATCCTAGCCCAATACCCTGAGATGTAATGATTCTGTTGTTGTGGGTTGTGACTCTTGACTATTATATGGAAAATCAATACAGAGATGGAAAGAGTAAGGGTTGGTCAGTGTTATAGTAGAGAATAAAAGAAAAATTGGCATAGAGACTGTTAGAATTGTTCCAGCATATACATTAGCAATTGCCATTCATTCCCAGACTATAAAAGTGCTGCATTCAACCATTCCTTTGGAAAGTTTGTAACATTTATTCATTTGTGTCCCATTTTCTTGCCCAGTCTAGTAGACTTGGAATAGGACTATAATCTGTGGCCTTAAAAATTGTTCCCAAACATTTCCTGCAAACTCTCCTGTATTTGTTATGCCCCCAACTTTCCTTCTCTGGCGGTCTCTGTTGCTCTAACCTTTATTAAATTGCAATACTGACTGATTCTTAGAAAGGAAATGGATGTTATCTGGGGCATTAATCTGTGTGAGCTAGAATTGTGTTGGCCTTATCATCAGTTGTTTTGGCGTTATAAATCTGTGTGTGCTACAAATTGGTTTCTTTATTAATTGGACTTTGCTGTCCTAATGCTGACGGTATATTGAGAGGTGGGTGTTACTTAAGTTACATATGGTAAGTGTCTGAACATGGTGTATTTTTTCCAGGTCAACTTCCGTTCTGTTGAAATTGTACAGTTGGATTGCATTATTATGCCATTTATTTCTCAAATGCATTCCTCTTCAGAACAAATAGCTGTACTTTTGCTTCATTACTTGGAAGAACAGTTATCAGGTTGAAAGCAGAATGCTTGGGCAGAACCTGCTTGACCTATAAATTTACTAACATTACATGGCCATAAATAACTGGATTATTGTCAAACATATCAGTGGCTCTCTTAAGATATTTATTGTAAGAAGCCAGGATTAAGTTGTAATAATTAGTTTTCCTTTAAAACAAAAAAGGCAAAATGACCAAAATGAAAGCTGGATACCAGATGTTCAGCATCTTTGAGAGATAAAAGTTGATCTCTTTCTCCCCCCACCCCAATGTTTAACTGAATGATATAGTAGACTCTACGCAGTATAAAACCATTTGTACTTTTTATGAAGTTATTTTGTACTTAGCCAGTAATAATACCCCATATTTCTTCATCATCATATAACTTGTTTGCTCTTTTGTATTGGCAATTGCTAATCTATATATAGAAAAGGCTAATAAAATTTCGGCCTAGGACAAAACAACAAAACTGCACATCCCAGAAACACTAAACTTGGCAGCACAACCCCTCATCCATGCCTCTACGTTCATACAACAAAAAGAAAAGAAAAATAAAGTCCTAATTAGAGGGAGAGGAATAATTGTTTTTATCCAATTGCTGCCAGTTAGAAGGCTAAGCTCCGCCCACTTGGTCTCCTAGCAACCCACTCAGCCCAGAGGAAAGGCAGAGTTATGCCTCACTTAGGCCTCTTCCCCACTGCCTATCAAATACAGATTATCTGATTTTAACTGGATTATATAGCAGTGTAGACTCAAGGCCCTTCCACACAACTATATAACCCATTTAGAATCTTATATTATCTGCTTTGAACTGGATTATCTTGACTCCACACTGCCATATAATCCACTTCAGTGTGCATTTTATACAGCTGTGTAGAAGGGGCCTCATATAATCCAGTTCTAAGCAGATAATATAAGATTATAAATATACAGTACAGTCTCACTTATCCAACATAAACAGGCTGGCAGAATGTTGGATAAGTGAATATGTTGGATAATAAGAAGGGATTCAGGAAAAGCTGATTAAACATCAAATTAGGTAATCATTATACAAATTGAGCACCAAAACATCATGTTATACAACAAATTTGACAGAAAAAGTAGTTCCATGAGCAGTAATGCTATGTACTAATTACTGTATTTACAAATTTAGCACCAAAATATCACAATGAATTTAAAACACTGACTACAAAAACATTGACTACTAAAAGGCAGACTGCGTTGGATAATCCAGAACACTGGATAAGTGAATGTTGGATAAGTGAGATTCTACTGTAATATGAAATACTGTGGTAGAGTAATACAGAACAATATAATCTCTAAAACCAGGACAGTAAATAAAGTGCAACACTCTGAAAGCAGGGAAATTGGGAATTCCACAAAGGAAACAATCAGGGCCAGCTAACACCTTCCAAGAAAGGATTCTTCCAGAAAGGAAGCTGAGAAGGGAGTGAAGCAGTGTGTATTACCAAAGTCATTATTATTACTATTATTATTATTATTATTATTATTATTATTATTATTATTATTATTGTGTTGCTGTGAACTGTAAAAATGAATACAATCTGGCTCCGAGTATTCAAAAACACTAAAATCAGAATATATAAAAATTACTATGGTATAATAAAACAGAACAATACAATCTCTAAAATCAGAACACTAAATAAAGAACAACACTCTGAAAACAGGGGAATTCCACACAGGAAACAATCAGGGCCAGCTAACACCTCCAAACAAAAAAATCATTCAGGGAGGAAACAACTAGGCTTTAAAGCTGCAAGGCCATTACATGCTAATCATTTTGCCTAATTGCAACATTCATACTTGCCTCCAACAGACAAAAAAAATCAGAAATATTGTATATTCACAAGCTTTAGGAAAGAATATCCCCTGATGGTGCAGCGTGTTAAAGCGCTGAGCTGCTGAACTTCTGGACTGAATTGGGGGAGCGGAGAAAGCCCCCACTGTTAGCCCCAGCTTTAGCTAACCCTAAAGTTAAAAAACATGCAAATGTGAGTGCATCAATAGGTACTGCTTTGGCGGGAAGGTAACGGCGCTCCATGCAGTCATGCCACATGACCTTGGAGGAGTCTACGGACAATGCCAGCTCTTCGGCTTAGAAATGGAGATGAGCACCAACCCCCAGAGTCAGACACGACTGGACTTAATGTCAGGAGAAAACCTTTATCCTTTACCTTAACTACCACCAATTCCTCAATACTTTATTTCCCATACCACCATATTTCACCACAGCAACGCGTGGCCGGGCACAGCTAGTATTTTTATAAAATCAAAAATCTTTACAATATTGGTAAAGCTTTGTTCTAAATTTTGATCCTCTGAATTGTTTCAAATATTTTAAATATCGACATTGTAAATCCAGCTAACCATTACAAGGTTCATCACAGTAGCACAACAGGATTTGAAAAATGTTAAAATGATAAGACTGAGGAAATGGGTCTGAATTGTGAGAGACTTCCTTTTTGTGGGCAAAAACTGTTTGAAATGAAAACCTTCTTCAAGCCTTCTCCAATAATGTTTATCTATGATCCTGTTGCTTACTGTTTCCTGTGTGTATGTTCTGGTATGCAGCTTCTTTTACTTTATGGTTCCTGAGAAGTTATAAAAGGGGCTGCAGACTACATGCTCTCTTTCTCTCCCTCTCTCTCTCTCTTTCCTTTTGACTATGTGACCTGTTGATTGCTGTTTTGTTATAAGAGAGATGTCCTGGCTGGATGGCACAGAGAATTATCTCAAACTGGACTGATAAGTTTTTGTTCCTGTGTATGCTGAACACATGAAGGTTCTGAGTAAACCAAATATGTTATTTTAAAAAAAATCAAAATCTACTTCAGTTTTGTCTCTTGAGTGCATGATATAAAGCAAGTTGTTTCATGGGAGAGCATATATTTATGGGCACTGAAAAACACTTTTTAAGCACTGATGGTATTTTATACACTGGCAAAATCTCTGTTTTCCTAATGGATCAGTGATAACAGGTTATTCAGTCTAACAACTGAAACTATTGCCTAGGATATTTGGTTACATACCATAACTCTAAAAGGTTTTTGGCTCTTCTCTGAAAGGTCAAGCTTTTCTATAAAAGTTATGATCTCCAAATTGTTTTCCAAAAGGGTTATGAATACAATTTTCCAAAAAACAAACAAACAAAAAACAAACAAGAAACACAAAAAAACACACACACACCTAGTTCTGAGTAGAGATTAATCAGCCCCAATTTAATAAACATTTGGATGGGGCCAAAATGCCAATGAGAATGAGTTACAATGGATGCATCCACACAGATTTTAAAAACCACCAGAATTTGTTCCTTTTCTTTCTGGTTTTATTTTAGAGATTTATACATGTTTTATTTATCTCAGAATATTTTCTGTCAGCTGATACAGAGACCTTTTAGACCTGTTCTCCAGGTTGGCTTACTTTAAACCAGGATAAATCAGAACAAAATTTGGGAGTTTTCAGTGTCTGGATGAGACCCAAAATAATAACATTAAAATGGAGAATGTGAGCATAATGACAAGATAGCTTTAATCTATAATGGGAAAAAATTGTCTGACCAACAGAAATATATTACTAATTAATGCCTGAATCTTATCAGGGCATTATAACAATAGAATTCCGGGTTATGCTGATGATTGCACTTTTTCTATGTTTGTGTGATATCTAAGACCCCTTCCTCAAGGAGCTTACCATTTACTCGCAGTGAGTGCTAAGAACAGGTTGTCTACTTCCATGTCCTAGAACAGTCACTGACATGGCCCAGAGTAGTCACCAAAACACCACCATAATAATTTCTGTTGTGGAAGTACACCAGTGCATCGTTGTACTTTGCAAGTGTTGAACTGCATCTCATTCTAAAAATCTGAAGCATGGGTTATGCTCAAGTAAACAAATATTTAATATTCAAAGAAGTAAGAATTATGGTCAATTTCTTTCTTTATTTTATGCACCATTATTATAAGAGCCAGTGTAGTAGTTTGGGTATTGGACTATGACTTTGGAACCCAGGTTTTGAATTCCCACTTGGCCAAGGAAACCCACTGGATGACCTTGGGTACGTCATAATCTCTCAGACTCTGAGAAAGGCAAAGGCAAATTCTCTCTGAACAAATCTTTGTAAGAAAGCCTCATGATACATTTGCCTTAGGGTAGCCATAAACTGGAAAGGATTTTAATACCGCCATTACAGCACATTCTAAGGCAATGCACAACCCTACACATTATTAGGAATCAGATAATAAAGCATCTAACCATAACAACATTACATAAGTTACTGCAGCATACAGCAGCATATATAAGAAATTAATAGTCTATATTTTAACTGAAAATTGGTTATTTTATTGTATTATTCCATTCTAGTTTACCTTTTCTTTCACATAACTCCTGGATGTGTTATTAATAAGTACAATCATACTATAAGAATAGGAGACCCTTCCTAGATATGAGATGGACAGGACAACCTGTGATTGGGATGGGCTTTGAGTGGCATATAGCATGCCCCACCAGAAGTTCCATTGTTGATGCATTCTGGGTTTTCGTTGAAGGAGTTATAGAATGTACTGAAGGTGATTAGAGGGTAGATTTCAGCACTTTGGAAAGTTCCCTATTGCAATCAAAATTTAGACTGGATTCACGAGACCACTGGCATTGGATCCATTCGCTTTCCAGTCATTGCTACCATGCAATGTGAATTTCTTAGCAAATAAACCTCAGTGCAATGCAAGGAAGCATGCTTAGGATCTAGTTGAACAGATCAGTTCTCAGAATATTGTTTTGGGCAATTCTCTTTTGAAGTTTTATTTTATGTGGACATGCTTTTCTTCTGTTACCTTTTTCAAACAAAGCTGTAGTTAACTGAAATTTGTATATATAACAGAGATGGCATATTTATATTGCCTGTATGAAAGCATGAGTCATTTTTAAGAAAAGGAAAGGAAAGGAAAGAAGGCATCAGAAATACATTGATCATGCAAGGGCAGGGATAATTTTCAATTTATTAAAACTTTTAGGAGAAAGTATGTTACATTCATTCAGTGGATCCTTTATATCCATGGGAGTTTGGCTCTACCGTGTTTCCCCGAAAATAAGACAGTGTCTTATATTAATTTTTGCTCCCAAAGATGCTCTAGGTCTTATTTTCAGGGGATGTCTTATTTTTCCATGAAGAAGAATTCACATTTATTGATGAACAAAAAAAATGAACATATATTATATACTGTACAGTAGTTGTCATCATAAACCAGCATAACCAGACAAACTGTGAATCCTATCAAGAATTTCTTGTTACTCCCATTACTCCCATGTACAACACTTTATGGTACATCCATTTACCGATCCTGCATGATCTGGTGTTCTGTTTGGTGGGCATGCTTTCCAACAAAACCTTTGCTAGGTCTTACTTTCGGGGGAGGCCTTATATTTAGCAATTCAGCAAAACCTCTACTAGGTCTTATTTTCTGGGGATGTCTTATTTTAGGGGAAACAGGGTAGGATCTCTAGGAGATGCAAATTTTACTTCCCCTTGCCATTTTGAGACAATCTCAACTGATAATATAGAGATAATGGGTGATTCTGGGAGCTTTCCATATGAATCTGAGGATGCTTTTGTATGTTATGAGAGATCATTCTGCAGTTTTTGAATAGAAAATACTGAAAATTACCAGTAGATGAATCTAATTTGTCTTCATTATCAAAAGCAATGAAAAATTCTTCTGTCTAGCACAATCTCTTATTGGAACTATGGAAGTCTCTCTGTAAGGGACAGACTTTCATAAAACTATATTCAGAACACATAGCTAAAATGATTTTTTTGTCATTTCCACAATGTCTCATTTCAATCACTTGCTGGGATGTGAATAGAAAGTGACAAAATCTGCCACTGCCAGTGGCATATGCTAATGTTGCAGAATGGGCAATGTTACAGTGACCATTCAAGAGACATCCATAGCTTTCAGTTTACTGGTCCATAACCTCTCGAGGCTAGAAGACTGAGGGTGCATCTTGACAGGACAGAAATGGTGGTATTGATCCAGAGTGGGGCAGTCTGGAGCAGCATCATGGGAAACTAAAGTGCATACTGTCAAACCAGTTTGAGTTCATGCACTTTAGTCAGAATCAATTTGGCACTGCTCAACTGAGACCCTTGCCCCCCTCGATCTGCTGTTTCTATTATGATAAACAGAAAAAGGCACTATTCACCACCCAGTGCCTGGATTAACGTTATTCACAATGAAGTAACTTGGGGGGGGGGGGGGATTAATGCAGTTTGACACCATTTTAACTGCCATAGCTCATTGCTATGTATTTATAGTTTGGTGAGGCACAGCACTCTTTGGCAGAGGAAGCTAAAGACCTTGTAAAACTACAACTCCCACAATTCCATAGTCTTGAGCCAAGGTAGTAAAAATAGTCAACAGCAGGGAGGCTGTTAGCAATTGTGGGAGTTGAACTCCAAAACACTTGGAGGGTCAAAGTTTGCCCATATCTAGCATAGATGCACTCTTAGATATATACAATTAACAAGACAGAAATTTGTAGAAGAAGTGTGACTGTATATCCTACCACCTCTTCATATACAAAATCCCAGATTGGATTAATGATACAAAATGGTATTCACCATTAAATGTTATCCACCATTAAAACTGTATATATATATATATTGCT
This sequence comes from Anolis carolinensis, assembly GCF_035594765.1. Lineage (NCBI taxonomy): Eukaryota > Metazoa > Chordata > Lepidosauria > Squamata > Anolidae > Anolis > Anolis carolinensis. The sequence goes on along the minus strand of NC_085841.1, from coordinate 90,662,819 downwards.
GTTCTTGGCTGACTCTCATCTCTTTCCCCCACCTCCTGGGATTCATACTGCTTAACAATTTTCTGATCTTTTATTGCTTCCATTTAGTAACACAGAACCATTCCAAGGTGGATGGAGGCCATGGTATCCATCTAATCTAATGTTTGTTTATCCTGTAATAATTTCTTTTCTTGCCTGGTTACAGATACAGCTAGTTCTGCTCATTAATTATTATAAAAGGAGAGTCATGGTATGCAAACCACAAGCTATTGCGATCGATGGCAAAACTCCCACTGTGTTTAAGACCTAAGGACTGCACGAATCATTTCTAATTTTCCATAAAGGCCATTTAAATTTCTCCTAAAACAACAAAAACAAAGACTTCAAGGTGGTGGGTTTTTAAAAATATTACTTTCTACAGACTTCAAATAAAAATATGGATGATGGTGTTTGGTCACTTGGCAAATACCATGGATAATGAATTTTCCCTTCTGTTGAATAAAATGTTATCATCTAGAACATGTCTCTTATGCCCCTATTTTGATGAAATATTTATTAGGCCATCCAAAAAGGGCACAAAGAGGCCTGTGCAAGCTTTTGAGAATTCAAGGTCCCTTCATAGGTCCCCTGGCAGGCAGGGAAGTGTGGAAAAGAGTAACATTAGCTTAAGGTTACGTTGTCTGAATGTTGTATTAAGATATAATAGTTAGGATGGGACTGTTTACTCCCAAACTCAACTCACCAAGCTGTAGATGTGAGTAACTAGACTCTATGTTTGCTAAGAACAGGACAAGCAATAAAATAAAAGCAAAAGTTTCCCACTTTGAAAAGTCCAAACATCCTCGTCTCCAAAGTCACTCTATCTCTATTTCAGTGCAAAGCTCAGGAGCATTTTTGAAGCAATTCAGGCCTGACAAATTTGGAAGTCATCCAGTTTGTTGAAAGTTTAAAATGAAATTTCAATTTGCATATCCACATCGTTTAGTTTCAAACTTGCATCGAACCTGACGGCCTCCAAATTGCATCATTTTCCAAACGGTTAAAGCAGGATTTGAACCAAGCTGCGTAGCTGGTACACATAACAGAACCAATGTTTCAAAACACAAACTTCTTACTCCTTGATGGAGCCCAAAACACTACTCCTGCTTCTAGATTTGCAGAAGATGGAACAAATGGCAGTGTAAATAGTATTTTTGGTTTTAAGTGTTAGAAACCAAGCACAGGAATTAAGATTGCAAAATGCAAATCCATTGATGGTGCAAAATAATGTATTTTCATTCCACTATCCTTTCCAAATATAGGAAAATTTGTTTTCAAATAGAATGATCTGACAGAACTGACTAGTGTGATGAGCATCTTTTCATCCAGATGAAAAATGGGGGGTTGCTAAGTTGCAAGAATAATCCAGTGTCGATTATGTGGATCAGATAGACACTTTAAGCAAAATTGAATAGAGATCATTGCTTAATATCAAAGTTTATGCTTCATATGTAGAAGGACATAATTGTTAATCCTTACCATCTCCACTGATGGGATTTCTGCAGCACTGAGATCTTCCTGCAGTTAGAATCATAGAATCATAGAGTTGGAAGAGACCTCATGGGCCATCCAGTCCAACCCCAAGAAGCAGGAAAATTGCATTCAAGGCACCCCCGACAGGTGGCCATCCAGCCTCTCCTTAAAAGCCTCCAAAGGAGGAGCCTCCACCACACTCCGGGGCAGAGAGTTCCCTTGCTGAACAGCTCTCACCGTGAGGAAGTTCTTCCTAATGTTCAGGTGGAATCTCCTTTCCTGTAGTTTGAAGCCATTGTTCCACGTCCTAGTCTCCAGGGCAGCAGAAAACAAGCTTGCTCCCTCATCCCTATTACTTCCCCTCACATGTTTATACATGGGCATCATGTTTCCTCTCAGCCTTCTCTTCTGCAGGCTAAACATGCCCAGCTTTTTAGTCACCCTCCTCTGGACACCTTCCAGCTTGTCAACATCTCCCTTAAATTGCGGTGCTCAGAATTGGACACAGTATTCCAGGTGTGGTCTGACCAAGGCAGAATAGAGGGGTAATATGACTTTCCTGGATCTAGACACTATACTCCTATTGATGCAGGCCAAAATCCCATTGGCTTTTTTTTGGCACCGCATCACATTGTAAGCTCATGTTTAACTTGTTGTCCACAAGGACTCCAAGATCTTTTTCACATGTACTGCTGTCGAGCCAGGCGTCCCACATTCTGTATCTGTGCATTTCATTTTTTTCTGCTTAAGTGGAGTATCTTGCATTTGCCCCTGTCAAACTTCTAACTTTTGTTAGTGTCGGCCCATCTCTCTAGCCTGTTAAGATTGTTTTGGATTCTGCTCCTGTCTTCTGGAGAACAGAGAATACACTCAAGGAAATCAGTAGTCACTCATTATGAGGCAGCTTCATATATACATATATACACCCTCTTCAAGCTATACTAAATAAAAATAGAAATCTATTGTTCACTAAAAGAATAGGTTGGATAAGGAAGGTTGTTAAAAACATTAACAAATTCCTTCTTAAATATTCATCTTCTCAAAAGAATAGAGACAAGAGCCTCATAATGATTTTGGAGTATTTTCCTTTAATCAAAATGGCAACAACTAGCAATTGCCTTCTTCCTTTTTAATAAATGAACCTACAGGAATGGAAACTTTGAACACCCAACTTAATTCACAGAAACGATTACTGGTAAACTCTTGTGGGTGGGCAAAAGAAAATATGTTAAACTTTGTAAATGATTTGTGTTTGAATGAGAAAGAAAAAAGAGAAAAGAAAAAGCTACCAAACTCTGCTCCATGTGAAATCAGAGGATTATGGTTTTAGGGGAAAGATTAGGTATAATTGTATTTAAATGTAAAGATTGCTGGAAGACGCATGCTGCAGACATGAGGAGAACCTTGAAGATTAAGAGCTTTATACTGAGTTGTGTCATTTTAGTTTTCATTTCATGCCCAGCTGTTTTTGCCAAAGAAAGAGAATCCAGTTCTTTTTCACAAGAATAAGAAGACCCATTTGCACAGCTTCAGGTAACAACCTCTTTGTGCACCTTTTGTTGGTTCAGATTTGGGTCAGTGGGTTTCTCTCATTTTGGAGAGTAGATGGTTTCTTTCATCCTGCAAAGGAGGGACAGCTGGACTCTAATACCTTTATCACTTTGCGTGGTCTGACAGGTTATTGATGTTACATGGCAGAAATGTAAGGACAGCAATTTGTGCCTTTGACAGTTTAACTCTCAAGGAAGCAGGGGTCTATAAGCCAGAAGCTAACCATGATTGTGTTGTCGAAGGCTTTCATGGCTGGAATCACTAGGTTGCTGTGAGTTTTCAAGGCTGTATGGCCATGTTCCAGAAGCATTTTCTCCTGATGTTTTGCCCACATCTATGGCAGGCATCTTCAGAGGTTGTGAGGTATATTGGAAACTAGGTCAGTGAGGTTTATATATCTGTGGAAGGTCCAGAGTGGGAGAAAGGGCTAATTGACAAATTCCTGTCATTTGACAATTTATTTATTTATTTACAGTATTTATATTCCGCCCTTCTCACCCCGAAGGGGACTCGGGGCGGATCACAATGTATATATTTATGGCAAACAATCAATGCCATTAGACAAACAACACAGACAGACACAGAGGCTATTTAACTTCCCAGCTTCTGGCTTTGTGAGTGTATGCTCGATTCTGGCCACAGGAGGAGCTGCTGCTTCATCATCCACTGTGATGACGAGGAGCCCTTTCAATGGAGTACTTCCTCACCGGCATTCATGCTGCTGGATGTTTTTATGGTGTTGTAAATCAGTTAAATTAGCCTCCCCGCATAAGCGGTCCCTAAATTTTCCTGCTTGACAGATGCAACTGTCTTTCGGGTTGGTTAGGTCAATAACGAGCAGGGCTATTTTTTATTTTAATTGTTGGGTGCTCACTCTGACATGGGCTGGCCTCGAACTCATGACCTCTTGGTCATAGTGATTTATTGCAGCTGGTTAGCCTGGCCCCATTTTTTTTTTTGGCCCGACGTTTGCAGCACCAAGTGAAAATTGGAATAGGTGAATGGCCATTACTGATCAAACACCACAGGCAGAACCTCTACATTTCCTCATCTCTCTTTAAAACTTTTCTAGCTTCAGGTGCCCTATTTGGGTTTCATTCCCTCTTGACCCCATCCCCATTACCTCAAGAGGGAAGGGAAGAAGACAGCAACTGCAACATCAGCGTGACAGAGGAAGCATCAAAACAGAATGCCACAGCACAGAGTTACCACAAAAATGACAGTAGTATTATCTGGAAGCACTCTGAGGTGACTACTAGGAACTAAGTGTGTTGAATCATTTGTCAAAATCTAGGTGTGCACATTTGCACATTGGCCAGATTTTGAAAATGGAATCTTCAAGGAGAATGATCCTTGTATAATGTCCTAGATGGTCTATTTGCTGTTTTAATGTCTATGTTTTAATTGGTTTTAACTTTATTGATAGTTTAATTATATTTCTAACTTTTGTAGATTGTAAGTTAATATCTAGTTTAACTATTTTGCAGTCAAGAAAAAAATGATTGAACAATTAGGGGAATAAATGATTAAGTTTTTCTTTGCAGCCAAGAAAGTCAGCCCACAATGGATGCCACTTCCCCAAAAGGAGTGGCTAAATTGAATTTCTCTCATAGCATTGTAAAATGTGTTTTCTAAAGCTGATAGAAAGTGCATTCAGAAGACAAAAGGGGGGTTTAATTTAATACAACTTTGACAGTTTGATAATGTCCTCACCTTTTGTATATTAACTGGCTCTTCTTTGACACAGTTCTCAGCTGTAAAGTTGGGGAAGTTCTAGGAAGATGCTCCCAAAACTGGAGGTACAATGCAAGGACAAAAGCAGTATGAGCTAGCAAGAGTTAGAACTAGTAACAATTTTTTCAACATTCTGCTTTGTCTCATAGGGGGAAAATATAGACACTTCAAAGATACTTTAAAGTAGGAAACCTGATGCTTGCTGTCTGTAAATTGACAAGATTGATTGTAACTTTAGAGTCAGTCTCATCTATACGTTCCAACCAAATATATGCAGAAATAATAAGGTTATAGCTATTTTAGTTCCACAATGCAGGCCAATGGGAGGACACGTGAGTTTCCATTTGGATCTTCATTCCAGATGAGATTGGATCAGTGAACGAACACTTGTGGGAGCAGAAACAAAGACCTTTGCAGGGAGTCATCACAACTTTTCCCCAGAGCCTCACTCACTGACAATAGAGGACTGTTTGTGTCATTCTGCAGCACCACACTCACCAGCAGCACAGATCTGCATCCCACCAGAGGAATGGCTAGGTTTTGAGGTGCTTTTGAGGGTCTAATGGGGGACTGGAAGCACAGCTAGGACATCGTGGTTATATGTTTGATGTAGGATCTCAGTAAGTAGAGATACACATTTATACTGAACTAGGAGATGTCCTTCCTCCTTCATAGAAACTTAAATGGATCCATGCTTGACACAAAATCTGAAACTAAGACTCGTTAGTTTTACTCTATTCATTAGAAATTAAGGGTTAAAAACATGAGCCAGACAAAGAAAATAATAGTTTGCCTTATTTTCCACACATCTTTAAATATATCTTCTTCTTTTTAAGTTAATAGGAAAATGATTTCCATTTGCAGTTCTGCTATGCTGTTCCTACCCTGCTGTCTTTAGCTTTTGACTGCCAAGAGCAAAATGATGTAATTCATATTGCCTTTAATTGAAATGTCTGTTGTACAAAGTGAGAACATAGAGGGAGAGCTTCCGCTGAAAGTGAATGAGAATTATGTTGTTAACTTCAATGAGGAGCTGAACCTGACTCAGAGAAGGAAAGACACAAGCTGCTTCACTGTGCTTTGCTTTGTAAAGTCTGTGACTACTATAATGTCTTGATGACCTAATATCATTCTCCATACACTAAAAAATTGTTTCTTTTTTGTTGCCCAATTGAAAAAATATGTGACCAGAGAGGCATGGACCTCAATAGTGAGCTTTCACCCATGTCTCACAGAACATTTGCCATAATCTATAAAAATTCAGCATCCATATGTAAACCTCTTCTAAATGTACCCCTCATAGCATTTCCTCCATATTATTATACAGTTCCCAAAACGATTATTTTTTTGCTCAGGAATCTAGGTCCTAAGCAAACCTTTCATTCACACATGGTTGACAGGAGAAATTGGCCTCCCAAATAAAATTAGGAGATTTAAGTCTACATTTGCTCCTATCTACAGTGGTGATCAGTTATATTAGTCTGACTCCAGACCTTTTTAGGAGACTTGATACCATCTTCTACTTGAAGCATAAAAGGCACCACTGTATAGATGTCCAGAGTAACACAAATGGTCAATACAATGGAGCTCCACCACTTCTTTCCTCTCAGTAATCTTTTATTTCTTGACTAGAGGAACTGAACTATAGAAGGCTTTCTTTCCCCTTTTCTTGATTTTACCATGTTTCCACATCTAAGCTGGCTTTCTCTCAGTTAGTTACAGGAATAAGGTCTGGTTAGTGTGTCACTTTGTCTCCAAATGATGTAATTATCCTTATTTAGTCTACCACTGAATTATTTAGAATTCGAATTGTACTTCAGTTGAAATGTGTTATATTCCAGTAGTCCTTCAATGAGGGCAATTCCAAAGGGGGTAGTCTCTCATTTTGGCAGTTTACAGAGTTAGATCTGCTTAGTTTCACACTTATGTTCACCATTCCTATTTCTATTTATATACCTTGTCCATAAATCTGTGCTACCTTCCAGGCTAGAGCTAGTTCTCCAAAGGTGCTGACTATCTAATACTCACTAATTTCAGTGTGAAAACAATGGCTTGAATGTTCTCTACAAACTGAACAAGTATCTGTCTAATAAAGCTATCTATCCTTCAGGTGTTTTGGACTTCATTTTCCAGAATTCCTGTCAGTTGGCCAAGCTGGCGGACACTTCTGGAAGTTGAAGCTTCAAAAATCTGGTGGACCAAAGACTGGGGACCATTGCATAGATGTTGATAAACAATTGCTCTCACAACTCCTCACTGAGGTCCAGGTTGGTATGAACTTATGAGAATTGGATGTCAATAACATCTGAACAACCACAACTCCCTTGTCACAGTCTTAAGCCTTGTCCAATCTAAGTCTCAGATGCTTTCTAGCTTTTCTGTCCTGATCTAGGAGAAACCCTGCTACAGAACTGTTTCAGGGACCGCAGAACTGTATATAATCCTGGTTGATGAAATTGTTTGTTAACAATTGTGTGTGGGATAAAATCAGTACCCACTTCTGCTTTTTCTTCCAGCTAAAAGGGTGGAGAAAGGGATAAGCATGATAATATTTCTATGCAGTTATTACCCACTGATTGGCTGATCTTCCTTCAAAGGAGAAGTGGCAGTGTTAAGCATGTTTGTATCACAAGTACTGAGGATCTCAGACCATATTCAGTTGAGATGGGCTGGATAAGTTGTCTCTATTTCTAATCAGCCACACGTTGACTGTAAGCTTCTAATGTATTTGTCATATTCTAACAGGATGTTTGCCTGCCAGCTCTGGGAACAGAGTTGAGACTGCACTAAGTATAACTGTCTAACAGAGCTTTACTATGTTGGTCAAAGGTAGATTTAAAAGATCTGTGTTAGCACAGAGATTCATAGACTACAGCTGGAATAAATTAGTTTGATTTCTTCTGGATATTTTTCAGAAGCCTAGCTGAGCTATGAGCTTGTCAGCATTATCAGTGATCCGTGGACAGTATTACTAGCTTATCACCTTTAAAAATGATTTGATCACTCATGTTGGATTGATTAGGACTGCAGACACCCTCTTTGCTATGAAGACTCTCAACCTTTTCCACACCATGGCCACATGTTGCAGCCATAACAAGATTCTGGCATTCATCTTCTCTGGTCTAGAGAGACTCCATGGCTTTTTCCTGTCTAGACGTAAAGGAAGGGTGTTCTTCTGCATCTTTCACATGGCTATAACAAGGATCATGAAATCCAAATCAAGAACCAGTGTCTTATTGTAAAGTTCCATAGAAAAGGTAGCAATTTCCAAAAGGGTAGATGTGCTAGAAAAACAACAACGAGTGCTGTAACATATTTAAACAATAATGTGATAAAGCTATAATAAAATTGTTAATCTTTAAAGTGCTAAAAAACTATTTCTTCACAAAGAGGCAAAACAATGGGGCAATAATGTGGATTTTGTCCACATCCTTCTACAGGATGATCTTATGTTCTTGCTTGGAGAAAAATCCTGCTGGTTGACACACGTTCAGGTATGCTAATCAAAATATACTGATTTAGCTGGAATTAATTCTCACAGTGTCCATTTAGCAGTCCTTTGGAGACACTTTGAGAACAAAATCACTTCAATCTTTGCAGAACGTGGTGCTGGATGTTGTATGTTGTACGCCTTCAAGTGATTACGGTGACACTAAGGTAGCCTTATCACAGGGGGTTTCTTTGTTGATAACATTTGTTGAGAGGGACTTTGCTTTTGCCTTTGCCTTCTTCGGAGGCAGAGAGAATGTGACTTGGCCAAGGTCACCTATAGGTTTCCATGGATGAATAGGAATTGAACCCGTCTCCAGAAATTTTAGTCCAAAGTTCAAATCAGTACACAATACAGGCTCTCATACCTACAGTGATACAAAAAAAATGTTTAACAATAAAAAAGTATCTTAAACAGAGTTTCCATTTCTGCCCTCAAAGATAAATTGGTTGTCCAACTTATCATAATGCATTTCACATCTGGTCTAGTCTCTGGAACAGCAGAAAACAGGTTCCTTCCATGGCATTCCTTCAAGTATTAAATATCACTATCACATCGAATTTGCTAGTTTTCATTGCATATAGAAACTTTTATGAAAAGGGAACTGCTCTACAAAATTAGCAAGTTTACCCAGCTGACCACGTTATATTACATTCAATTTGCTCTACACAGGTCTCATGTAAAGAGCAGATTCTTAGCTTGGTGCAGAAGCAACCGGTAGCTTTCATATCAATGTGGTGGTGAATTTGCTTTGGGATTTAGCGTGCATGTAGTTTGACACTGCTTTAACTGCCATGTGTCTATGCTATAGAATCATGGGAGTTGTAGTTTTATATTTTTGTAGTTTTACATTTTTAGCCTTTCTGCTATATGATACTGGTGCCTCATCAAACTACAGTTTCCATAATTTCATAGCATTTATTCTACATTGTAGATGTACCTATAATTTAAACCCCAAATGAGCTTTCCAAGGTACTGAACCTTCTGCTCTAAAAAGGTTCAGCACCCTGGGCAACTGCTTTCAGGTCAAATTAAAACTTCAGTTCCTATTGGAGAAGATTCATTATTGCACTGACATGGAAACCCTTAGCCACGAATTTGGGAGTGACAACTGAACCAGGTTTGTCACTTGAAGCAGTTGGAGAGTATGCCTTGTGTGAGTCACAACCTTATGAGGTAGGTCAAGCTGAAAGGGTGTGACTAGCCCAAAATTATCTACTGAACCTCACTGAACTCAGTGACGACTTGAATTTGGGCATGTAAAGTCACAATTTGACATTCTAACCACGGCATCACATTGGGTTTCCAAATTTTCTAAAAACTCAGGACAGCTCAGGACAGCTGCTGGAGGGACACATGGGAAGCAGGAGCACATATAGTTCTGATTTGTAAAGTATATATCATCATTGTGGCTACTCATATTTGAATGATAAACTGGAAAAAATTATGCTGGTATTGGAAGATCCAATGTTTCTAGGAAAAACTTACAACGAAATGGCTGAAGGCTCTAAATAACGGGAAATGTGGTTGAACAAGTTTGAGGATTTTTGAAATCCCTTGTCATACTGTAATGCTGGTTAGTGGTGAGCAAATGTTATTAGTACCTGATGCCCATTCCTTGGCATATCATGTAAAAAGGAATTTGGTGAGCTCAGTCCAATGTTAAATAAATAAATATCCTCCCTTGTGATAATCTACCAGGAAAAGAGGCCACATAGATTCCAAATGATTTACAAGAAAGTACTTTGGCAAATGATATCTGTGTATATATGTGTGAACATTGGAGTGGACTGAATGTTAGCAAAAACAAAACAAAAAAACAACAACCATGTTTATATCAGAGCTTGGGGAAGATACTTGTTCAGGGCCTGAATTCTTAGAATCCTCCTGTACCTATAGCTGTATTTGTAAGAAATAAGTTCCCCAAGTTTAGATTTATAGGAGCTAAAAACAGTGTTATGCTTCCCTTTAAAAGATAGGTAAATTTAAGGCTTTAAGATGCCATCTGAAACAAACTTTATTAGAAATATGATCCTTCTAACTTGGTGAGACTAATTTCCAAACAAACATGACCAGGATATCATTTCAACCTCAATGGCTGATCTACATAATCGGAAAAAGCACATGCTACAATCTCTTTTTGGTTGTACACTTTGTGTGTGCTTTGGGGGATGACAATAATGTGTAAGTTACTTTTTAGGACTTCTTCACAGTCACTGGTGAACGGGAAGGCGTGTGGGGCAGCTTGTGGGACCCCATCACCCTCCCTCCTTCCCCCATCATACAGTGGGGATAGAACAGGGTGCACCCTGTCCCCATCAGGTTAGAGAAACGGTGGCATTGCGTGTTGCTGAACCATCCTTTCTCCCACCATATGGGGAAAAGGGAAAGAAGGTGCAGGTAGCTTCATTGGAACTATCCAAAACACACTTTCTTCCCCATGGTGGAAAAGGAAGCTCCTTCTGGCACTTCCCCTCCACTTCGGGAGGAATATGGGCAGGGCCTGCTGTGCATCGTGTGATGGCACTCAGAAGGCACCATCCAAGTCACTAATAAAAGTGGCAAAATGGGGCTATTTTGTCCCAAGTGAAGAGGTCCTCAATAACAACAACAACAACAACAACAACAACAACAACAACAACAACAACAACAACAATTTTATTTCTTACCTGCCTCTGACTGCAGCTCAAGGTGGATTACAGCACAATTTAAAAACATGAACATTGCAAAAATTCATCAAATATATGTATCTCTATAGAAGATCCATATTAAAATTGCATTTCTATAAAATATATATTAAAATACACAAATCAGACATCAAACAGACTACTAGTCTCCAGAGTAGCCTAGCCAACAGTCAGTTGATCCAAAAAGAGAACTTCCCCAAGATCCTCTCATCATACACAATACTAAATGTTTGTTTCCCACTTTTTCCCCTTTTGCTTTTTTCTCTTCTCTCTTTTTAAATTCAAGTAACTGTGCAGTTTTTTTAATTCAAGTTAACTGCATGGTTTTGCAGCAAATTCCAGGCACTGATAGTGATTTCCCATCTTGACCAAGCATCCCCTTACTATTTGCAAGACGTCCTTTGCATTGAAACAGTTCCAGCTTGTGCATGCTCCTGCAACCCAAAACAAGATTTGCAGTCATGAATACATTTTCCTCTTGCAGAATACACAAAATAAGAAAAGGTTTGGAATTTCAAAATGCATCTATTATTTTTATGAATATATTTTAAGTGTTTGTGAGGACTTTTGTACTATGGAAATATAAAAGTAATTAACTGTCCAACTATGAACTCTCATGAAGCCGAAGCCATGGTCTTGCAAGATTGTGAATTCTTGAAGTTATGCAATTCTTCCAAAAAAATAAAATAAAATAAAAAGGGAGCATTGACAAAGAGGGGCAATGCATAGTTAGGAGGAGTTATGTCTGAGCTGCTGAGGTAAGCTTACTGAAAGCACTTCCAACAAGGATTGGTTTGATAAGAAAAGTATCCATCCTAGTGTGCTTCAGATTCCAGAAAGATGGGCTTGCAACACCAGAACCCATTTTAGGACTTCATGTTGTAAAGCCCTTAACTACAGTGACATCCCCTTAGTTATTTCTCCTAATGCAAGGGAGCAAAGAAGCAACATCTCTTGTATTTAACATCTCATATTGAGAAAGGATTAACTATTCTCTATTCCAATGGAAACTGAGTAAACCAGAGAATATAAACCAATTATGTGATTTATGAACATTGCTATATTTAATGATGATAGTTGGTGTTAAAATAAACATAACTTAGATCTAGTTAAGTTCTTCTTATTGCAACTGCCCAGCAACTCTGTCCAGTGGCCATTCTTCTTGGAGTAATCCAGTAATTGTAATCCAAAACTTCCTTGTGTTTTGGCTATTTCTATCAGCACCACAATCACCACTTCTACTTTGTCTAGCACTAGCCATGTGCCAGGTATTCTATTTTAATTGAATTCTTGTGACCAGGAAGCTTCAAACAGACAACAAAGATCTTCCTTAACAATTCATAGCAACAGTGTTTTCTGACAGTTAAATATCCAAAATGATCTACCGAGGAAACTGAAAGTTGAAAATACAACTATATTGTTGTATGTCATCGATGAGTAATGTGTGGCCTTCAAGATATTGTTGATGAACTATAATTCCTCTCAAAGCCATATAAAGCAAAATTTAGTGCATAATGGAGAACAAATTGAAAACATTGTATTCAATGATCTTTCAATGTAACTGTAATAACAATGCATACAATTACAAGTAGCTAGTTATTCTGTTGTCATTGGCACCCCCCAGCCCTGGAAGATTATTCTTTCAATCATATTTGTGAGATAATTATATATAATGGTTTCGCTTCAACAATTTAACATTCTTTTTATGAGGAAAGTGCCTGAATATGAAGCTCTGACTGTCAAAATTTTTTTATTATGTCTGGAGGTCTCTCATTCATGGTCACCATAAGTGGAAGTTGACTTGATGGCAGTTAACAACAATAATGCTCTCATTCCTGCAGTAGTAGTGCAATCCAGGAATAAAAAACTAATGTCACTGACCACTTGAGGGAGATGGTGGGTTTTGTCTAGGCCATGCAAGCTATGATCATTCCTACTAAGAATTCCTTTTCCAGATGGAAAATAAGAGTTTAAGGTTTGCTGTGGATTAAAAAACCCTTCAAGATTCCTGGCACTGCCTAATTCCTCTGACTGAAGCCATTGTCTGACCTTTTATTAGAAATTAAGAAAGGACTTGTACATTTATTTATGTATTTATTATTGCCATTTCTGGTTCTGGTGTTTTTAAGGACACATTCTTATATCCACTTCTAGCCTGCATGCCAATAGATGTGCTGCACTGCAATCCAGCCATGTGAAACAGCAATTGTGAGATGACACAAGACATGGACAGATCTGTATGTGAACTGGCTGGTAGCTCCCTTCTGACAGACTAATTCTTCTAGAACACAGGGGATTAAAAGCAGTATTTTCTTTATTCAAAAAGGTGCAAAACAAAGAGAGATTTCTTTCTTTTATGTAATATGTAGCAGAGGAATTTTCTGTATATCAAACATTAAGGGTCCACTGAAGGATCCATCTAAAAATGAAAGCAACTAAAGAATGAATAGGTGTTGTGAAAATTGAGTATAGAATATATCCAAGGTGGAGGTGTAAATGCATATTTCTTTTTCTTCAGTATATTTTGTTGTTGACATTTTGTTACTTTTGGAAAAAATTGTTTATGCAAAAGATTTTGTTTTACAAAACAAATGTTTTTATGTAGAAAGCCTGGCATTTTTGTGCAAGATGGCTTTCTACACAAAACACCAGCTTTTGAACAAATTTAATTTAAAAATCATGAAGAATGTGTGAAAACTCTTATAATCTCATTTGGCATAGAGAAAACTTTGGTTTTCTTTGTTCTTACATGTGAAAATACAATACGTGAAAGCTTAAATTCCTAGTCCAAATCAAACTTCTGGACAAATCTATATTTCTATGTTGTATTCAAGGTCAAATAAATTATCTGGAGTAAGATAATTACAAGAGTAATGGAACAGAAGTAATTCTCCTTATCAATCTATAAATCATTTAGTCTCTTACCACTACAATTTCCCATACATTTCTGGAGGACCTCTAGAAGACTGTTGACTCCAGGGTATAGTTTCAAAGAATGGAGTTAGAAAAGTAGCTAGCAATTGAGTAGAATAAGGAAACGACTGGTGGTGACTATAAAAAGCTTTATTAAGTAGACTGCTTTTTAAAAGACATTTTTTAAACATTAAGGTTAATGCAAAGGTAAACAAGTTGTGCAGACAGGCAGATCCCTCTTTATTATTATTTTATTTTATTAAAATTATAAAAATTTCTCTCTTTTGAAAGAACCATGTGCATAAATTCCATGCAATGCACATGGTTCTGTTTTGATTCTAAACTGTTAAAATAATAAAATATTGAAAATAGCCTTCATAATAATAATACAGTAGAGTCTCACTTGTCCAAGCTAAACGGGCCGGCAGAAGCTTGGATAAGCGAATATCTTGGATAATAAGGAGGGATTAAGGAAAAGCCTATTAAACATCAAATTAGGTTATGATTTTAAAAATTAAGCGTCAAAACATCATGTTATACAACAAATTTGACAGCCACCTATGTATGTTAAACTTATCAAATTCAAGGGATTTATTTCAAGGTTGGTGTATATAGGATTGATAAGGCAACTTATAAAGATAAGAATAACACACCTCATCTTTGTAGGCATGATAAAGCTTTTGACAGAGTTGAGTGTAAATCTTTGTTTCAGTCAAAAATTTATTATAATGGAAATGTTTTAAAAGTTATAACATTTTATATCAAAAAATATAGAAACTGTTGTTCAGCTAGCATAATCAGAGGTGAAGATGAAGTTGTTATCAGAAAAGAAAGACACATAAGCATATTCATGTACTTTTTAATCATATGCATATATGGTTGTGAATGAGTCTTCTGAGGCTGTTAGTACTAATGGTGGGATCAGGAGGGGAAGAAAGACGCCTCGCAAGGAAGGCTCATTGGAAGATTTACACAGGAAAAGGATCAGGGAAATACTTGAGGAACCCTCAGATGAGGATTCATTCTGGGATCTGGAAGGGGATCCTGAGGTGGGAATGACTGTTGAAGACCCGGTGGTGGTGGAAGAGGTTGGCATGGACTGGACACAGGCTCCGTAGGATCTTGGGGAGGAAACTGGGTCCATGGATGCTGAGGATGCAGGAGAAGCTTGGGCTCCTTCAGAAGCAGACCCCACATGGTCTGCCTGGTGGAATGAGGGTAATTCCACAGGTGTGGACAGGGTTGGGTGTGGGCAGGGCGATTCTGGCTCTGATGAGGAACTTGGGATGCCTGATCCTAGGGCGTTGGCTGTTTGGAGCTCAGATTCTGATGAGGAGTTTGGGACACCTGATCCTAAGGCGTTGGTTGTTTGGACGCCCAAGGAAACCTAAATAAATTAGGGGCTTTTGGCCATTGTTCTTTGTGTGTGGCAAGGTGTTGTTGGGCGCCATTGGGTTTCTTGTACGTGACTCCGAAGACTGGCTTGGGACTTTGCAACCGATGTAAGTTAATCTGGGTTATTCTACGACGGAGGGCTGGAACTGTGTGGGTTTTCTCTTGGACTGCATTGTTATTACTATTTTGCATTAGCTGCTGCTCGCCTCCATTGTTTTGGCTCTTTGTGCTATCCTGCGACGTGGACTTTGCTGTGACAACTTCACCCTTTGGACCTTGGACCGGAACTTGACTTGGCATATCTCTTCGCTCTTAAACTCGGCTTGGCATCATTTCCGTGTTCGTGGCTGTCTTCCGTTGCTGACCACTGGCTTCACCTTCGACTCCGACGCTGTTCTCCAATCCTGACTCTGGACCGGTTTGACTTCGCTACGACGTTTCATTCCCTTGACATCTGGTTTGGCTTTTGACTCCGCAGCGGCTTGTCGCTATTGCCTGAGCGTTTTCCAGCTTTGTTTGCCTGCGCTGCTTTTGGCGAAGAACTTTAGCCCGGTTTGGGCTTTCTTTTTAGTTTTGGGCTTTTTGCCGTACTATTGGGTTTTGGGGAGGTTTTGAGCCTTTGGGATTTCTTGCCCTTGTTTGTTTTGTCGTTTTGACTCTGCCTTGCAATTTTGAGCTGTTTTCAAGCACTTTAGTTTTAATCCGGATTATATCTCCGGATAATCCGGATTATATTCCGGTTGCGTTTTTGAGGTTTCTTTGCTCTGAACTGTTCAATCACACTGAAGTTAAAATGTTGTGAGCTCTCAGGACTTTGTGCTGAGCTTTTTTGAGTTATTTTTGAATAAACTATATTTATCTAACTGGCTGGCATCTGACCTTTGACATATATATTACAATTGTAATGACAGCTGGTCATCAACTTTCTATCCCATTTATTTGAATTTTGTCACTTTAATAAGAGAGAGATTTGTGGATGTTTTTATACATGAAGAATTATATCATTACTGTCTAGCTGGAATTAAGATAATTGTGGATCTTTTTCAGAGGGACCTGCATCTCCATCCCATAAGACTAGCTCAAAAAAAACAAACAAACAAACAAAAAAACCCCAAAACAAAACAAAAAACGCTGCTTCTGCTATAACCTGAAATGGGATGTGTTATGATGAAATTGAACAATGGCTCTCAACCATTTATCCCTCAAATTTTTGGGGCGTCATCTCCCAGAAGCCCCAGCCAGCTTGGCCAATGGGATTTTTGAAGCTGAATGAAGCAGAGGAAAAAGAGGATGAAGTTTTGGCCCCTCTACTATGGCATCTTAGAGCTCAATCTCTACCATGGTTGATAGAGGAATCAGGAGTCTATACAATCGATTGCTTCCACTTTCCTCATAAATAATATATTAAAAGGCAATGAAAGCACAAGACAAAGAGAACATAAAAATAGTTATGCAACCATTTTGATAGCCTTTTCAGGTTCATGAATGAATTTAGCTTAATTTTTGGACTACATTGGTAGTTGGTCTACAATAGGGTTGTATAAATTTATTTTCTACTTCTTTTTCACAGCTGGGAGGCATGACACTACATTTTTATTATCTTCTCAGTAAAGGAAAAGGATCTTAAGCTGTTGGTAGTAAATGTCATTTCACATTCACATCTATTCAGGATTGATGGCAAGAAATTCAATGTAGCCTAAGATTTCCGCTGCTTGCTGTTCTTTGGTGAGATTTGTTACACAGGAAACAAAAATGCATGCTACTTCCACATACAGACAGCCAGAATGATGGGTGACATTTCCTTATATAGTTAGGATTGAGACTCTCTTTCTGAAAAATGGAATTAAAAACTTTCCCTTTTTTAGGAGCAAGCGCCACTTTGGCAAAACAACTAACCTGAAGCCCATTTGTTCTTTTGGTCAAAACATTAGCAGAGTACTTTGTTAACAAAATGTTCGGATCACGACAAGGTCAACACATGAACTGTAAGCCTTTTTATGAGCTAAATGTTTCCAAATAGCACTCCAAGTCAAAAGTGCTGAAAGTAAACTTTCCTCCTGTAAACAGGCAGCTGCTGAGCCAAACGCCTTTTCGTGATTCAGCATCAATGACAGTGCCACACACTTGTTCCTTGTGCAGAGTCAGAAAATAACAAACACAGCAAGGCAACTTTCCTTGCCCCCTTCCCCTTTGAAAATATTCAAACAACGAAGTTGCTTGGGTCAGAATTAAGCACTTTGAATCTCTACTTCATTGAACTGGAGATCTTTGAACTGCATCTTTGTTTTCCTTACTGAAGCTGAGGGAGGCTTAATTGGAAATAAATCATGCAGGGTTTTTTTTAGGGTATTTTTTTTCTCCAGGTGAAATTATGTTTATGCTCAGATATATTCGATGTAATACCAGTTTCTACTGGCCACAATGCCCGGGTACCAAAGTGAACATGGCATATTGCTCTGCCCATATAGCTCCTGGCTTTCCCTTAATGACAGGTAATAGAGGAGGCAGACGCATTTGGTTTGGACTTGTGGAGGAAAGAAATGAGAACATTTTCTTGTACAGTGATTTTTCTTCCTCTCAAAACAAAGGACACCCACATTTGTCTTTTAGCAGTTTCTGGTATCCCTAGAACACCCCTCAAATGAGCTGATTTTCTTCTTGGGATTGTTGTGTGTTTTCTGTGCTGTATGGCCATGTTCCAGAAGTATTCTCTCCTGATGTTTTGCTCACATCCATGGCAGGCATTCTCAGAGGTTGTGAGGTATGTGTGTACCTCACAATCTCTGAGGATGCCTACCATGGATGTGAGCAAAACGTCAGGAGAGAATACTTCTGGAACATGGCCATACAGCCTGGAAAATACACAACAACCCTGTGATTCCGGCCATGAAAGCTTTTGACAACACAATTTTCTTCTTGTCAGCTTTTTTTCACTATCCAACTTTCCCAACCATATATAGAAATACTGTGGCATACAAGGTTTTAACAAGGGCATAAATGAGAAGACTAAAAACAACACTTCCACTTTCAAATGGTTGTTTTGTTGCTGTGTGCCTTCAAATAATTTTCAGCTTATGGTGACCCTAACACATTGGTTTCTTAGAAAAAAAAAATTGTCTTCCTCTGAGTCTGTGAAAGTGCGATTTGCTGGTAAACTGGTTGGGATTTCTGGGAGTTGTAGGCCAAAACACCTGGGGACTCACAGGTTGAGAACCACTAATATGCATCCTTCTGGTCTCCTCTGAGACAGGAGAGAAAATGTGGTTTATTGTTCCACACAGACATGCTATAGCAATTATTTTTTCCCCTTTGCTAATAGACAGCTTATTGCTATCAGCATCTCTGAGCAATACTTTATTCCACCTTTGAGTCTTAACAAGAGGTTCATTATATTCCACAGATTATTTTATTAAAAGAGATAAAGTATGTATTTGTGTGCTTTCCTTCCATTCACACTTCTCCCCCTGTTTCTCCTCCTCCTCCATGGGAGAAGTTCAGACTGGATCTATCACTGGGAGATTACTTAAATGGCAGAAGCAGGATAAAGATTTCAAGATCTTCACTCTTCTTGTTTATGACCTCTCCTGCCTTCCACCCCTCATCCCCCGACCCCAACACTTGGCAAGCACATGGAGATCCATGACAAAGGTCCAGCTATACACCTTTCAGTTCCTTCAAAGTTACAACTTTTAAGAGACATGAGGGGAGGGGAAGGAGGAAGAGAGGTATGGGGAGAGAAATTGTAACTCCCCCTTTTACAAAAGAGCCTTTCAAAGTAGATCCTCTTTCTTCATCAGGTGATTTTTTTTAAAAAGAAAATATGTATAAAAGCTCCTTTATCAGTCCACTTGATCTGGAGAATAAAAGCAGCCTTTGAAGCAACTTAGTAAGAAAAAAGGGGAGCTGGTGGAGGACTTTAGGCATAACTTGTATTCTATTCCCTAACCTTTGCTTCAAGTCTTTGCCCTTCTGTCATTTGCTTCTAGCTTTTCAACATCAAGTCTGATATTCTAAAGAATAGCATTACAATGTTTAATTACCCCATTGAAAGTAAAGCGGGTAGGGAGGTGCACTATGGTAGTGGAGAGGTGTGAAGAAATAGGAGGAGGCTGGGAAGCTCTGGGAAGATAGATAAATGGCCTTTACCTATGTTCAGATAACCTTTTGATATCTTCCTTATTGCTTAGCTTTCCACAGGCTACAAGCCACTGAGCTAAGGTCACCTTCTGTTCTAAATAAGCCACACATTTTGGCCAACTGCCCCGTGACTGCAAAATTAAGGCAGTTGCTGAGTGTTCACTAGGCTAGTGGGTTTCATTTACCTGAGTGGTATAATCCTGCCACAGTAGTAAATAAGTGCTGCTCCCAGGATTCAGAAAACATGCAATAGCAAGAGTCCAAGGTCATAACTTTTAGAACTGATGTTGTAGCCAGCAACAAGTTGCTAGGCTAGAGTTCCTTAAATCCTAAATTCACAGATGTTACCTGTTGTTGGCTCTCTTCTCAGCTAGTCCGCATAGCTGAGACCTCTCAACTTGAACTGTTAACTCTTCCTCAGCCTGCTCAGAGGAATTTGCTTGCACTTGTTTTGCAGGTAGAGAAGTAGTAGCTCCTTCCATGGCCGCTTCTTCAAAGCTTGGCTGAGGGAGCTGCTGGGTACTGCTAGGCTCCAGCTTGACCACTGAGCCTTCCACCAGCATCTTCTCATCTATGCTTACACAACATCAGCCTTATGATAGCCTTCAAAGGCTGTTGTTGTTGTTGTTGTTGTTGTTTCCCCACTTTATCTCTCCCGAAGGAGACTCTAATCAGCTTACAATTAAAATCATGACCACATAATTTAGAATATATAAATATGCAAACATTAAGTAAAGGTAAAGGTTTCCCCTGACGTTAAGTCCAGTCATGTCTGACTCTGGGGGTTGGTGCTCATCTCCATTTCTAAGCTGAAGAGCCAGAGCTGTCCGTAGACACCTCCAAGGTCATGTGGCCGGCATGACTGCATGGAGTGCTGTTACCTTCTCACCGGAGCGGTACCTATTGATCTACTCACATTGGCATGTTTTCGAACTGCTAGGTTAGCAGACGCTGGAGCTAACCGCGGCCGCTCCCGGGGTTTGAACCTGGGACCTTTCGGTCTGCAAGTTCAACAGCTCAGTGCTTTAACACACTTCGCCACCGGGGCTCCTCATGCAAACATTAAAACAGGATTAAACATAACAGTATTAAAATTCAAAGTAAAAATCCATTAAAACATATTCAAAGCTAAAAATCATAGTACTGTGTGACTTGCTCTTAAAAAACATTGAATCTATGGATGGAGAACACGAGTGTACAGAGGACTAACTATAATGTTTTTACATCATGGCTGGTGCTCTTTAGTTTTTACTTAAATTGGTTCTCCAGTTGTTACTGCAGATGTTATATGTGTAATTGACCATGGAACGGCTTTAGACTATGAAGCTGGGAGACTCCTGCTCAGACCACTGGCCATTGACCTGTGGAGTCCCGCAAGGTTCTATTCTGTCTCCCATGCTTTTTAACATCTACATGAAACCGCTGGGAGAGGTCATCCGGAGTTTTGGAGTTCAGTGCCATCTCTATGCAGATGACACTCAACTCTACTACTCCTTTCCACCAAACTCCAAGGAAGCCCCTCAGATCCTTGACCTGTGCCTGGCCGCTGTGATGGACTGGATGAGGGTGAACAAGCTGAAACTTAATCCTGACAAGACAGGTCCTCCAGGGGTATAGGGTGGCAACCTGCGCTCGACGGGGTCACACTCCCCCTTAAGACACAGGCCCACAGCTTGGGGGTCCTCCTGGATTCAGCACAGCGCTGAGGCTCAGGTGTCGGCGGTGGCCGAGAGAGCCTTCGTACAGTTAAAGCTTGTGAGCCAGCTGCAACCATACCTCGTGAAGTCTGACTTGGCCATGGTGGTCCATGCCTTAGTTACCTCCAGGTTGGATTACTGCAGTGCACTCTACGTTGGGATGCCTTTGAAGACTGTCCAGAAACTACAGTTGGTACAAAAATCAGCGGCCAGATTAATAACAGGAGCAAGTTATCGAGAGCGGTCAACCCTCTTGTTTAAACAGCTCCACTGGCTACCAATAAGTTTCCGGGCCCAATTCAAGGTGCAGGTTATCACCTATAAAGCCTTAAACAGTTCAGGACCTGCCTATCTCCACAATCACCTCCTCCCCTACGAACCTACGCAGACCCTAAGATCATCCGGGGAGGTGCTCCTCTTGCTCCCACCCCTCTCTCAAATGCGGATAGTGGGGATGAGGGAGAGGGCCTTCTTGGTAGTGACCCCGCGGCTCTGGAACTCTCTCCCTAGGAAGATCAGGTTGGCTCCCTCTTTGCCCATCTTTTGCCGGGAACTGAAAACATGGATGTTCTGGTGCGCGTTTGAATAAATAGTCCCTTCAGACTTGTCTTCATACTGTTATTGGCTATGTTTACAAAATCATCTGGCACCTTATCACTGTTCCTTATCCCATTTGTTATAGCACTTTATGGAACCTGTCGCCATATTTCTCCTTTAATCGTTTTGATTTTATCTATGGACCCTTGAGAGTTGTACTTGTCACCTTTTGCCGTGTGTAATAATTGATGCTCAGGCTTTTAAGTAACTGTCTTGTTATGTTGTTTGGTTTATTGTTGGAATGTTTAATCTGCTGTTAAATTTTATACATGAAATGTTGTTATATTGTTGTTTGGGCTTGTCCCTGTGTAAGCTGCCCCGAGTCCCTTCGGGGAGATGGGGCGGGGTATAAGAAAAAAAATTATTATTACAGTAGAGTCTCACTTATCCAAGCTAAACGGGCCAGCAGAAGCTTGGATAAGCGAATATCTTGGATAATAAGGAGGGATTAAGAAAAAGCCTATTAAACATCAAATTAGGGTATGATTTTACAAATTAAGCACCAAAACATCATGTTATACAACAAATTTGACAGAAAAAGTAGTTCAATATGCAGTAATGTTATGTTGTAATTACTGTATTTACGAATTTAGCACCAAAATATCACAATATATTGAAAACATTGACTACAAAAATGGCTTGGATTATCCAGAGGCTTGGATAAGCGAGGCTTGGATTAGTGAGACTCTACTGTATTATTATTTTGGATAGTGTGATTTTAATTGATTATAAGGTTTTAATGTCATTGTATGAATTTCAATTTGTTTATATTTTAAACTCATGTTGATATGTGCTCTGAAGGCATTTTACAAGTGCCAGTGTAAGCCGCCTTGAGTTCCCTCCGGGGTGGAGAAAAGAGGGATACAAATGGAGGTAAATAAATAAATAAAAATAAATACTGAATGACAACTCCTAACACTTGGTTATCCACCAGGTGTACTGGGAATAAAGGGAATTGTAATCCAACAGAATTTGTGGCTTTGAGGTTGGGGAAAGCTTGAAGGACATTTTAAAGTGAGATATCGTATCCACAAGCCTTGTATTTAAATTCAAACCTTACTGAATAAACAGAACCAACTGCTGTCTTCCAAATGTTACTGTATCACAATTCTCATTAACTCTAGTCATGATGTCTAATGATAATAAATATAGGAGTTGTAGTCCAGCATCTGGAGGGACACTTAAAATTACATGGCTGGCCAGATTTGGATCGTAGGCCTTGAGTTTGACATATGTGCTCTAGGTCCTCCAGTATGGCACTATGGTCAACTACTTGTTGATTACTGGAGCCACAACACCAAAAGAGACCATAACATTTGCAAATAAATAATCTGCAAAAGTATAACTCATAAATATGGAACGCCAATTGTAAATTTTAATTTAGTTCAGTAACAGGTTTTCTCTTTCTCAAGCCCCCATTAGTCAGGTTTCAAAACTACTGATAGAGCCTTAATCTCTATCAGCATAGCTATGCTGCTGGCCTTGGGGATCCCTAAGTACAATTTGCATTGCTCCACCCTTTAGCTCTGGGAGTGGACTGCCCCACTGCCCTTGAAGTCAGGTGCCTTCTAGTGCAATGACAATCACCTCAAGTGAAACCAAAAGGACATTCAGCTGTTGATGAAAGGAAAGTTGGATGCTGCACAACACATATTATAGAAACATGGAATGTGAGAAGCATGAATCAGGGGAAGCGAGTCATTGTAAAACAAGAAATGGAATGTGTAAACATTTCAATTGGAGTGAGTGAGCTAAATACTTCGAGGGAGAGAGCTAAAGTGCACAGGAATGGGACATGGAATGTTTGTACTCAACCATTTGGGTTTACTTGGTCAATATATAAAGGTCTTATACAGTTAAAGGCAAAGAAAGAAAAGCTAGAGACCTTTAAACCAATTTGAAACTATGATTCTGACATTTGAAAAAAAACTGATTGAAAAACAGGAAAAGTAAAGAATCTATATAAATAAAAATGTAATATTTGGGACCTCATATCTCCCAAACTACTTCACTGATTGCTACGAAATTTGGACACAATGTAGCATTCAAATGGATGAGTGTTTTAAGGTATTCACATACCTACTATAACAAACCTGTCACACCTGAGACAGGTAAAACCATGCCCCTTAACAACGGCCAGTCAGACTCCTCCTCCTTTAGCAACCGTCA
This sequence comes from Anolis carolinensis, assembly GCF_035594765.1. Taxonomy (NCBI): domain Eukaryota; kingdom Metazoa; phylum Chordata; class Lepidosauria; order Squamata; family Anolidae; genus Anolis; species Anolis carolinensis. The sequence continues at coordinate 90,638,958 of NC_085841.1, read as the reverse complement.
TAGCAGTGGGCTCCTCCCCTTAGCAATGGCACTAGCAATGGCCAAGCAGTCTCCTCCCTTTAGCAACCAGAGTGGCCAGGGCCGCAAGGGACTGCTAGGCCCACCTTCTCACCACTCAGTTTGACTTGGCAAGTTATGCAAAGCTTCAGAAAGGAGGGATACTGAAAGTGAAAATTCTTTTTGCAGGCCCCAGCGAGGTGAGCGAGAGATACTACTTATTATAATATTATAATTGCATTACATTATTATTATATTTTATTATTATACTTATTATGTTATTATATTATAACATCATATTATAGCTGTATTATAGTATAATTAGTATAATAATATAATATAATAATAATATAGTATGTGTTATGTTATTATTATATATTATTATAATATTATAATATATTACACCATGTAACACTATGATTTTTGCTCCTAGGTTTATCAATGTCATTATTTCCTAGGATTCGATCATAAAAACATGGGAAAAGGTTTATTAAGCTGCAAAAATTATGTTGTTGCAAGACATCCTGCAGCACAGCACATTATATTATTATAGTATAATTATATTTTATTGTATTGTTTTTCTGTGTCAGGAACAACTTGAGAAACTGCAAGTCGCTTCTGGTGTGTGAGAATTGGCCATTGGGATGTTGCCCAGGGGATGCCCAGATGTTTTACTATCTTGTGGGAGGCTTCGCTTTATATAAGTGTGAATGTTGCAATTGGCCAGCTTGATTAGCATTGAATAGCCTTGCAGAAGCCTGGCTTCTTTCCATTGAACTAGACTGGGGCCACAGCAACACGTGACTGGGTACAGCTAGTATTCAATATGATCAAACTGAGGGACACAAATAAGTAGAGGAGCAAAACCTGAAAATAATGCTATCACCAACAGAATGTTGAAGATGGCTTTTCTAAGGTTAATCTCAGCCAAAGGCAAGAATAATGGGGTATATTAACACTTCTGAAGGCAAGCACATGAAATGGTGTTGCAACTGGGAATGTGTGAGTATATGTGGCATTTCTTTACATCTGTGGTAGTTGTGCACACAGAAGACCCATCCAGACAGGCCCAAAAACTGGGACTTGTCTCAGTTTTTACCAGAGGCATCCGAATGAGGCCTCTGGTAATAATGATGTGACGCCTCTAGGCTGCGTGAGCACTGGAAATCAGACACGGAGGCCAATAAACAATCTAATATCTTTATTAAAGCAATAAATGAGTCAAACAAAAATAAGCAGAGTATATAGTCCAGCAATAGTCCTTTTAGGAAAGGTCAAATATAGTCCAATAATATAAAATTAGATGTCCAGTATTAGAGTTCAAAGTTTTAAATCCAATAACCGAAACACACTCAAACTTCCAAGCAGTTTGAGTGGGGAATAAAGCAAGGTCTTTCAAAGAGTTCCAGGTTCAATGTCCAAGGCTGGGATAACAAGGCAAGGCAAAGTTGGTTGTGGTGGAACTGAATTGCAGTCCAGACTTGACAGGGAGACGAGATGCAACGCGCGGTCTACTCAAGAGTAGCGCGCCACAGGAACTAGAGTCGATGTTAACTTTCCAACTGACACGTTGACACCGCGCTGGCTAGCCTGCACGCAGAACTTTTATGGGTCTTCAAATCTCCCCTCTAACCAGGTGCCTGAACACTTTTTCCCAAGGGAAACGGACTGAAGAAAACAACTTTGCCAGATGCAACCCTCCCTGGAAACTCTCAAGGGAACCGGTTTAATTAGCGCCCTCTCTCTCCGCTAATCTCGGGCTTCGTCTCCGATTCTCCTTCTCAGAGCGGAATGTTTTCAAAAACAATCTCCTATCAAAAAGAACACTTTCCGGGGAACCAGGCTCTGTTTCAAGGGCTTTTGTAATTAGCTTTGGGCCCAAACTGTCAACAGGGAACATCTGGAAGGGAGCAGAATCTTGCTGAGTTGGCACAAACCCCATATCCTCTTCAGTCTGATCCATAATGGCTGTGGGGTCATGACTCGAGGGTCCGTGAGACATCACAAATGAATCAATTCGGAACAAACCAAGGTTTCTGAATTAATTAGATACTTCTTTAGATCCGGACCTTCTTGAAAGACCTGGGTCTAATGGGGCATTAGGCCTGTGGTGAATCACTCCTGAGATGCCCCAGGCGTGAGTCTTCAGAGCCACCCCTCACCTTTTGGGCTCCTGGAGTCTCAGAATGTAAATTGTCTTCACCATCATCATCATGCACAACAGTTCCCTAAAGGTGTCAGTTTACTTCACAAAAGGATCAAGATAGGTAGACAAGGAGAAAGGACATTTTGAGCCACTCAAAATATTCAACCCTATTACTATTTCTCACTTAGTGGCATTCTTGACTCGATAGTAAAAGCTATTGTCCTCCCAACTTTGTTATATGCCTGCGAAATGTGGACTGTCTACAGACGTCACACTCAACTCCTGGAATGATTACACCAGCGTTGCCTCCAAAAAATCCTGTAAATATTTTGGTAAGACAAGTGGACAAATGTTCTGGAAGAAGCAAAGGCCACCAGTATTGAAGCAATGATCCTACCCCATCAGCTCCACTGGACTGGCCATGTTGTCCGAATGCCTGATCACCATCTCCCAAAGCAGTTATTGTACTCCCAACTCAAGAAAGGAAAACAGAATGTTGGTGGTCAGGAAAAGAAATTTAAAAATGGGTTCAAATCTCAAAAACTGTGGCATAGACACCGAGAAGTGGGAAGCCCTGGCCCTTGAGCGCTCTAACTGGAGGTCAGCTTTGACCAGCAGTGCAGTGGAATTTGAAGGGGCACAAATGGAGGGCGAAAGGGAGAAACTTGCCAAGAGGAAGGTATGCCAAGCCAGCCCTGACCGAGTGTGATGTCCCATGGCCCTCTGGGTCGTGACCCTGGCGCCATTATGGATCACAGTGATGAGGAAATGGGATTTCTGCCATTTCAGCAAGAGGCTGTTCCTTTCCAGATGCCTTTTGTTGACAATTCTAGCTTGGAGCTCATTAAAAAGGACCTTGAACAGGCGCCTATTCCCAGCACCTTTGCGAGAAGGGAGTTTTGGGAAGCTAGCCGCTCAGAGAAAGCGCAAACACGAAAAAGCGCCTGATTAGCGGCCAGAGAGAGTGCTAATTAGCTCGTTTCCCCTGAGAGTTCTCAGGGAGGATCGCATCTGGACGAAGATGTTGTTTCAGTTCCTTTCCCTTGGGAAAAGGAGCACTGGACACCTGCTTTGTAGAAAGATTTGAAGTTCTTTAAAAGTTCCCTGCACTGGCTAGTCCTCGTGGAGTCAACGTGTGAATTTGGAGGATTAACTTCGCTTCCAGCCAAGTGTGGACTGCGTTTAAGTCCACTGCCTTCCAGACTTGTCATGCTTCGCCAAGCCGTGTTCCTTGACTTGCCTTGCCGTGAATCCAGTCTTGCCTTGTCGTGTCGTGTATTCAGCCTTGTCTTTAATTCCTTGCCTTTGGACTTGTTTTGAACTCTAGTGAAAGATTTGGACGTTTTTCCCCACTCAAACTGCTTGGAAGTTTGAGTGCGTTTTGGTTTTGGATTACAAACTTTGAACTCTAATATAAAATATTGGACAATATATTACTGGACTATATTTGACCTTTCCTGAAAGGTCTATTGATGGACTATACTTTCTACTTGTTTTCATCTTAATTCCTTAATAAAGATATTAGATTGTTTTTTGGCCTCGGTGTATTGGTTTCCAGTGTTCTCGCAGCCAGGGGCGTCACACCGAAACTGCCTTCCGCCTGGAAACAGATGCCCTCACTGTGGAAGAACATGTAAGTCAAGAATAGAACTCCACAGTCACCTAAATTACTTACTTAGGTGATTCCTCGTAGGTTGAGGACGATGGTCCTCCATTTGTGGGGTCTTGGGGGTGGGTCCGTAGATGACTGAAGAGACCTATTCTTGACCTGCATGTTCTCCTGCAGTGAGGACATTGGTTTCCAGGTGGAAGGCAGTCCCGGTCAGGGTTGGCTTGATGCTCCTTTCTTTTGGCACGTTTCTCCCTTAAGCCCTCCATTCCTACCTCTTCAAACTCCGCAGCACTGCTGTTCACAGTTAACCTCCAGTTGGAGCGCTCAAGGGCCAGGGCTTCCCAGTTCTCAGTGTTTATGCCACAGTTTTTAAGGTTTTTGAGCCCAAATTTAAATCTCTTTTCCTGCCCACCAACATTCCGTTTTCCATTCTTGAGTTGGGAGTAGAGTAACTGCTTTGGGAGATGGCGATCGCGCACTTGGACAATGTGGCCTGTCCAGCAGAGTTGATGGTGTAGGAGCATCACTTCAATGCCAGTGGTCTTTGCTTCTTCCAGCACACTGACATTTGTCCGCCTGTCTTCCCAAGAGATTTGCAGGATTTTTCTGAGGCAACGCTGATGGAAACGCTCCAGGAGTTGGGTGTGATGTCTGTAGACCGTCCATGTTCCGCAGGCATAGAGCAGGGTTGGGAGGACAATGGCTTTATAAATGAGCACCTTGGTATCTCTACGAATGTCCTGATCATCAAACACTCTCTGCTTCATTCGGAAAAATGCTGCACTCGCAGAGCTCAAGTGGTGTTGTAAGTAAGTATCCTAAGTACCCACTGCCAAGACACTACAATTGGAGGGCCATCATACTTGGACAACGAGGGATCGCCTAAGTAGGTTAAGTAAGTAAGTAAGCAAGCATTATTGCATTTCCAATAGGAGAAAGTGAAACTGAAACATTTCCCCTTCCATTCCTTGGGTCATTCATCTTGTAATACCAGGGAAATAACATTTCAGATTCATTCTTGCTTTAATCTCTCGGCTTGCTAACTCTTCCACAACATTTTTATGGCACATTTATTTTGCTCATGCTTCTTTGGCTCCATCTAACCCTACCAAGTAAATAATAATGATTTCAAGCAGGGTTGAGGCTTTGGTGCCTGAACCCCACCCTCTGGGACTAATCAAGGTTGCAAAGACGTCTTCCGCCGAATAGGCAAGTTACAGTTAAACTATAATTCCCTTTCCCTTTCCCCTGGTTTTGTGATCTCCCCACTTCATCACATTTGCCAATCGGCAGGAATTCTCTTCACAGTGCTGTCTTTGAAAGAGAACCAGACTCCGAAGAGTCCCTTTGGAAATGAGAACATTTCCTGCCTAGTGGTTCATGGAGAATGTGGAATGCCTGCACAGCTGACACCAAGTTTCTTTGTCCTGTCATAAAGGTATAGTCATTCAATAAAAAGAGAACTGGGGGGCGAAAGGAGGGGTGCGGCAGCTTTTGCCATGTGTAGCCCATTAGAGTAGAGTTGCATGGCAAATCTGCTCTTGATTACTGTTCCCCCCTCCCAGGAGAAACTCCCCCAAATCCCTTGTAATGCTAATGGTTCAGGAGATGTGCCAACACCTCTCAAAAACACAGAGACTTTAGCAGGACAACAATGTTTAAAACTGCAATATGGTCAAAAATGGAGCACCCTAAGCACAATTTCAAGCATTTCCAATGAAAGATATGCTGATGGAAGTGGAGAAGGGCTTCACTATTCAAATTTTCATTATAGCAGGAGAAAATGGCAGTACCTGAAGAGCATTTTAATAAAATGAACCCACAGAAGAAAACACTTATGAACTGTTATAAACAGTTTGGACCATAGTGGTAGGATGCTATCAGTACTGGACAAAGTTCCTTTTCACTCTCACCACAAAACTCTTCCTCTTTAGGCATCATTAGTTTCATTAAAACTTTAAACAGCTGTCACTTGTGATACTCTTCAAGTGTACATGTGGGGAAAATTACAGTGTTGCCAGAGATCTGCTACTCAACTACCTGCCAATGTGAAACCTCTTCCCTGAGCTTCACGTCGGGCTTGGAAATGTTCCATATAAAATTAGAGGTCCTGTGTAGTTATGCAAGTGAGTTGTTGAGATTGTGAGTTGTGCAACCTTATGAGCATTGGCTATTCTGCTATAGTTTCCCAAAACATGAGGATTTGATTCTCCTTATAAACATGTAGTACTGCATCTTTACAATACATATGATCCACTGACCTTTTTTTTCTGTTGTCAACATCTTTAACAAAAATGAAAATATGACATTAACCTACAGTAATAAAAGGTGGAAGTGTGTGTCTTTTTCTGCCATAGCTTATATTAGACCATGTAATATAAACATCTGAAATGTTGCACACATACCAACAAGACCAAATACTGTGTGCTTCAGCATTATCTGAATTGAAAATATCAATAGTCTGCAGTACCATCTTCAATGACAAGGTGGAAGACTTCCCTATCAGAGAGAAAGCAGTAGATGTGCCTGACACATTCATCTCTCTAAGATTGATATAAAAAGGTGGATAGTGAGGTTTGCATATATGTGCATTCTAACCCATACTTCTGCTAATCCTATACTAAATAAAATTGTTTACATTCAAGAAAATCTGTTAAATGTGTAAGGATGTGTATGGATAATATCTTGTCAGAAGTTAGAGATAGCACTGTAGAGCAGTAGAGCTTCCATTGTCTGTTGTACATAGTCTTCCATAAAACTAGTTCTATAGTAACATTTCTATGGTATTTTATGCATTACTCTGGGAAGTCTTCATTCCTACCAGTTTGTCCAGCTTTGTTAGAATAGAATAGTGTACATTTAGGTGTGGCTCACAGCAAGTTATTTAGCAATAGGGATGTAAGGAATACTTGAAAATGTTCAAAAATGGTCAGACTTGAGAAAGAAACTCTATCAAGGGGAATTCTGTACTGACCAGACTCTTCAAAGTTTGAAATTTATTTTGTGCAAATTTCGTGTATAGTTAGTTTGGACAGAAACAGCATTTCCTCATGGAAATCAACATTTCATTGTATAACATTCTGTTATCCACTCATTGCTATGGGAGACAACAGCTACTATAGCAACATTTTACATGTCACGACCCAGGCTGCAGAGCACCAATAACCATGCGCAGAGACCAGAATCTATCTAATATCTTTATTAAAGAAATATATAAAGTCAATAAAAACAAGTGAAGAGTATAGTTCAAAAGCAGACCTTTCAGGTGAGGTCAAATATAGTCCAGAAATATATTGTCCAATATAAGATATTAAAGTCCAAAGTTATAATCCACTTGACCGAAACACACACCTTGCCAAGCAATGGTGTGGGGAATGACAGGGTCTTTAAAGTCCAAGGGAGCTTGACAACAAGGCTGGAAAATAGGCTTGAATCTTGGCTAGATCAAACTTGAAACAAGGCAAACATGAAACAAGAACTGAGTCCATAGAAGTCCGTGAAACAAGGCAAGGCTGGAATCTTGATCCGTGAAACAAGGCTAGGTTGAAAACTTAATCCGTGAAACAGGGAACTGGGGTACGAAGTCTACACACGATCTCTCTCCTCAAGCTGAACAAATTGACTCCGCAAGGTTCCCCTTGCGGCAAAACCCCTATATAGAGTCTTGTTTTCCCGCCAATAGAACACTTTCCCTGGAGAACAAGAAGTGAAACCCAAACTGTGTCCAGATGCATGACTCCTTAGAATTTCCCAAGGGAAGCAGACCTAATCAGCTAATTGTCTGGCAGCGATTCTGAGGCTCCGGCGATTAGCCTCCCTCGCCCCTCTATCTCTCTTATAATTGTCCTTTCGGGAAAACGGGGGAGAATTCTGCCCAAGGCTTGTTTGGTTAACTTCCTGAGGACAAACATCCTCCAGGTGGCGAGGCTCCGATTCAAGCTGAACCGGTGGAAATCCCAAATTTTCCTCCTCATCTGCCACAATAGCACTAGGAACGGGACTACAAGGCCCATGAGACATCACATTACATTTATTTATTTTGTATTTATTTATTATATTTATGTATACCCTTGCTTTATCTCATCTGAAGGGGACTCCAAGTGGATTAACATAAAAGCGACAGCATACAATTTAAAATATTAAAAAATTTCCAGTTAAAATCATTAAGACAAATTCAAAGTTAAAAACACAGCACCTCTTGAATTGATCTTTAAAAACTTCATCTTTAAAGGCCTGTCTAAATAAAAAGATTTTAACTTTCTGCCAGAAGGATAGTAGGGAGAGGGCCATTCTGGCTTCCCTAGGCAGAAGGGAGTTCCAGAGTCGAGGTGCAGCCACTGAGAAGGAAGGCCTGCTCTCTTGTTCCCACCAACCAAGCTTGTGATGGAGGTGGGACCGAGAGAAGGGCCACTTCGCTACATGTTTGGGCCTGGACAAGTTCATACGAGGGGATGCGGTCAGCTAAATAGTCTGGACCTGAACTGTCTATGGTTTTAAAGGTCATAACCAGCACTTTGACTTGTGCCTGGAAACAGACTGGCAGTCAGTGGAGCTGCTGCAACAGGGGTTGTCCGCTTCCTGTAGCCAGCCCCAGTGAGCAACCTGGCTGCAGCTCTTTGAACCAGCTGAAGTTGCCGAACACTCTTCAGAGGCAGCCCCACATAGAGCACATTACAGTAATCCAGGTGGGATGTAACTAAGGCATGTACCACCATGGGCAGATCTGGCCTCTCAAGGAACAGGCGTAGTTGGTGCACAAGATTTAATTGTGCAAAGGCCCTCCCAGCCACCGCTGACACCTGGGCCTCAATGCCGAGTCCAGGAGGACCCTCAAACTGTGGTCCTGTGTCTTCAGGGGGAGTGTGCCCCCATCCAGCACAGGCTCAATCCCTATTCCCTGGTCTGCCTTCCAACTGATCATGAGCACCTTTCTCTTGTCTGGATTAAGTTTTAATTTGTTTGCCCTCATCCAGTCCATTACTGATGATAGGTACTGGTTTAGAGTCAGTACAGCTTCCTTGGCATTAGTAGAAAGGAGTAGTAGAAAGGAACCAGTGCATGGCAGTGGTTCACTGGTAACATGAGCTTCTTGGGGACATACTAATTTTGTCTTTTCCTTAAATAAATTGGCATTTTTTTTTCCAAAGAAAAACATAGAATTTTGCAATGATTGAAATATAGTATCAGGAATAAATTAAGCAAATTTATTTATTCAAAGAGTTGAAATTTCACGTGTAGTTTTTTTTTTTGGCTGCATCTATGCAATCTGAAATGGAGATAAGAGCCCTAAAGAATGGGACTACATCATTAAAGTCCAAGAATGGTGTTTGTCCAAATATTTCAGTCAGAGAAATTCAGGCTGTGAAGTCTCTGTTTTTAGATTTATATTAGTTGGCCAAAATAAATGTCAGCCTTTGTTACAGTGGTAGATATCTATCTATAACTCTGGAGTAATGAGATTTTCATTATTTGTATCTTCATATCCTTGTGATAACAGTGGGCTTATGTTGGCTGCAATGTCTGCCTCCTTTTACTGCCTTGCCTCACACAGCTACACTGATTCTTAGAAATGTGAATTATATCAGAGACTGCAAGAAAAAAGAAACATTTTCTAGAGTGTTTCCAGGTCTAGAAGTGGGTTAAGTCTTGCATTTTTAGTTACCTTATATTAGCAGGGCTGCAAAGAAATCAGAAATTAAAATAATTCTGCAGAGCTTTATAGCAAGGGCATTCAGACTTTGTGCCTGCAAGAACTCCTTGCCAAGGGAGATTAGGGAAGCCCCCTCACTCATGTCTTTCTGGAAACAGCTGAAGACCTGGCTGTGGGATCAAGTATTTGACCCATCCTAAGATATGAGCTGATATGACCTGATGGATTAATATTAATTTGAACACAGACTGGCTCTGACTTTGGCTTGAAACTTCCCCTTTTTGTAATGGTCACATGGTTTTAATTGTTTTAATTTGATTTGGATACCGGCTTTTATTTGTGTGTTATGTTTGGTTTTTCTACATGTTGTATTATATGTGGCATTTAATTCTGCTCTGGGTCCCCCTGGGGAAGAAGAGCGGCATATAAATTAAATAAATGAATGAATAAACTATGATATTACGTTATTCTGGCTTTTTTACTCTCACTTTGAAGTCCACCAGGTAGAGGCAAATGTTGGTTCTTAAAAATGAAAAAGGTTCAGAATTAAGGATCAACAGAAGTACAGTTGGCCTTCCACATTTGTGGGTTTAACTTTTTATGGATTTCATTATTTGCTATTTGAATTAGTATAATATCTCTAGGGACTTCATCGGATTATGCTGGGAAGTGTTCAGAAGTGTTCAGAAGAAGAGAGTTCAGTCTAACTCCATCTTGTAATAAAAAGGAGTTTTTCCCTACCTTGGGATCACACTGTTTAGTGCACTTAGTTGTCTTGCATATTTTTCAATGAAGAGGTTTCCACACTGCAGACATTTGCCCACCCACCATCCCTCTTGGTGCTTCCTGATACGTTGGGAAAAACAATGCTACCCTCAATGTTTAAAAGGCTCAAATCTTAGAATTGTGCTGGAGGATGTAGATATTCTGTTCGGAATCTATGAGCAGTTAGACTCAAAAGACAACCCTCTTTCGGGGGTGATTCCTCAAAAATACAGCAGAGTCACAGAACCATGATTCATAAGCAGCAAAAACTTTCTTAAGATGGCAAAGGATTGCAAAGTCTCCTTATAAGTTCAAAAAGTATTTATTGAGGTAAAAAGAAATCCATTGTGGATAGAAAAGGTTTTGGAGCTAACTAGCTCTCTAGGCTAGCATTTAAGGAAGGTAAGCAGGTAAAAATAACAAATATCTAAATAGCTACATTTTGTCAGGAGAGTGGGCAAAATGTGTCCATCTCAGGTAGAAGACAAAGGAGGAAAAGAGATATGCCTGACCGCATGGTCCAAGCCTTTGGGGCAATTAACATTCCAATCTAGATAGAGGAAGTTGCCTCATCCCTAAAAGGGTTAACATTACTATATCAACACATCCTGTGTAGTCCAGGATGATACCCAACACATCCTGTGTAGTCCAGGATGATATCCAACAGATTCCTAGAGATGACTTTTCTCTAGGTCTTTTAGTATGATTCTGTGGTCAACTTATTGTAACTCAATGCTACGGAATCCTGAGAATTGTAGTTTTACAAGGTTTTTAGCCTTCTCTGCTAAAGAGTGCAGGCACATCAAGAAACTACAACTCTCATGATTCCACAGTTTTGAGCCATAGCAATCAAAGTGGTGTCAAACTGCATTAATTTTACACTGTAGATGAAAGCTTATTTGCTTTTTGGTTGACTCTAGTGTTACTCCAGCAACACATTTCAAATGAGTTGACCTTCTTTGTCAAGAACTGAAAATCATACCTAAGAACTGGAAGTACCTTGGCATAGTTGATTCTGACTTTAGATTTCAGCTATAAATGCTGGACAGAAAGGAAAGCAGAGAGCAAGATGGGAAAGGAGCATTTTGAAAAGTGGCTAGACAGAGAGAGAGAGTCTGGGCACAGAGAAAAGAAGAGGAAGCGGGAAAGTGGCACTGGGTAGGATTTTGTTGTGGTAATCTCTGAGTGGTTAGACTCAATTTAACCCTCTCTGGGGGAGATTCTACCAAAATCAGCAGAGTAGCAAAAGCAAAGCTTTCAAATGCAACAGTTACTTATACGCAGGCGAGCAAGAGAAGCCTTTGTCTAATTAGGATTGCAATGGAGTGCAGAGTCTCAATAAAAGTTCAAAAAGTATTTATTCAGGTAAAAAGAACTCCATTGTAGATGGAAAGGCTTGGGAGCTGTCTAGACTACTCTAGACCGGTTTCTAAGGAAAAATAAGAAAGGAAAAATAACAAACACCTAAATAGTTACATCTTGCCAGGAGAGATGGCAGGATGCTTCTTGTTAGCTTGAAGAACAAAGGGAGAAGAGAGAACCAAAATGGTTCTGACCTCATGGTACAGTTTATTGGGGCCATAAAAGACATTCTGACCGATGAGAAGTTAGTGTCCCTGGAGAGTCACTTTTCTGCTAACTTCAAAGTAAGGGATGTGACGTAAACAGGATAGGGTGAAACACAGTAAAGCCCGTCTAGGCATGCTTTGGAAACAGGAAAGGATTCCCTCACTCTATCATCTATCTAACTACATTTAGACTTGAGTAGTCCAGGATTATTCCCAACAGATTTGACCTGGGAAGATATTTGGATTCAATGAGAATAGAGAGAGGAGATGAAAGTCTGAAAAGATAGTCAAAGCAAACAATGGGAGCAGAAAAAAGAGTCAAGAGAAATGTTAGCTCCTGAAAAACTCTTGTAGGGCAAATGATACAAGGGCAACCAGGGATCCAAGGACATACATATTTTTAAGGGTCTCTCCCCAATTTTAGCCAAATAGTGCAGCCTATGAGCAGTTCTATCAATTCAATTGCTGCTGTGGTAGACCAGGCCTCAGTTCTTAATCACTGTATTACACCATTTCTTTTTTTGCAGTTCTGTACCATGTGAAAATTGACCCCTAAGTGAGAAGAAACTGAAAAGGTCCTTAAGTGGCCAGATTGGGTGGCCTGGAAATATTTGGTTTAAGGAGCAAGGCCATTATTTTTATTCAGAGTGTGTAATCCTACAGATAAACAAGAGGGGGAATGTAAGCCTTTGCTGTTGCATTTTCAACTTGATGCTCTTGCATGTCTCCCTGTGTCACCATCAATCAGTACCCGGCAGGGCAGAAACAGGAGCACAAAGGCATAAAGGACCTTGTGAGTATCTGTTGAAACCCATTTTCATTTGGAGACAGGCTTAGAAAAGATTTTCCCAAAGAAAGCTGTGTCAGTAGTTGTTTAAACATCCATAAGTAAACAATTTATGTGAACAAATTGGCCGAGGATAGAGCTGTGGAGAGATCTAGCTGCTTCTTCTCATCTGAGATCTTATCTGCACAACCTGGCTGGGTGACAGGAGTAACAACATTTCTTTTAGCCCAAGTCCAAGGGGAGATGTCCTTGCTGTTCAAGTAAGATCTCTGTTGCAAAAAATCAAAACACAGCCATGCCAAAAGGGCTATGTTCTTTCAAATTCTCCCCTTTGAAATGTCCTGTTTAATATTCTCAGGGCTTGGAAAATGTTTCTTAAAAGGAAAATCGGTCTGTAACTCATTAGTAAAACACTGAAAATAACTAACTTGTGCTACCATTGTTTGTTTGTTATTGTTATTGCTGCTGTAACTTAAAACAGGACAAAGTGAGATCCTGTGGCTGCATGTATTCCCAGTCCCCACAGCTGTTTCTACAGCGTTCAACACTTCCAAAATCTCTCAACTGCCTTTTCTCTGGCCATAAAAATAAGGATATATTGCCAGTTCTGGAAGCATCTACAAGTGGTAAATCAGCCTTAAAATACATCGTGCATCTTCCCATGCTATTTAATTTTTAATGCCATTTTTTAAAACTAGAAGTGGATTGTCCACTTTCTTTGTGAATTGTTTGGCATTTTGAGCACTCCACATGGTCCTTGGAGAGTCCTTCGGCAGAAAAATAAAATACACATGTAGGGTAAAATAAACAGAACTTTATATCCTTACGAGAATGGCATAACAGATTAACCCAGAACCCAGCAATGATTACCCAAGGATGGTGTATAGAATTATGTTAACACTTGGAATGGTTGCACTTTAGATGCTTTTTGTAAATTGCCAGTTTCTAAAATGCATTGTTTAAATGCAGAAGAACAGGGAATGCTTCTTTAATCATGACATTGCCACTTGTGCTGAACAGACTTGTCAGGGTATAACATTGATAAACAATTTGTGGTCCAGATTGTATATTGCTGTCAGGAGATAGCTCATGAACATGCCATTCTCCTCTTGCAGGATGTCTAGAGACATGCCTGGTGACTCCATGGTCTATGGAACCCAGTTTCTCAGTGGTTATGACCCCAGTCTAGGAACGCTACTTCATTATTACATCTACTTTTAGTGGCACAATACACAGAAACTCAGTCAATTGTACAAATTCATCAAAAGTAGAATTCCATCTTGTTTGTTCTTCCAAAGCCTTTTTTCTTTTTAAAAGCCTTTATAGAAATTGGATGGAAAGTTAAAAACGTTCTTGGAATGATAAATAAAATATTTGCAGCAAAATGTTACTTCTCCAAAATTATTTTTGAAATCTATGCAATGGGAAATGGCTGTGTACAGCTTTTATGTTTAGCCATGTAGAATATGGTATTACTTTCCCTTTCTCAGTTCTTTTTATGGGATCGAGTGCTTTCCATCTGCTTGACACCAATGAGAACTGGAAGAGTATAAGATCATTGTCTTTGTTTTGCTAATGCTTGATGGCTTCTTATTCTTTTTAATTTTTTATTGCACCTCAAAGGTTGGCAAAGCTGAAAAGACTTCTTAAATTCTTGTGCTTCTAAAGCAGGGGTCCCCAAACTTTTAAAGCAGAGGGCCGGTCCACAATCCTTGAGACTGTGGAGGGGCCAAATTATCATTAAAAAAAAACCGAATAAATTCCTATGCACATTGCACGTGTCTTATTTGTAGTGCAAAACAACAAAAACAATGAAAGAACAATACAATATTTAAAAATGAAAACAATTATAACCAACACAAACCTATCAGGATTTCAATGGGAAGTGTGGGCCTGCTTCTGGCCAATGAGATAGTCAAGTTAATTAGGATTGTTATTGTTGTGTTCCTTCAAGTCATTTCAGACTTTGGGCGAGCTTAAGTCTAAAATTATTTATTTATTCATTTACTACATTTATTTACTACATTTATATCCCGCCCTTCTCACCCCAAAGGGGACTCAGAGCAGCTGTATGTACATATAATATATTATATTATTAGCACAGCACAATATTAGCATTATATATTACTATATTGAACTATACCACTATACTGTAATATATCTATATATATAAAAGAGTGATGGCATCAGGGTAGCGGACAAAACAACAAAACTACAGGCCCCCCAACCTCGAAATTGACAACACAACCCATCATTCACGGCTCTAGGTTGATACAACAAAAAGAAAAGAAAAATAAAGTCCTAATTACAGGGAGAGGAATAATAGTTTTTATCCAATTGCTGCCAGTTTGAAGGCTAAGCTCCACCCACTTGGTCTCCTAGCAACCTACTCAGCCCAGGGGACAGGCACAGTTAGGCCTCACTTAGGCCTCTTCCACAGATTATCAGATTTTAACTGGATTATATGGCAGTGTAGACTCAAGGCCCTTCCACACAGCTATATAACCCATTTAGAATCTTATATTATCTGCTTTGAACTGGATTATCTTGATTCCACACTGCCATATAATCCACTTCAGTGTGCATACTAAACATAAAGACAACCATACAACAGACATTCAATACCACCACTACTTCAACAATTTCTCACCAACGCCACAGCAACGCGTGGCTGGGCACAGCTAGTGTAATATATAACATATAAATAATATTATTATATGGTATTATTATGAGTATTATATTGTATAACATAATATTATTATCAATATTATATGTATATACAATATACTATACTATTTAAAATGATATAAAAATATTATATTATAAAACTGAGGGCGGGGCCCAGGTAAATGACCTTGGAGGGCCACATCCGGCCCCTGGGCCTTAGTTTGGGGACCCCTGTTCTAAAGGATTGAGGGTATATCTGGTTCATCTTTCATATGCTAAAAACATTGTCTGAACCTACTGCTTCTTCTTCAACTTTGCTACAATGTGTCTAGGGTCTTGGAGAGAGACACAAAGTCTTCCATGTCTACAGCACAAGCCAGCAATGTGGCCTTGAAAACTTAGATGCTTTGACAAATTGTGAAACCTTTTTTTGGTAGTGCACATAATGTATTTTGCAAATCATGTACTTCACATCTGTTTCACAAACTCCCTGGCTGCTGTTTTCTCAGTTCTTGCATACCTGATAACATAGTATCCTATACTGCACTTACTAGATCCTGAAATGCTATTCAAGGCTCCAAAATCCAGCACAGTGTTCCCTCACTTATCACAGGGGTTATGTTCCAGGACTACCCGCAATAAGTGAAAATCTGCCAAGTAGGAACACTATATTTATTTTAATATTTATACATTATTTTAGTAGTTATACACTATTTTAAGTCTTTATCAACCAATTGAGTGTTGATAAATCACCTCCTTCTCCTCCCGTTGCTGCTTGGGCTCCTTTTCTCTCCCTTCGGCTTCTCCTTCATCCCTTCCTTAGGCTGTAAATTGTAATTTTTTTATGATTTATAATAGTCTTTTAGAGTTTATTGAAAAACCGTGAAACAGCGAATCCGCGAAAAGTGAACTGTGAAGTAGTGAGGGAACACTGTAGTTCTGGTGTGGTAAAGGTCTTTTCATCCAGCACACTTGATGCTAAGGAAGAAATCCTGAGTCCAAAACAGCTCAGTTCCACTGAGAGAAAGACTACTTAGGTGATTTTTAACCAAGCTGCCATAAATCAAGATCTGCAAAGCAACAAAACTTTGTTTGCAGATGATGCGATGAGTGGGTTTTGTCACAGTCCCTTCATTAAGAGGCACTGAAGGTTAGCTAGGGAGGTGACCTCTGAGCTATATTAAAGCAACAAGAGTGGGAGAAAATTAGGGAAGGCTAAAATAACAACATAGGAGCACAATACAACTCACTGAACTTTGTCCATCTAGGCAGCCTAACAGAATAATCTAATGGATAAAAAGTTAATAATTTTCTCTATTTATATCCTGGAATACATTTTGTGTGTTTGTGTGTGTGGTGGGGAGAAAAGTCTGGCCAGTATCCAGTGGTGTCATTTTGCTATTCCACACCATTTGCAAGGGGGAATCCAATGTAGTTACACAATCAGTAACACACACAGTTATACATTGAGTTGTGTAACTGTTTGGTTAACCATTACTACAAGTGTTAGGGTGCCTAGGAACTTTAAGAATGAATATACTACAATTTCTACAACTGGAAGACAATTCAGCTAACTTCCAATTCAGCTAACATACTGTTTTCTTTATAATAATCTATTCAATGCAGGCATCTGAGACCTACATTAAACCTTTAGTAGGGTGAATTAAAGGAAAGAACACCAGGATTCCCAAGTAGTGTGTAGTACCTATTTGTGCCTGGTGTATAATAATTCTCAAGAAGTAGTTTGGGTGCATAATTAGCAATGGTTATGTATATGCAGTACAACCATGGTACCTATGGGACAGGTATCCATGATTATACCTACCCACATCTTTCAAAATATGTCTTTTCTAGGAATTTTCTAGATCCTTTCTTGGCAGAAGTTACCATGGAGTCATGCTACCAAACTCCTAGAGAGGATACTTCCTTAAGAAATTTCTAGATTCCCCCAGCATGATTTTTTAATAACTTCCAACAGATATTGTTCATTTCAATAAGATTAGCTATTATTCACATTTTGCTGATTTTACAGGAATGTATATCTCATGGATACAGGAACCTTACTCTGCAGTACTGAGCACTCTTGGTTGTTATTTTGGTGAAAGGAATGGAAACATAATTGTCCCCACAATAATTTACCTCCACATTTCTCTCTTTAAAAATGGAATTTTCTCATCTTTTGCATCCAGAAGATATGAAAGTACTAGACATAGAATGCCCTGGGCTGGGCAGGAAGCAAAGAGAAAGCAGAACAACAGGAAGGAGAAGAACAAGATTGTGGATAAAGGTGACAATCAAGATCCATTGTGTCTGTACAGAACAACAGGCGGTTTCCTCTGCAAGATCTGATAACCACTGGCCGATACTTCAATTAAACTGACTGCAGAAACAGGAACTCAAGGTGTACACACATATTGGATCCTTTTATTTGACACCCAGAGGCTCCTCACCCTTGTCTTTCCCAGGAAGCCTCTTGATCACCCAATATTAGGACAATTAAACCAATCAAGGACCCAATATGGACATGGACTTGCTGGGGCTTGCCTCCTCCCCGGAGAGCTGCCTCACTACAGCTGTTTGGCCTTCCCCAGGCCAATTTCCCCCATCCCTCGGTGAGGGAATCCCCACCTGGATGCGGCAACTAAGATGCCAACCAATCGGGGTGCAGATCCAAGCCGGTCCCTCTTTTGGCCAATCAGGGTAGGGAGCAGGCAGAGTGGGAAGGTTTGAATAGCTGTGTCAAGTGTATAAAGTCTCATGTCTCTGTATTCATGGTTATGCATGTATTTTTGGTGCTAGCCTTGCACGTATCCCTTCTGGCCAGATTGCGAATAAACCTCTGTTGCGAATGAACCTCTGTAAATGCAGTCTTTATTCTAAATTTGACCTCAGTAAGTGTTGTTTTTGAGCCATTGTTGTTTCAGAGAAGAGATTGTGGGCATTGAAATGAAGTGAATGGGAAGTATATTGTACATCAGCTGTTTCTGTGTTTTCAAAGCAACTTTTGTTTGGGGTCATATACACTAAATGAACCTCTTGAATACTTATATTAAAAGTCATCATGTGTTCTGTTTCTAGAAAGCTTATTTCATGTGATCATGTGTCTTTGAATTGTGATTAACAAGGCAAAGTTCAGTATATTTAAAATATGATTTTTTTTTGGAAGTGAGAGGAAGCAGCTTCACAATGTTTGGCTGTGAACACCTTGAAACACCTTGGTATGAATTTTGTACCTAAGCTTATTCAACATTTACTGCTAGTTGCTAGATTAGTCCTGGCAGTTTGCTGGAAATTTCCAGTCCCTCTGAAAATTCACACCTGTTTTTCAAGAAGTAACACACATATTTTGGTAGATATTACCAGTTTGAAATGGCAATATCTAGAAATTTACTATCTATAACTTAAGAGGAATTAATTCGGGGAATACACCATTCACAGCTCTGCCTTGTGGTAGACAAGGAATCAAGGTAGAATGTGAGTCCATCAAGCTTAGATCTCATTTTGTATGTAGTTTTGTGGTGGACAGCAATGACTACAGACAAATTAGACACCCTTCTATAGATTTATCCATAAAAAGGCTAGCATGGTCTAAATGTCTCCCCCTCCCAACTGAGGCATGATTGGAGACTAAAAGAGCTATGGATCCAGCATTCTTTCTCCTCTCTATCTCTCATCATTCCTCTCCCTCTCTTCTCTATGAGATGAACATCAACATTGTAGTGGGAGCCACCACAGAAATGTCTTCCATAATTAGGATGAGACAGAAGAAATATTCTGAGATGGATGATTCTTGGTTGAAGTGTTAAAGCTACACTCACATCTAGAAAATTTAGCACATGAAAGGATGTGTCTGAGGGTTCTTGTGCACAGGTGAGAAACCTAGAAGCTTGGGAATAGTGTCTTCAATTCAATTCCCAGCTGATATATTTTAGACCAGGGCCTCCTAAACTAAGGTCTGCAGGCCAAATGCGGCCCTCCAACGTTATTTAACCATTCCGACCCTAAACTTTAGACTTAGAAACATCCTAAGTTTGAAACTACTTGAAGGCACACAACAACAACTATTCTAATTAACAGGCCCACACTTCCTATTGAAATACTGGTAAATGTATGTTAGTTGAAATTGTTCTTCATTTTAAATACCGCATTGTTCTTTCATGTTATTTTGCACTACAAATAAGATATGTGCAGTGTGCATAGGAATTCATGTTTTTTTAAAAACTATAGTCCACCCCCCTCCACAAATAGTCTGGGGCACTGTGGACTGGGCCTCTGCTTAAAAAGTTTGAGAACCCGTGTTTTACACAGACCAAAGAGTACCAAGTCATCAAAAACTCCATCAGGTTGAAAGAAAATTCTAGCTTAAAAAGAGATAAGGAAAATTGTTTGTGTTTCTAAATGGCTATAAGAGAGACACTGGACCCTTCCACACAGCCATATAACCCAGAATATCAAGGCAGATAATCCACAATATCTGTGTTGAACTGCCATATAATACCCTGATCTGAAACCTTGTTTGCAAAGAATAAGAACCAGAAGTCAAAATAATCACCACTTCAGATTCACTTGCTTCTAGACCTTCCAGCTTCTGTTTTGATCTCACCAATTGAAGCAAACATATTAGAATATTTGATATAGGGAAAATTATTAATGAATCCTATTCACTAAATAACTTACTACTGAATTTTCTAATATGAGGGCAGGAAGACACCATGGGTGTTCGGAGAAATATAAAGTCTCATTGATAATCTGGAGTGCTAGGGAGAACTAGACTTAGGGCTGTGGCACAGGCTGGTGAGCAGGCTGCTGCAATAAATCACTCTGACCATGAGGTCATGAGTTCGAGGCCAGCTCGTGGCAGGGTGAGCACCCATCAATTAAAAAATAAAAATAGCCCCTGCTCATTGCTGACCTAGCAACCCGAAAGATAGTTGCATCTATCAAGTAGGAAATAAGATACCACTTATAAAGTGGGGAGGCAAATTTAACTAATTTACGACGTTGGAATGAGGAAGTGCCATCACAGTGGATGATGAAGCAGCTGCTCCCCCTTGTGGCCAGAATCGAATATTCCCTCAGGAGAAGGTTAAATTGCCTCTGCGTCTGTCTCGGTTCTATGTGTATATGGGCATTGAATGTTTGCCCTATATGTATATAATGTAATCCGCCCTGAGTCCCCTTCAGGGTGAGAAGGGCGGAATATAAATATTGTAAATAAATAAATAAATAAATAAATAAATAGACTTCTACATAGACCCATTATCCCAAAAGGGTGGTGGAGATTAGTATCATGGGATTGAACAGCACACGGAGGGTGCTTCTAGACAGGGACAAATAAATGGGGCAAAAAATTGCAGTACCTGACAGCAAGTCCAGACACAGAGCTGTAAGTCCCAGAAAATGCTCCTCCAGTATCCTGACACCTTCATTTGTAGTGGATTTTAGAAATCCACAGGATGGATGAGGCATATCCAGCAGAAGTTTACCTTAATTTTTTTATGCTCTGAGATGTGCTGGATTTCATATGCGTTGATGCGGATATCAAAATGTGCACACAAGCAGATTTCTTATTATCTCTCCTCACCCTACAGTAAATTCAAGCTCTGTTTAATTTCATAAACATCAGAACAAAGAAATGGTTGCAGAGAACTCTCATTATAATTGCTTTCCAATTGTGCTTCCATTTAGCCACGTGTGTTTCTGTGGTGCCATTTGTTTGCAGCCTTCATCAGCTGTTTTGAGATTTTAAAATGTGGACATGCACTGAAGCAGTCCACACCAGTGAATAGGAAGTCACATGTGTTCCTTGACTGCAGGGATATACAGTCATGTGAATATGCACATTTTCTGCACATTTTCGGCCAAAACCAGGTTTTAAGCACATCTTTTTAACGTGTGTTTTTCATCTTTTATTCCGAGTCAGCACATTTTCCTTAAACGACGTTTAGCCACCCCACCTCCTTTTATCCCACTTTCTTCTGCGTTTTAGAGTTTGTGTAAAAGGGCCCAGAGTACATTTGGGTTAATGAGGGTCAAGGTCATTTAATGTGGCCTTGAACCATATTAACAAATTAACAAATGGGTTGTTCTGAATTCCCCATGAGAATCTGAAGCAAACCATGATTTTGGGTCCATGTAAGCAGTTGGGCCAGGTCTGAGGTGGAAACGACCGCAAATGTTTATCCCACCATCCTATATTCCCCAGGTTCGGGTGACAGCGTGGGTTTTTTTTCTTCTTCTTTTTTAAAAAAAATAATCCGGAGTTACACATTTTCTATATTAACTACTTTCTTGAAAACCCTACATACAGGCCTAAGAACTTTGCCTAGATGGAAAAATAAACAAAAAAAATACAACTTAGCAGAAAGTAAATATCTAGATAATCTGCTATTAATTGACAAATATCACACATTTTGGAGAATGAATGTTGGAATTCCCCAGAATGGCAAGAAGCACAGAACCATCCTGAAAAGTCCCAGAACCATATGCAGTACTACATTTACTACTACAGGTAGACAAATTAATGGGTATGGGGTAGTAGGAACACCAGCTGAATCTGTCTCTCAAGCCCTATACCTTATTAAAAACATGCATTTGCTTTAACAAATTTCCTGACAAAGTATTGCCTATTATGAATCTAGGGATGGCTGGAAATTTCCAAGTCAATTAGATGGTGAATATACTCCAGGCTTTAGTCTGAATTTTAAAGGACTTATGGAAACTGCAGATTATCCTCAAAGTAGGTTCAATTTTGGATGACTAATTTAAAGTTAAGGCTAATACATGGAGTGGATTCATCAATCCTCTGACATGGGAGTCACTAGCTGTCATTGTGTGAATGTGTATGGGTGGCAACAAGCCTTCATCCTTGCCAATCTAGATGTTACGTAATATAAGTAGGTGGTCAAAATTCAGAAAAATACAATCTGTCCAGTTCATCCATTTAAATTTCTGTTATAGATATAAGGTCAGCAGTTAACATTAGTGGCCATAATATATGAATGACAGTTATACAAGAAAACTAGCAGGTGGCAGGGCAACTCATAACTCATAGAATTATGTATTTGCAAAGTCTGTAGTATACTTCCATGATCCAGTAATGAAAGTTCACATTTACATTGCATAAACTGTACTCATTAGCTATCACTCTGAGCATTTGTTTCTACATTAATTTTGGTTCCTTCCAAAGTCCCCATTTAATGTAAATAAAATATAATTTCCCCCAATAGTTAGACTAAGAAGAAGAGAAATATAAACGGAAAAGAACTATAATAAAAAGCTGTCTATTTTATTCTACTCTGAAATAATGCCCGCCTTTTCCTGACATTCTGGTTCTCACTCGAAAAAAAGGTTCTCATTTCCTTGCAGTAGGCACAGTGGTAGAAGAAAACATATACATTTGTGTAGCTATCTACCAAAGGCAAGTATTATTCCCTGTCATTATACCATAAGTCTTTCTGAGACCAAACAAGATATGCTTACTGCTAATAAATCAGAATGTTCTGCTTTTAGAGTCTACTAAATGCAGATACATAAATCAAGACCAGACCTAAAAAACCTATGTCTGATTGATTAATTGCCTCTTTCTCAACTAAGCCAAGAAAAAGTGATAAAGCCGTGAATTGTGTACTGAGAAGCTAATGCATTCAGTATGATTGTGGTTTTCATTTCTGAACTTAAATGTTACACACATAGAGGAGACTGGCCTTGTACAGTAACCAAAGCAGCAATTCTGAAAACCTGCCTAAAGTGAAAAAGAGAAATTCATAATGCTTGTTTTAGGGGTGTGTACCATTTTCGGTTCCATTTTCTGGGAACTTTCCAAAATTTGGGAGGGGGGTGTCATTTTCATTCTGGTAAGATTCTATTCATTGGTGCAAATGAGGAAATTTTAGAGACTAATTTTGCCATTATTTTAGGCATATCAGGATGAAACTTGCCTCAGTTGTAGGCCACATATATGACTGCAAGCCTGCCAAGTGTCAGAAGGTTTCACCAATTCACTGATACAACATTTCTTTTTTTTTTTTTTTAAACCCACAAGATGGGGTTCTGGGAATTGAAGTCCTAACCAGCGTGTGCCACAAGAGGGGAGGGGAATGGACAGAGTCAACTAGGCCTCTGATTGGCTGAGAAAGAAATGTGTGTGAGAGAAAATAATGCCCTGGGCAGGAGAGCAGAGGCTCCTTCAATGCCTGCACCATGAAAAGTGCTACTGGGAAAGTGATTTCCCAGCAGGGTCCTCTCTGGAGAGACCAGGGAAACCTTTTCCGCCTCTCTCTCTCTCCCTCTCTCTCTCCCTCTCTCTCTCTGGCCTTATTTGTCTCAAGTGGGTGCTCTGCCAGGAAAGAAAGAAGAGGAGCTGCCACCGGCAGGTGCCCACTCTTGCCTGATTTGCAAGAGTGGCCACTGCCTCATGTAGAGTGCTGCTCTGCCCCATCACTCTCAGTAGCCAAAAGATCCGGCTGCTCGTGACTCCATTCTAGTTAAGGCTTCGGCTGGGTCCTGGGGGATCTGGCTGTCAGATTGCTTAATTTTCCTAAATCCCCTGTTGTGAAACGGAATCATGCACACTCCTAGAAATGATTGCTACTCGTAACACTCGCTACATTAGTGTACCATATGCACCTGAAAATAAAGATATGCATCCTAATCTAGGAGCTCTATTATAGTTCTAAACATGTTTTAAAACTAACTAATTTGCAAGTGTTTTAAACTGTAGAGATGATGATAACAAATAATAAAACTTTATTTATATCCCGCCCTCCATCTCCCCAAGAGAACTCAGAGTGGTTCACATGGGACCTGAGCTCAAAAATCAAACAGATAAAAGCAGAACACAATAACAGCATATATAATTAAAACAATTAACAATAAAATAAACATTCATAAAATACATCAATGGGTTGATCTGGGTTGTCTTTCTGCATTTAGGCCATGATGCCAGTTTCTATAACCTAGTACTGCCAGAAATCACCATTTCACCTTCATCTTCCATATTGAACTTCCATGAACTTCCATGTTCCCAGTTTGACAGGAAAAATTAGCTTGCAAGACCTAAAGAGTTAATAAATTGTGCATTTGAAGTTTCTGCTAACTCTATGTATTAATACTGGCAAGGAAGTGGCCTACTTCGACAATACATTCAATTGAAACTGCTTGAAATTGACCTTTGCTGACAGTTTTTATCACGTGACACCATAAGCCTCCTATTACCAGTTTCCCTCCTAAACCCACAATTCTCTCATCCTATTGATAGGTAAACCCTATCATAGTATGATGGATCCCTTCTGCAGCTGTGCTGACATGCTGGCAGTCGTGTGAAGTCAGGGAGCAAGATCAGGGTTAGTGGGGAAGAGGGAGAGGGCCTTCTCGGTGGTGGCCCCTCGGCTCTGGAATTCCTTCCCCAGGGAGCTCAGACTGGCACCTTCACTGTCCACTTTCCATAAGGACCTTAAAATATGGCTGTTCTGACGCACCTTTGAATGAATAGTCCACCCAGATACCCAACTTGTTTACTATCACTGCACTTTATCATTGTCCCTCATCCTTGTTGACTGTTAATATTTTTAATAAGACTTTTCCCCGCCTTCCCTGAGCACCCATTTTATCCTCGAGTCTCACTCGGAGTCCTGCACAATCTCACCCCTGCACATACTTTACTTATGCCCAGGTTTTTTTTTTAAGTAACTGATATGTTTTTATGTTGTTTTATGCTGTTTTATGTTGTTTTATACTACATATATTGTTATATTGTTTTTAATTTCATAGATTGTTTTAAATTATGTTGATGTTGGGCTCGTGCCCATGTGAGCCGCCCCAAGTCCCTTTGGGGAGATGGAGGTGGGATACAAAAATAAAGTAGTAGTAGTAGTAGTAGTTGTTGTTATTACTGTATTATATTGTATGACACAGCAAACAAGATAGATATGCTGGATTTCGTATTACAAAATCACAAGTCAAACACTTCCCAAGTGTCTAGGACTGTTTGATGTATTTTCGGATGATGCGTGCAGATCCCACTAGGGTGGCCTTTTGCAGTTGGCAGATTGTAATTTTGTCAATATCTATTGTTTCCAAATGCCAGCTGAGATCTTTTGGCATGGCACCCAATGTGCCAATCACCACCGGGACCACCTGCACTGGTTTCTGCCAGAGTCTTTGAAGTTCAATCTTGAGGTCCTGATAGCAGCTGAGTTTTTCCTGTTGTTTTTCGTCAATGCGACTGTCACCTGGGATGGCGACATCAATGATCCAAACCTTTTTCTTTTCCAGAACTGTGATGTCTGGTGTGTTGTGTTCCAGAACTTTGTCAGTCTGGATTTGGAAGTCCCACAGTATCTTTGCGTGCTCATTTTCCAATACTTTTGCAGGTTTGTGATCCCACCAGTTCTTTACTGCTGAGAGGTGGTACTTGAGGCATAAGTTCCAATGAATCATTTGGGCCAGATAGTTGTGCCTCTGTTTGTAGTCTGTCTGTGCGATTTTCTTACAGCAGCTGAGGATATGATCAATGGTTTCATCGGTTTCCTTGCACAGTCTGCATTTTGGGTCATCAGCTGATTTTTCGATCTTGGCCTTAATTGCATTTGTTCTGATGGCTTGTTCCTGGGCTGCAAGGATCAGGCCTTCCGTCTCCTACTTCAGTGTCCCATTCGTGAGCTGGTATTATTATTATTATTATTATTATTATTATTATTATTATTATTATTATTATTATTATTATTTCTTACCCCTTGCCACATGCTATTCCTAAGCTGGTTTTTTTATACATAGTATCCATTATCTATGGGCCCTTCCACACAGCTATATAACCCAGAATATCAAGACAGATAATCCACAAGATTTGATTTGAACTGAGTTCATACTTCCATATGACCAAAAAATGTTGAAAGCAGAAAATGTGGGATGTTATAAAGCTGTGTGGAAGGGGCCTATGTTAACATGACTGCAGCAAAATAGTGAGTTGATCTGATAGTCCATGGAATTTTAACCATAGTTCTGTGTTTAAATTATTACTGAGAAAGTTGGGGTGTGTGTGTGTTCTGAATCTACATGCTTTCACCCTTCCTTTTTAATCCAATCACTATATCCATACGGGCTTCAGTTAGTGGCCAGGGAGGCCATTAAAAATATCCAGGTCCCCCTTGTAGCCTGGTAACTTTAACACTATCACTTCTGGGTTTCTTTGTTATTCCTGGAAGATTTTAAGTCCATCCATGGATAATAACCATTTCAGACATTATCCCATGCAGCCTCTCCCCATTTCTAAACATTTTGATACAGTAATGTACTGTAATTATTTATAATGGAGCCCATCACATGATGCAGGGGAACTTCCTTTCCATGTCTGTCATGCTTTGTTAAAAATTGTTTCTGAAGTGTCTGTTAATGGAGCCGGGGGGAGACCTCCCAGCCTTAAGGTCCTGCTTTTGAACGCCAGATCCGTCAACGGTAAAACAGCTGTTATCCAGGATTTGATCCTGGACGAGGGGGCGGATCTGGCATGCATCACCGAGACGTGGTTGGACGAGCAGGGTGGTGTGAATCTCACTCAGCTGTGCCCACCAGGTTTCAGGGTGCATCAGCAGGCCAGGGCTGGGGGGCGGGGAGGAGGAGTCGCGGTGATCGCTCGGCAGTCCATCGCCCTGATCAGATGCGCCGTTCCGCAGTCTTCGAGGTTTGAGTGTGTCTTCCTGAAGGTGGGAGCCCGAGACAGCTTGGGGATTCTGCTGGTGTACCGTCCACCCCGCGACCCAGCAGTCTCTCTGTCCGAGCTAGCAGAACTGGTCTCCAATTCGGCCCTGGTCTCCCAACAACTCATAGTTTTGGGGGACTTTAATATTCATGCCGAGACCACTTTGACAGGTGCAGCTCAGGATTTCATGGTTGCCATGAAGACCATGGGGCTGACTCAAGTTATATCTGGGCCTACACATCAGGCGGGACACACGCTGGACCTTGTCTTCATTGTGGACAGTGGGACAGTCAGAGTGGAAGAGCAAAATATTCTTCCATTGTCATGGTCTGACCATCATCTGATCTGTTTGAGTTTCGCCGTGTCTTCTAACCTCCGCAGGGGTGGTGGACCCATTAAGATGGTCCGCCCCAGGAGGCTGATGGATCCGGATGGACTCCTGAGGTCTCTTGGGGATCTTCCTGTTCTGGAGACTGGCGATCCTGTTGATGTCCTGGCTGATCGTTATAACAGCCAGTTGGCAAGGGCACTTGACACGATCGCTCCCGAACGTCCCCTTTCGCTGCGTAGAGTCACGTCGACTCCTTGGTTCACTGAGGAGCTGGCCGTGATGAAGCGTGCGAGGAGGGGACTAGAGTGCATCTGGAGGAAATCTCGGGATGTGTCTGACCAAGCACGGGCGAAAGCCGCTATTAAGGCTTACTCCGTGGCTCTGCGAGCAGCCAGGAAAGCTTTCACGACTGCCCGCATAGCGTCTGCGGCCAACAGGCCATCGGAGTTGTTCCGAGTTGTTGGGGAGCTCCTGCGGCCTCCTGAGACCCAGGGGCTTCCTGATGACTTGGCAACTAGGTGCAGCGATTTTGCGCACCACTTTGCAGGCAAAGTTGCTCAGATACGCCATGAGTTGGACTCCAGCTTAATTGTAGTTCCAGCGGAGGCAACCGAGGCACCTGTCTGTCCGATTTTGTGGGATTCTTTCCAGCTTGTTCTTCCGGATGACGTGGAGGGGATTCTTGGGTCTGTGAGGGCGACCACTTGTGCTCTGGATCCTTGTCCCTCTTGGCTGGTTAAGCAGGCCAAAGAGGGGTTGTTGGATTGGTTTGTGGCTATAATAAATGCCTCCCTGGGTCAGGGGTCATTTCCATCTTGTTTTAAGCAAGCGGTGGTAAAACCGTTACTAAAAAAGACCTCGCTAGACCCATCTGTATGTAACAACTACAGACCAATTTCCAACCTCCCGTTTTTGGGCAAGGTTCTGGAGTGGGTGGTGGCCACGCAGCTCCAGGAGTTCCTCGATGACACTGATTTTCTGGACCGCTCGCAGTCTGGCTTCAGGCCTGGGCACAGCACTGAGACGGCTTTGGTCGCCCTGGTGGATGACCTCCGCAGGGAACTGGACAGGGGGAGTGTGACCCTGCTGGTTCTCTTGGACATCTCAGCGGCTTTCGATACCATCGACCATGGTATCCTTCTGGGGAGGCTCTCCGGGATGGGACTCGGTGGCACTGTTTTGCAGTGGCTCCAGTCCTTCCTGGAGGGCCATTCCCAGATGGTGAAGCTGGGGGACACCTGCTCGGACCCCTGGCCTTTGACCTGTGGGGTCCCGCAAGGGTCTATTTTATCCCCCATGCTTTTTAACATCTACATGAAACCGCTGGGAGAGGTCATCCGGAGTTTTGGAGGGTGTTGCCATCTTTATGCAGATGACACACAAATCCACTACTCGTTCCCACCTGACTCCAAGGAAGCCCCTCGGGTGCTGAACCAGTGCCTGGCCGCTGTGGCGGACTGGATGAGGAGAAACAAGCTGAGGATCAATCCTGACAAGACAGAGGCCCTCCTGGTCAGTCGCTCGTCGGATCGGGGTATTGGGTGGCAACCTGTGCTGGACGGGGTTGCACTCCCCCTGAAATCACAGGTCCGCAGTTTGGGGGTCCTCCTGGATTCAGCGCTGACGCTTGAAGCGCAGGTGTCGGCGGTGGCCGGGAGGGCTTTTGCACAACTCAAACTTGTGCGCCAACTGCGACCATACCTCGTGAAGTCTGACTTGACCACGGTGGTGCATGCCTTAGTTACCTCTAGACTGGACTACTGTAATGCGCTCTACGTGGGGCTTCCCTTGAAGACGGCCCGGAAGTTACAGCTGGTCCAACGTTCGGCCGCCAGACTAATAACGGGGGCGAGTTACAGGGAGAGATCTACTCCCCTGTTTAAGGAGCTCCACTGGCTGCCGTTCATCTTCCGGTCCCAATTCAAGGTGCAGACCATCATTTAAAAAGCCGTAAACGGTTTGGGACCCGCCTACCTTTGTGACCGTATCTCCTACCATAAACCTGCCCGACCTCTCCGATCATCAGGGGAGGCCCTCCTGTCGCCACTACCTATATCTCAGGCCCGCCTTGTAGGAACAAGGGAGAGGGCCTTTTCTGCGGTGGCCCCTCGCTTGTGGAACTCGCTGCCCATTGAAATCAGGCAAGCCCCCACCCTTTTAGCCTTCAGGAAAGATTTAAAAACATGGCTCTTCCGGTGTGCTTTCGGAGAGTAAATGTTCTATGCTACTCCCCCCCAATATTTATCCTCTAGACTGGTTCACTATCTGATGTCCCGTCCCTCGAGGTTTTATTCTGATCCCTTTCTCACCCAGAGTTTTAATTTTTAATCTAGTTTTTAAATGTAGTGTTCATGCGGCCCGCTCTTCTTATATTGCTGTTTTGATCTTATGTTGTACTGTTTATTTTATGTAATGTATTATTTAATTGTATTATGTTATGGTTTATTGTATTGTCTTGGGCATGGCCCCATGTAAGCCGCCCCGAGTCCCCATTGGGGAGATGGTGGCGGGGTATAAATAAAGTTTTATTATTATTATTATTAAAATGGGCAGAGATTGTCTTCTGAGCTCAGTAATCACTATACAAATGGAGAAAATGGCAAAAAGCATATGGGTTGGGATCTGTGAGATTCCATTCACTGAATCGAACTGATGACATGGAGTAAGGGGTATTCTTACAGGTGAATGCCTACCAAACATTGACATGTCTCTTCCAAAATCCTGCTTCATGAGAAATATTGAAATTTCAAAATACCAACACTTGGTTTTTACTGTCATTTCTCCTTCAAAGTAATCTTGGCTTTCAAA
Source organism: Anolis carolinensis (assembly GCF_035594765.1). Classification (NCBI taxonomy): domain Eukaryota; kingdom Metazoa; phylum Chordata; class Lepidosauria; order Squamata; family Anolidae; genus Anolis; species Anolis carolinensis. Next base: position 90,608,929 of record NC_085841.1, on the reverse strand, counting down.
ATTGCACTATGGCTACCTTATGAGATTGGCAGAAAGGAGAAGAGCCAAGAAAATGGGGGGGGGGGGTGTAGATCAATGCCTCCTATCTCCTTGGGAATAGAATTGGAAGGGAAAGTCTATACTGCCAAAGTGGTGTCCATCTTCCCAGATCAATGCCTCCTGTCCTCTTGGGAGTAGCAGGATTGGAAGGGAAGGTCTAGTATTCCCCAAGATTTTTCCCAAGTTTTTTTAATTGGGCAGGAACTGCACTCGTGATGAATCTGAAAATGGATAGTTTCAGGAGAAAAGGCTTTCAATGGCGGTGATGGTGGGGGGTTCACATATGGCTGCCTGGGGCTTTCCTGCCAAGAGAAGAGCTTGGCATGGGACTCTCGGGGCTCTCTGCATGGGCCGTACATCCTCATGGTGAGAAGACAGGGAGATACACGGCTGTTGAGAGCTCCTAAGAGTTCTCAGCAGCTGCGTGTCTCTGCTTTGGTCCTCTCACAGTATGAGAGGCCGGGGTGAAAGGAGGGCCAGAGGAAGGAGGCCGAGCTGCTGCATTCAAACCACAGGCCTGAGTTTCCCCATACCTGTTGTAAACTCTCATAGGACAGGTCATTCCTTTCATGAGACAGCACCTGAAATATCAAGTTTCTTGTCAATATTGGTTTTTCATAATCTGAGTGAGTGTGAGCGAGAATTTTACAAGATAGGACGCATAAAAATGATAAACCAGAGCTGTCACCTGTTCTGATCCTTATTCATTGAGAGAAGTTATGGTTTATTATTAGACATAGTTACTGTAGTTTGCACTTGACTGCTATAAGATCAATTATTTAGAATGTTGCTACAGAATGTTGCTGGCTTCTTGCGTTCTTTCATCATCTACATAAATAAATAAAACATTATGGTTTAGTATCTGTCATGCAGTGTGGGATTTAAGTAATCAACAGTGCCTTTTTAATTCCAAAACTTTATCTGAAGGCTAACCAAGTGTGTCATTTTGTTGGACGTCTTTACATTGAGAGAGCCATAATCTATCACAAGAAGCCCAAGGAAGGATTAAAGCTAGTCACTTTGCAGGCGGTCTTCCCACAGAGATAGATGAGCAACTTGAATATATTATCCCAAATTTATTCTACATGGTGCTACAAGTTTTTGGATTTGAAGTCAGCAAACTTCATGGATGATTGAAGTTAAAGGAGGGCCCTTCTACACAGCCATATAACCCAGAATATTAAAGCAGATAATCCACAATATTTGCTTTGAACTGGGTTATCTGAGTCCACACTGCCATATAATCCAATTCAATGTGGATTTTTTACAGCTGTGTGGAAGGGGCCTTACTTATACATATGTTCCATGTTACAGACATTGATGGTGCAACTCATTTTCAGATTTTTCTCCACAAAATTTAACACATTTTGTTTGCTTGAATCATCTATATTTAGTTTGGTTACCACTGGTCTCATCCAGCAGTAATGCTTCTGAGAGCTCTTCAAAACTTAACAATAGATGAAAGAAAAGGAAGCAGATTTCCTATTACTTCTAAAGCAGTGGTTCTCAACCTGTGGGTCCCCAGATGTTTTGGCCTTTGATTCCCAGAAATCCTAACAGCTAGTAAACTGGCTAGGATTTCTAGGAGTTGTAGGCCTTAACAGCCAAAGGTTGAGAACCACTGTTCTAAAGGGAACCACTTCCACCTCCTCCATACTACTCTGCAAGACATACAAATTTCCATTTAGATATAACACAAAAAACTGTGTATACGTGACCAAATTAAAATGGACCCACCACTCAGCTCCTACAGGGAGTTCGCTTTTTTGGCCAGGTGAGGACCAACGACTTATAAAATCTAAACTCCATTAGCAACAGTAAGGTAACTCCTCTTGGGATGGAGGATGTCTCTGTCTTTCATGAAGCCCTTGCCCCTTTCCAAGAAGCACTGTACTACTATATCTGGAAAAACTTTAGGTGCTGTATAGGGACAACATAGCCTCATGCTGTCCTAAAGAAGTTTTATCTTTGCTGGAGGTAAAAACTCCAAATCTGCCTGCACTGCGATGTCTCCAGATCAACTGAACAACAGAAACAACTTGTGATACAAAATGTAACCCTGTGACTTCAGCACCATAACGTTTCCTTTCTGTCACTTACCTCGGTTTTATATATAATAAAATCTTTTGCTTGGTGAATGGACGTTTGGAAGCTTTAATGAAGAATTTTGTGCATAAAGTTATTGCTCTTTTGTGAATTTTGATTTACCTTATAGAAAGACGGAAACTGATGTGTAGGGAGTCTACAATGATAGCCAAACACAATCAGGTTACTGTAATTTATTGAAAGAATCAGCCTGTAGGACCAAAGGGGGCAAAAAAGGATGATAAAAAGGGCACTCTTTCTCAGGATAATTGCTTTTAAAATACAAATTGGGAAGGGTTGGAAATATTAACAAGAGGAAAGAAAAAAAAATCTGAGGACACTGAGAGAAGGTCGTGGTTAGGATGCATGAAAAGGAAGATGAAAGTCAACTTTAAAACCAGGATACGAGATGATTACAGATAAATGTAATAAGAATTGGAATGGATAATGATTTTTAAAACGATTTCAATGATATGAAATGTGATAAAAATATTGGTGTTTTAATAAAAAGGCTATCTTAAGAGTAATAATGGAGTAGTATAAATTTGGAGTAATATAAATCTTTGTTATACATTTCTAGCTTTAATTTGTAATGATTAATGCTATGTAATTAAGTAAGCAGCTATTAGTATTAAAGATTAGAAAATGGAAAACTACTTATCATGATGTATTATGATGTAATGGTTTATAGGTATAGGTTTGAGGGGAATATAGAAAGATAATGATTGCTAGAGTGATTTTTTTCATGTCAGGAGCAACTTGAGAAACTGATGCTAGATATGTTAACTTATGGAAGAAGAAAAATATTTTGCTTGTTGGGGAAAAAATGAAATAGGGGATGGGAAGAAGAGAACTGTACACTTTCTTTGAGACGCTGAAATAATTTGAGTGTAGTACAGTAGAGTCTCACTTATCCAAGCTAAACGGGCTGGCAGAAGCTTGGATAAGTGAATACCTTGGATAATAAGGAGGGATTAAGAAAAGGCCTATTAAACATCAAATTAGGTTATGATTTTACAAATTAAGCACCAAAACATCACGTTATACAACAAATTTGACAGAAAAAGTAGTTCAATACGCAGTAATGTTATGTTGTAATTACTGTATTTACGAATTTAGCACCAAAATATCATGATATATTGAAAACATTGACTACAAAAATGGCTTGGATAATCCAGAAGCTTGGATAAGCGAAGCTTGGATAAGTGAGACTCCACTGTACATGGTTCAAAGGAAGGGTGGAAGCCATCCTTGTCTTTGTTCTCTTTAAACTTTTATTTTATCTTTTTTGTTTTTTTCTTTCTTCCCTTTATATATATATATATATATATATATATAAATAATCTTTATTAAAGTTTTATTTACAATAATTAAAATCAGGTCAAATAAAAACATAGAGCTTAGAAAGGAAAAAGATAGGGAGGGAGGAGCCTCTCCTGAGAGGCAGAGGTGAAAATCCGGAATCATGAAACGGGGAAGGAGGGAAGAGAAGACAGAGTGTGTTCAAGAGTAAAAGAAAAAGATAATAGAGTGGGATAAAAGAAAAGAAAAAGGTAAAGAAGTGAGTAGATTTAAATTTAAATTGGTATTGACTTCCCGAAACATCTTCTGTGAGGTTTTTCCTTTTCAATCATCCGTATCTATCTCTCATCCTTTTTTCTCCTTATCTTCTTCCCATGTCTCTGGTTTCTTGGGTTTTTTCTTCATCCTCTTTTTCCTTGTTAATTTATTTGTTTGGTTTTCATGTTTGTTGTCTTCTTTTCTTCTCATTTATGGCTGTTGCTATTTTCATATTTATATCTATGTTTTATAGTTTTTTTGTTTTAGATAATCTGTGACCCCTCTCCAATCTGTTTCTATCATTGGGTTTCCCTTACTTTTTGATAATAAGAAAATAAGCCTGTGCATATTCCTTATGTCTTGGACTTTTTTGAGCCATACAGTCTCTTCCGAGATCTCCTTTGTTTTCTAGAGCCTAGCGTAACAAATCCTAGTCACTGTTGTTAGCAGGAACAGTAACTTATCTTTATTCTTTTCAATTTTCAGGTCATGGATGCCTAGTAGGAATAACTCTGGCTTCATTGGGATTTTTGTTTGTAACATTATTTCTACTCTATCTCTTATATTTTTCCAGTATGTTTTGGCCTTCCCACATGTCCACCACATGTGGTAGTGGGAACCTTCTTTTTCCTCACATTTCCAGCATTTATTCCAGCCACTTTCGATCCTTCCCCTAAGATGTCAATATCTTTCGTTAAGTTCCTTTGATAATTGGATAAGCCACTATTGATTCTTCCTTCCTCCTCCTAAATTTCCCTCCTTCCCAACAGCTTGTATTTCTCTTCTCTGTCCCTCCGGAGAACCTCCTCCCTCCTTCCAATGTTTCTTACTTACTTTCGTCTCTTCTTTCACGGCTTCTCAACCTCTGTGTTTTTTTTTAAAAAGGTGCACCCGGTTGGCGATTTCTGCCAGGGGTTTCCCCCTCACATGCTCTTTGCCGCGACCTGCCTTAACCGGGGGGCCCCAATACCGGGTCCTCTTTGAGACCTCCTGTTGAGGAGGGGGCCTCTTGTAGGACCGTTGGCTGGTCCCCCGTGGTTTCCGCAGTCCACCACCTCTCGATCCATGTGGTGGAGGGAGCTTGCTCTACCCAGTTGCCCGGCTTGAGCTGGCACCCTCTTACGAGCTCTAAGGTGCCTATCTTGCTGCCATGCTTGCACACCCAGAAGTTCCCCTTTTCATGTATCTGAAGAATTTTAGAGTATTTGAAAACATTTAATAAATCAAAATAAAAATTGTAAAAAAGTTTAAATTTCCAACCAGATTTTTTAAACTTTTGCATTACAATGCAGAAGTAGACCAGAACAACTCTAGTTGCACAACTTGAATGACATCAAGCTTGAAAGATTCACACATTCCTTGTCTGCAAACAGCATTGATCATCATGGGGCATGGTCTGGAAAGGTTTTGATGTATATGGCTGAGCTCTCAGTGAGTGGCCTTCTTCCAATGTTTTCAAAATGGTTTTCACGTTTTGAAAATTTTACAAAAATAATCACTCTGCTAAGATTAATAAATTACATCAACTGTCTTGACTATGGATTTTAAAGATTGGAGGCAATCTGGTTCAGTTCAGTACTAACTTAAATGTTTCAAATGATTGTTTTGTACTGTATTAGTACAGTTGTAAGAGGTGAAGCACACTTATGAGATAGTTGGAAAACACATAATACTTTTGGTATTGGTGCTGGGGGGGAAAGGCTCACAAGATAGGTCATTAGTAACATGAGTTAACTACCAGAACAATTCTTCTAAAACAAAATGGGTTTATATGAGCAGTTATATGCTGGTTTTGGACACGCTTCCAAACAGCTCAGAAGTCGCTTTGAAAAAACTTCCAAATATATACATAAATCAGAGAGATGCTAAATCTTGCCCTTCAGAATTTCCGTTTTTCCATCAAAATTCATATCTAAATAAATTATTCTTCCTGCAAAAATAGCACAGGGAGGAAATGTAACAGAAAAAATAATAAAATTAGTTGTTCCTTAATTATTAAATTGGTAAAAACAAAGATGTTTTCTCTCTATATATAATCATAGATTGAAGTTTATGAGAACGTTCTGCTGATACCAAAAATAAACCTTTTTATTATGGTGCTTTGGTGTTGAAGCCTAAGATATGATGTGCTTCAAATTCTTTCATCATCTACTAAAACTTGATTTGCTATGATAATTTTATCGCTTAATAATGATTTTACGGTCTTAGGGCCAAAAAGATGAAATGTGAATTGGCATTTCTAATTCCCACACATATGGGAATATTTTTTCCAGATGTTCAGTTGTAATATTGTTTGTGAAGATCCAAATGGGCTAAGTTTCACACATTTAAGAGCCAGAACAATATTAAAATTACAACATGTCTGGAAATTTGTGGGGCAGGATTAGAAAACAGGTGCCAAAGATATACATGATGTAATTTTAATTTTTTTAGTGAATTTGCATTTTGGTACAGGGGGAGTTACTTGAAATGTTTGGGATCAGAAGTATTTGGGATTTCAGCCCCCTCCCCCCAAGATTTTGTATTTTGTATAGGCACATATGTACATAACGTACATAATGAGCTATCTTGGAGATGGGAAACACAAAACACGAAAATTATGTAATGTTATGTAAGTTTCATACACACCTTATACACACAATCTAAAGGTAATTTTGCACCATTTCTTTCATAATTTTGTGCATGAAACAAAGTTTGTACACTGAACCACCAGAAAGCAAAAGTGTCACTATCTCAGCCGCCCATGTAGGCAATTTCAGATTTTGGAACATTTTGGAAATCCTGGATAAAGGATTTCTCAATCTGGATGGCATTTTAGAAAAATAAGTGAGGTTTGGGGAACAGCTCTTCTCTCTTTATAGCAACAACTCGTTGGATAGTGCAAGTGACTCAATATAGCACTTGGCTAGTGATCCCTTGTTTGTATGTGCTCCTCATCCACTAGCATTAGCTATGAGCCCACGGGAAGTGTCAGTTTGTATACAAATTGTAGATATCCCACACACAATTGCAATTTTGACAGAATATTGCAACATCCTCCTGTTTCATTTCCAGCAAGGAAAAGGAATGCTTTAAAACAATCTCTTTAAGCAGCTATTTCCAACTTGTTTTTACTAAACAAAAAACTGGATGCATTAGGTTGAAGCAATAGCAATGAAGCATAATGATTTGTGTATCTGGAGAAAACACAGTGCCAAGAACCTTGGTCCTTGAACTACGGAATCAATATTTTACCACCCTGTGGGGGGCGGGTAGGGGGACCAGGGTTTTTTTGTGCAAAATGCTTCGTACTCAGGAGGCCTTAGGGCTGAACAGGAGGTCTGAGTAGAGTGCATCTACCACACGGCAGCATTAATGCATCTTGACACCACTTTGACCGCCATGGCTGAAGTCTATGGAATCCTAGGAGTTGCAGTTTTACTTGGCCTTTAGTCTTATCTGCCAAAGAATGCTGGTACCTCAGCAAATTCCAAACCCAAAGATTCCACAGCATTGAGCCTTGGCAGTTAAAGTGATGTCAAACGGCATTAATTCTACAGTGTTGATGCCCCTGTAGAGAGGTTTCTCAGCTCTCTCATGCAAAACTTTATGCCTGGATTTTCTACATCAAGCAGAGGAATAGCATGCATTGCCAACTTTGACCCCATCTACACTGCCATATAATCTATATTATCAAAGCAGAAAAATCCTCATTATCTGATTTGAACTGGATTATATGAATCTACACTAACATATAATCCAGTTGAAAGCATATAACCTGGCTTTTATATGGCAGTGTAAAATAGACCACTGAATGGGATTCTTGTGGTCTGTCCCAGATTATCTGGCAGTGTAGACTCATATAATCCAGTTCAAAACAGAAAATCTGAGATCAAATCCTGGGATATAGGGCAGTGTAGATCCAATTTAAGAAAACTAATGCTAAAATAAACCAGTCTTAAAGGTGTTGTAAAATCCCCTTCTCCCCTTTTATGCCAGTCAGTCATAGTTTTGCTGCTGTTTTGGACCAGCAGAGGTTTCCAGAACATTTTCAAAGCCAGCCCAATCTGTAATGCATTGCAACAATCAAGCTTATCATATGTTTATTTCTTTGTGGGTTTTTTAAGTGTCAGTGGCTAATAAGGCAAGAACTATGAACCTTCCAAGTAGCAAGCTGCTAGATCAAAGCAAAACACCCAGCAAGAGCTTGTTTACACGTTAATTCACATAAACAACTTCAGCTTTCCAAGAATTCCAAAATACAACTGTATAGCAAACACTTGGGTTTTTTTTGTTTGTTACAGAAGCCAGAAGAGCATTTAGGAATCACTTTAAAAGGCAACCAGTAGCTGCTTATATAGTTCAAGTGATCCTGCTTTTCAAGTGTATATCTAATCGTGTGAGATTATATATGTTTTCAAGTGTCTTTTAAAACTAGTATGCATTTCATACATCGGCTACTAAATATGATGTTTCCCCAAGAATCTATGTAGAAGTGGCACAATGTAAATGTTTAATACTACAGCCTTGGAAATGGTCACTAATCCTAACAGTCACAAACAATATACCTAAATTGGCATTGCAACAGCTCACAACTAATGGGGAAAGTATGATATTAGAGCTGCTATTGATCAATAGGCAGGCAATAATATTGCTTTAAGAGCCCCTCTAGATGAAAAAAATTATCTAACACTTCCATTTTTTTTTTCATTGTTGTTGTTAATTACAGTCAAGTCAACTTCCATCCATGACAAACCTAAGGATGAGAAACCTCCAAGGGTACGTCTGTACTGTAGAATTAATGCATCTTGGTAACACTTTAACTGACATGATTCAATGCTATAGAATTAGGGGAATTGTAGTTTAATGAGGTTGTTAATCTGAGGTCATTAATGTTTCTTCCAGAAATTTTAACTCTAGCCTTGGATTCATCAAGCCCCGTACGTCGCATGAAGTGTTCTGCATACAGGTTTAATAGGTAGGGTGAGAGTATACAGCCCTGCCGTACTCCCTTCCCAATCTTGAATCAGTCCGTTGTTCCGTAGTCTGTTCTTACTGTTGCTAGTAAAGGTAAAGGTTTCCCCGGACATTAAATCCAGTCGTGACCAACTCTTCGGTTGGCGCCGAAGAGCCGGCGTTGTCCATAGACACCTCCAAGGTCATGTGGCCGGCATGACTGCATGGAGCGCCATTACCTTCCCGCCGGAGTACCTATTGATCTACTCACATTATTTGCATGTTTTCGAACTGCTAGGTTGGCAGGAGCTGGGGCTAACAGCGGGCGCTCATTCCGTTCCCGGGATTTGAACCTGGGACCTTTTGGTCCGCAAGTTCAGCAGCTCAGTGCTTTAACACACTGTGCCACCAGTGTTGCTACTTGGTTATTAAACAGATTTCTCAGGAGACAGACAAGGTGACTTGGTATCCCCATACCACCAAGAACATGCTACAATTTATTATGATCCACACAGTCAAAGGTTTTAGAATAGTCAATAAAACAAAAATAGATGCTTTTCTGAAACTCCCTACCTTCCTCCATTATCCAATGGATATCGGCAATTTGGTCTCGTGTTCCCAGGTCAGTTTAAATTAATATAGTATTTTCTGAAATTGAATGTATATCATCCAGGCCGCTTCTAAACTGCCATATAAAATCCAGTTTATCTGCTTTGAACTGGTTTATATGGTAATGTAGACTCAGATAATCCAGTTCAAAACAGGTAATGTGGATTATCTGTTGACATTCTGGGTTATATGGCAGAGTAGAAGGGCCTCCAGAAAGGGGGAAAAAGTCTCTGGAAGCATCAAAATTCCAGCTCTTTTTGTTTTGCCATGATTTTACCAATCCCAGATGTGTGACCTTCCATGAAATTTCTTTATTTCATTGTTGTTGTTGTTGTTGTTGTTAAATTATTATTTCTTGATGTTTTTCTCCACTCGATTCATTGTGTTTCTTTCTCATACCTATCTCACTGAGCACTTTGAGTATAACTCTTTGGGCCTTTCCACACGGCCGTATAACCCAGAATATCAAGGCAGAATAACCCACAATATCTGCTTTGAACTGGGCTATCTGGGTCCACACTGCCATATATTTCAGTTCAAAGCAGATAATTGGGTTTTTATTCAGCTGTGTGGAAGGGGCTTTTAATAACAATAAAGAAATGCAATGTAATTAAACTCCACCATCTAGGTACACAGCAGATATTTTGGATTACAACTCCCACCCAGTCTGTGGAAGTTACCTCTCAAAACATCTGGAAGGCGGTGGTCTATTCCTCCAAGGCTGGGAAGTGGTTCCCAATCTTTGGGCCTCCAAGTGTTTTGGACTTCAACTCCCACAAATCCCAGCCAGTTTACGAGCGGCTGGGAACAGTGGGAGTTGAAGCCCAAAACACCTGGAGGCCCAAAGGTTGGGAACCAATGCTCCAAGGCTTGGGCTGCATCTCCACTAAGGTATGACTGCAGTTTGACTTCACTTTCACTGCCATGGCTCAATGCTATGGAATACTGGGATATGTAGTTTAGTGAGGCACCAGCACTCCTTGGCAGAAGGCTAAGGACCTTGTAACACTACAGCTCTCAGGATTGAGCCATGGCAGTTAATATGCTATCAAGCTGTCAATGCTTCTATATCACGTATGGGCCAAATTGGTGGAGGGAGGGCCTTAAGCGGCTGAGGGGGAAAAGGAAAGTACCTGAGGAAAGGTGGGAATTGAAGTCCAAAACACCGGAAGCCGGGCCCAAGTTAGCCCATATCTATTCTATAATGTAGAGTGCATCCCTGCTTTAATATAAGGAGGGTGGCTGCGGAAACTAACCTCGGGCTTCAGCCTTCAGCCAAACTGTCGTTCGGCTATTTCCGGCAACATTCAATCTGGCTCGGAGCTTATGGGCGGAGCTTCGCTTCGCTCCCTTTCCCTTCCCTTCGCCAATCTGAGTATGTGCCGCCGCGCGTCATAGTTCCCTTGTGACGTAGCGTGGCGCGCGGCGGCAGCGGCACATTTGAATCTTCCTGGCGCAAGCGTAAGGCCTGTTGGGAGAGGACGGCGACAATGAGGCGCACTGTTCGGCGGAAAACTCTGAAGGACGCGGTGAAAAGGCACGAGCCCCATCTCGTCCTTCGCGGCGACCTTGACGTACTGGTAAGGGCCCGCCTCTTGCTGTACCTCGAGGTGACGAAGGAGAGCGTAGTAGTGAAGGGCCGGGTCCTCAGGCTGAAGAGGCAGGCAGGCCCTTCCCTCCTTTCAGAAGGCCTTGCAGCCCGCAGCCTTTGACAGGCCGCACTTCTTGGTTCAATGCTATGGTATCCCGGGTTGTGTAGTTTGGTGAGGTAACAGCACTCATTTGGCCGAGAAGGCTAAAGAGCTTGCAAAACTATAACTCCCATGATTCCTTAGTATTGAGCTATGGCAGTTCATGTGTCAACCGGCTAAATTCATTCTACAGTTTAGCGTAGACTTGGGCCCTCCGGGTGTTTTGGATTTCAACTCTCACAATTCCTAACAGCCCACTGGGAGTTGGATTCCAAAACACCTGGAAGACTGAAGTTTGCCCATGCCTGGTCTAGATCCAGGGAAGTCATGCTACCCCACTATTCTGCCTTGGTCAGACCACACCTTGAATACTGTCTCCAATTCTGGGAACTGCAGTTGAAAGATGTTGACAAGCTGGAAGGAGACTAAAATGATCAAGGGTCTGGAGACCATGCCCTATGAGGAGTGGCTTAAAGAACTGGGCATGCTTAGCCTGTAGAGGAGAAGGCTGAGAGGAGACATGATGGCCATATATTAATATGTGAAAGGGTGTCATAAGGAAGAGGGAGCAGGCTTGTTTTCTGCTGCCCTGGAGACATCATAACAACAACAACAACAACAACAACAATAATAAAAAACAACTTTATTTCTAGACTGCCCTCTCTCCCCAAAGGGACTCAGGGCGGTTAACATATATATAAATGGCAAACATTCAATACCACAATTTCTTCATAATGTTAAAAGTATAAAATGACAATAACATACACATTATAATAAAAATTCCACATTAAAAAAACAATGAATTTAAACATGACAATCAGTAAAAACATTATTGCACAGAGTGAGCGTATACCTGGACAAGTTAAAGTAACCAAGTTGCTGAAAATGTTCAGTTTCACTTAGACCATAGCTGCTATGGGGTGGCAGTTATGTTCGTCCTCCTCCTCTCCGTATGTTGAGGTGCATAGATGTGTTTTTAACTGTTTCTTAAAGGAGAGGAGGGTGGGGGCCATTTTTATTTCTTTAGGAGGTAGTTCCAGAGGTGGAGGGCGATCACGGAGAAGGCCCCCTCTCTCATACCCACCAGCCGCGCTTGTGATGGGGGTGGGACTGAGAGCAAGGCCTCCTCTGCTGACCGAAGTGCTTGAGATGGTCTATACAGGGAGATGTGGTTTGACAAATAGCCTGGACCTGAGCCATTTAGGGCTTTATAGGTAACTAAGATGTGGAACAATGGCTTCAAACTACAGGAAAGGAGATTCCACCTGAACATTAAGAAGAACTGTGAGAGCTGTTCAGCAGTGGAAATCTCTTCCCTGGAGTGTGGTGGAGGCTCCATTTTTGGGGGCTTTTAAGCAGAGGCTGGATGGCCATCTGTCGGGGTGCTTTGAATTTGATTTTCTTGCTTCTTGCCAGGGGGTTGGACTGGATGGCCCACGAGGTCTTCCAAATCTATGATTCTGTAAGTAAGTAAACTTTTATTACGGTCAATGACTAGCTCATATCAAGGGTAACCAGTCCCGTACATCCATATGAAACAGTTAAATACTTCAAACAGTTATATATTTCTGTAAGTACAAAACACCTGGAGGGCCGAAGTTTGCCCATGCCTATGTTAAAGGGGAAAAATTCCCAGTGATTCCGTTTTTCCACCAACAACAGAAGACATATGCCTCAGTAATTAGATTTATCAGACAAATTAAGCCCATATTATTATTATTATTATGTTTATTTATATCACACTTTTTCTTGCCATAAGGAGATTCAAAGTGGCTTATATTAAAAATATTTCAATGCAGTTTTAAAATATTACAAATATTAAAACAAATATCATCTATATATATAAAAGAGTGATGGCATCACGGCAATTCACAAAACAACAAAAGTACAGGCCCCCCAACCTCAAAATTTGACAACACAACCTATCATCCATGCCTCAAGGTTGATACAACAAAAAGAAAAGAAAAATAAAGTCCTAATTAGAGGGAGAGCAATATTTTTTTTTATCCAATTGCTGCCAGTTTAGAGGGCTAATCTCTGCCCACTTGGTTGCCTAGCAACCAAGGGACAGCCAGGATTCAGTTAGAGGACAGGCAGATTTAGGCCTTACTTAGATTTCTTCCACAGATTATCTAATTTGCAGTGGATTATATGGCAGTGTAGACTCAAGGCCCTTCCTCACAGCTATATAACCTATTTATAATCTTATATTATCTGCTTTGCACTGGATTATCTTGACTCCACACTACCATATAATCCACTTCAGTGTGCATTTTATACAGCTGTGAAGAAGGAGCCTCATATAATCCAGTTCTGAGCAGATAATATAAGATGATCAATATACAGTAGAGTCTCACTTATCCAACATAAACAGGCCGGCAGGATAAGTGAATATGTTGGATAATAAGAAGGGATTCAGGAAAAGCCAATTAAACATCAAATTAGGTAATCGTTATACAAATTAAACACCAAAACATCATATTATACAACAAATTTGACAGAAAAAGTAGTTCCATGCGCAGTAATGCTATGTAGTATTTACAGTAGAGTCTCACTTATCCAACGTTCTGGATTATCCAACGCATTTTTGTAGTCAATGTTTTCAATATATCGTGATATTTTGGTGCTAAATTCATAAATACAGTAATTACTATATAGCATTACTGTGTACTGAACTACTTTTTCTGACAAATTTGTTGTCTAACATGATGTTTTGGTGCTTAATTTGTAAAATCATAACTTAATTTGATGTTTAATAGGGTTATCCTTAATTCCTCATTATCCAACGTATTCGCTTATCCAACGTTCTGCCGGCCCGTTTATGTTGGATAAGTGAGACTCTACTGTACTGTATTTACAAATTTACCACTAAAATATCACAATGAATTTAAAACACTGACTACAAAAACATTGATTATGAAAAGGCAGACTGCGTTGGATAATCCAGAACATTGTGTAAGCGAATGTTGGATAAGTGAGATTCTTCTTTAATATGAAATAATTACTGGGATAGAATAAGGCAGAACAATATAATCTCTAAAACCAGGACAGTAAATAAACGGGAATTCCACACAGGAAACAATCAGGGCCAGCTAACACCTCCCAACAAAGGATTCCCATCATCAAAGTCTGGCAAATCCTCTGTTTTCTCAGGGCCACAGACAGTAGAAGCACATAAAAATATCGCAAACAACACCACTCTGAAAACAAGGGAATTCCAGACAGGAAACAATCAGGGCCAGCTAACACCTCCCAACAAAAAATTCACTCAGGGAGGAAACAGCCATGCTTTAAAGCTGCAAGGCCATTACATCCTAATCATTTTTCCTAATTGCAGCATTCATACTTGCCTCCAACAAACAAAAAAAGCCAATCAGAAATATTGTATGTTCACAACCTTTAGGAAATAATATCCCCTGATGGCGCAGCGTGTTAAAGCGGGGAGCGGAGAGAGCCCCCACTGTTAGCCCCAGCTTCTGCCAACCCAGAAGTTCGAAAACATGCAAATGTGAGTGGATCAATACGTACTGCTCCGGTGGGAAGGTAACGCCGCTCCATGCAGTCATCCCACATGACCTTGGAGGAGTCTACGGACAACGCCGGCTCTTCGGCTTAGAAATGGAAATGAGCACCAACCTCCAGAGTAAGACACGACTGGACTTAATGTCTCGGGAAAACCTTTACCCTTGACCTTAACTACCACCAATTCCTCAATACTTTATTTCCCAGACCACCATACTTCGCCACAGCAACGCGTGGCCGGGCACAGCTAGTTAGTATTAAAAACAATTCAGTTAAAAATCAAACATATTCAAAACTAAAAACCAAAGCATTGATACTCTGTAAAAGATAATGGCTTTCGCCAATGGCTGGTACAGTCTAGGCACCTTAATTAGAAATATGTGCTTATTGTGCTTAGGATGAGTAATGGGCCTGCTATGGGAGCCTTGGAATCCAAGGTTGTTTCTGTTTTGAAAGACAGGGAAGTGGGGAAACCAAAAGATGTTTTAATCATACTATGTAACAAAATTTGAAAAATGTTCTGTTCCTGGTTTGAAAGTGTTATTTTTCTAGTGTCAAATCACAAAACAAAACAAGTGGGAGGGGAAAAAACATGTGCTATGACAAACAGACAGCTTTTACCACTTGAGGAAGCACCTCTTCTAGATGCATATGCTAAGCATATTGTATGGTTTCATCCCAAGAGCCTTGGGCAGACCACATCTTTTTTATACTCCAGCCTAAGGGCATTAAAGATACACTGAGAAAGACAACAGGAATAATTATTCATGAAATCATATGATGTTAAGACAAATCTTCCCAAAGGTAATTAATCAGATCCAAGCTAGGTAGAGTTTGCCCTTGGTATCCACTGGAGTTTGGCTCCAGGAGCCTCCTGGATACCAAAATCCATGGATGCTTAGGTCCCATTATATACGATGTTGTAGTGAAATGATTCAGATATGTGCATAAGAAGAGGGTAGAGCACTAAATCTCCCATCCCTGGCCGTCACCACCACCACCATTTCCCCGTCAGGAAGTGTTGAGGGGGTTGGTGCCTGTTTTTGGTTGTCCCAGGATGGAATAAGGGCCCTTTCACGCAACCATGTAACCCAGTATATCAAGGCAGATAATCCACAACGTCTGCTTTGAATTGGATTATCTGAGTCCGCACTGCCATATAAAGACAAAGATCCTAAAGACCCTAAAGACAAAGAGTATAACTGTATTATATTAAATTTCTATTAACTGGTAGTTTTGGCAAAAAGAATGGTGATACAAGATCATGCTGAAGTGATGTGCTTGACTAGAAATAGACTTCAAAAATAAAGAAGCTTTATCTGTTATATAATAAGAAGTAATAGTTATATAATTAAATACTTAGTAAAATTAGTATACATTTGTTTGTCTAATATATATTTATATGTATAGCTTGACATTCCTTGAAAAGTTTATCTCATAAATCAAAATGTGCCAATCTTAAACATCCCTTTTAATGCATTCTCTTTCGTTAAAGGTATTTTTGAACTTTTTGTTGTTTCTACATCGATTAGCAGAGGAAGCCAGGACCATAGCTATAGCAGGAAAGAGCAAAATAATTAAATATGAACATGTTCTCTCTTCAGCAAAGGTAATTGCTATTAGAAACTGAAATCTCTGTCCTGTGATATTAAGCTGGTGACATTTTTCTATTTAGTGTCAAGAGAGTATAATGCTGATACCACCTGACTACCTTTTTCAAATATGGTATCTATTATACTTTTGAGTTATTAAATCAAGTAAAACTATAGTTAGTATAATATCATATATTAAATTGTGTTGCTTCAAATCATGTTTGTGTAAAACATGATTATACAGAATTATATTCTGTAAGGTTGCTGGCAGGTTTCTAGAAAAGACAGAAAGTGGCCCATGGCACTTTGAGGTTGAAAATGTCGATTCCCCACATCACATAATTTGAGAAGCAGTGATCTAGGTCAATATGGAACAGGAACCTCTATACACACTTCTCAAGAACTCATTCATGCCAGTCAAAAAGGAAATATAGTATGAAAAGACATCTAAGGAAGCACCTGTATAATGAGATAAACTAAAAGCCAAAATTGAGCTTTCATTAACTGTGTGAGTATAAAAGACATTTATAATCATATCAATAACATTGGAAGAGAGAGCATTGTGGACTGTGGGAGATGAGAGGCAATTTCCCCTCTTCCTCTCATCCACCATCAGAATTTTAAATTTCCCTTTTAATTTCAAGGGAAGTTTCCAGAAATGTATAAAAAGTGGAGATGAAGAATGCAAAAGGTCCCAAGTATTTTACTTGGTAAAAGACCCACTTTCATTCTTTCTGTAGGAAAGCAAAATCTCTTGTCAGTAAGAATGGACAGTTGTCCATAAGGGCAGGTTGTCATCTCAGCCTATTGCTTGTCTGCTTAGTAAATGTAGTAATGGTGGCTTAGGAAGCTTATTTAGATGATAAGCTTGTGTCATCCTCAAGGTAATCTTTGAGAGCAGGAATTCCCTCAGCCTCTTGTGTAATTACAATTTTCTGTGCCTTCCAAGTTTTTTTTCCTGACAAGACGACCCTAAGGCGAATCCATTATGTGGTTTTCTTGGCAGGATTTGTTCAGAGGGTGTTGCCTTCGCCTTTATGTGAGGCTGAGAGAGTGACTTGCCCAAGATCATCCAGTGGGTTACCATGGATTCCAACTGTGCTCACCAGACTCATAGTCTGATGCTCAAACTGCTACCCCACAGTGACTCTGAATTGGTTAATATATAATTTGTGCAAACATTGCCTAATAATACTAAACAATTTAAATTCCTTTCATATCTCTTTATCTGGAATCAGATTATTTGTCATACAGATAAAAAGAACTTGTGGAGCTCCAAATATCATGGACTACAGAAAAACTCAGTTCCTTACTATTGGCTATGCTGTGTGACCTGAAATGTCTAGAGAACCATATGTTCCATACTTTTATTATAATGTTGTGTGTCTTCAAGTTACAGAGTTTCCTTGGCAAGAGTCACACTCTGTTCTCCCACAGTTCTAATCTAACACTAAAATCACTAAAGTACACTGGCTCTCCCTCCTGCTATATGGTCACTAGATCAAGGCAAGATATATAGCACGGCAAACTGAATATAAATTATGCTTTTCTACTTGAAATGAAGGAGCTTGAGCTTTATGGCAGTTAAAGTACATTCTAGAACATAAGTACTTTTATATGGTTCCTTCTGTATCTAGATATAAGAGGTGACCTACATGCAATAAATAGAAATGTAGAAGAAGAAATAAAAAGTGTTTTCTGTTTGTGGTGTTTGTCAGACTTTCTCAGGGATGTTCGCTAGATGGATCTATCTGAAGGAAGTTCCTTCCTTTGACACCACAGGGAAGGTTTGTGACAGGCCTCCCTTGATCTTAACTGATGAGTGTCTTCAGAAAATCTAAAAACATAGGTGAGGGGGAGGAGGAATCTGTAAATCCATTTGCAGGATTTGTAATTAGATGCATTGCTGTGTGAATTTCTGTCATGAATTGGATTTGAAGAAGAGTGTTCCTTCTGACATATTCAGATCTACACACAAAAACACAACAGCAAACAGAATGAGAATGAAGTTCTTTTTTATTTCAGTGGGTTGGTTTAGTAGCATAAAAAGAAAATTACTGTTTTTGCTCGGTTATCTTTGTAGCAATGTAAATATAAATAAATAAGAACACTGTATAACTAATCTATTTATCTGACATGATAGATTTATATATCTGTATTTGTGTTTTCCTCCAGATAATTTTGAAGAAGAGCCGTGGCTAGAGCCAAGAAGTATTCTTTCATCCTCTGGCTGAATTTAATGCAGTGTATTAAATTGTCAAGTAACTATGTATGCTAATGCCAAAATAGCTTGATAATTGCATTTTCATGCTCTTGTACATGATCATTTTCAGGAAAGGTTATGTAATAATATAGTGTAAGAATGACTGCATAATGAACTAATGTATGTAAATATCAGTGACTGAGATGCAAGTTTTAATATTAGCTACAAAGTTTGTTTTCTAATACTAACTATATAAGATGGCTTCTGTGCGACTGTGAATGTTAACTTATCTGGATGTTATTATGAATAGTACATAATTCTTTCTATAAAAACAAATTATCTTCTAGAATATTTATCAACAAGTCTTTAAAATGTACATACTTCTCATTCTTTTTAAACACCCTTCAAGGTTTTTAAGTGACATTACAAATAAAATTGCAGTTAAGCAGATGCTTGCTGTAGAAAACTTAGAATAGGAAACAGAATATATATGGCAGTAGTTGTAAACATAATATAGAAACTGTTACACTATTTCAGAAATTTACACTCCCCTCCCTCTTGGTTTCTCATGATTTTTCCAAAGTAAATGAAAATAAAATAAAATAAAACATTTTGCAAGGTCCACTTCAAACAGAAGTTTCCTAGAAAGGATATTGGTATATTGTTTTCCTCCTTTTATCAAAGAGCTGGTGGGTGGTAGGAGTGGAAAACTGAAATTCCCCTTTTACATTGACACACCAGTTCCCATTTTTGGAAGAAGCGGCATGTCTAAAATCTTCATTCTTATTTTATACAAACAAGAGAAAAGATGTAACAGGAAGCCTAAATCCCCATCTTTCTTTTTCAGAAGTAACAATGCTCAAGAATACCAGTCATAGGCTTCTGTTTTATCGTTCCTGTTTGGAATGCTGTTCTAAGCCAGTAAGTCCAGATCCCTTAGAGGGATAGAAAAATGATACAAAACTTTATATTTATATTCTGTAGTCTTTTTATAGAATGTAAACTATATGTTCGGAATGCCTGCATTATTTATGTATGATTCTTTATAAATATGATTCAATAAATGAAAGTTTCTATATTAAATCATGTTTTGCCTCACAGTGCCTGAGTGGCATAGAATATGTTGGAATAAATGCATTTTGTGAATAAATTCTACTATCAGTGTCTTTGTTATGTAAACCTACTTTGAGATTAAAATTCCTCACCTCAGTAGATGTTCCTTTAGCAGCCATAAGATGGGGATAGAGTTAAGTGTCCCATATATTTGTTGTATGTAAACTTTTGTTTTATTAATTCGCTCCTTTTCTAGAATTATAATTTTACATTAAAATGACAACAGGCATGAGGTGTACCAAGTTTTTATTGTTGACAGATATAGGGCAATTAAACATTCAGTTTTTCACATAAAGGAAATAAAGTAGTTTTGAGCTTTCATATATCTTGGTAATGAAGGTGAGAAGGAGGAATGTTCTGTGTTTTGACAGGATGCCGAAGATGCCTCATTTTCTCAACTAAGAAGTGTCATCACCTAATCATCCAGCATAATTAATCAAGCCTGGGTGATTAACACTAGACATTGTAGTCTGTAAAGTGAATATATATTTCAATCAATGCAGATTTTAGCACAAATATAGAAATCATCTACTTAAAAATAATAATCATATTGCATCGACGAGATTTAAGCATGAAATAGAAAGAAAATCTACCCCCTTTTTCCATCCAGTATTGGAAGATCTATTTTAAGATTGCTTTGCTTTCAAGTGATGTATGGTTATGGTTTTGTGGAACAATAATGCTATGTCAACAAACAGCACAATTAAGATAATTTGTAATAGACAAAATAAAGCTCACTACACAACCTATTCCAGGACTATTATAAACATTAACTGGAAAGTTCAAATATGTTATATTGATGCTTGTTTTAATGTTTCTTAGATTGATTGTGACTTTTTTTGTCTTGTCTTTATTCTGTTTATATCCAAGTTTCTGAATGTACTGGTTCTGATTCACCAGATTTGTACTTATACATGCTGGTATTTTCCAGTTCATACATTAAACTTCTTTTTGAATGGTTTGCGTACACTTGTTTTCAAGGCCCATGATTTTAATATTTTTATGTTAGACTAACAGAAGCAATGTTCCCTGTCTCAAGCTCATTCTTGCACTCTTCTTGTTGACTATTCGCCAGATAAATTAGTTCCCTTTTCTGTTGTGCTAGAGTGTGGGAGTCACAGCAGCCCAGCTCTTTCCCATGCCTCTAGGGTAATACGAGATTCAAGATTTGCTGGGCTTCATGGGAGGAAGGCCGGTGGGGTCCTTATTTCAGCTTAAGCTTGGCTTTGTGGGAAGGTCACCGTGCAATAGCTCTCATGCTACCAAAGTAAAGGGAGAAGAGAGTTTTAAAACTTTTGAATAATATAACTAATAACCTTGGAAGAAGCACCTGGTGTTCTTCCACATTAAGCAAGCAACGCGAGGCATTCTCACTAGGGCATAAGTCCTATTGAATTCAAGGCAATTTCTGAGTGGCGGTGCATAAGAAGATTAATAGTCCTGTACTCTCTAGTACTTCAAGTGAAAGATCACATTCAGGAACACATCCATAAATTATTCTTTTGATTATACAAATAGGTATACTGTTTGATTTAATTAGAATTAAAATAAATAACATCACTTCCTCAGGACCCAACAATGATGGTTTAACATACATAGTCCAAGGTCGTTGATCTTTTGTCAGAATCTTAGTTTTACAAAATTCTGAAATTGTTTCAAATACAGGAAATTATAATTTTTATTAATGTCCTCATCACTTTGAAGTTCATACAGTGCATTTTAAACCAAAACTTTCACATTTTAAAATGCAAATGAATATAATTTGAAACTTGCTGCTGTTCAGCAAATTTACTTATTCTGTAGCACTTTTGTCTCTGAAAATGGGACTCAAAATAGCTCTTACTGATATTGAACAAAAAACCACAATTAAATACAGTTTAAAACTTGAACAAAGATTGTTAGAACCACATTTTTAAGAGCCTTTTGCTCTTGTCTATTTTGAAAACACTGAAACAAAAGGCATTTTCCTGTTCGGGAAAATACAACAAGGAGAAAATATCACAACTTGGGAACAAACCAAGAAAATCTTTGAAGATGGTGGGGCCAAGAGAGGCACCTCTGAAAAAAATAAGGTTTATATGGAAGATTATGGTGTGTCAGATCCCAGTTTTGTGTTGGATGTTGACTCTGTTTTGATATGCATAGCTAATGTTAGTAAGTTTAAGCCAGTGGTTCTCAACCTTCCTAATGCCACGGCTCCTTAATACAGCCCCTCATGTTGTGCTGACCCCCAACCATAAAATTATTTTCGTTGCTACTTCATAATTGTCATTTGGCTACTGTTATGAATCGTAATGTAAATATCTGATATGCAGGGCGTATTTTCATTCACTGGACCAAATTAAACACAAATACCCAATATACCCAAATTTGAATACTGGTGGCGTTGTGGAGAGGGGGATTGATTTTGTCATCTGAGAGTTGTAGTTGCTGGGATTTATAGTTCTGCAAACAAAGAGCATTCAGAACTCCACCAACAATGGAATTGAACGAAATTTGGCACAACGAACTTGCATGACCAATAGGAAATACTGGAAGGGTTTGGTGGGTATTGACCTTGAGTTTTGGAGTTGTAGTTCACCTACATCCAGAGAGCACTGTGGACTGAAATAATGATGAATCTGGACAATACTTGACATAAATACTCAATATGGCCAAATTTGAACACTGGTGGAGTTTGGAGAAAATAGACCTTGACATTTGGGAGTTGTAGTTGCTGAGATTTATAGTTCACGTACAATCAAAGAGCATTCTAAACTCCACTAATAATAGAATTGGGCCAAACTTCCCACACAGAACTCCATGATCAACAGAAAATACTAGAGGGATTTGGGAGGAATTGATAGTAATTATGGGAGATGTAGTTCACCTACATCCAGAGAGCACTGTAAACCCAAACAATGATGGATCTGGACCAAATTTGGCACAAATACCTGATATGCTGAAATTTGAATACTAGTGAGTTGGGAGGGGATTGATTTTGTCATTTGGGTGAAGGACAGGCGGAGAGATCTTCAGCCTTCTCTGCCAAAGGAGTTCCGAAGACCATCAGAAATATGTATTTTCTGGTGGTCTTTGGCAACCCCTCTGACACCCCCCTCGCGACCCCTCAGAGGTCCCGACCCCCAGGTTGAGAAACACTGGTTTAAACAAAACTAATATTTCAGCTACATTGTTTCTCATTTAAGAATAGGGATAATGTGTTGCATAGATTTCAAATACTGGGTCTCAAAAGCTAAAGCAAGGGGTTACTTTTCCTTTCTCCATGTTAAGCAACACAGGGAACACTTTTATGACCTCTTTCAATGTCAAAACATGAAACAGGGAGGATATCCTATGGTTTATAGTGTTAAGGGAATTACCTCACCAGCTTTGAAAGGTCAATAGCTAATGAACACCAGGGAAAAGTGAGATATTGGAACCCCACAGCCTACAGAACATAATGCAATACATCATTGCTTTGGGGTTTTATTTGTTTTTCATTAGAAAAATCATATGAGCCTGCTCTTGGTATCTTATTTTCCTTAAATCATATTTCACCTACTGCATCCAAAAGAAAATCTTATACTAGAGGGACCATTAAAAGTATGGAAATTAAAAGCTCATTCGTAGGGTAATGAAATTATGTCAGATTTATCGATCCCACCCCCTTCCCTTTGTTTCAGGTACTCTTAGCAGGCAGATGTCCAAGCCAACAGATAGGTCTTGCTGGCTAAGTTCATTTTGAGCATTAGTAGTAGACTTCTCAATTTCACAGCTTCATTCAATCCCCTTTGAGAAAATGCTGTCATCGGGACATTTAAAACTGATCAAAACTTGTCTTCAAATGCTGACTTTCCCCCTATCATCTGTAATTTGAGTGGCTTGAGTATATATGGCATTGAAGCAAGTTCCCAAAGCAACATTAGTTTCAATACCTCTTAAAAAGTTGCACTGGGAGGAAAGCACTGAAGGATAAATATAGGTGGGATTTATTTTGCAGTATTAGTAATGGTTTCATTATGTTCAAATACTATATAGTGAATTGGGGGGAAAGTCTGCAATGGTGTTATATGAGCCTTTTTATTGTAGGCTTTCTATACCTTGGCAGATGCCCTTGTTTTGCACATACTCATGCCATGCCACAATCTGATTGCTATGATAGGATTAGTTTATTCATATGCCAGTACTTGTCCGCCCCCCCCCCCCCTTGAATGCATTTCCAGTATATATTTGGGCTTTCCCAATTGTTTGCTTAAGAGTACCACATGATAATTCATCACACTGTGTGTAAGTGCTATCCAAACACCACAAAGGCAGTTCCAAAGTTCAGACATTTACCAGTCCTCCATGTCTCCCAAAGCAGATAATAGTAAATCTTTCTTCTAAATTCAAGGCAAGCCGAATACTAGAGTATCTTCAGAGTAAAAGGCTAGCTGCAGGCTTCTTATGTATTAACCATAATTGGGTTGACTGTCTGCCAAAAAATTTCTACATAATTAACAAACTGAAAAAAAATGCTACATGTCTCTATATGTGATAATTACCAAGTTAACTTCAACACTAGCTAGGGCATTTCCCCAAATGCTTAAATTTTTTTGTATGTGCATTCAAAATTCTTGCCAGTATCCCATTAGCTCAAGTCTAGGGCCTCTTTGCTGGAAAATGATGAAATGAAATCTAGCTCAATTCTTTTTTGTAATTCGAATAACTTTCTTCAAAGAAACAGAATATTTAACCTTGGGGAGAAATGCTTGTCAGAATGCACACTAAGAAATACAACGTTAAACACTTGGGCATCAGTTTGCTCGCTACATGGGAGCAATGCTCACAAGCCAAGGCTGCTTAAGTCTACATAAAAGTAGGACCAGGACCAGCAAATTCTTATGGGGAACTTGAGGGCAAGGCACATTTTCCATATACTTATCCAACTCAGTTGTGTCTGCTCAGTACAGTTAAGTGAGATCCAGACTCTTGATAGATATTGTACACATTACAAAGTCTATTTTCTCTTGCTTGAGAAGGAAGGACCCGAGCCAATGGGTTAAAAACAATGGGGGGAGGGGGGGTTGACACCAGGAGCTGTTTGATGGGAGAACATCTTTGGAAAGATACAGACTTTTTTGGGGACTTTTTAAGCAGAGTATTTAAGGTCACCTTCTAGAATCCTAAAATGTATTTCAGACAAAGGAGAATGGAGTAGATGACCTTTGATGTATCTTTCAATTTTGAATATGCTAGAACTAAGACTGCTTCTTGATTTTTCTAGATTAACCCCCCCCCCCTACAAATAAGGAGGCACTTTAGAATATCCCATGTTTTGCTGTTCACTACTAAGCAGCCTAAAAATGTAAACATTAATTGGCAGATGTTAGCACTATCTTAGCATTTCAAGCATCAACTTATATTATAATCAGCTGAAGTTGAAACCCCTTTCTGAAAATTTCAAAGTTACTGTAGATAAACATTAGACGTAATCAGGGACAGCTGTATTCATTAGTTTCTGGAAGAACAAAAATAATAGTTGTGGTGCCCTTGCTTGGAAGAGAGTCTAGCTCTGATCATCTCTATGCTTTCCTCAAGCCAAGTTCAATTGAGTTCAGTAAGGATTGCATATGATTACATATATAAAGAATTACACTATAAATCTCCTGCTATCTAGTGGTCATTTGAATGTAATGGGTTGATAATGATAGAACATGCATACAGTGGCTAGCTGCTATTATTAAGGAGCATTGACACCAATGGTAATAGGAAATAAACTAAGGTTTTATTATATGAATTCCATTAGATATAGGAAAACTCTCTAAGGATGTGAGGTTAAACTAAGCTAGAACAGGAAGAAGAAAAGTTTACTTTTGGAGCAATGAAAGAGCAAAAAGGAGCCGAAGAGGTGGAATGATCCCTAAGAATACCAGTCTAAGGACTTTATTACATGAACCCGCTACCCTACTACGGTCATGTTATGATAGCAGTATTGACTACTTTTTATATTATGCCTCTCTTTGTTAGCATAATTACTCTAGTTTGCCCATTTGTACTTCCATGACTGTACTTCTGCACATCCTGGAACTCCTCCATCCCTCACGATTGTTCTATGATGATGGTGATAATAATAATGGTGCTCAGTTGCACAATCTCACAATGTAAACACAAAAAGGCAAATATATATAAAGTATAAAATAAATTTTAAAATATAATTTTGAGTATGAGGGAAGGCAGAAAGGAGGGGAATCCCACCTCCAGATGTCACTTTAATGCTGATGTGCTGGCAGAGAAATGAAATAGACTATTGCACCAAGGTAGGTGATGGGAGTTAAAAAGTCAGTATACTTCCAAAACAGGATTCTCGCTCCTCCCAACCTCCTTTGGCAGTCACATGACA
The DNA here is from genome assembly GCF_035594765.1 of Anolis carolinensis. Lineage (NCBI taxonomy): Eukaryota > Metazoa > Chordata > Lepidosauria > Squamata > Anolidae > Anolis > Anolis carolinensis. Next base: position 90,583,216 of record NC_085841.1, on the reverse strand, counting down.
CAGAACCAGGGAGTGCTATGGACCAGCAGCATGCATGTCTTGTAGTAGCCAATGTAGGTGGTAATGGTGGGGTGGGAGAGTGGGCAGGGGCCAGTTGGGTCCCTACCCAGCAGCGCTGAACCAGCTTTGATGTGGCTGGACAGTGCCATTTTGAATGCCAATTCCAGCCTTCATTTGTTTATGGTAAAAAAATTCAGTCTTTAACTACACTGGCATGGGGAAAAATGAATGAAAGAAGAACAATGTGTAGTAAAGAAAACGTCTGACTTCAAAGGGGAAGAACTATAGTATTAATGACCTGTTTTTCATATTGACATGTGACAACCAACCATTGTTAGTCTATCTCTAGTCCTAGAAGAACAGAGTTTTATCTTTTTGCTCTATTTTGGTTATTATTGGTGCTGAATAGGGACAAGGAGAATGCAGCCATGTGCTAATGCAGTTGATGGTGCCAACATAGCGAGGGAGGGGAAGAAGCCCTTGCGTTATTGTCGCTCATTAAGTAGGGTCATTAAGTGACCCTAATTGTACAGCACAAATACAGCATCTCTGTTCGATTTAGTTCTGAGTGAGGAACAAAATGCAACTTTAATCATTTTCAACTGGATGATCCTTTTCATCTGGAGTACATTTATTTCCTGCACCCCTTGCATTTTGAGAGGTATGCACTGCAGAGACCTAAAATGTAATTCTTCATTTCAAATTCTGTATTGAATAACCATATTTTCAAAAGACACATTTTTAGCTGATTGCAGGAATATGGCCCTTAGTGCACAGTCAGCAAACGAGAGAAAAACATGCAGATTAGCAGAGGCATAGCAGTGAAAGTCTATTGGGTCAGTTTAAGGAAATGGCAGGAGTCCTAGGGGTTGTAACACACCTATTCAGTGAGAGACCACATAATAACTTAATCCTGATGATATCATTTTCATCATGTTGGTATTTCTCTGCATCCCATAGCCCCACTCTTTCGTCTAAGAAGGTAAAATAATAGCTTCTCCCTGCTGAGCAAACAAACTCAGATTCAGTTTACTGTGCAATAAACATTGGATAGACTAATTCCATTTGCACGAAAAAGGGCCGAGAAATTCTGCCTGTTGAGGGTTTTGTGATCTCAGAGGAGAAACTTGGTTTTGAAAATAAATATTACTTATGTCTGGAAGGTTTGCAGCTGTTTTCCATTGTTAACTGTCCACTGCCTGCTCTGCTAAGATGAATGCAAGCACACATTATGATGACAGTAAAAAATTGATAGGGGAAGCTTAAAAGGAGAGAGACATAGGCTTCATTTTTTGGGTTAATTATAAGACAAGATGAAATACTAGAATGCACTAATCTGCTGTCTAACAGCTGGATTAGCATGGGCATTATTTTGATAAGGAAAAAGATAACACTATTAAGAAAACAGATATCTTTAATAGCTTTTCATGTAGTAGATTAGGAATGGCAAACTTCTGAACTCTTGGCAATTGTAAGTCTCTGGGACGAGAAGTGTCAGATGCAGGCATATGCAGCTAAGCTGGTCAAACCACCCTGCTTCCCTTCAGCCTTGAACTTCCAGAAGTTTTAGGTGTCAGCTATCAGAAACAGCAGCAAGTATGGCCAATGGTATGGGATTATGAGAACTGCAACCCAAGTCATCCCATGAGTCAAAAATTTGCTATTGCTTATAGAGTAAATTTGCTTTGCTTAACAGTATGGGCTATGCTATATCATCACCATCAGGAAGATAATTCTGGACTCTAAATACTGAAGAAATGGCATTTCCATACTACAAAAACACAGTTTATTTTGGAAATATAACAAAGCATTTCCAGTTTGCTTGTGTTTTTTTAAGATACCAAATGCAAAGATGTTCCAGAAAGTTTCCACAGCTTTCTCATAACCAGAAGAAATGTTGATAATGATTTTCCTTTTAGTGGATATCAACTTCCTAAACATTCCTGAACAAGATCCAAATGATTTTGGTAGCCTCTGAACTTGGAAAAATAGAAGTATATTTTTACTGGGTTGGTATTTTGATCAGGGGTACATTTCAAGAAAAGCCAAGCAGGCATAATAATTTTGTATCTGAATAAAGGTGTGAAATAATCTCTTTAAATTATTTCCTCCAGCCATATCTGACTCAATTAACCACATGGTAACCATACATAGACAGTGCAAATTAATGCTAATCGGGTGTCATGTGCAGGTTTTCCTGGGTCTTTAAGGTTTTGGGGTTCTGTGAGGGATTATGATTAGGAAAAAAATAAACTTTTTTTTAGCTCTAGATAGTTTATTTTTATGCACAGTTTCTCTGATACCTAAAATATATTTCAAAGGTCCCTTCAAATAATAAAGTTAGAAAGAGCTGCACAGGAAGGACCAACAAGTGAAGCATGAGATTTTTATACATCTCATGTTTTAACATGCAGTGCTTCTCAATAATGGGGAACATGTATATTTTACTCTTATTTGACTCCAACTTTTATGCTTTGAATACTGAGTAGAATTCATTATGTTTTATGCTGACATGGTTTTTTATACTGACTTTCCTGAACCCACAGTGCAGCAGAACCTAGAAAATAGGACACTGCTGGGATCTATACAACATATTACCAACCTGCAAAATTTGTTTTCAGAATTGGCCTTGAGAATGTTTATTTTACACTTCATCTTTTCCCTACAGAAAGGTTGAAAGACTTGGTTGAGAATTTTATTATTTCTATTCCTAAGAAGGAAGAAAATTGAGAATCATTTTAAGCCAATATAAACCAAAATTATTTCTGCAACAAATGCTAATTTGGTAGGGAAATATTTATTTTGAGCTTTCTTTCAATGTTTATGTGTATGCACACAGACATAGCTAGCAGAACTGCTATTAGTGCCCCAAATCTTGCACATTTACATGTGACTGAGTGTCACATTAGAAATCTGCTTTCCAGTTAGTCTGTTCCATGGAGCTACAATATTTACATGAACTAGCAACTCTAGGGTCAGTTATGTGGGTCTTTCCTCATGAATAAGAATGCAAAACATACACATGAACAATTACATAGAATGGTAAAGATTTCATGTGAATCATAGAGTTGGAGGGCCATCCAGTCCAACCCCCTGCCATGCAGGAACACACAATTAAAGCACTCCTGACAGATGACCGTTCAGACTATGTTTAAAAAACTTGAGAGAAGGAGATTTCACCACACTCTGAAGCAGCATATTATACTGTGGAACAGCTCTTACTACCATAAAGTTAGTCCTAATGTTTAGGTGGAATATCTATTCCTGCAATTACTTGCTTTTTATTCTAGTATCTAGTGCAGCAAAAAACAAACTTACTCCCTCCTCAATGTGATATCCTTTTAAATCATAGAATCATAAAATAATAGAGTTGGAAGATACCTCATGGGCCATCCAGTCCAACCCCTTGCCAAGAAGCAGGAAATCGCATTCAAAGCACCCCTGACAGATGGCCATCCAGCCTCTGCTTAAAAGCCTCCAAAGAAGGAGCCTCCACCACAGTCCGGGGCAGAGAGTTCCACTGCCGAACAGCCCTCACAGTGAGGAAATTCTTCCTGATGTTGAGGTGGAATCTCTTTTCCTGTAGTTTAAAGCCATTGTTCCACATCCTAGTCTGCAGGGCAGCAGAAAACAAGATTGCTTCCTCCTCCCTATGACTTCCCCTCACATATTTATACATGGCCATCATGTCTCCTCTCAGCCTTCTCTTCTGCAAGCTAAACATGCCCAGCTCTTTAAGCCGCACTTTGTAGGGCTTGTTCTCCAGACCCTTGATCATTTTAGTTGCCCTCCTATGGATACATTCCAGCTTGTCAACATCTCCCTTCAATTGCGGTGCCCAGAATTGGACACAGTGTGATTCCAGGTGTGGTCTGACCAAGGCAGAATAGAGGGGGAGCATGACTTCCCTGGATCTAGACACTATACTCCTATTTATTTATTATTTATTTATTTATTTCAATTATTTATACCCCGCCCTTCTCACCCGAGGGGACTCAGGGCGGCTTACAAGTGGCAATTAATGCCGTTACACGGATATACAATAAACTAAAATGATTAAAACAGTTAAAACAATCATAAAATAGTCATAAAATAGTCATAAAATACAATATACAAAGTTTAAAACAATGCAAAGTGCTTATTGATGCAGGCCAAAATCCTGTTGGCTTTTTAAGCTGCTGCATCACATTGTTGGCTAATGTTTAACTTGTTATCCATGAGAACTTCAAGGTCTTTTTCACACGTACTGCTGTCGAGCCAAGCGTCTGCCATTCTGTATCTTTGCATTCCATTTCTTTTTTTGCCAAAGTGAAGTATCTTGCATTTGTCCCTGTTGAACTTCATTTTGTTAGTGTCGGCCCATCTCTCTAGTCTGTTAAGATCGCTTTGAATTCTGCTCCTGTCTTCTGGAGCGTTAGCTATCCCTCCCAGTCTTCTTGGTCTTCTCCTAACCTTCTCTTCTCCAAGCTAAACATATCCAGCTCCTTAAGCCCCTCCTCATAGGGCTTGGCTTTCAGAGCTTTGGCTATTTTGGTTAATATCCTTGAACTAGACACTGGGATTACTGTCTATGTTTTAAGTTATTTTAACTTTTGTAAGATGTGTTATTATACTGTGATTTTATTATGTTACTGTTTTTATTGATGTAATACTGTTTTGGACTTGTCCCAGTGTAAGCCGGTCGAGTCCTTCGGGAGATGGAGTGAGGTATAAAGTTATTATTATTATTTTTTTATTATTATTATTATTTTATTATGACACAGCAAACAAGATAGATATGCTGGATTTCGTATCACAAAATCACAAGTTGAACACTTCCCAAGTGTCTAGGACTGTGTGATGCATTTTCAGATGATGAGTGCAGATCCCAGTAGGGTGGCCTTTTGCAGTTGGCAGATCGTAATTTTGTCAATGTCTATTGTTTCCAAATGCCAGCTGAGATCTTATGGCATGGCACCCAGTGTACCCATCACCACCGGGACCACCTGCACTGGTTTCTGCCAGAGTCTTTGAAGTTCAATCTTGAGGTCCTGATAGCGGCTGAGTTTTTTCTGTTGTTTTTCATCAATGCGACTGTCACCTGGGATGGCAACATCAATGATCCAAACCTTTTTCCTTTCCACAACTGTGATGTCTGGTGTGTTGTGTTCCAGAACTTTGTCAGTCTGGATTCGGAAGTCTCACAGTATCTTTGCGTGCTCATTCTCCAATACTTTTACAGGTTTGTGATCCCACCAGTTCTTTACTGCAGGGAGGTGGTACTTGAGGCATAAGTTCCAATGAATCATTTGGGCCAGATAGTTGTGCCTCTGTTTGTAGTCTGTCTGTGTGATTTTCTTACAGCAGCTGAGGATATGATCAATGGTTTCATCGGCTTCCTTGCACAGTCTGAATTTTGGGTCATCAGCTGATTTTTCGATCTTGGCCTTAATTGCATTTGTTCTGATGGCTTGCACCTGGGCTGCAAGGATCAGGCCTTCTGTCTCCTTCTTCAGGGTCCCATTTTTGAGCCATAGCCAGGTCTTCTCATCAGCTTTTCCTTCAATTTTGTCAAGGAACTTTCCATGCAGTCTTTTGTTGTGCCAGCTGTCAGCTCTAGTTTGCAGTGCGGTTTTCTTGTACTGATTCTTTGTCTGCTGTGTTTTGAGGAGTTTCTGATTTTTGACTTCAATCAAAGCAGGTTCTTCACTTTGCTTTACATATTCTGCCAGGGCATGTTCTTCTTCTTTGACTCTTTGTTTTATTTGTAAGATTCCTCTGCCCCCAGATCTTCTAGGCAGATATAGCCGGTCAACATCTTTGTGGGGGTGCAATGAATGATGAATGGTCATGAGTTTTCTTGTTTTTCTGTCTAAATTGTCCAGTTCCACCTGTGTCCAGTTTATGATGCCAGCAGTATATCTTATGACAGGTATGGCCCAGGTGTTTATGGCCTTGGTGGTGTTGCCTCCATTGAGCTTGCTTTTGAGAATTTTTCTGACCCTTTGTATGTATTCTTTGCTGACCACAGTTTTCACATGTTCATGCTTGATGTTGTCCAGCTGTAATATGCCCAGATATTTATAGGCTTCTGGTTGGTGACTTTATTGTTTGGCCATTAGGCATATTTATGCCCTCACTTTCAATGATTTTTCCCTTCTTCAATGCCACTGTCGAACAAGACAGATAACAAAACTCACAGATAACAGAACTCACAGATAACAGAACCCCGACTGGCTGACCAACGAAGATTCATACGTTGTTATTATTATTATTATTATTATTATTATTAATAATAATAATAATAATAATATTATTATTATTATTATCCATAGCAGGGTAGAGTGATTTTATTATTTTCCTCAGTCTAGATAGTAGACTCCTGTCGATGTATCCTAGAAATGCATTGGCTTTTTAAACTGCCACATCACACTGTTGCCTCACGTTCAGCTTCTGATCTACTAAGACACAGAGATCCCTTTGACATAGGCTGCTTTTAGCCAGATGTCATCCCGCTTATATATGGGAATTTAATTTTTATGCCTGTATAGTTGAAATACTTTTTAAAAAAGTTTTGGCTCAATACTCTAATCTGGTAAGGTCATTTTGGATTCTGGTCCTGTCCCCTGAAATATTAGCTCATTCTCCTAATTTGGTGTCATTTGAAAATTTGATAAACATGCCTATTATTTCATCATCCAAGTCATTGATAAAGATGTTGACAAGCACTGGACCCAGGAGAGAACCCTGTGTCACCTCACTGATCACCTCTCTCCAGGATGAGGTAGAGCCACTGGTAAGCATCCTTTGGGTTTGGCCAGTCAACCAATTCTTAATCCACCTAACAATAACAATGTCCAGCCCACATTTTACTAGCTTTTTTGTGAGAAAATCATGGGGGACCTTGAGGTCAAAGGCCTTACCAAAATCAAGATGTGCTATATGCTATATTTCCTTGATCTACCAAACTTGTAACTCTATTTTTAAAAAGGGTTAAGATTATGTGTGGCATGACTTGTTTTTGAGAATGTATCCTTACGTTGTATTTTTCCACTGTTAATATCAGTGGCACGTTTTCAAATTTTACTGACTTCTTTGGTTGTCAAGTTCGCAATAAATGATACTATGTGCGTGCTCAAAGTTTAGCTTTTTGGATTGTCGCATTGCATGACCATTTCATCCAATTCATCCACTCTCCACTGTCTAGTCTGATAAATGCAGTTGCTGTACAGTTTTATAATCTTGGAGAGATATTGAATTCTGATGAAACCAAATATTTAACAGAATTATTCACTTTGCTGCACTGTATTTTTAAAATAAGTCATGTTCCTTTTTTTAATGAACTTTATTAAGTATTTCACAAAGCATACATAAATAAACGATCATGGAAGAAAGAGAGAAGAAAAAAACAGACAAAGGAAAGCAACAACATTGGGAGATCTCCCCCTTCACCCCAAATTTCCTACTAATTCTTCTTCTTACTTATGTAGTTCTGTACCTACAATCACCTCTGTGAAGTAGTAATTATACACTGTGACTCCAATATTATATAATGCATCGCCAGGGGAGGTGGGAGAGAGGGGAGCGAGAAAAAGAAAAGAAAAAAACAAAAACAAAAAAAGGATAAATAAAAGAAAGTGGGGAGCAAAAGAGAAAAAAGAAAAAAAGAAAAAAAAAGGACAAGGAAAAGAAAAAAGGAGGGGAAAGCAGGGGAATTGGGGGGGGATTTAAAAGGACCTCCGGTCCATTCCGCAGGAAACTATAATTTTCTTAATTCCTTCTTATTTTGGAACTTGCTCACTCTTTATTGCTCTCCTGTTCATCCCCTTTACCATTTTTAGCATTATCGGAGAAGACTATTCAAAACTAATCTGCCATTTATCCTGGAGATAGCTTTTAACAGGAGACCAGCCTGTCTTATATCTTTTATTCTGATCTCTCAGCAGGAAAGTCAGAGAGTCCATATTCATATATTCTTTAAGTTTTATTATCCATTCTTCCACAGTCGGAATGTCTTTGGTGTGCCACTTCTGGGCCAAAGAGTCTGCACTGCTACCATAATATAAAGTAAGATTATGTCCTCATTTCTTCCTAGCTCAAAATCTGTAATATTTAGCAAATAATATTCTGGTTTAAAATCAAATTTGTATTGTATTGTTAGTATTTTTTTGGGAGTGCTCGTTGATTTTTTTCCAGAATCCTTTCACGTCCTTGCAGTCCCACCACGCATGAAAAAAAGTCCCTTCTTTATCACCACATTTTCAATACTTCTTATTTTGATGTAAATTAATAATTTTAATCTGATTTATAGTGTATTGTATAATTTTTATATGTGTGTTTATTGTAAGCCGCCCTGAGTCCCCTCTCGGGTGAGAAGGGTGGGATATAAATGTTAAAAATAAATAAATAAATACATTTTGGTTCTTGTAATATTTTGCCAATCGCGTTGGAGTTAAATACCAACGGAAAAACATTTTATAACAATTGTCCCTCACCACTGTTGATCTTGAATACTTTAACTTTACCCTCCATAATTTCTCCCAATCCTCAAACATGATAGAATGACCTATGTCTTGTGCCCATTTAATCATATTATCTTTCACCCTTCCCTTTCCGTATCCCATTCAAAAAGTTTTTGGTATAATATCTTAATCATTTTTTTCTCACATTTCATTATCTTATCCCATAAAGTCTCTTGCATCATGAACTCTTTTTTTTTTGTCTTCTACATAGCATTCCCATATCTGTCTGTATTGAAACCAGGCTATTTTCTCCTCTATTTTCCTAAGTTCGTCTAGTGGTTATATACACCAAATGTTGCCCTTTTTCCCCCAATAACTGCTTGTATGTTAACCAGTTATCTCCTGCTATTTCTCTCATTTGATAAGCCTCCCCTGGAGAAATGCAGCTCGGTGTTTTATTGCAAAATTATCTGCAAAGGCCTTAACCTTAAACTCATCCTTTCTTATTTTTGTCCCGTTAAGCTAGTCATCTTTTCTAATTTCCTCCATTAACATTTCCAACACAAGAATAAACAAAAGAGGGTACAACTGGCACGCCTGTCTGGTACCCTTATGTAGATGTATCAGTCCTGTTTCTTGACCATTAATTAGAATATTGGCACTTTGTTTAGAATAGATTATCTTTATAGCATTCTCGAAATAAAATCCTATATCCATACCCCTTATAAGTTCTAACAAAACTTCCCAACTTGTATTGTCAAAGGCCTTCTCTGCATCCAAAAAGAGAAGACCTACTTCTTTTTGTGGGTTGTTCTCATAATATTCGACTATATTTAACACAGTTCTTATATTATCCCTCATGTATCTATTGGGTAAGAAACCGGTTTGATCTTCACTAATTCTTTCCTTTAAAAAAACCTTTAATCTATTAGAAATTATATTTGCAAAGATTTTATAATTGTTATTTAACAAGGAAATGGGGCGATAATTTCTTACGTCCGATGGGTCAGTCCCTTCTTTATGGATTAAGGTTATGTTTGCGCTTTGCCATGAACTTGGTACTTTTTGCATGGCTCAGGATGTTGTTCATTATTTCTTTTAAGAAATAAATCAGCTCCTCTTGAAATAATTTGTAATAGATAGCCGTTATCCCATCCGGGACAGGTGCTTTGTTATTGGGAAGGTTTTTTATTGCCTGCTCAATCTCTTCCTCATCAATCAGCTTGTTAAGCACTCCCCTTTCTTCCTCTGTGAGTTTACCCAGTTTAGCTCTTTCTATATAGTTAATAATGTCTTCTCTTTTAACCTGATCTTTTTGGTATAACTTTTTATAATAATCCTTAAATTGTTTTACAATATCAACATCTGTTCTATAAGTTTTCCCATCCCTTATTATCTGTGTTATATGCTGTTGTTGCCTCCTTTTTTTCTAATTTCTTGGCTAACCATTTGCCTGGTTTTTTAGCATTTGCAAAGTGATTCATTTTTAAATATTTTAGAATTCTTGCCATTTTCTCTATTTGGGCTGAGTTTATTCTATTCTTAATCAGTTCTATGTCTAATTTTACTTTTCTGTCTCTTGGGTTTACATTTTAGAAGTTTTTCTTTTTCTTTTAATTCCTCATACATTTTTGTTCGCTCTTCCTCTCTTTCTCTGTTTTTCCGTGCTCCTTGTTGAATGAAGTGCCCCCTCATCACCGCCTTACTCGCATCCCAGACTGTTTCCATATTAGTTTCCTTATTATTATTAATCTCAAAATATTCTTTCAAAAGTTTCTTATTTTTTTCTATATCCACTTCTGTTTTAAGGAGGTTCTCGTTTAGTCTCCATCTTCTCAATCTGTGATTAACTTTAATTTCAACTTTTACTGGGAAATGGTCAGAATTTACCCTCGGAAGAATTTGAACTTTGTTGACTTTAGTTACAAGTGTATTTGAGGCCCAGATCATATCGATCCATGACCAAGATTGGTGGTGGTCGGAGAAAAAAGTGTAGTCTCTCTCTGACTTGTTGTAGCTTCTCCAAATGTCGTGCAGAAAGAGATGATCTTTCAATTTAAGAAAACTGGGAGTTTCCCCACTCTAGTCCACTCTCCTCTTCACCTTTCTGGTTCTATCTATCTGTGATGAGTCATGGGCCATGTAGTCCCATTCCTAGTGCTGTTGTGACTGACGAAGAGGAGAACTTGGGTTTTCCTCCATTTCAGCCAGAAAGGGAACCATTTCAGCCAGAAATTGAGCCTTTGCACCTGCAGGAGGCTTGTCTTCCAGAAATCTCCCAAACAAGCCCGGAGTCGAGTTCTCCCCCTTTTTCGCGCCGTAATTACATTCTCCAGCAGAAAGGAGTGCAACAGGCTAATCGCAGGAGTTTGAGAATAGCAGCAAAGCATTCAGATGATTAAAGCCTGTTCCCATGAGAAATTTTAGGGAGTCATACATCTGGACACAGAGATTGACTTTCGTTTCTGGTTCCCCAGAGAAGTGTTCTCTGGTGGGGAAAACAAGGCCTATTTAGGTTCCTTGCTCCCGGAGGGATCTTGCGGAGTCAATTCGTCAGCAACTGGAGTAGTGTGTGTGGACAGCTACTCCGCTTCCAAGCCTTTGTTCCTGATTCAAGCCTTCGTTTTCCAGCCTTGTTCTTCCACGGATTTTGCCTTGCTTTCCAAGACCCAGCCTTGCCTTGTTTCCCGGATTTTGCCAAGTAAATACCACGGATCTTGTCCTTGCTCCTCGTTCCTTGCTGCCTTGTATCCAAGCCTTGTTTTTCCAAGAATCAAGTTACTTCCTAGCCTCGTTCAAGTTCATGGACTAAAAGACCTTGTCATCTCCCCTCACTTTGCCTGGCAAAGTGAGTGTTTCGGTTATTGGATTACAACTTTGGACCTTAATATTTCATATTGGACATTGCTTCTTTGGACTAATTTTGACCTTTCCTGAAAGGTCTACTCCTGGACTAATTCATACGCTTGCTTTTATTAACTTTACATATTTCCTTAATAAAGATATTAGATAGATTCTGGCCTCTGTGTATGGTTATTGGTGCTCTGCTGCCTGGGTCCTGACAGTTTGACTCCGCCACCCTAAGCACCAATTAACCTAGGCCAGAATGTCTACCGGAGCCGGGCCGGGTGGCCAACCGATCAGCTACACCATCGACAAGGATGAGGTGGACCGGATCCGTGATAAGCTCAATGCGCAGGATGGGGAAATAAAGGGTTTGAAGGAACGCAGAATCCGTCTCCCGGCCATGGCGTTGCCAACCAAGTTTTCTGGAGAAGCTTCTAAGGTTCATGTTTTCCGTCGTCAATGCCAGGCTTATCTAGAGGCCCGTGCTGCCGAGTTTCCTCAAGAAGACATCAAGGTGGCGTGGGTTTACAGTCTCCTAGACGGGCCAGCGGCCAACTGGGCGACGGCACTGTTCGACCAAGCCTCCCCACATCTAAGGTCAGCGCAACACTTCTTGGACCACCTTAAGGAGACCTGGGGAATCGAGGACAATTTGGAGGCAGCCGGCCACAAACTCCGGCGCCTCTCCCAAGGGGACAGACCCTTGTCCCAGTACATAGCCGAGTTCCGAGTGCTGGCCCACAACACTGGATGGAACGATGTAGCCCTTAGAGGACAATTTCGGGAGGGCCTCAACATTGAGATGCTGGAAGAAATCTCCAAGGTGGATCCTCCCCACTCTCTTGAAGCACTCATTGATCAATGTTTACGAGCTGAAGTCATGCTTGCCAACAGAAAACAATGGGTCCGAGGCCAGAGCGGTAGAGCTGGGGTGAAACCTCCCGCTCCCACCGGCGTCCAGCCGCGCCCAGTATGGAGACCCCCGCCACCAGCCCCATACCCCAGAGGGAGCGAGGAGGTGCCGATGCAGTTGGGCAATGTGCGTCCCAGATTAGATGCCGCCGAGAAGGCCCGCCGCCAACGCCTAAATCTCTGTTGGTACTGCGGAAACGGGGGCCACTTCGCCAGAGAATGCCCAGCCAAAGGGAAGCCCGCCGCCCGTCTGGCGGCGGCGTCCTCCACGGAGACGAAGACGTCTGAGGCGGCTGGCGCACAGCCGGCGGGGGAAGCCAGCGACCGGGCGTAGAGAGGCTCGCCAACCCGGTCAAAAAACCCACTCAAGAGCCGCCAACCGGGGTCCTGTTTCTTCTAGTGGTCACCTTGTGGTCAGCAAAAAAAGGACCCGTCATGGTCCATGCCATGATAGACTCCGGAGCCACCAACAATTTCATTGATAGAGAGTATGCCGACTCTCTGGGATTACAATATCATGATTTCAAGAATGCCCGTGTGGTGCAAGCCATCGATGGCCGCCCCCTCAAGACGGGTCCCGTAAGTCAGTGGTCGGAACCCACCAGAATGTGGATAAGGGAACATATGGAAGAGATTTCCTTCTTTGTTACCGAGGTTCCCCATTTCCCTGTGATTTTGGGTATTCCATGGCTGACACTTCACGACCCAAGCATCTCCTGGTCCAACAGAGAACTGCAGTTTGCTTCAAAATATTGCCAAAACCATTGCCTTGTAGCTAAGATCTGCCATACCACAGACACTGAACCCATTATCACCTTGCCCAAGAAGTACTCAGAATATTGGGATGTATTCAATGAAAAAGAGGCCGAGAGATTACCCCCACATAGACCTTATGACTGTGCCATTGACTTGGTGGAGGGGGCCCCGATCCCGCGAGGACATCTCTACTCCCTGACTGAACCGGAGCAAGAAGCTCTCAGGGAGTTCATAGAGTCAAACCTTCGCAAGGGATTCATCAGACCCTCTCAATCCCCAGCCGCTTCCCCAGTGATGTTTGTGAAAAAGAAGTCAGGGGAATTACGCTTGGTGGTGGACTATAGAGCATTGAACAATATCACTAAGCGGAACAGCTATCCCCTGCCCTTAATCTCGGACCTACTAGACCGACTTCGAGGAGCCAAGGTCTACACCAAGCTGGATCTTCGGGGAGCGTATAATCTAGTTCGCATCAGAGAAGGGGACGAGTGGAAGACCGCCTTCCAGACTAAATTCGGATTATTCGAGTCCCGAGTTATGAATTATGGATTATGTGGAGCTCCCGCAACGTTCCAGCATTTTGTCAATGACATCTTTCAGGATTATCTAGATCGGTTCTTGATCATCTACCTGGACGATTTTTTGGTGTTTTCTAGATCACAATCAGAACATGAGAACCACGTCAGAATGGTGTTACAACGATTGCGGGATCATGGACTTTATGCCAAGCTGGAAAAATGTGCTTTTGATCTACAGGAGGTAGATTTCCTGGGGTACCGCGTCTCGCCACTAGGGCTCTCCATGGACCCGGCAAAAGTTTCAGCAGTATTGGAATGGCGGGCGCCAACAAACAAAAAAGAGGTGCAACGATTCTTGGGGTTCGCGAACTATTACCGCAAGTTCATTCCAGATTTTGCCCGCTGGTCTGACCCAATCACCAGCTGCATCCGTGGGAAACAGCCCTTCCGCTGGACAGATCAAGCAGAGAAAGGGTTCCAGCAACTAAAGAAATTATTCACGTCCCAGCCAATCCTTCAGCACCCAGATCCTGAAACCCCTTTTGTTGTGCAGGCGGACGCCTCCGATGTAGCAATTGGGGCTGTACTCCTACAACCGGTGGGAGATCATCTTCATCCTTGTGCCTTTTATTCCCGTCAATTGACCGCACCAGAGAGAAACTACACCATTTGGGAAAAGGAACTATTGGCCATAAAGGCAGCCTTTGAAACTTGGAGACATTGGTTAGAAGGGGCCAAATTTCCCATTGAAGTCCATACTGATCATCGGAATCTAGAGCATCTAAGAACTGCCCGCAAGCTAAATCAGAGACAACAACGCTGGGCTTTATTCTTTGAACGTTTTAACTTCCAAATTCATTATGTAACCCCAGCCCAGACCAAGCAAGCAGATGCTCTGTCACGGAAACCGGAATACGCTGCAGGACGCAAGGAGACCTTTGAGTCCCAGCTGCTACAACCCGGGAACTTTGCCACGCTCACAGTGGGGAACACCAAATCCACTCCCATTGAATCAACTCCCTCTACTCCAGGGCCCCTTTGTGCTCAAGAAATCAGGGCTAGTCAGCAAGCAGATGCCTGGGCGCAGGACCAACTTCGCCAAGGACTACATTTTCCCTTTTCGCTTAAGGATGGGCTGCTTTGCTATAGAAATCATGTTTACATCCCCCCAGGACCGGGCAGGGAAAAGGCACTTCGTTTGTGTCATGACTGCAAGCCAGCAGGGCATTTCGGGCTATTCAAAACTATGCATTTGATCCTAAGAGATTTCTGGTGGCCCAAGATCCGCAAGGATGTAGAAAAATATATCAACACCTGCCCAGTATGCCAGCGCTCCAAGACAAGAAGGGAAAAGTCCTCAGGGCTTCTGCATCCCCTTCCTACCCCATCTCGCCCATGGGAAATAATCTCTGCGGATTTTATAACTGATCTACCACCTTCCTGTGGATTCACCACGATCCTAGTGGTGGTGGACCTTTTCACCAAGTTAGCCCATTTTATTCCCTGCGAAGGCCTTCCCACGGCCAAAGAGACTGCAGATCTATTTCTCCAACATGTTTTCAGATTGCATGGATTGCCCAAGAGTTTGGTCACTGACCGTGGGTCCCAATTCACCTCTTGCTTCTGGAAGGCACTACAAAAACTATTGGGCATAGACTCTCGTTTATCTTCGGCTCATCATCCTCAAACAGATGGGCAAACTGAGCGCACCAATGCCACTTTGGAACAGTACCTTCGCTGTTATGTAAACTACCAACAGGACAATTGGGCTTCCCTGTTACCACTGTCGGAGTTTGCCTACAATAATGGGGTCCAGGCTTCAATTAAGGAAACCCCGTTCTTTGCAAACTATGGCTTCCATCCACGTTTCTTTCCTCCTGTCATTGAAACCTCAGAAGTTCCCGCAGCAGAGGACTGGCTGCAGGAACTCACAGGAGTGCAGCAACTTTTGCTCCAGCAACTGGACCAAGCCAAGGAGGACTATAAACGCCACGCTGACAAGCATCGCCAGCCGGGCCCCGAAATCAAGGTAGGAGACCGGGTTCTTCTGTCCACTCGCTTTTTGCCCTCCCACCGTCCCTGCCGGAAGCTAGATGCCCGTTTCATTGGTCCCTATCCAGTGGTGGCGCAACTTAACCCCGTGACTTTCAAACTCCAACTTCCGCGCTCTATGCGCATTCATCCAGTGTTCCATCGCTCCCTGCTCCTTCCGGCGGATGGTGTGCGCCCTGATGCAGACCGGCCGGCCCCCGCCCCTGTTCTGGTGGACGGAGAAGAAGAGTTCGAGGTTCAGGACATTTTGGATTCTCGCTTTCACCGCCGCCGCCTACAATATCTCATTGACTGGGTGGGTTTTGGCCCCGAAGAGCGCTCTTGGGAAGACGCTTCCACGGTTCATGCTCCTGATCTAACCCGCCGCTTCCATCAAACCTATCCCGCCAAACCGCGGCCTCGCGCCTCGGGGAGAGAGTCCCAGTTTGATAGGGGGCTTGAGGAGGGGGATAGTGTGATGAGTCATGGGCCATGTAGTCCCATTCCTAGTGCTGTTGTGACTGACGAAGAGGAGAACTTGGGTTTTCCTCCATTTCAGCCAGAAAGGGAACCATTTCAGCCAGAAATTGAGCCTTTGCACCTGCAGGAGGCTTGTCTTCCAGAAATCTCCCAAACAAGCCCGGAGTCGAGTTCTCCCCCTTTTTCGCGCCGTAATTACATTCTCCAGCAGAAAGGAGTGCAACAGGCTAATCGCAGGAGTTTGAGAATAGCAGCAAAGCATTCAGATGATTAAAGCCTGTTCCCATGAGAAATTTTAGGGAGTCATACATCTGGACACAGAGATTGACTTTCGTTTCTGGTTCCCCAGAGAAGTGTTCTCTGGTGGGGAAAACAAGGCCTATTTAGGTTCCTTGCTCCCGGAGGGATCTTGCGGAGTCAATTCGTCAGCAACTGGAGTAGTGTGTGTGGACAGCTACTCCGCTTCCAAGCCTTTGTTCCTGATTCAAGCCTTCGTTTTCCAGCCTTGTTCTTCCACGGATTTTGCCTTGCTTTCCAAGACCCAGCCTTGCCTTGTTTCCCGGATTTTGCCAAGTAAATACCACGGATCTTGTCCTTGCTCCTCGTTCCTTGCTGCCTTGTATCCAAGCCTTGTTTTTCCAAGAATCAAGTTACTTCCTAGCCTCGTTCAAGTTCATGGACTAAAAGACCTTGTCATCTCCCCTCACTTTGCCTGGCAAAGTGAGTGTTTCGGTTATTGGATTACAACTTTGGACCTTAATATTTCATATTGGACATTGCTTCTTTGGACTAATTTTGACCTTTCCTGAAAGGTCTACTCCTGGACTAATTCATACGCTTGCTTTTATTAACTTTACATATTTCCTTAATAAAGATATTAGATAGATTCTGGCCTCTGTGTATGGTTATTGGTGCTCTGCTGCCTGGGTCCTGACGCTATCTCTCCATCTAGTACCCCATTGAAGTCACCTAAGATTATTAAATTTTCATATTCCTGTTCCTGGATTTTGTTGATCATTTGTTTTATAAAGGAAGATTTTGCCCCTGTCGGGGCATATATATTACAGATTAGTGTATCCTGATTATTTATTTTTACTTTAATTCCTACCATTTTCCCTTCCTGATCCTTAAACATTAGCCTTGCTTCCAAGTTTTCCTTCACATATGTAACCACCCTTCTTTTTTTGTTGCTGATGAATAAAATTATTTGCCTAATGATTTCTGGGCTAGATGTGTTACGTGTTGTTGTTTTATATGTGTTTCCTGTAAGGCGATAATATCGTACTTCCCCTTCTTCAAGGAATTAAATATTAACTTTCTTTTATTTGCAACATTTAATCCATTAACATTATTTGAAAAGATCGACAAAGACATTATCTAAATCACCTTCTGTAACTTCCCTATTAATCGTAGCCTTATCCAACAGCATTTCATAAACTTCTGGGGAATTCTCTCTAAGCCTTTTTTCTCCTTTCTTTTTAGCATCATTGGCTTCCTTTTCCTCTGATTCTGGATCTGGCTTTGTGTTTTTTTTGCTCTTATTGTCCATTTTCCCTTGGTTAAGTCCTTTTTCCATCTCTGCCTTGAGTACTTTATAAAAGTCCTTAGCTTTTTGTTCTGTTGTTAATCAAAACTTCTTAGCTTTAAACAGAAGCTTCAGCCCTTCTGTTTTTTCCCACCTAAATTTTATCTTATGTTATTTTAAGTTCATCTGTTAGGAAATAGTACTTTTTCCTCCTGTTCATTACTCCAATGGGTAATTCCTTTAATATTATGACTTTTTCCCCATTGTAGGATGGTGGGTTCTTGGCCTTGTTTTTAAGAATATCATCCCTAATTTTTTTTCCTTCCGAAGTGGGCCATCACGTCTCTAGGTACTTTATTCTTCCTCGCGAAGTTTGTATTTATTCTGTACACCCTAACAATGTTTTGGTCCATCTCTTCCATTGTTGTATTCAAAAATTCTGCCGTAATCTTTATAATTACATTTCTTAATTCCGGATTTTCCCTTTCTTTTATATTTCTAAATCTCACTTGGAATTCAGCTTCATTGATCGCCATCTGTTCTTGTTGGTTTTGTATTTTTTCATTAACCTCCTCCAGCCTGATCATTTTCTGGTTTATTTTTTCTTGTTGTTTTACTAAAATTGTCGTATCTTTTTTATCATGCTAACCTCTTGCTGAATTTCCCTTATTTCTTATTTTAATTGTTATTATTTCTTCCTTAACTTCTCTTCTAAGTTTCTCTATCCCATCCTGAAACATCTGTTGTAAATTTTCTTGCATTCTTTCTTGATACTCTTGTATTTTATGCATTTGTGTTATGAGATCTTTTAGAGATGTTTCTCCTTGAATTGAGTGTCTCCTACTAGGTATGGCTGAGGTTGGTGCAATAGTTATAGCTGCTTTGCCCACCTTGGGTGTCATTGATTTATCCATTTTATCTCTTATAATTTTAAATAATTCGAGTGAAGAAGGAAAATAAAAGAATTTTTAAAAGAAGCCATGTTCCTTGAATAGCACATCTTGGGAGCTCTTCCAGTTTGTGGTTGTTTCTCCTCATTCAGGTTTTCCACCTAAATCTTGTACATTATCTTGAACAAAAGGTAAGCACAAAACTGTCTAAAATATCTTATGTTGAGAAGTTACATTGTTATTGCCATTGTTCATACAAATTTTAGTTCAGGCTATCAGATCCAAGTTTTGAACACTTTCTCATTTTGGTTTGTGAGGAAAAAAAGTAAACATTATGTTTCAGGTTTGTTGATAAAGCATCCTAGTTGTGTAATCTGTACAATGTTCTTTGTTTCTACTCATGCTGTTCTACCCCATCATGTATTTTGCAGCTTCACCACAGAATCTTGTAAAGAAATAGTAAAAGATCACTGTGTTTTCGAACATTTCTGCCCCTCAATATCGCTATGTTTGTGACAACCTGTGAGGTTAACATTTGTCACATATATAATCAATTTAAGATGTGGGGATGCTGATGTTAGGAATACATGACCAAATCTATTTGGCTCCAAAGAATTAGTGTATCTTGTGAAATCTATCATATACTCACACTAAGTTCATTCACCTCAGTTTGGCACATTGTGCTATTCGAGATTGTTTATAACACATTTGTATCTGGTGGCAGGCCACTCTTCCTCCCCTCGTGCACATTTGAGTCATAAATCAGTCTGCAAAACCTCATCTTTTCAAAACTTGAAAATAGCTCAATTTATTCTAAGTTCAATTGCACAGAAAGTGCACCCCTTCATGCCTCAATGACATCACGGGAAATGCCTGGAAAAAGAATTGAAAATAGCAGCTATGGAAAGGATTCTGGTGATAACCAATGCACCAGGAAGGATACAACCAATTTTTTTTGTTTCCACTGTATGAGTACTTGCAACCAATGCTGATAAGCACACAGTCCATTTTTGAAGATATTTCTTTGAAAACTGGGGAAACATAATCAGAAATAGAAAAATGAAAACTCCTTTTAAAAGAGTGTTATTCTACTACATAGTTATTTAAAGCAGGAGACTCTTTTTGTGTATGTATGCATATAAATCACACAGCAGTTGTTCTGTAATGTCTGTTGGTCCCTACTAGTCTTTATCTTCCAAGGCAGCCCTTTTCTGTAAATTTTGGCTCTGTTAATACTAAGAAAGCTGTTTCTTCTCAGATTTCTTGGCTGATGCTTTCCTTGATGTGACCTCTCCCTTCGGGATGTGTCAGTGACATTCAGTTGTGTCACGCAGCACATAGTGGAGCGTAACTTTGAGGGATTAGTAGGGACCCTCAGTAGACCAGGAGTCTATACGAGCCTTTCCTCAACTAATGAGTTAAAAAGAGAGAAAATAATATGCCAAAAGTTAATTGGGCCAGAGATTTTCCCCTGTTATGGCCCCTTTGTTTTTCTTGAAAAGGGAACTAATATCTGGCCATATTTGGGCAGTAAAAAATTCCCTTAAGAGCATATTCTCCTTCTTTCTGACATATAGCAAGCATTAGGCACCATGTGATGATTCATGGGAGAGAAGAGGTATAAGAATGTAAACTAAGTTCATCTGCTAGGCACAATGTGGAGTTCTTCTTGGATCTTTAAATATATCCTGGACATTGCTGAAAAACAATGCTTTGCCAATTCACCTAAGATTGCCAGACTGAAAAACGGAGTCACATCCTATATGTTTAATGGATGTGTGGAAGATGAAATTTTGACAGGTGTTTCTTGTCACCCAGCCAAAGCAACACCTGCTGGAACTGACAAATTGAAATAAAGACAAACTATGAAGACCAGCAAATAATTTGATATATCTCAATACTGCTAGGAATTAACATTGTAGAACATCTTATTAATAAGAACGATTGCTTTCAAGCAACTGAAGGTCTTCAGTTAGAATTTCAAGTTCCAAAATCTGATTTTCACAATACTTGAAGTCAGACACTGCCTGAAGGCAACATTTGACCTAGAAATTGGCCTGATGGTATGCACTGGGACATAATTTCCAAATGGCATTCAGGTTTCTGTATCACCAACTGAGCTGGTTTCTGGGCTGTATGGGTGAAACAAATGGGCCATCAACTAGCAAAACTATTATATCTGGAATTGCATTCTGGCAAACATCACAATTTTTTACTTGGACCTGTGATTGCAACTAATTCAAAATAAAATTAGCTTGTGTGCATACTGGATGCCAGACAAGTTTCTATTGCCTTAATACACTGAAACAAAACAGATGTTGGAGATTCTCTGAATATATGGAATCCTTAACCCATTTGTTGTGGTCCTTTCCGATTACTACCTCATTCTTAGCAATGAAAGCAATGAAATGTATCAGCTTTGTATTAGAGATAACACTGATCTTCTCCTTCCTACAATTTGCTGGTAGGATGTTCACCAGCAGAATGGGCACTAGAAACGGATGCAAGTTAATAATTCAGCCCAACAACAAAACATTTTTTTCTTGGTGTCTTGGTTTTTAGGCCTGTTCCTGGGGCGCTGATTCATAACATTGTATTGGATAGACTACATTATCACTAGTTTCTTAGATATCATGGTTTTCTATAGACGAGCAGATGGCAAATAGTAGATGGCATATGTTCTGTATCTCAAAAGTTAGAGTTGATAGGAGAAAACAGGAGCCATTTTTTGGAATCAGCAGGTCAAATAAATCAGAAACAGATCACAGATTCGAGGCAGTTGTGTTGGTCAGTGTAATCAAACACTTCTTGCAGAGCTTGAAATTCTCAGTCATACCACATAGAAAATACTGGATTTGTTGAGCTTTCCACAAGGAAGAAAACAATATTGAATAGGAGGGAGGCTGGGAAAAATATTTACATATATCATTCAGTTTCCTGGAAATGATTATAATGATTTAAATGATTTAAATCTAGTTCAATTAAGTACTTGAAGTGATCAATGAGCAAATATGAGCAAACTGTATGTTGTAGAACAGGGGTAGCCAATTGAGCTGGGAAAAGGATGAATTTCAAGCTTCCCCTGGCTACTGTAGCATATGATTGGACATTGGATAATGCCACAAAATGTCCAGTGTCCAATCATATTCATTTTTGTTCTAGCTTTATATTTTGCTGATTTTGGCATCATTTTTCTGTGCTGTTTTGTGGCAGTTAATTGTGGCCATATTTCAAACCAAAAATGCATGGAGAGATTTTGGAAAATTGAAGAATCCTAGGAGTTTAGAGAGCTGCTGGCCTCAAAATGCCTCTTCTCCACCAACCACAGATGGAGATATGCATGCAGGTTACCAAGGAAGTTGAAGGCACCAATATTTGGAATATATATGTGTTTAAGTTTATGATTATCCTGTTTCCATTGCATTAAAAATGACCATAACCTTAAATAATAAGTTTTTAAACTCAGTGCCCAAGATCCTACAATATACTTGCAACTATGTGAATATAGTTATGAATAACTAAGGGAATGAGACCCAAAACCCACCTTAAACTTAAGGGAGCTGTTCCTAGTCATAGAGATCTTTGGTACAGGAGAGTGGAGCACTTCACAGGATAAAACTGGACCTTTCAACTCCTGAACCACAGTATGGCAAGCCCCCCCCCCCCCCCACACACACACATTTAAGCCACAGTGCAATTAACAGAGATTTCTGTTTGTCACCCTTTAGCTCCTAGGAAGCAAGAGGAGGCTAGACATGCCATCCAAAAGCGCCCACTAAATTGTACCACAGATCTCTAGCATTCAGAATGGAGCAAGAGTGCCACCACTGTGAGTATGTAGGCTATCTACATATGGAGCAGTCACAGAACTATCAGTTTATGAATCTGCAATTGCAAAGCAGGATGCTATCCCTCCCCCAATCTACTGTGAATATACCCTGTTTTCTCCAAAATAAATCATACCTATAAAATAAGGAGCCCCGGTGGCGAAGTGCGTTAAAGCACTCAGCTGGAGACCGAAAGGTTCCAGGTTCAAACCCCGGGAGCGGCGTGAGTGCCCGCTGTCAGCTCCAGCTCCTGCCAACCTAGCAGTTCGAAAACATGCCAATGTGAGTAGATCAATAAGTACCGCTCCGGCGGGAAGGTAACGGCACTCCATGCAGTCATGCCAGCCACATGACCTTGGAGGTGTCTACGGACAACCTTGGAGGTGTCTACTTGGAAAAGGCTCTTCGGCTTGGAAATGGAGATGAGCACCAACCCCCAGAGTCAGACATGACTGGACTTAACGTCAGGGGAAACCTTTACCTTTTTATAAAATAAGCCATAGCAAGATTTCTAAGCATCTGCGCAATATAAGCCACACTCCGAAAATAAGACATAGTGATAGGTGTGGCTATGCAGCATACAAGGTCGGCTCCCTCTGCCGAGTCTCAATTGTTCTGTGCGTGCTGCAAACTGAGGCATAGAGGGAGACATAGAAAGTGAAAATCTTCTCAATGAAGTGAGGAGCAGGACACTCTGCTTTAGGTATTGTGTGTCCTCAGGGGGAAGAAGTAAAGCTGTGACTGCTGTTTTACTCAGCACTGTGGATCTCTCTCTCTCAGCACCAATCAGCAACAGTCTGTGGGTCTCTCTCACCCCCCCCCCACAAACACCAGTAAAGCTGCTGCTCCCCAGCACTGACCACCACAGTCTGTGGGTCTCTGTCATCCCACACAAACACCAGGGCATAGGGGAAAAGCTTCAGCAAGCAGCCTGCAACTGAGCCCAGAGAGATCATCCCATAAATGCAGATTATTGTACCAAACTTAACAAAAATAAGTCATCCCCTGAAAATAAACCATAGTGTGTTTTCTTGAGGAAAAATAAATATAACACAATGTCTTATTTTTGGGGAAACATGGTAGTATAACTCCCACATCCAAGATGATAGCCATCTTTTCATTTATTCCTGTGACAAAAAGTCTTTTCTAGGTTATCTATGATATTCTTGGACCAACCTTCATTTCATTAGGGTTTGGTATTATCCATAGTTTTGCATATCTAACCAAAGTCTGGAAGTATATTGCCTGCAGATACAGGGGTTGTACTGTACTTGGAAAAATCTGGAACACTTACAAACACTTGTAATTACAGTTGTGTCAGAAATAACTGACTAGATCCATAGTTCTTCCTGTGAAATGTTAATAATAATAATAATAATAATCATCATCATCATCATCATCATCATCATCATCATCATCATCATCATCTTTATTTGTATCCCACTCTATCTCCCCGTGAGAACTCAGGGTGGTTTCCAACAAAACAGGCAAACATTCAATGCCTATAAAACAGAAACTCAAGAGAAAAATTAAATATAAAACACACGAAACAGTATACAACAAATTAAAGTATACAATTTACATCAAATAAAAACAATTAAAAAGCCATCCTAGGAAAAGTGTCATACCAGTTTCATTTCCTTTCCACTTAGTCTGCAATACAGATTTTATACCTTCTCATTGTATGCTTGTGAGCATAAAAAAGTTTTAAGTTTTTCAAACAAAAGTAAAAAGGGGGCTATTTTGATCTCCTTGGGGAGGGAGTTCCAAGGGGGAGGGCGACCATGGAGAAGACCCCCCTCTTGTTCCCCCCAGCCGTGATTGAGACGAAGGTGGGACCAAGAGCAGGGCCTCCTCTGCCGATCACAGGGCTCGGGCAGGCTTGTACAAGGAGATGTGGTTTGTTAGATAGTCTGGGCCTGAGTTGTTTAGGGCTTTAAAGGTAATAACCAGCACTTTGTATTTAGCCCGGAAATGAACTGGCAGCCAGTGGAGCTGCTGTAACATGGGAGTGGTTCTCTCCCTGTGCGGAATCCCAGTTAATAATCTGGCTACAGATCTCTGTGCCAGTTGAAGCTTCTGAACTATCTTCAAAGGCAGCCCCAAGTAGAGCGTGTTGCAGTAATCCAAATGGGATGTGACTAAGGCATGGACTTCCATGGCCAGATCAGGTGTCCCAAGGTACAGGTGCAGCTGGCACACATGTATTAGTTGTGCATAGGTGGTCCTGGCCACCTCTGATACCCGAGGCTTCAGGGTCAATGGTGAATCCAGGATCACCCCCAAACTGCAAACCTGTGTCTTCAGGGGGAGTGTAACTCCATCCAGCACAGGTTGTAACCCTATACCCTGATCTACCTTATGACTGACCAGGAGCACCTCTGTCTCGTCAGGATTCAATTTCAATTTATTAGCTCTCATTCAGTCCATTACTGATGACAAGAACTGGTTTAAGATCAGGACCGCATCCTTAACTTTTGGTGGAAAGGAGTAATAGAGTTGGGTGCTGTCTGCATAATTATGACACTGAACTCCAAACCACCAGATGATCTCACTCAGCGGTTTTATGTAGATATTAAACAACATGGGGGACAAGATCGAACCTTGTAGGACCACACAGGCCACAGGCCAGGGGGTCAAACAGGAGTTCCCCCCAG
Organism: Anolis carolinensis; assembly: GCF_035594765.1. Lineage (NCBI taxonomy): Eukaryota > Metazoa > Chordata > Lepidosauria > Squamata > Anolidae > Anolis > Anolis carolinensis. Next base: position 90,558,332 of record NC_085841.1, on the reverse strand, counting down.
CACCACCTTTTGGGTCTGGTCTCCTAGGAAAGACCAGAGCCACTGTAAAACAGTGCCTCCTAATTCCATCCTAGAAAGACAATTCAGAAGGATACCATGGTCGATGGCATCAAATGCTGCTGAGAGGTCCAAGAGAACCAACAGGGACACACTCCCCCTGTCTAACTCTCTTTGTAGATCATCTATGAAGATAAAGATAAAGAGAAGGCAACACCACAGCAGATAGTCTTGGGGTGCTCCTTCTCTTTACCAGGATGCCGAATGAATGCCAGAGGCCACTAAGCTCAGGGTTTATTCGTTTTCACCCAGTCTTGAAAGATAATATAGTCTGGGGAAGGAAGAAATAGCTGTCAATTCCCTATTCACAGAAGCCCAGTCAAAAATATGATAAGGCTCTGTAGCTCAGAAATAATTGGTGAGTTTCACCAGTCAGTATGCACAAAACTATAACCATCACATCACATTAATTCTTAACATAATTAGACATCATGTTTATTATTTCTTCATATAGAACCTTCAGTAAACATGACACTATGCAAAGCAGCATTAACTTACTAAAAAAGTTACATCTGCATGCCTTCTTATGGGATTGTAACTTATATCTCACTTTTCCACCAACCTGGTTTTCCAAAGCAACTAATAGATTTTTCAAAGTCAGAATGAGATTACTATAAACCTATTCCGTATGCAAAGGAATCTTGTAACACTTTAGATAGAGAATAACTGAGAGAGGTTCTCTCCATTAGTTTCCAAGGTGCTACAAGATTCCTTTAAATACTGACATTCCAGATTGTTATAGCTAAGTCTTTTAATGATAAATTCACTTAGTTCATGTCATCTGTGTTACCATGTAAGAGAGGTACGTGGAGCGGCCCTTTTCCTCTATACCCTTAACTGATTCACATTTTACTGGAGCTCTTCTGTAATAGCTACACCAGTCATTTAACAAAAGGCTGATTTCTACTAACCATGTCTTTTGATGACTATTCACTCAGTAATTCTTCTCCCCTTTGAACTAGGGAAATGGACAGACCTGTTAGCTCTGTTTCTACAGGCTCATCTTTTTCTTACCTTCGAGTTTGTTCTGTGCTAGTTCTGTAAGACTTTTTTTTTTAAAAAAAGAATATACTTTGTGCACATTTTTCAAATTGTATTAACAGATGTATCACAGCACTTTAGTCAATGTGAAAATTTTAAAACTGTCTGAAATTTTCAGATTTGTATGTGCTGTTTTTGATTTACAGAACACTTCACATACCTGGATATATCTGGTTTTTGTTTTCAGAAGTAATATCCATACCTATGTTTGATCTGGGTGATATGGTCCAGGTAAATCAGCTTTTTTTAAAAAGCCTCTGTGCAATAAATTTCTTAAAATGCTTCTTGGCCCATAGTCAAAATTAATTGAGTGCCATTGACTAATTTGTATCTGATGAGTTAAATCAACAGTTATTATAGATTTCTGGTCTCTTGACTGCTTCGGTGATTTTATATAAGTAGCATTTTTTAGGAAGAAAACTATATAGAAATATAGTTATGTACCATAGAATTTTTCACCCCTGTCTGCAAATGCTAACTGAATTCACACATTTTCTGTATCTGCTAATGCACATTGTAATATTTTGCATCCTCAGTTTAAAGAACAAAACGACGTTTCTTGGTGGTAACTAGCTGCTGGCTCTAGTCAAGTGATTGACTGCATATTAAACTCTTTAGGTTTTCTTCTGTCATCATATGCCTCAGGCACTAGCTATATGCTATGTAAAAATTCTAGTTTTGATGTGAAGTAAAATAACATTCAGAATCAAACTGCAGTCTGGTTCATTTCATGTCGTTTCTGTTTCTTAGAAACAAAAAGGAAATTACTCTTGAGTGTACAAATGTGGAAAGAAGAAAAATCCTCAAGGCACATATTTTTTTATTTAAATTGAATATTGGGTAGTTATCATCTGTGCCAACTTTTGCTTAAAGTACACCAGTGACATAAAGGTTGAAAGTAGACTTTGGCAAAATAAAGAAGGGAAAACACCCTTTAAAATCTGTATTTCATCAAGAACTTTCTCTGTATCTGTCTCCTTCAGAGCAGATATAGTTCACACAAACTCTGCAAACATATACTATATACCTATCAAGGCACCTGCTTCCACTTTACATACTTTTCTATGCCAGTCATGAAACCTGTAGTGAGCATCATTTCTCATTACAAGATCAAGACATGCTCCCAGTCGTATAGGGAAGTCAGAGTTCACAATGGTAAAGCCCTAAAATGTTTTGATTAGCAGAGATGATTATGTCATCTAACACAACCTTCTCAAGCTTCCCTGTCCTTCTCACCTTAGATTCAGTTTTCACAAGAACAAGATAAACCACAGTTCAACCTTTTAAATGGAAATCTTACTTTTATCATGGTATCGACAGTATATAGCACAGGTGTCAAATGCAAGGCCCATGGGTCAAATCTGGCCCACCACATCATTTTATGTGGCCCACAAGGTTTCAATCCCAGGGCAACATAGTTATATTTATATAGTCTTACAATTACAACTGATCCTTTGAAGGTAGCAATGAAGCTGATGTGGTCCTCTGTGAAAATGAGTTTGATACCTGTCGTGCCCCATGAAACCCTCACTGTTTACCCCTAGTTAAGCCCTTTTTAGTTAGGGGGAATTAGCATTTTGTGTATAGTTTTGTGGGGGGTCAGTCTAGACAGCCTCTTTGCATTAGAATCCTCCGTCACCCTGCCCTTTAAGAATCTTCTCAGGGGTGGAGCCTCAGGCAAGGCACTTCTGGTTCTTGGAAAAGTCAGCCTTTTCATGACTGGAGGGTGAAGAGAGAGGAGGGCTAGAGGGTCTACAAAATAGCATATCCAGTTGGAGCTGTATTCAAGTCCAGTCAGAGTTAAATATTAAGACCATCTTAGAGACAGTTGAACACCATACAAGAAAGAGACAATATAAAGAAATAAATATTCAAGAGCCTCAGTTCATCCAGAATTGTCTCTCAAATACTTTACCTTTCTGCATAAAGACTTTGTAGTGAGACTCAGGAGGTGAGTAAGTCTCAAATTCTTGTCCGTTAATAAATTCTTGTTTGATTCTCTGATCTGTCCCCTGCACAGCCAATTCGCCTTCCAAGTAGTTAAGATAGCATGGGGGCAGAACAACACCCCTGATTTACAGTGTTTGATAAAGAGACATTTGCGTAAAGCTCAACACAAACCAGAATGTCAGAATAAGCCCTCAGATCATTCAAAAGTACTAACAATATTACAGAAGCATATTCAAGGAACTCAACCAAACATGCTAAGATATTCTGATGGCTATAGCCAGATACCACAGCACATGATTCCTGTGCCCAATGTTTCTATTTCAAGATGACTGAATTCACAGACCATATGAACCCAAAAATATTTAGGCCAGAATTCTACAATGTTTAGTTCTGTTCAGGGCCGGTTGACTATACGAGGCCGCTGACGCGGCCGCCTCGGGCGCTGGCCGCTAGGGGCGCTGTCGAGGTGTCGACAGCGGCCCGTAGCGCCACCGACGTCTCCGGTGTTGGCGCGGCCGCGCGGGGCTTCAATCCCCGCGCCCGCGCCAAACCGCTGAAAACAGATATGCCATTTTGCCCTTAGTCGACAAACTAAGGGCAAAATGGCCTATCTGGCTGTGCGCATGCCGCTGGCATGTGCGCAAACCGCTGAAAACAGATATGCCATTTTGCCCTTAGTTTGTCGACTAAGGGCAAAATGGCATATTTGTGCTGTGCGCATGCGCACAGCACAGATAGGCCATTTGGCCCTTACTTCCTGGTCGCGGCCGCCGATTGCCCGGCGGCCGCGACCAGGAAGTAAGGCCCAAATGGCCTATCTGTGCTGTGCGCATGCGCACAGCCAGATAGGCCTTTTTGCCCTTAGTTTGTAGACTAAGGGCCAAATGGCCTATCTGTGCTGTGCGCATACGCACAGCACAGATAGGCCATTTGGGCCTTACTTCCTGGTCGTGGCCGCCGATCGCCCGGGCGATCGGCGGCCGCGACCAGGAAGTAAGGGCAAAAAGGCCTATCTGGCTGTGCGCATGCGCACAGCACAGATAGGCCATTTTGCCCTTTCTTCCTGGTCGCGGCCAGGGCACGCTGGACGGGGAGCGGGGCCAACTCTGGCCCCGCCCCCAGCACTATTCGCCCTGGCCCCGCCTCCCACGCAGCGTGGGAGGCGGGGCCAGGGCATGCTGGGCGGGGCCAGGGCATGGGAGGCGGGGCCGGTGGCGGGGGCGCTTTTTAGCACCCCCGCTTAACATTTAAAAATATCTCCGGCCGGCCCTGGTTCTGTTTCTGTAACTAGGTAACATATCTTGGCCTGACTACCTCCCTCTTCCCCAATCTACCTATTAAAACAAGTAGGCCAATTCTGCTTACCATTGAGACATACATGGATGATGTTTTCTCCTTCTCCTTCCAAAGAGTGAGGTTTCAGCCTGGAGTTGCAACAAAGATCTTGCTTCTGATTGTCACATCTTCACTTGCTGGTGGGAAGGAGTGATGGAAACTTCACCTACTCATGCTCAATTGCCAGAAAAACAGATCATCGTCTCTTGATGCAACGAATGCCTGATACAGTGAGGTGAGGGAGGCAGTGACACTCATGGCAATAATGCTATAATTCAAACTCTTTGGGGATTGTGAATTACAAATCAGTTACAGAAATGTAATTCTAAGTTACACATAGGTAAGTATGATACTGAAATCGGCACATATTTTTACTACTTTAAAACTTGCAAAAGCAGTTTTTTTATTTATATCATATGCTGGAAATGTCAAAAACCTCTTAAGAAACATACAGAATATCTTCTGTGATAAAAGGATCAACTAAAACCAGATAATTCTTTGCTGATCTACTTTTTGGAACAACATTATCCATGGACCTTAAGAATTTGGGCAATAAAGAAGATGATCACTGAGTGGATTTTGAAGTTAAAATACTTAGTTCCTACAGAGATAAAATGTGCCATTATTTTAGACAGGCCCAGATATCCATGTGCGCTTGAATGAAATCCATATTTTTTTACTATCTGCTTATAAGACATACTCATATGCACGCACACATAACTACAGTCATTGTTGATATATTTCCATTTTCCCAGTAAATGGTTTTGGAGTTTCTAAACTTTTGATGATAAACAATGCAATGTGACAATGTATTTAGATGCTTTAGTTTTATGATTTTGTATAGCCTCATGAAGAATACTTTAGGAGCACCCATAGGCCAGATTGTGTCTGGCTTTTCACCTAATAAACAGACGATCCTTTGAGCATCTTGAGATGTATTTTTCATTCATCTTTCATGCAATTTGGTTTTGAATGGACCATTTAGAGCTTTTACCTTAACAAAAACCTGACCCTGGAATGCACACTGCAGAACAACATTGCTGCCTGTCTTTTGGAACTCTATTTGGAGACTGGTTATAGGGATTTCCATTATGAGTGCCTGCACTTCTGAATTTACCTCTTCCTTCTGCTTCTAAAATGTCCCAGTTTCCCTTGTCTCCTTCCACTTTCCCACTTTGTTCTTAGCTTACTTCCGTTGATGAAAACTGAGTTTAAATTATTTTGCTTGCATTTAATTTAGGGCCCTTCCACATTGTCCTTTATTCCAGGATTTGATCTCAGATTATCTGCTTCAGACTGGAATATATGAGTCCCCACTGCCAAATCACCTGGGATAAACAGATAATCTGGTATCAGATCCTGGGATAAAGGGGCAGTGTGGATGGGCTCTCAGTGGGAACAGAAAGGAGGCAGGCAGAAAAACAGATTATTTGAGTCTCTCCTAGGATTATGTGTTCTTCCTCTTTAACATTTGCTGTCTTGTCTGCACTTTGATGTTTTCATCAATGAAAAGTTGGAGGGTATGTAAATATGTTTCAGATTATAACATTATGTATCTGGAATACCTTTGCCCACCTGAGACAAGTTGACGTGGCACTCACTGTATATCTTTGGGGAACTTACTGGTGTTATAAACTTGTCTTAACACTGTGTTTTACTTGGTTTTTAAAATCCATTTTTACTCCTATTAACCATATAACATCTGATCAAGTTGTTGAATTTTTCTTGTACACTCACTTTTGAATAGGTTATCGCTTAATTAGTCCTTTCAGTTGGGTAGTAAGGTAAATATCTTCCAAATAAATAAATTGAAAATTCCCATTCCCATTCCCAACTGCTACACTCCCAGTACATTAGAATCCCAGAAGCAAGATGTCATGGCCCATTCATAAGCAGCAGCCTGGGAAGAGCTGGAAATCCGATCAACAATAGAGCCAAGTAGTAAGAGCCTAAGAGCATATCAAGAATTAGAGCCAAGAAAGAAGACAGAATGCAAACCGGAGAACCAGTCAGCCTTAGAATTGAAAAAGGAGTTGAACTGCAGGCACAAGCTGGAGATGGAGCTGTAAAACAAGAGCAGGAGTCAGAATGAAGAAGCAAAGTCAAATGTCAGTACCAATGGGTAAGGCAGACAGGATTGCACCAGAGATAGGGAGATCTTGTTGATCCACCAAAAATAACTGAACCCTTTCTTTTCAACAAGATTCAGTGGTTGGATTAGCAGACTCTGCAACTCTTTTAGGCATTATTTAAATGCCTAGGCCAGAAATGGTCTTGTGGTCTTCTTGTTTGCCTACTATTCTCTTCAACCCTAACTGATTCAAATAATGGAGAAGAATGGCTTTCAGTACAGTATCATCTAGATCAGGAGTGTCAAACTCATTTTCACCAGGGGCCACATCGTCCTTACAGTTGCCTTTAAATGTCCATTTGTAATTGTAAGACTGTACGAATGTAATTATGTTACCCTGGCATTGAACGTCTCGTGGGCCACATAAAATGACATGACGGACTTAAGCTCACTAGTTGTGTGTTTGACACATGTGATCTAGGGGGACACAGTTTCCCCACTTCTGTCCTCAGCAGACAATTCAACCTGCATTTCTCATGTGCAACACAATTGACCAAAGAATATACTTCATCAAATAATAGAAGCAGATAGTGTGGATATAAGAAAAGGAAAACGTTAATGGTCGAACTCCCACTTTTACCCCTGTGCTGTGTCTTGAGATCCCAAAAGTCCAAGCAGTGTGTGTGCTTCCTATGCCACATTCGACAAGACAATTTTACAATTAGCCACTACCAACAAGAACCTTCTTCTTAATGTAACTAGGAACAATGGAAGAAGGAATGAAGAATTGGGCCATGTTTTGAAGGAGAGAGGGGTCAAATACTTGACCTGGAATATCTCTCCTGGCAGTGGCTATTTTCTTTATATTTTTAAACAATACCTGGTACTTCTATTTTTGTCATTCTTCATTGGTTTTGCCCTACATTATATAGTTTTGCAGCAAATTTTGAGTTAAATAGGATATACATACACACACCCTGAATTATAGAAGGCCAGTATATATATGTTTCTGAGAATAGGAACACCAGCTTCATTCCAAGAAAATGAAATTGCATATAAGAAACCTGACATAGTCATATATAGACAAAACCTAGGCAACATGGAAACACATCTATTGCCAACAGAGAACGTAATCACGCTTTTACATCTGGAACTCATGTGTATATTTACTTAATAATAATTAGTGGGAGCTGGTGGTGAGCTTCATTTCCCACCAGGGAACATAACATCACAATAACTAAAAATAAAGATGAGGAGAAAAGACAAATATGATTTACATTTATGTGACTGTATAACACATTTTAAACATTTTGGCACCACAAACTTTTCAAGGGGATTTTGAAACCACATTAGGCCTCCAAAGTTGCACCTAAAGATAGTCATAGAGCACAGAGAGGAAGCCAATGCAGAATGTGAGGATTCCATACAGATAATCAAAACTTGGGCTTTCAAATCTGCTGAATATGATATTGTGCAACCAGTTGTGTATCTGTAAATGAGCTGGCTCTTTCTATAGTCCCAGTGAATCACGGGATATTGTGAAGCCTCTGATGAGCTTCACTATGGCCAAGAATAGTCATACTTACAAAACTATGAACTGAATGCAGATGTTACACCATGGTTAAAATACAAGCATTTACCTAAGGGAACTTACATTGTGTAAAACACCCACCAAATGTTAGCCAAAGTCTTTCAAGCATTTTAAAGGGTTGCTCATATTGTTTCATGTACTCTGTGGCTGTGTTATCTAAGATGCCTTATACACTGGCATATAATACAGAATATCAAGACAGAGTCTACACTGCCATGTAATTCACTTAAAAGCAGATAATCTGGATTTTATTCAATTGTGTAGAAGGGGCCTAAGATTTCAGGATATAAATGTGATATTGCTGAACTATAACAATGATAAAACCTTTTCATATATCTGCCAAGCACTGGGCTACTGGTATGGTAGAGCCAACTACCACATTGGGTGGTAGGCTACAAGTACGATCCTACTCCATACATTTGCTGTATATGTGAAGATTAATGTCTAAACAGATCCTGCAAGCAGGGGATTTGGAAACAAACTGTTTCCAGGTGTCTATTCTTCCCACTTTAAAAGTTCATGAATGGAAGTTTCTACACTGCAAATAATTGTATGAGTCCATTTTTTCCTTCGACTTCTCAAAAGTCAAGACTGGCTGGCCATTTGGGAAAATAACCTTTAATTAAGAATATCTTGTTTTCATATCTCTTTCTTTTTTTCTTTTTCTTTTCTTTTTCTTTTTTAAAAAACCTCATTTCTGTCTTTATTTTGCTTTTCATTTATTGCCAGTATAAGCCAGTCAAATGATGATGATGAAGAAGAATAGAATGCAATTGTAAAGTAAAAGCTCATAGTAAATCCCTTCTCTGTTTGTTCAGGTTTCTTGAGGTTTCTTCAAATATGATGGACTGCAATGCCCTTTATTCCTAGCCAATCTGCCATTAACCATGTGAGCTGGGGATCCTAACAGCTGCAGTCCAACTTGAGTTTGGAAAACTTATTTTTTGGATCACAGCTTCCAGAATATCTCAGCCTATGTGGCTATTGGAAATAGATGTACTTGGAAATAGATGCACCCTTTTACTTTCCCCTTTCCAAGAAAAACAGCAACTGAGTGGAGAGATGCTTTTGAATGGGAAAATGGCATGATGATGGTATTTGCCATCCCTTCTCTCAGTACTCTTCTCTGATCAAATGAGCAGTCTCCCTCCCAAAGTTATATTTCATTAAAGGAAATCACATTCAGAGATCAAATCCATTTAATGTGTAGTTTAACTCTTAAAAGAAACACAAGGTAATGCATGAAACACAAAGTCTGATGTGTCTTCCATCCATTAATTGTCATTCAATTGCAAGATATCAGCAGATTAAACCACTGACCTGCTGAACTTGCTGACTGAAAGGTCGGCAGTTCGAATCTAGTGAGAGGGGTGAGCTCCCACTGTTAGTCCCAGCTTCTGCTAATCTAACAGTTCAAAAACATGCAAATGTGAATAGATCAATAGGTGCTGCTCCGGTAGGAAGGTAATGGTGCTCCATGCAGTCATACCAGCCACATGACCTAGGAGGTATCTATGGACAACGCTGGTTTTTCGGTTTAGGAATGGAGATGAGCCCCAACCCCCAGAGTCAGACACGACTAGACTTAATGTCAGGGGAAAACCTTTACCTTTACTTTATAGCATGAAAAAAGCTATAATTGCTTCTTGGTTTATTATGACAATTTTTTTAAGATGCTTTAAACTGATTTGCCTGCCTGAATTTCAGCAAATGATTGATAAAGTCAACAGAAGACAAATTTTACTGTGCTGTAACCACACTTTCAAACACTGCTAGTCTTAAAGGTGCATACTTTTGCATACTGATCAGACTTATGTGGTTCTATCTTTGCATTGTCCCACTAGGGATGGAGAAAGTAATCTCCTTTGCTTTTTCCCACACACAAATGGTATCAAGTTCTTCTCATCCTGCTTGTGAAAAATAAGTTCTTATTGAAAACAAATCAATTTCTGAACTTTCTACAATAATCAAATGCAACAGCCAAATGAGAAGAAGCTGTATTATACCTGCTTGCTGAATAACCATTCAAGACGGGGAGTCTGTCTAAAAAAAGAGGTCAAAACCATACAACCACAAACCTAGATGAACAAAACAGAACCGAATTCAAACTTTGAGCTCAGTAGTCAAAGCCTGGATAACCAATTCTGCACACTTTTCTTTCCAGTAGAATACACTATTTGTTTTTTCATCTCAAATTTATTCTGTCATGTTTATGAATAAATTTGCAAATTTTGATCCAAACAAAATTTTCACCATCCCTACTAATTTTTTTCCCTAACCCCCTTTCTTTCTCTCACATACAGACATGGCAATATAGCATTATGTATTCAGAAAATGGAAAAAAGGGAGGTGGCTGGACAGTTTACTTAAAGATGTTTTAGATGATTTGATAAAATCATGGGGCTCCTATCCCTATCGCATATAGAAATCAGCCCGTCACTTTCATAGAAGTCATTGAATCCCACCCATGGGAAAAAGCAGGATATAAGTAAACTAATAATAATAATAATAATAATAATAATAATAATAATAATAATGAAGAGAAACAACTGGAAAAGCTGACACAATACAAAGATTTAAAGATCGAACTGCAAAGACTCTGGCACACCCTGTAAAAGTGGTTCCAGTGGTGATTGGCACACTGGGTGCAGTGCCTAAAGACCTTGGCCTGCACTCAGAGGCAGTCCATCAGCGAGGCCAATTAGGCTGCTGCCTGTAGTGCATTGTTCTCCGGGGCGCCGTGGAAGCGCCTCGAAGCGGCGGTGGTGGCGGCATCCCAAAAAGCGATCCCCACGCCGCTTTTCTGCTTTGGAGAGTGGAGATCGCCTTCCTGGCCAGAAGGGAGGTGATCCCCACTCTGCAAAGCAGAGAAACCCCACTTTTCTGCTTGGTGAGGTGGGGATCGCCTCCCTTCTGGCTAGAAGGAAGGCGGTTCCCACTTTGCCAAGCAAAGAAACGCGGCTTTTCTGGTTGGCGAAGTGGAGATGGGCTCCCTTCTGGGCAGAAGGGAGCCAATCTCCACTTTGCCACCAAGAAACGCCGTGTTTCTGCATGGCGAAGTGGAGATGGGCTCCCTTCTGGGCAGAAGGGAGCCAATCTCCATTTTGCCAGGCAGAGAAACCCCGCTTTTCTGCAGAGCCCACCCTTCTGGAGCCTGCATCAGCCCTTCCAGTGGGCCTGGTGGGCCATCTGAAGCCCGCTTTGGGCACTCCAGAGCCCGCGTCGGCCCTTTCGGTGGGCAAGGCGGGCCCTCCGGAGCCCATGTCAGGCACTTTGGAGCCCGTTGCCGTCTGTTGGAAGCTAGGCAAGTGGGGTTTATTTGTTTGTGGAATAATGTCCAGGGTGGGAGAAAGAGCTCTTGTCTGTTGGGAGGCAGGTGTGGATGTTGTAATTAATCATCTCGATTAGCATTTAATGGCCCTGTGGCTTCAAGACCTGGCTTCCTCTTGCCTTCTTCTTTGGGGAGGTGTTAGGTCTCCTTGATTGCTTCCTGTCTGGATTTCCCCTGAGTGTTGTTCTTTATTTAGGCTTTTCCTTAATCCCTCCTTATTATCCAACATTTTCTCTTATCCAACGCTTTTATTTTGGTTTATTATTGGTTTTGGGGAGGGGGGGGGGCCAAAATCTCTGTTCGCCTATACTTGAAAATTACCTCGGATCTCCTCTGCCTGCACTCAAACACAATGGGTGCTGACAAAATTATCATCTGTCAGCTGCAAAAGGCCACCCTACTCAGATCTGCACTCATTATTTGCCGATACAGCACACAGTCCTAGATACTTAGGAAGTGTCTGACGTGTGATCCAATAAATCAGCCAGCATAGTGATCTTGTTTGTTGTATACTAATCTTGTTGTGTATCAAATAATAGTGATGATGATGATAATTTTTCTCTATAAAACCTTGGGAGCATGACACATTTAATACACATAACTGAAATGTGTAAATCAGTATGTATACTGCCAAGTGCCAATATAAAATGAAATCCCAATTGGTACATGACCAGTTCATCAACTCATACCGTCAATATCATGGGTTGACTCTCAATCTAATCAGTCTGATGTGATAATTGTGACAATAATTTGACAAGGGAGATCATATGTGGTGCCCTGTGGTCCTGAGAGAAAGAAAAGGGTAAAATATATCAGGAAAAACTTCACAAAATGCACAGATGTCCCATGTCTTTTGTTTACATAATTGCTTAATCATAGAGATTATTCTTTCATTTTCTTCCCCAATACTTTGGATTTTCCTGCCTTGTTATTAGTTATAGCAGTCCACATTGCCAACATCAAATGACCTCAAGAATGCAGAGCAGTTAAAAGATTGCTTAAATGTCTTAATACTTTTAATCCTTACTTGTTATAATTTGATTACTGAAACAGATTTTCTCTGTGGGCCTCATATTAAGTCATTTTCAAGTTGAAAGAAACCAGAAATCCTTTTAACTTAACAGAGCTACAATTTGGTTTGAGTTGCACAGAACTAGCTCAAAGGTTGGAAGATGTTGCATGATAGTTCTCCTGGTTTCAATACCTTCCCAGCAAGTAATTGCATTTCCAAAATGTAATTTTAAAATTCATGATCATATTTTCTGCTAAATAGTTTGGATGGGACTTTGTTCTAAATGCACAGATTCAGACACAAAATATGGGCTTAATAAAACATTGGGCTGGATGCATCTACACTTGCAAAAAAAAAAAAAAAAAGGGCAGACTTATCTCAAAGCTGGTCCTGGCAGTCCAGATGACATACGGCTATTTTTTTTTTTTACCTTACCCCAAATATGCTTTGCACTAAGCAAAGTCAGGAAAAGTCAGGAACTCTAGAATGACCTTGGGTGCTTTTACCATATGGTAAGCTGGATCCAGTTTCAGCCTGATCAGTCATCCATATAGTAGAAGTCACACTATCCATGTTCTCCATGTGATGAACACAAGGAGCACTCTCCTTGTTGATCACAGGTCAAAGTGCCCATTTCTGACCTTAACAGAAGCAACAGCATGAGTATCGAAAACATAGGATCAAAATAGTGAAGTTGATGCAGCATCTGTGTGGACAACAGCACAACATCACATAGGATTTGTCCCAACGTTTGTGGTTGTCATCATGGTTGGTCCAGGGCCAATCTGGACTATGATGCTCTGGGCTGGTCCTGGATTAAGTACCCAGTATAGACATGCCCTTAATCATACTTAGATTAGACCTATTAAAACCAAGTCATGAGAAACTCAAGTCCCATTGATTTCCAAGAGTCTTTCCTAAGTATGTATGTGTCTATATCAAATGTACATACCTTTAATCATTTGTTGTTTTTTATTCATTCAGTCACTTCTGACTCTTTGTGGCCCCATGGACCAGCCCACGCCAGAGCTCCCTCTCAGCCATCACCATGCCCAGCTCCTTCAAGGTCAAGCCAGTCACTTCAAGGATCCATCCATCCATCTTACCCTTGGTCGCCCCTCTTCCTTTTTCCTTCCAGTTTCCCCAACATCATTACCTCCTCCAAGCTTTCATTTCCTTTCTTCTCATTGTGTGGCCAAAATACTTAATCTTTGCCTCCAATATCCTTCCCTCCAGCGAGCAGTCAGACACTATCTTCTGGAGGATGGACTGGTTGTATCTTCTTGTGGTCCAAGGCACTCTTAACCATTAGAGAATGCCAAATTAAAAAGAGGATCTGAAACTTATGTATCTTACGTGGGAATGCTCTAGAAATTAACAGCCTGGATTGTTCCATTTCATCTTCATTGAGAAGGATCAGTTAACTTTGCAATATCACAATGTGGTATACAATTGATTGCATTTGATTGGGATGACAATATCACAAGGGGAGGAACGTGATTCTTCATTTTATCAGATTGTATGGGAGAATTCAATATTAGCTGAATTCAAACATGAGCAGGGTGGCATTGGAATTTTTTTGGCATGACAAAAGGGAATACTATGAGGATGATAGCAAGTAATCGTTAAAGCATAAAGAGTGAACTTGAAATGCCAATGTCACAGTGTATCATGTGTCGATGGATTGCTCGTTTGTTTGCTTATTTCTAAAACATAAGAACATTACTGCTATCTAATAAACACCAATAATCCCAGGTAAGTGCCTACAATTCAATGGCTGAATCTTTCTAACAGAGCTGTGAACAGAGAGTGCTTTTGATCAATCTACGTATCCTAAAGAAAGAAAAGATAATTTGGGGTCTTGTAATTTTGGTCTAGATACTAGGTTTTTTGGATGCATTTAGGATATTAGTATCTGTGAGTTGAGGCACACATCGCCATTCTGAACTCACACCAGTTCGCAGATAATTGTTGGGTTGTTCTTTTCAAGAAATGGGGCTGTAGTAAGCATTTTCTAACTTGAGGTGGTGTGACTTGGGTCAAAGAGAAACAACAAAGCATGTGCTCCTCCAGTGCATGTTCTACAGGGACATTCGATCCACACTCATCCTGCCCTTGCTATATAATTACCCAGGCCATACAGGACAAGTTTACACCAACCTGCTGCTCTCAGATACCAACCCAATTATAACCTACAATACCACCAAGTTTTGTGCAGCAGCACCTAACATCTGCTGACTGATGACCGGATCCAACAGCTAACAATCCAACTATCAGCTAACTGAAATGTAAATCAGTTATTTTCACCCCGGTCCCCAAGACTTGTGCCCTGAATGCTTATACTCATCCATCAATCTCCCCCCTCCCCCTCCCCCCCTCTCCATCCCTTTTTTGTCCAATCCCTTCTATAAAGAGTTTTGTGGTCTACCCCTCAACATACCTTTTTTTAGCCTTTTAGATTTTATGTACATGCTTCTATGAGACTGTACCCCACTTATGCTGGTCTATGACTGTAATAAAGATTTTGAATTTGAATTTGAAGTGGTGCAAGTTTGGGATAATATGTATTGTTGTGGGTTTGTTGTGGGTATCATGTTCCACAGAATATTAAGAGACCTTTCTCCCTAAGGTAAACAACTTCAAAAACATGCATCTCTTCAAATCCTTCTTCAGGATTCACAATTCTTTTAATGTTACTATTGCAACCTATTGATGGATTATAGTTTTTCTCTTTCTCATCATCCAGGACGTGAAATATTCTGTAGGCTCCATTTTATAGAAGGCTGGAATGCCTACACATTGGTGGATATATGCTTGAATAATTGGCTGATCCTATTGTCTAGCAACAATTGGAAAACTGTCTGCTAAAATAGCCATATTAGCAAATAAACATGTCCACTGCTGTTTAGTTATGACCAGCTAGGCCATCGAGGACTGCTTACTTAATACAGATGACAAAATTTCTCTATGGTAGAGACTTTTTATTTTGTCCATTAGCAAAGAGAACAAATGTTAGTTATAAACTTTAGATCATGGCCTGCAATGTAGTGTCTTATTTAGTTATGTTTTCCAACCTAATATTGTTCCAAGTTGATCTGTGTAGATGTGTATGAGTTCATCATAAGCATATAGAAAACACCTCTTGGTAGAATTCCAGTCATGTAGACTTTACCTCTTTCTGTTTACAGAGTCCTTGTGGCAGAGGATTGGGAGGAGCACTTTATCATATGAATTCCAGTTGGCGCCCTTATTCTCTTCTCTTGCCTGAGAATAAAGAGAAAATAATATTTTAAGCAACCTCTAAACTCAATTTCCTGATATATGTTTATAGAGAAGGGATTTTATTTGTCCAGTTAATGTTTCATAACATTTCCTCATGTGACATATAATCTCCAACATGTTACATATAAAGCCAACAATTTGGATATCAGCTCAGACTTTGTGGCTTGCTTTCTATCAGGAAAAATGAAGGAAAACATTGAATTTCTTCTAAATTAAAAGATTTTCAGAAGGTTTTTTTTATCATAGTGAAGTCTCACATTGAAAAATGGCAAAAACAAAGGGACATGTCCATTGTGCTGCAGAAAACACCACAATGGATGGATGTATTTATACACAATGCTCAGAAATCTCAAAACATTTCAAGAAGGTCCCTCTTCATGAAAGGAAATTTCAAAATGAAGACATTTACAAAATCAATTATAAGTAGATATGAGTAGGGGCTGAATCCTATTTCATCTGTTTCTTACGTGGTTTTGTACCATTCCATCCATTTGGATGGCATGGAACGGTACAACCCCCTGAGAATGAAAGAAGCAGTGAAACGAAAGGAAAAAGGGCAATGGTAGCCATTTGGTCAGCTGATTTTTGACACTTGGCTGTAGGCCCTGGCTGGCAGGGCCTACAGGGCCTACAGCCAAGGGCTGGGTACTCAACGCTCGCAGGTCCAGCTTGCAGGGCCTACAGTCGATTGCTCGATTGTACGCCCTGTGAACTGGGCCTATGAGCCATTGAGTGCTCAATGTTCGTAGGCCCTGCCTGCCGGGACTACAGTTGAGCACTCAGCTGTAGGCCCTACAAGCTGGGCCTATGAGCCATTGAGCACCCGATGCTCATACCCCTGTCTCACAGGACCTACAGTCATGCACCGGGCTCGCTCAGCCATAGACCCTGGCTGCCAGGCCCTGGCTGGCAGGCCCTGGTGCTTTGCTGCTCAAGGCCTGAAAAATCTTTGTTTTTTTTCAGACCTTGGACAGAAAAACTCATTTGTATAGGTGCCCATTTTCATAAGCGGCAGATGGAAATGGGGCCACACAAATGGTATAAATAGAAACAGACAGTGATTCTATATAAATGCACAAGACTAATGGTTAGTAACTATGGAGTCCACGATTACAAGAGAAGAAAGGTTCAAGCATGTAGAAAAGCAGAGTATTCTTGAAGCACTTCTGTTGCCAATCAATTTATTATTACATGAATATCAGCTTCAACTTAAGGAAATGCTATGAACAAGACACATCCAAGAAACCCTTTTATCAACAGACCACTCAGGTCTTACAAATTCAGAGCCATTGTTTTTTCATTGTCTATCTATTTGTCATGCACTCTTCTTCTTTACCTCTTTACCTACCCCTTTCTACCTTGCAATGCACCATTATCTTTTCGGATGAACCATGCCTTCTCATGATAAAGTGCGAAGTGTGAAAGTCTCAATTTAGTCAACTTAGCTTCTAAGGAATATTCGGGTATGATTTGCTCTCGTCCTCCTTTAATTGTCTTTTTGGCATGGTATCCAAATCACTCATTCAGCGTCATACATCACATGACATTGTTCTCTTCTTGTTAGCTTTCTTCTCTGTCCAACCATACACAGAAATCAGAAATATTATGGCACAAATTATAATGACTTTGGTAATTATATAATATCTTTGCATTTGAAAATGTTGTATTGTTCATAATTGCCCTCGCAAGCCCTAGACTTCTTCTGATTTCTTCACTGCGGTTTCCATACTGGCTTACATTCAAGAAATGATTCAGTGCTCTATTCTTTTTGGGACTGAATAATAATAACAACTAAGCTACAGTGATGATTTAAAGCATTGATCCTAGTTGGTAGAGTGCACCATTTTACTCTGATTCAGGCAGAAGAAAACATGTTATGCAAGCTTTGGGACTGCTGGCATGCTAGAACAGTTGGATAGTTCAGTAACTTTATACATAATTTTCTCCCCCTACATTTTAATGCCAGCATGGGAGAGAACTATCGCTGCCTATTGGCCGTTTGTGTGCTGCTAATTGATTTGGCATACATTACAGCTGTTCTTGGATTGTGTTTGGTTTAATCTCTGTGCTACAAAACAAGGAGCATTGTAGCTACTTTTAAAAGTCATGCTTGATATCAAATTGTTAACTTCGTTTTTAGGGCAGAAACAAATGGTTTCTATATACATGTAACATTCTTACACAAACCCATCTAGTGAAAAACCCAAGTGATTTTATTTCCCAAATGAGAGAACTACAACAGATTAGCTACTGATGTATAATGTTGCACTGACAAATTGCACATCGTGATTTCTGATCATTCGACTTCAAAGAATGAAAGAAATTTGGAAGACCTAATTGCTTACAATGAAGTTCCTCTTTATGCTGAACATTTTGGCAAGAACATTCTTAAAAACTGATATATATTTTCATATCCATGGCAGAAAAATAAGATATAGGTTGAACTATGAAATAATAGCAATATACATATAAATGATGTTGTGATTAAATGCTGGACTAGGTGTCTGGCAGACGAAGGATCAAATCTTGCAGTGCTTTCCAAAATTTTGTTCTCCACCACCTCTGACTTGAACTCCCATATCCCCAGCTGGCTTGGCCAACAGGAATTCTGGGAGCTGAAGTCCAAAGCATCTGGAAGACCAAACTTTGGGAAATACTGGTATAGTGGCTCAAAAGAAACTAGGTGATTAGTACTGCTATGTAGTATGTGCTACTTGAGATAATTGCCTCACTCTGTGTAATGATTTGGCTGGTTAGTGTATGTGAGGAAAAGGAGAGAACTGGGGACAAAGTAACAGGAGTGTTTCCTCCTAAACTTTATATACCCAGACAAAGAGATGTCTGGATAGAGGGACAAATAGATAAAGAAATAGACGGATAGGCATACTGTCAGGAAGTAATCAAACAGTAAGACAAATCTGCATAGCAATCAGTGTTTCTGTGTTATATTTCATGTAAAAATACATGTCTAAAAGTTATATTTTTTGCAATCTGTTCATTATCCTATGCTGATATATCAAAACAGTTATGATATCCAGGGACTTCATCAATTGGGCAAATTTACTCGTTGTACGACACTTTCACTACAGTTCGGTAACAGAACTTCGTGGATCCCATCAAACAACTTAGAGCTATTTCCGATGGGGTCCATCCCCAAACTGTGGTGAAAGCATAGTACAAGGGAGCAATGAGATTCACCATGTCTGCCAGATTCACCATGCTGCCTGGAAAACCCTCCCACTGTTGCCCGTGTTGGGTGACTGAATGTGATGAGGTGCTAAGACTTCAGTCTGCAGCATGACAAGAATGAAGGCTCCAAATACAGCAGGATTGCATTCTGCATTTTGAAGAGTAACACACTTTACCATCTAAATAGATCCCTGTCTCCTATCATACAATTAAATCCAGAGTTTAGAATTACTTAACAGTATGACTGTCTCATAAGAAAGATGTAATATTTTGAAGAATGAAATGTTTTCTTTGGAATGTTTTTCTGCCATCCCAGGGGCTCAGTAAAGCTGAACTGGCACCATATTCCTCATTCCTTGAATGGCAATGTGGTTTCAGTACTCATTGCACACTAGAATACTTATGCCCTCAGTGTGACATCTTTTAAAGAAGGCAAAGAATATTCAGGATATTGAAGGGTTCAATGTTTTTTTTTAAAAAAAGCAGAATAGATTGAGATTGATAGAAGTCACATGCATGAGACAAACTACAATCATTTAAGCAAAATTGTATTATGAGGTAGAGGGATAGTGCAGCCCATGGAGTCCCACATCTGCAATATTATTCCTTTTTTCCATATATACACCACCCCCTCATGTATTATTTTTTTAAATTTTTTATTGTTGTTTTATTGTTTTATCACATTCCCACCCTCCCCTCCTTGTACATGCAATTTATACAGCAAACTACAGAAGTTGCATTTGAAATATCAATCTCGATCTTAATTTTTCCACTCCACATCTTAGCACATTCTCTAAATAGTTCCTAACTGGTTCCCACATTCACTTGATTATTGCAACCTTTTCAGTTTTATCTATATTGTTCAATTTGCAATTTGTTATTTCCACCCCCTTATGTATTATTAGCCCATCAGAGTGCTGGTCCCAACATTAGACAGAATGAGACATCCACCAGAGGCATATGATTTGGGGCCCCACAAAAGGGCAACAAAGTGATAGTTATTTGGCTATTATTACAGACAATTAAGACATCAAAGGGCTCCCTGGTGGCACAGTGGGTTACACCGCTGAGCTGCTGAACTTGCTGATCGAAAGGTTGGTGGTTCGAATCCGGGGAGGAGATGAGCTCCCTCTGTTAGGCCCAGCTTCTTCCAACCTAGCAGTTCGAAAACATACGAATGTGAGTAGATCAATAGGTACCTCTCCGGTGGGAAGGTAACGGCGCTCCACGCAGTCATGCCGGCCACATGACCATGGAGGTGTCTACGGACAATGCTGGCTCTTCGGCTTAGAAATGGAGATGAGCATCAAATCCCAGAGTCAGACATGATTAGACCTAATGTCAGGGGAACCCTTTACCTTTTTTTACTAAGACATCAACATAGTTCCAAAATATTCATGCCATAGTCATGGTCATTAATCAGAATGGAAACTGCAGTAAAAAAATCAGAAAACCAGGATTTGGAAAGGCAGTCATGAAGGAACTAGCCAAGATCCTGAAGTGTACATACAATTGAACACTAAAGTTAAGATTGCTGTTGCCATTTCCCATTTTTATGTATGGAGGAAATAAGAAAATTGTATTGCAGATGGATAAATTCAGTGAAGGAAGCCGTGGCTCTGAGTCTGCAAGACATGAGCAGAGTGACTGATGATATGCGCACATGGAGGTTCCTTATTCATGGGGTCATGAGGCCAGTTAACAACACAATTTTACTTTGTTGTTAGGAAGAAGACGAAGCACTTGTGGAATTTTTTGCTTTGAGATCCAAATTTGCCCGGCTTTCACACAAAACACATATTGTGTAGCCATGGGGAAGGTGCTCTTCCTCTGAAAGGAAAAGGTATTATTAACATAAGGGTTGAATATATAAGATGTTGTTTTAGCACAGAAATGGTAGATTGACTATGATAATATAATACTGCTGAACAGTCAAATTAAGGGAAAGCATTGTTAGGGAGCCACCATGGTACAATGATTTAAATGTAATAATAGGTCTAGAGTTTGAATTCCTGCTCAGCCCAGAAACTAGCTGGAAGCTTTCAGGCAAGTTACCCTCTCTCAGCCTTTGAACAAATCTTTCTGCAAAACCTCAATGACAGATTTGTTTTATTGTTGCCATGAGTCAGAAATAACTTGAAGGCACACAACAGCAAATTATTATAATGAGAACATTATTGGGGAAAGTAGATCTTGCAGACATCAATGAAAGCCTACAGAAAATAAATGCTATTTATTATTTACTATATCAAAATCTTACAGAACCATGAGGAACACATAAATTGAAGTTACAGTCATTAAACCAGGCCACTAGTTAAACAGTAAATGTACAAGCCCATGAATTACCAGTGGGAGTTTGTTTGGACTGCTTTGACTGCAATATAACATTTTACCTCCCAAAATAATTATAAACTTATTAACTGAAGTGATCTGCTCAGATGAATAAAGCAGAACCTAGATGTATACATTGCTTAAAAGGAAAAGAACTCAAGAATTTACTGCATACAGAGAACATACAGAGAGGTTTTATAGGGAGATTTTTTTTATGTTAGTACTTACATTAAACTAAACCATTTGGATAAGGATCTTGGCCAGAGGCAATTTAAGCCATGAAAAATGAACTCCCCAAGTACTTCTGTCACAACCCAGTGATGGAAGGAGCCCTGTAAATTCCTAATCTCCTTTTCTTCATGGTAAGACAATGTCGTTCTATAGAAAGGAAGGTCAAGGAACTGATTCCCCCCACAGTAGGTATCCGAAAAACCAATCAAGCTAAACTAGCAGGGAGTAGATTCCAGCAGAACTCGGTGGGGAACGGCTTTTCTCTTCCTCCATAGGTTCCTTCAGAAGAGAAGATTCTTAGGACTAGAGGCTTAATTTCTCTGGCTACCATGCTAATCACACATCTCTAATTACTGTCTTTCTTTCTTTTCCCTAGACACTCATTCTTCCATCTAAGCTCCTTTCAATAGAAAGACAATGTGGATACAAAGGCTATAGAAGGTGGCTAGACACCTGATGGACCTCTGAGTCTCCAGGAGATATCCCTTCTCCTCCCCCAGATTTCATTGGCATTCTTTCCCAGGAACTACCACATATCCATGGCATGCTCTTCCTTCTCTCCCTCCACTGCCCAGGAGTGTAGCTATGGTGGCGATGGGAAAGGAGCAAATGAAAGTGTTGCCTCCTATAAGAATTTTGTTCCCAAAAACATTCTCCTTCACTCCCCAAATATCTAGTATTGTAATATTGCAAATTTTGGTTGAAATATGGGTTAGACATCCAAAGAAAAAGAGAAGGCAAAATTACCAATAGAATGTGAACACAACAAATGTAAAACTTCTAGGTGTGACAGATTTCAGTCTTTCATCCTTTGCCATGCTAGAAATTTGTGGGTAGAAGGAAAGTGGCATTGGTGGGCAGAGATCCTATGGTGAGGGGGGTACAGCCTTCATGCCCTCCTAGTAGTTAGACTCTTGTCTCTAAATTCATTATCTGAATTAATCATAATTGTCTCTGTCTCTAAGTTTTGCCTTTAGCAAATCATAAGTGTACCATAGATTCTGACAAAATCCATGCAAATTTTTAGTGTGGCTTGTTCAAAGAAGTGTAGTCCAAATGACAAGAGCAGAGGCTTTTGATATATTTTTCTTTTGCACATGCTAACACCTTTGAAAGCACGGAAAGCATAAATGTGGTAACATGGGAAAAGCTTGCAGTTTATTAGCTGCTTGGGAGATTATAACATAGGCTGTGTTGCCACAGATGTGTGGAAATAGTCATGGGATTCAAATGGCTTTGGCTACAGTGCTATTTATGTGAATACTTGTACATTGAGCACAACCTATGTGTAGGATCGGAGCCTTTAATCTGATACTAAATAACAACGATGACAGCAACAACAACATAAAGAGCTAAGTGGTGAAAACTTCTGCCACTGAGATACCATTCTGTTGTGAGATACTAATACAGGAATGTGTTCTCTTTTCTCCTCATATGCCCCCCTTTTATACTGAATGAGGGAGAGAGCATCCATTTTTAATGGGAAGGGGTGTGAAAGAAAACAGATGCAACTAATTAAAATGCAACATGTTTAACAACGTTGGAAATTCTGAAAAGAATAGTTTTACATTAAAAAACAAGCTTTATTATATAATTGTGTGTGATCCTCCAGGTGTGGCCATTAAGGTATGATACATAAGATACAGTATAGAAACTTATTTTAGTGTTTTCTGTTGCATTGCTTGATTTTTATTTTTTAGCAAAGCTTGTGAAACATGATTGGGTATTAATGATGCAGATATAATGGTTTAGCAAAAAAGTATACAGAGGACATTAAACAAACTATGTATAGACAACCCACTGTAACACAGATTCAGCATTCACAACTTGAAAATATTCCTCCACCCCACACACAAAAATAATTCTGAAAGCAAACTTAATTTTGCCAGTTTATCTAAGAGATACCATTTTAATTTACTATTGTATATAATGAGATTTGAGCAACCATGAATTTTGATATCAATGGGGCTCCTGCAATAAAACTCCAGCAGGTATCAAAGTGCCATTAAACTAGTTAGCTCAGGTTCTTTCCGTGTGACTCACCACCTCATCATACAGCGCTAAATTCAGTGGCATGCACCAATTTAGTCCCGGTCACCCACTGAGCCAGCCGGCTCCCATCAGTGGGTGAAGGAGGGCAAAGCCGGTGCATGCCGCCAGCAGGGTGACATGGGAGGGCTTCCGTGTTGCCATTGCAATGCATGGAGGGAAGCTGCACACACCACGCACACTCATGTTTCCCACATCTGATTGCCCTCAGCTGGAGCTAGGCATGGGGCACTGGATTACCCATGCCCCTTTATGAAGCAGAGCAACATCAGTGGCTCTCTGACAAGGTCGTAAGATTGTAACCAAGGGCAATGTGTGTTCCAAGAGGAACTGTAATTGCCAACAAGATTGACTTCTTTAATTTTCATAGTTTCTCACTTTTCCTCCCTTAGAAAGCTACAAAGAAACTTCAATGATTGCATAGTCTAACACTAGCCAAAGAACAACAGTTAATGCAGCTAATGTGGAAGACATCAGTGACCCTTTCTTTCCTATCCCTAATTCTACTTATTAAATCATAGAATCATAGAGCTGGAAGAGACCACAGGGCCATCCAGTCCAGGCCCCTGACTTGCAGGAAAAGCACAAAGTTCCCCTGATAGATATCCATCCAAACCTTTGATCATTTTAGTTGTGCTTCTCTGGACATGTTACAGCTTGTAACATTGTGGTGCCCAGAATTGGACACAGTATTTCAGGAGGGTTCTGAGCAAAACAGAATAGAGAGGCACCATGACTTCCCTTAATCTAGACACTATACTCCTTTTGATGCAGCACAAAATTCAATTGGCTTTTTAAGCTGTTGCATCACATTGTTGACTCATGTTTAACTTGCTGTTCAAGATCTTTTTATATATTCTGTTGCTGAACCAGGCATTACCCATCCTGTATCTTTGCATTTTGTTTTTAATACCTAAGTGTAGTATCTTACATTTCTCTTAGTTGAAATTCATGTTGTTAGTTCTGGCTCAGCTCTCTAATCTGTTCTTTTGAATTCTGATCCTCTCTTCTGGAGTAATAACTATCCCTCCCAAACTGGTTATACAGTGAGGTAAGAGAGGTGTAGGATGAAGGCTAAGTTTGTGGTGATAGGTTTGTTTATGGTTTTGCTGTGATACAATCCCAGAACCCCAATTCTCAATATGCATATTTGTGAACAAAACCCAGTGGACATAATGGAGGCTTATTTCTAAGAAAACCTATCCAGGATTGTGCTATAATTTTAAAACCTGTTTGTTTAGGGGTGTGTGTTGGCATTAACAACAAATTTTCACTATTTTGTATCAAAATTCTTCATCCTCTTGAATTTTGGCATATAGTCTGGATTTTTCAAGGCTATCTTCTGTTGACAGTAGCAGAATATATGAATTGGTTCTCAGTTGAAAATGTTCAAAGAAACCATTGACAAATCATTTTAGCTCAAAAGCATAAGCCTTCCACTCATAAGAAACCAAATTATCTTCTTATGAATTAGGTTTATCAGAGAACACTATCGTGTAAAGTGACTACTGAGACTGACCAGCTTTAGGAATGACCTCATGACTGATAAGTTTTGAAGCTGAGTGTCTTTCAATCTATGAGGTAGCCCCAGAGAAACAGATAAGTTTCGTCTTTGAAGGCTTGACTTTGGTGCATGACTTTATGGCCTTGTAATTCTTGCTATGGGGAGGGGAGAGAAGAAAGGGGCATAGGAATAGTTTCAACCTGCTCAATAAAATTCTCCAGAGTACGTGCAATAAACAGAACATGCAATAAACTTCAGTGTTCTGGTTGAACTGTGGATAGGCTTCCCCATAAATGCAAGAAGGCACTCCACAATTTTTAAACAAATGGAAGAAAAACTGTGCTTGGGGATAAGCAGTCTCATGGTCTACAGCATAAAAGCCTTCCAAAGTATGTAAACACAACAAGTATAAAGAAGGGGCTAGTATAAAATAAACCACAGTGTTTGCCAAGATGTAACAGGCAAATCTGGCACAAAAATGTGACAAGGGAGACAAGAGTAGTACTCATAGTCACATGAATTATAGCAGGACACTTTCACCCATACTGAATTCTGAATCCCAGGCAGTAGTGGTTTGTGTAGTGGTTGACTATGACTCTGAAGAACACGTTTCAAATCCCAGCCATGAAAACCCACTGGATGACCTTGGGAAAGTCACATACTATTAGCCCCAGAAAACCACGTCATAGGTTTTCCTTAGGGTTGCCATAGGCTGGAAACTAGTTGAAGGTATACAATTACTACTACTACTACTACTTCTACTTCTACTTCTACTTCTACTTCTACTACTACTACTACGAATGTAGCTCTTGTTAGAGAACATGATATTAACACGAGTAAATTGCATACATCCAACATTTCACAGATTTAAAGCAAGAAGTATGGCAGAGCACCAAAATGTTGCCAAAATGTCCCCCCGGCTGTGGAGCACCCTCCCAAGAGAGATGCATCAAATTCCAACCCTCTTGGGCTTCAGAAAAGCCCTAAAAACATGGCTGTGTGCCCAGGCTTTTAATCAATAAATGGTGAAGATGACACGGACTGAACTATGGACAAAGCATGAGGAAGAACAGATCTGATTTTATGTTTGAAATGTATATTTTTAATTCATCATGTATTTTAATAGTTTTAACTGTTTTATGTGCTGTTTTATATTGGTTTGTATGGGCATCTAATTGTTGCCACTGTTGTAAGCCACCCTGAGTCCCTTCGGGTGAGAAGGGTGGGATATAAATGTGAGAAATAAATAAATAGAAATAAATAAGATGACAAAACATTGTGATGTTAAATCATTTTTAATTAACCAATGCTAAAGTATCACAATTCATTGAACTGTATTTTAATGGTATAAATGTGTGCATTTTTCACTAGCTTTCAAGATAATCTTTTTTTATCTTGTTTAATTAAGAATCTGTGTTGTTGAAAAATGGGGAGATCCAAATTACAAATGTACATGCATCCATAAAATATGCCTTATTGAAATTTACATATTAACACGCAGAGGCATCATCTGCAAGCTACAGGGTGAGCATCAGGTAAAAGTTTCACATCAGACATCATTGATTTTCCCCCCCTACACATCTGTGAAAATCAATGGGTTTGCTTCACAGCTGGTCAGCAACTCCTCTATGTATGAAATGATGCATTGAGCTGATCTTTACTTTACTTAACAGAAGAGATGCCATGAACTTCCTCTTCTTTTTTCAGCCACTGAAAGTTGCAGCCACTGCCCGTATAACGTAATCAAGCTCATAATAATTTTTGATATTTACATGAAGAATGAGTAGTCTAAGGATCACAGACTCAGAGAATGTTACAGCCAGAATCAAATACAAGGATCATTTAGTCTACTTTGCCTCTTGTATGGAAGAGTTCACAGCTAAAGCATCCATGAGAGATAGCCATTCAAATTTTGCTGAAAAATATGCAGTGAAGCCCATACCTTTTGAAGGTAGTATATTCCACTGTCAAATAGTTTTATGAATATTTACCATCTAGAATTTCTCCTCTGAAGAACAACTCAGTATGGAAGATTAACTAGTTGAGCATATCTTCAAACCTGTCCTTGCCTCTCGGTATGTTTGGCTAATTGGTGAAATTTCACATCCCTCTGAGGAGATAGAGCAAAATATAAATAAACTTCATTATTATTATTACTACTACTACTAATACTTCTATTTCAGTTTTTATAAAAAATATGTTTCAATCTAAATTTGGAAACTAATTGTTTACAAGCCATTCATATATATTCATTCAGGTCTCAATAAAACAGATTCTTAGGACCCATGAAATTCAGATGAAAGTTGATGTACCAAGTTCCCAATGACTGAATGGAAATTTTATTGGGATTAACAATCAGACTTAGGACTCACTACTTGCATGAAGCTTTTTACATTTACTAAAATATTGTTTGTATGAGCTGTTTCATTAAGCATATGCTTTGAATGAGATATCTAAAATGACACTGAGATTTTTTTGCACTTCAGGGGAAAGCTGATTTACAGCTGGTTATGTTTCTTTCACCAACATAAACTCCTTTCCTTTGTTAGTTATGAATTGAATTTGAACATGGATCTGAATGTATTAGGTTTTGGGCATTTCAGAAGTGTTTTGATACAGACCCTGCTAAATTACTCGGTGAATACCAATAACTTCAATACCTGGCACTGTTTGATGGAATTATTCTCTATTATTTCTATGATTAATAAAAGACATTGGCTTTTTTGGGAATGGAATGGAAATAGGAATCAATTTTAAATAAATCTAGTTTTGGTTGTAGTACCTAATAAGCAGAAAGGAAGAAAAACTAGAGATTTATTAAAGAGGGAATGTTGATTCACACTATCTCCATTCAATTCCCAAAGTTAATCAGTTGTCTTGTGGTCTGTGTATGGCAGTGTAGATGGGGCCTTTGTTTCAGTAATATTATAGTGTTTGTTGTGTTCAGGTTATTCACTGGTGGTGCATCTCCACTGTAGAATTAGTGCAGTTTGATATCACTTTAACTGCCATGCTATGGAATCTGGGAACTGTAGTTTTACAAGGTCTTCAGTCTTCTTTGTGTTCACTGAACTAAAACTCCATAGCATTAAACTAGGGCAGTTGAAGTGGGGCCAAACTGCATTAATTTTACAGTGGAGATGCACCCTGGGACAGTGATTTATAACCAAGCCTTGCGAGCAGAACTTGTGAAAGAAATATGCTTTTGCTTGCTTTGGAAAACAAAAATATGCACTGTTTGATAAAATGTCCACAAAGTATAGCCAGTGTTACAAATCTTTTAGTACTCTATGTATCTAAATCAAGTAAACCAAAACAGATATTTCAGTACTAATTGGCTTTTGCTGTATAAACAGATCACACTCCGGGGGGTGGGGGGGTGGGGGGGAGAATCCCTTCATTGTTGCCATGAAGAAGAAATCTATGTTCCCTATTAAAGGAGCTATTCTTGGCAAACCATCTTTATGAAGTTTCAGTATGAGGCTTTCCACAGACCTGCTTTCAGGTTTTTCCTCTATGCAGGATCTTCATTGAAGGACTGGGGCAGATGTGGTAGGAGAGAAGTTGTGTCTTGGAGCCTTCAAGCAACATAAAGCAACTCTGTCACATCTTTCAGACTAACCTGCTGCTGCTGCTCAGTCATTTAGTTGTCTCCGACTCTTCGTGACCTCATGGACCAGTCCACGCCAGAGCTCCCTGTCGGCCGTCACCGCCCCAGTTCCTTCAAGGTCAACGCAGTCACTTCAAGGATACCGTCTATCCATCTTGCCCTTGGTCGGCCTCTCTTCCTTTTTCCTTCCATTTTCCCCAGCATCGTGATCTTTTCCAAGCTTTCCTGTCTCCTCATGATGTGGCCAAAATACTTCAACTTTGCCTCTACTATCCTTCCCTCCAGTGAGCAGCCGGGCATTATTTCCTGGAGGATGGACTGGTTGGATCTTCTTGCGGTCCAAGGCACTCTCAGGATTTTCCTCCAGCACCAGAGTTCAAAAGTGTCTATCTTCCTTCGCTCAGCCTTCCTTATGGTCCAGCTCTCACATCCATAGGTTACTATGGGGAATACCATTGCTTTGACTATGCGGACCTTCGTTGCCAGTGTGATGTCTCTGCTCTTCACTATTTTGTCAAGGTTGGCCATTGCTCTCCTTCCAAGAAGTAAACGTCTTCTGATTTCCTGGCTGCAATCTGCATCTGCAGTGATCTTCACGCCTAGAAATATAAAGTCTGTCACTGCCTCCACATTTTCTCCCTCTATTTGCCAGTTATCAATAGGTGTAGTTGCCATGATCTTGGTTTTCTTGACGTTTAACTGCAACCAAGCTTTTGCACTTTCTTCTTTCACCTTGGTGATAAGGCTCCTCAGCTCCTCCTCGCTTCCGGCCATCAGAGTGGTATCATCTGCATACCTAAGGTTGTTAATGTTTCTTCCAGCAATTTTAACTCCGGCCTTGGATTCCTCAAGCCCCGCATGTCGCATGATGTGTTCTGCGTATAAGTTGAATAGGGAGGGTGAACGTATGCAGCCCTGCCGCACTCCTTTCCCAATCTTGAACCAGTCTGTTGTTCCGTGGTCTCTTCTTATTGTGGCTACTTGGTCTTTATACAGATTTCTCAGGAGACAGACAAGGTGACTTGGTATTTCCATACCACCAAGAACATGCCATAGTTTATTATAATCCACACAGTCGAAGGCTTTAGAATAGTCAATAAAGTAGAAGTAGATGTTTTTTTCTGAAACTCCCTGGCTTCCTCCATTATCCAGTGGATATTGGCAATTTGGTCTCTCGTCTCTCAGACTAACCAGGAAAATTCTAGTATACGCTTTTTTGGACATGACTCACTTTATCAGATGCATGGAGTGAAACCTCTATGGACAGATGTGTATACAACTACAGTGTGCAAAAAGTAATGGGAATGCAAAACGTGTTGAAGTAGTGATAAGTACTAGCTTAATAATGATTGTAGAGAGTAGTTAAAAGGACAAAGCTGAGAGACAGAGTTTTCATATGAACCTAAATAAGTAGATAAACATAAGTATACAGGCAGCCTCCAGATTACCAACAAGACAGGTTTTGTAGGTTTGTTTTTAAGTTGAATTTGTATGTAAGTCAGAACAGGTACATTTTTAAGTGTAACTCCAGCCAAATAAATGTTTTAGTTTGAAGAGCATAGGGAAGTGTTAACACCCCTGTAACATTTATTTTGCTATTTGTGTCCCTGTTCAGAAGATTTCACCTCATTTTCTGCCCTCTGACAATTGGATTTTGAAAGTTTGGGACTGTCATGGAAATAAGGATTGGTGATAAAACACATCAGTGGAGACACATTTTCCCCATGATAACTCTTTCATGGGAAAGAGTTCCTAGGAGTATATTTCCTTTCACTTTTGTTGTCTCATTCGTGTTTGCAACTAGGAGTCAGATGTAAGTCAGATATTTGTAACTCTCTGGGGCTGCCTATAGTCAGAGCCGGCCCTAGATATTTTTCAAGTGTAGGCGAACAGAATTTCCCCCCCCCCCCCCCCCCAAACCAATCACTGAAAAATAAAAGCGTTGGATAAGCGAAAATGTTTGATAATAAGGAGGGATTAACGAAAAGCCTATTAAACATCAAATTACATTAAGATTTTACAAATTAAGCACTAAAACATCATGTTTTACAACAAATCAACATAAAAAGCAGTTCAATAGCTTGCGGAGGCAGGCCGCAGGAGACAGGAGTTGCCTCAATGGCGCCCCCAACAAGATGGCGCCACAGGCAACTGCCTAGTTGGCCTGGTGGTTGAACCGCCTCTGCCTATAGTGGAGAAAAGTCTCTACCACATTGGTGTGAGTGAAGACTTGAGCAAAATTATCTTGGGTATGACTCTGCTAAAAACTGGACCATATGCCACCCCCCCCCCCCCAAAAAAAACTGGATAATTTCTTAGATAATGAAGTTCAGACCACTAAGAAATGGCACATACAACTGCTGAGAATGGGCAGCTGGAGAGAGCCCACCTGTTCCTTCCACAACTGCTTCTCACAATGTGTCACATGATTAAGAAAACCAAGCTTATGTTTGTGCTGCAATAGAAATAATCAAGCAAGGCTCTTTCCCTAGTTTTCAAGAGTAGTTTCTCACGGAAAGCAAGGAAGCTGTTGATTTTATAAAGGAACAATCCTGATTGCACAGATTAATATTGGAGACAGTATATGGGAAAACACAGTGGTGAAAGATGTTTCCAAAATAAAAAAATGTTTAGGGTTAGGTCATAAAACACTCTCAGCATACATTACAATACTGTTTTACATTAAATGCTTTGTTTTGTGTTCAGTTTCCAGAATTTCCCGTTATTATTACTTTAAGCTGTAAGGATGATTATGTTCAGCAGAGTGGCTGGGTCCAAATTTTCAATGGGAAGGATTAAGGCATTAAAATTATTTTGTTCTGCTGTTTGAGAAATACCTGCATGTTTTGTTTTTTTCTAATTAAAACTAACAAATAAGTTTGGCACACAAGTTTCATGACCTTTGCCATCTGGTGAATGAATGAAATATGGTTTTCACTGAGACATAGCTAGCAACATTTTAATATGTACAATATGTATATATAATATGTAAAACTATATATTCCTTGTGTGTTTACTTAAATTGCTTTTTGTGTAAAAATGCTGGGAAAAGATATGTGGAATTCTGCGGAAATTTCAGGATTAGTAGTTCTGAAGGACTGGAATAGCCTCAGTGCAGAACAGTTCACCTTTGTTTTATCACCAGGGATTTGGTGCTATTCTTTTTTTTTTTTTTTTGATAAAGTGAAAAGAGGTTACAAAGGATCACTCACATGAAGGGATTGGGACTGCCAACCAGCTCCTTCTCTTTTGACAGTGGGACAAATCCCCGTTGATTAGGCTTGAGCCCATATCTGTTTTTAGCCATTTCCTTTGGCCAATCTGACTTCTTTCGTTTGTTTGGGTGCCCGCAATGGCAAGGGGCCAGCTGTCACAGATTCCCATCCATAATGGGACCACGTGGCAGCTGATCTTGTTTCCTCCTCCCCTATGTGGCACCACAGTTTAATCTTTTTGATTTTCCTTTATTTTCCATTATTTTCTTGATTCTTTTTATTTAGTGGGACAGACTGGGAGTTGGGGGTGTGCAGGGATGTGCGGGTGGGGTGCGCACATTCATTTGGGGGCTTGGGAGGGTCACCCTTTTAGCTTTTTTCTCCTTCCGTTCCTCTCCTTCAAATACTTCTTAATTATTATTGTTATTGTTATTATTATTATTATTATTATTATTATTATTATTATTATTATTATTATTTTATTGTATGACACAGCAAATAAGATAGACATGCTGGATTTCATATCACAAAATCACAAGTCGAACACTTCCCAAGCGTTTAGGACTGTGTGATGTATTTTCGGATGATGTGCACAGATCCCAGTAGGGTGGCCTTTTGCAGTTGACAGATCGTAATTTTGTCAATGTCTATTGTTTCCAAATGCCGGCTGAGATCTTTTGGCATGGCACCCAGTGTGCCCATCACCGCCGGGACCACCTGCACTAGTTTCTGCCAGAGTCTTTGAAGTTCAATCTTGAGGTCCTGATAGTGGCTGAGTTTTTCCTGTTGTTTTTCGTCAATGCGACTGTCACCTGGGATGGCGACATCAAGGATCCAAACCTTTTTCCTTTCCACAACTGTGATGTCTGGTGTGTTGTGTTCCAGAACTTTGTCAGTCTGGATTCGGAAGTCCCACAGTATCTTTGCGTACTCATTTTCCAATACTTTTGCAGGTTTGTGATCCCACCAGTTCTTTACTGCTGGGAGGTGGTACTTGAGGCATAAGTTCCAGTGGATCATTTGGGCCACATAGTTGTGCCTCTGTTTGTAGTCTGTCTGTGTGATTTTCTTACAGCAGCAGAGGATATGATCAATGGTTTCGTCGGTTTCCTTGCACAGTCTGCATTTTGGGTCATCAGCTGATTTTTCGATCTTGGCCTTAATTGTCTTTGTTCTGATGGCTTGCTCATGTGCTGCAAGGATCAGGCCTTCTGTCTCCTTCTTCAGTGTCCCATTTGTGAGCCAGAGCCAGGTCTTCTCCTTATCAGCTTTTCCTTCAGTTTTGTCAAGGAACTTTCCATGCAATGTTTTGTTGTGCCAGCTGTCAGCTCTAGTTTGTAGTGCGGTTTTCTTGTACTGATTTTTGTCTGCTGTGCTTTGGGGATTTCCTTTTGCTTGCTGGGATTATAATAATAATAATAATAATAATAATAATAATAATAATAATTAATCCCAGCAAGCAAAAAGAAATCCCTTATTCTCTGAAAACTACTAGCACCTAGTTACCTCTCCTCTAGAGTAGAAACTAGAAATAAGGAAGCATTAAACCTGGAGACTGAAATGTGCCCACTCCAGACAGGGCCTGTAGTAAAGAAAAAAGAGGGTTTTTAAAGGAAGCCCAGGGAGATAGCTTCAGGTCGATTGTGCTTTCTTCCCTGGGAAGTGGGAAGACTCCTTAAATGCAGGGAGAAAGCGTGTGCGCCTGCAGCCTGTCTCCCCTAGAGTAGAAAGAAACACTTTTAAGGAAGCATTAAACCCGGTCTCCTCTACAGACAGAAGGGAAAAGAATGCAGAAAGAGTGGTATCTTAACTTTGATGCTTTTAATCCAGGTCTTAATGAAGGATATGGAAGGGGAGCCTGTGGGAAGTGTCCCCATAATGAGCTGGATAGGTTGTTTTCTTAACCCTGTTGCTGACACCCAGGCTCCCTTGAAGGAAAAAAAGGAAAAGCCCCTAGGAACAGAAAGCGAAACCTCATAAGTTCCCCATTGCCGCATTTTTTGGCTACGGACCGAAATTGGCTATCTGGCTACCTACCCGTTTTTGGGAGTCATGCGAAAATGGATTTGGGGGTCTACTGGTATCTGGCCAGCAGAGAGGAATGGAGGTTTAGCCAAAATGCACACGCCTGTTGTTGGTTGCAACAGCTGCTGCCCAGGGTGTCAAAGACTTTTATGGTCACCGCCACATATCCTATAAATTAGGGGTTTCATGAATACAAAAATGATCACAAGTCTATTAACTCTTTGATATACATTTGCATCCATCCAATCAGATTCTGGCCCTAATTGTTACAGTGCCTCACTTATATTACCTCAGTGATATCTTCAAATGTGACACCCAAGTACCTTAGCCAAAGAAACACGCAAATGCACTAAGTCAGTGGTTCTCAACCTGTGGGTCCCCTGCTGTTTTGGCCTACAACTCCCAGAAATCCCAGCTAGATTACCAGATGTTAGGATTTCTGGGAGCTGAAGGCCAGAATATCTGGAGACCCAAGGGGTAAGACCACTCAGTGAAGAGAAGTTTTGCCTTTTGGGGTGCTGTTCAGCAGCTGCTCCTAAGCTTTTTATTTTATTTTATTTTATTTTATTTTATTTTATTTATATACCGCTCTTCTCCCCCAGGGGAAAAAACTATGGCGTTTTCTCTCATGGCATGCTCAGTTGGCTCCTTCTCTGGTCTCATTTCACTGGCATGACTTTAGCTTTTAAGTTATTGAGGTCACAGTATTTGTAATGGGTATGTTTGTCTTTTAATGTATCTTGGAATTTAAGCAGGGTAAGCTCTGGTTATTACTTAGATGGGAGACAGCCAACAAAGACAAGATGCTACATGTTAGATTTTAGAGGAAGGAACTGGCAAAAACTACTTTTGAGTAGTTCTTGCTTTAACAAATAGGCAAATAAAAGGCACATGCGTGAACAGCGTATACTTAATGTTTTTCTAATCGTTTTAAATAAGTATTTTAGTTGGATTAATTGTTTCATGCTTTTTAAAACATTTGTACCACATATAATATTAGCTGTAGCTTTTAATGTGTATTGTAAGCTGCTTTGGATGTTATATTGGGAGTAAGGCAGAGTAGAAATTAAATAGATCAAATAGATAAATGTACCTTTCTTATCTAGAATCATTATCTGAGGCATGATCCGAGAGCTCCTGCAAGTCTTTGCAAAACATGAGATGTGTGAAAGATTGTAATGCAATTAACACATAGATGGCTAATTGGGAAGGTGCGGGAAGCAGAGGTTGGCTGAGCACTTCTAATGGAACTGAAAAGATACAAGAGATCTCACATATTTGGGAGAAGGGGGAGGACAAGGAGAAGCGATGTGCCAGTGCTTATCTTACAAGGCCACCACTGGCACTGGCTCTCAGGCAGAGCTATCAGTGAGCCCAAAACATGTGCAGGGATGGTGAATTTGCTTCCTCTGGTCATCTTTCCTCTTCTTCGTTTTCCCTGGCATTGAAACAGTCCAGGCTTAATCAGGCAGCTGCACTATCAGTATTGGTCTGTAGTATAAGCACAAAGAAAGGCTGCCACACAAATGTGAAGTTCAGTGATATTCTCGGTTTTGAACTTGTCTCTGAGTTAATGAACCTTTGTTGTCTGGAAAAAATCAAGGATATCCAGTCTGTCTATATGTAGCCTGCAAATGTGACATGGTGAAGATCTGGGAACAACCAGCTGAAGATATGGACATGTGTCCATATTGCTGCAAAATTTCTCATTGTATCTAGGACCATAATACCTGAAAGCTGCTTTCCCTAATGCATTTTTGTAGATGTCAAAATCAGCGGAAGATCACTGCTGAAAGCCCTCGGTTTTAAGATAGATACAAGTAGTTTGAATCACACTCTGAGTTGAAATAGGATAGTACTGAGACCCAATACACTTGATCACAGATGTAGTCTCAACATAAAGTAAGTGTGGGTGTAGATAGTCAAACTGGAATGTAATTTCTGCATCCTCAAATATCTCATAGATGAGAACTGGCACACAGTTACCTGCGAGGAAGCTCCACTGAATCCTTTGTAAAATACAGTCATAACAATTATTTACTTACTTACTTACTTACTTACTTACTTACGGCATTTATATCCCTCCCTTCTCACCCCAAAGGGGACTCAGAGCAGCTTACAAGTTATATTATACAATATATTATATTATTAGCATCTGCATTGTTTCGTTGTATGTTTTCAAGTCATTTCTGACTCATAGCAACTTTATGGCAAACCTATCATGGGGGGTTTGGCTACTTTGGCCACATAATGAGAAGACAGGAAAGCTTAGAGAAGAGAATGATGCTGGGGAAAATGGAAAGAAAAAGGAAGAGAAGCCGACCAAGGGCACGATGGATGGATGGTATTGTTGAAGTGACTGGCTTGACCTTGAAGGAGCTGGGGGTGGTGATGGCCGACAGGGAGCTCTGACGTGGGCTGGTCCATGAGGTCACGAAGAGTCAGAAGTGACTGAACAAATGAACAACAACAAATCATGGGGTTTTCTTTTCAAGATTTGGTCAGAGGTAGCTTGCCTTTGCCCTCCACAGCTTGCCTAGGATCATTCAGTGGGTTTACATGGCTGAGTAGGGTTTCAAAGCCTTGTTTCCCAGTGTCCTAAGCCCCTTCTACACTGTCATATAATCCAGATAATCAGATCAGATAATCCACATTATCTACTGTGAGGTGGATTATATGAATCTACACTGCCATATAATCCAGTTCAAAGCAGATAATTTCGATTTTATATGGCAGCGTAGAGGGGGCCTTCAAGAGTTTAATTTGGTCATTTGAGCTGCCCCATGAAACTACTGTCGGTTGTTTCTTGGATTTTAGATTATTTTCCCCATTTTTTAAAAATGAAGTGTGTCCCCCTAAACCATTGGGTCACAAACAGATGTGCTTGTATAAACCAAACATCTTCCAGTAATGGAAGGAGATTTTCTGTTTGTGGAAGAAAAAAGTCTGGATCCAACACAGATTCCTCCCCCCCCCCCCCCTATTTTCCACTTATAAATAAATTCTATTATCTCTGTAATTTTCATACCATTCGTCTATTTACAATTCAACTGTCTTTGTTTTATATGCAACTCAACAGGATAATCAAAAGAATACATGAGACATCTTGTCATTATTCCCTCAATTATTGTTCAGTTCTTCCACATAAATAATTTTTTGGACAAGCCCATCAAATATGGAAATAATCAGCACTGCTTTGTAAGGGAAAAACTAGAATACATGTTCAGTGCTAGAATACATGTTTTTTATATTAAATGCCCCAGGTGTTATCTTTGATCCCAGTGAGAGATAGGAAAGACATCTGTCAGAAATTGTTGGGAATCTATGAGCGGTTAGACTCAAAAAATAACCCTCTTTCGGCGGTGATTCCTCAAAAATACAGCAGAGTGGCAGAAACACACTTCACAAGCAGCAGAAACTTACGTGAGGTGAGTTTGGGGAAGCCTTTGTTCCTGAGAATGAGCGCTCGCTGTTAGCCCCAGCTCCTGACAACCTAGCAGTTCGAAAACATGCAAATGTGAGTAGATCAATAGGTACTGCTCCGGCGGGAAGGTAACAGTGCTCCATGCAGTCATGCTGACTTGGAGATGTCTATGGACAATGCCGGCTCTTTGGCTTAGAAATGGAGATGAGCACCAACCCCCAGAGTCGGTCACGACTGGACTTAACACCAGAGGAAACCTTTACCCTTTACCTTTTATTAGCTGCTTCACTGTCCATGTAATTGGCATATTATGTCACCTTGCTTTAGAATCGTCTCCCTAATGGCTGAGGTGGGAATACTGGATTTATTGGGGAAATGATGGCAGGAACCCACTAAACCATATATGAAAGCATTACCTAAAATTATGCATTTGTGACTGTTTTATGTTCACGATCTTTGTGTATTCCCCTCATCAATCACAATGGTTTTTGTATGGTAAATAGGGATTGCAAAGCTGGGCCGGGAGTCACTGCTTAGCTATAGAAATACAGTGCTTATGTATTCAAAATGGCCTAGGTGAATTCTGGCCAATACACACATACATTTTAAATAATATTCTGTAATAATATTCTTTTTCTCTAGTCTATATTAAAATTAATTGCAATAGAAATGTGTGGATTTAAAACTCCATAATTTAGAGAAAGTAAATGGTTAGTTACACGACTTGTGTATTTTACCTTTCTTGATTTGTTACATCAAAAGTGCTTTGTCTCAAAATATTTATAGTTGCTTCCCTTACCACCATAATTTTAAAAAATCAGTATCTCTCTTTTAAATTGCCTTAAAAGCTATTACATCTACACTGGGCAGTTTATCTCAATATACATCTGCCCTGGAGCACCCCGGATTCAGCATATTCTACACAGCATTGTTCTGGGAGGCCTGCCTCTCATCTCTTCCACGTTGCTGCTGCTGCGTCAACTCCTAATTGGCCATGGAGAACTGTCGAATCTCCTGGTCATCACAGGTACCTCTACTGATGTCAGAAAGGGGTGACCGTGTGACAAGCAAAAAAGAATGTGCCCAGAAAAGGTGCTGGTACTAGTATTCAGTCGGGATAGCAGGCAGAGCCAAGCTGAACCTTATCCCATTGTTCATACTGCTCCAAAGCTATGAGATACTCCAGAGTTTCCAGAAAAATCCTGAGTATCCCCCAACTTTGCCCAAAGCAGAGTGAAGTTGGTTTAAGCCACAAAGACACACAATATTTACCAAAAGCTGCTGTGCATTGTGGGAACAACCAGCATGCATTTGAGGTGAGCCCAAGTTTTTGGGCTCATGTAGACAAACCACCAGGTTGAATTTAAGGCAGGTACAAGTTTAAGAAGGAGAATCAAAGTGGCTTAACATAAAAACATCAGCATACAATTTAAAATATGCAAATATTAAAATATTAAAACAGCATTAAACATCATTAGAATTAAATACAATTCAGATTAAATCCATAAAACATATAAAACCACAGCAACCCCTGACATGATGTTATAAACCTTCTTCTTTAAAAGCCTGCTGCCGGAAGGACAGCAGAGAGGGGGCCATTCTGGTTTCCCTGGGAAGAAGGGAGTTCCAGAGTCGAGGGGCAGACACCAAGAAGGAAGGAAGGCCTGCTCTCTTGTTCCCTATTCCCTGGTCTGCCTTCCAACTGACCAGTAAAACAGTGCCTCCCAGTGCCATCCCAACGAGACGACCCAGAAGGTCGTCAATTGTATTGAAAGCCGCTGAGAGGTCCAGGAGAACCAGTGAGTGTCTAGCTCTCTGTAGAGATCATCCACCAAGGTGACCAAAGCTGTCTCTGTTCCATAGCCAGGCCTGAAACCAGATTGAAATGGATCTAGATAATTCGTTTCATCCAGAAATCACTGGAGTTGGGAGGCCACCACACACTCCAAGACCTTGCTCAGAAATGGAAGGCTGGACACTGGGCGATAGTTGTCCATAATGTCCAATAAAGAGGGGTTCAGGGTTGGCTTTTTAAATATAGGTCTCACAATTGCCTCCTTTAGGAAAGTTGGAATTTTGCCTTGTTCAAGAAAGGCATTGATCACCACCTTCACCCACTCAAGTTGAAGTCCTCATTATATTTAGATAGCATTTATTTTGCTGTTTAATTTTCATGTGAACTCATAGTTTGCTTTAAGCTCGTCTCTCTTAAGTGATCTGCTGCTGGAGAGTGACAGAGTGTTTTTCCCAATGTGCCAGAGACTGGCACCATATTTGTGTCTGGTGACTATAACTGTTTCTTTCTTTCCTAGAAATTTGCTGCAGACTGGAAACCTACTGCTCACAGACTGGCACTTGTTCACAACCACCACTTAATCAAATTTAACCTCTTTTCTAGGACTGAAGGGATAGTCAGAAGAATGACATGGGAATCAAGCTGAACAATTTTGTAATGTTAAAATGAATGTGACAACTGTAAGTTTTTTGCTGTGAGTTTTCTGGGCTGTATGGCCATGTTCCAGAGGCATTCTCACCTGACATTTCACCCGCATCTATGGCAGGCATCCTCAGAGATTGTGAGGTCTGTTGGAAACTTGGCAAGTGAGGTTTATATATCTGTGGAAAGTCCAGGGTGGGAGAAAAAACTCTTGTCTGTTTGAGGCAAATGTGAATGTTGCAATTGATCACCTTGATTAGCATTGAATGACCTTGCAGCTTCAAAGTCTGGCTGCTTTCTGCTTGGGGAAATTCTTTGTTGGGAGGTGTTAGCTGGCCCTGAGAGTTTCCTCTCTGGAATCCCACTTTTTTTAGGGTTGTTCTTTATTTACTGATGTTAGAGGGTTTTTTTTTAAATACTAGTAGCCAGATTTTGTTCATGTTCATGTTTCCTCCTTTCTATTGAAAGGAGGAAACCATGAAAATGAACAATAAAACAGATTCTGAGGTCACCTGCCATAGATGTGGGCAAAACATTAGAAGAGAATGCTTCTGGAATATGGCCATACAGCCCGGATAACTTACAGCAACCCAGTGATTTCGGACATGAAAACCTTTGACAACACAATGTGACACCTTCCAGTGGCAGGAGGGATCACCTCTTTTGCACATTCTTTCATGTTGTATTCAGGAATGGATTCATTGGATGGTTGAATCCTGACACAGCATAATAACATGTCCCACTCCCACAAAATGCTAAGCCACCCACAATAAAATGTTCAAGGATTTATTAGTCAGTGATGCAAGAAGGAAATGAAATAGGATATGTTGAGTGGATTGTGGTTGACAGCTTGCTACATTTAGCCCTATAGTTTTCATCTCTTATCCTAATGCTGGGGGGAGAGATGATCTGACCTTCCAGATGTTGCTGTGTAAAAATGTCCAATATTGACTTTACTTGATCTGGGCTGCAGGTAATCCCAGCAATTTAAGTTACTGTGAATATCAACTAAATACCTATAGAATTTGGATCTGTTTCTTATCTAATCTGTATCAAGTCACCCATTAAAACCCAATGCTTCAGTCTGCTTTTCTGTAACACTTACTCTATTGTTTAAATGTTGCGACTGCCTTGGATTTCATTATACTGTACTTGATGATAGATTTATAAGCAAAGGAGTGCTGTTGAGCTAAAGAAAAAAATGTGAGCTTTTTCTCCACTTGCCAACACCATTGTAAAGTTTTTCATGGAAATGTTCATGATATAAACAGACATTGGATTTATTCCCATTCTTCTGTTTATAGATCCATCTGGATAACTATATTGTTCATTATTGGGTTATGGCAAAACTTTAAGCTTATTATTACAACACATTAAGTTCATCTCACATGAATCTCGCTTTTAATTTGCTTTCTCATACCAGGCTCATGAGAGATTTGTCCTCCAATAAATGCTCACTGTCTCCTTATATGATTGAACATTAATATCTTTATTAATAATCTAAAGTCTCTAGATCCTGTCTGTCCTTGGAAGCTATGTAGGGTTGGCTCTAGCTAGTAGTTGGATGGGAGACCACCAACGGAAACTAGGTGCTCCAGGCCAGATTTCAAAGGAATGAACCAGGTGGCATGTGGGCACATAAATAAACAAGCCAGTGATCAATGGATATGTGCATGTTGTGAATTTTTTAGCTGTGTTTGTGCTAGTTGTTGTAAGCTGTACTGAGTCCCAACTTGGAAGGAGGGAGGGAGGGAGGGAGGGAAGGAAGGAAGGAAGGAAGGAAGGAAGGAAGGAAGGAAGGAGAGAGAGAGAGAGAAAGAAAGAAGGAAAGAAAGGAAGGAAGGAAGGAAGGAAGGAAGGAGGAAGGAAGGAAGGAAGGAAGGAAGGAAGGAAGGAAGGAAGGAAGGAAGGAAAGAGCAAGACTGCATTTTGATAATATTAATACTTAATATCTCCCAGAAACAGAATGACAAGACAGAGATCTCATATGAACGAAAGTGTTAAATTGTGCCAAAGGAATCTTAGCTACAGTTGTGCAACGATCCACTACATGCTAATAAAGTTAGAATCAGTGGAATGTTTTGATGGTTTGTACAATCAAAGAATGGTTTACACATCTATCTGCCTTGAAGGTTAGCAGAGCACAGACCATGTCACCTTCAGAAGGTAAAGGTAAATATTTGTTGGCACAATCCAGTTTAGTCACTTGTGTGCAAACTACCAAGGAGTATGGTTCAGTTGGGAAAATAGGGCTGTTGTGACTGCGCCTTCGGGGATTATGGTTGATGGTGATGGAATTCGAAGAGGAAGAAAAAACCCTCGTGATGAGGGTTCACTGGAGGAGTTGCGCAGGAAGCGACTTAGAGAGCTATATGGGGGATCTTCTGAGGAAGATTCAGATGGGGAGATGGATGCTGAGGAACAGGTGGTGGCTGGGGAAGCGGGCACTGAATGGGCACAGCCACCGGAGATGTCTGGGGATTTGGGGCCTATGGATACTTCTGAACCTGGGGTTTCTGCAGGAGCTGATCCCAATTGGGATGCTTGGAGAAGGGAGGATGGTTCTTTAAGTGTTCATGGGGCTAAGTGTGGGCAGGATGATTGGGACTCCGACGAATTGCTAGGTACTCCAGATCCACGAGCTCTAGCTGTGTGGAGTTCAGACTCTGAGTAGATATGGGACACCTGGTGTTTGGGTGTGAGTGTTTGGTCACCCAGGAGGAAGGGGAATAAAATGGGAATGTTTGGCCACTGCACTTTGCGTGTGGCAAGGTGTTGCTGAGGCGCCATTGGGATCTCTGTGTTTCCATGAAGACTGGACTTGGACTATGATTTGAATCTGCTGATATCACCTAGCTTGGCTCTCGCTGTGTCTTATCGTGGACCTGTTTTGGATGACTGCACCCTCTTCGGACTTTGGATTGAATTTGACCTGGCTTCTGTCTACACCCTCTGACTGACGGCTACTCCCGGCTTCTGACTATTGGTTTGTCTTTCGGAATTTCTGCTGCCTCCTGACCTGACCTTGGATTCCTCTGACGACGGCTATTCATCATCCCTTTGAGGCTTTCGGCTTATCTGCACCGTGGAAGCAGCTTTATTGCTTTTCTAGTTTGTTTATTTTCCAGCAATTAACTCTATTTGTTTTCCAAAGCTGAATTGAAGCGTTATTTAGTTTTTTATTGAATGCCAGCATGGGAAATTAGCGTGGCTCATTTTTTGAGTTGTTATTGTCCAATCTACTCTCGAAACACTGAAAAGTGAAGTGTTTCAAGGATATTTCCTGTGTTTATGTTATTTTCTGGCTTATCTTCGGAATAAAATCTGTTTTGTATGTTAACTGGCGTCTGACTCTTGACAAGGGCAATGTCACTAGGCTTAGGCTAAACTCAGACAGCCCATTTCATCCTGCTACCTTACCTACAAGACAGAGGGGCAACTACAAAGGGGATGGTGCCATTTTTGGCCCCCATGTCTGCCCCTGGGAGGCTACACCAGCATACTTAACATGACTGGAAATTACAAGGTGCCACTTCTATTTTTTTTAGGGGCTGGACATTAGGGGCCCATAACAATGTACCTTCCCTCCCTTTATATATATATATATATATATATATATATATATATATATATATATAAAGGGAGGGAAGGTACATTGTTATGTATACATATACATATACACACACACAAACACACACATACATATACATACACACACACACACACACACACACATAACAGTGTTCCCTCACTACTTCGTGGTTCATTTTTCGCAGATTAGCTGTTTCGCGGTTTTTCAATAAACTCTAAAAGAATATTATAAATCATAAAAAATTACAATTTACAGCCTAAGGAAGGAAGGAAGGGGAAGCTGAAGGGAGAGAAAAGGAGCCCAAGCGGCAATGGGAGGAGAAGGAGGCAATTTATCAACACATGATTGGTTGATAAAGACTTAAAATAGTGTATAACTACTAAAATAATGTATAAATATTAAAATAAATATAGTGTCCCTACTTCGCGGATTTTCACTTATTGCAGGTGGTTCTGGAATGTAACCTCCGCGATAAGTGAGAGAACACTTGTGTATATATATATATTTATATATGTGTGTGTCTCTCTGTGTGTGTATATATGTATATGTGTGTGTGTAAATATGTATGTGTGCGCACAAACCAAGATATTTCTTGGCTTTTCTTTTTATGTTTGATCCTTTAGATGCCTGTTTATTCTATAGTTTTCTAAATCATTCGTGCCTTGCTTCTAGTTCAAATATGATATGAGGAACACAAAAGCTAAGGAAAAAACAAAAACAACATCACTCCCCCTCTACTATCCTGAAAATTTACAAGCTTGTTTTGAAAATTAAGTGAGGGAAAGAATAAAGTTATTGCACTGACATATATAAAATCTAATTTCACTTATTTACCTTCATGCAGATAATTTTATGCCCAAATTGGGTATTGCTGCCACTCTGTCAA
The DNA here is from genome assembly GCF_035594765.1 of Anolis carolinensis. Lineage (NCBI taxonomy): Eukaryota > Metazoa > Chordata > Lepidosauria > Squamata > Anolidae > Anolis > Anolis carolinensis. The sequence continues at coordinate 90,514,169 of NC_085841.1, read as the reverse complement.
ACTAGAGTAATGCTACTGAGTATAATTAGTGTATTGTGTGATTTGATTATGATGCATAAATATTTATTACTTACAGTCCCACAGGAGGAAATAGGGCAGCCTATATACCATGTATAACATTTTGTTTAATGCATTGGAAATGCTACTAAAATTGCATATTTTAGCAATTTTTGCCAGCAACAGCATCAGATTCATTTCATTTATAGCAAAACTTCTAATTCTTAGGTTTACAGCATTTCAAAGTCCTTGTGAAACAAAGCACCTTCAAGTCATTTCAGACTTAGGGCATTTCACTTTGTGTGCCTTCAAGTCATTTCAGACTTAGGGCAACCCTAAATCTAAAGTTTAGGCCGGGGGGAGGGGGATAGGTAAATTACCTTGGAGGGCTGCATCTTGCCTGTGAGCCTTAGTTTGGAGACCCCATAGAGATTGTACATCTAACTAGAGCTGCTTTTAGACAGATGGCCTTTAGCATTACTCGCCAAAAGACATAATCCAGCAATTCCATCACTCTCTCCTTGATGGGTTCTGTCTTGTCAGAGGGGAAAAAACTTAGGCAATAGCTGGGAAAATTAGAACATATTGGAGACAGCGACCTTTGCTTGTATCACTAACTGGTTGTCCACAAGTTACTCTTTGAGATTTTAGGCACACCATACATTTACCTTCTCCTTCTCTCCACCCCCCAACTAGGGATTACAGGAACTTCTGAGTTTCAAGCTCAGCTGATGCCTGCAAAGCAATGGATGGGAGTGTTGGCTTTATTCTCTGAGTTCTGTACCATTGGTGGGGAAAGTGAAGGGTAAATGAAATAATCTTAGCCAGCACCTGAGAACACCATTTGAATGTACCCTGCTTTGCACATTACATTTTATCCTGATATAGAGAACAACAGCACAAAGAAGGGTCTCTACTGGTTTCTTCAATTACAACAGAGTTTATCTCCAATGAGTGATTGATGGAAGAAAACAGTCTGCTACCCCAATTTCTACAAAGGATGGGGACTTGGTGTAGGGCAGTGGTTCTCAATCTGTGGGTCCCCAGACACTTTGGCCTTCGACTTCCAGAAATTCTAACAGCTGGTAAACTGGGTGGGATTTCTGGGAGTTGTAGGCCAAAACATCTGGGGACCCACAGGTTGAGAACCACTGTTTGTGTGGGTCAACTATCCAGATTCTGAGCTTCTGTGAGTCACATTAGACATGTGGTTTGAAGGGAGCCCCTCCTGTTTGAAATAACCACTTGCTGGTGTAGATCATCCATCTGAAAAATATTGATTTACGGTCAGTACATATTTTTTTCTTTAGTGAACTCAGCCATTAGTAGTATTTAGCAAATACATGATGAGTCTCAGGAGACTGACAGCTTATAATAAAGCAGTCATTATAAATGGTGAACAGAACACATCTGGTTCCCTGGATGATTCTATGGGTGGTACCTTCAATAAATGGGGTGGAATACAATTTGCCTACAGTAATGAATCAACATGTAACCTGAAGAAATAGGATTGATTGCTGAGAAGGAAAAATCTATTCAGTCCTGACCCACAAATCAAGTTCAAAGTAAGCTTTCTTGTAAGGATTTTATATTTTAATGACAAAGAAGAGGTTGTTACCTAGCAGAATGCACATCTGGGCTATGCATTTTGATTAGCATGTTTGTCACAAGCCCGCAAAGGGATTCCAGCTGGATGTCAGATCAGGATTTCCTTTCTAGGTAATTGGTTCTATTGCCAAACCAGTCATGAAGTTCCTTCTAATATTCAATCAAAATATAGCTCTTTAACTTAAAACCATTCAAGTTACAAGCATCCAACTTACATACAAAGGTTGTTTGTGTGTGTGTGGGGGGGGGGGGGGGGGAGATGATAGCGAGAAGAAATCTACCCCAGGAAGGGAGATTCACTCCTATTAGAGTTATCATGGGAAAAATGTGTCTCCCACTGAAGCTTTATTCCAAATCCTTGTTTCCACCACAAGCCAAAATTTTCAAAATCCAATTGCCACAGGGACATGTGAAGTGAAAGGCCATGTTCCAGTAACATTCTCTCCTGACGTTTCACCTGTATCTGTGGCAAGCATCCTCAGAGGATTGTACAGAGGTCTGTTGGAAATGAGGCAAGTGGAATGCAAAGTTCATCAGTAAGGGTATTTACTGGCAGTTGTTGCCTGGGTGTATCATTTGTTTGACAGAACACCACCTAGCTGCCACCTACAGTCTTCAGCTGAAATGGCTCAAATGCATAAAGAATTGGTTCTAACCAGTTCTGGAGAATAACATTACCATTTCACAAGCTCTGGGGTGGCAGGTCTTTATTGGACTACAAAGGAGAGAGAGAAATGGACCATTAAACAAAGAGAACTAGAGGTTATCATAACATAACACATTGCAAATATACTGCTATACATTTCTAGAGTTGTATAATACATTCCAAAGAAAGCGACAATTAAAGCAAAGAGAACGAGAGATTATCATCCCTGCATGGTCTCAGGTAATCAGGTGAGAAAAAAGGAGCAAATGATTTCTCTGAAATTGGTTTCAAGCATATCCAATGCAATTACCTTAAATGTTACCTTCATTTATTTATCTCTTACATATTAATCTTTATATTAAGGATTGTAGATTCAACTCTTCATTGAGATCAGTAGACCTGATATTAATATTGTATTTCCATTCCGTAATTTTACTGTTTTAAAGAATTTTTTAGTATATATCTTCTATTATTGTTATTTTTTTACCATGTGCATTGTGTAGTAGGATCTTTGTTGGAAAGGTAAGTTTTTCCATTACAACACTTGATGCAATTTCAGGAATTCTTACCATGTTTCTTTAAAGAAATTATTGTTGTTTATTTCTATCCCATCTTTTCCCCAGTACTGAACCAGTACTCAAAGTGGCTAAAAAACTGAGCTGTTAAGTGTTATTAGAGCTACCCAGGTCTCAGTCACTCTGCCTTGCTTACTCATGCAACAAAGAGAGAGTTTCTCCAAAAGCTGATCATATAATCACTCTAGAGGGCCTAGAGATTCATAGGGAGAACATATTAATCAAATCCACAAATGATCAAATCTGCAAAATTAAACCTGCAAATGTGGAGGAATTACTGTACTTGGTGGGTTTTTTTTGGGGGGGGGGGGGGCTGGATGACATGTAGCAATCATAATTTTGGAGTAATCCTTCAAAAGTGCTTAGGTAGAGCCAAGTGTTGGGTTTGCTCCTCTGTACCTTGCCTCTTTAAAAATAGAACTTTATATCAGTGTTCTCTTTTTCAAAAGTATAGCTTTTGAAAGAAGAAGAGCAATGACCTTGTAAGAAGGCAGCTGACATCGCTCCACTTCGCAGAGGGGTGTGGGTAATCCGGCGCCCCATGACCCACATCGCCTGGCTCCAGCCGATGACAATCAGATGGGGGGAAGTGTGAGTACTCACAGCTTCCCCCATGCATTACCGTAGGAACACAGGAGCCCTTCCGTGTTGCCCTGCCAGCAGCATGTGCCGTCTCCTCCCTCTTTCACCCATGGAACTGGTATGCTGTCAAGTGATGGGAGCCGGCCGGCTCGGTGCATGACCTGGGCTAAATTGGCGTATGCCATCAATTTCAGCCCTTTGTGATGAGGTCCTTAGGTTTCTTTAAAAGAGCCACCAACATGTCCAGGGTTGATACAATTTCAGGAATTCCCCCCCCCCCCCCAAGATATAAGCCTGTTTTGTCGTCTATTTTCTTTCAGTAACATGTTTAATGTAACATCCCTGCTAATGCCTCTTCAATGGGTCTCAGTTGGCTTGCCTCCAGTTACTTGAGTTTAACTGATGTGTGGAACACTGCCAACTTGTTTTAAACAAAATCTTTGACTGGATTGTCATCAGCCTTATTCTAAACAATTGTGCCAGTGTTACAAAGGATTAGAAATGATGTGTGATATCATGGTTTGCAAAGAAACTCTGGCATAGTTGTTAATACTAGAAGGCTGAAGAGGCGTCACTAGTTAAATGCATATATTTAATTCTTGCCACACTGTTGTTGTTTATTTCTGTTCTATCTAGTTACATGCTTACATTTAACTAGTCATGCCTCCCCAACCTTCTCGAATGAGGCATTGCCTAGGTTATAGCTCAACCTCTTAAGTGCTTAAGCCTAAATACTCTAAAGGCAACCAATCTCATATGATCTTGGAAGATAAGCAGGGTCAACCCTGGCTAGTACTTCACTGAGAGACCACCAATGAATGCAGGTGTGATCAACTATATTTTAGATGAAGGAAATGACAAAGCCATGCCTGAATATTACTTGCCTATAAAATACATGGAGTCACCATATGTTTACAGGTGACTTGGTGTTAGACTTGGTTTTTTATATTTTCTAATCTCTTCTTTTGGTGATATATGATTGAAATCTTGTTGAAAAGTACATTGGGACTTAGGTTCTTGCAGATGAAAAAACTTTTTAAAATTGTCACATTGATCACATTACAGTTAACTATCCTATAACTGTTGATCGCCTTAAGATAGCAATGTTATTGTTAGTAGTTGGCGCCAGCATATTTTCCAAGACAATTGTTATAAACATGATTATTTCAAACTGCCTGAAGTCTGTTTTTTTCTTCCTTCAGCAAAAAACCCCAAAAACCAAAAACAAAACCCCCCCAAAACAAACACACATTGGGTCTGACATGCCGGGAGAAGTAAGAGCTCTGCTAGCATGCTGTGCAGGTCTAGATTTTTCACACTTCTTCATGGCAGATATACAACTCCATGCAAGTGACACCAGAATATTAGACAATTGCCTGTTTTTCCTGTTTAACACCTCTTAACCCTGTTCAAGCAAATTATTTACCCAAGGCTTTATTGGCAAACAAGAACTCTTTCCTTCCAAATAAATGCACAAGATTGACTGCAGCTGTTCCATCAGCAACTGCTTGGGAAAATAAAGAGTGACAAGTAGGCAGCCAAACTGAGTCTCTGCTTAAAAAAACACTCACGGTACAATATTGTATGACTGATCCACATACAAAGTGTTCAGCACAGAAGCTCAGCCCTGCCCTGTTACCTTTTGTTCAGTAACTAGTTTTTGGAATGCTTCAACAGTGACAGCTGGTGCTGAATGGATTGATGAAAATGATGGTAGGGACAATCAGAGGAAAAATCAAAGCAATATTAGAGGTGGTGCAAAATATAGTTACCAACAACTCTCCACATTTGAAGGGTCTAAGTATCCCTTGTACTTCTTTGCTGGTTAGGAGCAGTGTTGCGGTGTTTCAGTTATCAGTATCCCATCTGCTTTAAGTGGGACAATTGCCTCTGTGGCTTGGGAAACTTGACTTGGGAAACAACTTGGGAAACAACGTAATAATGGCAAAATTCAATGCCAAACATACATGTAAACCAAATTATATATCTAAACAATAAATGCATAATTATGCATTAAAGCAATAGAACCATTAAAACAAGATATAAACAACATTTAGACATTAAAACATAGAATTAAAACACCTAGTACACACTTTAAAATCACATGATTGTTAGGATACACCCAAACTTGCTTCATGTATCTCAATTAGTGGGTTGGACTGCCCCTACATTTGGGATGACATCTGTATTTGAGATAAACCTCCTAGAAGACGATATTAGCAGAACTGCCTGGTGGAACTTATTGAGACTGCTTTCTGTGACTCAACTAGCCATTGTGTAAACCTGAATGCTGAATTTACTTGTGAGTTTATGGAAATCATCCCATGGGTGTGTGTGTGTGGGGGGGGGGGGGAAGGGTCTGACTTCATTCCTTACTGTCGAGGTCCGTCTTCTGGGATGGCCAGCTATCTCACGTCCTTTCGCTGTCTTAAGCCATTTGGTGTTGGGCAGTACCTGACTCCTGAAAATGCAGAAATGGAATCACACGGAGTCCATGGCCTTACATCATGTGATGGCCTCTGTGGGACTCAGTTTCTGAAGTGCATGGAAACAGAGCTCCCAATGCGTGGGATGAGGACCTCTGTCTACTTCACAAATACCTTTTCTAGAAAGAAGTGTCCTTGTAAACATACTATGGTTACAATTTTTCACTAAGTTTCTTCTTGAATCATTATAACAAAATTACAATGAGTAATTTCAGCAATTTTGTTTCTGCTGCTTTCTTGCATATTTTCAAAAACCATGTAGTTTTCAAAAGCTAATTCCAATTTGGGACTTATTTTGCTCAAAAATTGTACATGGTTGTTTGTGCAGCAAGTAGCATTTTCTAGTCAGAAAACAACATTTTCTGGATGAGAAATAATTTTTCAATGCAAAAAAGAAATTCTGTTGCAGAATATACAGGAAATACATATAAACCATATACAAATTCTAGACAGAATAACATTTTAATTATAGGATTATCTATACAGAAAACTACATTTCCTATGCAGAAATTGGTATTTCTGGTTTGAAATATTATTTTCCATAAAAATGCTGTTTCCAGTACAGAAATTCTGTGTTCTGTGCAAACTAACTACACACTAATTTTGTGCAGAATAAGTTCCAAAGTGTGCAGATTCTCATCAGTCCAGGTCTCTTGTTGTCAGGGCTCCTCAACATTCAAAAAACACATTTTTGACCATTTAAACAAATATTTTCAAATATTTTTATTTGACCTTGATCAACTTGTTTTTTTTAAACTAAGAAATCATCAATGCTGTTTCTATATATGTAAGTGCAACATTGGCATGTGTTTAAGTGTGCATGTGTGTATATTTAAAATTCTCCTGATGCAGTGGTTTCAGACTTACAGGTATAGACCATGATGTCTTCAGGCCTGCCTGCCTAATATTTGCCAGACCAACCTGCTTCCTGCTTTTGGTTTATATTCTCTGATTGATTGCAGTAGTGTCAATTTTGCCATTCATCTATTACCATTTCCTAATAGTCCAGACAGGGTTCTTCATTGCTGACGAAAGGATACACATACCCCCCTCCCCCCAAGGAAACAGTGTGCTAATGTCATTGTTAAATAACAGAAGGTCAGTCCATCTAGTCTTAAGTCTGAGTTTCAATAATATAACTATTCCAGTTCATGTTGTACAGATATTGCATGACTGAAATGACTAAAAGTGTCCTTGAAATGCTACTTTTGAATCTTTGTAGCCTCTCCCATTAGAGATATTTCTGAGACCACCAGAAAATGGAGCAGTGGGTATTGACATGCAGGCAGGTATCTCCAAAGAGAAACTGTTTATTATCCACAGGTTGCTTTATGCCACTATCATTGCATTTGGTGTCATAAATTTTGGAGTATGTTTAATATGAATGATTTTACGGAGCTTAACTGTGCTAGTTTGTGATGTTTGTACCTCTCAGCTGACCTTGACAATCCATGTCAACTAGGGATACTCACCCATGTCTTATATAACATGCATTATTATTCAGCATTTCATACATTCACCTATCCTCTTCCAGATGTGTCCTAGTACAGTGTTTCCCAACCTTTGGTCCTCCAGGTGTTTTGGACTTCAGCTCCCACAATTCCTAACAGTTGGGTGGAATTTCTGGGAGTTGAAGTCCAAAACACCTTGAGGACCAAAGGTCCTAGTACCTCATAAACCAAACTTCCCTAATCAGAGCCACCTGTGATATCATGGATTTGTATATAAAATAGTTACTTTGTTTATTATGTAAATATGAGGTAAATAACTGTTGCAAGGGGCAGGTGAGAGAATAAAGTGTTAAAGAAAATGCTGATTGAATATTTATTTAGGGAGATTTGCATGGGGTGGTTGGTGAATGGTAACTAGAGTTTGTGTGTGGTGGTTCTGCCTGTAATTTGAGAAGAATGGCATTGTGGGAATGTGTTGAGAGAGACTAGGTTGGAGTGAGAGAAATGAGTGAGTTGTGTGATTGGTAAACATCTGATTTGGCTTTAGATGAGAGAGTATGGTGCTTCTAATGCCATATATAAATAACCTGCTGTTTTATGATTAACTTCTGCAAATAAGGTTTGTTTTTGTTTTTATACACTTTTGCCCTCTTGAATTGTTATCATTCTTAGAGCTAAGGTTCAGACATGGTGCCAATGGTGGCAACAATGAAGGTGGAGGTCTTTTTGGAGATGAAAACTGTATAAATCCTCACATGAACATTCAGGGCATTTAGACAGTCACATAAATGTTGGAAATCCCCACACCATCCCAATATTTTGAAGCCATATCTGCCATTACCCGCTGACCTTTGACTATTTAGCTGAACCTAATGTGATCTATAGTGCAACTCCTCCCCTCCCACAAACATCTGGAGGGCATCAGATTTGAGAAGACTATCATAAACCATGACATTTCTCACTGATTAAATCTTCTCTGGTCAGAAGGCCTTGTAATGTTTCATTCCATATTATGAATCTGGGACATTTTACCATGTTTATTTGACTATTTGCACCAAATGTCTCACTGGGCCTATAAAATATTCTCTGCCTCTTTTAAAAGTTTGATTGAGAATGTTATTTAAATACTTCAAAAGGAAAATCCAAAAAGACACATGGTGACTTATAGGGCATGGTGGTATGAGCTACACAGTGAATAATGGGAGGGACTGGCTACACTGTCTGCTTGGCTTGAGTTGCTCAACGGTTCATATGTTTTGCATGTGTCTCCTGTCTAGCTCCAGTTGAAGCAAAGAATTAAGCCTTCAATGAATTTCAACTTGTACTTCTTCCACTGAAGGACTCATATATCACACTATGCAAATCACTAACAATAAATAAACACTTTTCACTTAGGGATACATTTGCTACCTTGTTCTCATGTAATGAAAATACTCCTTTCTTAAACATAGTGTCATATTGTTAGTCTCTGCTGGCACATGGGGCATACAGTCCCTTCCCCCTTAAAAGAAATAAATATTGAACTGTTATCTGAGCCTTGTGTAGTTAAAAATGTCTGCTGCTTGGCAGCAAAATTTGTTACCTCCAGGCAGCCTATCTTTGTACTAAGCAGCTTTTACTTATTACTGCTTTATGAGGAAGTGCCAGTGCACTTGAATGATCCAGTCTAATGCATGGATTCAAAAGTAAAGACCTAGGTTGATTGTACAGAACATCTCAAACCCATACATTAGACAACTCATGAAATGTACTCTTCTTACTTGTACTTGAGTAGGCACCTTTTTTTTCTCAATAAATTTCAGACTTGGGGTCACACAACACTTTAGCTCCCTGTATGTTTTTCCTTTAATGAAAAGAAAGGGACAATCCACACGGGGACTATTATGCACTGAGCAGAATCCTTTTAAGCTCAGGTACATCCCTCCTCCCAATGTTCCTCCCTTAGAAATGAGGCTGGGATACAAATAATAAGGAAACCTTTCTCTCATTACTGGTAGTGCCAGGTGGGCATATTTTTGGAGGAGGAAAATTGACTGGAAAAGGGAAAACCAATGGATTTGCAGTAGTTTGGCAGTTTTGGGATATCCTGTGTGGGAGGTGAGATGATTTGGGTGTGTACTCCTGGTGGGCGGGAAGACTCCATGTGATACAAAGACCGCATTTTCTCAATTGTTAGGAAAGGATTCAGACATTATTCTCCCTTTAACCACAATGCAATGTACCTAATGATTCCCCTTAGCAATTGCTACGTGGATCTAGAACAGTGGTTCTCAACCTATGGGTCCCCAGATGTTTTGGCCTTCAATTCCCAGAAATCTAACAGCTGGTAAACTGGCTGGGATTTCTGGGAATTGTAGGCCAAAACACCCGGGGACCCACAGGTTGAGAACCACTACTCTAGAAGCTTGCTCTTGCATGAATTTCTTATATTCAACAATCATATAATACTCATCTTCAGTATTGTTAAGATGACAACCGGGACAAACAGTTTGCAAAAGTGGAAGTGCAATAGATATGAGGAGGAGGAAAAATAAGAGGAGAAGGAGGAAAGAAGAGGAAGGAGGTAGGGAAAGAGAAAAAGTTTGAAGTTCCTTCCAAAATGTGGGTCTGCAGAGGAGCCTGCATTGCTGACAGGCCCCTCCATTTTTGGGGGGAAATGAGAGGCTGGAGGGGGGGGGTGTTGATGCCATCCCAGCAACCTTTGGTAACCCAGGATGGCATCTAACCACCCCTCAAAGAAAAGCCTGGTATTTGGGTTTGAGTTGGGGACAGAAACCTGGGAGGAAGTGAGTTATTTTAACCTGCATCCTCCAGGGTTTTCTGATGTGGCTGGAAGTGTCCAAAGTTGAATTCCTCTCTCTCCCCCCCTCCCCAGTTCTTCCAAATTCTTCCCTCCAATCTCTTGTTTTTCATATGCTCACCTTTGCTTTTGCTTTAACTGGAAGGTGTTTTAATATTTAGTAAAGGTAAAGGTTTCCCCTGACGTTAAGTCGAGTCATGTCTGTCTCATGTCTGTGCTCATCTCCATTTCTAAGCCGAAGAGCTGGCATTGTCCGTAGACACCTCCAAGGTCATGTGGCTGGCATGACTGCATGAAGCGTCATTATCTTCCCACTTGTGCGGTACCTATGAATCTACTCACATTGGGATGTTTTCGAACTGCTAGGTTGGCAGAAGCTGGAGCTAACAGCGGGCGCTCACTCCACTCCTGGGAATTGAACCTGGGACCTTTCGGTCTGGTAGTTCAGCAGCTCAGTGCTTTAACACACTTCGCCACCGGGGCTCCTGTTTTAATATTTAGCCAACCCTTAACAGACATATTTTAAGTTCTGTCTGCAGCCAAAAGGAGGTAAGAATCATGTATTTCTGGGCAGTGTCCATGTTACAATTTTTCCTACCGGAGCATTTCTGGAGACTCTTGGTCCATTTGACATACACAACCTATTAAACAATATTCTGTTGAAAGTCTTATGTGGTAGTTTAACCACCAGTAAACTGTTTTTGCAGCCCAGTGCTCTATCCTCTGATTCCAAACAAGTTTCTGAACAATTCCATAAATTAATGATGTCTACACACAAAAACCCAGGAAGGAGCAAGAGGTCAGACTTCTCGGTTGCTTTTTAAAAAGAATTCTAATCTTTTTTGTTGTTGTTTCTGGTAAAACTTTGATTCCACCTGCAGCCTGAAGTGGGGATGAAAAAGTGCCAAGGGTTTATATATTCAGTGGGATCTGATAAATTATTAGTGGGCCTGGTCCAGCTGTGCTCTCATCAGGTTGATTTAATGGCTCTTAAGAGAAACCATAAAAGTGTTTTGGTAGTTGTAGGCCCCAGCTGTTCCTCACAGCATTGCCTAATTTTGCAAGCAAAGTTAACTATAGATTCATGAGTATGAAATGGCTTCTTTGACTATATAACTTTTCAAATGGGCAGGTCTCCTAGAAAATATGGTTCACTGAGAATAATTATATAAAGGGAGGAGGGAAATTTGGAGGAAAGGCTTAAGAGATGTATTTCACTATGACCAGGATAAGATTTTCCATATGCCAAGCATGGCTTCTTCTTGAATGTGAGTCATAATACTTTGTGCACAAATGTTTCTCTCCATATGGATCCCCCCCCTTGCTTAAGTGCTGAGCAGGCATGGTGCTTCTGCAGGATCATTACTTTGTTTTCATTACCCAGCAACCACAGACAAGCCAGAAGAATTATGGGGGTTTATCTGGACTCTTAGATGAGTTTAAGAATGTGCAGGATATGAACAAAATGAAGTACGTTTTTGTTGATGTCATTCATATTATTACAGACTTGGTACTCAGAAAGGAAGGCTACCAGGGAAAGCTGGCTGTTATTCAGTCAACTCATGACATTTGCACCTGTACCTGGGAAGCCACTAATAACATTTTTTGTATGATTTCAAATTGTTTCCTAATTAGGTCAACCCAAAGGTGACTATTATGTGGATTTCTTGGCAAGAGTTCTTCATAGAGTTTTTCCATTGTATTCCTCTGAGGCTGAGAGAGTTTGATTTGTTCACAGACATCCATTGGGTTTCAATGGCCAACCAGAGCTCTAGTTCAATACTTAATACACTGCACCACAGCCTAGTATGAGCAGTGCTCTAAAAATGGCCGTATCATCCAGATACCAGATAACAAATTACTTCACCATCTTACCCTCTACACAGGGCATTGCCAGAAGTAGTTTGCTTTGTCCGCTTGTATGACAGGGTCTGGTGAATATTCATGAGGATTTGCTTACCAGCCCTGAACTCACCTATTATCTCTGGTTTGTAAATTCATATTGAAACCAATCCCAAATGTCTTAATATTTTACCTCTGTTTGCTGTTTAAAAAATTGTAAAGAAATGTGAGAAATAATGTGGCCAATGGACCACATGGAAGTCCAATGTGACTTTCTTTCAGATGTTATGGAGTCCCTCCCAAACTTCTCAATTTTTTTTCTGAGAAAACATGACTGAAAACAAGACTTTTTGACTGAAAAATTGGCCTACAAATTGATTCCAATTAACTCCAATTGGCTCCCCCACCTGAAACAACAGCATCATTATCATCAACAGTGACAATGACAGCAAGTTTTTTCAGTTACAGAAATGACTTCCAGTCACTGAAATCCTCATTTTTTTCCAGGTTTCACCAGGCATGCCACCAGGAGAGCAGAGGAGCCAAGAATGCACTTCCATCTCTTTAGTGTACTTATCTTGAACTATAGAAACTAGATTTTCATAAATGTTTTAAACATAATTCAGGACTTAGGAGTTAAAAGATCAACATAAGATCTCTCTCTATATTCTGTGACAGCCACATTCCAATTTATCAAACTATAGAGATTCACATAAGTTTGGTTGTGGAGATCTGCAGTTAAAGCTACAATCCTCATAATAATTTATGCTTGCACTTCCAGGAGCTATGCAAGGAAGGCTCCAATACCTTATTGTATACTGGTGTCTTTCTAGCTACATAATAACAGCCAGGTGTGGCTCCCCTTTTCCAAGGCTAGTTGGCCATTGGCAAGAGGCTGCAGATTGTCCTTCCAGCAGCCTCTTGCTGTCCCAGACATCTACCATATTATTACTACTATTACTACTACTACCAATACCCTTTCTATCAAAGACCAGAACATCAAACATATATACAATCAAAAACAATAAAACATAGTACTATAAATATACATAAAATCTCCAGCATCCCACCAGCCACTACAATCTCAGCAACATCAGGCACAACTCGGCAGCTTAATCCAGCAAAATGAAGATGAAAGTCTTCAACCCTTGTGAAAGTGGGTGAGATCCTCCTCCAGCTAGAGGTCCAAAGGAAGACCATTCCACAGATAGAAAGCCAGGTTTTGAAAGCTGTGCATGTCAAACAGACCGTAATCCTTTGTCTGTGACTTTCAAATATCTAGATGGTAAATACCATGCTAACCATGGTATGCCAGGCACTGGGAGATATCAGAGTACAGAGCATAAATACAAGAACCAAAAATTTAAACGAGCCTTGGCAGCCGGTGAAGGACCTGCAGAGGAAATAACATGAGTATTCAGAGAGATTCAAAACAACTATGATTCTATGATTCTATTACTGTTCTAAATTAATGCCAAAGGAAGAAGAAAGAAAGCATGCAAACCCACCATAGGCTATTACAATAACCCAGACTTGACACAATGAAAATCTGTACAAAGAGATGGGCAGCCTCAACAGTCAAACATCTACAGATCCTATGGATGTTCAAAAGATGAAAGTAATCCCTTTGCTGTAACTCCAAAAAGAGGCACAGAACAAATGGTCATCCTACAGGACTCCTAGGTTCCGTGCCGTTGAAACTGGAACCACTATACAACCCTGTAAACACAGTGGAGGGCATGAAAGAGGGAAGTACTGGATAATCAAGCTGTAACACCAAGAACTTGATTTTTCCACATTCAACTAAAGACAGTAGGTGGCCACCTGCAAAGAAAGGATAAACAAGCTGACCACCATGGACTTCCACATAGAGACATCCATTCATTGAAAACTCTAGAATATCTATGTGTTATCTGTATAAATTATTGTAAATCTTGCTGCTGTTGCCATTGATTTTTCATTGATTTATACTGCATGTATTACTGCATGTATTACATTTTTAAAAAGTATCAGTCTACATCTCTATTACAGGCTATACCAGCATCTGGAAATGAATCATAAAAGTCTTGAAAAAATAAAGGTTTATAAGGAGTAATTTGAAGTCTTGAATATAAACTCAAGTGGCTTGAGAGATTTTGTCTTAAATCCTTTTACATGAAAAAGCCATCTTTCTCAGGGTTAAACAGGTGGCTTGAGATCAAATCAATTGTTGAAGCACTGAACGATTGCTATTTGTTAACTCTACTGGTTGCTTTAGCAAGACAATGGAAAATAGCTTTCTACAGACTAGCTGCTTGTTGTAAAACTGTGTCAACTGGCTGAACAAAGCTGACAAAACAATTGCCAGAAGCAGAAATCTCTGGCAATGTCAAAACTAAATGTGGTTATCCTCTCTGATTGGTATAAAGCTCCATCAGAATGAGTAAGAAGAGCTACATAATTATGCCTTCAGAATGCATATGAGGTTTGGCTCAGGAAGACTCAAAATTAAGGAAAGGAAAATAAAAGTATATAGAATAATACCTGGAAAAATATTTGTTTGTTTGTTTATTCAAAGCATTTGTTTAATAATAATAATAATAATAATAATAATAATAATAATAATAATAATAATAATAGATACTGTGGGACTTCCGAATCCAGACTGACAAAGTTCTGGAACACAACACACCAGACATCACAGTTGTGGAAAAGAAAAAGGTTTGGATCATTGATGTCGCCATCCCAGGTGACAGTCGCATTGACGAAAAACAACAGGAAAAACTCAGCCGCTATCAGGACCTCAAGATTGAACTTCAAAGACTCTGGCAGAAACCAGTGCAGGTGGTCCCGGTGGTGATGGGCACATTGGGTGCCATGCCAAAAGATCTCAGCCGGCATTTGGAAACAATAGACATTGACAAAATTACGATCTGCTAGCTGCAAAAGGCCACCCTGCTGGGATCTGCGTGCATCATCCGAAAATACATCACACAGTCCTAGACACTTGGGAAGTGTTCGACTTGTGATTTTGTGATATGAAATCCAGCATATCTATCTTGTTTGCTGTGTCATAATAAAATAATAACAAATATTTTAACCTGCCCTCTCTCATAAAAACAGAAGCAAATATACATAAAAACATAACATGATAAAATAATAAAATACAGATCATAATTAAAAGCGCATATAAAATAAGCTCTATGGGAGAGGTGACATTTGGGCCTTCTAAAGTGCAGTAATCAAGTACTGTTCAGATGGAATTTAGAGTTATCACATATAGGTATGAAGGGGCCATACAGTGTGTTATCCCTTAGTAAGAAAGCAGTCAGGAGGGGGTGGGGTTTTTCCAAGATGAGTTTTAAGGCATTTTTGAAGGTTGGGAGGGAAGGGGCTGTTCTGATTTCAATAGGAAGGGCTTTCCAGAGAGCTGGAGTGTCACTAAGAAGGCCCTCTCTCTCATGCCCACCAGTAATACTGGGGATGGGGGTGGAATCGAGAGGAGGGCCTCCTCAGATGATCGCAGTGGCTGAATGGGATTGTAAGACAGAATGCGGGTTCTTAAATAGTCTGGTCCAAACCGATGCTATTCTACTCATTTTCATCTTGTGGTCTTCCCATGGGCACCTGATTTGCCAGTGTGAGGAGAGAATGTGAGCAGAAAGATCTATAGTCTGATCCAGTATAGCTCTTCTTATGTTCCTACAACCTTTCTCCTTTCTTTGAATGGGAATCATCAAAATGTCCTGCAACATGTTCTTATTGATGTAAATTGGATTGTTTGGCTTCCACATTGATTAACAAGCAACTTTGGATTCAGGATATTAGATGAAGGGCTCTCTGTGTCCCTTAAGCTCCAAAATACCGACTGAGTGGAGTTGGTAAAGGCCACACTGTTAGCATTCAACTTAGACTACTCCCACTAAAGGGTTTTTATCCTATAGCTAAGATGCAGACAAAGTTAAATTCATCTTATTTTGTGTTATGACATTTTATGGTCAATGGCATACTTAGGCTTATGATTGAAATGCTCAGGTTTAAATAATTATTGGTAATCTATGTAAATTTAGAGGTTTTAAATATTTATCTTATACTCAGGACAGTTGTACCTGGGATAATTAGGAATCATTAGATCATCACATTGAGAGCAGGGAGCTGCATCATGTTCAACAATGGCACTATAGGAATTTCTTTTATAATCTGAGAGCCTGTTCTGTTTTAAAGGTTACTCAAATTTCCTGAAATTAAAAGTTAGGCTAGGAAACACTACATAACTCAAAAAAACTAACAATGATTTCAAAAGGATAAATGTCAAAATCTTGTTCAGTTTAACAATCATTATAGTCTAATTTTAAAGCTTATTCTGTTTTTTATATGATGTGATTAAAGTACTCTCAGAACAAGTGACCGTCAAAATGATACAATAAAGTAATTAAAAATATTTACTATAACTGCAGAACCTCATACATCATTATCATATTATATTTATTACCCTGGGCTGAAAAGTTATGGAAAATGAAAAGAACTAGTCTAGTAATAGAGTGAGTTATTATAGTAGATGTTTAAAAAACCATCCTGTTATACTGGCAAGCTACCTGTATAATATTTCAGACAAAATGCACATTGTTCTTAATCTAGAGATACAAGTAGGTGAATGTGATTTTTATATGGTTTTCATTAGGGACAATCTCTTGTTTTGTGGCAGTATCAACATTATTGCAAAATTAAGATGGGAGTCCTCATGACTACTTTATACTTCAATTTTTAAAATAAAGTGGTTTTTCACTTTTCACTGAATCAGAGCATTGAATCAGAGACATTTAAGAATTCATTCTTGGCTATGGATAGATGATATTGGGTAAGTCACACACAGAGAAAGGCAGTGGCAAACTTTCTCTGAATAAATCTTATCAGGAAAACCCTATGAGAGTTGTCATAAGTCGGAGTACACTTGAAGGTAGGTATCAACAATAAAGGGGATACATATTCAAATTCAACTGATTCAATAGAGCTCCCTAGCTGGGATTACCAATTGGGTTTAGGCCTAAATACTAAAGTCGACAGAAATGTGCACAAGAGCTATATGCATGGGGAGTTAATCCGTATATGGCAATATTTTGTTTACATATGGCCATCCATCTTTGTCTGTGTGCATGTACATGGATTCTCTCTCAGAAAGACTTTAATAAGTGGGTGGAGCTGTGTTCAATCTCTGCTCTTGTTGCTACTTCACTGATAAAAAATGACATGGGAACATAAGAAATATTAGGCTATAGTCCTAAATCTTTTTATCAGGATAAGCAGGGTCCAACTGAATAAAAATTCAAGCACTAGGGTTATTCTTTATCTGTTATTTACATCAAATGTCGCTTTTCAAAAACTACATTCTTTGCACAAGCTCTTTGGACACACATACATGTTTTTCTACATCAAAGTTGTCAGAAAAATATCCTAAGAATTACTATGTTAACTGAATCCTAATGACAGACATTTCATGTGAGTTTTAGGCTGTATTTTACTCCAAGTGAAATATTTATCATTTAGCAATATTCTCCAAATATATACAGTGTTAGGGAGATTTAACAATTGTATTTTGAAGAGAAAATGTATAAAATGAAGCCTTTAATTTTTTCGTACAAGCCATCTTCTTGGTGTTCTATACTAAAGCTGGCACAAATAAACAATAAATTGAAAATGTCCACAGCAGGACCATCATCTAGCAGAAGCAAAAATAAAGAGAGATAAGGACTGTGATAGCTGCCAATCAGAGCCAGCCCTAGGTATTTTTCAAGTATAGGTGAACAGAATTTTGGCGCCCCCCCCAAACCAAAAATAAACTGAAAAATAAAAGCGTTGCATAAGCGAAAATGTTTGATAATAAGGAGGGATTAAGGAAAAGCTTATTAAACATTAAATTACATTAAGATTTTACAAATTAAACACTAAAACATCATGTTTTACAACAAATCAACAGAAAAAGCAGTTCAATACCTTGCAGAGGCAGGCCGCAGGAGACAGGAGTTGCCTCGATGGCACCCCCAACAAGATGGCGCCACAGGCAACTGCCTAGTTGGCCTGGTGGTTGAACCGCCTCTGCTGCCAATCATAAGCTTCCTAAACCATTTCAAATATTTTCACTTTCTTCACAATTAATTAAATGTTCCCTGTCTTACTGATGTCGGATTAAGTGGCAATTTAGGAATGGCTGGAAGGCAGTTCATCTTAACCATACATTAGAAAACCAATAGGGAATGAGCACAGGTGATATAATGCTGGTGTCACATGCCAACCCCCCCCCCCCCCCAAAAAAAACCCAAACAAACAAACCAGACCTTCAATCCACAACTTTGCTCTTTATAACTCTCTAGTTGGGGTAAGTCACTTAATTGAGATATTACTGAGATTTTTCCTATTCTTAATTTTTTAAAAAAATCACTTCAGTAGTAGACCTGGAAGCATAATTTTAGGAAATACAGAATTCTTTTGGAAACTGAAAAGCACTAGGCATAGGGTAGATGCTACTGAAATGCTAGTAATGATTAAAAGCAAATGCTGTGGTGCTCTTGCTTAATTATGTTAGTGTAGTACTATTTCTGAAATGCATTTCTTCAGATGTAACCTCAGCAAAAATCTGCATTCTATTATCACTTTCTTTGGCTAGCCCAACTTTCCCCAAAATGAAACTTGAATCACAACAGCATGCAAGTCAGGCAATGGAACAAAGTGGTCAAGCCAGAGCAGGTCTTCCAGACTGGGTGCAAAAGGGGATTTCTATTAACAACCAAGTGCTACATTTTCCCACAATTCTGAATGAAGGAGAAAATGGCACATGTATACATTCTATGTGTTATGAGACTATTAAAGGTGCAAGAGCCCTATTAAATCTGACAAGCTCTGCCTGTTACTTTGAAAAATAAATTTAAGAAGACAATAGGCAAAGCAATTCCAGTGAAGAAGTGCATCTACTAATGGGCATAAGATTACAGTTAAAACCATTACAAGTCTATGTAGCATGGCAAAACAGTTAGCCAAGTCACAATCCTTTTTCCACATATGCATGCAAGCAACTGTCAGTACCCTTTCACATAGAAAGCTGTGCTTTATCAAGTTGCATCATTGGTCCATTTTAGATCATTACTGTCTACAATGACTAGCAGTATTCTCCAAGAAGTCTTTATTAGTCTTATCTGAAAGGGGATTGAAACTCTTGCAGTCATGTACGAATTATTGGATATGCAAGTAGCTGGCCTAGATCTTCTCATAATACTGGGCTATTTGGGCCAGAAGATACTACTGTGATCTGCTTTGGTTCTATGTCTAGTACTAGGAGAATAACAGTGCTGGTCAACAATTCACATAGTCATGACCTACCAATTGTGACGTGTTTGCAAAATACTTTCCTGATATAGGCTCTGTATTAAGATAATGCTTTGTTGCAATGATAGGGGAATCTATTTTTCTTAAGTCTGATGGATATCTTTCAGCTTGAGCATTCTAAGGACATGAGCAAGTAATTCAAAGGGATTAGGTCAGCCATGTGTTTTTTAGGCCCATGCCCATCTTGCTGGGTAAAGATTTGCCTGTTAGTTAATAAATCTGGTAAAACACTTTGGCAAAACACATGTTCATTTTTGGTGGCCACTGAGGGAAGTGGTAACTTTACATCTGCAGATGAGTGATCACGGATCTAACTCCATAGCAGATAGAACTCTGAAAATGTTCTCCCCACATGCATATCTCAGCTGCAATGCTGTGCCATTGCATCAAGCAATGAAGATGTAGAGTAATTAAGGTTGCAGATTTTTGACATTGTAGAAGGTGAATTAGGAACCTTCAACGTGAGCCAGGAGAAAGCAGCAAAAGAATGTGGACAGAAAAGTCTGGTTAATTGTGAAACTGTATGCCTAAATCAAAGAAACCTCATGTTTTGTCTCATGTTTTGAGCTTTCTTAAAGAAACAAAATAGATAGATGATAGATAGATAGATAGATAGATAGATAGATAGATAGATAGATAGATAGATAGATAGACAGACAGACAGACAGATGATAGACAGACAGGAAGACAACTTTTTTTTAATTGAAAATGAAGCAGGCTTGTTTTCTCCTGCTCCAGAGAGTAGGACATGGTGCAATGGATGCAAATTATAGGAAAAGATATTCCATCTGAATCTCACTGTTAAGAAGAACTTTCTGATGGTAAGAGCGGCTTGACAGTGGAATATACTGTCTCAGAGCAGGATGGACTCTTCTTCTTTGGGGGCTTTTAAATAGAGTCTTTGATTGCATATTCCTGCATCGCAGGAGACAAGACTAGATGGCCCTTATGATATTGTCCAGCTCTAGGATCTATGATTCTATGACATCCAGTTGGCCTTTCACACATGTAGGTCTCACTTTTGTGGATTTGATTATTCACAAATTTGATCAAATGTTCTCTCTAGGAATATCTAGGTATGATTCTAATTTTATCTTCCCGTGGAAGCTGGCAGTTGACCATAAAATCAGGACGGAGGTCCTAGAGATTCCTAGGGATTCTCACATAAAAATAGTTTTTTTTACCCTCCTGGGGGTCCTGTGTCCCTAACCCCAGTGAATGTCAAAGTGTGTGTGTGTGTGTGTGTGTGTGTGTGTGTTATGTGTTCTTATCATGCCCTGTCTCTCCTGAGATATCTTAATGTGGCATACAAAGAGATTAAAACAATTTAAGGTAGAAATAATGAAATAATTTAAATAGGGTAAAACACATTAAATAAATCTCCAGGTTAAAACAACAATAAAGGTTAAAGCAATTAAAGACACTTGGACCTATTTATTATTTTATTTAGTTATTTATTGAATTTATATCCTGTTTTTATCCCAAGTTGGGATTAACTACAATAATTTAAAAATATCAAGCTAAAATGAAGTTACAAATGTCAAAGAAAAATTAAATAACGCTATTTTAAAAATGATTAAAACAGTTCAAACACTTGAAACATACTGTACACTTAAGAAGTAAAACAATGCCTAAGTGCCAAGGTCTTTAATAGAACATAATAGAACAAGCCCTCTGCCTAATTTGCCTTTTGGAGGAGCCTGAGAGTTGCCAGATTAAACTACAGAATCATGAGCATTTCCTGAGGCTAAATGTGAATGTGTTTTTCCTATGAGCCTTCTCACAGCAAAAGGTGTGGCATGTTTTCAGTTTGCTGCAAAAACTCAGAAAACAGGGCCTGTTTTCTGCAGCACAGAGTATATTTTCTTTCCCGCAGCAACCCATTGGGAAAAGCTCCTAGTACCAGCCTGTCTATTTATTAAGATAACAGTAACAAAAGCAAGGTCAGGAGTGACAGTATTGTGGTTTCCAATACAACTGGTCTCCTGTCATCTGCCTGGACTAAATGAGTTGCTGAAGGGTTTGAACAGTTTTACAGAGTGTATTAAGTTACACAAGTTGAATGCACAAAAATATCCATTTGGTTAGACACAGGCAATTTGGTGCCAACAATAACGCTGGGATTTATTAAAAGCAGGCCACTGTTTTAATGGGAAATATTTTTATGCTACAAGAAGTAATGACTTTTTAATGAGACTTATAAAGCAAACGCAAAAGAACAGAGAAGAACACTGGGATGGGTGAGTTCTCAGTGGAACTCTTTCAGTGCAAAAATTATTATGTGTGCTTCAAAAATAAATAGGAGTAGAACCCATAGATTGTTACAAACCATATTTCAGAGCACATGAGACAATAAGTCAAAATTGTTCAGTCAGTATAGATCCCTTGGGCTATTGCCTGATTGTTGTTGTTTTTAAAATCACATCTGTACCCTAACAATGCCTACCATGTTAAAACTCCTTTAATAAATTAACTAAAACTAGGATTTAAAACATTTGTGTTGCTTGTAGGGCAATCCTTTAGTACTACATTAACAGTAAATGATATTCTTGTTAACTATCCTCACATCTGCATGAGCCAAATAAAACATGCTCACCTCAAATTCACTGCAAAGAGTCCAGACGATGTACAACCTGTACTGCAGCAAAGGCATTGCTTCTAGCCTTTAATCTGTCACAAGAAGAACTGCAGGTTACTCTGGAGCTTCCAGGAAACTCTGGAGTGACCCTTGGTGTTTTTGACATGTTGATAGCTTGATCTGGCTAGATCTGGGACATCTAGTGTTCACATGTCAAAAAGACCTACTGCTGTTTCACAGTTTCCTGGCACAACCTTGCTGCTGATATAGTTTCTGAGGATTACATATCTAGGCACCCTGTTGTGGCCTCACCAGAAGGAACCTCACAACCAAGACTCTGCCAGCGTTGCTGCATTATCCACTTGGCCAGCTATGTGGACTGCAGTGCAAAATAGCTTCAAGGCACTTCCACTAAATAAATGTGGACTCCTTGTGACGCATCTGATCCGATTATTTTCCCTGGTGCGAATGCAGCCTCTGCGTTCAATGATACACAAACTCTAAAGCAGTGGTTCTCAACCTGGGATCCCCAGATGTTTTTGACCTTCAATTTCCAGAAATCCTAACATCTGGTAAACTGGCTGGGATTTCTGGGAGTTGTAGGCCAAAAACATCTGGGGACCCAAGGTTGAGAACCACTGCTCTAAAGGAAAGGGATACATAAGACATCTTAAATCAAAGTTTCTGCTGGCGTTCATTTAAAACACAATTTTTCAGTGAATTTGCATATATCTGGCAAGAGGTCATATCCATGTTTTGGGGAAGGCATTCTTTCCTGCCACAGATATGCCTATTGCTGCTGCTACTACAGTGCCTCCAACACTATAGTGGCTCTATGGTACAAAAGGATGTAATTTTGCTCTAGCTCCTGGACAGAGAGTAAACAATAGCAGAAAAAGGAGTTTTCTCCCTGAACCTGCCTGAAATTATTAAGAACTTCTGCCAGGCAGTGCATACAGCAGTAAACTAGGAGAGCTTTCATACTATAAAATTGTAGCACTATGACTCCACTTTAAATTATCATGGCTTGTAGTTTGGTTTAGTGGAAGATATCCCTGGTTGAGAATTCTAATCTGAAAAGGTCCTAGATGGATAAACTGTCTAACTCATTTGGATCCCATTCACCAGGTGAATATGCAACAAGATGTATATGTTTGGTGGTGGCAGTCCCCATAATAAATATTAATGCTCCTTAACTGTCTTAGGAGAAAGAAAAAACATCCTAACCAAACTATAGCAATATGCAACCTCATATGTAAACCAAATAGCACAGGAAAGAGTTACATGTTTCAAAGTGCCTTAATGTACAATTGTATGCCTTAAGGCACACATCATACTCGATTAAACCTTCCAAGGACACTTTGAATATTCATTTCCATTTGAGAATTGTATATACTAACTTAATTTGCTATTGCATCCTCTGACTGAGTCTCTGTTTCAATATAGTTTTTTATGGAATCATGAACCACTATAACTTTTAAACAAGTCTACTTGAAATTCTAACCTCCCTCCCCAGCTAATAAAGAATTGTTGCCAGATATTTAGGGACTTGAGGGTGTGGTGCGCAAATGTTTGGCTCTTGATTAACACTTACACTCAGTGGAGGTTAAAACATGGAGCCCACAATGGAACCTTTACCAACCCACAAAATAGCTGAAGTGAAAGCAATGCTTCATTAGATGTCCCTAAGCTCAGCAAGTATTTCATTCAGCTCCATGCACAACATGTACAATGTGTTTTATTCACTTTTAATAAAGTTTTTGACAGTTTATGTGAACAATGATTTGTGTAGAATATAAAATGAGACAGGACATTTTGCTGCAAAGATGGCCTATCCATCTACTAGGGGTCTGCAATTTGGTTAAACCCTGTTCTGTTTTCAGTTTCAGGATTTCAGTGGACCCACAGATCCGTTTTTCAGGAGCCTCCCAAATTCGGTGGGGAGTCAGTTTTTCGATCTGGCAACCAAATGAACTTACGAGGCTCCCCTTTCTGTCATTTTTAGGGTATCAGTCTTAAGAAACCATCCTTTCTGGGATCCTTTCTCCTATTATTATTATTATTATTATTATTATTATTATTATTATTATTATTATTAAACTTTATTTGTACCCCGCTAGCATCTCCCGAAGGACTCGATGCGGCTTACAAAGGCCAAGGCCTCAACACACAATTTAACAATACCAAACAAAAGGCAAATTAAAAACAATTAAAACAGTATAAACAACAAGCAATAAACAATACGCTAAAACACAATAAAACTGGGCCGGGCCAGAGTAATGGGTACAAGATTAAAAGTGCTGATGTGACAGGTGATATATAAGGCTTCTAGGGCAAGTGCAGAGTGCAATATACAATCTTAGTTCTAATAAAGTGCTTATGGGACTTGGTGTTGGAGATTTCCTATTAATCTGGGAAGGCACATTGGAACAGCCAGGTCTTCAAGTTCTTTCTGAAGACTGCCAATGTAGGGGCCTGTCTGAGATCCTTGGGGAGGGTGTTCCAGAGTCGGGGGGCCACCACAGAGAAGGCCCTGTCTCGTGTCCCCACCAACCGCGCTTGCGACGCAGGCGGGATCACGAGCAGGGACTCTCCAGATGACCGATGTGAACACGTGGGTTCGTAGACGGAGATGCGGTCACGGAGGTAGGATGGTCCCAAACCGTTCAGGGCTTTGTAGGTAAGCACTTGCACCTTAAATTGGGCTCGGAAATTAAATGGCAGCCAGTGGAGCTCCTTGAACAGGAGGGTTGACCTCTCTCTGTAAGGGGCCCCAGTTAACATCCTGGCTGCCGCTCGTTGGACCAGTTGGAACTTCCGAGCCATTTTCAAGGGCAGCCCCACGTAGAGCGCATTACAGTAGTCCAGTCTGGAGGTGACCAAGGCATGGACCACCCCGGCCAGATCAGCCTTCGCAAGGTACGGTCGCAGTTGGCGCACGAGTCTCAATTGTGCGAAAGCCCTCCCAGACACCGCCGACGCCTGAGCCTCAAGCGTAAGCGATGAATCCAAGAGGACTCCCAGACTGCGGACCTGTGGCTTCAGGGGGAGTGTAACCCTGTCCAGCACAGGTTGCCATCCTATACCCCGGTCAGGATTACGATCGACCAGGAGGACCTCTGTCTTGTCGGGATTGATCTTCAGCTTGTTCCTCCTCATCCAGATGGACACAGCGGCCAGGCACTCGTCCTGCACCCAAGAGGCCTCCTTGGAGTTAGGTGGAAAGGAGTAGTAGAGTTGTGCGTCATCTGCATAGAGGTGACACCCAACTCCAAAACTCTCCCAGCGGTTTCATGTAGATGTTAAAGAGCATGGGAGACAGAATAGAGCCTTGCAGGACCCCACAGCTCAAAGGCCAGGGGTCCGAGCAGGTGTCTCCCAGCTTCACCATCTGGGATCGACCCTCCAGGAAGGATCGGAGCCACGACAAAACCGTGCCCCCGAGACCCATCCCAGAGAGTCGTCCCAGAAGGATACCATGATCGATGGTATCGAAAGCCGCTGAGATGTCCAAGAGAACCAACAGGGTCACACTCCCCCTGTCCATCTCTCTACGGAGGTCATCCACCAAGGCGACCAAGGCTGTCTCGGTGCCGTGACCAGGCCTGAAACCAGACTGTGACTGATCTAGGTAGTTTATGTCATCTAGAAAGCCCTGGAGCTGGGAGGCAACCACCCGCTCCAGCACCTTACTCAAGAAAGGGAGGTTGGAGATTGGTCTGAAATTGTTCAGCACCGTGGAGTCAAGGGAAACCTTTTAAAGGAGTGGACGAACCACAGCTTGTTTCAGGTAAGATGGAAAACCCCCCTGTTCCAATGATGCATTAATGATCAACACAAACCAATCAACCAGCCCCTCCCTGGCCGATTTGATTAGCCAAGACGGGCAAGGGGCCAGAACCGATGTGGTTGCCCTCACAACCCCAAGGACCTCCACCACGGTCTCAGGAAGAACAAGCCTAAAAGAATCCCACAAAATCGGACAAGCAGATGCCTCAATCACCTCCCCTGGCACTGTGGTGGAATTGGAGTCGAGCTCAAGGTCTATCTGAGCGACTTTGTCTGCAAAATGGTGTGCGAAATCGCGACACCGAGTTGCTGGGTCGTCAAAAGTCTCCTCCACCACAGGTGGCTGAAGGAGTTCCCCAATGACCCGAAACAACTCCGATTATCTATTTGCTGCAGACGCTATACGGGTAGTCATATAGGACTCCTTGGCTGCCCGTATAGCCACGGTATACACCCTAAGAAAGGCTGTAGCCCGTGCTCGGTCGGACACATCCCGAGAACTCCTCCAAGTGCGCTCTAGCCCCCTCCTCGTATGCTTCATCACAGCCAGCTCCCCGGTGAACCAGGGAGACGGCTTGTCATGACGCAACATGATGGGGCGTTCGGGAGCGATCGTATCTATCGCCCTGGTCACTTCCCTGTTATAGAGATCGACCAAGACGTCGACAGGATCGCCAGGCTCCATGGCAGGAAGGACCCCAAGATTCCTCAGGAATCCCTCCGGATCCATCAGTCTCCTGGGGCGGACGATCTTAATTTGTCCTTCACCCCTGCGGAGGTTTAGGGTCGCCGAAAGTCTAAAACTGACCAGATAATGATCAGACCATGACACAGGAAGGGTGTTTTGTTCTTCCACTCTGATCATTCCACCGTCCACCACAAAAACTAGGTCGAGTGTGTGTCCAGCCTGATAGGTAGGACCAGCTATAATTTGTGATAGCCCCATGGTCATCATGGCGGCCATGAAATCCTGAGCTGCACCAGTCAAGGGGGTCTCAGCATGAATGTTAAAGTCTCCCAGCACCACCAGGCGCTGGGAGACCAAGGCCGAATTGGAGACCACCTCTGCTAGCTCAGTCAGGGAAACTACTGGGTCGCGAGGTGGGCGGTACACCAGCAGAAACCCCACACTATCACGGTTCCCCACCCTCAGGTGGACACACTCAAACCCAGATGCTTGCGGAACAGAGCATCTGACCACGGTGATGGATTGCCGATAGACAACTGCGACCCCTCCTCCGCACCCCCCCCCCCCCAGCCTGGCCTGCTGATGCACTCCGAAGCCTGGTGGGCACAGCTGAGTGAGATTTACTCCCCCCAGCTCGTCCAGCCAGGTCTCGGTGATGCAAACCAGATCCGCCCCCCCATCCAGGATCAAGTCCTGAATGGCAGCGGTCTTCCCATTGATGGATCTGGTGTTGACCAGCAAGACCTTAAGGCTAAGGGGACTGCCATGGGGCCTACTACTTCCTACCTTTTCAAGGGTCGCAAGCACTCTGTTGCGCTTCTCCCTAGGGTGTTGGTGACCCGCAAGTCACCAACATGGTGACTTGCGGTCCCCCCTCCCTCCTCCGGTCCCCCCTCCCCCCCTACATGGTTGGGATCTGTGGCTAGTCAACTTTCAGAAGAAGTAAGGCTGGAGTATAGTCTCCCTTGGGCTTCAGGTAGGGATGCTTCCGATGTTAAACTGGAAGGAGAGCCATCGAGGGAACTAAGTGGACTGAAGAGGGGAAGTGTTCTTGGGCGGGAAAGTGTCCATTCTTCAATAGGACCCGGATTAAAGGCATCAGTCTTACAAAACCATCCTTTCTGGGATGGTTTCTCCTCAACATCCTTTCAATGAAGCTGAGTTAAGGCACCCTTTTTAAACACTTATTTTATTGGGAACCGAAGGAGCATTAGCCATTCTTTTAAAAAGATATATATTACCTCCTCATTTTATGGCAGCTTTAAAAATGGTAAGATACCTCTACTCCACATTTGAAGCTTGCCTCGTGTGAAGAGCACCATCAGTGGCATTTTCTTAAATGTGTAGAAAGTAGACTGCTTATTTATTGCTATTTGAGTCAAAAAGCAAGCCAACCCATGCAGAGCTGTGAGTGGCACTGAGAATTTAGATCACTGATCTGTCTCTCTCAGAAGGCTGCTCATGGCTTTCTTCTGTTC